>NC_090926.1:710003310-711253310 GCF_040938575.1 Ambystoma mexicanum
GGGAGGCATGAGTGGGGGCCTGGTGGAGGGTGCCCCTGGTGGCTGGGGGGTGGGGGGTGGTGGGAGACATGGGTGGGGGCCTGGTGGAGGCTGCCCCTGGTGGCTGGGGGGTGGGGGTGGTGGGAGACATGAGTGGGGGCCTGGTGGAGGCTGCCCCTGCTGGCTAGGGGGGTGGGGGTGCTGGGAGACATGGGTGGGGGCCTGGTGGAGGCTGCCCCTGCTGGCTGGGGGGTGGGGGTGTCGGGAGACATGGGTGGGGGCCTGGTGGAGGCTGCCCCTGCACTGCTGGGGGTGGGGGTGGTGGGAGACATGAGTGGGGGCCTGGTGGAGGGTGCCCCTGCACTGCTGGGGGGTGGGGGTGGTGGGAGACATGAGTGGGGGCCTGGTGGAGGGAGCCCCTGGTGGCTGGGGGGTGGGGGTGGTGGGAGACATGGGTGGCGGCCTGGTGGAGGCTGCCCCTGGTGGCTGGGGGTGGGGGTGGTGGGAGACATAAGTGGGGGCCTGGTGGAGGCTGCCCCTGCTGGCTGGGGGGTGGGGGTGTTGGGAGACATGGGTGGGGGCCTGGTGGAGGCTGCCCCTGCACTGCTGGGGGGTGGGGGTGGTGGGAGACATGAGTGGGGGCCTGGTGGACGGTGCCCCTGCACTGCTGGTTGGTGGGGGTGGTGGGAGACATGAGTGGGGGCCTGGTGGAGGGTGCCCCTGTACTGCTGGGGGGTGGGGGTGGTGGGAGACATGAGTGGGGCCTGGTGGAGGCTGCCCCTGCACTGCTGGGGGGTGGGGGTGGGTGGGAGACATGGGTGGGGGCCTGGTGGTGGGTGCCCCTGGTTGCTGGGGGGTGGGGGTGGTGGGAGACATGAGTGGGGGCCTGGTGGAGGGTGCCCCTGCACTGGCTGGGGGGTGGGGGTGGTGGGAGACATGAGTGGGGGCCTGGTGGAGGGTGCCCCTGGTGGCTGGGGGGTGGGGGTGGTGGGAGACATGAGTGGGGGCCTGGTGGAGGGTGCCCCTGCACTGCTGGGGGGTGGGGGTGGTGGGAGACATGAGTGGGGGCCTGGTGGAGGGTGCCCCGGCACTGCTGGGGGGTGGGGGCGGTGTGAGACATGGGTGGGGGCCTGGTGGAGGCTGCCCGTGCACTGCTGGGGGGTGGGGGTGGTGGGAGACATGAGTGGGGGCCGGGTGGAGGGTGCCCCTGGTGGCTGGGGGGTGGGGGTGGTGGGAGACATGGCTGGGGGCCTGGTGGAGGCTGCCCCTGGTGGCTGGGGGATGGGGGTGGTGGGAGACATGAGTGGGGGCCTGGTGGAGGCTGTCCCTGCTGGCTGGGGGGTGGGGGTGGTGGGAGACATGAGTGGGGGCCTGGTGGAGGGAGCCCCTGCACTGCTGGGGGGTGGGGGTGGTGGGAGACATGAGTGTGGGCCTGTGGAGGGTGCCCCTGCACTGCTGGGGGGTGGGGGTGGTGGGAGACATGAGTGGGGGCCTGTTGGAGGCTGCCCCTGTACTGCTGGGGGGTGGGGGTGGGTGGGAGACATGGGTGGGGGCCTGGTGGTGGGTGCCCCTGGTGGCTGGGGGGTGGGGGTGGTGGGAGACATGAGTGGGGGCCTGGTGGAGGGTGCCCCTGCACTGCTGGGGGGTGGGGGTGGTGGGAGACATGAGTGGGGGCCTGGTGGAGGGTGCCCCTGGTGGCTGGGGGGTGGGGGGTGGGAAACATGAGTGGGGGCCTGGTGGAGGGTGCATCTGCACTGCTGGGGGGTGGGGGTGGTGGGAGACATGAGTGGGGGCCTGGTGGAGGGTGCCCCTGGTGGCTGGGGGGTGGGGGTGGTGGGAGACATGAGTGGGGGCCTGGTGGAGGGTGCCCCTGCACTGCTGGGGGGTGGTGGTGGTGGGAGACATGAGTGGGGGCCTGGTGGAGGGTGCCCCTGCACTGCTGGGGGTGGGGGCGGTGGGAGACATGGGTGGGGGCCTGGTGGAGGCTGCCCCTGCACTGCTGGGGGGTGGGGGTGGTGGGAGACATGAGTGGGGGCCTGGTGGAGGGTGCCCCTGGTGGCTGGGGGGTGGGGGTGGTGGGAGACATGGCTGGGGGCCTGGTGGGAGGCTGCCCCTGGTAGCTGGGGGATGGGGGTGGTGGGAGACATGAGTGGGGGCCTGGTGGAGGCTGTCCCTGCTGGCTGGGGGGTGGGGGTGGTGGGAGACATGAGTGGGGGCCTGGTGGAGGGAGCCCCAGCACTGCTGGGGGGTGGGGGTGGTGGGAGACATGAGTGTGGGCCTGGTGGAGGGTGCCCCTGCACTGCTGGGGGGTGGGGGTGGTGGGAGACATGAGTGGGGGCCTGTTGGTGGCTGCCCCTGCACTGCTGGGGGGTGGGGGTGGGTGGGAGACATGGGTGGGGGCCTGGTGGTGGGTGCCCCTGCACTGCTGGGGGGTGGGGGTGGTGGGAGACATGAGTGGGGCCCTGGTGGAGGGTGCCCCTGGTGGCTGGGGGGTGGGGGTGGTGGGAGACATGAGTGGGGGCCTGGTGGAGGGTGCCCCTGCACTGCTGGGGGGTGGGGGGTGGGGTGGGAGACATGAGTGGGGGCCTGGTGGAGGGTGCCCCTGCACTGCTGGGGGGTGGGGGCGGTGGAGACATGGTTGGGGGCCTGTTGGAGGCTGCCCCTGCACTGCTGGGGGGTGGGGGTGGTGGGAGACATGAGTGGGGGGCCTGGTGGAGGGTGCCCCTGGTGGCTGGGGGGTGGGGGTGGTGGGAGACATGGCTGGGGGCCTGGTGGAGGCTGCCCCTGGTGGCTGGGGGATGGGGGTGGTGAGAGACATGAGTGGGGGCCTGGTGGAGGCTGTCCCTGCTGGCTGGGGGTGGTGGGAGACATGAGTGGGGGCCTGGTGGAGGGAGCCCCTGCACTGCTGGGGGGTGGGGGTGGTGCGAGACATGAGTGTGGGGCCTGGTGGAGGGTGCCCCTGCACTGCTGGGGGGTGGGGGTGGTGGGAGACATGAGTGGGGGCCTGTTGGAGGCTGCCCCTGCACTGCTGGGGGGTGGGGGTGGGTGGGAGACATGGGTGGGGGGCCTGGTGGTGGGTGCCCCTGGTGGCTGGGGGGTGGGGGTGGTGGGAGACATGTGTGGGGGCCTGGTGGAGGGTGCCCCTGCACTGCTGGGGGGTGGGGGTGGTGGGAGACATGAGTGGGGGCCTGGTGGAGGGTGCCCCTGGTGGCTGGGGGGTGGGGGTGGTGGGAGACATGAGTGGGGGCCTGGTGGAGGGTGCCCCTGCACTGCTGGGTGGTGGGGGTGGTGGGAGACATGAGTGGGGGCCTGGTGGAGGGTGCCCCTGCACTGCTGGGGGGTGGGGGTGGTGGGAGACATGGGTGGGGGCCTGGTGGAGGCTGCCCCTGCACTGCTGGGGGTTGGGGGTGGTGGGAGACATGAGTGGGGGCCTGGTGGAGGGTGCCCCTGGTGGCTGGGGGGTGGGGGTGGTGGGAGACATGGGTGGGGGCCTGGTGGAGGCTGCCCTGGTGGCTGGGGGGTGGGGGTGGTGGGAGACATGAGTGGGGGCCTGGTGGAGGCTGTCCCTGCTGGCTGGGGGGTGGGGGTGGTGGGAGACATGGGTGGGGGCCTGGTGGAGGCTGCCCCTGCACTGCTGGTGGGTAGGGGTGGTGGGAGACATGAGTGGGGGCCTGGTGGAGGGTGCCCCTGCACTGCTGGGGGGTGGGGTGGTGGGAGACATGAGTGGGGGCCTGGTGGAGGGTGCCCCTGCACTGCTGGGGGGTGGGGGTGGTGGGAGACATGAGTGGGAGCCTGGTGGAGGGTGCCCCTGCACTGCTGGGGGGTGGGGGTGGTGGGAGACATGGGTGGGGGCCTGGTGGGGGCCTGGTGGAGGCTGCCCCTGCACTGCTGGGGGGTGGGGGTGGTGGGAGACATGAGTGGGGGCCTTTTGGAGGGTGCCCCTGGTGGCTGGGGGGTGGGGGTGGCGGTAGACATGGGTGGGGGCCTGTTGGAGGCTGCCCCTGGTGGCTGGGGGTGGGGGTGGTGGGAGACTTGAGTGGGGGCCTGGTGGAGGCTGCCCCTGCTGGCTGGGGGGTGGGGGTGGTGGGAGACATGGGTGGGGGCCTGGTGGAGGCTGCCCCTGCAATGCTGGGGGTTGGGGGTGGTGGGAGACATGGGGTGGGGGCCTGGTGGGGGCCTGGTGGAGGCTGCCCCTGCACTGCTGGGGGTGGGGGTGGTGGGAGACATGAGTGGGGGCCTGGTGGAGGGTGCCCCTGCACTGCTGGGGGGTGGGGGTGGTGGGAGACATGAGTGGGAGCCTGGTGGAGGGTGCCCCTGCACTGCTGGGGGGTGGGGGTGGTGGGAGACATGGGTGGGGGCCTGGTGGGGGCCTGGTGGAGGCTGCCCCTGCACTGCTGGGGGGTGGGGGTGGTGGGAGACATGAGTGGGGGCCTTTTGGAGGGTGCCCCTGGTGGCTGGGGGGTGGGGGTGGCGGGAGACATGGGTGGGGGCCTGTTGGAGGCTGCCCCTGGTGGCTGGGGGGTGGGGGTGGTGGGAGACTTGAGTGGGGGCCTGGTGGAGGCTGCCCCTGCTGGGCTGGGGGGTGGGGGTGGTGGGAGACATGGGTGGGGGCCTGGTGGAGGCTGCCCCTGCAATGCTGGGGGTTGGGGGTGGTGGGAGACATGAGTGGGGGCCTGGTGGAGGGGTGCCCCTGCACTGCTGGGGGGTGGGGGTGGTTGGAGACATGAGTGGGGGCCTGGTGGAGGGAGCCCCTGGTGGCTGGGGGGTGGGGGTGGTGGGAGACATGGGTGGGGGCCTGGTGGAGGCTGCCCCTGGTCGCTGGGGGGTGGGGGTGGTGGGAGACATGAGTGGGGGCCTGGTGGAGGCTGTCCCTGCTGGCTGGGGGGTGGGGGTGGTGGGAGACATGGGTGGGGGCCTGGTGGATGCTGCCCCTGCACTGCTGGTGGGTAGGGGTGGTGGGAGACATGAGTGGGGGCCTGGTGGAGGGTGCCCATGCACTGCTGGGGGGGTGGGGGTGGTGGGAGACATGAGTGGGGGCCTGGTGGAGGTTGCCCCTGCACTGCTGGGGGGTGGGGGTGGTGGGAGACATGGGTGGGGGCCTGGTGGAGGCTGCCCCTGCAATGCTGGGGGGTGAGGGTGGTGGGAGACATGAGTGGGGGCCTTTTGGAGGGTGCCCCTGGTGGCTGGGGGGTGGGGGTGGCGGGAGACATGGGTGGGGGCCTGGTGGAGGCTGCCCTGGTGGCTGGGGGGTGGGGGTGGCGGGAGACATGAGTGGGGGCCTGGTGGAGGGCTGCCCCTGCTGGCTGGGGGGTGGGGGTGGTGGGAGACATGGGTGGGGGCCTGGTGGAGGCTGCCCCTGCACTGCTGGGGGGTGGGGGTGGTGGGAGACATGAGTGGGGGCCTGGTGGACGGTGCCCCTGCACTGCTGGGGGGTGGGGGTGGTGGGAGACATGAGTGGGGGCCTGGTGGAGGGTGCCCCTGCACTGCTGGGGGGTGGGGGTGGTGGGAGACATGAGTGGGGGCCTGGTGGAGGGTGCCCCTGCACTGCTGGGGGTGGGGGTGGTGGGGGACATGAGTGGGGGCCTGGTGGAGGGTGCCCTTGCACTGCTGGGGGTGGGGGCGGTGGGAGACATGGGTGGGGGCCTGGTGGGGGCTGCCCCTGCACTGCTGGGGGGTGGGGGTGGTGGGAGGCATGGGTGGGGGCCTGGTGGAGGGTGCCCCTGGTGGCTGGGGGGTGGGGGTGGTGGGAGACATGGGTGGGGGCCTGGTGGAGGCTGCCCCTGGTGGCTGGGGGGTGGGGGTGGTGGGAGACATGAGTGGGGGCCTGGTGGAGGCTGCCCCTGCTGGCTGGGGGGGTGGGGTGCTGGGAGACATGGGTGGGGGCCTGGTGGAGGCTGCCCCTGCTGGCTGGGGGGTGGGGGTGTCGGGAGACATGGGTGGGGGCCTGGTGGAGGCTGCCCCTGCACTGCTGGGGGGTGGGGGTGGTGGGAGACATGAGTGGGGGCCTGGTGGAGGGTGCCCCTGCACTGCTGGGGGGTGGGGGTGGTGGGAGACATGAGTGGGGGCCTGGTGGAGGGAGCCCCTGGTGGCTGGGGGGTGGGGTGGTGGGAGACATGGGTGGCGGCCTGGTGGAGGCTGCCCCTGGTGGCTGGGGGTGGGGGTGGTGGGAGACATAAGTGGGGGCCTGGTGGAGGCTGCCCCTGCTGGCTGGGGGGTGGGGGTGTTGGGAGACATGGGTGGGGGCCTGGTGGAGGCTGCCCCTGCACTGCTGGGGGGTGGGGGTGGTGGGAGACATGAGTGGGGGCCTGGTGGACGGTGCCCCTGCACTGCTGGTTGGTGGGGGTGGTGGGAGACATGAGTGGGGGCCTGGTGGAGGGTGCCCCTGTACTGCTGGGGGGTGGGGGTGGTGGGAGACATGAGTGGGGCCTGGTGGAGGCTGCCCCTGCACTGCTGGGGGGTGGGGGTGGGTGGGAGACATGGGTGGGGGCCTGGTGGTGGGTGCCCCTGGTTGCTGGGGGGTGGGGGTGGTGGGAGACATGAGTGGGGGCCTGGTGGAGGGTGCCCCTGCACTGCTGGGGGGTGGGGGTGGTGGGAGACATGAGTGGGGGCCTGGTGGAGGGTGCCCCTGGTGGCTGGGGGGTGGGGGTGGTGGGAGACATGAGTGGGGCCTGGTGGAGGGTGCCCCTGCACTGCTGGGGGGGTGGGGTGGTGGGAGACATGAGTGGGGGCCTGGTGGAGGGTGCCCCGGCACTGCTGGGGGGTGGGGGCGGTGTGAGACATGGGTGGGGGCCTGGTGGAGGCTGCCCGTGCACTGCTGGGGGGTGGGGGTGGTGGGAGACATGAGTGGGGGCCGGGTGGAGGGTGCCCCTGGTGGCTGGGTGGTGGGGGTGGTGGGAGACATGGCTGGGGGCCTGGTGGAGGCTGCCCCTGGTGGCTGGGGGATGGGGGTGGTGGGAGACATGAGTGGGGGCCTGGTGGAGGCTGTCCCTGCTGGCTGGGGGGTGGGGGTGGTGGGAGACATGAGTGGGGGCCTGGTGGAGGGAGCCCCTGCACTGCTGGGGGGTGGGGGTGGTGGGAGACATGAGTGTGGGCCTGTGGAGGGTGCCCCTGCACTGCTGGGGGGTGGGGGTGGTGGGAGACATGAGTGGGGGCCTGTTGGAGGCTGCCCCTGCACTGCTGGGGGGTGGGGGTGGGTGGGAGACCATGGGTGGGGGCCTGGTGGTGGGTGCCCCTGGTGGCTGGGGGTGGGGGTGGTGGGAGACATGAGTGGGGGCCTGGTGGAGGGTGCCCCTGCACTGCTGGGGGGTGGGGGTGGTGGGAGACATGAGTGGGGCCTGGTGGAGGGTGCCCCTGGTGGCTGGGGGGTGGGGGTGGTGGGGAACATGAGTGGGGGCCTGGTGGAGGGTGCATCTGCACTGCTGGGGGGTGGGGGTGGTGGGAGACATGAGTGGGGGCCTGGTGGAGGGTGCCCCTGGTGGCTGGGGGGTGGGGGTGGTGGGAGACATGAGTGGGGGCCTGGTGGAGGGGTGCCCCTGCACTGCTGGGGGGTGGGGGTGGTGGGAGACATGAGTGGGGGCCTGGTGGAGGGTGCCCCTGCACTGCTGGGGGTGGGGGCGGTGGGAGACATGGGTGGGGGCCTGGTGGAGGCTGCCCCTGCACTGCTGGGGGGTGGGGGTGGTGGGAGACATGAGTGGGGGCCTGGTGGAGGGTGCCCCTGGTGGCTGGGGGGTGGGGGTGGTGGGAGACATGGCTGGGGGCCTGGTGGAGGCTGCCCCTGGTAGCTGGGGGATGGGGGTGGTGGGAGACATGAGTGGGGGCCTGGTGGAGGCTGTCCCTGCTGGCTGGGGGGTGGGGTGGTGGGAGACATGAGTGGGGGCCTGGTGGAGGGAGCCCCAGCACTGCTGGGGGGTGGGGGTGGTGGGAGACATGAGTGTGGGCCTGGTGGAGGGTGCCCCTGCACTGCTGGGGGGTGGGGGTGGTGGGAGACATGAGTGGGGGCCTGTTGGCGGCTGCCCCTGCACTGCTGGGGGGTGGGGGTGGGTGGGAGACATGAGTGGGGGCCTGGTGGTGGGTGCCCCTGCACTGCTGGGGGGTGGGGGTGGTGGGAGACATGAGTGGGGCCCTGGTGGAGGGTGCCCCTGGTGGCTGGGGGGTGGGGGTGGTGGGAGACATGAGTGGGGGCCTGGTGGAGGGTGCCCCTGCACTGCTGGGGGGTGGGGGTGGTGGGAGACATGAGTGGGGGCCTGGTGGAGGGTGCCCCTGCACTGCTGGGGGGTGGGGGGGTGGGAGACATGGTTGGGGGCCTGGTGGAGGCTGCCCCTGCACTGCTGGGGGTGGGGGTGGTGGGAGACATGAGTGGGGCCTGGTGGAGGGTGCCCCTGGTGGCTGGGGGGTGGGGGTGGTGGGAGACATGGCTGGGGGCCTGGTGGAGGCTGCCCTGGTGGCTGGGGGATGGGGGTGGTGGGAGACATGAGTGGGGGCCTGGTGGAGGCTGTCCCTGCTGGCTGGGGGTGGTGGGAGACATGAGTGGGGGCCTGGTGGAGGGAGCCCCTGCACTGCTGGGGGGTGGGGGTGGTGCGAGACATGAGTGTGGGCCTGGTGGAGGGTGCCCCTGCACTGCTGGGGGTGCGGGTGGTGGGAGACATGAGTGGGGGCCTGTTGGAGGCTGCCCCTGCACTGCTGGGGGGTGGGGGTGGGTGGTAGACATGGGTGGGGGCCTGGTGGTGGCTGCCCCCTGGTGGCTGGGGGGTGGGGGTGGTGGGAGACATGTGTGGGGGCCTGGTGGAGGGTGCCCCTGCACTGCTGGGGGGTGGGGTGGTGGGAGACATGAGTGGGGCCTGGTGGAGGGTGCCCCTGGTGGCTGGGGGGTGGGGGTGGTGGGAGACATGAGTGGGGGCCTGGTGGAGGGTGCCCCTGCACTGCTGGGTGGTGGGGGTGGTGGGAGACATGAGTGGGGGCCTGGTGGAGGGTGCCCCTGCACTGCTGGGGGGTGGGGGTGGTGGGAGACATGGGTGGGGGCCTGGTGGAGGCTGCCCCTGCACTGCTGGGGGTTGGGGGTGGTGGGAGACATGAGTGGGGGCCTGGTGGAGGGTGCCCCTGGTGGCTGGGGGGTGGGGGTGGTGGGAGACATGGGTGGGGGCCTGGTGGAGGCTGCCCCTGGTGGCTGGGGGGTGGGGGTGGTGGGAGACATGAGTGGGGGCCTGGTGGAGGCTGTCCCTGCTGGCTGGGGGGTGGGGGTGGTGGGAGACATGGGTGGGGGCCTGGTGGAGGCTGCCCCTGCACTGCTGGTGGGTAGGGGTGGTGGGAGACATGAGTGGGGGCCTGGTGGAGGGTGCCCCTGCACTGCTGGGGGGTGGGGTGGTGGGAGACATGAGTGGGGGCCTGGTGGAGGGTGCCCCTGCACTGCTGGGGGGTGGGGGTGGTGGGAGACATGAGTGGGAGCCTGGTGGAGGGTGCCCCTGCACTGCTGGGGGGTGGGGGTGGTGGGAGACATGGGTGGGGGCCTGGTGGGGGCCTGGTGGAGGCGCCCCTGCACTGCTGGGGGGTGGGGGTGGTGGGAGACATGAGTGGGGGCCTTTTGGAGGGTGCCCCTGGTGGCTGGGGGGTGGGGGTGGCGGGAGACATGGGTGGGGGCCTGTTGGAGGCTGCCCCTGGTGGCTGGGGGGTGGGGTGGTGGGAGACTTGAGTGGGGGCCTGGTGGAGGCTGCCCCTGCACTGCTGGGGGGTGGGGGTGGTGGGAGACATGGGTGGGGGCCTGGTGGAGGCTGCCCCTGCAATGCTGGGGGGTGGGGGTGGTGGGAGACATGAGTGGGGGCCTGGTGGAGGGTGCCCCTGCACTGCTGGGGGGTGGGGGTGGTTGGAGACATGAGTGGGGGCCTGGTGGAGGGAGCCCCTGGTGGCTGGGGGGTGGGGGTGGTGGGAGACATGGGGGGGCCTGGTGGAGGCTGCCCCTGGTGGCTGGGGGGTGGGGGTGGTGGGAGACATAAGTGGGGGCCTGGTGGAGGCTGCCCCTGCTGGCTGGGGGGTGGGGGTGTTGGGAGACATGGGTGGGGGCCTGGTGGAGGCTGCCCCTGCACTGCTGGGGGATGGGGGTGTTGGGAGACATGAGTGGGGGCCTGGTGGAGGGTGCCCCTGCACTGCTGGGGGGTGGGGGTGGTGGGAGACATGAGTGGGGGCCTGGTGGAGGGTGCCCCTGCACTGCTGGGAGTGGGGGTGGTGGGCGACATGAGTGGGGGCCTGGTGGAGGCTGCCCCTGCACTGCTGGGGGGTGGGGGTGGGTGGGAGACATGGGTGGGGGCCTGGTGGTGGCTGCCCCTGGTGGCTGGGGGGTGGGGTGGTGGGAGACATGAGTGGGGGCCTGGTGCAGGGTGCCCCTGCACTGCTGGGGGGTGGGGGTGGTGGGAGACATGAGTGGGGGCCTGGTGGAGGGTGCCCCTGCACTGCTGGGGGGTGGGGGTGGTGGGAGGACATGGGTGGGGGCCTGGTGGAGGATGCCCCTGCACTGCTGGGGGGTGGGGGCGGTGGGAGACATGAGTGGGGGCCTGGTGGAGGGTGCCCCTGGTGGCTGGGGGGTGGGGGCGGTGGGAGACATGGGTGGGGGCCTGATGGAGGCTGCCCCTGGTGGCTGGTGGTGGGAGACATGAGTGGGGCCTGGTGGAGGCTGCCCCTGCTGGCTGGGGGGTGGGGGTGGTGGGAGACCATGGGTGTGGGGGCCTGGTGGAGGCTGCCCCTGCACTGCTGGTGGGTAGGGGTGGTGGGAGACATGAGTGGGGGCCTGGTGGAGGGTGCCCCTGCACTGCTGGAGGGTGGGGTGGTGGGAGACATGAGTGGGGGCCTGGTGGAGGGTGCCCCTGCACTGCTGGGGGGTGGGGGTGGTGGGAGACATGAGTGGGGGCCTGGTGGAGGGTGCCCCTGCACTGCTGGGGGGTGGGGTGGTGGGAGACATGGGTGGGGGCCTGGTGGAGGCTGCCCCTGCACTGCTGGGGGGTGGGGGTGGTGGGAGACATGAGTGGGGGCCTGGTGGAGGGTGCCCCTGGTGGCTGGGGGGTGGGGGTGGTGGTAGACATGGGTGGGGGCCTGGTGGAGGCTGCCCCTGGTGGCTGGGGGTGGGGGATGGTGGGAGACATGAGTGGGGGCCTGGTGGAGGCTGCCCCTGCTGGCTGGGGGGTGGGGGTGGTGGGAGACATGGGTGGGGGCCTGGTGGAGGCTGCCCCTGCACTGCTGGGGGGTGGGGGTGGTGGGAGACATGAGTGGGGGCCTGGTGGAGGGTGCCCCCTGCACTGCTGGGGGGTGGGGGTGGTGGGAGACATGAGTGGGGGCCTGGTGGAGGCTGCCCCCTGGTGGCTGGAGGGTGGGGGTGGTGGGAGACATAAGTGGGGGCCTGGTGGAGGCTGCCCCTGCTGGCCGGGGGGTGGGGGTGTTGGGAGACATGGGTGGGGGCCTGGTGGAGGCTGCCCCTGCACTGCTGGGGGGTGGGGTGGTGGGAGACATGAGTGGGGTCCTGGTGGAGGGTGCCCCTGCACTGCTGGGGGGTGGGGGTGGAGGAAGACATGAGTGGGGGCCTGGTGGAGGGAGCCCCTGGTGGCTGGGGGATGGGGGTGGTGGGAGACATGGGTGGGGGCCTGGTGGAGGCTGCCCCTGCACTGCTGGGGGGTGGGGGTGGGTGGGAGACATGGGTGGGGGCCTGGTGGTGGGTGCCCCTTGTGGCTGGGGGGTGGGGGTGGTGGGAGACATGAGTGGGGGCCTGGTGGAGGGTGCCCCTGCACTGCTGGGGGGAGGGGGTGGTGGGAGACATGAGTGGGGGCCTGGTGGAGGGTGCCCTGGTGGCTGGGGGGTGGGGGTGGTGGGAGACATGAGTGGGGGCCTGGTGGAGGGTGCCCCTGCACTGCTGGGGGGTGGGGGTGGTGGGAGACATGAGTGGGGGCCTGGTGGAGGGTGCCCCTGCACTGCTGGGGTGGGGGCGGTGGGAGACATGGGTGGGGGCCTGGTGGAGGCTGCCCCTGCACTGCTGGGGGTGGGGGTGGTGGGAGACATGAGTGGGGGCCTGGTGGAGGGTGCACCTGGTGGCTGGGGGGTGGGGGGGGTGGGAGACATGGGTGGGGGCCTGGTGGAGGTTGCCCCTGGTCGCTGGGGGGTGGGGGTGGTGGGAGACATGAGTGGGGGCCTGGTGGATGCTGTCCGTGCTGGCTGGGGGGTGGGGGTGGTGGGAGACATGGGTGGGGGCCTGGTGGAGGCTGCCCCTGCACTGCTGGGGGTTGGGTGGTGGGGAGACATGAGTGGGGGCCTGGTGGAGGGTGCCCCTGACTGCTGGGGGGTGGGGGTGGTGGGAGACATGAGTGGGGCCTGGTGGAGGTTGCCCCTGCACTGCTGGGGGGTGGGGTTGGTGAGAGACATGGGTGGGGGCCTGGTGGAGGCTGCCCCTGCACTGCTGGGGGGTGGGGGGGTTGGGAGACATGAGTGGGGGCCTTTTGGAGGGTGCCCCTGGTGGCTGGGGGGTGGGGGTGGCGGGAGACATGGGTGGGGGCCTGTTGGAGGCTGCCCCTGGTGGCTGGGGGTGGGGGTGGTGGGAGAAATGAGTGGGGGCCTGGTGGAGGCTGCCCCTGCTGGCTGGGGGGTGGGGGTGGTGGGAGACATGGGTGGGGGCCTGGTGGAGGTTGCCCCTGGTCGCTGGGGGGTGGGGGTGGTGGGAGACATGAGTGGGGGCCTGGTGGATGCTGTCCCTGCTGGCTGGGGGGTGGGGGTGGTGGGAGACATGGGTGGGGGCCTGGTGGAGGCTGCCCCTGCACTGCTGGGGGGTTGGGTGGTGGGAGACATGATTGGGGGCCTGGTGGAGGGTGCCCCTGACTGCTGGGGGTGGGGGTGGTGGGAGACATGAGTGGGGGCCTGGTGGAGGTTGCCCCTGCACTGCTGGGGGGTGGGGGTTGGTGAGAGACATGGGTGGGGGCCTGGTGAAGGCTGCCCCTGCACTGCTGGGGGGTGGGGGGGTTGGGAGACATGAGTGGGGGCCTTTTGGAGGGTGCCCCTGGTGGCTGGGGGGTGGGGGTGGCGGGAGACATGGGTGGGGGCCTGTTGGAGGCTGCCCCTGGTGGCTGGGGGGTGGGGGTGGTGGGAGACATGAGTGGGGGCCTGGTGGAGGCTGCCCCTGCTGGCTGGGGGGTGGGGGTGGTGGGAGACATGGGTGGGGGCCTGGTGGAGGCTGCCCCTGCACTGCTGGGGGGTGGGGGTGGTGGGAGACATGAGTGGGGGCCTGGTGGAGGGTGCCCCTGCACTGCTGGGGGGGTGGGGGTGGTGGGAGACATGAGTGGGGGCCTGGTGGAGGGAGCCCTGGTGGCTGGGGGGTGGGGGTGGTGGGAGACATGGGTGGGGCCTGGTGGAGGCTGCCCCTGGTGGCTGGGGGGTGGGGGTGGTGGGAGATATAAGTGGGGGCCTGGTGGAGGCTGCCCCTGCTGGCTGGGGGGTGGGGGTGTTGGGAGACCATGGGTGGGGGCCTGGTGGAGGCTGCCCCTGCACTGCTGGGGGGTAGGGGTGGTGGGAGACATGAGTGGGGACCTGGTGGATGGTGCCCCTGCACTGCTGGGGGGTGGGGGTGGTGGGAGACATGAGTGGGGGCCTGGTGGAGGGTTTCCTTGCACTGCTGGGGGTGGGGGTGGTGGGCGACATGAGTGGGGGCCTGGTGGAGGCTGCCCCTGCACTGCTGGGGGGGTGGGGGTGGGTGGGAGACATGGGTGGGGGCCTGGTGGAGGCTGCCCCTGCACTGCTGGGGTGTGGGGGTGGGTGGGAGACATGGGTGGGGGCCTGGTGGTGGGTGCCCCTTGTGGCTGGGGGGTGGGGGTGGTGGGAGACATGAGTGGGGGCCTGGTGGAGGGTGCCCTGCACTGCTGGGGGGTGGGGGGGGTGGGAGACATGAGTGGGGGCCTGGTGGAGGGTGCCCCTGGTGGCTGGGGGGTGGGGGTGGTGGGAGACATGAGTGGGGGCCTGGTGGAAGGTGCCCCTGCACTGCTGGGGGGTGGGGGTGGTGAAGGACATGAGTGGGGGCCTGGTGGAGGGTGCCCCTGCACTGCTGGGGGGTGGGGGCGGTGGGAGACATGGGTGGGGGCCTGGTGGAGGCTGCCCCTGCACTGCTGGGGGTGGGGGTGGTGGGAGACATGAGTGGGGGCCTGGTGGAGGGTGCCCCTGGTGGCTGGGGGGTGGGGGGTGGTGGGAGACATGGGTGGGGGCCTGGTGGAGGCTGCCCCTGCTGGCTGGGGGGTGGGGGTGGTGGGAGACATGGGTGGGGGCCTGGTGGAGTGGTGCCCCTGCACTGCTGGTGGGTAGGGGTGGTGGGAGACATGAGTGGGGCCTGGTGGAGGGTGCCCCTGCACTGCTGGGGGTGGGGTGGTGGGAGACATGAGTGGGGGCCTGGTGGAGGGTGCCCATGCACTGCTGGGGGGTGGGGGGTGGTGGAAGACATGAGTGGGGGCCTGGTGGAGGTTGCCCCTGCACTGCTGGGGGGTGGGGGTGGTGGGAGACATGGGTGGGGGCCTGGTGGAGGCTGCCCCTGCAATGCTGGGGGGTGAGGGTGGTGGGAGACATGAGTGGGGGCCTTTTGGAGGGGTGCCCCTGGTGGCTGGGGGGTGGGGGTGGCGGGAGACATGGGTGGGGGCCTGTTGGAGGCTGCCCCTGGTGGCTGGGGGGTGGGGGTGGCGGGAGACATGAGTGGGGGCCTGGTGGAGGCTGCCCCTGCTGGCTGGGGGGTGGGGGTGTGGGAGACATGGGTGGGGGCCTGGTGGAGGCTGCCCCTGCACTGCTGGGGGGTGGGGGTGGTGGGAGACATGAGTGGGGGCCTGGTGGACGGTGCCCCTGCACTGCTGGGGGGTGGGGGTGGTGGGAGACATGAGTGGGGGCCTGGTGGAGGGTGCCCCTGCACTGCTGGGGGGTGGGGGTGGTGGGGGACATGAGTGGGGGCCTGGTGGAGGGTGGCCCCTGCACTGCTGGGGGTGGGGGTGGTGGGGGACATGAGTGGGGGCCTGGTGGAGGGTGCCCTTGCACTGCTGGGGGTGGGGGTGGTGGGAGATATGGGTGGGGGCCTGGTGGGGGCTGCCCTGCACTGCTGGGGGGGGGGGGTGGTGGGAGGCATGAGTGGGGGCCTGGTGGAGGGGTGCCCCTGGTGGCTGGGGGGTGGGGGTGGTGGGAGACATGGGTGGGGGCCTGGTGGAGGCTGCCCCTGGTGGCTGGGGGGTGGGGTGGTGGGAGACATGAGTGGGGGCCTGGTGGAGGCTGCCCCTGCTGGCTGGGGGGGTGGGGTGCTGGGAGACATGGGTGGGGGCCTGGTGGAGGCTGCCCCTGCTGGCTGGGGGGTGGGGGTGTTGGGAGACATGGGTGGGGGCCTGGTGGAGGCTGCCCCTGCACTGCTGGGGGGTGGGGGTGGTGGGAGACATGAGTGGGGGCCTGGTGGAGGGTGCCCCTGCACTGCTGGGGTGGGGGTGGTGGGAGACATGAGTGGGGGCCTGGTGGAGGGAGCCCCTGGTGGCTGGGGGGTGGGGGTGGTGGGAGACATGGGTGGCGGCCTGGTGGAGGCTGCCCCTGGTGGCTGGGGGTGGGGGTGGTGGGAGACATAAGTGGGGGCCTGGTGGAGGCTGCCCCTGCTGGCTGGGGGGTGGGGGTGTTGGGAGACATGGGTGGGGGCCTGGTGGAGGCTGCCCCTGCACTGCTGGGGGGTGGGGGTGGTGGGAGACATGAGTGGGGGCCTGGTGGACGGTGCCCCTGCACTGCTGGTTGGTGGGGGTGGTGGGAGACATGAGTGGGGGCCTGGTGGAGGGTGCCCCTGTACTGCTGGGGGGTGGGGGTGGTGGGAGACATGAGTGGGGCCTGTTGAGGCTGCCCCTGCACTGCTGGGGGGTGGGGGTGGGTGGGAGACATGGGTGGGGCCTGGTGGTGGGTGCCCCTGGTTGGTGGGGGGTGAGGGTGGTGGGAGACATGAGTGGGGGCCTGGTGGAGGGTGCCCCTGCACTGCTGGGGGGTGGGGGTGGTGGGAGACATGAGTGGGGGCCTGGTGGAGGGTGGCCCCTGGTGGCTGGGGGGTGGGGGTGGTGGGAGACATGAGTGGGGGCCTGGTGGAGGGTGCCCCTGCACTGCTGGGGGGTGGGGGTGGTGGGAGACATGAGTGGGGGGCCTGGTGGAGGGTGCCCCGGCACTGCTGGGGGGTGGGGGCGGTGTGAGACATGGGTGGGGGCCTGGTGGAGGCTGCCCGTGCACTGCTGGGGGGTGGGGGTGGTGGAGACATGAGTGGGGGCCGGGTGGAGGGTGCCCCTGGTGGCTGGGGGGTGGGGGTGGTGGGAGACATGGCTGGGGGCCTGGTGGAGGCTGCCCCTGGTGGCTGGGGGATGGGGGTGGTGGGAGACATGAGTGGGGGCCTGGTGGAGGCTGTCCCTGCTGGCTGGGGGGTGGGGGTGGTGGGAGACATGAGTGGGGGCCTGGTGGAGGGAGCCCCTGCACTGCTGGGGGGTGGGGGTGGTGGGAGGCATGAGTGTGGGCCTGTGGAGGGTGCCCCTGCACTGCTGGGGGGTGGGGGTGGTGGGAGACATGAGTGGGGCCTGTTGGAGGCTGCCCCTGCACTGCTGGGGGGTGGGGGTGGGTGGGAGACATGGGTGGGGGTGGTGGTGTGCCCTGGTGGCTGGGGGGGTGGGGGTGGGGAGACATGAGTGGGGGCCTGGTGGAGGGTGCCCCCTGCACTGCTGGGGGGTGGGGGTGGTGGGAGACATGAGTGGGGGCCTGGTGGAGGGTGCCCCTGGTGGCTGGGGGGTGGGGGTGGTGGGAAACATGAGTGGGGGCCTGGTGGAGGGTGCATCTGCACTGCTGGGGGGTGGGGGTGGTGGGAGACATGAGTGGGGGCCTGGTGGAGGGTGCCCCTGGTGGCTGGGGGGTGGGGGTGGTGGGAGACATGAGTGGGGGCCTGGTGGAGGGTGCCCCTGCACTGCTGGGGGGTGGGGTGGTGGGAGACATGAGTGGGGGCCTGGTGGAGGGTGCCCCTGCACTGCTGGGGGTGGGGGCGGTGGGAGACATGGGTGGGGGCCTGGTGGAGGCTGCCCTGCACTGCTGGGGGGTGGGGGTGGTGGGAGACATGAGTGGGGGCCTGGTGGAGGGTGCCCCTGGTGGCTGGGGGGTGGGGGTGGTGGGAGACATGGCTGGGGGCCTGGTGGAGGCTGCCCCTGGTAGCTGGGGGATGGGGGTGGTGGGAGACATGAGTGGGGGCCTGGTGGAGGCTGTCCCTGCTGGCTGGGGGGTGGGGGTGGTGGGAGACATGAGTGGGGGCCTGGTGGAGGGAGCCCCAGCACTGCTGGGGGGTGGGGGGTGGTGGGAGACATGAGTGTGGGCCTGGTGGAGGGTGCCCCTGCACTGCTGGGGGGTGGGGGTGGTGGGAGACATGAGTGGGGGCCTGTTGGAGGCTGCCCCTGCACTGCTGGGGTGTGGGGGTGGGTGGGAGACATGGGTGGGGGCCTGGTGGTGGGTGCCCCTGCACTGCTGGGGGGTGGGGGTGGTGGGAGACATGAGTGGGGCCCTGGTGGAGGGTGCCCCTGGTGGCTGGGGGGTGGGGGTGGTGTTTGACATGAGTGGGGGCCTGGTGGAGGGTGCCCCTGCACTGCTGGGGGGTGGGGGTGGTGGGAGACATGAGTGGGGGCCTGGTGGAGGGTGCCCCTGCACTGCTGGGGGGTGGGGGCGGTGGGAGACATGGGTGGGGGCCTGGTGGAGGCTGCCCCTGCACTGCTGGGGGGTGGGGGTGGTGGGGAGACATGAGTGGGGGCCTGGTGGAGGGTGCCCCTGGTGGCTGGGGGGTGGGGGTGGTGGGAGACATGGCTGGGGGCCTGGTGGAGGCTGCCCCTGGTGGCTGGGGGATGGGGGTGGTGGGAGACATGAGTGGGGGCCTGGTGGAGGCTGTCCCTGCTGGCTGGGGGGTGGGGGTGGTGGGAGACATGAGTGGGGGCCTGGTGGAGGGAGCCCCTGCACTGCTGGGGGGTGGGGTGGTGCGAGACATGAGTGTGGGCCTGGTGGAGGGTGCCCCTGCACTGCTGGGGGGTGGGGGTGGTGGGAGACATGAGTGGGGGCCTGTTGGAGGCTGCCCCTGCACTGCTGGGGGTGGGGGGTGGGTGGGAGACATGGGTGGGGGCCTGGTGGTGGGTGCCCCTGGTGGCTGGGGGGTGGGGGTGGTGGGAGACATGTGTGTGGGCCTGGTGGAGGGTGCCCCTGCACTGCTGGGGGGTGGGGGTGGTGGGAGACATGAGTGGGGCCTGGTGGAGGGTGCCCCTGGTGGCTGGGGGGTGGGGTGGTGGGAGACATGAGTGGGGGCCTGGTGGAGGGTGCCCCTGCACTGCTGGGTTGTGGGGGTGGTGGGAGACATGAGTGGGGGCCTGGTGGAGGGTGCCCCTGCACTGCTGGGGGGTGGGGGTGGTGGGAGACATGGGTGGGGGCCTGGTGGAGGCTGCCCCTGCACTGCTGGGGGTTGGGGGTGGTGGGAGACATGAGTGGGGGCCTGGTGGAGGGTGCCCCTGGTGGCTGGGGGGTGGGGGTGGTGGGAGACATGGGTGGGGGCCTGGTGGAGGCTGGCCCCTGGTGGCTGGGGGGTGGGGGTGGTGGGAGACATGAGTGGGGGCCTGGTGGAGGCTGTCCCTGCTGTCTGGGGGGTGGGGGTGGTGGGAGACATGAGTGGGGGCCTGGTGGAGGGTGCCCCTGCACTGCTGGGGGGTGGGGGGGGGTGGGAGACATGAGTGGGGGCCTGGTGGAGGGTGCCCCTGGTGGCTGGGGGGTGGGGGTGGTGGGAGACATGAGTGGGGGCCTGGTGGAAGGTGCCCCTGCACTGCTGGGGGGTGGGGGTGGTGAAGGACATGAGTGGGGGCCTGGTGGAGGGTGCCCCTGCACTGCTGGGGGGTGGGGGCGGTGGGAGACATGGGTGGGGGCCTGGTGGAGGCTGCCCCTGCACTGCTGGGGGGTGGGGGTGGTGGGAGACATGAGTGGGGGCCTGGTGGAGGGTGCCCCTGGTGGCTGGGGGGTGGGGGTGGTGGGAGACATGGGTGGGGGCCTGGTGGAGGGCTGCCCCTGGTCGCTGGGGGGTGGGGGTGGTGGGAGACATGAGTGGGGGCCTGGTGGAGGCTGTCCCTGCTGGCTGGGGGGTGGGGGTGGTGGGAGACATGGGTGGGGGCCTGGTGGAGGCTGCCCCTGCACTGCTGGTGGGTAGGGGTGGTGGGAGACATGAGTGGGGGCCTGGTGGAGGGTGCCCCTGCACTGCTGGGGGGTGGGGTGGTGGGAGACATGAGTGGGGGCCTGGTGGAGGGTGCCCATGCACTGCTGGGGGGTGGGGGTGGTGGGAGACATGAGTGGGGGCCTGGTGGAGGTTGCCCCTGCACTGCTGGGGGGTGGGGTGGTGGGAGACATGGGTGGGGGCCTGGTGGAGGCTGCCCCTGCAATGCTGGGGGGTGAGGGTGGTGGGAGACATGAGTGGGGGCCTTTTGGAGGGTGCCCCTGGTGGCTGGGGGGTGGGGGTGGCGGGAGACATGGGTGGGGGCCTGTTGGAGGCTGCCCCTGGTGGCTGGGGGGTGGGGGTGGCGGGAGACATGAGTGGGGGCCTGGTGGAGGCTGCCCCTGCTGGCTGGGGGGTGGGGGTGGTGGGAGACATGGGTGGGGGCCTGGTGGAGGCTGCCCCTGCACTGCTGGGGGGTGGGGTGGTGGGAGACATGAGTGGGGGCCTGGTGGACGGTGCCCCTGCACTGCTGGGGGGTGGGGGTGGTGGGAGACATGAGTGGGGGCCTGGTGGAGGGTGCCCCTGCACTGCTGGGGGGTGGGGGTGGTGGGGGACATGAGTGGGGGCCTGGTGGAGGGTGCCCCTGCCCTGCTGGGGGTGGGGGTGGTGGGGGACATGAGTGGGGGCCTGGTGGAGGGTGCCCTTGCACTGCTGGGGGTGGGGGTGGTGGGAGATATGGGTGGGGGCCTGGTGGGGGCTGCCCCTGCACTGCTGGGGGGTGGGGGTGGTGGGAGGCATGAGTGGGGGCCTGGTGGAGGGTGCCCCTGGTGGCTGGGGGGTGGGGGTGGTGGGAGACATGGGTGGGGGCCTGGTGGAGGCTGCCCCTGGTGGGGGCTGGGGGGGGGGTGGTGGGAGACATGAGTGGGGGCCTGGTGGAGGCTGCCCCTGCTGGCTGGGGGGTGGGGGTGCTGGGAGACATGGGTGGGGGCCTGGTGGAGGCTGCCCCTGCTGGCTGGGGGGTGGGGGGTGTTGGGAGACATGGGTGGGGGCCTGGTGGAGGCTGCCCCTGCACTGCTGGGGGGTGGGGGTGGTGGGAGACATGAGTGGGGGCCCTGGTGGAGGGTGCCCCTGCACTGCTGGGGGTGGGGGTGGGTGGGAGACATGAGTGGGGCCTGGTGGAGGGAGCCCCTGGTGGCTGGGGGGTGGGGGTGGTGGGAGACATGGGTGGCGGCCTGGTGGAGGCTGCCCCTGGTGGCTGGGGGTGGGGGTGGTGGGAGACATAAGTGGGGGCCTGGTGGAGGCTGCCCCTGCTGGCTGGGGGGTGGGGGTGTTGGGAGACATGGGTGGGGGCCTGGTGGAGGCTGCCCCTGCACTGCTGGGGGGTGGGGGTGGTGGGAGACATGAGTGGGGGCCTGGTGGACGGTGCCCCTGCACTGCTGGTTGGTGGGGGTGGTGGGAGACATGAGTGGGGGCCTGGTGGAGGGTGCCCCTGTACTGCTGGGGGGTGGGGGTGGTGGGAGACATGAGTGGGGCCTGGTGGAGGCTGCCCCTGCACTGCTGGGGGGTGGGGGTGGGTGGGAGACATGGGTGGGGGCCTGGTGGTGGGTGCCCCTGGTTGGTGGGGGGTGAGGGTGGTGGGAGACATGAGTGGGGGCCTGGTGGAGGGTGCCCCTGCACTGCTGGGGGGTGGGGGTGGTGGGAGACATGAGTGGGGGCCTGGTGGAGGGTGCCCCTGGTGGCTGGGGGGTGGGGGTGGTGGGAGACATGAGTGGGGGCCTGGTGGAGGGTGCCCCTGCACTGCTGGGGGGTGGGGGGTGGTGGGAGACATGAGTGGGGGCCTGGTGGAGGGTGCCCCGGCACTGCTGGGGGGTGGGGGCGGTGTGGAGACATGGGTGGGGGCCTGGTGGAGGCTGCCGTTGCACTGCTGGGGGGTGGGGGTGGTGGGAGACATGAGTGGGGGCCGGGTGGAGGGTGCCCCTGGTGGCTGGGGGGTGGGGGTGGTGGGAGACATGGCTGGGGGCCTGGTGGAGGCTGCCCCTGGTGGCTGGGGGATGGGGGTGGTGGGAGACATGAGTGGGGGCCTGGTGGAGGCTGTCCCTGCTGGCTGGGGGGTGGGGGTGGTGGGAGACATGAGTGGGGGCCTGGTGGAGGGAGCCCCTGCACTGCTGGGGGGTGGGGGTGGTGGGAGGCATGAGTGTGGGCCTGTGGAGGGTGCCCCTGCACTGCTGGGGGGTGGGGGTGGTGGGAGACATGAGTGGGGGCCTGTTGGAGGCTGCCCCTGCACTGCTGGGGGGTGGGGGTGGGTGGGGAGACATGGGTGGGGGCCTGGTGGTGGGTGCCCCTGGTGGCTGGGGGGTGGGGGTGGTGGGAGACATGAGTGGGGCCTGGTGGAGGGTGCCCCTGCACTGCTGGGGGGTGGGGGTGGTGGGAGACATGAGTGGGGGCCTGGTGGAGGGTGCCCCTGGTGGCTGGGGGTGGGGGTGGTGGGAAACATGAGTGGGGGCCTGGTGGAGGGTGCATCTGCACTGCTGGGGGGTGGGGGTGGTGGGAGACATGAGTGGGGGCCTGGTGGAGGGTGCCCCTGGTGGCTGGGGGTGGGGGTGGTGGGAGACATGAGTGGGGGCCTGGTGGAGGGTGCCCCTGCACTGCTGGGGGTGGGGTGGTGGGAGACATGAGTGGGGGCCTGGTGGAGGGTGCCCCTGCACTGCTGGGGGTGGGGGCGGTGGGAGACATGGGTGGGGGCCTGGTGGAGGCTGCCCCTGCACTGCTGGGGGGTGGGGGTGGTGGGAGACATGAGTGGGGGCCTGGTGGAGGGTGCCCCTGGTGGCTGGGGGGTGGGGGTGGTGGGAGACATGGCTGGGGGCCTGGTGGGAGGCTGCCCCTGGTAGCTGGGGGATGGGGGGTGGTGGGAGACATGAGTGGGGGCCTGGTGGAGGCTGTCCCTGCTGGCTGGGGGGTGGGGGTGGTGGGAGACATGAGTGGGGGCCTGGTGGAGGGAGCCCCAGCACTGCTGGGGGGTGGGGGTGGTGGGAGACATGAGTGTGGGCCTGGTGGAGGGTGCCCCTGCACTGCTGGGGGGTGGGGGTGGTGGGAGACATGAGTGGGGGCCTGTTGGAGGCTGCCCCTGCACTGCTGGGGGGTGGGGGTGGGTGGGAGACATGGGTGGGGGCCTGGTGGTGGGTGCCCCTGCACTGCTGGGGGGTGGGGGTGGTGGGAGACATGAGTGGGGCCCTGGTGGAGGGTGCCCCTGGTGGCTGGGGGGTGGGGGTGGTGTTTGACATGAGTGGGGGCCTGGTGGAGGGTGCCCCTGCACTGCTGGGGGGTGGGGGTGGTGGGAGACATGAGTGGGGGCCTGGTGGGAGGGTGCCCCTGCACTGCTGGGGGGTGGGGGCGGTGGGAGACATGGGTGGGGGCCTGGTGGAGGCTGCCCCTGCACTGCTGGGGGGTGGGGGTGGTGGGAGACATGAGTGGGGGCCTGGTGGAGGGTGCCCCTGGTGGCTGGGGGGTGGGGGTGGTGGGAGACATGGCTGGGGGCCTGGTGGAGGCTGCCCCTGGTGGCTGGGGGATGGGGGTGGTGGGAGACATGAGTGGGGGCCTGGTGGAGGCTGTCCCTGCTGGCTGGGGGGTGGGGGTGGTGGGAGACATGAGTGGGGGCCTGGTGGAGGGAGCCCCTGCACTGCTGGGGGGTGGGGGTGGTGCGAGACATGAGTGTGGGCCTGGTGGAGGGTGCCCCTGCACTGCTGGGGGGTGGGGGTGGTGGGAGACATGAGTGGGGGCCTGTTGGAGGCTGCCCCTGCACTGCTGGGGGGTGGGGTGGGTGGGAGACATGGGTGGGGGCCTGGTGGTGGGTGCCCCTGGTGGCTGGGGGATGGGGGTGGTGGGAGACATGTGTGGGGGCCTGGTGGGAGGGTGCCCCTGCACTGCTGGGGGGTGGGGGTGGTGGGAGACATGAGTGGGGGCCTGGTGGAGGGTGCCCCTGGTGGCTGGGGGGTGGGGGTGGTGGGAGACATGAGTGGGGGCCTGGTGGAGGGTGCCCCTGCACTGCTGGGTTGTGGGGGTGGTGGGAGACATGAGTGGGGGCCTGGTGGAGGGTGCCCCTGCACTGCTGGGGGGTGGGGGTGGTGGGAGACATGGGTGGGGGCCTGGTGGAGGCTGCCCCTGCACTGCTGGGGGTTGGGGGTGGTGGGAGACATGAGTGGGGGCCTGGTGGAGGGTGCCCCTGGTGGCTGGGGGGTGGGGGTGGTGGGAGACATGGGTGGGGGCCTGGTGGAGGCTGCCCCTGGTGGCTGGGGGGTGGGGGTGGTGGGAGACATGAGTGGGGGCCTGGTGGAGGCTGTCCCTGCTGTCTGGGGGGTGGGGGTGGTGGGAGACATGGGTGGGGGCCTGGTGGAGGCTGCCCCTGCACTGCTGGTGGGTAGGGGTGGTGGGAGACATGAGTGGGGGCCTGGTGGAGGGTGCCCCTGCACTGCTGGGGGGTGGGGTGGTGGGAGACATGAGTGGGGGCCTGGTGGACGGTGCCCCTGCACTGCTGGGGGGTGGGGGTGGTGGGAGACATGAGTGGGAGCCTGGTGGAGGGTGCCCCTGCACTGCTGGGGGGTGGGGGTGGTGGGAGACATGGGTGGGGGCCTGGTGGGGGCCTGGTGGAGGCTGCCCCTGCACTGCTGGGGGGTGGGGGTGGTGGGAGACATGAGTGGGGGCCTTTTGGAGGGTGCCCCTGGTGGCTGGGGGGTGGGGGTGGCGGGAGACATGGGTGGGGGCCTGTTGGAGGCTGCCCCTGGTGGCTGGGGGGTGGGGGTGGTGGGAGACTTGAGTGGGGGCCTGGTGGAGGCTGCCCCTGCTGGCTGGGGGGTGGGGGTGGTGGGAGACATGGGTGGGGGCCTGGTGGAGGCTGCCCCTGCAATGCTGGGGGGTGGGGGTGGTGGGAGACATGAGTGGGGGCCTGGTGGAGGGTGCCCCTGCACTGCTGGGGGGTGGGGGTGGTTGGAGACATGAGTGGGGGCCTGGTGGAGGGAGCCCCTGGTGGCTGGGGGGTGGGGGTGGTGGGAGACATGGGGGGGGCCTGGTGGAGGCTGCCCCTGGTGGCTGGGGGGTGGGGGTGGTGGGAGACATAAGTGGGGGCCTGGTGGAGGCTGCCCCTGCTGGCTGGGGGGTGGGGGTGTTGGGAGACATGGGTGGGGGCCTGGTGGAGGCTGCCCCTGCACTGCTGGGGGATGGGGGTGTTGGGAGACATGAGTGGGGGCCTGGTGGAGGGTGCCCCTGCACTGCTGGGGGGTGGGGGTGGTGGGAGACATGAGTGGGGGCCTGGTGGAGGGTGCCCATGCACTGCTGGGAGTGGGGGTGGTGGGCGACATGAGTGGGGGCCTGGTGGAGGCTGCCCCTGCACTGCTGGGGGGTGGGGGTGGGTGGGAGACATGGGTGGGGGCCTGGTGGTGGCTGCCCCTGGTGGCTGGGGGGTGGGGGTGGTGGGAGACATGAGTGGGGGCCTGGTGCAGGGTGCCCCTGCACTGCTGGGGGGTGGGGGGGTGGGAGACATGAGTGGGGGCCTGGTGGAGGGTGCCCCTGCACTGCTGGGGGGTGGGGGTGGTGGGAGACATGGGTGGGGGCCTGGTGGAGGATGCCCCTGCACTGCTGGGGGGTGGGGGCGGTGGGAGACATGAGTGGGGGCCTGGTGGAGGGTGCCCCTGGTGGCTGGGGGGTGGGGGCGGTGGGAGACATGGGTGGGGGCCTGATGGAGGCTGCCCCTGGTGGCTGGTGGTGGGAGACATGAGTGGGGCCTGGTGGAGGCTGCCCCTGCTGGCTGGGGGGTGGGGGTGGTGGGAGACATGGGTGGGGGCCTGGTGGAGGCTGCCCCTGCACTGCTGGTGGGTATGGGTGGTGGGAGACATGAGTGGGGGCCTGGTGGAGGGTGCCCCTGCACTGCTGGAGGGTGGGGTGGTGGGAGACATGAGTGGGGGCCTGGTGGAGGGTGCCCCTGCACTGCTGGGGGGTGGGGGTGGTGGGAGACATGAGTGGGGGCCTGGTGGAGGGTGCCCCTGCACTGCTGGGGGGTGGGGTGGTGGGAGACATGGGTGGGGGCCTGGTGGAGGCTGCCCCTGCACTGCTGGGGGGTGGGGGTGGTGGGAGACATGAGTGGGGGCCTGGTGGAGGGTGCCCCTGGTGGCTGGGGGGTGGGGATGGTGGGAGACATGAGTGGGGGCCTGGTGGAGGCTGCCCCTGCTGGCTGGGGGGTGGGGGTGGTGGGAGACATGGGTGGGGGCCTGGTGGAGGCTGCCCCTGCACTGCTGGGGGGTGGGGGTGGTGGGAGACATGAGTGGGGGCCTGGTGGAGGGTGCCCCTGCACTGCTGGGGGGTGGGGGTGGTGGGAGACATGAGTGGGGGCCTGGTGGAGGCTGCCCCTGGTGGCTGGAGGGTGGGGGTGGTGGGAGACATAAGTGGGGGCCTGGTGGAGGCTGCCCCTGCTGGCCGGGGGGTGGGGGTGTTGGGAGACATGGGTGGGGGCCTGGTGGAGGCTGCCCCTGCACTGCTGGGGGGTGGGGTGGTGGGAGACATGAGTGGGGGCCTGGTGGAGGGTGCCCCTGCACTGCTGGGGGGTGGGGGTGGAGGGAGACATGAGTGGGGGCCTGGTGGAGGGAGCCCCTGGTGGCTGGGGGATGGGGGTGGTGGGAGACATGGGTGGGGGCCTGGTGGAGGCTGCCCCTGGTGGCTGGGGGGTGGGGGTGGTGGGAGAGATAAGTGGGGGCCTGGCGGAGGCTGCCCCTGCTGGCTGGGCGGTGGGGGTGTTGGGAGACATGGGTGGAGGCCTGGTGGAGGCTGCCCCTGCACTGCTGGGGGGTAGGGTTGGTGGGAGACATGAGTGGGGGCCTGGTGGAGGGTGCCCCTGCACTGCTGGGGGTGGGGGTGGTGGGCGACATGAGTGGGGGCCTGGTGGAGGCTGCCCCTGCACTGCTGGGGGGGTGGGGGTGGGTGGGAGACATGGGTGGGGCCTGGTGGTGGGTGCCCCTGGTGGCTGGGGGGTGGGGGTGGTGGGAGACATGAGTGGGGGCCTGGTGGAGGGTGCCCCTGCACTGCTGGGGGGTGGGGGTGGTGGGAGACATGAGTGGGGGCCTGGTGGAGGGTGCCCCTGCACTGCTGGGGGGTGGGGGCGGTGGGAGACATGGGTGGGGGCCTGGTGGAGGCTGCCCCTGCACTGCTGGGGGTGGAGGCGGTGGGAGACATGAGTGGGGGCCTGGTGGAGGGTGCCCCTGGTGGCTGGGGGGTGGGGGCGGTGGGAGACATGGGTGGGGGCCTGGTGGAGGCTGCCCCTGGTGGCTGGGGCGTGGGGGTGGTGGGAGACATGAGTGGGGGCCTGGTGGAGGCTGCCCCTGCTGGCTGGGGGGTGGGGGTGGTGGGAGACATGGGTGGGGGCCTGGTGGAGGCTGCCCCTGCACTGCTGGTGGGTAGGGGTGGTGGGAGACATGAGTGGGGGCCTGGTGGAGGGTGCCCCTGCACTGCTGGGGGGTGGGGTGGTGGGATACATGAGTGGGGCCTGGTGGAGGGTGCCCCTGCACTGCTGGGGGGTGGGGTGGTGGGAGACATGAGTGGGGGCCTGGTGGAGGGTGCCCCTGCACTGCTGGGGGGTGGGGGTGGTGGGAGACATGGGTGGGGGCCTGGTGGAGGCTGCCCCTGCACTGCTGGGGGGTGGGGTGGTAGGAGACTGAGTGGGGGCCTGGTGGAGGGTGCCCCTGGTGGCTGGGGGGTGGGGTGGTGGGAGACATGAGTGGGGGCCTGGTGGAGGGTGCCCCTGCACTGCTGGGGGATGGGGGTGGTGGGAGACATGAGTCGGGGCCTGGTGGAGGCTGCCCCTGCTGGCTGGGGGGTGGGGGTGGTGGGAGACATGGGTGGGGGCCTGGTGGAGGGTGCCCCTGCACTGCTGGGGGGTGGTGGTGGTGGGAGACATGAGTGGGGGCCTGGTGGAGGGTGCTCCGGGTGGCTGGGGGGTGGGAGTTGTGGGAGACATGGCTGGGGGCCTGGTGGAGGCTGCCCCTGGTGGCTGGGGGATGGGGGTGGTGGGAGACATGAATGGGGGCCTGGTGGAGGCTGTCCATGCTGGCTGGGTGGTGGGGGTGGTGGGAGACATGAGTGGGGGCCTGGTGGAGGGAGCCCATGCACTGCTGGGGGGTGGGGGTGGTGGGAGATATGAGTGTGGGCCTGGTGGAGGGTGCCCCTGCACTGCTGGGGGGGTGGGGGTGGTGGGAGACATGAGTGGGGGCCTGTTGGAGGCTGCCCCTGCACTGCTGGGGGGTGGGGGTGGGTGGGAGACATGGGTGGGGGCCTGGTGGTGGGTGCCCCTGGTGGCTGGGGGGTGGGGGTGGTGGGAGACATGAGTGGGGGCCTGGTGGAGGGTGCCCCTGCACTGCTGGGGGGTGGGGTTGGTGGGAGACATGAGTGGGGGCCTGGTGGAGGGTGCCCCTGGTGGCTGGGGGGTGGGGGTGGTGGGAGACATGAGTGGGGGCCTGGTGGAGGGTGCCCCTGCACTGCTGGGGGGTGGGGGTGGTGGGAGACATGAGTGGGGACCTGGTGGAGGGTGCCCCTGGTGGCTGGGGGGTGGGGGTGGTGGGAGACATGAGTGGGGGCCTGGTGGAGGGTGCCCCTGCACTGCTGGGGGGTGGGGGTGGTGGGAGACATGAGTGGGGGCCTGGTGGAGGGTGCCCCTGCACTGCTGGGGGTGGGGGCGGTGGGAGACATGGGTGGGGGCCTGGTGGAGGCTGCCCCTGCACTGCTGGGGGGTGGAGGTGGTGGGAGACATGAGTGGGGGCCTGGTGGAGGGTGCCCCTGGAGGCTGGGGGGTGGGGGTGGTGGGAGACATGGCTGGGGGCCTGGTGGAGGCTGCCCCTGGTAGCTGGGGGATGGGGGTGGTGGGAGACATGAGTGGGGGCCTGGTGGAGGCTGCCCCTGCACTGCTGGTGGGTAGGGGTGGTGGGAGACATGAGTGGGGGCCTGGTGGAGGGTGCCCCTGCACTGCTGGGGGGTGGGGTGGTGGGAGACATGAGTGGGGGCCTGGTGGAGGGTGCCCCTGCACTGCTGGGGGGTGGGGGTGGTGGGAGACATGAGTGGGGGCCTGGTGGAGGCTGTCCCTGCTGGCTGGGGGGTGGGGGTGGTGGGAGACATGAGTGGGGGCCTGGTGGAGGGAGCCCCTGCACTGCTGGGGGGTGGGGGTGGTGGGAGACATGAGTGTGGGCCTGGTGGAGGGTGCCCCTGCACTGCTGGGGGATGGGGGTGGTGGGAGACATGAGTGGGGGCCTGTTGGAGGCTGCCCCTGCACTGCTGGGGGGTGGGGGTGGGTGGGAGACATGGGTGGGGGCCTGGTGGTGGGTGCCCCTGGTGGCTGGGGGGTGGGGGTGGTGGGAGACATGTGTGGGGGCCTGGTGGAGGGTGCCCCTGCACTGCTGGGGGGTGGGGGTGGTGGGAGACATGAGTGGGGGCCTGGTGGAGGGTGCCCCTGGTGGCTGGGGGGTGGGGGTGGTGGGAGACATGAGTGGGGGCCTGGTGGAGGGTGCCCCTACACTGCTGGGGAGTGGGGGTGGTGGGAGACATGAGTGGGGGCCTGGTGGAGGGTGCCCCTGCACTGCTGGGGGGTGGGGGTGGTGGGATACATGGGTGGGGGCCTGGTGGAGGCTGCCCCTGCACTGCTGGGGGGTGGGGGTGGTGGGAGACATGAGTGGGGGCCTGGTGGAGGGTGCCCCTGGTGGCTGGGGGCTGGGGGTGGTGGGAGACATGGGTGGGGGCCTGGTGGAGGGTGCCCCTGGTGGCTGGGGGGTGGGGGTGGTGGGAGACATGAGTGGGGGCCTGGTGGAGGCTGTCCCTGCTGGCTGGGGGGTGGGGGTGGTGGGAGACATGGGTGGGGGCCTGGTGGAGGCTGCCCCTGCACTGCTGGGGGGTGGGGGTGGTGGGAGACATGGGTGGGGGCCTGGTGGAGGCTGCCCCTGCACTGCTGGGGGGTGGGGGTGGTGGGAGACATGAGTGGGAGCCTGGTGGAGGGTGCCCCTGCACTGCTGGGGGGTGGGGTTGGTGGGAGACATGGGTGGGGGCCTGGTGGAGGCTGCCCCTGCACTGCTGGGGGGTGGGGGTGGTGGGAGACATGAGTGGGGGCCTTTTGGAGGGTGCCCCTGGTGGCTGGGGGGTGGGGGTGGCGGGAGACATGGGTGGGGGCCTGTTGGAGGCTGCCCCTGGTGGCTGGGGGTGGGGGTGGTGGGAGACTTGAGTGGGGGCCTGGTGGAGGCTGCCCCTGCACTGCTGGGGGGTGGGGGTGGTGGGAGACATGGGTGGGGGCCTGGTGGAGGCTGCCCCTGCACTGCTGGGGGGTGGGGGTGGTGGGAGACATGAGTGGGGGTCTGGTGGAGGGTGCCCCTGCACTGCTGGGGGGTGGGGGTGGTTGGAGACATGAGTGGGGGCCTGGTGAAGGGAGCCCCTGGTGGCTGGGGGGTGGGGGTGGTGGGAGACATGGGTGGGGGCCTGGTGGAGGCTGCCCCTGGTGGCTGGGGGGTGGGGGTGGTGGGAGACATAAGTGGGGGCCTGGTGGAGGCTGCCCCTGCTGGCTGGGGGGTGGGGGTGTTGGGAGACATGGGTGGGGGCCTGGTGGAGGCTGCCCCTGCACTGCTGGGGGATGGGGGTGGTGGGAGACATGAGTGGGGGCCTGGTGGAGGGTGCCCCTGCACTGCTGGGGGGTGGGGGTGGTGGGAGACATGAGTGGGGGCCTGGTGGAGGGTGCCCCTGCACTGCTGGGAGTGGGGGTGGTGGGCGACATGAGTGGGGGCCTGGTGGAGGCTGCCCCTGCACTGCTGGGGGGTGGGGGTGGGTGGGAGACATGGGTGGGGGCCTGGTGGTGGGTGCCCCTGGTGGCTGGGGGGTGGGGGTGGTGGGAGACATGAGTGGGGGCCTGGTGGGGGGTGCCCCTGCACTGCCGGGGGGTGGGGGTGGTGGGAGACATGAGTGGGGGCCTGGTGGAGGGTGCCCCTGCACTGCTGGGGGGTGGGGGCGGTGGGAGACATGGGTGGGGGCCTGGTGGAGGATGCCACTGCACTGCTGGGGGGTGGGGCGGTGGGAGACATGAGTGGGGGCCTGGTGGAGGGTGCCCCTGGTGGCTGGGGGGTGGGGGCGGTGGGAGACATCGGTGGGGGCCTGATGGAGGCTGCCCCTGGTGGCTGGGGGGTGGGGGTGGTGGGAGACATGAGTGGGGGCCTGGTGGAGGCTGCCCCTGCTGGCTGGGGGGTGGGGGTGGTGGGAGACATGGGTGGGGGCCTGGTGGAGGCTGCCCCTGCACTGCAGGTGGGTAGGGGTGATGGGAGACATGAGTGGGGACCTGGTGGAGGGTGCCCCTGCACTGCTGGAGGGTGGGGTGGTGGGAGACATGAGTGGGGCCTGGTGGAGGGTGCCCCTGCACTGCTGGTGGGTGGGGGTGGTGGGAGACATGAGTGGGGGCCTGGTGGAGGGTGCCCCTGCACTGCTGGGGGGTGGGGGTGGTGGGAGACATGGGTGGGGGCCTGGTGGAGGCTGCCCCTGCACTGCTGGGGGGTGGGGGTGGTGGGAGACATGAGTGGGGGCCTGGTGGAGGGTGCCCCTGGTGGCTGGGGGGTGGGGGTGGTGGTAGACATGGGTGGGGGCCTGGAGGAGGCTGCCCCTGGTGGCTGGGGGGTGGGGATGGTGGGAGACATGAGTGGGGGCCTGGTGGAGGCTGCCCCTGCTGGCTGGGGGGTGGGGGTGGTGGGAGACATGGGTGGGGGCCTGGTGGAGGTTGCCCCTGCACTGCTGGGGGGTGGGGGTGGTGGGAGACATGAGTGGGGGCCTGGTGGAGGGTGCCCCTGCACTGCTGGGGGGTGGGGGTGGTGGGAGACATGAGTGGGGGCCTGGTGGAGGGTGCCCCTGGTGGCTGGGGGGTGGGGGTGGTGGGAGACATGGGTGGGGGCCTGGTGGAGGCTGCCCCTGGTGGCTGGGGGGTGGGGGTGGTGGGAGACATAAGTGGGGGCCTGGTGGAGGCTGCCCCTGCTGGCTGAGGGGTGGGGGTGTTGGGAGACATGGGTGGGGGCCTGGTGGAGGCTGCCCCTGCACTGCTGGGGGGTGGGGTGGTGGGAGACATGAGTGGGGGGCTGGTGGAGGGTGCCCCTGCACTGCTGGGGGGTGGGGGTGGAGGGAGACATGAGTGGGGGCCTGGTGGAGGGAGCCCCTGGTGGCTGGGGGGTGGGGGTGGTGGGAGACATGGGTGGGGGCCTGGTGGAGGCTGCCCCTGGTGGCTGGGGGTGGTGGGAGACATAAGTGGGGGCCTGGTGGAGGCTGCCCCTGCTGGCTGGGGGGTGGGGGTGTTGGGAGACATGGGTGGGGGCCTGGTGGAGGCTGCCCCTGCACTGCTGGGGGGTAGGGTTGGTGGGAGACATGAGTGGGGGCCTGGTGGAGGGTGCCCCTGCACTGCTGGGGGGTGGGGGTGGTGGGAGACATGAGTGGGGGCCTGGTGGAGGGTGCCCCTGCACTGCTGGGGGTGGGGGTGGTGGGTGACATGAGTGGGGGCCTGGTGGAGGCTGCCCCTGCACTGCTGGGGGGGTGGGGGTGGGTGGGAGACATGGGTGGGGGCCTGGTGGTGGGTGCCCCTGGTGGCTGGGGGGTGGGGGTGGTGGGAGACATGAGTGGGGGCCTGGTGGAGGGTGCCCCTGCACTGCTGGGGGCTGGGGGTGGTGGGAGACATGAGTGGGGGCCTGGTGGAGGGTGCCCCTGCACTGCTGGGGGGTGGGGGCGGTGGGAGACATGGGTGGGGGCCTGGTGGAGGCTGCCCCTGCACTGCTGGGGGGTGGGGGCGGTGGGAGACATGAGTGGGGGCCTGGTGGAGGGTGCCCCTGGTGGCTGGGGGGTGGGGGCGGTGGGAGACATGGGTGGGGGCCTGGTGGAGGCTGCCCCTGGTGGCTGGGGGGTGGGGGTGGTGGGAGACATGAGTGGGGGCTTGGTGGAGGCTTCCCCTGCTGGCTGGGGGGTGGGGTGGTGGGAGACATGGGTGGGGGCCTGGTGGAGGCTGCCCCTGCACTGCTGGTGGGTAGGGGTGGTGGGAGACATGAGTGGGGGCCTGGTGGAGGGTGCCCCTGCACTGCTGGGGGGTAGGGTGGTGGGAGACATGAGTGGGGGCCTGGTGGAGGGTGCCCCTGCACTGCTGGGGGGTGGGGTGGTGGGAGACATGAGTGGGGGCCTGGTGGAGGGTGCCCCTGCACTGCTGGGGGGTGGGGGTGGTGGGAGACATGGGTGGGGGCCTGGTGGAGGCTGCCCCTGCACTGCTGGGGGGTGGGGGTGGTAGGAGACATGAGTGGGGGCCTGGTGGAGGGTGCCCCTGGTGGCTGGGGGGTGGGGGTGGTGGTAGACATGGTTGGGGGCCTGGTGGAGGCTGCCCCTGGTGGCTGGGGGGTGGGGGTGGTGGGAGACATGAGTGGGGGCCTGGTGGAGGCTGCCCCTGCTGGCTGGGGGGTGGGGGTGGTGGGAGACATGGGTGGGGGCCTGGTGGAGGCTGCCCCTGCACTGCTGGGGGGTGGGGTGGTGGGAGACATGAGTGGGGGCCTGGTGGAGGGTGCCCCTGCACTGCTGGTGGGTGGGGGTGGTGGGAGACATGAGTGGGGGCCTGGTGGAGGGTGCCCCTGGTGGCTGGGGGGTGGGGGTGGTGTCAGACATGGGTGGGGGCCTGGTGGAGGCTGCCCCTGGTGGCTGGGGGGTGGGGGTGGTCTGAGACATAAGTGGGGGCCTGGTGGAGGCTGCCCCTGCTGGCTGGGGGGTGGGGGTGTTGGGAGACATGGGTGGGGGCCTGGTGGAGGCTGCCCCTGCACTGCTGGGGGGTGGGGGTGGTGGGAGACATGAGTGGGGGCCTGGTGGAGGGTGCCCCTGCACTGCTGGGGGGTGGGGGTGGTGGGAGACATGAGTGGGGGCCTGGTGGAGGGTGCCCCTGCACTGCTGGTGGTGGGGGTGGTGGGAGACATGGGTGGGGGCCTGGTGGGGGCTGCCCCTGCACTGCTGGGGGGTGGGGGTGGTGGGAGACATGAGTGGGGGCCTGGTGGAGGGTGCCCCTGCACTACTGGGGGGTGGGGGTGGAGGGAGACATGAGTGGGGGCCTGGTGGAGGGAGCCCCTGGTGGCTGGGGGGTGGGGGTGGTGGGAGACATGGGTGGGGGCCTGGTGGAGGCTGCCCCTGGTGGCTGGGGGTGGTGGGAGACATAAGTGGGGGCCTGGTGGAGGCTGCCCCTGCTGGCTGGGGGGTGGGGGTGTTGGGAGACATGGGTGGGGGCCTGGTGGAGGCTGCCCCTGCACTGCTGGGGGGTAGGGTTGGTGGGAGACATGAGTGGGGGCCTGGTGGAGGGTGCCCCTGCACTGCTGGGGGCTGGGGGTGGTGGGAGACATGAGTGGGGGCCTGGTGGAGGGTGCCCCTGCACTGCTGGGGGTGGGGGTGGTGGGCGACATGAGTGGGGGCCTGGTGGAGGCTGCCCCTGCACTGCTGGGGGTGTGGGGGTGGGTGGGAGACATGGGTGGGGGCCTGGTGGTGGGTGCCCCTGGTGGCTGGGGGGTGGGGGTGGTGGGAGACATGAGTGGGGGCCTGGTGGAGGGTGCCCTTGCACTGCTGGGGGGTGGGGGTGGTGGGAGACATGAGTGGGGGCCTGGTGGAGGGTGCCCCTGCACTGCTGGGGGGTGGGGGCGGTGGGAGACATGGGTGGGGGCCTGGTGGAGGCTGCCCCTGCACTGCTGGGGGGTGGGGGCGGTGGGAGACATGAGTGGGGGCCTGGTGGAGGGTGCCCCTGGTGGCTGGGGACTGGGGGCGGTGGGAGACATGGGTGGGGGCCTGGTGGAGGCTGCCCCTAGTGGCTGGGGGGTGGGGGTGGTGGGAGACATGAGTGGGGGCTTGGTGGAGGCTGCCCCTGCTGGCTGGGGGGTGGGGGTGGTGGGAGACATGGGTGGGGGCCTGGTGGAGGCTGCCCCTGCACTGCTGGTGGGTAGGGGTGGTGGGAGACATGAGTGGGGGCCTGGTGGAGGGTGCCCCTGCACTGCTGGGGGGTAGGGTGGTGGGAGACATGAGTGGGGGCCTGGTGGAGGGTGCCCCTGCACTGCTGGGGGGTGGGGTGGTGGGAGACATGAGTGGGGGCCTGGTGGAGGGTGCCCCTGCACTGCTGGGGGGTGGGGGTGGTGGGAGACATGGGTGGGGGCCTGGTGGAGGCGGCCCCTGCACTGCTGGGGGGTGGGGGTGGTAGGAGACCTGAGTGGGGGCCTGGTGGAGGGTGCCCCTGGTGGCTGGGGGTGGGGTGGTGGTAGACATGGTTGGGGGCCTGGTGGAGGCTGCCCCTGGTGGCTGGGGGGTGGGGGTGGTGGGAGACATGAGTGGGGGCCTGGTGGAGGCTGCCCCTGCTGGCTGGGGGGTGGGGGTGGTGGGAGACATGGGTGGGGGCCTGGTGGAGGCTGCCCCTGCACTGCTGGGTGGTGGGGTGGTGGGAGACATGAGTGGGGGCCTGGTGGAGGGTGCCCCTGCACTGCTGGGGGGTGGGGGTGGTGGGAGACATGAGTGGGGGCCTGGTGGAGGGTGCCCCTGCACTGCTGGGGGGTGGGGGTGGTGGGAGACATGGGTGGGGGCCTGGTGGAGGCTGCCCCTGCACTGCTGGGGGGTGGGGGTGGTGGGAGACATGAGTGGGGGCCTGGTGGAGGGTGCCCCTGGTGGCTGGGGGGTGGGGGTGGTGGGAGACATGGGTGGGGGCCTGGTGGAGGCTGCCCCTGGTGGCTGGGGGGTGGGGGTGGTGGGAGACATGAGTGGGGGCCTGGTGGAGGCTGTCCCTGCTGGCTGGGGGGTGGGGGTGGTGGGAGACATGGGTGGGGGCCTGGTGGAGGCTGCCCCTGCACTGCTGGTGGGTAGGGGTGGTGGGAGACATGAGTGGGGGCCTGGTGGAGGGTGCCCCTGCACTGCTGGGGGGTGGGGTGGTGGGAGACATGAGTGGGGGCCTGGTGGAGGGTGCCCCTGCACTGCTGGGGGGTGGGGGTGGTGGGAGACATGAGTGGGGGCCTGGTGGAGGCTGTCCCTGCTGGCTGGGGGGTGGGGGTGGTGGGAGACATGAGTGGGGGCCTGGTGGAGGGAGCCCCTGCACTGCTGGGGGGTGGGGGTGGTGGGAGACATGAGTGTGGGCCTGGTGGAGGGTGCCCCTGCACTGCTGGGGGGTGGGGGTGGTGGGAGACATGAGTGGGGGCCTGTTGGAGGCTGCCCCTGCACTGCTGGGGGGTGGGGGTGGGTGGGAGACATGGGTGGGGGCCTGGTGGTGGGTGCCCCTGGTGGCTGGGGGGTGGGGGTGGTGGGAGACATGTGTGGGGGCCTGGTGGAGGGTGCCCCTGCACTGCTGGGGGGTGGGGGTGGTGGGAGACATGAGTGGGGGCCTGGTGGAGGGTGCCCCTGGTGGCTGGGGGGTGGGGGTGGTGGGAGACATGAGTGGGGGCCTGGTGGAGGGTGCCCCTACACTGCTGGGGGGTGGGGGTGGTGGGAGACATGAGTGGGGGCCTGGTGGAGGGTGCCCCTGCACTGCTGGGGGGTGGGGGTGGTGGGATACATGGGTGGGGGCCTGGTGGAGGCTGCCCCTGCACTGCTGGGGGGTGGGGGTGGTGGGAGACATGAGTGGGGGCCTGGTGGAGGGTGCCCCTGGTGGCTGGGGGCTGGGGGTGGTGGGAGACATGGGTGGGGGCCTGGTGGAGGCTGCCCCTGGTGGCTGGGGGGTGGGGGTGGTGGGAGACATGAGTGGGGGCCTGGTGGAGGCTGTCCCTGCTGGCTGGGGGGTGGGGGTGGTGGGAGACATGGGTGGGGGCCTGGTGGAGGCTGCCCCTGCACTGCTGGTGGGTAGGGGTGGTGGGAGACATGAGTGGGGGCCTGGTGGAGGGTGCCCCTGCACTGCTGGGGGGTGGGGTGGTGGGAGACATGAGTGGGGGCCTGGTGGAGGGTGCCCCTGCACTGCTGGGGGGTGGGGGTGGTGGGAGACATGAGTGGGAGCCTGGTGGAGGGTGCCCCTGCACTGCTGGGGGGTGGGGTTGGTGGGAGACATGGGTGGGGGCCTGGTGGAGGCTGCCCCTGCACTGCTGGGGGGTGGGGGTGGTGGGAGACATGAGTGGGGGCCTTTTGGAGGGTGCCCCTGGTGGCTGGGGGGTGGGGGTGGCGGGAGACATGGGTGGGGGCCTGTTGGAGGCTGCCCCTGGTGGCTGGGGGTGGGGGTGGTGGGAGACTTGAGTGGGGGCCTGGTGGAGGCTGCCCCTGCTGGCTGGGGGGTGGGGGTGGTGGGAGACATGGGTGGGGGCCTGGTGGAGGCTGCCCCTGCACTGCTGGGGGGTGGGGGTGGTGGGAGACATGAGTGGGGGCCTGGTGGAGGGTGCCCCTGCACTGCTGGGGGGTGGGGGTGGTTGGAGACATGAGTGGGGGCCTGGTGGAGGGAGCCCCTGGTGGCTGGGGGGTGGGGGTGGTGGGAGACATGGGTGGGGGCCTGGTGGAGGCTGCTCCTGGTGGCTGGGGGGTGGGGGTGGTGGGAGACATAAGTGGGGGCCTGGTGGAGGCTGCCCCTGCTGGCTGGGGGGTGGGGGTGTTGGGAGACATGGGTGGGGGCCTGGTGGAGGCTGCCCCTGCACTGCTGGGGGATGGGGGTGGTGGGAGACATGAGTGGGGGCCTGGTGGAGGGTGCCCCTGCACTGCTGGGGGGTGGGGGTGGTGGGAGACATGAGTGGGGGCCTGGTGGAGGGTGCCCCTGCACTGCTGGGAGTGGGGGTGGTGGGCGACATGAGTGGGGGCCTGGTGGAGGCTGCCCCTGCACTGCTGGGGGGTGGGGGTGGGTGGGAGACATGGGTGGGGGCCTGGTGGTGGGTGCCCCTGGTGGCTGGGGGGTGGGGGTGGTGGGAGACATGAGTGGGGGCCTGGTGGAGGGTGCCCCTGCACTGCTGGGGGGTGGGGGTGGTGGGAGACATGCGTGGGGGCCTGGTGGAGGGTGCCCCTGCACTGCTGGGGGGTGGGGGCGGTGGGAGACATGGGTGGGGGCCTGGTGGAGGATGCCCCTGCACTGCTGGGGGGTGGGGGCGGTGGGAGACATGAGTGGGGGCCTGGTGGAGGGTGCCCCTGGTGGCTGGGGGGTGGGGGCGGTGGGAGACATCGGTGGGGGCCTGATGGAGGCTGCCCCTGGTGGCTGGGGGGTGGGGGTGGTGGGAGACATGAGTGGGGGCCTGGTGGAGGCTGCCCCTGCTGGCTGGGGGGTGGGGGTGGTGGGAGACATGGGTGGGGGCCTGGTGGAGGCTGCCCCTGCACTGCTGGTGGGTAGGGGTGATGGGAGACATGAGTGGGGGCCTGGTGGAGGGTGCCCCTGCACTGCTGGAGGGTGGGGTGGTGGGAGACATGAGTGGGGGCCTGGTGGAGGGTGCCCCTGCACTGCTGGTGGGTGGGGGTGGTGGGAGACATGAGTGGGGGCCTGGTGGAGGGTGCCCCTGCACTGCTGGGGGGTGGGGGTGGTGGGAGACATGGGTGGGGGCCTGGTGGAGGCTGCCCCTGCACTGCTGGGGGGTGGGGGTGGTGGGAGACATGAGTGGGGGCCTGGTGGAGGGTGCCCCTGGTGGCTGGAGGGTGGGGGTGGTGGTAGACATGGGTGGGGGCCTGGAGGAGGCTGCCCCTGGTGGCTGGGGGGTGGGGATGGTGGGAGACATGAGTGGGGGCCTGGTGGAGGCTGCCCCTGCTGGCTGGGGGGTGGGGGTGGTGGGAGACATGGGTGGGGGCCTGGTGGAGGTTGCCCCTGCACTGCTGGGGGGTGGGGGTGGTGGGAGACATGAGTGGGGGCCTGGTGGAGGGTGCCCCTGCACTGCTGGGGGGTGGGGGTGGTGGGAGACATGAGTGGGGGCCTGGTGGAGGGTGCCCCTGGTGGCTGGGGGGTGGGGGTGGTGGGAGACATGGGTGGGGGCCTGGTGGAGGCTGCCCCTGGTGGCTGGGGGGTGGGGGTGGTGGGAGACATAAGTGGGGGCCTGGTGGAGGCTGCCCCTGCTGGCTGAGGGGTGGGGGTGTTGGGAGACATGGGTGGGGGCCTGGTGGAGGCTGCCCCTGCACTGCTGGGGGGTGGGGTGGTGGGAGACATGAGTGGGGGGCTGGTGGAGGGTGCCCCTGCACTGCTGGGGGGTGGGGGTGGAGGGAGACATGAGTGGGGGCCTGGTGGAGGGAGCCCCTGGTGGCTGGGGGGTGGTGGGAGACATGGGTGGGGGCCTGGTGGAGGGTGCCCCTGCACTGCTGGGGGGTGGGGGTGGTGGGAGACATGAGTGGGGGCCTGGTGGAGGGTGCCCCTGGTGGCTGGGGGGTGGGGGTGGTGGGAGACATGAGTGGGGGCCTGGTGGAGGGTGCCCCTGCACTGCAGGGGGGTGGGGGTGGTGGGAGACATGAGTGGGGGCCTGGTGGAGGGTGCCCCTGTACTGCTGGGGGGTGGGGGCGGTGGGAGACATGGGTGGGGGCCTGGTGGAGGCTGCCCCTGCACTGCTGGGGGTTGGGGGTGGTGGGAGACATGAGTGGGGGCCTGATGGAGGGTGCCCCTGGTGGCTGGGGGGTGGGGGTGGTGGGAGACATGGCTGGGGGCCTGGTGGAGGCTGCCCCTGGTGGCTGGGGGATGGGGGTGCTGGGAGACATGAGTGGGGGCCGGGTGGAGGCTGGCCCTGCTGGCTGGGGGGTGGGGGTGGTGGGAGACATGAGTGGGGGCCTGGTGGAGGGTGCCCCTGCACTGCTGGGGGGTGGGGGTGGTGGGAGACATGAGTGTGGGCCTGGTGGAGGGTGCCCCTGCACTGCTGGGGGGTGGGGGTGGTGGGAGACATGCGTGGGGGCCTGGTGGAGGCTGCCCCTGCACTGCTGGGGGGTGGGGGTGGGTGGGAGACATGGGTGGGGGCCTGGTGGTGGGTGCCCCTGGTGGCTGGGGGGTGGGGGTGGTGGGAGACATGAGTGGGGGCCTGGTGGAGGGTGCCCCTGCACTGCTGGGGGGTGGGGGTGGTGGGAGACATGAGTGGGGGCCTGGTGGAGGGTGCCCCTGCACTGCTGGGGGGTGGGGGTGGTGGGAGACATGAGTGGGAGCCTGGTGGAGGGTGCCCCTGCACTGCTGGGGGGTGGGGTTGGTGGGAGACATGGGTGGGGGCCTGGTGGAGGCTGCCCCTGCACTGCTGGGGGGTAGGGGTGGTGGGAGACATGAGTGGGGGCCTTTTGGAGGGTGCCCCTGGTGGCTGGGGGGTGGGGGTGGCGGGAGACATGGGTGGGGGCCTGTTGGAGGCTGCCCCTGGTGGCTGGGGGTGGGGGTGGTGGGAGACTTGAGTGGGGGCCAGGTGGAGGCTGCCCCTGCTGGCTGGGGGGTGGGGGTGGTGGGAGACATGGGTGGGGGCCTGGTGGAGGCTGCCCCTGCACTGCTGGGGGGTGGGGGTGGTGGGAGACATGAGTGGGGGCCTGGTGGAGGGTGCCCCTGCACTGCTGGGGGGTGGGGGTGGTTGGAGACATGAGTGGGGGCCTGGTGGAGGGAGCCCCTGGTGGCTGGGGGGTGGGGGTGGTGGGAGACATGGGTGGGGGCCTGGTGGAGGCTGCCCCTGGTGGCTGGGGGGTGGGGGTGGTGGGAGACATAAGTGGGGGCCTGGTGGAGGCTTCCCCTGCTGGCTGGGGGGTGGGGGTGTTGGGAGACATGGGTGGGGGCCTGGTGGAGGCTGCCCCTGCACTGCTGGGGGGTGGGGGCGGTGGGAGACATGAGTGGGGGCCTGGTGGAGGGAGCCCCTGGTGGCTGGGGGGTGGGGGTGGTGGGAGACATGGGTGGGGGCCTGGTGGAGGCTGCCCCTGGTGGCTGGGGGTGGTGGGAGACATAAGTGGGGGCCTGGTGGAGGCTGCCCCTGCTGGGTGGGGGGTGGGGGTGTTGGGAGACATGGGTGGGGGCCTGGTGGAGGCTGCCCCTGCACTGCTGGGGGGTAGGGTTGGTGGGAGACATGAGTGGGGGCCTGGTGGAGGGTGCCCCTGCACTGCTGGGGGCTGGGGGTGGTGGGAGACATGAGTGGGGGCCTGGTGGAGGGTGCCCCTGCACTGCTGGGGGTGGGGGTGGTGGGCGACATGAGTGGGGGCCTGGTGGAGGCTGCCCCTGCACTGCTGGGGGGGTGGGGGTGGGTGGGAGACATGGGTGGGGGCCTGGTGGTGGGTGCCCCTGGTGGCTGGGGGTTGGGGGTGGTGGGAGACATGAGTGGGGGCCTGGTGGAGGGTGCCCCTGCACTGCTGGGGGGTGGGGGTGGTGGGAGACATGAGTGGGGGCCTGGTGGAGGGTGCCCCTGCACTGCTGGGGGGTGGGGGCGGTGGGAGACATGGGTGGGGGCCTGGTGGAGGCTGCCCCTGCACTGCTGGGGGGTGGGGGCGGTGGGAGACATGAGTGGGGGCCTGGTGGAGGGTGCCCCTGGTGGCTGGGGGGTGGGGGCGGTGGGAGACATGGGTGGGGGCCTGGTGGAGGCTGCCCCTAGTGGCTGGGGGGTGGGGGTGGTGGGAGACATGAGTGGGGGCTTGGTGGAGGCTGCCCCTGCTGGCTGGGGGGTGGGGGTGGTGGGAGACATGGGTGAGGCCTGGTGGAGGCTGCCCCTGCACTGCTGGTGGGTAGGGGTGGTGGGAGACATGAGTGGGGGCCTGGTGGAGGGTGCCCCTGCACTGCTGGGGGGTAGGGTGGTGGGAGACATGAGTGGGGGCCTGGTGGAGGGTGCCCCTGCACTGCTGGGGGGTGGGGTGGTGGGAGACATGAGTGGGGGCCTGGTGGAGGGTGCCCCTGCACTGCTGGGGGGTGGGGGTGGTGGGAGACATGGGTGGGGGCCTGGTGGAGGCTGCCCCTGCACTGCTGGGGGGTGGGGGTGGTAGGAGACCTGAGTGGGGGCCTGGTGGAGGGTGCCCCTGGTGGCTGGGGGTGGGGTGGTGGTAGACATGGTTGGGGGCCTGGTGGAGGCTGCCCCTGGTGGCTGGGGGGTGGGGGTGGTGGGAGACATGAGTGGGGGCCTGGTGGAGGCTGCCCCTGCTGGCTGGGGGGTGGGGGTGGTGGGAGACATGGGTGGGGGCCTGGTGGAGGCTGCCCCTGCACTGCTGGGTGGTGGGGTGGTGGGAGACATGAGTGGGGGCCTGGTGGAGGGTGCCCCTGCACTGCTGGGGGGTGGGGGTGGTGGGAGACATGAGTGGGGGCCTGGTGGAGGGTGCCCCTGCACTGCTGGGGGGTGGGGGTGGTGGGAGACATGGGTGGGGGCCTGGTGGAGGCTGCCCCTGCACTGCTGGGGGGTGGGGGTGGTGGGAGACATGAGTGGGGGCCTGGTGGAGGGTGCCCCTGGTGGCTGGGGGGTGGGGGTGGTGGGAGACATGGGTGGGGGCCTGGTGGAGGCTGCCCCTGGTGGCTGCGGGGTGGGGGTGGTGGGAGACATGAGTGGGGGCCTGGTGGAGGCTGTCCCTGCTGGCTGGGGGGTGGGGGTGGTGGGAGACATGGGTGGGGGCCTGGTGGAGGCTGCCCCTGCACTGCTGGTGGGTAGGGGTGGTGGGAGACATGAGTGGGGGCCTGGTGGAGGGTGCCCCTGCACTGCTGGGGGGTGGGGTGGTGGGAGACATGAGTGGGGGCCTGGTGGAGGGTGCCCCTGCACTGCTGGGGGGTGGGGGTGGTGGGAGACATGAGTGGGGGCCTGGTGGAGGCTGTCCCTGCTGGCTGGGGGTTGGGGGTGGTGGGAGACATGAGTGGGGGCCTGGTGGAGGGAGCTCCTGCACTGCTGGGGGGTGGGGGTGGTGGGAGACATGAGTGTGGGCCTTGTGGAGGGTGCCCCTGCACTGCTGGGGGTGGGGGTGGTGGGAGACATGAGTGGGGGCCTGTTGGAGGCTGCCCCTGCACTGCTGGGGGGTGGGGGTGGGTGGGAGACATGGGTGGGGGCCTGGTGGTGGGTGCCCCTGGTGGCTGGGGGGTGGGGGTGGTGGGAGACATGTGTGGGGGCCTGGTGGAGGGTGCCCCTGCACTGCTGGGGGGTGGGGGTGGTGGGAGACATGAGTGGGGGCCTGGTGGAGGGTGCCCCTGGTGGCTGGGGGGTGGGGGTGGTGGGAGACATGAGTGGGGGCCTGGTGGAGGGTGCCCCTACACTGCTGGGGGGTGGGGGTGGTGGGAGACATGAGTGGGGGCCTGGTGGAGGGTGCCCCTGCACTGCTGGGGGGTGGGGGTGGTGGGATACATGGGTGGGGGCCTGGTGGAGGCTGCCCCTGCACTGCTGGGGGATGGGGGTGGTGGGAGACATGAGTGGGGGCCTGGTGGAGGGTGCCCCTGGTGGCTGGGGGCTGGGGGTGGTGGGAGACATGGGTGGGGGCCTGGTGGAGGCTGCCCCTGGTGGCTGGGGGGTGGGGGTGGTGGGAGACATGAGTGGGGGCCTGGTGGAGGCTGTCCCTGCTGGCTGGGGGGTGGGGGTGGTGGGAGACATGGGTGGGGGCCTGGTGGAGGCTGCCCCTGCACTGCTGGTGGGTAGGGGTGGTGGGAGACATGAGTGGGGGCCTGGTGGAGGGTGCCCCTGCACTGCTGGGGGGTGGGGTGGTGGGAGACATGAGTGGGGGCCTGGTGGAGTGTGCCCCTGCACTGCTGGGGGGTGGGGGTGGTGGGAGACATGAGTGGGAGCCTGGTGGAGGGTGCCCCTGCACTGCTGGGGGGTGGGGTTGGTGGGAGACATGGGTGGGGGCCTGGTGGAGGCTGCCCCTGCACTGCTGGGGGGTGGGGGTGGTGGGAGACATGAGTGGGGGCCTTTTGGAGGGTGCCCCTGGTGGCTGGGGGGTGGGGGTGGCGGGAGACATGGGTGGGGGCCTGTTGGAGGCTGCCCCTGGTGGCTGGGGGTGGGGGTGGTGGGAGACTTGAGTGGGGGCCTGGTGGAGGCTGCCCCTGCTGGCTGGGGGGTGGGGGTGGTGGGAGACATGGGTGGGGGCCTGGTGGAGGCTGCCCCTGCACTGCTGGGGGGTGGGGGTGGTGGGAGACATGAGTGGGGGCCTGGTGGAGGGTGCCCCTGCACTGCTGGGGGGTGGGGGTGGTTGGAGACATGAGTGGGGGCCTGGTGGAGGGAGCCCCTGGTGGCTGGGGGGTGGGGGTGGTGGGAGACATGGGTGGGGGCCTGGTGGAGGCTGCCACTGGTGGCTGGGAGGTGGGGGTGGTGGGAGACATAAGTGGGGGCCTGGTGGAGGCTGCCCCTGCTGGCTGGGGGGTGGGGGTGTTGGGAGACATGGGTGGGGGCCTGGTGGAGGCTGCCCCTGCACTGCTGGGGGATGGGGGTGGTGGGAGACATGAGTGGGGGCCTGGTGGAGGGTGCCCCTGCACTGCTGGGGGGTGGGGGTGGTGGGAGACATGAGTGGGGGCCTGGTGGAGGGTGCCCCTGCACTGCTGGGAGTGGGGGTGGTGGGCGACATGAGTGGGGGCCTGGTGGAGGCTGCCCCTGCACTGCTGGGGGGTGGGGGTGGGTGGGAGACATGGGTGGGGGCCTGGTGGTGGGTGCCCCTGGTGGCTGGGGGGTGGGGGTGGTGGGAGACATGAGTGGGGGCCTGGTGGAGGGTGCCCCTGCACTGCTGGGGGGTGGGGGTGGTGGGAGACATGCGTGGGGGCCTGGTGGAGGGTGCCCCTGCACTGCTGGGGGGTGGGGGCGGTGGGAGACATGGGTGGGGGCCTGGTGGAGGATGCCCCTGCACTGCTGGGGGGTGGGGGCGGTGGGAGACATGAGTGGGGGCCTGGTGGAGGGTGCCCCTGGTGGCTGGGGGGTGGGGGCGGTGGGGGCCTGATGGAGGCTGCCCCTGGTGGCTGGGGGGTGGGGGTGGTGGGAGACATGAGTGGGGGCCTGGTGGAGGCTGCCCCTGCTGGCTGGGGGGTGGGGGTGGTGGGAGACATGGGTGGGGGCCTGGTGGAGGCTGCCCCTGCACTGCTGGTGGGTAGGGGTGATGGGAGACATGAGTGGGGGCCTGGTGGAGGGTGCCCCTGCACTGCTGGAGGGTGGGGTGGTGGGAGACATGAGTGGGGGCCTGGTGGAGGGTGCCCCTGCACTGCTGGTGGGTGGGGGCGGTGGGAGACATGGGTGGGGGCCTGGTGGAGGCTGCCCCTGCACTGCTGGGGGTTGGGGGTGGTGGGAGACATGAGTGGGGGCCTGGTGGAGGGTGCCCCTGTACTGCTGGGGGGTGGGGGCGGTGGGAGACATGGGTGGGGGCCTGGTGGAGGCTGCCCCTGCACTGCTGGGGGTTGGGGGTGGTGGGAGACATGAGTGGGGGCCTGATGGAGGGTGCCCCTGGTGGCTGGGGGGTGGGGGTGGTGGGAGACATGGCTGGGGGCCTGGTGGAGGCTGCCCCTGGTGGCTGGGGGATGGGGGTGCTGGGAGACATGAGTGGGGGCCTGGTGGAGGCTGGCCCTGCTGGCTGGGGGGTGGGGGTGGTGGGAGACATGAGTGGGGGCCTGGTGGAGGGTGCCCCTGCACTGCTGGGGGGTGGGGGTGGTGGGAGACATGAGTGTGGGCCTGGTGGAGGGTGCCCCTGCACTGCTGGGGGGTGGGGGTGGTGGGAGACATGCGTGGGGGCCTGGTGGAGGCTGCCCCTGCACTGCTGGGGGGTGGGGGTGGGTGGGAGACATGGGTGGGGGCCTGGTGGTGGGTGCCCCTGGTGGCTGGGGGGTGGGGGTGGTGGGAGACATGAGTGGGGGCCTGGTGGAGGGTGCCCCTGCACTGCTGGGGGGTGGGGGTGGTGGGAGACATGAGTGGGGGCCTGGTGGAGGGTGCCCCTGCACTGCTGGGGGGTGGGGGTGGTGGGAGACATGAGTGGGAGCCTGGTGGAGGGTGCCCCTGCACTGCTGGGGGGTGGGGTTGGTGGGAGACATGGGTGGGGGCCTGGTGGAGGCTGCCCCTGCACTGCTGGGGGGTAGGGGTGGTGGGAGACATGAGTGGGGGCCTTTTGGAGGGTGCCCCTGGTGGCTGGGGGGTGGGGGTGGCGGGAGACATGGGTGGGGGCCTGTTGGAGGCTGCCCCTGGTGGCTGGGGGTGGGGGTGGTGGGAGACTTGAGTGGGGGCCAGGTGGAGGCTGCCCCTGCTGGCTGGGGGGTGGGGGTGGTGGGAGACATGGGTGGGGGCCTGGTGGAGGCTGCCCCTGCACTGCTGGGGGGTGGGGGTGGTGGGAGACATGAGTGGGGGCCTGGTGGAGGGAGCCCCTGGTGGCTGGGGGGTGGGGGTGGTGGGAGACATGGGTGGGGGCCTGGTGGAGGCTGCCCCTGGTGGCTGGGGGGTGGGGGTGGTGGGAGACATAAGTGGGGGCCTGGTGGAGGCTTCCCCTGCTGGCTGGGGGGTGGGGGTGTTGGGAGACATGGGTGGGGGCCTGGTGGAGGCTGCCCCTGCACTGCTGGGGGGTGGGGGCGGTGGGAGACATGAGTGGGGGCCTGGTGGAGGGAGCCCCTGGTGGCTGGGGGGTGGGGGTGGTGGGAGACATGGGTGGGGGCCTGGTGGAGGCTGCCCCTGGTGGCTGGGGGTGGTGGGAGACATAAGTGGGGGCCTGGTGGAGGCTGCCCCTGCTGGGTGGGGGGTGGGGGTGTTGGGAGACATGGGTGGGGGCCTGGTGGAGGCTGCCCCTGCACTGCTGGGGGGTAGGGTTGGTGGGAGACATGAGTGGGGGCCTGGTGGAGGGTGCCCCTGCACTGCTGGGGGCTGGGGGTGGTGGGAGACATGAGTGGGGGCCTGGTGGAGGGTGCCCCTGCACTGCTGGGGGTGGGGGTGGTGGGCGACATGAGTGGGGGCCTGGTGGAGGCTGCCCCTGCACTGCTGGGGGGGTGGGGGTGGGTGGGAGACATGGGTGGGGGCCTGGTGGTGGGTGCCCCTGGTGGCTGGGGGGTGGGGGTGGTGGGAGACATGAGTGGGGGCCTGGTGGAGGGTGCCCCTGCACTGCTGGGGGGTGGGGGTGGTGGGAGACATGAGTGGGGGCCTGGTGGAGGGTGCCCCTGCACTGCTGGGGGGTGGGGGCGGTGGGAGACATGGGTGGGGGCCTGGTGGAGGCTGCCCCTGCACTGCTGGGGGGTGGGGGCGGTGGGAGACATGAGTGGGGGCCTGGTGGAGGGTGCCCCTGGTGGCTGGGGGGTGGGGGCGGTGGGAGACATGGGTGGGGGCCTGGTGGAGGCTGCCCCTAGTGGCTGGGGGGTGGGGGTGGTGGGAGACATGAGTGGGGGCTTGGTGGAGGCTGCCCCTGCTGGCTGGGGGGTGGGGGTGGTGGGAGACATGGGTGGGGGCCTGGTGGAGGCTGCCCCTGCACTGCTGGTGGGTAGGGGTGGTGGGAGACATGAGTGGGGGCCTGGTGGAGCGTGCCCCTGCACTGCTGGGGGGTAGGGTGGTGGGAGACATGAGTGGGGGCCTGGTGGAGGGTGCCCCTGCACTGCTGGGGGGTGGGGTGGTGGGAGACATGAGTGGGGGCCTGGTGGAGGGTGCCCCTGCACTGCTGGGGGGTGGGGGTGGTGGGAGACATGGGTGGGGGCCTGGTGGAGGCTGCCCCTGCACTGCTGGGGGGTGGGGGTGGTAGGAGACCTGAGTGGGGGCCTGGTGGAGGGTGCCCCTGGTGGCTGGGGGTGGGGTGGTGGTAGACATGGTTGGGGGCCTGGTGGAGGCTGCCCCTGGTGGCTGGGGGGTGGGGGTGGTGGGAGACATGAGTGGGGGCCTGGTGGAGGCTGCCCCTGCTGGCTGGGGGGTGGGGGTGGTGGGAGACATGGGTGGGGGCCTGGTGGAGGCTGCCCCTGCACTGCTGGGTGGTGGGGTGGTGGGAGACATGAGTGGGGGCCTGGTGGAGGGTGCCCCTGCACTGCTGGGGGGTGGGGGTGGTGGGAGACATGAGTGGGGGCCTGGTGGAGGGTGCCCCTGCACTGCTGGGGGGTGGGGGTGGTGGGAGACATGGGTGGGGGCCTGGTGGAGGCTGCCCCTGCACTGCTGGGGGGTGGGGGTGGTGGGAGACATGAGTGGGGGCCTGGTGGAGGGTGCCCCTGGTGGCTGGGGGGTGGGGGTGGTGGGAGACATGGGTGGGGGCCTGGTGGAGGCTGCCCCTGGTGGCTGCGGGGTGGGGGTGGTGGGAGACATGAGTGGGGGCCTGGTGGAGGCTGTCCCTGCTGGCTGGGGGGTGGGGGTGGTGGGAGACATGGGTGGGGGCCTGGTGGAGGCTGCCCCTGCACTGCTGGTGGGTAGGGGTGGTGGGAGACATGAGTGGGGGCCTGGTGGAGGGTGCCCCTGCACTGCTGGGGGGTGGGGTGGTGGGAGACATGAGTGGGGGCCTGGTGGAGGGTGCCCCTGCACTGCTGGGGGGTGGGGGTGGTGGGAGACATGAGTGGGGGCCTGGTGGAGGCTGTCCCTGCTGGCTGGGGGGTGGGGGTGGTGGGAGACATGAGTGGGGGCCTGGTGGAGGGAGCCCCTGCACTGCTGGGGGGTGGGGGTGGTGGGAGACATGAGTGTGGGCCTGGTGGAGGGTGCCCCTGCACTGCTGGGGGGTGGGGGTGGTGGGAGACATGAGTGGGGGCCTGTTGGAGGCTGCCCCTGCACTGCTGGGGGGTGGGGGTGGGTGGGAGACATGGGTGGGGGCCTGGTGGTGGGTGCCCCTGGTGGCTGGGGGGTGGGGGTGGTGGGAGACATGTGTGGGGGCCTGGTGGAGGGTGCCCCTGCACTGCTGGGGGGTGGGGGTGGTGGGAGACATGAGTGGGGGCCTGGTGGAGGGTGCCCCTGGTGGCTGGGGGGTGGGGGTGGTGGGAGACATGAGTGGGGGCCTGGTGGAGGGTGCCCCTACACTGCTGGGGGGTGGGGGTGGTGGGAGACATGAGTGGGTGCCTGGTGGAGGGTGCCCCTGCACTGCTGGGGGGTGGGGGTGGTGGGATACATGGGTGGGGGCCTGGTGGAGGCTGCCCCTGCACTGCTGGGGGGTGGGGGTGGTGGGAGACATGAGTGGGGGCCTGGTGGAGGGTGCCCCTGGTGGCTGGGGGCTGGGGGTGGTGGGAGACATGGGTGGGGGCCTGGTGGAGGCTGCCCCTGGTGGCTGGGGGGTGGGGGTGGTGGGAGACATGAGTGGGGGCCTGGTGGAGGCTGTCCCTGCTGGCTGGGGGGTGGGGGTGGTGGGAGACATGGGTGGGGGCCTGGTGGAGGCTGCCCCTGCACTGCTGGTGGGTAGGGGTGGTGGGAGACATGAGTGGGGGCCTGGTGGAGGGTGCCCCTGCACTGCTGGGGGGTGGGGTGGTGGGAGACATGAGTGGGGGCCTGGTGGAGTGTGCCCCTGCACTGCTGGGGGGTGGGGGTGGTGGGAGACATGAGTGGGAGCCTGGTGGAGGGTGCCCCTGCACTGCTGGGGGGTGGGGTTGGTGGGAGACATGGGTGGGGGCCTGGTGGAGGCTGCCCCTGCACTGCTGGGGGGTGGGGGTGGTGGGAGACATGAGTGGGGGCCTTTTGGAGGGTGCCCCTGGTGGCTGGGGGGTGGGGGTGGCGGGAGACATGGGTGGGGGCCTGTTGGAGGCTGCCCCTGGTGGCTGGGGGTGGGGGTGGTGGGAGACTTGAGTGGGGGCCTGGTGGAGGCTGCCCCTGCTGGCTGGGGGGTGGGGGTGGTGGGAGACATGGGTGGGGGCCTGGTGGAGGCTGCCCCTGCACTGCTGGGGGGTGGGGGTGGTGGGAGACATGAGTGGGGGCCTGGTGGAGGGTGCCCCTGCACTGCTGGGGGGTGGGGGTGGTTGGAGACATGAGTGGGGGCCTGGTGGAGGGAGCCCCTGGTGGCTGGGGGGTGGGGGTGGTGGGAGACATGGGTGGGGGCCTGGTGGAGGCTGCCACTGGTGGCTGGGGGGTGGGGGTGGTGGGAGACATAAGTGGGGGCCTGGTGGAGGCTGCCCCTGCTGGCTGGGGGGTGGGGGTGTTGGGAGACATGGGTGGGGGCCTGGTGGAGGCTGCCCCTGCACTGCTGGGGGATGGGGGTGGTGGGAGACATGAGTGGGGGCCTGGTGGAGGGTGCCCCTGCACTGCTGGGGGGTGGGGGTGGTGGGAGACATGAGTGGGGGCCTGGTGGAGGGTGCCCCTGCACTGCTGGGAGTGGGGGTGGTGGGCGACATGAGTGGGGGCCTGGTGGAGGCTGCCCCTGCACTGCTGGGGGGTGGGGGTGGGTGGGAGACATGGGTGGGGGCCTGGTGGTGGGTGCCCCTGGTGGCTGGGGGGTGGGGGTGGTGGGAGACATGAGTGGGGGCCTGGTGGAGGGTGCCCCTGCACTGCTGGGGGGTGGGGGTGGTGGGAGACATGCGTGGGGGCCTGGTGGAGGGTGCCCCTGCACTGCTGGGGGGTGGGGGCGGTGGGAGACATGGGTGGGGGCCTGGTGGAGGATGCCCCTGCACTGCTGGGGGGTGGGGGCGGTGGGAGACATGAGTGGGGGCCTGGTGGAGGGTGCCCCTGGTGGCTGGGGGGTGGGGGCGTTGGGAGACATCGGTGGGGGCCTGATGGAGGCTGCACCTGGTGGCTGGGGGGTGGGGGTGGTGGGAGACATGAGTGGGGGCCTGGTGGAGGCTGCCCCTGCTGGCTGGGGGGTGGGGGTGGTGGGAGACATGGGTGGGGGCCTGGTGGAGGCTGCCCCTGCACTGCTGGTGGGTAGGGGTGATGGGAGACATGAGTGGGGGCCTGGTGGAGGGTGCCCCTGCACTGCTGGAGGGTGGGGTGGTGGGAGACATGAGTGGGGGCCTGGTGGAGGGTGCCCCTGCACTGCTGGTGGGTGGGGGTGGTGGGAGACATGAGTGGGGGCCTGGTGGAGGGTGCCCCTGCACTGCTGGGGGGTGGGGGTGGTGGGAGACATGGGTGGGGGCCTGGTGGAGGCTGCCCCTGCACTGCTGGGGGGTGGGGGTGGTGGGAGACATGAGTGGGGGCCTGGTGGAGGGTGCCCCTGGTGGCTGGGGGGTGGGGGTGGTGGTAGACATGTTTGGGGGCCTGGAGGAGGCTGCCCCTGGTGGCTGGGGGGTGGGGATGGTGGGAGACATGAGTGGGGGCCTGGTGGAGGCTGCCCCTGCTGGCTGGGGGGTGGGGGTGGTGGGAGACATGAGTGGGGGCCTGGTGGAGGGTGCCCCTGCACTGCTGGGGGGTGGGGGTGGTGGGAGACATGAGTGGGGGCCTGGTGGAGGGTGCCCCTGGTGGCTGGGGGGTGGGGGTGGTGGGAGACATGGGTGGGGGCCTGGTGGAGGCTGCCCCTGGTGGCTGGGGGGTGGGGGTGGTGGGAGACATAAGTGGGGGCCTGGTGGAGGCTGCCCCTGCTGGCTGAGGGGTGGGGGTGTTGGGAGACATGGGTTGGGGGCCTGGTGGAGGCTGCCCCTGCACTGCTGGGGGGTGGGGTGGTGGGAGACATGAGTGGGGGGCTGGTGGAGGGTGCCCCTGCACTGCTGGGGGGTGGGGGTGGAGGGAGACATGAGTGGGGGCCTGGTGGAGGGAGCCCCTGGTGGCTGGGGGGTGGGGGTGGTGGGAGACATGGGTGGGGGCCTGGTGGAGGGTGCCCCTGCACTGCTGGGGGGTGGGGGTGGTGGGAGACATGAGTGCGGGCCTGGTGGAGGGTGCCCCTGGTGGCTGGGGGGTGGGGGTGGTGGGAGACATGAGTGGGGGCCTGGTGGAGGGTGCCCCTGCACTGCTGGGGGGTGGGGGTGGTGGGAGACATGAGTGGGGGCCTGGTGGAGGGTGCCCCTGTACTGCTGGGGGGTGGGGGCGGTGGGAGACATGGGTGGGGGCCTGGTGGAGGCTGCCCCTGCACTGCTGGGGGTTGGGGGTGGTGGGAGACATGAGTGGGGGCCTGATGGAGGGTGCCCCTGGTGGCTGGGGGGTGGGGGTGGTGGGAGACATGGCTGGGGGCCTGGTGGAGGCTGCCCCTGGTGGCTGGGGGATGGGGGTGCTGGGAGACATGAGTGGGGGCCTGGTGGAGGCTGGCCCTGCTGGCTGGGGGTCGGGGGTGGTGGGAGACATGAGTGGGGGCCTGGTGGAGGGTGCCCCTGCACTGCTGGGGGGTGGGGGTGGTGGGAGACATGAGTGTGGGCCTGGTGGAGGGTGCCCCTGCACTGCTGGGGGGTGGGGGTGGTGGGAGACATGCGTGGGGGCCTGGTGGAGGCTGCCCCTGCACTGCTGGGGGGTGGGGGTGGGTGGGAGACATGGGTGGGGGCCTGGTGGTGGGTGCCCCTGGTGGCTGGGGGGTGGGGGTGGTGGGAGACATGAGTGGGGGCCTGGTGGAGGGTGCCCCTGCACTGCTGGGGGGTGGGGGTGGTGGGAGACATGAGTGGGGGCCTGGTGGAGGGTGCCCCTGCACTGCTGGGGGGTGGGGGTGGTGGGAGACATGAGTGGGAGCCTGGTGGAGGGTGCCCCTGCACTGCTGGGGGGTGGGGTTGGTGGGAGACCTGGGTGGGGGCCTGGTGGAGGCTGCCCCTGCACTGCTGGGGGGTGGGGGTGGTGGGAGACATGAGTGGGGGCCTTTTGGAGGGTGCCCCTGGTGGCTGGGGGGTGGGGGTGGCGGGAGACATGGGTGGGGGCCTGTTGGAGGCTGCCCCTGGTGGCTGGGGGTGGGGGTGGTGGGAGACTTGAGTGGGGGCCTGGTGGAGGCTGCCCCTGCTGGCTGGGGGGTGGGGGTGGTGGGAGACATGGGTGGGGGCCTGGTGGAGGCTGCCCCTGCACTGCTGTGGGGTGGGGGTGGTGGGAGACATGAGTGGGGGCCTGGTGGAGGGTGCCCCTGCACTGCTGGGGGGTGGGGGTGGTTGGAGACATGAGTGGGGGCCTGGTGGAGGGAGCCCCTGGTGGCTGGGGGGTGGGGGTGGTGGGAGACATGGGTGGGGGCCTGGTGGAGGCTGCCCCTGGTGGCTGGGGGGTGGGGGTGGTGGGAGACATAAGTGGGGGCCTGGTGGAGGCTTCCCCTGCTGGCTGGGGGGTGGGGGTGTTGGGAGACATGGGTGGGGGCCTGGTGGAGGCTGCCCCTGCACTGCTGGGGGATGGGGGTGGTGGGAGACATGAGTGGGGGCCTGGTGGAGGGTGCCCCTGCACTGCTGGGGGGTGGGGGTGGTGGGAGACATGAGTGGGGGCCTGGTGGAGGGTGCCCCTGCACTGCTGGGAGTGGGGGTGGTGGGCGACATGAGTGGGGGCCTGGTGGAGGCTGCCCCTGCACTGCTGGGGGGTGGGGGTGGGTGGGAGACATGGGTGGGGGCCTGGTGGTGGGTGCCCCTGGTGGCTGGGGGGTGGGGGTGGTGGGAGACATGAGTGGGGGCCTGGTGGAGGGTGCCCCTGCACTGCTGGGGGGTGGGGGTGGTGGGAGACATGCGTGGGGGCCTGGTGGAGGGTGCCCCTGCACTGCTGGGGGGTGGGGGCGGTGGGAGACATGGGTGGGGGCCTGGTGGAGGATGCCCCTGCACTGCTGGGGGGTGGGGGCGGTGGGAGACATGAGTGGGGGCCTGGTGGAGGGTGCCCCTGGTGGCTGGGGGGTGGGGGCGGTGGGAGACATCGGTGGGGGCCTGATGGAGGCTGCCCCTGGTGGCTGGGGGGTGGGGGTGGTGGGAGACATGAGTGGGGGCCTGGTGGAGGCTGCCCCTGCTGGCTGGGGGGTGGGGGTGGTGGGAGACATGGGTGGGGGCCTGGTGGAGGCTGCCCCTGCACTGCTGGTGGGTAGGGGTGATGGGGGACATGAGTGGGGGCCTGGTGGAGGGTGCCCCTGCACTGCTGGAGGGTGGGGTGGTGGGAGACATGAGTGGGGGCCTGGTGGAGGGTGCCCCTGCACTGCTGGTGGGTGGGGGTGGTGGGAGACATGAGTGGGGGCCTGGTGGAGGGTGCCCCTGCACTGCTGGGGGGTGGGGGTGGTGGGAGACATGGGTGGGGGCCTGGTGGAGGCTGCCCCTGCACTGCTGGGGGGTGGGGGTGGTGGGAGACATGAGTGGGGGCCTGGTGGAGGGGCCCCTGGTGGCTGGGGGGTGGGGGTGGTGGTAGACATGGGTGGGGGCCTGGAGGAGGCTGCCCCTGGTGGCTGGGGGGTGGGGATGGTGGGAGACATGAGTGGGGGCCTGGTGGAGGCTGCCCCTGCTGGCTGGGGGGTGGGGGTGGTGGGAGACATGGGTGGGGGCCTGGTGGAGGTTGCCCCTGCACTGCTGGGGGGTGGGGGTGGTGGGAGACATGAGTGGGGGCCTGGTGGAGGGTGCCCCTGCACTGCTGGGGGGTGGGGGTGGTGGGAGACATGAGTGGGGGCCTGGTGGAGGGTGCCCCTGGTGGCTGGGGGGTGGGGGTGGTGGGAGACATGGGTGGGGGCCTGGTGGAGGCTGCCCCTGGTGGCTGGGGGGTGGGGGTGGTGGGAGACATAAGTGGGGGCCTGGTGGAGGCTGCCCCTGCTGGCTGAGGGGTGGGGGTGTTGGGAGACATGGGTGGGGGCCTGGGGGAGGCTGCCCCTGCACTGCTGGGGGGTGGGGTGGTGGGAGACATGAGTGGGGGGCTGGTGGAGGGTGCCCCTGCACTGCTGGGGGGTGGGGGTGGAGGGAGACATGAGTGGGGGCCTGGTGGAGGGAGCCCCTGGTGGCTGGGGGGTGGGGGTGGTGGGAGACATGGGTGGGGGCCTGGTGGAGGGTGCCCCTGCACTGCTGGGGGGTGGGGGTGGTGGGAGACATGAGTGGGGGCCTGGTGGAGGGTGCCCCTGGTGGCTGGGGGGTGGGGGTGGTGGGAGACATGAGTGGGGGCCTGGTGGAGGGTGCCCCTGCACTGCTGGGGGGTGGGGGTGGTGGGAGACATGAGTGGGGGCCTGGTGGAGGGTGCCCCTGTACTGCTGGGGGGTGGGGGCGGTGGGAGACATGGGTGGGGGCCTGGTGGAGGCTGCCCCTGCACTGCTGGGGGTTGGGGGTGGTGGGAGACATGAGTGGGGGCCTGATGGAGGGTGCCCCTGGTGGCTGGGGGGTGGGGGTGGTGGGAGACATGGCTGGGGGCCTGGTGGAGGCTGCCCCTGGTGGCTGGGGGATGGGGGTGCTGGGAGACATGAGTGGGGGCCTGGTGGAGGCTGGCCCTGCTGGCTGGGGGGTGGGGGTTTTGGGAGACATGAGTGGGGGCCTGGTGGAGGGTGCCCCTGCACTGCTGGGGGGTGGGGGTGGTGGGAGACATGAGTGTGGGCCTGGTGGAGGGTGCCCCTGCACTGCTGGGGGGTGGGGGTGGTGGGAGACATGCGTGGGGGCCTGGTGGAGGCTGCCCCTGCACTGCTGGGGGGTGGGGGTGGGTGGGAGACATGGGTGGGGGCCTGGTGGTGGGTGCCCCTGGTGGCTGGGGGGTGGGGGTGGTGGGAGACATGAGTGGGGGCCTGGTGGAGGGTGCCCCTGCACTGCTGGGGGGTGGTGGGAGACATGAGTGGGGGCCTGGTGGAGGGTGCCCCTGGTGGCTGGGGGGTGGGGGTGGTGGGAGACATGAGTGGGGGCCTGGTGGAGGGTGCCCCTGCACTGCTGGGGGGTGGGGGCGGTGGGAGACATGGGTGGGGGCCTGGTGGAGGCTGCCCCTGCACTGCTGGGGGGTGGGGGCGGTGGGAGACATGAGTGGGGGCCTGGTGGAGGGTGCCCCTGGTGGCTGGGGGGTGGGGGTGGTGGGAGACATGGGTGGGGGCCTGGTGGAGGCTGCCCCTGGTGGCTGGGGGGTGGGGGTGGTGGGAGACATGAGTGGGGGCCTGGTGGAGGGTGCCCCTGCACTGCTGGGGGGTGGGGGTGGTGGGAGACATGAGTGGGGGCCTGGTGGAGGGTGCCCCTGGTGGCTGGGGGGTGGGGGTGGTGGGAGACATGGGTGGGGGCCTGGTGGAGGCTGCCCCTGGTGGCTGGGGGGTGGGGGTGGTGGGAGACATAAGTGGGGGCCTGGTGGAGGCTGCCCCTGCTGGCTGGGGGGTGGGGGTGTTGGGAGACATGGGTGGGGGCCTGGTGGAGGCTGCCCCTGCACTGCTGGGGGGTGGGGTGGTGGGAGACATGAGTGGGGGCCTGGTGGAGGGTGCCCCTGCACTGCTGGGGGGTGGGGGTGGAGGGAGACATGAGTGGGGGCCTGGTGGAGGGAGCCCCTGGTGGCTGGGGGGTGGGGGTGGTGGGAGACATGGGTCGGGGCCTGGTGGAGGCTGCCCCTGGTGGCTGGGGGTGGTGGGAGACATAAGTGGGGGCCTGGTGGAGGCTGCCCCTGCTGGCTGGGGGGTGGGGGTGTTGGGAGACATGGGTGGGGGCCTGGTGGAGGCTGCCCCTGCACTGCTGGGTGGTAGGGTTGGTGGGGGACATGAGTGGGGGCCTGGTGGAGGGTGCCCCTGCACTGCTGGGGGGTGGGGGTGGTGGGAGACATGAGTGGGGGCCTGGTGGAGGGTGCCCCTGCACTGCTGGGGGTGGGGGTGGTGGGCGACATGAGTGGGGGCCTGGTGGAGGCTGCCCCTGCACTGCTGGGGGGGTGGGGGTGGGTGGGAGACATGGGTGGGGGCCTGGTGGTGGGTGCCCCTGGTGGCTGGGGGGTGGGGGTGGTGGGAGACATGAGTGGGGGCCTGGTGGAGGGTGCCCCTGCACTGCTGGGGGGTGGGGGTGGTGGGAGACATGAGTGGGGGCCTGGTGGAGGATGCCCCTGCACTGCTGGGGGGTGGGGGCGGTGGGAGACATGGGTGGGGGCCTGGTGGAGGCTGCCCCTGCACTGCTGGGGGGTGGGGGCGGTGGGAGACATGAGTGGGGGCCTGGTGGAGGGTGCCCCTGGTGGCTGGGGGGTGGGGGCGGTGGGAGACATGGGTGGGGGCCTGGTGGAGGCTGCCCCTGGTGGCTGGGGGGTGGGGGTGGTGGGAGACATGAGTGGGGGCTTGGTGGAGGCTGCCCCTGCTGGCTGGGGGGTGGGGGTGGTGGGAGACATGGGTGGGGGCCTGGTGGAGGCTGCCCCTGCACTGCTGGTGGGTAGGGGTGGTGGGAGACATGAGTGGGGGCCTGGTGGAGGGTGCCCCTGCACTGCTGGGGGGTGGGGTGGTGGGAGACATGAGTGGGGGCCTGGTGGAGGGTGCCCCTGCACTGCTGGGGGGTGGGGTGGTGGGAGACATGAGTGGGGGCCTGGTGGAGGGTGCCCCTGCACTGCTGGGGGGTGGGGGTGGTGGGAGACATGGGTGGGGGCCTGGTGGAGGCTGCCCCTGCACTGCTGGGGGGTGGGGGTGGTAGGAGACATGAGTGGGGGCCTGGTGGAGGGTGCCCTTGGTGGCTGGGGGGTGGGGGTGGTGGTAGACATGGTTGGGGGCCTGGTGGAGGCTGCCCCTGGTGGCTGGGGGGTGGGGGTGGTGGGAGACATGAGTGGGGGCCTGGTGGAGGCTGCCCCTGCTGGCTGGGGGGTGGGGGGGTGGGAGACATGGGTGGGGGCCTGGTGGAGGCTGCCCCTGCACTGCTGGGGGGTGGGGTGGTGGGAGACATGAGTGGGGGCCTGGTGGAGGGTGCCCCTGCACTGCTGGTGGGTGGGGGTGGTGGGAGACATGAGTGGGGGCCTGGTGGAGGGTGCCCCTGGTGGCTGGGGGGTGGGGGTGGTGGGAGACATGGGTGGGGGCCTGGTGGAGGCGGCCCCTGGTGGCTGGGGGGTGGGGGTGGTGGGAGACATAAGTGGGGGCCTGGTGGAGGCTGCCCCTGCACTGCTGGGGGGTGGGGGTGGTGGGAGACATGAGTGGGGGCCTGGTGGAGGGTGCCCCTGCACTGCTGGGGGGTGGGGGTGGTGGGAGACATGAGTGGGGGCCTGGTGGAGGGTGCCCCTGCACTGCTGGGGGGTGGGGGTGGTGGGAGACATGAGTGGGGGCATGGTGGAGGGTGCCCCTGCACTGCTGGGGGGTGGGGGTGGTGGGAGACATGAGTGGGGGCCTGGTGGAGGGTGCCCCTGCACTGCTGGTGGTGGGGGTTGTGGGAGACATGGGTGGGGGCCTGGTGGGGGCTGCCCCTGCACTGCTGGGGGGTGGGGGTGGTGGGAGACATGAGTGGGGGCCTGGTGGAGGGTGCCCCTGCACTACTGGGGGGTGGGGGTGGTGGGAGACATGAGTGGGGGCCTGGTGGAGGAAGCCTCTGGTGGCTGGGGGGTGGGGGTGGTGGGAGACATGGGTGGGGGCCTGGTGGAGGCTGCCCCTGGTGGCTGGGGGTGGGGGTGGTGGGAGACATAAGTGGGGGCCTGGTGGAGGCTGCCCCTGCTGGCTGGGGGGTGGGGATGGTGGGAGACATGGGTGGGGGCCTGGTGGAGGCTGCCCCTGCACTGCTGGGGGGTGGGGGTGGTGGGAGACATGAGTGGGGGCCTGGTGGAGGGTGCCCCTGCACTGCAGGGGGGTGGGGGTGGTGGGAGACATGAATGGGGGCCTGGTGGAGGGTGCCCCTGCACTGCTGGGGGGTGGGGTGGTGGGAGACATGAGTGGGGGCCTGGTGGAGGCTGCCCCTGCACTGCTGGGGGGTGGGGGTGGTGGGAGACATGAGTGGGGGCATGGTGGAGGGTGCCCCTGCACTGCTGGGGGGTGGGGGTGGTGGGAGACATGAGTGGGGGCCTGGTGGAGGGTGCCCCTGCACTGCTGGTGGTGGGGGTGGTGGGAGACATGGGTGGGGGCCTGGTGGGGGCTGCCCCTGCACTGCTGGGGGGTGGGGGTGGTGGGAGACATGAGTGGGGGCCTGGTGGAGGGTGCCCCTGCACTACTGGGGGGTGGGGGTGGTGGGAGACATGAGTGGGGGCCTGGTGGAGGAAGCCCCTGGTGGCTGGGGGGTGGGGGTGGTGGGAGACATGGGTGGGGGCCTGGTGGAGGCTGCCCCTGGTGGCTGGGGGTGGGGGTGGTGGGAGACATAAGTGGGGGCCTGGTGGAGGCTGCCCCTGCTGGCTGGGGGGTGGGGATGTTGGGAGACATGGGTGGGGGCCTGGTGGAGGCTGCCCCTGCACTGCTGGGGGGTGGGGGTGGTGGGAGACATGAGTGGGGGCCTGGTGGAGGGTGCCCCTGCACTGCAGGGGGGTGGGGGTGGTGGGAGACATGAGTGGGGGCCTGGTGGAGGGTGCCCCTGCACTGCTGGGGGGTGGGGTGGTGGGAGACATGAGTGGGGGCCTGGTGGAGGCTGCCCCTGCACTGCTGGGGGGTGGGGGTGGGTGGGAGACATGGGTGGGGGCCTGGTGGTGGGTGCCCCTGGTGGCTGGGGGGTGGGGGTGGTGGGAGACATGAGTGGGGGCCTGGTGGAGGGTGCCCCTGCACTGCTGGGGGGTGGGGGGGTGGGAGACATGAGTGGGGGCCTGGTGGAGGGTGCCCCTGGTGGCTGGGGGGTGGGGGTGGTGGGAGACATGAGTGGGGGCCTGGTGGAGGGTGCCCCTGCACTGCTGGGGGGTGGGGGTGGTGGGAGACATGAGTGGGGGCCTGGTGGAGGGTGCCCCTGTACTGCTGGGGGGTGGGGGCGGTGGGAGACATGGGTGGGGGCCTGGTGGAGGCTGCCCCTGCACTGCTGGGGGGTGGGGGTGGTGGGAGACATGAGTGGGGGCCTGATGGAGGGTGCCCCTGGTGGCTGGGGGGTGGGGGTGGTGGGAGACATGGCTGGGGGCCTGGTGGAGGCTGCCCCTGGTGGCTGGGGGATGGGGGTGGTGGGAGACATGAGTGGGGGCCTGGTGGAGGCTGGCCCTGCTGGCTGGGGGGTGGGGGTGGTGGGAGACATGAGTGGGGGCCTGGTGGAGGGTGCCCCTGCACTGCTGGGGGGTGGGGGTGGTGGGAGACATGAGTGTGGGCCTGGTGGAGGGTGCCCCTGCACTGCTGGGGGGTGGGGGTGGTGGGAGACATGCGTGGGGGCCTGGTGGAGGCTGCCCCTGCACTGCTGGGGGGTGGGGGTGGGTGGGAGACATGGGTGGGGGCCTGGTGGTGGGTGCCCCTGGTGGCTGGGGGGTGGGGGTGGTGGGAGACATGAGTGGGGGCCTGGTGGAGGGTGCCCCTGCACTGCTGGGGGGTGGGGGTGGTGGGAGACATGAGTGGGGGCCTGGTGGAGGGTGCCCCTGGTGGCTGGGGGGTGGGGGTGGTGGGAGACATGAGTGGGGGCCTGGTGGAGGGTGCCCCTGCACTGCTGGGGGGTGGGGGTGGTGGGAGACATGAGTGGGGGCCTGGTGGAGGGTGCCCCTGCACTGCTGGGGGGTGGGGGCGGTGGGAGACATGGGTGGGGGTCTGGTGGAGGCTGCCCCTGCACTGCTGGGGGGTGGGGGCGGTGGGAGACATGAGTGGGGGCCTGGTGGAGGGTGCCCCTGGTGGCTGGGGGGTGGGGGCGGTGGGAGACATGGGTGGGGGCCTGGTGGAGGCTGCCCCTGGTGGCTGGGGGGTGGGGGTGGTGGGAGACATGAGTGGGGGCCTGGTGGAGGCTGTCCCTGCTGGCTGGGGGGTGGGGGTGGTGGGAGACATGGGTGGGGGCCTGGTGGAGGCTGCCCCTGCACTGCTGGGGGGTAGGGGTGGTGGGAGACATGAGTGGGGGCCTGGTGGAGGGTGCCCCTGCACTGCTGGGGGGTGGGGTGGTGGGAGACATGAGTGGGGGCCTGGTGGAGGGTGCCCCTGCACTGCTGGGGGGTGGGGGTGGTGGGAGACATGAGTGGGGGCCTGGTGGAGGGTGCCCCTGCACTGCTGGGGGGTGGGGGTGGTGGGAGACATGGGTGGGGGCCTGGTGGAGGCTGCCCCTGCACTGCTGGGGGGTGGGGGTGGTGGGAGACATGAGTGGGGGCCTTTTGGAGGGTGCCCCTGGTGGCTGGGGGGTGGGGGTGGCGGGAGACATGGGTGGGGGCCTGTTGGAGGCTGCCCCTGGTGGCTGGGGGGTGGGGGTGGTGGGAGACATGGGTGGGGGCCTGGTGGAGGCTGCCCCTGGTGGCTGGGGGGTGGGGGTGGTGGGAGACATAAGTGGGGGCCTGGTGGAGGCTGCCCCTGCTGGCTGGGGGGTGGGGGTGTTGGGAGACATGGGTGGGGGCCTGGTGGAGGCTGCCCCTGCACTGCTGGGTATGGGGGTGGTGGGAGACATGAGTGGGGGCCTGGTGGAGGGTGCCCCTGCACTGCTGGGGGGTGGGGGTGGTGGGAGACATGAGTGGGGGCCTGGTGGAGGGTGCCCCTGCACTGCTGGGAGTGGGGGTGGTGGGCGACATGAGTGGGGGCCTGGTGGAGGCTGCCCCTGCACTGCTGGGGGGTGGGGGTGGGTGGGAGACATGGGTGGGGGCCTGGTGGTGGGTGCCCCTGGTGGCTGGGGGGTGGGGGTGGTGGGAGACATGAGTGGGGGCCTGGTGGAGGGTGCCCCTGCACTGCTGGGGGGTGGGGGTGGTGGGAGACATGAGTGGGGGCCTGGTGGAGGGTGCCCCTGCACTGCTGGGGGGTGGGGCGGTGGGAGACATGGGTGGGGGCCTGGTGGAGGCTGCCCCTGCACTGCTGTGGGGTGGGGGCGGTGGGAGACATGAGTGGGGGCCTGGTGGAGGGTGCCCCTGGTGGCTGGGGGGTGGGGCGGTGGGAGACATGGGTGGGGGCCTGGTGGAGGCTGCCCCTGGTGGCTGGGGGGTGGGGCGGTGGGAGACATGGGTGGGGGCCTGGTGGAGGCTGCCCCTGGTGGCTGGGGGATGGGGGCGGTGGGAGACATGAGTGGGGGCCTGGTGGAGGCTGCCCCTGCTGGCTGGGGGGTGGGGGTGGTGGGAGACATGGGTGGGGGCCTGGTGGAGGCTGCCCCTGCACTGCTGGTGGGTAGGGGTGGTGGGAGACATGAGTGGGGGCCTGGTGGAGGGTGCCCCTGCACTGCTGGGGGGTGGGGTGGTGGGAGACATGAGTGGGGGCCTGGTGGAGGGTGCCCCTGCACTGCTGGGGGGTGGGGGTGGTGGGAGACATGAGTGGGGGCCTGGTGGAGGGTGCCCCTGCACTGCTGGGGGGTGGGGGTGGTGGGAGACATGAGTGGGGGCCTGGTGGAGGGTGCCCCTGCACTGCTGGGGGTGGGGGTGGTGGGAGACATGGGTGGGGGCCTGGTGGAGGCTGCCCCTGCACTGCTGGGGGGTGGGGGTGGTGGGAGACATGAGTGGGGGCCTGGTGGAGGGTGCCCCTGGTGGCTGGGGGGTGGGGGTGGTGGTAGACATGGGTGGGGGCCTGGTGGAGGCTGCCCCTGGTGGCTGGGGGTGGGGGTGGTGGGAGACATGAGTGGGGGCCTGGTGGAGGCTGCCCCTGCTGGCTGGGGGGTGGGGGTGGTGGGAGACATGGGTGGGGGCCTGGTGGAGGCTGCCCCTGCACTGCTAGGGGTGGGGGTGGTGGGAGACATGAGTGGGGGCCTGGTGGAGGGTGCCCCTGCACTGCTGGGGGTGGGGGTGGTGGGAGACATGAGTCGGGGCCTGGTGGAGGGTGCCCCTGGTGGCTGGGGGGTGGGGGTGGTGGGAGACATGGGTGGGGGCCTGGTGGAGGCTGCCCCTGGTGGCTGGGGGGTGGGGGTGGTGGGAGACATAAGTGGGGGCCTGGTGGAGGCTGCCCCTGCTGGCTGGGGGGTGGGGGTGTTGGGAGACATGGGTGGGGGCCTGGTGGAGGCTGCCCCTGCACTGCTGGGGGGTGGGGGTGGTGGGAGACATGAGTGGGGGCCTGGTGGAGGGTGCCCCTGCACTGCTGGGGGGTGGGGGTGGTGGGAGACATGAGTGGGGGCCTGGTGGAGGGTGCCCCTGCACTGCTGGGGGGTGGGGGTGGTGGGAGACATGAGTGGGGGCCTGGTGGAGGGTGCCCCTGCACTGCTGGGGGTGGGGGTGGTGGGAGACATGGGTGGGGGCCTGGTGGGGGCTGCCCCTGCACTGCTGGGGGGGTGGGGGTGGTGGGAGACATGAGTGGGGGCCTGGTGGAGGGTGCCCCTGGTGGCTGGGGGGTGGGGGTGGTGGGAGACATGGGTGGGGGCCTGGTAGAGGCTGCCCCTGCACTGCTGGGGGGTGGGGGTGGTGGGAGACATGAATGGGGGCCTGGTGGAGGGTGCCCCTGGTGGCTGGTGGGTGGGGGTGGTGGGAGACATGGGTGGGGGCCTGGTGGAGGCTGCCCCTGCACTGCTGGGGGGTGGGGGTGGTGGGAGACATGAGTGGGTGCCTGGTGGAGGGTGCCCCTGCACTGCTGGGGGTGTGGGGGTGGTGGGAGACATGAGTGGGGGCCTGGTGGAGGGTGCCCCTGGTGGCTGGGGGGTGGGGGTGGTGGGAGACATGGGTGGGGGCCTGGTGGAGGGTGCCCCTGGTGGCTGGGGGGTGGGGGTGGTGGGAGACATGAGTGGGGGCCTGGTGGAGGGTGCCCCTGCACTGCTGGGGGGTGGGGGTGGTGGGAGACATGGGTGGGGGCCTGGTGGAGGCTGCCCCTGGTGGCTGGGGGGTGGGGGTGGTGGGAGACATAAGTGGGGGCCTGGTGGAGGCTGCCCCTGCACTGCTGGGGGGTGGGGGTGGGTGGGAGACATGGGTGGGGGCCTGGTGGTGGGTGCCCCTGGTGGCTGGGGGGTGGGGGTGGTGGGAGACATGAGTGGGGGCCTGGTGGAGGGTGCCCCTGCACTGCTGGGGGTGGGGGTGGTGGTAGACATGAGTGGGGGCCTGGTGGAGGGTGCCCCTGCACTGCTGGGGGTGGGGGTGGTGGTAGACATGAGTGGGGGCCTGGTGGAGGGTGCCCCTGCACTGCTGGGGGGTGGGGCGGTGGGAGACATGGGTGGGGGCCTGGTGGAGGCTGCCCCTGCACTGCTGGGGGGTGGGGCTGGTGGGAGACATGAGTGGGGGCCTGGTGGAGGGTGCCCCTGGTGGCTGGGGGGTGGGGCGGTGGGAGACATGGGTGGGGGCCTGGTGGAGGCTGCCCCTGGTGGCTGGGGGGTGGGGCAGTGGGAGACATGGGTGGGGGCCTGGTGGAGGCTGCCCCTGGTGGCTGGGGGATGGGGGCGGTGGGAGACATGAGTGGGGGCCTGGTGGAGGCTGCCCCTGCTCGCTGGGGGGTGGGGTGGTGGGAGACATGGGTGGGGGCCTGGTGGAGGCTGCCCCTGCACTGCTGGTGGGTAGGGGTGGTGGGAGACATGAGTGGGGGCCTGGTGGAGGGTGCCCCTGCACTGCTGGGGGGTGGGGTGGTGGGAGACATGAGTGGGGGCCTGGTGGAGGGTGCCCCTGCACTGCTGGGGGGTGGGGGTGGTGGGAGACATGAGTGGGGGCCTGGTGGAGGGTGCCCCTGCACTGCTGGGGGGTGGGGGTGGTGGGAGACATGAGTGGGGGCCTGGTGGAGGGTGCCCCTGCACTGCTGGGGGTGGGGGTGGTGGGAGACATGGGTGGGGGCCTGGTGGAGGCTGCCCCTGCACTGCTGGGGGGTGGGGGTGGTGGGAGACATGAGTGGGGGCCTGGTGGAGGGTGCCCCTGGTGGCTGGGGGGTGGGGGTGGTGGTAGACATGGGTGGGGGCCTGGTGGAGGCTGCCCCTGGTGGCTGGGGGGTGGGGGTGGTGGGAGACATGAGTGGGGGCCTGGTGGAGGCTGCCCCTGCTGGCTGGGGGGTGGGGGTGGTGGGAGACATGGGTGGGGGCCTGGTGGAGGCTGCCCCTGCACTGCTGGGGGTGGGGGTGGTGGGAGACATGAGTGGGGGCCTGGTGGAGGGTGCCCCTGCACTGCTGGGGGTGGGGGTGGTGGGAGACATGAGTGGGGGCCTGGTGGAGGGTGCCCCTGGTGGCTGGGGGGTGGGGGTGGTGGGAGACATGGGTGGGGGCCTGGTGGAGGGTGCCCCTGCACTGCTGGGGGTGGGGGTGGTGGGAGACATGAGTGGGGGCCTGGTGGAGGGTGCCCCTGCACTGCTGGGGGGTGGGGGTGGTGGGAGACATGAGTGGGGGCCTGGTGGAGGGTGCCCCTGCACTGCTGGGAGTGGGGGTGGTGGGCGACATGAGTGGGGGCCTGGTGGAGGCTGCCCCTGCACTGCTGGGGGGTGGGGGTGGGTGGGAGACATGGGTGGGGGCCTGGTGGTGGGTGCCCCTGGTGGCTGGGGGGTGGGGGTGGTGGGAGACATGAGTGGGGGCCTGGTGGAGGCTGCCCCTGCACTGCTGGTGGGTAGGGGTGGTGGGAGACATGAGTGGGGGCCTGGTGGAGGGTGCCCCTGCACTGCTGGGGGGTGGGGTGGTGGGAGACATGAGTGGGGGCCTGGTGGAGGGTGCCCCTGCACTGCTGGGGGGTGGGGGTGGTGGGAGACATGAGTGGGGGCCTGGTGGAGGGTGCCCCTGCACTGCTGGGGGGTGGGGGTGGTGGGAGACATGGGTGGGGGCCTGGTGGAGGCTGCCCCTGGTGGCTGGGGGGTGGGGGTGGTGGGAGACATGAGTGGGGGCCTGGTGGAGGCTGTCCCTGCTGGCTGGGGGGTGGGGGTGGTGGGAGACATGGGTGGGGGCCTGGTGGAGGCTGCCCCTGCACTGCTGGGGGGTGGGGGTGGTGGGAGACATGAGTGGGGGCCTGGTGGAGGGTGCCCCTGCACTGCTGGGGGGTGGGGGTGGTGGGAGACATGAGTGGGGGCCTGGTGGAGGGTGCCCCTGGTGGCTGGGGGGTGGGGGTGGTGGGAGACATGGGTGGGGGCCTGGTAGAGGCTGCCCCTGCACTGCTGGGGGGTGGGGGTGGTGGGAGACATGAGTGGGGGCCTGGTGGAGGGTGCCCCTGGTGGCTGGGGGGTGGGGGTGGTGGGAGACATGGGTGGGGGCCTGGTGGAGGCTGCCCCTGCACTGCTGGGGGGTGGGGGTGGTGGGAGACATGAGTGGGTGCCTGGTGGAGGGTGCCCCTGCACTGCTGGGGGGGTGGGGGTGGTGGGAGACATGAGTGGGGGCCTGGTGGAGGGTGCCCCTGGTGGCTGGGGGGTGGGGGTGGTGGGAGACATGGGTGGGGGCCTGGTGGAGGCTGCCCCTGGTGGCTGGGGGGTGGGGGTGGTGGGAGACATAAGTGGGGGCCTGGTGGAGGCTGCCCCTGCTGGCTGGGGGGTGGGGGTGTTGGGAGACATGGGTGGGGGCCTGGTGGAGGCTGCCCCTGCACTGCTGGGGGGTGGGGTGGTGGGAGACATGAGTGGGGGCCTGGTGGAGGGTGCCCCTGCACTGCTGGGGGGTGGGGGTGGTGGGAGACATGAGTGGGGGCCTGGTGGAGGGTGCCCCTGCACTGCTGGGGGTGGGGGTGGTGGGAGACATGAGTGGGGGCCTGGTGGAGGGTGCCCCTGCACTGCTGGGGGTGGGGGTGGTGGGAGACATGGGTGGGGGCCTGGTGGGGGCTGCCCCTGCATTGCTGGGGGGTGGGGGTGGTGGGAGACATGAGTGGGGGCCTGGTGGAGGGTGCCCCTGGTGGCTGGGGGGTGGGGGTGGTGGGAGACATGGGTGGGGGCCTGGTAGAGGCTGCCCCTGCACTGCTGGGGGGTGGGGGTGGTGGGAGACATGAGTGGGGGCCTGGTGGAGGGTGCCCCTGGTGGCTGGGGGGTGGGGGTGGTGGGAGACATGGGTGGGGGCCTGGTGGAGGCTGCCCCTGCACTGCTGGGGGGTGGGGGTGGTGGGAGACATGAGTGGGTGCCTGGTGGAGGGTGCCCCTGCACTGCTGGGGGGGTGGGGGTGGTGGGAGACATGAGTGGGGGCCTGGTGGAGGGTGCCCCTGGTGGCTGGGGGGTGGGGGTGGTGGGAGACATGGGTGGGGGCCTGGTGGAGGCTGCCCCTGGTGGCTGGGGGGTGGGGGTGGTGGGAGACATAAGTGGGGGCCTGGTGGAGGCTGCCCCTGCTGGCTGGGGGGTGGGGGTGTTGGGAGACATGGGTGGGGGCCTGGTGGAGGCTGCCCCTGCACTGCTGGGGGGTGGGGTGGTGGGAGACATGAGTGGGGGCCTGGTGGAGGGTGCCCCTGCACTGCTGGGGGGTGGGGGTGGTGGGAGACATGAGTGGGGGCCTGGTGGAGGGTGCCCCTGCACTGCTGGGGGTGGGGGTGGTGGGAGACATGAGTGGGGGCCTGGTGGAGGGTGCCCCTGCACTGCTGGGGGTGGGGGTGGTGGGAGACATGGGTGGGGGCCTGGTGGGGGCTGCCCCTGCATTGCTGGGGGGTGGGGGTGGTGGGAGACATGAGTGGGGGCCTGGTGGAGGGTGCCCCTGGTGGCTGGGGGGTGGGGGTGGTGGGAGACATGAGTGGGGGCCTGGTGGAGGCTGCCCCTGCTGGCTGGGGTGTGGGGGTGGTGGGAGACATGAGTGGGGGCCTGGTGGAGGGTGCCCCTGCACTGCTGGGGGGTGGGGGTGGTGGGAGACATGAGTGGGGGCCTGGTGGAGGGTGCCCCTGGTGGCGGGGGGGTGGGGGTGGTGGGAGACATGGGTGGGGGCCTGATGGAGGCTGCCCCTGGTGGCTGGGGGGTGGGGGTGGTGGGAGACATGAGTGGGGGCCTGGTGGAGGCTGCCCCTGCTGGCTGGGGGGTGGGTGTGGTGGGAGACATGGGTGGGGGCCTGGTGGAGGCTGCCCCTGCACTGCTGGGGGGTGGGGGTGGTGGGAGACATGGGTGGGGCCTGGTGGAGGGTGCCCCTGCACTGCTGGGGGGTGGGGGTGGTGGGAGACATGAGTGGGGGCCTGGTGGAGGGTGCCCCTGCACTGCTGGGGGGTGGGGATGGTGGGAGACATGAGTGGGGGCCTGGTGGAGGGTGCCCCTGCACTGCTGGGGGGTGGGGGTGGTGGGAGACATGGGTGGGGGCCTGGTGGAGGGTGCCCCTGCACTGCTGGGGGGTGGGGGTGGTGGGAGACATGAGTGGGGGCCTGGTGGAGGGTGCCCTTGGTGGCTGGGGGGTGGGGGTGGTGGGAGACATGGGTGGGGGCCTGGTGGAGGCTGCCCCTGGTGGCTGGGGGGTGGGGGTGGTGGGAGACATGAGTGGGGGCCTGGTGGAGGCTGCCCCTGCTGGCTGGGGGGTGGGGGTGGTGGGAGACATGGGTGGGGGCCTGGTGGAGGCTGCCCCTGCACTGCTGGGGGGTGGGGGTGGTGGGAGACATGAGTGGGGGCCTGGTGGAGGGTGCCCCTGCACTGCTGGGGGGTGGGGGTGGTGGGAGACATGAGTGGGGGCCTGGTGGAGGCTGCCCCTGCTGGCTGGGGGGTGGGGGTGGTGGGAGACATGAGTGGGGGCCTGGTGGAGGCTGCCCCTGCACTGCTGGGGGGTGGGGGTGGTGGGAGACATGAGTGGGGGCCTGGTTGAGGGTGCCCCTGCACTGCTGGGGGGGTGGTGATAGGTGACATGGGTGGGGGCCTGGTGGAGGGTGCCCCTGCATTGCTGGGGGGTGGGGGTGGTGGGAGACATGAGTGGGGGCCTGGTGGAGGCTGCCCCTGGTGGCTGGGGGGTGGGGGTGGTGGGAGACATGGGTGGGGGCCTGGTGGTGGGTGCCCCTGCACTGCTGGGGGGTGGGGGTGGTGGGAGACATGAGTGGGGGCCTGGTGGAGGGTGCCCCTGGTGGCTGGGGGTGGGGGTGGTGGGAGACATGAGTGGGGGCCTGGTGGAGGGTGCCCCTGCACTGCTGGGGGGTGGGGGTGGTGGGAGACATGAGTGGGGGCCTGGTGGAGGGTGCCCCTGGTGGCTGGGGGGTGGGGGTGGTGGGAGACATTGGTGGGGGCCTGGTGGAGGGTGCCCCTGCACTGCTGAGGGGTGGGGGGGTGGGAGACATGGGTGGGGGCCTGGTGGAGGCTGCCCCTGGTGGCTGGGGGGTGGGGGTGGTGGGAGACATGGGTTGGGGCCTGGTGGTGGGTGCCCCTGGTGGCTGGGGGGTGGGGGCGGTGGGAGACATGAGTGGGGGCCTGGTGGAGGGTGCCCCTGCACTGCTAGGGGGTGGGGGTGGTGGGAGACATGAGTGGGGGCCTGGTGGAGGGTGCCCCTGCACTGCTGGGGGGTAGGGGTGGTGGGAGACATGGGTGGGGGCCTGGTGGAGGCTGCCCCTGGTGGCTGGGGGGTGGGGGTGGTGGGAGACATGAGTGGGGGGCTGGTGGAGGCTGCCCCTGGTGGCTGGGGGGTGGGGGTGGGGGAGACATGAGTGGGGGCCTGGTGGAGGGTGTCCCTGCACTGCATTGTTGATCAGTAGTGCAAGGTGACATGTGGGTTGGCTGGGGGGCATGCCCATGGTGGATGGGCTGCCTGCGGGACATGAGCAGGGGTGCAGGGTAGTCCCCCGTGGTGTGGGCTGCCTGCAGGGGCTGTGGAGGTTGTGGAGCGTACACCTGGGAGGACCCACACGGCCAATTCACGTGTAGTACTCCCCAGAACCCCTGAAATACACATACCCTGCTGAAATCGCGTGTGGAACTTCCCGCGCACCCCTGAAATACACGTACCCTGCTGAAATCGCGTGTGGAACTTCCCGCGCACCCCTGGAATACTTGTACCCTGCTGAAATCGCGTGTGGAACTTCCCGCGCACCCCTGGAATACACGTACCCTGCTGAAATCGCGTGTGGAACTTCCCGCGCACCCCTGAAATACACGTACCCTGCTTGCACGGGGCCAATCGCGTGTGGGACTTCCTGCGCACCCCTGAAATACACATACCCTGATGAAATCGCGTGTGGAACTTCCTGCGCACCCATGGAATACACGTACCCTGCTCGCACTGGCCCATTCACGTGTGGAACTTCCCGCGCACCCATGGAATACACGTACCCTGCTCGCACTGGGATAATCGTGTGTGGAACTTCCCGCGCACCCCTGAAATACACGTACCCTGATGAACTCGCGTGTGGAACTTCCCGCGCACCCCTGAAATACACGTACCCTGCTTGCACGGGGCCAATCGCGTGTGGAACTTCCTGCGCACCCCTGAAATACACGTTCCCCGCTTGGCGTTTGCTGTTTGCCAGCCCGGTGAACTGGTCCAGTGTTAGCGCAGCCCTTTGCAATGATTTAGCGATTTTGATGGCTTTTCCTTGCGCGAGGGCGTTCTTGGGGGCGTTACTGGCACTGCTGCAGGGTCGCTGCGATTCTCTGCGCCACGGCTGGTTTGGGAGCCTAAAATCCATGAATATGCTGTGCGCGGAAATCGTTTTTAGCGCACGTGCCTGGCGCAGACAATCGCACGCGGACACTCTGCGCCAGCCGCTTGCGACACTTTTCTGCGAAATTCTATGAATTACCCTACAAATAGTTTATAAAAATCAATCTCCAACACAGCTGGGTTGGAAAAAATATTGAAATTATCCTTAAATTGTAGAGTAATGTCTAAACGTAACCTTGACGTAGAGAAAGGGCTAGTTAATGGAGCACTGGGCACAGTTGTTGGCTTTCAATCATACCCACGTGATAGCAACATTCAGTTTGTCAATGTTCGCTTTGATAAAGTTTCAGAAGTGAAAAGGATAGGGTGCTCAATTGCTAGATTCCTTCTCTTCAAAGACATGTATGTACGTACAGAGCAATTTTCTCTAACTCTTGCATATGCAGTTACCATTCATAAATACCAAGGTCTTACCCTAGACAAAGCATTGATAGATATAGGAAACACAGTCTTAAGGAAGGCATGAGCTATGTAGCATTATCACGCTTACGTACACTTGACAGTCTATTGCTAATGAACATTGATGCAAGTAAAGTCAAAGCTGATATTCCTTGCATTCTAGAATACAATAGATTGTGTTCACTGTACACCCCTCATCTGAAACAATACCCTGTTCCAGATAAAGTAAAACGTGGTAAAAGAAAACTAAATGAAACAGAAATGCAACAGAATCCAACAGCAAATTCCGGAAAGAAAAAAAAAGAAGCTAAAGTTTCATCAATTACCTCAAACATAGAAGAACCTGGGAATGTAAACCAAGGACGTTGGCAAAGAAGCAACAGAAATTCCGAAAAATGCACTCAAATACAGAACTTGCTGGACCATTCAAATTTGCAAATGCAAGTGGGGTAAGTGCTTTGCAAATGTAACAATGAATATTCTATTTCAAATGCCACCAATTGTTAACAATATTTACCCGCACAGTACAGACCAATTGTGTTTGCAAATGTTAGTGCTGCATAGAAATGCAACAAGCAATCCTGACAACACATTCAGTGTTCATGGAGTAAGGCAACAATTGGGTGACTGTGCTGGAATGGTGAGATTCTCTATGAACTCACAAGAAGATACACAAGAATTTCTAATGTACATACTATTAGAATTGGAAAACAAAAGCATACCTGTAAATGAAATCTTCATTGGAAAAATACATGAACACTGTGTAGCAAAAAGATACAGGAAGAAATCCCAAATGAGCGATTTGTGTATGTTTCCATACCAAATTGTGAGAGCATTCCATTTCAGCAACTTGTATAAAATGCAAACCATGGCAGATCATGTACTATTTGCAATTCAGACACTCGCTCCACCTTACTGATACAATCACATAGTGCCTACATAATACTTATGCTTCTCTGTTATAATGCAGATGGCACCAAAAACAACTGCAAACTGGCTGGATTCACACACGGTCAAGTGTCACTTGGAAAGAGAACCTTTACAACAGTAGGTATAATCTACCATGCAGGAGCTACAACCAATGCAGGTCACTACACTGCATACATTAAAAAAGAATTGTGGATGGTTCAAATGTAATGATAGCACCATTACTCTCAAACAGAGATTGCCAGCTAATCTTACAAATGCATATTTAATGTCCTTAAAGCCAAAATTTATGAAATGATGTGTACTTCAAGATTTATAAATAAAATGATGTGAAAGACTACAAACAGTTAGAATACGCCAACAGGTATCTAACTACCCAAGAGGATGTAAGAATGACACAAATAAATGAATATCACAGATCGTTGGGAACAAATGCACAGGTAGAATACACCTACAGGTATCTAACTGTTGTTAAAAATTGGCAGGAAGGCAACAAACATAACATTAATGGGAAAGATGAAGGAAACAGGATACAACAACGACACAAATGAATGAATATCACAAAGCTGTAAGAACAAATGCACAGTTAGAATATGCCTACAGGCATCTCACTGTTGGCAAAAACCTACAGGAAGGCAACAAACATAACATTACTAAGAAGGATGAAGGAAAAACTCAAAGGAAACAAGGAAGTAGTTAGTACCATAGTAAATGAAGGCTTTTTTAATCCAACAAGGATTTTTTTTTCCTCAGACTCAAGGATTAGAAAAGCAAACACAGAAACTGAGCACAATGCACAGTACACTGGTTTGTAAACTAAATATGAGGGTAAAAAAAAGGTAAACTGTCTTTTAAGCAATGTAGTACATTTTCAAAAAATGCAAAGACTAATATACCTGATTCTTTTATCAGAGAAATGGAAAAGGGGATACTTCTGCCAAGTACGGTAACCATTTCCAAATTGTATGTGGATTCTGAACAAAGTAAGGAGTAAGTATATTGGCAGTCATTTTCTACACATGCAAATCTGCACGTCTAATCTATGGTACTAACATGCTGCAGTGCCTGTGGGCTGGGCCTTGCATCTTCGGTGTGTAACCTACCATCTACGCCTTATGACCAAGGTACAAGGAGTATAGGTCCTAGCCACAACCATCGCTGCATATCAAAACCATGGTCCTTGTAAATTAGCTACTTATAAATTTACTTTTCGGACCATCGTCTGCAGCTATGCAGGCAAGACACTAGGGCGTCCACACAACTAGCGCATTACACCACACCCATATTCACTTGTCACTGCTTATGACTTCAGTCTTGGGTGCATGGCCTTTGGGCATACAGTCAAGAGTCTGGGTCCTGCCTAGAAACACCAAAACATATCGGAACCATTGTGCTTTGTCATTTTACTATGTACAAACTTGGTTTTGGGAGCATGCCCTTTGGCCATGCTCCCAAAACGCTACGCCCTCCCCACAACCGTCTTAATGATGTTGCATAGTACAAGTGTACCAATAGCTGTGATATGGTGCAGTAGTTTGTAGCCACAAGCTACAGAGCTGTGTTTGAGGCCATTGCATTATGAATGTATGGGTATACAGTATTTAAAATGCATAGTTACTTACAACTTCAGTGCTTATTACTTTGTTCAAATACTCTGCATCCTGGCCACTACTACCACACCATATGACATCCATTGTGGCATATAAGTACACTACGAACAAATGTACTTTTGGGGGCTTGGCCTTCAGCCATGCACCGATGATTGCAGCCCTCTCCCCACAGCTGCCAGACTGATGCACTAACACACCATATCGTACCCATTGTGCCTTGTAAGTACACTACATATAACTGTGCTGTTGGGTGCATGGCCTGTGGCCATGCACTAATGACAGCAGCCTCTCCCCACAGCCACCTGACTGATGTTTAATACTAGGGGTGTCCCTGTAGCACTGAAATGCTGTACTGTTTGTGCACAGGGCCTAAAACTTTAGGTGTATGGCCATACATTTCAATATATGGTGGTGAAGTGTCTTATAACTCCAGTGCTTACAAGTTTCCTGTTGGGTGCATGCTTGGGTGTATGGCATACAGCCTGCACCCATGCACCCAAAAGTACACATCTTGTCCACAACCACAGCACTACATGACACCCATGCAGGCTTGTAAGTGAAGAGGTTATAGCTTTGTTGTTGGGGGCATGGCCTTCAGACTTGCACCCAAGAGTACACACACTCCTCACAACCAGGCAATCGATATGCATTAGTAAGGGGGTATCCATGGGTGTGACATGCTGAAGTGTTGGTGGCCAGGGCCTAGAGTTTTGGAAGTAAGGCCTTCAGCCTTCGGCCTTCGGCTGATGGCCATTCATCCCAGACTCTAGGCCCTGACCACAACCACCGTAGCATGTGCCACCCATGGCGGCGTACTGATGAATACAATAACCATAGGAAAAAGTATTGCAATCACGGCATGGTATCAATTTCAATGTTCCCTAACACCACACATGTCCTTACAACTGTTACAAATTCCCCGTGCACTGCATGGGCTAAAATACTGCCCTTATTGAACCCCTCATTTTCTGTGCGTACAAGGAGGCCATAGAAAATACATCATGAAGAAGGTATAAGTGTGTTATTGGGCGCATGGCCTTTGGCCATGCACCCAAGACTACAGAGTCTCCCCACAACCACCTCAGTGATGTGTGGTAGTGTTTTTTTTTCTATAGGTGTGGTATCCTTCAGTGCTTCTGGCCAGAGGCTTCACTCCTAGGTGTATGTCCATAGATCTTACATGTATGGGTGTGCAGTGTCTTCCACGTCTAGTACTTATAACTTTGTTCTTGGGTGCAAGGCCTTCGGCCATGCACCCAAGACTGCACGCACTCCCCACAACTTGCCAATCGAAAGGCAATACTACGGATGTATCCATGGGTTTGACATGCTGCAGTGGTTTTGGCCAGGGCCTACAGTCTTGGAAGTAAGGCCTTCGGCCTTTGGCCGACGGCCATTTATCCAAGGCTCTAGGCCCTGGCCACAACCACTGTAGCATGTGACACCCATGACGGCGTAGTAATGAATATAATATAGCCATCGGGAAAAGTAATGCAATCATGGCATGTTGTCAATTTCAATGTTGGCTACCACTACGCGTGTGCTTTCAACAGTTAGAAGTTTCCTGTCCACTGCATGGACTGAAGTGCTATTGGTATTACACCTTTCATTTTCTGTGCGTACAAGCTGTCCATGGAAAGTACATCATGAAGACCGACCCCCAGAACAAATGCATTGATCACCCATGTCTTACTGCTTGAACCTTTCCCAATGGTCTGTGACACAGAAAAAGAGTTTTATAAATAGAGCATATGTACGCTGGTTGTTGCTCTGCTTTCGGCGGATCCAAGATGTTGGGCGCATCCAAACAATCTGACGCAGAACACGTCTCACAGCAGCCAATGGGCAGAGACGTTGCACGTCCACGGTCATGACGCCAGCCCCTTAGCCAATCGGTATCTTGTCCGTGGACCCAACAGAAAAGTGTGACCGCGAAGCGGACATAGATATCACTAATTTTTTCAGACCTACTTTTTGATAATTTTGAAGAAAGGTACTGCACGGAAGGTCACCAGATTTACAAAAGCACACTTTCTGGACCAAGCCCCTGTACCTGCCGCAGATTTCGTGAAAATCCGTCCAGCGGTTTGAACTGTAGCCGTGCGCAAAGTTTTCCCCCATTCAGTCTAGGGGAAAAGAAGACGTTTTGGGACCCCCCCTATAACTTTTGCCCCCCTGGACCAAACATCTCCAACCTTTGCAAAAATTCAGAGTGGCCCATATACTTATTTTGCAAAGTTTGGTGAGGATTCGTCCAGGGGGAGCAAAGTTATAAGCCGCCCAAAAAGTGCTGTTCCTATGGAAACAGCAATTTAACCATAACTACACGGTCACTACTGTAGCTGTGTAATATATGTACATATGTTTATGTTTATGTTTATTATTTGATAATGCGCTCCAAACCCAGGGGTAGCCGGGCGCAGCAGGTACAAGATTACTTAAGCTTAGGTTACATACAGAGGATACAAACAGCTGATGCAATACATGTCATGTTACCATATTTACAGTACATATATACAAAGGTACAAGATAAGGGTACCTCACAACTCACAGAGGGCAGTGAGATGGTCTGTAGTCCAAGTTTCAGAAGTATCAAGGCAGTTGTATGCAGTGATCCAGGGCCTAGTGCAAGGGTTCAGTTTGTTAGTTGTTGTTGGTCCAGATCCAACTTTTCACCTTGCATCTAAATCTGGAATAGGGTAGATTAGCTCTCAATGCAATAGGAAGTGCATTCCAGGCTTGGGCAGCTCTAACAGGGAAGCTAGCTCCACCCGCTTTTGTTCGCCTAAATCTAGGAGTTTCTAGTAGGAAATGGTTAGAGACTCTGGTGTGGTGACTGGAAGATTTTCTGGTCAATCTGGCCGGGATGTAAGGAGGTGCAGTATTGTTCAGTCCTTTATGGGTGAGAGATAGCATCTTGAGAAGAACTCTGTCACTGATTTTTAACCAATGGTGGTCTTTCCTAATATTAGAGATGTGCGCTCTTCGGGGTATTTCCAAGGCTGCTCTAAGAGCATTATTTTGCAATATTTGCATGTTGTTTATGACAGTTTTATTGGCGCCCGCGTAAAGGGCGTTACAGTAGTCCAGCTTAGACATTACTAATGCGTTAGCTAGTGTGATGCAATTGGTTTTAGAGAGGTAGGGTCTGCAGGTCCTAATTAATTTGCAGGTGTACGCTGTAGAGGAAGCCAAGGTGTTAACTTGTTTTTTGAGAGATAAAGTGAAATCAAGGTAGAAACCTAGTGTTTTTACCTCAGTTGCCACCTTAATTATATTGCTATCTATATTGAAGGCGAGATGGTTGGGGGTGAGTTTTTTAAGGTTAGAGTCGGAACCCAGGATCAGTATCTCTGTTTTGTCATCATTTAGGCAGAGGCCGTGGGAGTCCATCCATGCCTGAATGAGGAGGTAAATCTTGTTTACTGCAGCTGTGTCTATGACAAAGTTGCCAGATAGTGGTATGAGGATCTGCGTATCATCCGCGTAATTAGTATAAGTTACCCCCAGTCTGTCAATTTTGTCGAAGAGGGGCTTAGTGAAGATATTGTGCATTGTGTGGGAGACACATGAACCTTGTGGGACACCACAGTTGATATGTATTGGGTCCGCTGAAGCTAAGGGGGAGAACACTCTCATCGTACGGTTAGCTAGGAAGGATTGTACCCAGGCCATAGCTTCACTTGAGAAATGGGCGGCAGACGCTAGATGGTTGCATAACACTGCAATATCCACCAGGTCAAAAGCCGCCGATTGGTCAAGGAGGAGGAGCATAGGTGTTTTACCTTTATCCTTCAACTCGTCGATTTGTGTCTTGAGGTCAATTAAGGCTGTTTCAGTCCCATGTAGTGGTCTGAATCCAGATTGTCACGATCCTAGTAGTTGGTTTGACTCCAGATAGTTTTGAATCTGGAGTTAGGCTACTCTGTCAATAATTTTAAGGAGAAATGGGACCGTGGTAATAGGCCTATAATTAGTGGGGATGGCTGGGTCAAGAGTCTGTTTTTTAAGGAGAGGCAGTACCCAAGATTCTTTGAGGTTTGTGGGTACAGTACTAGAATTAAAGGAGGCGTGGATTAATTTAGAGATGAAGGGTGCTAAATCTCTGGCTGCATCCTTAATAAGTTGTGCAGGGCATCTGTCGCCTTGGCAGTTCGATGGTTTCAGGGATAATATAACCTTTTCAGTTTCCAATATGGATATGTTGGAAAACCTGAATGGTTTGCAAATGCTTTGTGTAGTTTTACTTGGTGTATCTGACAAGAGGGTGGTATGTGTTACAGTAGAGCTCAAGGAGGCCTTTTTCTTTGCAATTTTGGATTGTAGGGTTGTGATTTTATTTGCTAAGGCATTTTGGATGCTAGTGAACCATAGTTTGTCCTTAGGGACATTGTCTGTGGGAGCAATTGGTTTTTCCATTTCTCGAAGAATGGAGAAGAGTTCTTTGGAATTAGAGTTAGCTTTACTATTTCTCTCATTAGAAGTGTCTTTTTTAGTTTGGATGATTTCCTTCTTGTATTTTTTGGCAAAGTTGGTAAGTAAGGTTTTATTCTCAGCTGAAGGTGTGTGCCTCCAGATAGCTTGGAGTTTGCATTTTTGGATACATAGTTCTTTGAGGTGGGGGTGAACTATGAGTTGAGATAAGATTCTCGTTTACTTTTACAAAGTTTAATAGGGGCTATCAATTCCAGAGCTTTGGTCATAGAATTGTTGAATGTCTCAACTAGCGGGTTTGGGTCAGAGTTAATAGTGCTAGCGGTGAGAGCTGTGAGGAGTAGTGGGAGTAGTTTTTCAACAGTGATTTCTTTTTTACTTCTCGTTGGCATAGGAGGTACTATTGCAGTAGTATTTAGTTTAGGAGGTTCTATGGTGGCTGAGAAGCATATGAGGTGGTGGTCGGTCCAGGTTTGTGGTAAAATATTAGAAATGGAGGTGTCGCAGTTACGGTTGGCTATCCAGTCTAAGATATGTCCTTTTGTATGTGTAGGGGCTAAGACTTTTTGGGTAAAACCATGATCGACTAGGATTAATTGGATAGGATGGGCCTGTTTATCCTCAACATCATTGAATCCCAAGTTAAAGTCACCTAGTAGTAGGAGCTGGGTGGAATCTTTGATGCTATCAGTGAGGAGGCTGGATAGGTCTTCCTCAAAGTTACCTAGTGGGCCTGGTGGTCTGTACACTAGGAGAATAGTTAGTGTACTATTATTAGAGATGGGTATTTTAGCTGAGAGAAGTTCACACAATGTAATTGCTGGCAGTGAGGTAAGTCTTACAGCTAGCTTTGTTTTGGCAATGAAATAAATTGCATAATTGACATGGCCTTTGGTAGTGGCACTGCAGTTATGGTTAAATTGCTCTAACCATAGGAAGAACACTTTTTGGGTGGCTTATAACTTTGCTCCCCCTGGATGAATCTTCACCAAACATTGAAAAAAAAAAGTATATGGCCACCTCGGATTGATTCTGTGAATTTTGGTGAGGTTTCAGCCACAGGGTGCAAAGTTAGAGGGGGGGTCCCAAAATGTGTGGTTTACCTCATAGACACAATGGAAATGGAATGGAGGAGTGGTAGCTTGGTCCTTTCGTAAATTTGGAGTACATTTGTCCAGTATTTTTTTTTAAATGACCAAAAAGTAGGTAAATTAGTAATATCTGGGTTCGGTCTGCAGACTCACTGCCCTATTCGCTCTGGGGGACAGGCCTCTGGGCCCATTAGGGGTCGGCGTGATGTCAACAGACATCGTACATGCCCGCTGATTGGATGGTGAAAAACGCGAGCTGCAAATGCTCAGAAAGGAAACACACTGTTACCAAGAGGATATTACATTTCTTTTTCCTCTTGGCTTCTTTTGTTAACAGGGGCTGTTTAATCGCCCTTATGAAGGCGGCTACAATGGAAAAATAAGTAATCCCTCTGACTCAGTTTCAAGATGGATGGTACTGCCGCCGAAACGTCCAGTTCATGCGAGGGGGTACTATAAGCCCAGTGTTATGGGCTCTTCTGATTGACTTTTTAATGTAACTCAACCACCATTTATGGTTTGCCCATACCTTACCCCCGCGACGTTGGCATATGACTTTCAGAATTATTGTCTTTCCTGTTGAATTGACCAGTCAGATGTATGACCATTAGAACTTTCTAAGCATTCGAATAATTCATGATGTATCACGCAAATTAACAAAAATCATGAACCAGATATTTTGAATCTGGGTACACAAAAAAAAAAACACTTTAGGTGCTAACCTAGAGGTGTACCCACTATATATGCTATTCTTATGGTTTATGTTGTAAATTTGTTTTTTCTTTTGAACCACACTAGTCCTATGACTAGGCTATGATTTATGCTGTTCCTCTGTTTATGATACTAATATATGTGTTATTTTTCAGTCCAGTAATGTGTTGTACATGCAGGTGTTTATAAGAGAATTTCATTTTTGTCTTAATACAGTCAAGTATATTTTACAGCCCCTTCTGAGTGCGTTTTTTTCTTTCTTGACAATTTTATGGGCAATTAACTTTGGGATATATTCCTTGAGTTCAATAAGGAAGGTTCCCCAATACAACCAAAATGTTTTGCATCCCTTGAGGAAGCAATTGGGTTGAACCTATTAGTAGCAGTACTAACTCTTTTGTGTTTCTCTTATTTCTTATGTCCGAGTCTGCTACTTTTCACCACGGGCATTGTGAAAACAGTTTTTGATTTAGAAAAATGCGAGCTACGTCAGATATTTGGAAACCGGCACCATATTGGATTGTCTACAGATATCACAGTAAAAATATTTAAAAAACACAACATTGCACTTGTGAAACTAATAAAACAATCTATGGGGAGTTGAGGGGTGATGAGGATGGGACGGGATATGGCCACAAAAAGCCCAAAAATGGGTGGTTTTCTGCCTTCAAATTTCACAAATAGTTTGGGGACAGATGTTCTGGGGCATCCATACATATTTTTGCATTACAGGGTTGGTGAAAAGCAGGTTTTGGATGGCTTATAACTTTGGGGTCACTGAATGAAACTGCATGACATTTTGTGATATTCTAGATCTCACCTTGAATAGTTCTGCAAAGTGTGGTAGTGTTTTGCCAAGAGGGAAAATAATTAGAGGGGGGGGGTCCCAAAATATTTGAAAGGCTTATGCTGTTTCACAAATCTGCAAAACAGATTGCAAACAAATTTAATACCCAGCTTTGAATGTTTTTGCAAAGTTTAGTGGGATTTTATGAAGAGGGCGGACAATTAGGAGGTTTTGAAAATGTTTAGATGGCATGTAACTTTGTTGTCATTTGACAAATGTGTACAAAAGATTTTAGAAAGATTACAGACCCAACCTTGATTGTTTGTACAAAGTCTGAATGGATTTTGTTAAGTGGGAGCTAAGTTGTGTGTCTATTTTATGTATGTACATTTTGGTACTTTCAAGAAACAAAACATAAACGGAAGACAGATTTGCAGCAAAGTTGTACAAGAATCATTGGCAAGGACCTAAAAGTATGGTTTTGCAAATGTTTCTGTGTTTATTTTTTTTTTTTAAGTGTCATAATGTAGGTATAAAAAATAGTGATATATTTTTGGTGACTGAGGTATAGTTTGTGGCCATGGGCAGTGGGCTGATGGTATGAGTCATGGACCCAGTACCCACATGGTCAACCGGCCACCCCATGAAATCATTAACCATCTTTTTTGGTGGACACATTTCACAACATTGCAGCAATGACTGGCCTACAATCTACACCCATTGTACGATAATAGTTAGTTATTGAATAATCCAGTGCTAAGGTGAACAGGGCTTTTTCTCCTATTCGAAATGAAACACTTGAAGAAGGAAGGGCACCTTTACAAAGGAATCCCATCATTAGTAGTAGGCTAATTAGTTTAAAGTACTTGACGAAGAGCAGTGATCTACCAGTTCTACAGCCCTACAATTACTTGATAATCGTGTACTCTGATTATTGGGGCATGCAGCATGGCCGAAGCCGTAGTTTCGAAAGGAAACAAATATTTTGCTTGTGGCTACAGCCTGGAGTGCTGTACTGAATTGCAACAAACCTGTAGGAGCTGCATTACTAGGGACCTGAAAGCATGCTTTTGCAAATCTGTTTTGTGTTTCATTTTTCCATAGTGTGCAAAAGTAAGCACAAAAAATAGTAATATAATTTTGGTGCATGGACAATGGCTCTAGCCCTCTGTAAAGACCAATGGCTACTCTGATTTACTTATTGGGGCATTTAGCATTTTCAGCCCATCTAGATGTGAGGAATTCCACCATCCGCACGGGGAGGTTGTGCTCGCCTGGGCTTGATTTTTTGATAAATGAAAATTAATGATGGGAGATCAACCTCTGAGGACTGTGTGAGGCCATTCTGCACAAAGTCTATCTCCTTCCCACACACAACACAGTCACATGTACTGCAGGAAGACACAGCCTACAGGCTCTGTCTTCCCCTGTAATATCGGGCTGGAATGTGACAGCCCTGGGTACATCAAAGCATCTCAAGGAGGGGGAAGGCACACCTTCCTCCAGCATGGGCAGCCTAATTTAAATATCAAAGGCTTCATGGATCTGCATTCCTTTTGTACTCCAGCTGGTGGCAGTGCATAATAACGAGATAATTGAAGCAAGCTTAGAGGAGAGGCATGGTTGCCAGAAGAGAAAACCGGAAGGTGGGACTACAGCCCCTTTGGTATGAAACATGTCAACTCTAAGCTAGTTCCCCCTTCTCTGTATGAAAGGCAGCAAATGGTCTGTCTGGTTCCAACAGTTACCACAGGTTTCCCTGTAGAGCAGACCCCTATCAAAGGGGAGATGTATGTGGTTTGGGTGAGACAGGAAGTCTGCTCCCAGCACAAACTTCAAGGGACCCTGCACTTTAATTATGAGTCACAGAGGGCTAGGATAACCAGAGAGACACTTTATTCTACAACAGACAGGGAGATGTGTGGGACTTTTGTATATGTTGTCACCCCCTTGTCTGTTCTGTTGCAGAGCACTCTGGTCCTGACCTCATGCATAACAGAAGATTGTTGGTGGGGATCCAGGATTGGTTCAATAAGGTGGGGTTAGCCTGCACCAATCACTAGGGTGGCTTTAAAACACATTTGGCTTTAAAAGAGGGCTGATCCCCTCAATGAGCAGATTATCAGAAGACTTCAAAAGGAGTAAGAAGGACTCATTTTGGACCGAAGCTTAAGGTACAGTCTACCTTACATCTTCTGCCAGTGAAGGAAGGCCAGGAGTTCGAAGAGGGAAGTAATATCCCTCCCAAAAACATCTCCCAGGTAACAGAGGGAGATAATGGACTCAGGGGACCCATCCAGCATCTCCAGAACCAGTACCCAGCCAGCACACAGCATGCCCTGCTAGGTTCTGCCAGCTAGCTTCCACCACAGTCACAATAGCCATCCCAGTCCGCCTCGACCAGCATTCCAGATCCACCAACCAGCACAGAGACAATGATTCTTGGCCCTGAGATGCCGTGCTGGACAGCCTGCAGATGTCGGTCCACCTTCGCTTGCCGAACTGCCTGCCGCCTCACACCCGCAGCTGATTCCTGCCACTAACTCTGTCTCAAGGGCTGCAAAGCTCCCTGGAACCGTCTTGACGCTGTCCAGCACCAATAACTTCTTCAGCACCAGGTGCAGTGTGGTTCTGCCATGCTGGTCCGTCTCTGAAGGCCTGTAGAGAAAGCTACTACCCTTTTCCCCCTTGGTGCTGGAACTGAGTAACCTTGAACAATAAGACTGATTACTTTACCAACTAACCTCCTGTCAGTATCCAGAGTACACCCCTTTCCTTCATGAGACTGTCTGTCCTCTGTGTTCCTTTACAGGGTGGGTCATTTTTGTAATATGCTAGAACTGTCTATTGTAGTAAAAATAATGGAGATATTTGTATACAACCTTCACTTGACATTGGGTGATAACCAACAATCCACAACATTACAGGGATAAGCATTCTGTTCTGTTCACGTTACCAAAATTGGACAAGGAGGTCTTATAATTCAAAAGTATTTCAATCTGTTTGGATCCCTTCTGGTGTACTAGAGGTGTGGGGTTGACTGATGGTTTAGAAATCAATATTCATCTATGGACCACTGGTGCCCCAGAAGTTGATTTGTCACACTAGGTGTTTCAAGCGTTCCACCTTGGCATCCCTTGACACTTTCCTCCTGGGCTCCCACAAGAATGTGTCCATCAGTACTGCCCTTTTAATTTATGGGGTTTCTCTCACTGCACAATGAACATGTGCGTTGAAATGAGCACTATCTATTATTTTTTGGTATAAGTATGGGAAATGCTGATGAAACGATTTTTAGAACAATGTTAAGTGGCAGTTGGTGGGTGGAAGTGTAATATGTTGATAGGATACATGTAGAGTTTTTTAAATGATTGGTGGATATATGTGTGAATGGTTTAAAGTAGGCAATGAGGGAGTGTTACACACATAACAGTAAAAGGAGTAGAAGGGCTGCCTTATGTAATGGTGTGCATGTGCAATCCGGGTTTTGTAATAAGGGACGGGCTAGACACGGGAATGGGGAGACTGTGGAAAGTCATAAAGGGCAAAGGATTGTGGTGTGTATTGTATACTAGTGAGAAGAATTTCGGACAGAAAAGTTTTTCTGTGCTTTTTTCTTTTTTTCAAGTATACAATTGTCCATTGTTTCCATAAGCATAGTAGAACAGCCTAATGGAGATGTTGGAGAATCTTATTGAATTTAAATACTGCACTGAAAAATGTAAAGTAGATGGAGTATATAAGATTATTTCTTCAGTTCTATTTTTTAACTGTGAAAGGTGGTTGCTAAAGAACCTTTTTAAATATTTTTCTATGTTTTCTTTTTTTTCTTGTTTTGCAGGAGAGGTCAGAAAGTAAGGTGGGGATGGAAATGAGGAAAGGTGCACCAACCACAAATATGGAGGGGTAGGTGTAGAGGGGAAGAAGATAGTGCGCATGTGTTATATCTAAGGTAGGGGGGCAGTGTTTCTCATTCTCCTTGATTGCTGCTTCGAAAGCACTTTGGAATTCCTCCCCCCTGCAGAGCGGTATGTTGCAGTCTATATAGAGTACTGTTGTCTTTGAAAGATATGGATCGACAGCCTCTTTTATCGCTTGCAAGGTATCTGGTGGGATTTTGTAAGCATTTGAAAACCATCACAGCATTACAGCTTACATAGCCCCTCTTATAATGCTGTGATTTTTTTCAATTGTTTCAGTTCATCCCTGCCTGAGGAATTGGAAACACTCCAGGAAAGCTTGCAAATATGCAGGTAAATCACTTTCTTAGCCTAATCAAGCTATTGACTCATTGGGCCTCATTACACGGACGGCGGTAAGGGTTAATGTTCACCGTTAATGGTACCGGTCACCGTTAACCCTTACCGCCTTACTACAACGTGCCTTTGCGGGTTGGAGACTTTAACGCCTGCTTTTTGCAGGCGTTAAAAACCAACCCGCAAAGGGACCAGGGAGCTAATTATGGTACCGCAATTTGCGGTGCCATAATTAGCACCTTCCCCATTCCCATTATGCCCTATGGGGCAAAAATGGGAATGGGGAAGGGCAATGGGGGAAGGGGGAATTACCGCCCCACCAACCTTGGAATAGGGCAGTAATTCCCCTTTCCTCCAAGGCGGTGCCGGTATTTTACCGGCATGTACCAAGGTGCTAATATCACCTTGGTCCACCGCCGTCCGTGTAATGAGGCCCATTGCTTTCTTCTGGATCAACATTCTATTCAACCCTTGGCTAACACGGTACAAGCTAATTGAACTATATATTTCTTTATTCGGCACAATACCATCAAGAATAAATATCACGTCCTACTATACAATTCATCAATAAAATAATTTAAGAAATTAGGAAGTGACAAGGCATAACATGAAAGAAAACAAATATACCAGTAAAATCGTTCCTCCTGGAACACACATGTATAAAGATTGTGCAAATATGCTTCATTAAAAGATAAAAACAGAATCAAATGGTGGAAAACTGAGCTTAGGTAAATGAAATGCTATAATTTCTCAACTATGTACTGTGCAGAGCCTTGCAAGAGAACAAATGGCATTTCTCTTGTTCCTTATAATACTGTGTTACATATATACACTACCTAACCGTGCATTCCATCATTCACTATATTCTCTTTCTGTGTATTTAGCAACCTAACCCTCCCTAAAATGTGGCGAATTAGCTCCCTATAATGTGCCAAAACAAACTCTATTCCGCTTGTGTTACATTCTACATGGTGGCTGCATACACAAAATGATAGTTTTCTTATTCTGTATGTTTGCTGTCATTTGGGAACATGCAGGGGTGTGGCCTTGCATGTCACTTGTCTTATCTATACCATTACATTCCTCACCAACGGTCAATTTATTGATCAAAACACCCTCCTCCTCCCTCTTACTATACTCATTTCAGGTATCCAAAGTCTAGAGTACCCCCTCAAGTTACCTCCTCTTCTCCCATATTGCTCTGGTCCAAAAGTCATAAAACAGCATTACCCATCTGCCTCACAAACTACCCAGTGTTAGGTATAATTTTCCAGTTGAAAAGGGGGTGTAAAATGAATTCCCGTGGGCCCAATAGGCTACTATGTCAATGTGAATTTGAAACCACTGGTGCTTCTGTCTGTAAATCAGTGTGCATCAGGTCAACTGTACCTTCTCTAGTAGCAATAGTAAAGGACATTGTGTTACTTTCTTCCTTCCTCTTCTTCATTACTCTATAATATCCCATTATTATGTGCAAGATGCACATACTTACTAGCAGTACCAAAACAAACAGCATCAGTACTTTAAATATTTTACTTAACCAGGTAGGAACCCATGAGAATATCCAATGGTGCCAGTTCTCATCTACCACTGTAGTGTTCTCCTTTTCCATTCTGGTATGCAAGGTATGCAAGGCAGATATAATTTTAGTTATACTGCCATTCTGTTCATCCTTTTTTGGTGTTAGAGTACAGCAACTTGCGCTAATCTTTGCTCAAAATCCTCGCTACATAGTGGTCAGGAGATCAAGCACATACCTGTACTGGAGAGCATTTAGCCTGGCAGCCCATAATTCTTCCTTTATGGTATTCCGGACTCTCTCTGTGGCATTTTCTAATTGTAACCACTACCATCTCGCTATTTGGAGCCACTTTGTATTTGCCACCACCGGTATCCCAGGTACTAGCAGAGATGGATTTTTTTTAGCAGCTTTCTTAAACAGCCTGTATTTTGACAGTATTGCCGCCAATTGCAGAATCTTGTGAGAAATAATTCTCTCTCTCACTCCTTTAGGACCGTAATGTTACAAGCACCCTCTTTTTTGACACACCAATTACTGCAGGATGTTCATTAATAGGCATAACCTGGATCTGGGACACGACAAGCACGGGTAAGAGTAAGGTATTAAGAACACAAATAGTTTTCCACTGTAGTAGGAGGTTCATATATGCTTGCGTGTCACAGAACAAATAATGGTCCATTAGTACTGCAGTGCCTAATTTCATATCTGATTAAATTAAATAATTTGTTTACACTCTATATATTTCTCTAAATATACTGTGCCATTATTTATAAAACCCAATGATGGGGCCGACAACGTTTAAATGTGCATGGGCTCCTTTTGAAAATCAACCCATATGCATAAATTAGCATACTTCAGCAAGGCAATTACTGTTTAAGAATATAACTGTTTCTTCTGCCAGTCCAACTATTATTTCCGTGAGGCAGTTCAATTCACTGTTTGTCCAACCTGATTTTGTGAAAAGCATCCCCATTAAGTGGAGCTGCGGCCCCGTCCAAAACCTTGGCCGCACATCTCTGGTAGCAGAGCTCCCAGCACAAACTTCAAGGGACCCAGCACTTTAATCATGAGTCACAGAGGGCTAGGTTAACCAGAGAGACACTTTGATCTACAACAGACAGGGAGATGGGTGGGACTTATGTATATGTTGTCACCCCCTTGTCTGTTCTGTTGCAGAGCACTCTGGTCCTGACCTCATGCATAACAGAAGACTGTTGGTGGGGATCCAGGATTGGTTCAATAAGGTGGGCTTAGCCTGCACCAATCACTAGGGCCCATTTGGCTTTAAAAGAGTGCTGATCCCCTTAATTAGCAGATCATCAGAAGACTTCAAAAGGAGTAAGAAGGACTCATTTTGGACCGAAGCTTAAGGTACAGTCTACCTTACATCTTCTGCCAGTGAAGGAAGGCCAGGAGTTCAAAGAGGGAAGTAATATACCTCCCCTAAACATCTCCCAGGGAACAGAGGGAGATAATGGACTCAGGCGACCCATCCAGCATCTCCAGAACCAGTACCCAGCCAGCACAGAGCATGCCCTGCTAGGTTCTGCCAGCTAGCTTCCACCACAGTCACAATAGCCATCCAAGTCCACCTCGACCAGCATTCCAGATCCACCAACCAGCACAGAGACAATGATTCTTGGCCCTGAGATGCCGTGCTGGACAGCCTGCAGATGTCGGTCCACCTTCGCTTGCCGAACTACCTGCCTCCTCGCACTCGCAGCAGATTCCTGCCAGTAACCTTGTCTCAAGGGCTGCAAAGCTCCCTGGAACTGCCTTGATGCTATCGTGCACCAATAACTTCTTCAGCACCAGGTGCATTGTGGTTCTGCCGTGCTGGTCCTTCTCTGAAGGCCTGTAGAGACAGCTACTACCCTTTTCCCCCTTGGTGCTGGAACTGAGTAACCTTGAACAATAAGACTGATTACTTTACCAACTAACCTCCTGTCAGTATCCAGAGTACACCCCTTTCCTTCGTGAGACTGTCTATCCTCTGTGTTCCTTTACAGGGTGGGTCATTTTTGTAATATGCTAGAACTGTCTGTTGTAGTAAAAATAATGTAGATATTTGTATACAACCTTCACTCGACATTGGGTAATAACCAACAATCCACAACGTTACAGGGATAAGCATTCTGTTCTGTTCACGTTACCAAAATTGGACAAGGAGGTCTTATAATTCACTTGTATTCAATCTGTTTGGATCACTTCTGGTGTACTAGAGGTGTGGGGTTGATTGATGGTTTAGAAATCAATATTCATCTCTGGACCACTGGTGCCCCAGAAGTTGATTTGTCACACTAGGTGTATCAAGCATTCCACCTTGGCATCCCTTGACACTTTCCTCCTGGGCTCCCACAGGAATGAGTCCATCAGTACTGCCCTTTTAATTTATGGGGTTTCTCTCACTGCACAATGAGCATGTGCATTGAAATGAGCAATATCTATTATTTGTTGGTATAAGTATGGGAAATGCTGATGAAAAGATTTTTAGAACAATGTTCAGTGCAGTTGGTGGGTGGAAGTGTAATATGTTGATAGGATAGATGTAGAGTTTTTAATAGTGATTGGTGGATATATGTGTGAATGGTTTACAGTACGCAATGAGGGAGTGTTACACACATAACAGTAAAAGCAGTAGAAGGGCTGCCTTGTGTGATTGTGTGCATGTGCAATCCGGGTTTTGTAATAAGGGACGGGCTAGAAAGGGGAATGCGGAGACTGTGGAAATTCATAAAGGGCAATGGATTCTGGTGTGTATTGTATACTAGTGAGAAGAATTTCGGACAGAAAAGTTTTTCTGTGCTTTTTTCTTTTTTTCAAGTATACAATTGTCCATTATTTCCATAAGCATAGTAGAACAGGCTAATGGCGATGTTGGAGAATCTTATTGAATTTGAATACTGCACTGAAAAATTTAAAGTAGATGGAGTATATAAGCTTGTTTCTTCAGTTCTATTTTTTAACTATGTAAGGTGGTTCCTAAAGGAACCTTTTTAAATATTTTTCTATGTTTTCTTTTTTTTTCTTGTTTTGCAGGAGAGGTCAGAAAGTAAGGTGGGGATGGAAATGAGGGAAGGTGCACCAACCACAAATATGGAGGGGTAGGTGTAGAGGGGAAGATAGTGTGAATGTGTTATATCTAAGGTAGGGGGCAATGTTTCTCATTCTCCTTGATTGCTGCTTCGAAAGCACTTTGGAATTCCTCCCCCCTGCAGAGAGGTATGTTCCAGTCTATATAGAGTACTGTTGTCTTTGAAAGATATGGATCAACAGCCTCTTTTATCGCTTGCAAGGTAGCTGGCGGGATTTTGTAAGCATTTGAAAACCATCACAGCATTACAGCCTTTTATCATGCTGTGATTTTTTTCAATTGCTTCTGTTCATCCCTGCCTGAGGAAGTGGAAACACTCCAAGAAAGCTTGCACATATGCAAGTAAATGACTTTCTTAGCCTAATCAAGCTATTGACTCATTGTTTTCTTCTGGATCAACATTCTATTCAACCCTTGGCTAACACGGTACAAGCTAATTGAACTATATATTTCTTTATTCCGCATAATAGTATCAAGAATAAATATCACGTACTACGATACAGTTCATCAATAAAATAATTTAAGAAATTAGGAAGTGACAAGGCATAACATAAAATAAAACGAATATACCAGTAAAATCGTTCCTCCTGGAACATGCATGTATAAAGATTGTGCAAAAATGCTTCATTAAAAGATAAAAACAGAATCAAATGGTGGAAAACTAAGCGTAGGTAAATGAAATGGTATAATTTCTCAACCATGTACTGTGCAGAGCCTTGCAAGAGAACAAATGGCATTTCTCTTGTTACTTATAATACTGTGTTACATATATACACTACATAACTATGCATTACATCATTCACTAGCTTCTCTTTCTGTGTATTTAGCAACATAAGCCACCCTAAAATGTGGCAAATTAGCACCCTATAATGTGGCAAAACAAACTCTATTCCGCTTGTGTTACATTCTACATGGTGGCTGCATATACAAAATGACAGTTTTCTTATTCTGTATGTTTGCTGTCATTTGGGAAAATGCAGGGGTGTGGCCTTGCATGTCACTTGTCTTATCTATACCATTACATTCCTCCCTACGGTCAATTTATTGACCAAAACACCCTCCTCCTCCCTCTTACTATTCTCATTTCAGGTATCCAAAATGTAGCGTACCCCCTCAGGTTACCTCCTCTTCTCACATATTCCTCTGGTCCACAAGTCATGAAACAGCATTACACATCTGCCACACAAACTACCCAGTGTTAGGTATAATTTTCCGGTTGAAAAGGGGGTGTAAATGAATTCCTGTGGGCCCAATAGGGTGCTATGTCAATGTGAATTTGAAACCACTGGTGCTTCTGTCTGTAAATCAGTGTGCATCAGGTCAACTGTACCTTCTCTAGTAGCAATAGTAAAGGACATTATGTTACTTTCTTCCTTCCTCTTCTTCACTACTTTACAATATCCCATTATTATGTGCAAGATGCACATACTTACTAGCAGTACCAACAAACAGCACCAGTACTTTAAATATTTTACTTAACCATTTAGGCACACATGAGAATATCCAATGGTACCAGTTCTCATCTACCACTGTAGTGTTCTCCTTCTCCATGCTGGTATGCAAGGTATGCAAGGCAGATATAATTTTAGTTAAACTGCCATTCTGTTCATCCTTTTTTGGTGTTAGAGTACAGCAACTTGCGCCAATCTTTGCTCAAACTCCTCGCTACATAGTGGTCAGGAGATCAAGCACATACCTGTACTGGAGATCATTTAGCCTGGCAGCCCATAATTCTTCCTTGATGGTATTCAGGCCTCTCTCTGTGGCATTTGCTAATTGTAACAACTACCATCTCGCTATTTGGAGCCACTTTGCATTTGCCACCACCGGTATCCCAGGCACTTGCAGAGATGCAAAAATGTTTAGCAGCTTTCTTAAACAGCCTGTATTTTGCCGGTATTGCCGCCAATCTGCAGAATCTTGTGAGAAATAATTCTCTCTCTCACTCCTTTAGGACTGTACTGTTACAAGCACCCTCTTTTTTGACACATCTATTACTGCAGGATGTTCATTAATAGGCATATCCTGGATCTGGGACACCACAAGCACGGGTGAGAGTAAGGTATTAAGAACACAAATAGTTTTCCACTGTAGTAGGAGGTTCATATATGCTTGCGTGTCGCAGAACAAAATTTGGGCCATTAGTACTGCAGTGCCTATTTTCATATCTGATCAAATTAAATAATTTGTTTACACCCTATACATTTTGCTAAATATACTGTGCCATTATTTATAAAACCCAATGATGGGGCCGCCAACGTTTAAATGTGCATGGGCTCCTTTTGAAAATCAACCCATATGCATAAATTAGCATACTTCAGCAAGACAATTACTGTTTAAGAATATAACTGTTTCTTCTGCCAGTCCAACTATTATTTCCGTGAGGCAGTTCAATTCACTGTTTGTCCAACCTGATTTTGTGAAAAGCATCCCCATTATGTGGAGCTGCGGCCGGTCCAACACCTTGGCCACACCTCTCTGGTAGCAGTGGTGCATTTTTGAAGCGCATGTCATTGATAAGACATCTCTGCTATACATGGCCCTTCCAAGCTCTATTACCGCTAAACTATCCAACATCCTATGTTACTTAACATAATCATCTGTGAAAGGGTGCCAGTAGTTCTCCCTATCTATCCATTTAGCATAGGCCAATGGCCATGGAACAGTCAACTTGTTTTACAAACTGTGAGATGGACCAGGCACTGGTATTTCTTGCACTACAAACAGGCTGGGGGCATCCGTTGCATGGGGCATGAGAGAACAAACGTAGCATGTCTCATTCCATCTCTCTCTCCTCACTTCCTGCATTTGGCCATGCCAGGCAATATCAACCTCCAATCGAAAACCCTTATATTTGTCTTTCAATGATAATTCTTCTTTGTATATTGCCTTTTATTTCTCCTGCTTCTATTCCCTACCTTACTCAAATAATTAATGTCTTCTTTTCTTATATTTGTACTACTTTCTAGCCAAAGGAAAGAAAGAGAAAACAAGAAAACTACTATACACAATGCTATCCATGACAAATGTGTCCTCAAAAAATGTAAGTCTCTGCACATTGCTGGTCACAAAATGTTACTAACAATTTAACAAATCAACTGCCCTCCTCTTCCTCTTGGTCCTGGTCATTGGAAGAGGGTGCTGCTGTTGCTCTTCTTGAAATCTCTGAAGTGGACACCTGCCCTCTTCCCCTTAACTTTAACAGCAGAGTCAGCAGCCCACTGAACCTGGTAGAGGCCCAAAAAACATTGGACATCCAACTTTCTGACAAAGTTCTTAATTAGTACCCTGCTCCAGACTATAGTTGGAGGGGTGGTGGCCTCTTTGCTGTCATCTCTTTCTGCTCTCCCTCACTTCTTGTCATTGTTGCCAGTCCCCACTAAAGCAACTTCATCTGGCCAGATATACACCTCAGAGCATCACTCATCGCAGTTAAATATGCATGAAATGTGTCCCCGAAAATGGTGGCAGTACTGTGAACATCATATTTACTTCTTGCAGAAACAAGAGGAACATTCATTGGTCTGCCAGTAACCAGTTAGTGTGGGGTGAGGTGGCGATCAATGAGGGAGATGCAGTTTGGGCCAAAAAACGTTTTTCTACAAGGGTCATCACTTTAGCAAACTATGACTGCTTTTCTCAGGCTTCCCTGCTCTTGGGTTTTCTGACACATTTGTGGACACAAGGGATTTATTTGTGTGTGTCAAACCCACGAGTTGTGGATCAGTGGACAGCTGTGGTTGATACTTCACTAGACTGCCCAACATTGAATTCAGGCCAGTCTACCCTACATAATGACACTTGACTTTGCTTTATCCTTGATGCACTTTTACTGTACATCTTAGCTGTGCATTAAAGGCAACTTGTTGTCACAGGCCTACGTCCAATGTAGGCCAGTCTAGACAGCTGGATATACTTTCTTTCAGTGGAATGGCATTTTTTTACTGATTTGGATTCTTCATGTGGTAATACTATAATTCATTGGACTTGCATGCATGGACATGTATGGCCACAGTCAGCATGAACATATTGTATATACTAGCATATGTTGTGGGCAAAGGCATAATTAAAATGCAATGGGATGGCCATGGGCACTGTTGGTAACATTTGAGTTTTTCATGTGCTACCATGCAAAATCGATTGCAAACTGTGTGGCTTTCACATTTCTCACAGAAAGTGCTGTAAAAAACTCAATTTCAACACATTACTTACAAAACATGTTTTGGGCGAGAACACCGCCTACCTTTCCTGGTTTGGTTTGGGTTCCCGCGCTGCACTCCATTGAGCATACTTATTAGACACATACATTTACCCCTCACCAGTTCACAAATTCACTAGCCGCCACTGGGTAGAACAGGGAGCGTTGGTGGGTCTGGTCCTCTGGTTGCTGTAAGGCACACTCAGGGGGGCTTCAGGATTAGATGGTTTCATTCAGGGTGTGCTCTCCAAGCTCAGGAGATTCCGGTGCAGAGTGCAAGTACTAATTTACATCAGGGGTCACTCCAGATGGGCCCTGGGAGTGAGTAGGGGCAGATCCCTTTTCTGTCTTGGATAATTCCTTTTTCACCTCAGCCTGAGGGCTTTGGAAAGAGCACATTTCCCAAAGGAAGTCCAGTGAAATCTTCAGAGTGCATCTGCGGCCTTAAAGGATCGAAAAGGGTGTGAGCGAATTTGAACAAGGGGTGGGAAACCCCTTCTTTTGAGGCACAATTCCTCAGCTGATTGGACTAAAGCTAGCATGCTTTAGTGGTCCAATCCCTGCTCTTGAATGGAATGGACATTTCCCTTCTGATGTCACACCCAAAGTGCTTTGCTCTCGAAGAAGTAGAGGGATAGGAAAGAAACAGTGAGAATCAAGATGTCAAGTCTTCTTCCAAGGACCATAGCCCTCCTGTCTATTGTAATCCTACCCCTTCTCTTCTCACTGAGAACAGCAACTTTTAGATTTGCAGCACCCTGCCATGAAGCTACTTCTTTTAAATGGGCGTGCTCCTTTGATGCCGGGCCCAGGGCAGCTGATTGCTTGTGCAGCTGTCTCAGGCTGATGGTGTTATCTTAAATACTGCCCCTGTGTGGCAGAGACTGCTCTGTCACTGATGCTGTCACATGGGCATTTGTGGCCTCTGTACCTGCTTGGTACCAATGGAAGAGCAGGCGCTGTGACTCAGGATACTGATGCAGCAGGCCACTTATGCATAGTCTGCTTTTGTCATGGAACATCAGGATACTGATGCAGCAGGCCACTTATGCATAGTATGCTTTTGTCATGGAACTGGTGCAAGGGAAACTGATCAGCAGATTACCCTTTCTGAGATGGAGCTACTTGCATCATTTTATCATCAATTAAAATGAAAAAAGCCAGGGATTTGCACCCTTGCCAGATAGCAGTTCCCCACAGAAGACCTTGTGCATTTGAGTTTATTTAGTTTAATTGTTGGAATAAGGGTTAGGAGAGGTAGGGAGTGACTAGGAATAAGCCAGAGAGTTAGATTTATGATTGGTTTTGCTTATGAAGTGCTGTGTGACTCATTCAGTGATTTTTAGTTTGAAAATAAAACAAATACCACCAGCAGGGATTTGGGGAGGCAGGTGACACAATAGCCAGTGTCTGTTTCTTGAAGCAAACCTGACATATGCCATCAGATGACAGCGGGGAGGGAGGAGTGTATAAACCCTGAGGGTAGTTCAGGCATTTCCCCCTGATTATGTTGGGAGAGAGCAGCAATATTCTGGGAAGGTGGCTTACATGCCATTCTGTGACCGTCTATTGAAGCAAGTGTACAAGACGCAAGCCATTAGTTGTCACCTATGAGAAGGAGTGGGAGGAGCCAAACAAACCTAATAGCAGTATGTTTGTGAGACATGTTCAATTGATTTTGCCGGGAAGGAGCTGCTGAGATTAAGGGAGGCAAGTGACACACTAAACATTGACATCTCATGAAGTGCATGGGTGTAACAGGTGCTATAGTGCAACATCAGGGTGGTGGAGTGGGACGAGCTGGGAAACTGTGGGGGCACCTATTGGCAGATCCAATCTCGTCTAGGAGGCTGCAGCAGGGATTCAGTGTAGTGGATGATAAACCTTGCAGCACCTATCTCTCAAATTAGGTGAATGAGATATGTCAGTCAGACAAGTTTATTCGGATTTCAGAAAGAATCCATCAAACACAAGAAATACAATATCACAACACATAAAAAGAATTACCGTCTGTGCTCCATATCCAAATGTAATAAATCAGAGGTACTAGGAGGGAGATAAGGGTCAACCATAAGCCCCCTTTACATCCCATATTGTCCCTTTACTAGTCCAGAGAGTCACAAGACTAATTGCCCACGCTTGGCACTCGCTCACAACCCCCTGCGGGCCTTTTTCCCAGAGGTGTACAGTTTGCTCCACACAGGACATTACTATTACTATGGGTGATAGTTCCAGGTGGAGCAACTGCTCCCGTATAGGGGCGCGAGCTGATTACAATCCCACTATATGGGGCCCGCACATAACCCTCAGAGCTTCTCAAAACTTCCCTGGCCATTTGATCATTCCTAAAAACCAGTTTAACAGAGTCGGAAGAGTTTATACCCTCGCCAGCCAATCTAACACACCCCACCATAGCTTCCCTGGCCACAAAGGGACAATTCCCAGCTGTACGAAGCCAGTGGAGACATTTGTTAGAAAGGGCATCCCTTGGTTCTCTCCTGCCCAAAGGCAGTTTAGGTACCCCATGCAGAAAAACAGTAGCAGTTCTTAACCCCGCATATAGATGACTCTTGGGGCTGCGCACCCTTGAACAGTTTCCATGTGCTCCAGTCCCTCCCTCCCTGAGGGGATTTGTTCTCAAGGAGCTTGGGGGACCCTCCACCAGCAGAGTTGGCCTGAAACACCCAGGGGGGTGTCCTCTATCAGCGTTAGAGTGCGTCAACTGCTCATCCGGAATAAGGTTCATTAGTGCATGAACAGTCCCTTCGCAGGATACAGTGTTCAGAGGTTGCTGTGGGGGGTTGGGTCCCTTACCAGCAAGAGGCATGCTGCAAAACTCCCCCAGCGAGTCCACTCCACCGTTCCCCTCCCGACTCCTCCCCTGGGCATCGATCAGTACCAAAAGTAGTTTTTTAATGACAGCTAGTTCAGAGAGCACCTGTGCGCAGGGGCATCTTCCGACAGTATGCACCTCCTTGGGTGTTGGAGCAGAGGAGGGATGACTGCCGTGGGTGATGGACTTGAGCACCCTAAATGGTGGTAAGTTAAGAAAGGAAGTGGACCCTAAGGTCGATGCAGGTTGGTTCTCACTCCAGGAGCTGCAGATGGGACTGGGAGGGTGGTTATCTTCGGTTGCTCTGACATTTTCTATGTCCATTGGGTCCAGAGTAGCAGCAACAGTGATTGGGGGGGACAGTCAAGAATAGGTCCCAAGATGAACGGGAGATCAAGGGGCAAGCATGGACTTGCAAGGGGCGGGCTAAGTGGGGTGGTAACTGGTACAACAAGTGCCAGGGATGCTGGTGGAAGAACTAACACATCACAAGCCCCCTCTATGCAAGTCCCAGGAGCATTAGCCAGCAGCAAGGCATCTAGATTCCAAGTTTCAGCGGGAAACATTTCCTGGCAGGCAATGGTTTTGTGGTTCAGACTTGGGGGGCTGACATTGCAGCTCAGTGCTGGGGGGCTAGCAAGATTACTGCAGGGTCCCCCCCCACATTGTGATCCTGGGGTGGATGCTTTCATACCCTCCACAGTGTGGATGGGCCCTCGGTAGGCCAGGTCAATGTCAGGGCACGGAGAGGTGTGGGTCTTTGCTTTGGCTGTTACTCCCTGTTGGCTTCTTTTGACAGCCAGGAGCTTTCGCGCTGGAGTATGTTTGGATGGATTGGTGGCGGACTCGGACTCGGACTCGGAACAGTACAGGGGTGGGGTGGATGGCAAAAAGCTGTCTAGTTTCCTGGCCGGTTTCCTCGGTACAGCATGGCCCTTAAAGGACCTCAAGGATTTTAACAGGGACATAACGGAGCCCCCCCGCAGCTGGCCTGAGGAAACTGGGCTGATTTGCTGAGTATGAGCCCCAACAAACTTCTCGGGCTATACACCTTGTAGGAAACAATCACGAACAGTCAAAAGGTGTATAACACTCGCCGGCACTTACTTCTCTTGGTGTCCCGTCCGACAGCCTACACAGCCTACACAGAGAATGCCTCTCTCCCCGGACGCCGAACACCTGCGGCGCCAAACACCGTGCCCTTGCCCCGCCACGGGCTTCACCGCTGCGGGGCTAGTGGCCGCGAGATAAGTCCAGGGGGGCGTGGTCACAGTAGCAGGAATTCCCTCCGGGGACCTGGAAGGTGCCAAACACCGCACCCTTGCCCCACCGCAGGCTTCACCTCTGCGGGGCTATTGGCCGCGAGATAAGTCCAGGGGGCGTGGCCACAGTAGCAGGAAGTCCCTCCGGGGACCTGGAAGGCACCAAACACCATGCCCTTGCCCCGCGGTCTTCACCGCTGCGGGGCTAGTGGCCGCGAGATAAGTCCAGGGGGGCGTGGCCACAGTAGCAGGAAGTCCCTCCGGGGACCTGGAAGGCTCCAAACACTGCGCCCTTGCCCCGCCACGGGCTTCACCGCTGCAGGGCTAGTGGCCGCGAGATAAGTCCAGGGGGGGCGTGGCCACAGTAGCAGGAAGTCCCTCTTGGGACCTGGAAGGTGCCAAACACCATGCCCTTGCCCCGGCGCAGGCTTCACCGCTGCAGGGCTAGTGGCCGCGAGATAAGTCCAGGGGGGCGTGGCCACAGTAGCAGGAAGTCCCTCCGAGGACCTGGAAGGCGCCAAACACCGCGCCCTTGCCACGCCACGGGCACATGAGATATGTGCAATTGTGTGTCAGCCGGGAGGAAGTGTTAAAGGAGCCAGAAAAAACGGATTTTCATGTAAACAGATATCATTCCATGATACCTGGGATGAGGAATGGAAGGAGCCAAGGATCCGTGAGGACAGCTTGTGAGAAAGTCAACCTAGCCTTATTTTGATAGGAGGGAGCAGCAGAGATTGAAAGAGGTGGTTGATACATCATTCGGAGTCCCCCTGCTAAAGTGAAGGGATCGGACACATGACATTTTGTGACTCTTGGGAGGATGGGTGGCCAGAGCCTGGAAACCCAGTGAGAAGTTTGTGGTCACTCTTAACTTTTGCTAGGAAAGGACACCTGCAATTTGAGGAGGTGGCTGACACATATGTGCATATATTTGGAAAAACATTTCAGCACCCAAACAATTGAGAGGCAGGGGAGATGTCTTGCTTGTGGACTTTTCACTTTCTACAGCAGGACTTGCTGTGTGCACTGTGGAGGGCAGAATTGCAGGTGGTCAATCGTAGGTGTTATCCAGGTCATGTTCCACATCCCTGTCACAAGTCACCCTGGGTTATAAACACAGTACAAGAAGATACAATAGTGTTGTACCATAACAATGGACATCGACCAAGGTAAAAAAAGGAGGTTGCATTTTCAGTACCATCTGCTTTCTTAGGTGCAGAATGCAAAGGGGTGCAGAATGTACCTAAATAAGGAGAGGCAAGAACAATGGAGAAAGCACTTAAACAGCTTCCACAAACTACTTGGTAAGACACTAATAATGATGATAAGATGGATGATGAGGAAGACAAAAATTATACTCCTCAAGGTCTAGGTGGGAACATGTTTTGTTGGAAGAAAATGATATTGAGAAGCAAGAAGAGAATGATGCAATAGATCTAGGGGCTGTAGTGTTAGCAGAAGCTTTCACTTTACCTGTATAGAGTCTCTTCTGAGAAGCAGCCTTCTTGTTACAGGTCTGAAAGTACTTGACATCATTATGTGGCAATCAGAACACCACCACAACACTGCCATGTCCAGCACCATCAAGCATCACCCGCTGTCAAAAGTGCAGCATAAATTTAGAGAGAATAAACAGAAGACAAATATGACCACTGGCCAACAAGTTATGCTGAGGGAAGGCAATGACCAACTTGGGAGCACATCACTGTCATCCATTTTCCGTTGGCAACCTACACAGACATTGGAAGAAGTCTAAAGTGCTGAGGTGCATCACTTTCCGTATCATCAGACAGGCGTCATTCATACACCGGTATGCACAATTATCCCTGAAAACACTATAATTGTTTGGGAGTGGGAAACCAAGCACAACCCACAATACCCTAGCATTGATCTGCCATTATATCTGGGCAGTGTTATGGAATCATTTGAGTATGGCCGAAAATATCACAATTCACATGACAGGTAGAGCCTGTTTGATGCTAACCTGGCTATAATGTTGGCAACAGATCTCTTTATTTTGTTGAAAACCTTGGATTCTAGAGCCTTATAGGGAAAGCTGATCACCAGTGGGAAGTCCCTGCCAATGTTTTTTTTTTTTTTTCTCTTGCAAGGGGGTTGCAGAAATGTGCAATGGGGTTATAGCTACAGTAAGATGTAGTATTCTAATGCCTAAAGCAATGTTATTGTTGGAAGTGCCGCAGCTCGCGTGCCTGCGCATGAGAGAGATTGTTGGGTTAGAGCGTGAGGGCGTGAAGAGATTCTGAGAGCGACGGTTGAGAAGGATGTTGAGCGATTGATGGGAGTTGTAGTGCGGGGCGCCGGCTTGGATGATTATTCAATAAAGTAAATCATATTTACTTACCGTGTCGAGCATACTTCATTTGGCGACGAGGATGCCGGCGTCCTGATGACCCACGGGGTGAAGAGGAGTTGAGAGCAGATGCTCCGAGCCTAAGCGCTACGCTGCGCAGGCTTGTGCTGGTGTTCCCCAACAAAGGAAGGGACAAACGGAGAGCGGACGCTCCGAGCTAACGATCACCTTGTGTTGGCTTGTGCTGTTGTTTCTGGTCCACGGCTGGACTGAAAAGGAGAGCGTGTGCTCCGAACCGGCACACATCGTGCGTTGGTTTGTGCCGAGTCCAGGAAGTCTCCTCTGCTGGTCCAGGAAGTTTTCCATGAACTACAAGTAACGCTGTATTACTGGTGGGTTGAAGGAAAGGACCCGCCTTTAGCTCTTAAGTCACATGATCTGCTTGATCTAGAACCAGGCTAAATGAAGAGCTGACAGTGATTCCCTCATTTTCGTCACAGTACTTGTACTAGTAGTCACAGGCCCTCATTACGACCCTGGCGGAAAGTGACTGACCGGACCGCCACAGCGTAAATAGCGTTTCCGCCATTGCACGAAGGAGCAAAGTGCGGCCCATTCCGACCCATCGGGCACGAGCACCACAGCATGGCGGAAGTGCAAAGTCCGCGATGGCGGAAATGACCCCAAAACGGCCCACACCGCCGCCGTACGGCGCCCTAGGTGCAATACCGCCACCCATCACAGCGGACACCGCAGTGTGCGCCTACCGGAAAGTACGGCGACCGTAAATATACGGAAACGGAAGTAAAAACATGGGCCCGGAACGGGAAACATCCCGCCGTACACCTATAAAACCACAAAAACCACACAACCACTAAAAACACTACCCCGAGACACACCCCAACCCGTCATCCACCCTAGCGAAACCAAGAAAAATGGGAAAAGTAGCGAAGAAAGCGTGCGACCGCAAGCGGCAGGTCCACTTCTCCCGTGAGGAACTCACCGTGCTAACAGAGACCCTCCAGGAGAATGCTGGCGTCGTCTTCTCCACGCAAATGACCAGGACGGCACTTGCGAACAAGAAGGCCATATGGGCTCTGGTGGCACAGCGGGTAAGTGCGGTGGGGACCGCACCCCGCAACCCACAGCAATGCAGAAAGCGATGGGACGACCTGCGGATACGCGTCCGCAGCATACTCTCTGCCAACCGCAACATTGCCACAGCCACCGGGGGAGGTCCTGAATCACCCATCAAGTTGACCCCCTGGGAAGAAATCTGTGCCTCCACCATCGGAATGGAGAGCATAGAGGGAGTCGGAGGGATGGAGAAAGGAGTGCAGACATCCGAAGATTCAGGTAGGTGGGCCAGATAAAACAATGCTAAATCCACAATGTCCAATCATGTGAAGTACCATGTGTCCACATAGTGCAACAGAAACACATGTCCAGGAGAACGTCCACACACATCGCCCTGATAGCGCACTTTAAAACTCACAATAAATACATAAATAATTAAAAACCCCTAAAACACCCACTACACGTGCAGCAGGCACACCCTAACTGCAGGCTGCCAAACAACTGCACCCTCACTCCACACACAAATGAAAGCACCTCCAAGGCCCCGACCCAAATCACCCTCAGGTACCACCCCAATGCATGTGATACAATGCCATTCCAATACCCACAGACCCATTAATAACCCTCGCCCTCCTTTACTCCACCACAGGGTCCGATCCAAACGACGAGCATCAGGATACCCCTACCAGCACACCTGCAAAGAGGGCCAAGACCAACGGCCAAAGACCCTCCACCTCAGCTGCACGCATCAAGACACGGCAGCTGCACACATCAGGTGGCAGCACAGAGGAGGGAACATCAACAGGCACCCCAGCAGCCAGCATGCCCACAACACCACCACCACAGGTCCCCCCAACGGATGCCACAGAAGGCACTGCCCCTGGTGGCAGCAGCACCATAGGTGACACCCCATTGATGGCAGCATGCTCCGACACAGAAGACGGGGATGTCGAAGTCAGATCCATCCATGACCTGTCCCATTCCCCCTGTCTGTCCCATCCCGTACAACATGAGGATACCACGCAGGGGCACCCACAAGACGACGACTGGCCATCCCCCACAAGCCCTGTGGCAAGGCAACATGAGGTCAACAGCCCCTCTGTGACACCCCCGCAAATGGCCATGGCCCAGCAGAGGCAACAGTCCCTCGACCAGTTAATCGTGCAACAGCAGCAACTGGCCACGCTCCTCAAGGACCATGCCGATGAATGTGGGCGCACTAAGGCAGACATAGAAACATCAACTGAGATACTCAGGGCAGAAATGGAGAGAAGTACAGAGACACTAAGGGCACAAATGGAGAGTAGCACCGAGAGCCTGAGAGTCCAAATGGAGAGAAGCACCGAGAGCCTGAGGGGGGAACTGCATGCGACGTCCAAAGACGTATGTGCCGAACTTGCCGCAGTGCGCCGTGTGCTCACTGAGCTCTCACAAACCCTTAGGGACATGCATGGACGTGAGCAGGCAGAGACATCATCCGTTGCAAGTTCCGTCCAGGGCAGCCCCCAATGTAGATCTGGGAGGAACCTGCGCTCCACAGGCAGGGGTGCCCCTGATACCCGCAGAGGGGGCTTGCAATAGCGACAGCCCACTGACAATGAGCATCTTTGGACACTGGTGTTCGGGGGGGAGGTAGGAGGGTGGAGGGGGTGTGTTGGGCTCACTTGGGTGGCGGGTCGATAGGGTGTTCAACATGATATCACATATGCCATAAACAGTGCACGATTAACCAATGAGATGTGTGGACAATGATCTTTGTGTACTAGGCCATCATAGGCGTACAGTCCATATTGTGCATGTACCAGACACACACAGTGCCACGAGTCCCGTGTCCATGTATCAGCCACCAGGCGTGAGTGCTAGAAGCATGCATCAATGAGATGCTGACGAATGTCACTGCCCTCCGGTGCCTCGCAGACGCCTTGAGGTGCTGCCACATCCCCACCCTCATCATGACCATCATCAGGTGCTTGCAGTTCTGCGTCAGGGGGCATGGGCACATTTCTACGTACGCACATGTTGTGGAGCATGACACATGCCATGACCATCTTTGCAACCTTCTCATGGCGGTACAGGAGTGCCCCGCCAGACCTGCTGAGGCAGCGGAAACGAGTCTTCAGTAGGCCGAATGCCTGTTCAATGACTACACGGGTACGTGAGTGGGCATGGTTGTAGTCCTCCTCATGCTGGTCCCGTGGGTTCCGGACTGGTGTGAGGAGCCATCTCTTCAGTGGATACCCAGCATCACCTGTATGTGGACGATAAACGTATGATGTGGAATGCCATTGCTACGTACGCACACCCCCCCCCTTCCTGCCAGGTCATTGCCGCATCACATACCCCACATCATCATGCATGAAATGAGACTCACCGAGTAGCCAGGATCTGTTCCCTGCGTGTCGCTCCATGTAGCGTGGTATAGTAGAGTTCCTCAAGACCATAGAATCATGGGTTGATCCAGGGAATCTGGCACAACAATGTGTAATGATCCTGTTGGAGTCACACACCATTTGTACATTCAGGGAATGAAATTGTTTTCGGTTGCGGTACTGGGCCTCCATGGCATGTGGGACGACCAATTCCACATGGGTGCAGTCGATGGCACCAATGCAACCCGGTATGCCGGCAAGTGCATGGAATCCCACTTTAGTGTTGGTAATTTCCTGCTCCGAGCGTGGTAGAGAGATGTAGTCGTCTGCGTGCTGCAGGAGGGCATCGAGCACTTGCAATAGTGTCCGTGAGAACAGTGGCTGAGAAATGCCATGCAACTGTCCGACTGTGTGCTGGTAGGTGCCTGTGGCCAGGAAGTGGAGTACAGACACCACCTTCAGTAGGGGTGGGATGACGGTTGGGCTATCTATCATGCTGACAAGGTCAGCGTGTGTCATGTCCACAATGGCGGCTATGGTGTCCCGGTCCAAACGGTAGAGGGTGTGGATCTGCTCATCAGTGAGGTTGAACGGATGTGCTCGGAGGCGTGGGATTGCGGGCTGCCTGCGTGGTGGTAGTGGCTGTGCTGGCGGCCCTTGCTGGCCCTGCCTTGGCCTCCTCCTCCTCCTGCGTCTCCTCCGTGCGGCCGGTTGTAGTTGGTGTTCGTCTTCTTCTTGGAGTTGGAGTACTTGCAGTGCTATCAGGTCCCCCAGGGCCAACATAGCGAGTCCTGCCGGTAGCATTTCGGAGTGGGTGTGGTTGTGGGAGGAGACTGGGTGTGCAATTTATGTGTTTTCAGGCTGTATGGCCTCCACCTGTGGTGATTCATTCCACCTGTGCAAGCTGCTCTCCCCTTTGGGCGAGCACGTCCCGCACACAACGCTGCAATTCGAGGAATGGCATCTTGCTATTGCAATCATGTATTTGTACCCGATGGCCGTGTAACATTTGTTGATATGTATATTCGGCTATGGTCCCATTGTTTCACATACAATCTTTGCAGTCGCGAACAGACTTGTGATGGGTCAGTGGAACGTAGTACTCGAGTAACGGTGGGCCCTCATGCATCACTGTACCGAGTTGCAACGACGGGCGGGGCGTCCCATTAGTGGGTGAAGGCAGTTGCCATTTTCACACACAGCCGCACTAGATGGATTAATTTGTGATTTCAAACGGCCACAGATGCTTTTTCGACGTGATGTTGCAAATGAGGAATTCGAAGGGCGGCGCTTTCGGTTTTCAGCTAGCGGCGAGGAGATGCCCACAGGTCTGACTGCAAATATAACGTTCTATTGTTCAATGTCCTTGAGACAGGGGCCATGGCGAGGATGCAATGATTGATATGAATAGTTTGGGATGCGCAATTGCGACGTGGGCGATGAGGCCGGACGTTCCCAAATACATGTTACTTCACAACACTGGAATTACGGGCTGGGGCACTGTGGATTTTGCAGGCTGCATAACGCACAGACTCAATGGAAATTTCTAATGTTATGTGAGTAAATATTCAGGCGTTTTTATACCGGGATGAGGGAATGATGAATGGATGCATGGACAGGTGATTTGATACAGGGTTTGCCATGTACAGGGCTTCTTGGAATCTATCCGCCTCCCCTGCGCTATGTGATGCAGGGCTGCCATAGTGGGACCATCGTCTATCTGGCCTTGTTGAGCCCTCCCTGTCTCGACGCGCCTTCAGACACTTGTGTCCATGCACGTTAACATTCCCATCTGATGGAATCTGGTTTGACAGACGCATGCACAGGTACACTCGTTTGTGATGGTGTTTACACCTCGATATAGATGGTTATGAGTCGCAAGTGGTTTTGGGGTGGTGATGATCCTTTGGAGTGGGCTAGCATGCATATGGCTGTGGATTTAGTGTGATCATTGAAGTGAGTTGTTCGAATGTAGTTCTGATGGCCATTCTGTTCTTTTTCTTTTCTTTTGGTTGACAAGTATCTCCTCCCCTTTTGCCGCTGCCATCTGTATGCCACTCCTGCAGATGGCTTTTACTCCCGACACCTGCTGCTTCGTGTTAATCAGTGGAGCAGCATTACGATCTTATGGGACGATCGCCAATGGGCCACATGCCCTTACGCAGTACTAGTGGCTCGGAGCAACATTTCGGCCTTTCAGCTGGACTAGTGCCTCCCCATTGGGACGGCCCTGCGGTTCTGTGCGCTTCCATGTTGCCTTTTCGTACGTGAATGTGGCTCTGTGTACCATGATGGAACAGGGCGTCACACAAGTAGTAGCTGGTCATTCCTTGCAGATGCAGCCCACAATGGTGATATGTGTTTTGGAGTTCATGGACTAATGGCTGTATGGGCTTGGTGATTTTGTTGTGCATTAAATTTCTATTCTGATATGGGCCGTGTAGCGTTCTTCTTTGCGAGTGATGTGGCATATTCCTAATTGGGGAGCGATGTATTGTGAGGAGATCTGCATTGGGTTCCAGCTTCGGAGTTTAGTTGCGTGGTACTGTGCTGGGCGCGTTTGCCTACGGAGCCCAGTGAGGTCAGGGATGGGGGCTGCCAATATGACTGTTTGAATGTTGTCATGCTCAGGGGCGGGGGATTGGGTTTTGTGTAACAGATGCCGGTCAGCCAGGTGGACTGGTGGAATGTTGTGATTTTCGGAATATTGCTGGTCACAGGTGCCTGTGTTTGCGTGCGTTTCTGGGGGGGGGGGACTGTGGTCATGTCCATTGGAATGGCTTCTGTATTCGTGCCATCTGTGCCCTGCAGCTCCCATTGGCCCTTCTTGTGATTCTTTTGTTCGTTGGCATGCATGGGTGACTTGTACTTTTCACTGGTTGCATTGTGACTTCATTGCACCTACGGGGAGTTGTACTTTGTGGGCAGGGAGCGGTGTACAGGCACTCAGTGGGGCCGTTTACGGTTGATTCGCGATGCCGTACTTCTCACCATGGCGGAATGGTACTTTCCGCCATGCTTGATGGCGTTAGGTACATGTCCGCTAGGGTCGGAATTCGCGTACCCTTGCGCCATGGTGGTATTTACGGTGTGGCATGGCGCGCGCGCGCGTACTTGGTGCAGTTAGCGTTGGCGTTCACTACGGTGTCGCTAATGGCTTCGTACTTTGCGGTGACGGGTCATAGTCGCACCGAGCGCTATTCGATGGCGGTATTGCATTTCCGCCATCGTTTTCCGATTTCCGCCAGGGTCGTAATGAGGCCCACAGACTATACACCCTGCACGTAGCAGAGCCAGCAAGAGGATTATAAGGAAGTGGTCTGCATTAAGACATTTCTCAAGTAAAGCAAACAAAAGAAATGCAAGGTATCAGCATCCAACCGCTGGAAAGTTTCCTTCCAACTCCAGGCCAACCGGTGGTTTTGTGGTCGGAATGGAAAGAATTTTGGCTGAATTACATTCAAGCCGTAGAACAAGAAGAACTCACATCCCGCAAAGAGAAGTTACTATTGCTAAATGCATTAGGGTTAGAAGGACAAAGAAAGTTCAGAGAATTACCAGAGTTGACTGTAGATGAAGGTGGTGATGCTGATGAGCATGATAGGGCCATAAGACAATTGGACAAGTATTATGCTCCGGAAACAAACGTAGCCATAAACAGATACAAGTTCTATATACGAGTACAGAAGGAACACGAAAGCATTGAAGAATATGTTTCAGCCTTAAGAGTGTTGTCACGAACTTGCCAATTTGGCAATGGTATTACCCTGGATGAGTTGATCAGGGATCAAATCATTATTAATTCGAAGGATAATTTGGTACAAGACAGGCTATGGATGGTTGGGAATCCATCTTTACCAGAAACTATAGCGATTGCTAAACGTGTGAAACACAGTCAGTTGTGCTCGAAGGAAATGAAAAGCAAGAAAGAAGAGGCTGTACAAAGTATGCAAAAACAAAGTATCAAAGTGTTACAGGAAAAATAAACAGATGAACAGGCTCAGGTTACTGTACTGCGAACTAAAAACAGAGCTGAATCTAATGTTAGGAGTAAGGATAAGATTGAAATCAACGCAGGAAGAAATAACAGGGCAAAATCTTTTGAGCAAAACGGAAGTTCTTTTAGAGGAAAGAATTGGGTGAAGAATGAACCCAGGATTCAAAATGATCAGAGATTTTAGAAGGTTCAAGCAAGAGAGGGAGACAGATGTTACAATTGTGGCAGAATTGGTCATTATGCATTCTCAAAGCAGTGCCCAGCGTTGGGGCAGAAATTCGGAAATTGTGGCATAAGAGGTCATTTTGCGGTTGCATGTAGAAGGAGGAAGAACATTTCTGCCATTTTAGAAGAAGAAGAGGAATCGGAAGAAGAAAGGGTGTTCATGACACATGAGCCACCTGGTGGAGAATTTAAATGCCCTAGCTGTGAAGTGATAGTTGACAATTGCAAACTTAAGGTGAAGATGGACAGTTGTTCACCATGGACGATTGTCACTAAAAGAACATGGCAGAATTTAGTCGCACGTGGCCTCAAAAGTAGGATGAATGCATCAGACATACGAAATCCTGGTGGGTTTGAAGGATCCAAGATCAAGATGACCGGATGGTTTTCTTGCATCATTCAATTTAAAGATAGACATGCTCACGTAAAGGTTTATGTTGCAGAGAAGGGCGTAAATGTTATAGGTTGGAGAGATCAAGCTGGATTGAGGATCAGATTGGATCCATGTGACGAAGAACAAATTCTGGTTGTTAACTGTAGTCAGGAGCATGAAGATAAAACTATCAAGGTGAAGAGAAACAACCGACTCAAATTAGGTTTACTAAAAAATTTTGCACACAGAATTCGTCTCAAGAATGGAGCAATACCAGTTAAGCACACGAAGTCCAGACCAGTCCCATTTGCAATAGCCGACAAGGTTGAGCAACAATTAACAGAGATGGAATCTGAAGGAGTGATCGAAAGAATTGAATCCTCCGAATGGGTGAGCCCCATTGTTGTTGCGTTGAAGAAGAACGGCAAATTAAGAATTTGCGTAGATTTGAGAGACATAAATAAGAACATCATAACTGACACATTTCCTCTTCCCATTATATCTGAAATGTTAAATTGAATTGCTAATGCTGATCTGTTTTCCACGCTGGACCTATCAGGCGCCTATCATCAGATTTTGCTGACAGAAGATTGTAGAGACATTACAGCATTTATTACGCCACATGGACTATATAGATACAAACGTATGCCATTTGGTTTAGCATCTGCTGCAGCAGTATTTCAAAGAGTAATGACGCATGTACTTAAGGGAATAAGTGGTACGCTTGTATATCAGGATGATATAATTGTGTTTGGTAAGGGATTTGAAGAACATGACAGCAGGTTGAAGGAAGTGTTGAAGAGATTAGAAGAAGTTGGTTTAGAAATTGAGAAAAGCAAGGGTAAGTTTGGAGTATAAGAGGTGGAATATCTTGGTCATACTTTGAATGGTAAGGGGTACAGGCCTAAAAGAGATGCCATGAAAGCGATTAAGGAGTCGCCCAATCCTAATAACAAAGATGAGTTAAGATCATTTTTGGGGTTGTGTGAATATTACAACAGATTTGTTAAAAATTTTGCGAGTGTAACAGAACCATTGAGAAAGTTATTGAAAAAGGATGCAAAGTTTATATGGACTGAGAAGTGTAATGAAGCAGTTTAAGGCATAAAGAGAGAAATGTGCAACTCTTTGGAGTTAGGAGGTTTCGAGTTTGGGAGATTGACTAAGATCACAGTTGATGCCAGTGGGAGTGTATTAGGGGTGGTGCTATCGCAATTAGACGAAGATGCTAATGATAAGATAATCAGTCATGCTTCAACAGCTATTACAGAAACAGAGAGCAGATATTCTGTCATTGAAAAAGAGTTATTGGCATGCTCATGAGCAGTGAATTATTTCAGAAAATATCTGTGGGGAAGCACATTTGTAATTCAGACAGACCATAAGCCTTTAATTGAAGTTCTCACGGTGAAAGGGATGTGTAAAGCCTCGCTGAGATTAGCAAGACTTAGCCTCAAGCTACAAGATTATACATTTCAGTGAAATACGTGCCAGGAAAAAGGAATGTTGTTGCTGATTTTTTATCTAGATTACCATTGAAGGGTAAGGACACAGTTGCTGATGCAGATGAGGAGATGGTGGCTGTTGTTTTTGAGGTTACGTCCAAGGATACATGGATTGAGGAGCTGGGTAGGGATGATGTGATACAAGAGATAAGGGTGGCCTGAGAAGAGGACAATTAGTGAAGAAGGTATGAGATTTTGGGAAGTGAAGGATGAATTGTCTATTGAGGATGGATTTTTAGTGAGGTGAGATAAATTGATTCCTGCTCGGAGTTTATGTAACAAACTCGTTGAAAAAGCACACATAGGCCATCCAGGCATCACTGGCACAAAGAACAATGTGCGATCGAAATATTGGTGGCCAGGTATGGATTTGATGATTGAAAGATTTATCACGAATTGTTGGCCATGTCAGAATAGTGACAAGATCTGCAAGGTTTTCAAGTCAGAGCCAATTAATATTTGTAAGGGGGAAACACCATGGGAGATGGTCTTAATTGATATTGTTGGGCCATACGTGAGGTTGGTTGGGGAGAAGACATTTTTGATAGTTTTAGTCGATTACTACTCAGGATGGTTGGAGGTTAAAGCGGTGAGTAAAACTGATACTGATGAGGTAATAAAATGCGTTATGCAAATCTGCAGAAGGGAAGGATTTCCCAAAATAATAATAAGTGATAATGGTGTTCAGTTTAGAAGTAGAGAGATGAGAGAATTTGCCAAGAGATTGGGAATTGAATGGATGTTTTCATTATTATAGCACCCACAAACCAATGGGTTAGTGGAGAGGTATAACCGAGTTATTGTAGAAGCAGTAGAAATGGCTTTAAGTAACAACATGCCGGTAGACGAAGTTCTTGAGGAAAGGGTTTGGAGCACTAGAATGTCTGTTAAAAGAGGAATGAAGGTCTCTCCTTTTGAATTAATGAGGGGAAGAGCTCCCAATACCTTGCTTAATCCAGCATGGGTTAATCGTAGGAGAGGTTTAAGTAAAAGATTACAGAGTTCAGACAAACAGCCAGAAATGCATAGTATGTCTCTAGAAAGGCCAAAGTTGAGATTGTTACCGGGAGATTTCGTGCAAATCAAGTTGGGACGAAATGTTAAGAAAGGTGACTCAAAATACAGCAGTCCAGTCAAAGTGATACAAGTGGTCAGAAGAGCGGTTAAAGTTACTGGAGGATCAGTATGGAACTTGGATAGGGTTAGTAAATGGATGTGGAAAGGTAAAAGTGAAAGAGATAAGCAAGTCAAATTGGAGAGACGAACGTGTGATTTGTTTGGTGATGACCTTATTCAAAATAGAATTGAGAATGTGAATGGTGACGGTGTGAGACGAGTCAGTGAACCGAGCGTACAACAACAACAAGGTGATGAGGTGTGTGAAAGGAGGATTGTATGTAGTTCAAGAGAAAAAAAGTTACCGTTCTGGTCCAGAGATTATGTCATGCAGAGTTAAATAACAACTTTATGTAGGGGTAATATTATTCAATGTTATTCATTGTGTTTGCAATATTGGTTACAACTTTATGTAATTTCACACACATGTTTTTTTGTGTTATAATATTTTTCCTTCTATTCTTGTTCAATTTTGTAAAGGGGGAGGTGATGTAGTATTCTAATGCCTAATGCAATGTTATTGTTGGAAGTGCCGCGGCTCCCCGCCTGCGCCTGAGAGAGATTGTTGGGTTAGAGCGTGAGGGCGTGAAGAGATTCTGAGAGCGACGGTTGAGAAGGATGTCGAGAGATTGATGGGAGTTGCAGTGCGGGGCACCGGCTTGGATGATTATTCAATAAAGTAAATCATATTTACTTACCGTGTCGAGCATACTTCATAAATCCAGGTACGGCAGTAATCCATGGAGAACAAAGCTGCCTCATCCTTGACAAGTGGGCCAGTGGTCAGAGCATTGGCCACCACATTTCACTGAGATCTCTTTCCGCCCTCCATCTTTCAAGATGGATCACATGGTAATGCAAGGGGGCAGCAGGTATATGTAATTTAACAATATGCAGTGCTGTGCATTCAAGGGCTTCATGTCAAACGTTAGAGGATTGGACATAGTTTGTATTTGTGCTTTTTTGAAGTGGACAATGGATCAAATGTCCTTGCCGCCTAATGAGTTGGCAAGACATTAGAAAGCGCTTGGGTAAAGAGCACTGCGATCAGGTTGGAATCAGCATGGTTTAGAATGCTTTTGACCATGGTGTGACAGGTTTTTTCATAGCCCACAGGGGCTCATGTTCTATAAAAATGTAATTTAACTGAGGGGAACCCCTATGTTTACACTGTAATGTAAGCGGCTGCTCGCCAACAAGTTTTTGTCATTTGCACTGCGGAATGCAAATGTAAAGGGCAAAAGGTGGCGTACAGTGCAAAGTGGGTAAATGGTGCTTTGCATGCTGCTATCCCAGGCAGCGTTTACTCTTGTTTGTGTGCTCTGCTTTCCATGCTCGCATTGCAGTTGGTGCTAAAAAATGAAAGGGTAAGCCGTGTCCCCAATTGAAAGCAAACCCCACCCAATACGCCATCATGGGGATTTGGGTCCCTGCTCTCCACCACCACTCTCTCCACAGGGCACACTTCAATGTCTACCTGGCCCCTTTGGGCCCTCTGATCTCTACCTTCTCCCCTAGTTTTCATTGTATGTGGATGACACTCAGCTCTTTGGAACTTCTGCTCCCGCGTTCCCTCTCTCAGTCGGGCTGCCCCCCTTGGGCCCTATTCCTATGCCTTCCTGTGAGGCCAAAAACCTTGTTGTCATATTCAACTTCACTCTATCCTTCTCTCCTCAAATTATGGACCTTTCCAAGAAGGCCCATTACCAGCTGCACCCCCTCAGAGGTATTATTCCTTTTCTTACTTTCCCCCAGAAGCTCACTGTCTCCAGAGCCCTGGTTCTCTGTCGGCTGGACTACTGCAACAGCCTCTTTCTGAATCTGCCATCATCTTCTCTTTGCCCTGTGCAACTAATAGAGATCAGGACTGTGAGACTTGTCCTTGGCCTTAAGCCCAGTGACTGTATCTCTCTAGCCCTGAAATCTCTCCACTGGCTCCCGGTTCCTGCAAGGATCAAGTTCAAGACCCCCAAGTTCAGGGCCTGCACTACATCCAACTCTCTCTTCCAAAACACTTCCTTCTTGAGCCCTTTGCTCAGCTACCTCATACTCTCTGAGGGTGAGATGCTTCACCAGGCAGAGAGTGGGGGTGGATATCTTTCCTCTGCACGTGCCTCCCTCTGGAATGGCCTCCCTGCCTCTCTCATACATGAGCCGGACCACCTCAAGTTCCGGAAGCAGCTCAAGACCTTCCTTTTTTTTCTCTTTATCTCTCTCTCTCTCTCTCTCTCTCTCTCTCTCTCTCTCTCTCTCTCTCTCTCTCTCTCTCTCTCTCTCTCTCTCTCTCTCTCTCTCTCTCTCTCTCTCTCTTTCTCTCCCCCCCCCCTGCTGACCTACCTCTGTGATGAGCTTACTGGTTGCTTGACTACCCTCAGAAACTCACTGGGTTCCAGGCTCCTCCTTATGACGTTGCATAAAGCAAGCAGACCTCATTGGGATCTCTAGCATCCATGCCAGCTCAGATGCTGGAGCATTTGTTTGGTGGAGGAAGGGATCGGCGGGAATGCAAATTGCGTTCAGCCCCTCCTCCCCACCATACAAATGCTTAAAAATGAGGCATGGCATGAATTGAAGGTGTTAAAGCCTTACATGTTATGTCTCTATTGAAAATGAGCTCCTATCTGTTCACTTGATCCCAAGGTATTCTAGATTTTCTACGTTTGCCTTTGCCCAATTTTATGTTTCATAATACTTGTAAATTATACCAACATTCTTGGGTGCAATGCAATGTGCCCTTTTCATGTGTGATGTGATATTGTTCCCTCTTTAAATATATTACTACAGGAAAATAAACTCTAAATTCCACTATCTCCTCAGTTTGGCGTAAGTTGCAAATCCCTCCACCCAGGCACTGAATCCCACCCCAAATATGATGTGTAGCACATTCTGGTGTACTGTGCTTTTTTAAAGTTTAAATATGCCTGAATGTGTACTGTCACTAGCGGATTTGTACTCTATGGGCCTCATTACACGGTAGGCGGTAACGGTTTACCGGTACCGGTGAGGGCACCGGTAAACCCTTACCGCCTTACTACGAGGTCCCTTTGCAGGACCTGACCTTAACGGCTGGTATAAACCAGCCGTTAAAGTTGGGACCCGCAAATAGACCTTGCTGCTAATTACGGTACCGCAATTTGCGGTACCGTAATTAGCTCCTTCCCCATTCCCATTGAGCCCTATGGGGCAAAAATGGGAATAGGGAAGGGCCATGGAGAAAGGGATAATTACCGCCCCGTCAACCTTGGAATGGGGTGGTAATTCCCCTTTTCTCCATGGTGGTACCGGTATGGTACCGGCGGCAACCATGGTGCTAATAGCACCATGGTAGACCGCCTACCGTGTAATGAGGCCCTATATGTTTGCACAATATACTGTGAAAAGGAGGTAGCCAGTGGATCTGGTTTAAAACCTCTCCTACATAAATCTGAATGTGTACTCTGTCTATCAAAATATAAACATCATTCCAGGGGCAACAACAATAGCTATTGACAAAAATGTAACCGCATTTTTAAAGTTTAAAGTGACAAGAATATTGCACAAGTTTTTTAAGCAACGGGACTTGTATAATGCTACAGTATGACAGGTTCAAAAATGTCACCAGTAGTCTCAATTATTATGTTAAGTCTAAACTCATCCAATAATGGTATGTCTATTTGGTTCTCTCTCTCTGTCTGGAATAGCTTCTGTTTTTATTTGTTTTCTTTTTAAAGGCTTTGGGTTTTGAGGTACAGATCTAAATGGGGTGTACAGTTCACTTAGCCTGTTGTATTCTAGGATAAAAGTTTTTCAATGTGTAACAAAATACACAAAAGGCTGGATATTTTTAATTACAGAGACTATGCATATTATTGCCTGAGTCAGCACTACTTCACTCGAATGTCAGCATCACACCACTACAACCATATGCAACATATGTTAGTGGCAAGTGATATTCTCACATAGATTACATTCTTATCAGTTTCAAAGACTGGGCCCTGATAGATGACAGGTGTTAATGCTGGAATGAGAATAAAATGGGATATTTGAATCATTATTTTCTAATGACTTACGAGGTACTGATATAATTATGATATACGAAACTATGATAATGAGCATAGCACCTTGAAGTTGCACATAACAATGATATTAGACATAACATATTGTATGACAACGCATGTTGAAAGGCCAAAAGAGAAATTATCATGGAAATAAAGAATCCTCTAGGCACTAACAGCTCAACATTGAGAACCTTAAGAGCTTCCTATAAGAAAAATAGTAAATGCAAAAAAAGGGGTTTTAGGGACAAGCAGTGGCAGGGACTATGAACAGCAGTGAAGAGCAAAGATAGCTGAACCTTCTTCAATAGGGTAGCCATAGTATCTGTTGAAAAAAACAATATGGTCCATGGGAAGAGCCCAGAAGAAACGTGGCTAACACACATTGCCCATCTCTATGCATCCCAGTGAGAAAATCCAAACCCGAAGGAGCCTATAGCTTCAGGAAATAGCGTGTTGTCTCCCAACTCAGAGCTAGTAATTACCAGCAAATAGATTACGGATGCAACAGTGCTACAACAGGGGTAGAAAGCACCTGGTTCCGACTTGGTACCAGTAAAACCCTTCATCAACAAAGCAGGTGTTTGGGCTCCAATCTTCCTTGTAATTTTGAAGGCAGCTTCCCCCCAGTTCATGGACAGAGGCCATTGTAGTCCCCATCTACAAAAAAAAGGAGGAGGGACAACCCAGCGAATTACAAGCCTATTTTGCTGCTGAACTCGGCTGTAATAATATGTGCTTGTGTTATTTTGTTCCATCTAGCAGCCTGGGTTAAGGACACGACAGACATCTGCTCCTGTTGTCATGAACAATTAATCGAACAAAATGTGAAATGAATGCGTGCGCTTAATGTATGTGCAAGCTGCAGCTAAATCAACAATCCAATGTTGAAAAAAGACATGCAGCCCATAGTGCATATCAACTACACAGACAAATTAGAAGTTCACAGCATGATACTGCATATGTGTCAAGAAGCTACAGCACAACTAAATATTTTAGAAAAATGTATCTCCGACACAGTTGGATTAAAAAAAAGATTAACTCTGTGTCTAAATTTCAGAATAATTCTAAAATGTAACCTTGATGTAGAACCATGTTTAGTCAATGGAGCAATTGGTGCAGTTGTTGGCTTCCAAACATATTCACATGAGAACAGCATTCAGTTTGTCAACATCCACTTTGACAAACTTGCAGAAGTTAAGAGAATATGCTGCACATTAGTATGTTTCCTTATATGTACACACAGAACAATTATCTCTACCTCTGGCATATGCAGTCACTATTCACAAGTTGCAAGCTATAACTCTAGACCAGGTACTAATTGAGCAGCACAGTCCTCAAAGATGATAGGGTTTACATAGCACTTTCACAACTCCAAACACTCAGTGGTCTATTCCTAGTTAACTTTGATGCAAGCAAAGTCAATGCTGACATTCCTTGTATCCTGAAATACAACAGGTATGTGCCCTGTACACCCCCATCTAGATGTGTACCCTGTACCTCAAAAAATAAAACCTTTAAAAAAATTCTAATAAAAACAGATACTGTTCCAAATGTACCTGTAATAGCACCAAAAGAGCAAAGAACACACACCTCTAGTCCAAACACAACTGCACTTCGATCAAAAGACAAAGAGACAAATGTCTCTTTTCAAAAAAGAACTGCTGGCCTATCAAAGGATACAGAGGAAAAACCCTCTGGTCCATTCAAATCCAGCAACTCAAATGTAGTAATCAATCTTCTCTTCCAATTGCCACCAATTCTTCACAACATTTACTTAAACGGCTCGGACCAGTGTGTGTGCAAATGCTCATCCTTCATACAAATGCCACAAATAACCCTGACAGAACCTACAGGGTCTCGGGTGTAAGGCAGGAATTGTACTACTGTGCAGGAATGGTAAAATTCACCATAAACACACTGGAAGAAACACAGGAATTCCTAGTGTACTTACTACAAGTACTAGAAACCAAAGACTTCCCTATAAATGACATCTTCAAGATTGTATACATGCAGAAACATACATGCACTCACTTCAACCATGTTTCACAAGAGCACATCCCTAATAAACGATTTGTGTATATACACGTACCAAATTCTGAATTCATTCCATTTCACAAGCTTCTGCAGAATGCAAATCATAGCATATTATGCTCTTTTTGCAATTCAGACAATCGGCCAAGAGTATAAATAAACGTGCATGGCCGATATGTCATACTTAGGCTTCTAAGGTACAATGCAGAGGTACCAAAACCATCTATTAGCTCGCTAGCTTTACACAGAGCCAAGTGCCTCTGCTCAAGAACACCTTGAAAACAGTGGGCATAATCTACCACACTGGTGCCACAACCACTTCAGGCCACTATACTGCATATGTTAAAAACTAGAAGTTGTTGGTTTGAATGTAACAACACTTCTGTTGATCCAAAACATAGGTTACCAACAAATCTAACAAAAGCCTACCTAATATTCTTGCAACCCAAATATACTCACTAAAGGACACTATAGTACACACTTAGAATACAGCAATGGGTATCTAATTACTTTAAACATACCCTTCATTACAATACACTTCAAACATCCCATCACTATAATACTTACATAATACATCAATAGCACTATTATAGTACTTTTAAAATCCAATATAGTTAGAATATGCCAAAGGGTATCTAACTAGTTTATCCATACCTTGTGCTACAATACACTTCAAAAATGCTACCCCACTTAAGCTCAGATAATATATCCATAGTATCACACACATGTATTTTGTAACAACTATATACTTTAAAACCATGTATATGACACACACCGTATTTAAATACAGCAGGTTGTTTTTCAATCAACCATGACATTTTTCCCAATGACCCAATGATTACTTCATGTTAATGCAAGCAAAGTGTAATATTCACAAATGTTGTACCAAGTCTAGTACATACTATGTACTATTTACGAGGGTCAAAAAGTGAATCTATATGTACAACTATATGTAATTGAATGTTTTGAAAGTATGTTGTTTAACCAATTATTTGTTTTTCTTCACAGAGAAACAATCACAGATTCCAGCCTTCTTATCATATTCAACTAACTATCCAAAGCCAATATCAATTACTCAGTGCATATTACTGTAGCCATAATTACTAAGGACGAAGTATTATACATTCCACCAGTGTCTACAATTCTACATTACAGCCTTCTTATAATATTCAACTAAGCATCCATCCCAACTATCAAGATAGTATTGGAGCCAAAATCACTAAGGATAAAATGTTGTAACCATACACAGTGTCTAAAATTGTTGTAAGATTATAAATACCATATACACTTCAATAATATCCTTCCACCATATTACAAATACTATATACTCCCCCTAGAGCAGCCATAATTACAATACACATATTACTGTGGCCATGGCCAGTGTCTATATTGACACTACCCCTAGACTGTCCAGATTGTTGGGGGCCTGCCCCCAAGAATCTGACCACTGGCCATGGCCAGAACAATAAAATTGAACTACATCATCAATGCACACATATATTACACAGCCTGCATAGCAGCCGTGTAGCTAGAGTTATGAGGCTCAACCCATATGAAGAGCACTTTTTGGGTGGCTTATAACTCTGGCACCGTTTGACGAATCTTCACCAAACCTTGCAAAAATGTATATCACCAGCTCCGAATGGTTATGTCAAGTTTGGTGTCATTTCATAAAGGGGGGCAAAGTTATATGGGCGGTCCTAAAACATTTGAAATCCTCATATTTCACATTGAAAAAAAACTGTACTCATGCCTACAGCCCAACAGATATGCACTGAACTTGCACGACAAGTGGCGGTTTGGTGTATTTTTAAAGATTTGGTGTAAATCGGTCCAGTAGTTTTTTTTAAAAAATGGCCCACAGGTAGGTCAATCAAAATGTGTGATATCTGCGTCTGGTCGCAGACTCACATCCTGACTCAGTGTCTGTGGACCTTCTGGACCAATCAGAGAGCCATGTGATGTTCGCAGACATTGTATGCGCCCAATGATTGGTCAATTAAAAACATGAGATGCGTCAAATCTTTGAAACGGATACGATGTTGGATTTGCGAGCTGTGGCTGTAGTCTGTCAACATCGCAGTAAAAATACATTTGCCAAAGTAAATAAACAATGTCTGCGGAGGTGAGGGGTGATGAGTATAGGATCTGATATGGTTATAAAAAGACAAAAATAATTTTAAAAAAATGTAATCTTTGATGTCCGCAACCATCTCAGATATTCGGGGACATTCCAGTGTTGTTCACGAACTAGGACATCCATGCATATTTCGGCATTATAGGGTCGGTGAAAAGCAGTTTTTGGATGGCTTATAACGTTAGTGCCAGTCAATGAAGCTGCATGACATATTGAAATATCATGTTAGACCCAACCACGAATGGTTCTGCAAGGTCTGGTGCTGTTTTTACAAGAGTGGGCAAAATCAGAATGGGGGTTCCAAAATGTTTGAACGGCTTACAAACAAGATGCCCTTTGATGGATCAGCGTACGGATTTGCTAAATATTTTAGACCCAACTTTGAATGTTTTTTCAAAGTTTGGTGGGATTTTGTCAAGAGGCGGTAGAATTAGAGGGGAGGTCTCACCATTTTTTGATGTCTTATAATGTTGGTGCCTTTTGATCTGTATAAAAGTTTGCAACCAGTTTGCAGACCCAAACTTGAATGTTTGTGCACACTTTGAATGGATTTTGTCAAGTGGGGGCTTAGTTATATGAATATTGTGAGTACGTACATTTTGATAATTTTGAAAAAATAAAATCAAACTTGTGCAAGGGGCATTGGCAAGGACCCAAAAGCATGGTTGCGCAAATGTGTTTGTGTTTTATTTTTTTTAAAGTGTCATACTGTAGGTACACCAATTAGTGATATGACCCAGACAATCTTGCCACTGGCCATGACCACGAGGGACCAGCAATGATGTTAAAGTGGGCCTGGCCACCAGGGACTGGCTATGTGGTTAAGTGTTTCAAAATTGGATTGAATTGGAATACAAATTGTAGGTTCATCCGAAGTGCTGGAGGGAATTGCATATCCTCACTCTCACTGCTTTTTACACACTCCATCCTGAAGGCCACAAGATACTCTCTAAGCCAAGGCCTAACCAGTCTGGTAGCAGAGTGGCCTTGATCTTCCCTGAATGGGTCACTGCTACTATCATACCCATTTTTACTTGGAATTTCTCGTCTGCATGCTCGATGTTTCTCTGATCCTCTCGCTGACTCTTGCCATCATCTACAGGAACCCTGGGCCAGTTTCTCTCTTCCTTTTGGAGTGGTCCAATCTCACCTCTTCTCTCCTGGCCTCTACCTCCAGGCTTCTCCGCCTCAGAGACTTCAATATTCACCTTGACTCTCCTGATGTGGCCACAGTATTCTTCCGCAGCCTCTGTGACTCTCTTTCCCTCACCATTCTTTCCTCCGGCCTGACCCACTCAGCTGGACATAACTTTGATGCGCTCATCTCAGCAGACATCCTCATTGCCAATCCTCTCACTGCACCTCTCTCTTGGTCTGGCAATGCTCTCCTGTCCTCCCATATGGATCTCTCGGGTCCACTGGATAAGCCTCTGCCCACACTGTCAGTATCATTCTCCATCATTCGGCTAATAAATCGAGTTTCAGTTGCTGCTTCTGCCACCACATTAATTCCCCCGTCCCAACCTATCCACTGACTCTCACACTGATACAGCCATTGTAAACCTTCACCTCTCCATCTCCAACACCATGGACTTCCTTGCCCCTGTGATGAGGATCTACATGAAGCCTGCCTCCAAACTCAACACCTGGTATGACTCCAACCTACTGTTAGGGTGAATTCTCTGTTTAGGCTGAATTTCCTAACCTAGTGAGTCCCCCAGCAGCTTTGCTGGATTTTTGGGGTTTATTTTTTTCTCCTGCCAAGAGTGAGACTCTTTTACCCTCACTCTTGGGCATGATTTGAGTGTGTTTCTTTGAATCTAGATGTGTTTAATGGGCTATGGGGTCTTTTACTCCATAGGGCTTCATGTGTTTTTGTGATGTGTGTTACACAGCACCCTCAGTGCAGTGACACAGGGGTGTCATAGTGACCCCCCAGTATAGACTCCATACCCTGGGACTGACTACTGTCTCCCAGGGCATGTAAAGTCACCATTGACTTTACTAGTCTTAAATTCTGAACAGAACCAGTACAAACCATCATATTGTGGACGTACTGGCTGGGGCAATTCGATTGCCCCAGGGTCTGTTAGTCGAGGGGGCACGTCTCCGTCCCCCCTGATCGAGTTTTGGCTGGTGGCAGTGGATATTACTTTTTATATTCAACCGCGAATATTTTCCTATGGGATTTCCCATTGTTTTAGGCTACTATCTTTATTTAATTATTTACGGTAGCCTCGAACATACCGCCGGTTTATTTAATTAATATTAATTCTCCGGTTGGTATTTTTTGCCAAAACTTGATTCTAAAATGGTGTTTGTGTTCTCTTCTGTGACTCCAACCCAAGTCGAGCCCTTTGTTCCACTTTCTGGCAGGCTTCTCCACAGAAGCCCTCCAAAGTGGTGCCACTGTGTATGGGGTACTTAGTAGGGGTGGAGGGGAATTTAGGCACCCTGGACTGAATTGCCTAGGCAACTCAAGTCGCACTCCGTCCTGATTGGCCCAAGTGGTGAGCCGGCCGGCTCACCACTTAGCATGTTTGAGTGACAGCTAGGCTGAGTGAATGGGGGTTTGCTGCATAAAAGCAGGGCTTTGGGGACTGGAACTTCAGAAGTCGCCACAGGACCTAAGAATCCGACGAGGGAGAAGCTGAGCTGACCTGCCATGACACCACCACCGGTGGAGCCTGCTGGACTGCCTCACCACTTTTCCCAACGACAGAGGAGATCTCCTGCCGGAGAGTCTTCTTCCTTTGACTGGTGGGGATAACCAGTTTCACAGGGTTTTCACTTTCCCGACGTATCTCGTGGCCGCCTTGCCCGTGCCAAGCACCCCGGCAACCAGAATACCACGTTTTACCACGATCACGAGACAAAGGTACCTCCTTTAACCGGAAAACTCTGCGGCTGGTTTCTGCCCTGGTAGTGCAACGACCTTCATCTTTCCTCCAAGTCGAGATCTTCTCTTCCCCTGGAAGAAGACGCAACTTGCACCCACTATCAGGAACAACTGCCACCGCTGGAGGATCCTTCCCACTTAAGGTACCGTGTCCCGCCTGGCTTCCCTTGCTACCGACTGTACGGGGTAGATTTAGCCCCCGGCTTTCGAACCTGGGTTAGCCTGGGACACCTTGGCTAAACTTTTCTAAGTCTCTCCCAACGCTTTTCTGAACCCTCTGCAAGACTTTCTAAGCCTAGTGTAACTGTGTGATCTTGGGCGCATTTGTTCTCTGCTCTCTCTAAGAGTGGGCCCAGCCTTTGGACTTTGACTCACCAGTGACTTTTTGCTCTCTGCCTTGCTAACAGTGTTCTGGAATCGTAGAGTGGTGTGCCTCTTCCTATTCTGTCTTTTTCCCTCCCTTTTTCACAAACTTATTAGAGTGCAATATAGTTAAGCGCTCACCTCTGTATGAAAATAAGTGGTGTTTTACTGTGATTTTCTAATAGGGAAAAAGGGGTGTATATATCATAATAGTAACTGTGTTTAGAATATTTTACAATAAGAGTGCTTGAGTGTTTCAACTGTGTGTTTTTAAATAAATAATTATATACTTTGATACCAAAGCTCTGGTCAGTGATTGCTTGTATTATTGTATCTGAGTGCCTATTGAGTATACTTTGCATACTGCCTAACTCTCTTGAGGGACGTCTGACTGCTCAGCCACAGCTACCAGGTAAATCTGAGTGGTACAGACTGCTACCAAGTGGGTTTACTGCCAACACCTGTAGTCTTAAATCTTTTGCAGTGGTCCCTAAGGGAACTGCACAGGTTTCTGCCTAACACTGGTGTACAGCGGTGGGATTTGTATTGAGTATACACTTTAGAGTGCTTAAGGATACCTTAGTACAACTAACCACAAAGCTTAGCACTGAAAAAGTAATCTTTCCAACATATCAACTATGGAAACTTATAGTCAAGAGTCCCTTGCTACAAAAACTGCTGATTGTTTAAGAGTATTGTGTAAGCATAAGAACCTCCTGACTAAAGGCAAGAAAACTGAGTTAATAGAAAGGTTGATAGCTAAACAAAGTCTGGATGATGGGTCTGAGGAACCTACCATGCCAGAAAATCTAGATAACAGTATAGAAATTGATATTGATCCAAATGTTGATAATCTTGAGGAAGAGTCGGAAGAGGAGGGTGAGGCAGCTGTGACTGTCCCCCTAGACCTCTGTCTGCTCTACCTGCTGTACCTACTGGGCCTTTACCAAGTCCCACACTAAGTCCTCAATATCTCGAATTAGAGAAAATGAAACTTGAACTAGAGTTCAAGAGACTGAATACTCTGGCTGAACAGAGGCATCAGGAAATTAATTAAGAACTAAGGCTAAGGGAAATGGAGCTCAAGCATGAGCTAGAAATGAAGAAATTATCTGTCGAAAATGCTTCTCTCTCTGGCTCCTCTAGAAGTTCCAGTCCTAAAAGACCCCGGATGCCTAAAGAATTGGTTGCTATGTATGAGCCTAAGTTGGATGTGTTGGATTGGTTGTCTCTGTTTGAATATAATCATGGGCTCCAGAACATCACAGGAAATGACTTACTCACCTGGTTGTTCTCTAGGCTTCCCCCTGTTGCAACTGATGTGGTAATGGAGTTGGGGGAGGAGGATAGGAAAGAGTATGAATGTGTGAAACTGGCTCTGATAGCTAGATTTGGGAAGACCCCTTCCCAGTATCCTAAGAGGTTTAGGACCCTCAAAAAGAATAATGGTACCCCTTGGGCTACCTGGGTGAGTGAATGTTTGAAAAACTTAGAGGGATGGATTAAGGGTTACAAAGTGAACACTTATGAAGGTATGAAGAATCTTTTTATGTTGGAGTCAATTTATGATGCCTGCTCTCCTGTGCTCAGACAGCACTTGGCTGATTCAAAGGAACTAGATTCCAGAAAACTAGCTAAGGCTGCTGACTTGTGGGTTGCCAACAGGGCCACTCACAAGGATTCAGGGGTCACTCAGAAAAAGGATGAGGGAAAGCAGCCACCTAAAGTGAATCCAGAGAATTCTAATACCTCCCATACCAAAGAGGGCCACAAACAACAGAATAACCAGGGTAAGCCCCAGGGTAAACCGAATCAGGCTAGTGTACCTTCTGGTCAACAACCAGAAGGAGGTCAGAACAAGCCACCCTTTCAGAGAGCATTTGGACAATGCTATATCTGTAAGGCTACTGACCATATCAAAGGGGATCCCAGATGCAAGGGTAAACCTGCAGGCATCAGCACAGTCTCCTTATCCTTCACTCCTGAGGATGAAGTACAGATGGCTAGTGCCCACTTTGAACTCTTTGCTGAAGAGCCCTTGGGTCTTCAAGCAACTATAAACTTAGGGCCTATGGGTCTGGTTAGTCCCCAGAATAGGGTTGTGTATAACTCCCTACCTGTTAACTCTAAAGTTTATTACATGAACAGTGTTCTTGTCAATGGCCAGGATACTCCTGCCAGGGGAGACACTGCGGCCAGCAGAACAGTAGTGGATGAAAGCTTCTTTCAACCTGAGGATGTGGCAAAAGCACCCAAAGATCCCACTAAGATGTCTGGAGGCCCTGTCCAAATGGCTCATATTCTACCAGCCCTCATTCAGTGTAACAACATGACAGTGAGGATCCCTGTCAGTGTGCAGACTGAGGTGCCTGGGAAGGTCCTGTTGGGGAATGACCTGAGAACTCTAGGAGTAGTGTCACATAGCCCCAGGCCTCCCAGTATGGAGAACCAGAACCTAACCAAATTGGCTAGAGAGACCACCTTAAGGGACCACTCTAAGCCTGTGGGAACCTCTACTGAGACCCCCACTACAAGCCCTGGTGTTAGTAAGTTGACCTCTAACCCAGGCACATTTCAGGCTAGTACATTAGGGAAATGGGAGCCCCAACCAAGCTCCATCATTGTTCCCCCAGTTACAGAGTCTGTGACCCCCCCTGCTTCTGAGGAAGAGGAGGATAGACCTACTGGACCCTTACCTAGGCCTGAGAGAACTGGTAATTCTCAATGCTGGTGGAAAACCAGGAAAGAAAAGTCTAAGGCCAAAAAAAACCTTCAGACTGTTGGACCTTCTACTGAAGACCCAAACTCAAAACCTAGTATTAGGGGGGAAACTCCTAAACTAGGTAAGGTTAGATCTAAGAGGAAGGGGAAGCAGGTACAGTGCCTAACCCCAACCCCTCCAACCAAGAGACCTAAGACCCAACCTGCTCCCACAAGAGAGGTGGTGAGGAACCTTGGAGGCCTCTCTAGATCTAAGGGAACCCTTTATAAGGACCCCTTGAAAAAGCCTAACACAGATTCAGAGGTTGTACCAACTTCTGAGGGACTGGTCAACCAGATCCCCTATAACTTTAAAAAGACTGATGTCCCTCAAAGGGTTTGTAGGTCATATAGCTTACAAAGGAAAACCGTTGATTGGGCCATAGAATATAGGTCAAGGTGTCACCATCAAAATGCTGATGGACTCTCTAGGATGTATGTCATTGACTAGAGGTATGAGGTTCATCCAGGAGTGGATTAAATCCTCCTGTCCCTTAGTCTGGGGGGGGCGAGTGTTAGGGAAAATTCTCTGTTTAGGCTGAATTTCCTAACCTAGTGACTCCCCCAGCAGCTTTGCTGGATTTTTGGGGTTTATTTTTTTCTCCTGCCAAGAGTGAGACTCCTTTACCCTCACTCTTGGGCATGATTTGAGTGTGTTTCTTTGAATCTAGATGTGTTTAATGGGCTATGGGGTCTTTTACTCCATAGGGCTTCATGTGTTTTTGTGATGTGTGTTACACAGCACCCTCAGTGCAGTGACACAGGGGTGTCATAGTGACCCCCCAGTATAGACTCCATACCCTGGGACTGACTAATGTCTCCCAGGGCATGTAAAGTCACCATTGACTTTACTAGTGAAGTGGGAGAATGGAAGAACAAGCTCCCGCCCTTCCACTCTTGCGCTTGGCCTAGAGGATCACGGCCTAGGCACCCGCCACGAGAGGAGTTTGCCTATCTACCAGACGACCAAATACCCTGGTACAGGAACATACAGATGTGCCCACCTACCTGCCCAGCAGCCCGCCCTGCCCATGCCGACACCTGTGGCATGGATCAACTCGACTAAACCTACACGTCGTTAGAGATGCCATGACGACCTAGCCAACGGTCAGCACACCTGTGTACACATGCACACCGGACACTCCCACACCAATCCACACGAAGAACATACTCAGTGCTATCACATAGGCGACAGACATACCCACGGACATGCATCTTTATTATTTTCCACATAGGCTCTCAAAATGCAGAAACGCAAGACGCATAATGAACTTATCTAAAAGGCTTGCTCACGCTTCTTCTAAGAACCATGTACCATAATAAAGAATATAACGGAGACACGATACTGAGGATAGAGCAATATGATACCGTAACCTAAAGAGCTCTGCATCAAACGGTTCCACCTATGCACCAAGCCCAAGTAGGCCGCAAGCAAAAGTTTCCATGAACATTGAATGAGCGAGAGCTCGGTTGCTGACCCTGCAGAATGAGCCCGGCGAAAGCACACCGCCAAGGGCACGATCTTGCAATCTCGCACGCTGCAAGCTGACGCCAAGGTCGCACCTGCAAGATAAACCACGCACACAGTGGGAAAAACAATATTAATTGTGCTGAATTCGGCCTCAAACACGGTCTCACCTCACGTGACAAAGCCAAACCTGACAGGATGCCAAGCCCAGGAGGAAGGAGACGCCTGAATCCCACGTTTCAAGACACAGGCAGATACAATTAAAAGACTCATTGGACATCTGCAGCAGTGGGAGTAGTCGACCTCCCAATATATGAATAAATCCTCACATTGTTTACACCTACCCATAGTAAAAACATTGTTGCAAATGACAGGTGCACCGCGAGCTGGGAACAGCGATAGTCCCAGACTGTGAGGCTCGCGAGTGGACCAATCAGAACATGGGGCTCTTATCATTGACGCCATTAACATCGACCAATCCTCAGAGGTCTTCATGTAACAATTTTCATGTATCAAATTGAAGGGACAGCCCAAGTATATCACCTGACTAACCCTCAACCACTAATACCGTTCACTATATGTATGCTATACTAACCCTACCACTCGAGTAACCAATCCAGGGTGGAAATAGGTTTTTTGCTAAACTTTGTAAGATGACGCAAGTAGCGCGTCATACTAAGGTAAAAAGGGCCTGCGAGCCCCACGATTGTGTGTGTGTCAGGACGGACGCGTACGATCCTTGACCCATCCCTGCCGTTTTGTCTAATAAACAGCAGAGTCACCTTGCTTCTTGCGTGTGTCTCATACTCTATCTCTTTTGGGATATACGGGAGGATTTGGGGCCTCCCTGCCCAGAGGTCTACGGACGGCCCGGCCGACCCCGGCGGAATTTCCCCCCGACAAGTTGGAGGCACTGCTGAGATCTGTTTAAGATCTGTTTTTTATTTTTATTTTTTTCCAGGTACTCCCGTTGCGAGGAGGCCCGGCGGCGCGGCCCCCTCTGCCGTTGCCCCCTTCTGAGGACTACAGGACCATCGCGGAACTGCGAGAAGACCGGACAGCGCAATCCGGATATTGGCCTTCGGGAGCCGGTTGAGAAGTATCCCGCCCGCGGTTGGCGAGTGTCCAGACGTGGTCCAGACGAGGGGAGGTGGCGAGCCGCTTGGAGGGGTGCACGCAGTCGAGCGGCCCCGCATCAAGAGAACTTGGTGAGCATGCCACGCACAACAAGCAACGTGAAATTGTGAGGGAGGGGGGAGGAATTAAAAACAGGAGGTGGGAGGTGTTGTGCAGGTGCGCGGCGAATGTTTGACAATTTAGTGTTGGCAATGAAATGAATGGTAGCCGAACGAGTGCGAGAGCAGTCGGATACGTTGCGCGAGAGAGGGGGGTGGAGCACGAAAACATCACGTGCGGCCGCTCGTAGACACTGATTGGCCTAGGTCGCGACTACGTGTAAGGGTGTGTGTGTGGTTTCCTACGATTTGGCATTTATTGATCAATGAGTAGATGAGGATCCCTATTGTTCGAGCAAGAAACTCGATAGGTAGATGACGTTTCCCTGTAGGCGGTAGCGAGTTAGTTGCCCAATACGGAAGATAATTGGCTGGTTAAGCCCTCCTGTCGAGGGGCGTATCACACGCGAGGCGATGCAGCGTGCGCAGTCCGATTATATTATTGATTACCTTGTTCCAGGAGTGACAGGAAGACAGCTGTGAGGTTAACGGGGGTAGACTACAAGTGTATTTTGGACTTAAAGAATATATGAAGAACTTACCAGTAGCTCGAAAAAGATCGGTGACGCACCAGTAGGACTTTCATAGGATATCCCGAGCACAAGGCATCTTTCTTTCTGAGAGTGGTGGGGAAGAGAACTGTGGTAAGGGAGTGGAAACGGAGATAAAAGGTAATGAGTTGATCGGGGAAAGGCGAAACGGGAAACGTGGCTGCGCACGGAGAACGCCGGCCACGGCGAGTGTAGAAGAAGGAGGAGGAGCAAATGAAAATAGGCGACTGTATAAGAACGTCACAAGTGGTACGCAGCCGCAGGGGGCTACGTGCACCTCGGCCGCAGGGAGCCGTAAGGGTGTTGTGTAAAGGAAGAAAGAAAGAAGAAAATATACAAATGTAAATACTATATTTTAATAATTTTCCTTAGCGAACTATCGCAAGTCCCCAAATTTACGGGGCCAGGTAAAGGTATAAGGCTGTGTATTGTAAGTGTTAGCAAGATAATAGCTACCAAATAGGGGAAGGATAACAAGTGGCGCGCTACTATGTCACACGGGACAGGATCGGGAGGGTGGGGGAACACCCTCACTACCCCACTACAACACATATGTACCACACTGTTACCCCATAGGGAGAAACTGATCAAGTATAGCATAGAATGGACACAGGGGATGGACAACAAAATGATAACACCATGGCCGCCTAATGGTAGCTTCGATCCATATACCCAACATTCACTATTAAACCATCTGCATAATACATACAAAGGGAAGAAGTTGACAAACCACGTGGAGGTGTTTAACTTATGGGGGATGTTCCAAGGGACCCGACCAGGACCAAATGGAATGTTCACTGTGGGGGAAATACCGGAAGAAAAAGAGATTAAGGAGGAAGGAGAGAATGGGAAAAAGGGGAGTGAAGACCCAAAGAACACGGGGAACGGACAAGAGGGAGGAGAAAAGAATAATAACTCAAAAGAAAATGAAATAAAAAAGGAACAGAGCAACGATATACCCCTAGCAAAGGTAGTGAAAACAGAGGGAGGGGGGTTGTACCCTTTAAGAGAATTAGGAGAAATAGAAAGAGGACAGTTAAGGGCGGCTGAGGGGTACTCGAACCCGGCATACAGCCCGCCACCATATGTGGCTCATAGGAAGATGCCAGCAGGGGAGGGGAGGACTGGAGAAGAGCAAACTGTGGAAATAGGACATGATGAGTGGGTAGCTGCGCAGATACTATTAAAATTACGAGGTTCATTAACAGGAGAAGAGAAGGAGGTAGTAAGGAAAATAGACGAGGATAATACCAGGGAGAGTGGAATGAGAGGGGAAGAGCTGTTACGACAAAAGGAAGAGATTTTGGAGGAACGACTAGCAGAGTTAAGGGATGAACAGAATGAACTGATCAAACAGCTCGAGAGGGAGGAAAGAGAGAGAGCGAGGGGAAGGAAAGAAGGTAAGAACGAATTGGATAAAATAAGGGAACGAACTGAGGAGCAAAGGAGAGAAGCTGAAAGGGTAAAAGCAGCAGCAGAAAGGGTATCAAGAGCAGTGCTACGAGAGAGGAAAAGGGAAGAAGAAGAGAAATGTGGAAGAAGAGATTACTATCAGAAACGACTAAGAAATACAAAGAAGGGAGGGTGATAGAGAGTATATTAGAAAGGGAGAGGGTGAGATGGGAAAGGAAGAAAGAGGATGAAAGGATATTGGAAAAGGTGAGTAGCGAAGTAATGGGGGAATTAAAAAGGAAAAGGGAGGAAATTGGTAGAGAGATGGAGGAGAGAAATGAAGGGGAAAGAGAAGATAGGAGGAGAGAGAGTGAAGTAAGGGGGTATGTGTATAGAGACGCAGAAGTAGCAACAACATCAGCGCAAAGGGGAACGGTTGGTAAAGGAGAAAAGGGAGAACCGGACCTAAAAGACTTAAAAAACAGTAACAATCAAGGGGAAAAAGACAGAGTGGGGGCTGCCGTTTGTGAATGACTTTTGTAGTGAGGAAGAAGAAGGAATGGAGAAGGAAGGAAGAAACAGTGAAAGGGAAAGTCTAGATAAACTATACACCACCCGGACCAATACAGACTCACCATGGATCTGTAGGAGAAAGGATGAATTGGAGAGAAGTGAGGAGGAAGAGCAAGGGATAGCGGAAAGACAGACACATGAAGCCACACCGTCACCATCACACCCTCTCCCATCCCACCCCACATGCTCAACCACCTCACGCTCATTACGTACAATCAAACTTGCGCCCTTCACAAACGAATTGACACCCTATGCAGGTCGGCTTAGAGACCTCCCTAGACGCAGGCAGGAAGGACGAATACACACGCCCACATTAAATACAGGAAATGATGGAAGAAGGGGAAAAGATGGAGAAGAAAGAGTTATGAGTAGGGGAAATACGGATGAAATTGACGATTTAGGAGAGAGGGAAGAAGAGGAGGGGTGTGAGGACTCGATTTTATGGAACCCAAGGGATAAAACGAGACACAACTTAATGCCACTTTTGGAGAGAGGAACGGTTAGACCACAGTACGTCCCTTGGAAGCATACAGACAAAGAAAATATAAAATGCAGAATCACATCATTAAGTGGAGGTGCGGGTAAATGGATATATGAAATGGAAAAACACACCGCAGGACAGAAACTGGCAGTGGGAGATGTAAAGGGCCTTCTAATATCGATATTAGGGGATGCTGCGGATGACATTTGGAAGAGAGCGGGATTCCCTGGGGTAACAATAGCAAACACATCGCACGATGGGGCACCATTCGCAAACTGCAGACATGCACTATGGCAGGCACTGAGGGTACAGTACCCAGACACATCAGACATAGGAGCAATAACCTCACGCAAGATGCGTGAGAATGAAGATCCTGTTGATTATATCCAGGAAATCCAAGAGAAGTGTCGCATGGAAACTAGAGAACAATGGGACAAAACACCAGCAATATTTTATCATATACTAGTACAAGGGCTCCCAGAAGGAGTTCAGAAACAACTGAAGAAAGTAGTGGGAATGGAAGCAAAAGCATGGCCAGAAATACAACTGACAATAGTGCATCATTGCAGGACATGGCAAGGAAAAATGAAACAAAAGGAAGAGGACAGGAAAACGGAAGAGGCTAAACTCGTACAGAAAAAACTTACTAAATACACAATGGAAGGGGCACTAATAACTACACCTACAACAATGACCCAAAGCCCCACACAAGTAGTGGCTGCACAAGATCCCTCCCAAATACCACCTTCACAGACTATACCACAACAGGTGCCGCCACTCCAACCATAGACGACCAACATGGGAGGAGGATACTCAATGCCAGGGCTGGGTATTATAATTACAACAGGGGAAGAGGAGGAATTATGAGAGGGAGAGGATACGGATATAACACACAACAGCAGGTGGGAGGACTTAGATATTCCTACCCCACCGGACAACCAGTATACCAGGACAACACAGGAAGCTTTCCATGGCAGAGTAGGGAACCACCGGTGTGTTGGAGTTGTGGATTAGTAGGGCACATGTCACGCACGTGTAGAGTAAGACCAGGAACACCATCATGGAGCGAACAGGGACAACCAAGGCCCACACAGGAACAGCAGGGCATACAGCAACAGCAGACGTTGCAACAGGGAAATGAACAGCAACAACTAATAACACAACAACAGCCACAGACATATTCACTGCCACAACAACAGGTAGCGATAACACAACAACCCCAAGCACAACAAACACAACTGGGTAGGGTGACGGTCCTGGGACGCAACCCTTACACAGGAAATGGTCAATCGTTGTACCCTCAATAGGACAGCCCACAGACGGCCTTGGTGTGTCCCATCCTGTCAGTAACACCTAATAGTGCGGAGGAGAGGAACCACGCATAGAGGTAACGATAGGTGACAAAAAATGATCATTCCTTGTTGACACCGGGGCGACCCAGTCTTGCATAAGGGAAGGTAAATTTAAGATGTCGGGCGAAGCCATGAACACCCAAGGAATTTCTGGGGCTAGAGGGTTGGTTCCCTTTACTGATAACATTCCCTTATCTATAGGAGATTATGACATGTCAGTCCCACTTTTATATTATAGTGCCTCACCAGTAAATATACTGGGGAGAGACATCATGAACAGGTTGAATATGACGATCTCCTTTACGGAGGACGGCATAATTTGCTCTACTCCAGGAATTAACATGCTCACAGCACGACAGATTATGCAAGCATACTGCGGACAGACAGCGATTAGGGCTGAGCCAGTAGATGGCGAACTATTCCAGTACGGGACAGACATGGCATTTGCATGGATGCCAGGGATAGAGGGAAAGATCTGGAGGAGGCCAGCAGCCTATTTGTTCAGACCAGAAACACCAGTCAATGAACCAGAAGGAAAGGTGGTTCCAGTGGACATTGAGAGCATTATAGCAACAGCTGATTACATTGCAGTACATGCCCAAGACAGAGAAGGAAGAGCATGGAGGGCAGTGATAGCACTAGCAGAAGGATGTAGACTCACCCAGGTGTCAGATGAGGAGCTGTTCTCAGAAGAAAAGGAGGAAGGTGAAATGGTGTTTATGATGAGTGTGGAAATATGGCTAAGAGTGGCGTACAAACAAGTGGCACAGAAAATTGCAATGGCACTTGAGACACCCACATCCACCCCAGTTCCCTTCTTTGAGGAGGATATGACAAAAGTACCCACATCATTATGGACTACCAGCCCCTATGACGTGGGGTGCATAAAAAGTATAGGGGGAGTAAGGATAAAATAGAAGAAAGGTGCAATACTCCCCAGAGTGAAACAGTACCCACTATCAAAAGAGGCAGATGAGGGCATATATGAAACTATAACGGCCCTTATAAATAATGGCATATTGGTCCCCTCAGAATCACCATGTAACACGGCTGTATACCCAGTGCGCAAGGCTAGAGGGGGGTCTTGGCGCTTCATACAGGATCTCAGGCCCTTGAACAACATAGTAGAAGCAGAATACCCTATAGCCGCAAACCCGGCCACAATATTGTGTGGCATTCCAGCAGGAGCATCACGATTTACAGTGATCGACCTTAAAAATGCTTTTTTCTCAATACCATTGCACCCAGACTCACAAGATTTGACAAGCTTTACTTACAGAAACACAAAGTGGAAACACACCAGATTGCTACAAGGGTACTGCGAATCACCCTCAATATTCAACAGAGTAATACAGATGGATTTGGGTAACATTGAAGTGGAAAGCACAGTGTTGCAGTATGTCGACGACATAATAATTTGCAGTACAAACGAAAGAACATGCAGAGAGGACTCATTAAAGATGCTGACAATACTGGCTGAAAAAGGTTACAAGGTAGACATGGAAAAGTTACAGTACTGTCAAGAACAGGTACTTTACATTGGTCAGCTCATATCCCAACATGGAAGAAAGATTGCACCACAAAGAGCACAGGCCATTTCAAAAACGCCAGTACCACAAACAGTGAGGGAACTGCAGCAGTTCCTGGGTCTGTGCAACTACTGTAGAGCATGGGTCTTTGATTATAGCTCATACATAGGACCCCTGCTTGAGGCGTTAAAGGAAGCCAATAAAGGGGAGAAAAAGTTGGGGTGGACAATGGAAATGAAAGAGGCTTTTGATGAACTGAAAGATGCGATATCAACTGCTCCGGTACTGGCAACCCCAGACTATGAGCGACAATTCTCTATATTTTCACATCGCGACTCAGCAGTAATGAAAGCAGTGTTGGCTCAAAAAACAAGCATGGGCTACAAACCAGTAGCATTTTACAGCGGCCACTTAGACCTTGTGATGTTAGGTCATTTCCCTTGCGAACAAGGTCTCGCCGCAGCTGCTTTTGCGGTAGAGAAAGCATCAGCAATCACCATGGGGTGCCCGACTACACTGTTTGTGGAACATGCATTATTTGCAATATTGAATAAACCTAAGTCCACCCTAACCACGCAAAGGGCCTCAGGTTATGAGATCATCTTATCCAGAGCTGAACTATCAATTGTTAGATGTAGCACGGTCAACCCTGCAAGGTTCCTAGCAGAAGTACTTGAGGAAGGAGATTATGCACACGATTGTACGCAAATCACTGAAATGTATTCATGTACTAGAAAGATTGAAGAGAACGCACTAGAGGGAGGTGAGCTCCTGTTCATTGATGGGTCATCAACTATCGATCAAAGGGATGGTATAAGGAGGACTGGGGCAGCAGTGGTAAAAATGATGGAGGTACCGGTGTGTGTGGCAATGAAATGTGTACAACTACCACAGCATTATTCTGCTCAAGCAGCAGAACTAATTGCACTAATCTTGGCGTTGAAGGAAAGCTTTGACAAACGAGTGACCATATATTCCGACAGCGCATATGTTACATCCACTGTCCACTCAGGGCTGTCGAAATGGAGAACAAGAGGGTTTAGGAGAGCTGATGGCACTCCAGTGCAACATGCCCTCCTATTGGCTGAACTAATTGAAGCAATAAATGATCCCCAAGAATTAGCTTTGGTCAAATGCACCGCACACACCAATGGTGAAGACTACATTTCAAATGGGAATGCAGCAGCAGACGCACATGCGAATTATGCTGCATATTTTGGTGAGATATGGAACCCCCCAGAATCAGAGAGAGAGAGAGAGGGAGGGGAATGGCTAAGGAGATGTTGATAAGAGAAGGGTACACCCATCTCCCAGCCACACAGATAATGGAGCTTCAAGCGGCTGCACCAATGGCAGAAAAAGAATTATGGGTAAAAAGAGGATGCACAATGTCACCAACTGACGCACTATGGCGCCAGGGTGACACTGGAAAGATTGTAATACCACTGGCACTATTGAACACCGCCCTGAGCCAACTACACCACCCAGCCCACACAGGCAAGGAAGTAATTGCAGCACGAATTAGGGAAGACTGGTTCTGCCCTGAGTTAAATTCTCATGTGTCAAATTTTATCAGCAATTGTCAGCACATGTCAACAGTTTACGGCCGGTCACACTCTGAAGGTGATAAGAGGTACTATACCCCGGCCAGAGGGACCCTTCCGACATCTCCATATTGACTATGTTGATATGATCAACGTATGTCAAGGAAATAGGTATATGATTGTAGTAGTATGCCCATTCTCGAGGTGGATTGAAGCAGGGCCCTGTTCACACCCAGATGCATTTAGAGCAGCTAAATTCCTAGTGAGGGAGGTCTTCCCCAGGTGGGGAGTGTGCAAGGTACTGCGGTCAGATAATGGCCCACATTTCACAAACGAAATGTTCCAGCACATCACATCCTTACTGAACATCAAGCATACCACCCACAGGCCAACGGTATATGTGAACGCCTGAATGGCCTATTCAAGGAGGCAATTGCAAAAATACAGCAAACAACAAAGAAGAGTTGGTTGTATTGCCTTCCACTAGCCCTATTTGAGCTAAGGAATAAACCAGGTTCCGACCACCACCTCACCCCTCACGAGGTGGTTACCGGACGTCAAATGCGCCTTCCCCTAACGCCAACATCAAGAGCATTTACCGATCACGAGAGTACTGCAAGTGTCCTTGGTGATGAAATGTACCAATATGTGTCTTCTTTGATTACTAGTGTAGTGTTTGTGTCTCAACAGCTCGAGCGCACACGGGGCGGGTCTAACAGCGATCAACAAAAAGACGCGGATAAAGAATTGGAAAAGGAAAGACTGTGCAAAGTTGCTAAAGGTGACCACGTACTACTTTGCAATTTCAACAGAAAGTGGAACAGCCCACGCTTCACTGGCCCCCATCTGGTAGAGGAGGTATCAACGAGAGCAGTAAAGCTACAGGACAAACATGCCTGGAACCACCTACACGACGTAAAGATCTACAAACTCCAGATCCGCCCCGGCCCCACCGACAGGGCCACTGGAAGAACAACAACAGCGTCACCAACGGAGGAAGAGACTTCTACTACAACTAACAGCCTAAGTGTCCCCATACCCTGCCACCCCTCAGATTCCCCAGAGACAACTACTAGAAAAGAAAGGGGTGATCCTCATATCGCCCACCCCATGGTTACACGATTAAAGAGTAAAGAGACTTCCGCCAGTTGAGCCCCAAACCGTCTGCCCATTGACCCCCTACCCATTGTAGTAATAACTGAACTGAAGGACATTGTCTTGCACATATACACATGTAAACACTTGAATGTTCTCTTTCTTTTCTCTTGCACATGCAGGTACAGCGTATTATTGTACTATTAAGAAAGTAGATAACTAACCAATTCACTGCCCAGGAGTAGATGGTACCCTCAGACGATAATTACCTGGAAGAATTGTCACACCAATTTGTATATGAAATAAAAAGGCCAACGTACCTGAAAGGAAGGAGGGTAGGTGTCTACTACACAGCATTCCTCTTGGCCATAGAACATTCTATGCCCCACCTCCAACCATACTTGCCTGCCCTAAAAGATAGATCGCTTAGATTGGCGTGGGAACAGCTGTTCGCCTGGGCACTGAATGACTACTGGATAGGGAGAGCTTAAAAACAACTAACATTAATAACGAGCATATTAAGAATTTTTAGGCGGGCAACTGTAACGTCGCAAGAATAAGCTGCCGGACTGCAGCAAGGTAAGAGCAAAATGCCGGTGAAATTAGCATTTGTAATAAAATTGATGGGGATTTTAATGACCACCGGATTCTTGGCTGCCTCTGTATGGCAGTACAGCTATGCTATCAATATTATTGCTGTACCCAAACCTAATACACCCCCACCCCCAGCAGCAACAGGTGTTACGTCAGGTGGTACTAGTAAAATCCCACACAAGGAAAATAGAGTTAAACGCAGCACATACTCAGATAATAAAGGTATTGATGATTACATACAAGATTCAGCACACATCTCAAACAACATATGGTACCAACACATGACCCACATAGGTAAGCAGACAACAGAAGACAGCTGCTACGTTTGCTCATTAATCCCATACGCCATGAGCGCTTCTCGAACATTTGTTGCCACGGAGATAGATGAAAAAATAGCACGATGTATAATATACCTGGCACTGTTCCAGACGAAAGGAAGATTTCAAGGGACAGTGGTGCAGCTGGTGTGGAAAACACGAGATACATATCCATATGAAAACAACTTCCTCAAGACTTATTTGAGTTACCACAAGAGCAGTTTACATGCTGAAGGATTCAGATACATAACAAGTGGTCCTGAAAAAGGAGAAACAAAGAAAGTAATACTACAGTACCTACCATGTGATTGGTACGCCACTGAAGTCCCTGGTAAGAACGGATGTTGGGAAAGACCACTGGTGATAATAACAGGGAAGGTGTACATGAACAACAAATGGGACATAGGAGTGGTTGGTAGCAACATGGTAACAAGAGAAAATATTTCAACTATTGATGGACACAACCATAGATGTTGGATGACTTGGGTCAAGTACGTACCCATGCTCAAGTGGATGGAGAAGGATGAAGACCCAATAACAATACTGCCGCTAACTGCGCCTAAGGTATGCTACCAACATAAAGGGGAGGTGGACGTAGGATACAACACCAACTGTGAAAGCGTGATGGAGCTACCTGAGGGGGGAGCAGGAACAGCAGTAGTAATGGACCATTACTGGGCCTGTGGAGAAAAAGCATACCACACACTGCCCCCTCTGTGGAATGGTATATGCACAATAGTGCATGTTAATGTACCATCACTAGTGGTACCCCAGAAACATGTCGATATGGCGAACTTCCCCAAAATGGATGAAGGGAACAAAAGGAAGAAGAGATCTGTACAACCTCAGAAGGAGCCAGAGAGCAAAACCGACGGCAATAATACTGTCCTGAATAGAAAGAAAAGACAAGGAGAACCTCTGACAGGAAATTACCTATGGGGAAGGTCGGAAACAGCACTCACTTCAATTCCACCAGAGCACAGACTATTCAGCAGAGCAGCAATGTTCTTCTCCTCAATAATACATCCAGGACTACAGGCTTACGCAAACGCAAAATGGCTCCAGATAACTCGATGGGAACTAATGATGACTATTAATTCTACGGTAAATGGATTCAACGCAATAAAAGAGGAACTGCGAGCTGTGAGGATGGTAGCACTTCAGAACAGATATGTACTGGACCTCCTCACAGCAATGGAAGGAGGAGTTTGCGCTAAGATAAGACTATCATGCTGCACATTCCTCCCTGCCAACGATGCTGACAATGGTACACTGACAGAAGCAGTTTTACAATTGGCCCAGATGCACTCAAAAATGATGGATGAAAGTAAAGGTGTGAAAAAGGATGAGAGCTAGTTTTCAATATTATGGTCATGGATGCCATCTTGGCTGTCAGATGGACTGAAAATTATAGTTGGATGTACTATTTTGGCTGGAGCTACACTGATCATAATAACATTTTGGAAGGCCCGGAAGGCACGCACCACAGACGAGATGATCGAAATGGTTGGTATGCACCTTTTGATGCCAACAGATGACGGCCAACACACAGGCACAATCATAAAAGAGAGAGAGAAGTTGCGCAACCAGATCATCACCAACCACCTGGACCCACCATCTGTGAAGCTCGAAAACCCAAGAAACCCAAGGAGCTACATAGGGAAATGGGTATACTGCACTCCTGGAGGAACCTGTAAATATATGTATTGGTCATTTGAAGACCATGTTAACCACTATGGACATTTGGGAGGAATAACTAAAATATGGAGAGTAAGAGGAGATAAAGAAAAGGATATGTTTGTGGTCGACAAGTCGACCAGAGGGGGGACTGAAGTGGGAGAATGGAAGAACAAGCTCCCGCCCTTCCCCTCTCGCGCTTGGCCTAGAGGATCACGGCCTAGGCACCCGCCACGAGAGGAGTTTGCCTATCTACCAGACGACCAAATACCCTGGTACAGGAACATACGGATGTGCCCACCTACCTGCCCAGCAGCCCGCCCTGCCCATGCCGACACCTGCGGAATGGATCAACTCGACTAAACCTACACGTCATTAGAGATGCCATGACGACCTAGCCAACGGTCAGCACACCTGTGTACACATGCACACCGGACACTCCCACACCAATCCACACGAAGAACATACTCAGAGCTATGACATAGGCGACAGACATACCCACGGACGTGCATCTTTATTATTTTCCACATAGGCTCTCAAAATGCAGAAACGCAAGACGCATAATGAACTTATCTAAAAGGCTTGCTCACGCTTCTTCTAAGAACCATGTACCATAATAAAGAATATAACGGAGACACGATACTGAGGATAGAGCAATATGATACCGTAACCTAAAGAGCTCTGCATCAAACGGTTCCACCTATGCACCAAGCCCAAGTAGGCCACAAGCAAAAGATTCCATGAACATTGAATGAGCGAGAGCTCGGTTGCTGACCCTGCAGAATGAGCCCGGCGAAAGCACACCGCCAAGGGCACGATGTTGCAATCTCGCACGCTGCAAGCCGACGCCAAGGTCGCACCTGCAAGATAAACAAGGCACACAGTGGGAAAACAATATTAATTGTGCTGAATTCGGCCTCAAACACGGTCTCACCTCACGTGACAAAGCCAAACCTGACAGGATGCCAAGCCCAGGAGGAAGGAGACGCCTGAATCCCACGTTTCAAGACACAGGCAGATACAATTAAAAGACTCATTGGACATCTGCAGCAGTGGGAGTAGTCGACCTCCCAATATATGAATAAATCCTCACATTGTTTACACCTACCCATAGTAAAAACATTGTTGCAAATGACAGGTGCACCGCGAGCTGGGAACAGCGATAGTCCCAGACTGGGAGGCTTGCGAGTGGACCAATCAGAACATGGGGCTCTTATCATTGACGCCATTAACATCGACCAATCCTCAGAGGTCTTCATGTAACAATTTTCATGTATCAAATTGAAGGGACAGCCCAAGTATATCACCTGACTAACCCTCAACCACTAATACCATTCTCTATATGTATGCTATACTAACCCTACCACTCGAGTAACCAATCCAGAGTGGAAATAGGTTTTTTGCTAAACTTTGAAAGATGACGCAAGTAGCGCGTCATACTAAGGTAAAAAGGGCCTGCGAGCCCCACGATTGTGTGTGTGTCAGGACGGACGCGTACGATCCTTGACCCATCCCTGCCGTTTTGTCTAATAAACAGCAGAGTCACCTTGCTTCTTGCGTGTGTCTCATACTCTATCTCTTTTGGGATATACGGGAGGAGTTGGGGACTCCCTGCCCGGAGGTCTACGGACGGCCCGGCCGACCCCGGCGGAATTTCCCCCCGACACTAGTCTTAAATTCTGAACAGAACCAGTACAAACCATCATATTGTGGACGTACTGGCTGGGGCAATTCGATTGCCCCAGGGTCTGTTAGTCGAGGGGGTATGTCTCCGTCCCCCCTGATCGAGTTTTGGCTGGTGCCAGTGGATACTACTTTTTATATTCAACCGCAAATATTTTCCTTTGGGATTTCCCATTGTTTTAGGCTACTATCTTTATTTAATTATTTACGGTAGCCTCGAACATACCGCCGGTTTATTTAATTAATATTAATTCTCCGGTTGGTATTTTTTGCCAAAACTTGATTCTAAAAAGGCGTTTGTGTTCTCTTCTGTGACTCCAACCCAAGTCGAGCCCTTTGTTCCACTTTTTGGCGGGCTTCTCCACAGAAGCCCTCCAAAGTGGTGCCACTGTGTCTGGGGTACTTAGGAGGGGTGGAGGGGAATTTAGGCATCCTGGACTGAGTTACCTAGGCAACTCAAGTCGCACTCCGTCCTGATTGGCCCAATTGGTGAGCTGGCCGGCTCACCACTTAGCATGTTTGAGTGACAGCTAGGCTGAGTGAATGGGGGTTTGCTGCATAAAAGCAGGGCTTTGGGGACTGGAACTTCAGAAGTCTCCACAGGACCTAAGAATCCGACGAGGGAGAAGCTGAGCCGACCTGCCACAACACCACCACCGGTGGAGCCCTGCTGGACTGCCTCACCACTTTTCCCAACGACAGAGATCTCCCGCCGGAGAGTCTTCTTCCTTTGACTGGTGGGGATAACCAGTTTCACCGGGTTTTCGCTTTCCCGACGTATCTCGTGGCCGCCTTGCCCGTGCCAAGCACCCCGGCATCCAGGATACCACGTTTTACCACGACCGCGAGATAAAGGTACCCGCTTTAACCGGAAAACTCCGCGGCTGGTTTCTGCCCTGGTAGTGCAACGACCTTCATCTTTCCTCCAAGTCGAGATCTTCTTTTCCCCTGGACAAACACGCAACTTGCACCCACTACTAGGAACAATTGCCACTGCTGGAGGATCCTTCCCACTTAAGGTACCGTGTCCTGCCTGGCTTCCCTTGCTACCGACTGTACGGGGTAGATTTAGCCCCCGGCTTTCGAACCTGGTTTAGCCTGGGACACCTTGGCTAAACTTTTCTAAGTCTCTCCCAACGCTTTTCTGAACCCTATGCAAGACTTTCTAAGCCTAGTGTAACTGTGTGATCTTGGGCGCATTTGTTCTCTGCTCTCTCTAAGAGTGGTCCAGCCTTTGGACTTTGACTCACCAGTGACTTTTTGCTCTCTGCCTTGCTAACAGTGTTCTGGAATCGTAGAGTGGTGTGCCTCTTCCTATTCTGTCTTTTTCCCTCCCTTTTTCACAAACTTATTAGAGTGCAATATAGTTAAGCGCTCACCTCTGTATGAAAATAAGTGGCGTTTTACTGTGATTTTCTAATAGGGAAAAAGGGGTGTATATAACATAATAGTAACTGTGTTTAGAATATTTTACAATAAGAGTCCTGGAGTGTTTCAACTGTGTGTTTTTAAATAAATATTTATATACTTTGATACCAAAGCTCTGGTCAGTGTTTGCTTGTATTATTGTATCTGAGTGCCTATTGTAACGCTCACCTGATTCCCGCAGAGGCGCCGATCTTGACTGGGTGAATGCCGTATCTTCAAAGGTGATGTGTAACACACGGTTGGCTCTTTGGGCTGGACCTCTGTGCACTGTGTGTCTGACTCGAAGAGTAAGATGTCTGCAGATAGAAAATATGGGATTAATGAACTGGGGTTATTGGGTGCCTCTCTCCTCTTCCCTTTCTCTTCTCCTGTAGAACCCCAAAGGTTAACGCCCTCACCTTAGGTAAGTGAACGCCGAGCTCTCCATCTGCCTCGGGGCAGGGTGCCGTAACCAGTTTCTTCACTGGATAAGGGTGCAGGCCTCTTGACCTCAGAGGACTGCTGTCCGTCGTTAACTGCACGAACGGTAAGTTCTGGGCACTTCAAATGTCTTAAAAGTCTTTTGTAATGATATCTCTTGTTTTCCAGGGTTCCGGCGATGGCGGATGGCGGGCTGATGAGAGTTGAGGATCGAACCCGCGTGAGGAATAGAAGCGCCTGGAAGCACGTAAGTAAGCGCTTGTAGCCTGCTTCACGATGCGCACTAACTGTCCCTTTTATCTTGCAGGTACAATTTCGGAGCTTTAGAGAAGCTGAAGGGTGCTGGAATACCCACTGGATTCGGTGTGGGAAGGAGTAATTGCACGTGAGTAATAAAGTTGCCCAATGTCTTTAAACGCACGTTCTTTTGTCTTTCAGATGCGGGATGCAGCGCGAGGCGTTGGTGACAGCCGATGGACCAGGTAAGAGATGCGCTGCCACTGAAGACCGTAGTGCTAACCTGTTCTTTCTTTGTCTTTACAGGTGCTGCTGAAGACTGGATTCCAGGATGGTAAGCCTTTGTTCCCTTAGGCCCAGGATCAGAAGCAGAAGACACGATGAGCGTTCTGCTGCAGAGAATGCAGAATAACGCAAAGCAAGATTCATCCATCGGGTGTGGTTTAAATAGCCTCCTGTAGTGCTTAGGTGTCTCCTTCCACAGCCTCGCCTAGGTGAGAAAAGAGTTCCTGCTTTCCAGAAGAGTTCCAGTGTTCTGAACCTAGGGAGTGGCTCCTGCCCCACCCAACAGGAAAAGTAGTCCCAAACAGAAGAGGATCAGGGGCTCAACTGGCAGGTAAGTAAGCAGCATGGTCTGCTGCAGGTAAGTCCACCCAAGCATTATGAGCCCGGCGCTTCCAGCGCTGGGACTGGGCATCTTTATGAGCCTGGTGCCACTGGCGCCAGGACAGGGTCCAAAAGGTCCCAATTCGGACTGGCTGGCACTCGGAACCGGGGTTATGGGTCTGCCTCCAAGGGAGTCGGGCAAGTCCTGATATTTTGGAAGCAGAGATCATGACAGCACCCCCCCTCAAGGCCCCTCCCAAACCGGGCTTCTCCGGGGGTTTGGGCTTGTTAGGAAATGTTCGATGAAATCTTTTGATTAGACGAGGGGCGTGGACATATTCTGCAGGTTCCCAGGATCTTTCTTTGGGACGGTAGCCTTTCCAATCAATCAGGTAAAATAGTTTAGATTTGGAGATCTTGGAATCCAGGATGCTTTTGACTTCAAACTCGAGTTCTCCATCAACTAGAATAGGTTTTGGAGATTTAATTAGTCGGGTTTGAGGTTGCACAGGTTTTAATAGAGAGACGTGGAAGACCGGATGTATCTTCATGTGAGGGGGCAAGTCCAACTTGACCGCTACTGGATTTACTATGGTAGTGATGGAATAGGGACCAAGGTATCTTGGGTTGAATGTGCGTGGTCCTTTTAGAGGTAGATATTTGGTGGATAACCAGACTTGATCTCCTACTTGATATTGGGGGGATTCTTTCCGATGTTGGTCTGCTCCTTTCTTGTATTGTTCTTTAGCCCTTTGAAGGTGGGAAACGGCTTCCTTAAAGGCTTGGGTGATTGTAGAATGCAGGTGGTCTACTGCTGGTGCTCCAAGATCTTGGAGTGGATCCAACTCCGAGGTTCGAGGGTGACTACCGTATAAAAGAAAAAACGGGGTCTTCCCAGTTCCCGAGTGGACAGAGTTATTGTAAGCATATTCGGCTATCCAAAGGATATCTTTCCAAGTTTTTTCAGTTTGTTGTAGCATGTAGCGCAAATACTGTTCCAGAGTTTGATTGGTCCTCTCGGTTTGTCCGTCGGTTTGAGGGTGGTGGCTGGTCGAAAGATTCACATCAATTTGAGCCGACCGACAGCAACTTTGCCAAAAATGAGAAATAAATTGACTACCTCGATCCGAAATGAGAACTGAAGGAAAACCGTGCAGTCGGACGATGTTTTCGAGAAATTCTCGGGCCAGAGTTGCTGCTGTTGGTAAGCCTTTGAGTGGAATGAAATGCGCCATCTTGGAGAATAGGTCCACGATTACTAGGATCGTATTGTATCCGGAGCATGGAGGTAGATCGGTGATGAAGTCCATAGAAAGCGTATGCCAAGGGCGAGGTGGGATGTCAATAGGGCGTAAGAGGCCGGCTGGTTTTTCCTTTTGACTCTTGTTTTGGGCGCATACTCCACAGGACATTATAAAGTCTCTGATATCTTTTTTCCAAGACGGCCACCAGAAGTAGCGCTTGATCTTTTCCGAGGTCTTGGTCATACCGGGATGTCCTTCCATTAAAGAATCGTGATAACAAGAGATTACCTTTTTCTGTAAATCTGTGCTGGGCAGGTATAACCGTTCTTGGAAATATAATAGGTTGTCCTTCACCGTAAAGTCCTTTCCCTGCAGATGCCAATTCTGTATGTCTGCTGGAGTTACCAGTAGCCTGGCTGTATCCTTAACTTCCTCTATGGATTGTGTGGTGATTACACCTAGAATTCTTTGTTCGGGAATGATAGGTACAGGTTTAGGATTGATCAAATGTTCTTCCACTCCCATCCGGGAAAGGGCATCAGCTTTACCGTTTTTTGTACCAGGTCGATAGGTAATTATGAAGTCAAACTCCGCAAAGAATAGTGCCCAACGGAGTTGCCTAGAGGATTGAGCTTTTGCGGTTTTCAAATATTGCAGGTTTCGGTGATCTGTAATCACAGTAACGGTGTGTCGGGCCCCCAGAAGATAATGCCGCCAAGCATTAAAGGCGGACTTGATAGCTAGAAGTTCCTTATAAGTAATAGTGTAATTGATTTCAGGAGGCGAGAATTTGCGGGACCAAAATGCCACGGGATGCAACTGATTGGTTACTGGGTCCTTTTGTGATAGAACTGCCCCCATGGCAAGGCTCGAAGCATCAGTTTCAACGATGTAGGGGAGTTCTGGGCGAGGATGTTTTAAGATCGGTGCAGAGATAAATCTAGTCTTCAAATTCTGGAAAGCTTGTTCGGCCTCGGTAGACCATTCAAAACGTTTGTTTTTCTTTAACAAGGCGGTGATGGGCTGGACTATTCGAGAGAATTCGGGGATAAACCTGCGGTAAAAGTTAGCGAAGCCTAACATGCTTTGAACACCTTTTACGGAGGATGGCGATGGCCATTTGAGAATTGCATCGACCTTCTTTGAATCCATACGCACTCCGCTAGGTGATAATATGAATCCCAAGAATTCAACTTCAGTCACGTTGAAAACACATTTTTCCAACTTAGCGAAAAGTTTGTGTTGACGCAATCTCTCGAGGACCATTTTCACGTGTTTCCGATGTTCAGTTTCCGATGAAGAATAAACGAGGATGTCGTCAATGTAAACAACAACACACACATATATGAGCTCTCTGAGGACATCGTTCATAAAATATTGAAAGGCGGCCGGGGCATTGCAAAGTCCGAAGGGCATGACCTGATATTCAAATAGCCCATACTTGGTGCGGAAGGCCGTCTTCCATTCATCGCCCTCTTTTACTCGTACCAAGTGGTAGGCTCCTCTAAGATCCAGCTTTGTATATATGCATGCTTTTCTGACTTGGTCCAGGAGTTCAGGGATCAAAGGTAACGGATATCTATTCTTCACGGTGATCTGGTTCAGGGCGCGACAATCTATACAAGTTCTAAGGTCCCCTTCTTTTTTTGGAACGAAGAACAAAGCTGAGGAAGCAGGGGACTTGGAAGGACGAATAAACCCATTCGCTAGGTATTGATCCAGGTATTGTCGGAGGTGAAGATTCTTAGGCTCAGTGAGGGCATAAATTCTACTACAAGGAGGAGTAGATCCAGGTATCAGGTCTATCAGGCAGTCATAAAACCTATGAGGAGGTAGAGAGTTAGCCTGATCCTTCCAGAAAACATCTTGGAATTCTAAGTATTCAGGAGGTAACTGGGGAGTCTCCGAGGAAATTGCTGCCAGTGCAACACCAGGTCGAGGGTGACAAGTAGAGACACATTCTGGAAACTGAACCGTTCTTGCTCGCCAATTGATCTGAGGATTGTGCTTCTCTAACCAAGGAATTCCTAGAATAATCTGGAACTGAGGGGCCTTGATCACATCGAACATGATCTTCTCATGGTGTCCATCTTGACTTACTAGCGTCACTTCTTGGGTGGTATGCGTTACTGGTCCGGAGGCTATCTCCGTACCATCCACCGTAGTAATGACGTCCTTTACAGCCTTTGGACAAAGAGTCAGATTCGTCCTCAAAACTATTTCATGATCCACATAATTGCCGATGGCACCGCTGTCGACGTAAGCTTCAATCGCATGTAATCGATCCGGATGTTCAGGGCTAATGAGGACCATAGGTATCACGAAATGCGAGGTCACGGAACTGGTTTTAACGCTCGGCAAGAGGACCTCTATTCTTGTTGGGCGAGGTCGTTTCCCTGCTCAGAGTTTGTGACCCTGGTAACTGCAGCTCCTACTGCCTTCTTGGCAGTCTCGAAGAAAGTGCCCCGAGTTTCCGCAATAGAGGCATAATTGCAGCTGTTTTCTCCTTTCCCGCTCCTTTTGTGTTAGTGTGTTAGTGGTCCTTTCAGGCCCCCTATTTGCATGGGTTCCCCGGAGTCTACTCCTTTGGTAGGAGTTGGTGGTTTGGAAAATACTCGAGCATCAAACTTGGAACGATCGGCCTTCCTGTTCTGCAGTCTGTGGTCAATTTGAACGACTAAGTCAATATAGTCCGAACAGTCTTGCGGGGGATTCACTACTTGGGCTAACACATCTTTGAGCTCTCCACGTAGACCTCTATAAAACAGCGTAATCCTTTTGTCCTCAGGCCATCGAGTTTCCACTATCAGTCTGTTGAAAGACGCAATATAAGCCAAAAGGTCTTGATTACCCTGTCGCAATGAAAGGAGCTCATTGTCCAAGGCCTGCCCCTGTGAATGTCTTGCAAACAGTTTTTCCATACTGAGCTGAAAAGCTTGAAAATCATGGAGAACCGGGGATCATCTTGATTAACTAGAGGGATCGACCAGTCTGCCGCATTGCCACTAAGGTACGAAAGCACGAAAGCTACCTTAGCTTGATCAGTTGGAAAGGCTGCTGGCCGGCATAAGAAGTGCAACCGGCACTGATTAATAAATACTGCAAACCTCTTTGGGTCACCAGAAAATCGTTCGGGCGGAGCCAGAGGTACATTCCCAGGTAGGTTGATCTGCACTGGGTTCGTAGAGGATGTTGAAGGAAGATTTGCCCCTGATGCGGGTAACGGAGTTTGTCCGGCTTGTGACTGTAGCAATTGTCTAGCGAGATCGTCTGTTCGCTCCTTGGAAATAATCAGTTCCCTTCTTAGAGCATTCGTTTCCTGACGGGCTGCATGCACTTCTGCTCTTAGTTCCCCAAGTAACTGGGCTAGCTGGTTGGTATCCGAGGTTTCCTTAGCGCCTGGGTGGGAGTTTTGCGGTTGGCTTTGCGTTCTGTAACGCTCACCTGATTCCCGCAGAGGCGCCGGTCTTGACTGGGTGAATGCCGTATCTTCAAAGGTGATGTGTAACACACGGTTGGCTCTTTGGGCTGGACCTCTGTGCACTGTGTGTCTGACTCGAAGAGTGAGATGTCTGCAGATAGAAAATATGGGATTAATGAACTGGGGTTATTGGGTGCCTCTCTCCTCTTCCCTTTCTCTTCTCCTGTAGAACCCCAAAGGTTAACGCCCTCACCTTAGGTAAGTGAACGCCGAGCTCTCCATCTGCCTCGGGGCAGGGTGCCGTAACCAGTTTCTTCACTGGATAAGGGTGCAGGCCTCTTGACCTCAGAGGACTGCTGTCCGTCGTTAACTGCACGAAGGTAAGTTCTGGGCACTTCAAATGTCTTAAAAGTCTTTTGTAATGATATCTCTTGTTTTGCAGGGTTCCGGCGATGGCGGATGGCGGGCTGATGAGAGTTGAGGATCGAACCCGCGTGAGGAATAGAAGCGCCTGGAAGCACGTAAGTAAGCGCTTGTAGCCTGCTTCACGATGCGCACTAACTGTCCCTTTTATCTTGCAGGTACAAGTTCGGAGCTTTAGAGAAGCTGAAGGGTGCTGGAATACCCACTGGATTCGGTGTGGGAAGGAGTAATGGCACGTGAGTAATAAAGTTGCCCAATGTCTTTAAACGCACCTTCTTTTGTCTTTCAGATGCGGGATGCAGCGCGAGGCGTTGGTGACAGCCGATGGACCAGGTAAGAGATGCGCTGCCACTGAAGACCGTAGTGCTAACCTGTACTTTCTTTGTCTTTACAGGTGCTGCTGAAGACTGGATTCCAGGATGGTAAGCCTTTGTTCCCTTAGGCCCAGGATCAGAAGCAGAAGACACGATGAGCGTTCTGCTGCAGAGAATGCAGAATAACGCAAAGCAAGATTCATCCATCGGGGTTTGGTTTAAATAGCCTCCTGTAGTGCTTAGGTGTCTCCTTCCACAGCCTCGCCTAGGTGAGAAAAGAGTTCCTGCTTTCCAGAAGAGTTCCAGTGTTCTGAACCTAGGGAGTGGCTCCTGCCCCACCCAACAGGAAAAGTAGTCCCAAACAGAAGAGGATCAGGGGCTCAACTGGCAGGTAAGTAAGCAGCATGGTCTGCTGCAGGTAAGTCCACCCAAGCATTATGAGCCCGGCGCTTCCAGCGCTGGGACTGGGCATCTTTATGAGCCTGGTGCCACTGGCGCCAGGACAGGGTCCAAAAGGTCCCAATTCGGACTGGCTGGCACTCGGAACCGGGGTTATGGGTCTGCTTCCAAGGGAGTCGGGCAAGTCCTGATCTTTTGGAAGCAGAGATCATGACACCTATTGAGTATACTTTGCATATTGCCTAAGTCTCTTGAGGGAAGTCTGACTGCTCAGCCACAGCTACCAGGTAAATCTGGGTGGTACAGACTGCTACCAAGTGGGTTTACTGCCAACACCTGTAGTCTTAAATCTTTTGCAGTGGTCCCTAAGGGAGCTGCACAGGTTTCTGCCTAACACCTACCCTCTCTGAAGCACAGCGCAGAGTTGCTGAACGAAAGTCGCTGGCTTCAGGCACATCCATTGACAGACTGGTCTACCTCCTTCTAAAAGACAAAACAGACTCTACATATTCACCAAGAAGAGGGCCCATATCCAAGCCTGCATTTCCGGGGCCATCAACAATTCAGCTGAACTGTTCATAATTTGCAAGGAACTCGCCAATCCTAGTGCAGTCCCTTCTTCTTCTCTTCCATCCCAGGCCTTATGCACTGCACTGGACTCCCCTTTTACAACCAAAACCCAGGACATCCTATACTCACTATCTCTACTCCCATCCCTCCTCCCTCACCTGCTCTCATGACTCCATTGGCCCCCCTCCCCTCTTCCCTCCTACTCTCCTCCTTCTCTCCCCTAGCACAGGAAAGGTCTCTAAAGTCGTCTCTATGAAGGTCATTCCAAACAGATACTCCCCTGCTCCTCCAGAACTATCAAGGACAACATTACCTCCCTTGATCCAGCCTTGGCTGATTTATGCAATCACTGCTTCACCACTGGCTTCTTCCCTCTACCCCTCAAGAACTCCCTTGTGCTCCCTCTCATTAAAAGGCCTTCTGCTAACCCTCCGTAACCTGCTAACTACCACCCTATCACCATTACCTCATTCTTGGGCAAACTCCTGGAAAAGTTGGTAATCTCCCAACTCATCCAACACACTGAAGGGGTAATTCATAGAATTTAGCACACAAGTGGCGCACACGGCTGGTGCACATAGTGCGCGTGTGGCAGTCTGCGCCAGCCGAGTGCACTAAAACCCATTTTAGCCTACAGCGTATTCATGGATACTAACATCCATAACCAGCCGTGGCACAGAGTGGCGAAGCGACCCTGCAGCAGCGCCAGTTATGCCCCAACCCCGCCCCGTGCGCCAAAAACATCGCACAAATCCCCTTTATGGCACAAAGGCCAGTGGACCAGCATACAGCCCCCCAACCATGAAAATGCAGGGAAAACTCCCTGCGCACCCTTCAGAATATGCGTACCACGCTCGCCCCAGCGAAAAAGCATGGAGAACTCCCTGCGCACCCCTCGGAATACATGCACCCCACCCGCGCTAGTAAAAACGTATGTGAAAGTCCACGCGCACCCCAGAAATACATACCCCACCCGTTCTAGCGAAATCACGTTGAAAGTCCACGCACACCCCTGGAATACATGTACCCCGTCTGCACTAACAAAAACTCATGTGAAAGTCCACGCGCACCCCTGGAATACACGTACCCCACCCCGCGCTCTTGAAAATGTGTGTGAAAGTCCACACGCACCCCCTGAATACACATAGGCCAACGAAAACGTGTGTTAAAGTCCACATGCACCCCCAGAATACACGTACCCCGCCTGAGCTAGCGAAAACGCGTGTGCAAAGTCCACGTGCACCCCCGGAACACACATACCCCACCCGCGCTAGCGAAATCGCTTGTGAAAGCCCATGCGCACCCCCAGAATACACCTAGGCCAGAGAAAATGCATGTGAAATACATGTAGCCCGCTGCGTCAGGTAAAATGCATGGAAAAAGTCCACCCTGTGTTGTGGCCTGCCTGCGGGGCATGCCCAGGGGTGATGGGCTGCCTGCGGGACCTTCCCAGGGCTGATGGGCTGCCTGCGGGCCATGCCCAATGGTGATGGGCTGCCTGCGGGCCTTGCCCATGGGTGATGGGCTGCCTGCGGGGCATGCCCAAGGTTGATAGGCTGCCTGCGGGCCATGGGGAGGGTGGATGGGCTGCCTGCACGTATTCCGGGTATGCGTGGACTTTCACACGCTTTTTCGCTAGCGCTGGTGGGGTACGTGTATTCCGGGGGTGTGCGTTGACTTTCACATGCGTTTTCGCTAGCGCAGGCGGGGTACGTGTATTCTGGGGGTTCACATGGACTTTCACATGTGATTTTGCTAGCGCGGGCGGGGTACATGTATTCCCGGGGTGCAATTCCAGGGAAGGGCATGAGCTTTCACACGCGATTTCGCTAGCGTGGGTGGGGTACGTGTATTGCGGGGGTGCGCGTGGACTTTCACACATGATTTGGCAGTGTGTGCCCTCCTGGGTGTGCCCCCTCTCCCCATGCCCCCAGGCAGCCCATCACCCCAGACCATGTCCTACAGGCAGTCTATTACCCCACATCATGCCCCACAGGCAGCCCACATGGCACCATGCACTCGGGTGCATTACACATGTCCCCAACCAACCCCCTTTGACGAGGACCTGCCAGCAGTCCCCGACTCATGTCCCCACACACCCCAACCCACCACCATTAGCGGCCAACTGCCAGCAGGCCCCGACTCATGTCCCCCACACTCCCCACCCACCCCCATTGATGGGCACCTGCCAGCAGGGCCCGACTCATGTCCCCCCACACCTCCACCCACCCACCAACATTGAAGGATACCTGCCAGGAGGCACCAACTCATGTCCCCCCACATCCCCACCCACCCCCATTGACAGGAACCTGCCAGCAGGCTTGACACATGGCCCACCAAACAACATGTTCTAACAAAACAGACCCATGGCCCTAATGCCATCCCATATCCCCCTGGCCCCCAGTACAAGCATGCAACCATCCACAGCACCCACTCCCAAATTACCCATGCCATGACAGTCTTAAAAGAACCACCATGCCTATGCATAAATGCACAACAGAGCCACACAGTGGCAACACATGACTGAGGCAATGGTCATTGAGACATGCACACAACCAATGATAGTACACAACACCAATCATGACTTTAGAATAAATGTATTAAAATCACAATGAAATAACATAAAGAAAATAAAACTGGAAAATCAACAAACAATGACAGATATTACCCAAAAAAATCCAATGAAAATCCAAAATCCACGGCATGAAAAAAATAAAAGTGGTCCATCGTCAATATCAATATGAAAAAAATAATTAAAAAAAAAAGAATGTATGTACAAGTCTTCAACTATATACAATTCAAGTCCAAAGGGTCCATGATTCCCAAAACAAATGAAACCTACCAAAAAGCCCTATGATTAAAAAAATGATATACATCAAGTGGAGCAAAGTCCATTAACTCAAAAAAAAGAAAAAACAAAGGAAACCTAACACTAAAGAACTATGTACAAAGGCGGCTGGCAAGTCCAACAATCACTGGTTGATGTTCTGGGCCAGGGCATCATCAAACTCCATGTCGATGTTCCAGAGGCGTGGCTCTTCCCTGACCTTGAGGTCTCGCAGGGATGCAGTCATGGCCTCCTCCAACTCCCTGCGGATTGCCTCGAGGCACTCAGCCTGCCTCAATGCCCTTCGCAAGGAGTTCTCCGCACAGACCATAGTGAGCTGTGCCTCCTCCGCCCGCCGCTGCTCCACATCTATCCGCTGGCCCAACCGCTGCCACGCGGAAGACACTCCCAATCCAGGGTCCTCCTGCCCTCTGGCTGATTCCTGCCCCTGTGATGTTAGAGGCCCCGAGCCATCATAGCTCCCACGCTGAGCCTGCTGCTGCCGTGCATGTGCCCTTCTTGTTGATGCCTGCACATCCTCCTCTTTCTGGGTTCCAGTTATTGGGGTGGCCACCCCTGCTGGACCTCCGTCTCCCGACTGCAGCAGGGATGTGTCCTCAACCAGCCTGGCCACTGGGTCAGGGGCAGCTCCACAGGGTGCCCAGGTGATACTTGGGCAGGAAGATGGCATGGAGGACGACTGGTGCATAGGCGATTCAGTTGAGGAGGGGGTCGCTAGAAGATACTGCACATGGAGGAACCCAGCCTTGGTGACCTGTGCTAGTCGGCCAACGCGGTCAATGAGGTATTCAAAATGACATGGATTGTCCTCACGAGAACCCTGTACGTCATCCTGAATACCATGTTGATGCATCGCCACCCGAGCTAGGACAGGCTCAACCAGGTCACGGATTGCCACGTCCGTAGGGAGAGGAAGGCCAGTTGTTGTTTGCGCATCCCCTCCCTGAAAACGGGCTGGACGAAAGCATCCCTGCTGGTGCGGGATGATGCATTCACAGGATCGGGGACAGGATTACACACAGGCACATCCGCGGTGGCCTGTGCTGCCTCGCCTCCTGTCCCTGCCCCCGGACTGCACCATTAGCACCAGTGGAATGCCCCCCTCCAGGCCCCATGCATGGGTCTTCTATTGCCTCCTCCTCAACCAAACTCCCCACCAATCTGGATGACTACGTGCCATCTTCCTCCATAGGCCCCTGTGGGGGCTCAGCTTCCCCTACTGCTGCAGAGGAGTCCACCTCCAACCTCTGCCTCTTGGACCTTCCCTCAGCAGCTGCGGTTATGGACACGGCACCAGACTCCTCACTCCCGGAAGAGATGACAATGTGGGAGGAGAGCTGGGCCTTGGGTCTCCGGCTGGCGGTGGGATCCCTGCCTCTGTGCTCCACAGCACCGTCTCCGCCCTCTTCAGTCGACGCTGCAGACAGGGAGAGACAGAACACAGGCATCAGGGCACTGTACAATGGTCGGATACACATGTGACAGTTGCACATGAATGGCAGTATCAAACTTCACAGATGCCATCACACTCCACAACACTCATATCATTTGAACCCACACACATGCAGAAATTGACAGGAATCGTGCAGCAGGCAGCAGCATCCATACACACACACCAGCATGAACATCCAAAGTTTGGCATGACATCACAGGCAGTGATGGGAAGTGCCGAACACATGCACACATGCCAACAGACAGACATGCATCTGTACATCTCCACTACCTGTCACATCTGCCAATCGGGTTCATACATGCCTGTGTCACATGCATCCATGTCGTATCACTGTCACACACGTGCAACCCACACATGCACATGTATGCCATGCAAATACATGAATGTGTAACCAGCATCCATGTGTCACACCCCAACCATGCCATAGTACATGCACAGAAATACCAAAATGTGTGCATACCCATATGCAGTTGTGCATCATGCTTTGGAACACATACACCATTGATGTGCATCACTCATGACAGGACTCACATGCAGCACGGTCATGTCCCTGCACATACACATCCATACATGGCCCTTTTCAGACACATGTCCAAGCTGCACACTCCTCGCACACCTCAACATACACTGCGTCCAATAAGTACGCATGGACACTTACCACTTGACTCCGGACCGATCTCCCTCTCAAGTACCTGGCAGTAAAGCGCTGGGTTAATACGTTCCAGGACCCTCATGTCGTTGTTGGTAAGGTGGACCTGGCGCCTCACTGCATGCGCTGCTTCCAAGAGGTGCTGGGCCTTCCGGAGGGTCCTGGATCTGAAGTCCTCCCTGCGCTTACGGACATGTTGTATGTCGCGGGTTGCCACCCCCTCCACGTTGATGGCAACCACAATGTCCAGACAGATCCTCTCCCATCCATCCTTGTCGGCGCGTCTTCTTCCATAGGAGGCATCATAATGCACCAGGACTTGCTCCACCAGGATGCCAACCTCTCCTGCTGAGAAGCTGGCAGCCCTCTGCCTCTCTGGCTGGGGGATGCCAGTGGTGTCTGATGGTGTTTCCCCCGACATGGCAACCCCCGAGGCAGGTGTGGGTGGGCAACTGGGTCCTGGTGCTGGGCTTTGGAGCAATGGAACTTCAGTTGGGAGTCTTCTGTTCCAGCAGGTGTGGTCACAGCAACTGGACCCCTGCAGATGGCTGACATGCAGGTACCAAATGGCAGGGCACGTGGCCAGCAGGCAGGCAGGCAGCAGCATATGGCAGGTGGGAGTCTGCTCAGGGCTCTGGGGGGCAAAAAAAAGGCCTTCTTGGCAGGAGCATCGTCTTGCGTTTGTTGTCACGTGACCTGCTTGATACGGAGTGATTTGGCATGTGAAAAAACAGCACGCCAGCGTGTAATTTGAGGAAAGGCCCTTAGTGCGTAGGCGCGTATGTGACTTGATACGTGCAGACGTTTCCCTTGTCACGGGTGCATAGTGATTCAGCACGTGAAAGAACAGCACTTCTGCGTGTTAATGCATGTAATTCGAGGAAAGGGCCTAAGCGCGTACTCAGCATGGGTTAAAGGTGAGCGGGGCCAGCAGTTCGCTGAACGTGCCTTTCGAGACCGATGTGTGTTGCTACTTCTGGTTGTTTCTCGCACCATCACAACTTCACAGCAGATCAAGGAAGTAGCTCTTCTTTTGGCGGGGGTATTGGCTACGTGTGTTTTTCATTATCACACTAGTCAGACGGTGAGTCGCGCACACTATTTTTCCCACTGCGGGTCCCCCTGTGTTTCACGTACCCATTTTCGAGGTCATAGTAGCCTGCGTGTCCCACGCGTATGTGTTTTTTGTGCCCCTGCCTGGGTGCCACTGCGTACTGAAGGAGGTTAATTCCCCACATGTGGGCTACCAGGGTTTTGTGCAGTTTTACTGCAGTTATGGGGTGCCTGAGCATTGTGTGACCCGTCACTTTATCACCGGGGTCACATACAGCCTTGTAGGTGCACATGGGTGCTGTTAACATCTTGTATCCCACCCCCTTCACCTCAATTGCCCAGGACAATTGTCGTGTACACCTCCAATTGGCACTACTACATCTGTGCCGGCACTACTACATCTGTGCCATGATTGGGAGGCCACGAAAGGTGAGGGGCGCCTCAGCTGGACGTACTCCATATGGCGGGTGTGGTCAGGGATGTGGCCGGGGTGACCAGGGAGTAGGGGGACTCCAGGATGTCCAGGGTGGCTGTAGAGGGGGAAGAGGCAGGGGTGCGCCACTTCGGCACAAAGTTGTGTCATGTGTTGGTGCAGTCATGCCACCACCGCGTGTGGTTCCGGGAGATGCAGGTCTTGCATCTGGCACTGTCGCCCATGTGACCCGGTAGTCCAATTCATCGGCTGCCATGTGCACAAGGGTAGTGGTAGCTGCAGGTGCAGCTGTGGACACCACCACACAGGCTCAGCATCAGCCAGTGCATGCCGTGTTGGCACCTGAAGAGTCCCAGGATGATTTCCAGGAGGTCAGGAGGCACACAGTAAGTGCATGCAGGGCTGCCCTGACCGAGGCACATGTTCCTAGGGCAGTATTGTCATCTGCTGCCCCAAGTAGCCGGATGTTGGCAAGTGCATGGGAAGATGCTGCCGACATCACCCCGGCTGTGAGTCTACCATCCAGGCAGTCCCCGTCAATGACCTTGGCACAGCAGATGTTGCTGTGCAGGGTCAAGTCAAGGTCACCCAGCAGCCACTGACGCAAGTCAGGGCTTCCATTGCTTGTTCCACCTGCCACTCCCTCAGTTCAATCCACCAGCGCCACTGCCCATACTGATCAGGGCGGCATTTGCCAGTCATGATCCAGACCACTGCCCAAGACGAGGAAGGTTGCATCTGCAGCAGAGGTGGGACCCCAGACACTGCTCGAGCCTCCGGCACGTCGAGGAAGAAGCCTTTCTCCAAACAGGAATGGGACATCCTTGTGGACTACGTGTCGGGACACGACCGTGATATGCTAGTGGTCCCGAATTGTCACACTACGGCTGCCCAGCGTTTGTCCCACTGGAAGCATGTTGCGGATGGTGTCAGTGCAATCGGACATGAGGTGTGCAAAGCTCAGGAGTGCAAAAAGCGTTGGGATGACCTCCGACGCTCTGCTAAGCTAAAGCGTGCCTCTAATTATAACATGACTCTGGTGACTGGCAGAGAGCCACCACCTGAGGAGGAAGACCTCGCTTTGCACGAGTCAGTCGCTGCGGAGTTCATACCAGCAGAATTGTACGAAGGAGTGGGAGAGATGCTGGACTTTGATGCACCGTCCAGTGAGTGTTGTTGCATGTTTGTACAGACCATGTGTGGTTTGTTTGTGTGATGTGTTGTGCTTCACTGCCACTACATGCTATGTGTACATGGTTCTCATGTGCGGATCATGCAATGCTTCACTGATGTGTGCCTGCTGTGTAGGATGCTGGACATGTAGAGCAGACGGGGACTGTCCTCATCACCACACCAGTACCCTGCTCACATGGCTGCCCCTCCGGTCCATGTTCCAGCTCACTGGCTGGCCCTTCTGCATGTAGCCTGAGGTGTCTTTCCACTCTGCACTGGGACAATGTCATCGCATGACTAACATGCATGTGTGTTCTGCCTGCATGTGGGTACTCCACCGAGGCATGCTCCCTTGCCCCTCCACTCCCCTGCAACCCAATTTCACCATGGCATTGGTGGGTATCATGTTGGAGTACTGCAATGCCCTGTTCTACACTCCTGTGTACATGCACACTTCCCCCTGCCAACCTGCTAGACACATACAGTGGGGTACATCTTTTGTCCTTGATGCAGGGTGTCTCACTCGGACTGTGCAGATGGCAGATGCTCCGCAGGGACATGAGTGCCCATTCATGCTCCATGTGCATTCGATGAATACCCCTGTGTGACCTTGCCCGGATGATCATTGTAGTATGTGTCCAGGATGACATATATTTAATGGCATTTGATCATCCATTCCAAGCCCACTCTGACTCAGTCCTGCATCACGCACATGTTTAGGGTGTCACAGTCTGTTTGGGGCACAGGCCTCCCCCTGTTTCAGGCCCCCTGACTTTGTTCAACTGGTGTAGTGGCTTCTGCACACATGGGTGTACTACTGAGGGTTCATCATGTGTCCTGCTTACTGTCTCATTCTCATCTGCTGTGTTGTCAGTTGACTCAGATGATGCAATTGATGCTAGTCAACACAGTCTGTCAATACACAGTTCTCTGGTCACCCCTTCGCTGCATGCAATGCCTCCCTGCATTTTCACTAGGGGGGAGGGGTTGCCTGTAGCATGCAACCCTTTGCATGCACATCGCACGTGATGCCTGAACTTGCCCTTATATTGCCTTCATGTTTATTGATTGACATCATGATGTACTTGTTCATGTAGATAGTGGGTAACGTACACATGTTCTGTACTGCATCAACCCACTTCTGAGCCGTGTTACACCGTTCTGCATGCCTACTGTGACACATGTACTCAGTATTGGTACACCCTAGTCAGTGTTTAGCAAAGTTGATTGGTCAATCTGCAGCCTATGCCAACTGGTATAGGACACAGATTGATTGTAGCCTGCCAATCGGGTTGTAATGACTGTGGAGCTGCCTTCACGTATGTCTGTGTACACTTTCACATACATCAAAGCAAGCAGTGTTGCACTCTAGGACATTCTCATGGTGGGGTACAATGTACATGATGTGTTCGGCTGGTCGATGGCTGTTCCTGTGTTGGCTTTGCTTTTCAGGTGTCGAGGGATTGTTGTGGTTTGACATACTGGGGTGTACACATGGCAATGTTCACATGTGATGTGTACAGGACACTGAGTTTCACTTGATTTCACATGCATGTATTGCGTGCATGTCTCTACTGACACACACACTTACACAATGCTCCACCACACATACAACCACCATTCTATGCCCACACATGTACATATTGCCTTCTCTTGCATGCTGTGTCCCTGCAGCACATGATCACTTACCATTTGTGGATCGTGTACATGCGTCATTGGGTTATTTTTGTTGCTCGTCGTTTTTATATGATGCTCAAGGTGTATCCCCAACAGAATGGCTGATCACTGTGCTGTGTGCAGAGCGGTATGTTGCAGGAGACACACACAGCACATGGGTTAAGGATTTGCGGATTTGGCTTGGTGTCACGCTCACCTGATTCCCACGGAGGCGCAGGTCTGGCTTCGAGTGCTTATGCTTCTTCAATGGTGAAGCGCAGGACTCTGATGATGGACAGGAAGGGCCCCTCTACTCTGGCTTTTCTGGCTCGCAGGAATATTCCCCTGTGCGTGAAAAGGGAGCATTACCTACTGACGGAATAATGCTCAAGCCTCCCACTCCCTTCCAACCCTCCTCGATACCCTTCCACGATTCCCTGTGAAGTCTCACCTTAGGGTCTGGAAGGATGAGTTCTCCATCCTGCTTCTGATGCAGGGACGCGTTGAAACCCAGTTACTTCACTGGATTGAGGTTTGATGGGAGTTCAAAATAAGCTTGACTATTCAGGTGAGGCGCTGTAAGAGGTCTGTTGCAAGTTCAAAAGTTCAAGCTTAATAATAATGTTCATTGTCTTATTGCAGCAAGCGCTAATGCTTATGTCTTTTTCCCCTTAGGGGCCGGGGTTCGGAATGCCGGAGATATGGTGCCGACCCGAAGTGTAAGTTCCGGGTGAGCGTTCAGGTAATTTCTTTGCATTCGCTCATTCAATGTCTTTGTCTTTTTTTCCCATTGGGGCCGGGGTCCGGAATGCCAGGAAGCGGCAGGACCCGAAATGAAATGGGAATGACCCAACAGGTAAGTCTTAGAAGGAATCTGAGCTTTTCCTATTTCCCTTCCTTCTCTCACCTTGTTTTCTTCTCTTTTCTCTCTAGGCTCTGGGAAGTGGGTGCGGATCCGGATGATCGCTGCTGAAGATGGAGGCGCCCAGGAAAGGTGAGTGAAATGCAGCGCTGCAGCGATCGAAGCAAAATGCTTTTAAAATGATGTCTTCCCTTTCAGGATCGTCGTTGTGATGTCTCTGTGATGCAGCTTTAGCAGGTAAGGTCTTCTTTCTCTTCCAATTCTCTCTTATCTCCCTTTGCAGGCGACCCAGGATGCTGACAGGCGTGGCTGAAGTCCAGATGCAGGAGCTGACACGGTGAGCGTCCAGCTGCGAGGAGCAGAACAACGCGAAGCATGAGTTGTTGATCAGGCGTGGTTTAATTAGCTTTGGAAGAAGTTCCAGGCATGTATCCTTCCACCGATCAGGTATGTATCCTTCCCCGACCACACCCAGGTGGAAAGTAGTCCCACAGGTAAAGTAGTTCCATTCGGGCCTCAAGAGGGCCTGGATGTAGCAGCATGGTCTGCATCAGGTAAGTGCACATTAAAACACTTGAACACATGTCTAGCTTTATGAGCCTGGCGCCTAAGGTGCCAGGACAGGGGTCCAACATGAGCCTGGCGCCTAAGGCGCCAGGACTGTGTCCAAAGGGCCCCAGCTTGCGCCCGCTGGCACTTCCCTGGGGGGAATGATGCCTGCCTCTGGGGTTGCTGGGTCGGACCTGGCTCCTTGGAGGCAGGCATCATGACACTACCCCCCCTCAAGGCCCTCCCAAGGTTGTTCCATCCGGGGGTTTTGGCTTGTTCGGAAATCTCCGGTGGAACCTTTGTATTAATCGAGGTGCGTGAACATGGTTACTAGGCTCCCACGATCTCTCCTGAGGTCCATATCCCTTCCAGTCAACAAGATAGAAGAGTTTTGACTTTAACACCTTGGAGTCTAAAATGTCTTTAACTTCAAATTCTAATTCCCCTTCAATTTGAACTGGGTCTGGAGGTTTGGACAGTCGGGTCCCTGGTTATACTGGCTTCAAAAGTGATGCATGAAAAACTGGATGAATACGCATGTTAGACGGTAAATCCAGTTTAAAGGCCACGGGATTGATTATAGCCTTGATGGGATAAGGTCCTATGAATCTGGGATTGAAGGTTCGCAGGCCCTTGAGGGGTAAATGTTTTGTTGCTAGCCATACCTGGTCTCCTACTTGGTAAGGAGGAGTTTTACTTCGGTGCAACTCAGCATTTTCTTTATACTTTTTCTTGGCTTGCTGTAAATGAGTTGCAGCTTCTTTGAAGGCTCGGGTTATTGTGGAATGCAGATGATTTGCTGCGGGCATTTCCAGGGTCAGAGGTGGATCTAGGTCAGAGGTCCGAGGATGGTGACCATACAAAGTATAAAAAGGAGTTTGTCCGGTTCCAGAATGCACTGAATTGTTGTATGCATATTCTGCGATCCAAAGGATGTCTTTCCAATTTAACTCGGATTGGTGTAACATGCACCGAAGATATTGCTCGAGAGTCTGATTGGTTCTCTCGGTTTGTCTGTCGGTCTGAGGGTGGTGGCTGGTGGATAACCGCACATCTATTTGTGCTAGTTGGCAACATTTCTTCCAAAAATGGGAGATAAATTGACTTCCATGATCCGAGACTAATATGGAAGGAAAACCATGTATGCAAACTATATCCTCCAGAAATTCCTTGGCCAAGGTGGAAGCTGAAGGCAAACCTTTTAAAGGGATAAAGTGGGCCATTTTGGAGAATAGATCCACAATTACAAGGATAGTGTTGTAACCAGCACAAGGAGGCAGGTCAGTTATAAAGTCCATTGACAAGGTGTGCCATGGTGCCGGTGGAATATCCAAGGGTTAAAGTAGGCCGGCTGGCCTTTTCTTTTGACCCTTGTTTTGGGCGCAAATTCCGCAAGACAATACGAAAGACTTTATGTCTTTTCTCCAAGAAGGCCACCAGAAGTGGCGTTTGATTTTTTCCTCCATTTTAGCGATACCAGGGTGTCCTTCCATTAATGATTCATGATGATGGGCAATAACAAGTTCTTGCAATTCTTTACTTGGCAGAAACAACCGCTCCTGGAAGTAGGGTAAATCATCCTTAACGGTGTAACGAGGACCCTTTTGACTCCATTCCAGTAAGGCTGAAGAGTCTAGAAGTTGTTTTACTTGCGTTTGGATGTCCTCAATAGTTTGCAATGAAGTTAGGCCTAAGATTCTTTGTTCAGGTATGATTGGCACAGGTTCTAAACTCGAATTGGGTTCTTCCATGCCAATCCGGCATAAGGCATCCGCTTTACCATTCTTGCAGCCAGGGCGATAGGTAATTACGAAATCAAATTCCGCAAAGAATAGAGCCCATCGGAGTTGTCGTGAAGATTGAGCTTTGGCCGTCTTTAAATATTGTACATTTCTGTGGTCCGTAATTACGGTGATGGTGTGTCTTGCCCCGAGAAGGTAGTGACGCCAAGCCTTGAAAGCAGATTTAATAACCAGTAACTCCTTGTCGGTAATTGCGTGGTTGATTTCAGGAGGAGAACATTTTCTGGACCAAAAGGCCACAGGGTGTAGTTGGTTAGTTATTGGGTCTCTTTGCGACAGGACAGCTCCCATGGCCGAACTGGATGCGTCAGTTTCCACAATGTAAGGGAGATCTGGGTGCGGGTGCTTCAATACAGGTGCAGAGGTGAATTTGGTTTTCAGGTCCTGAAAGGCTTGTTCGGCCTCAAGAGTCCATTCAAAGCGTTTGTTTTTCTTTAGGAGAGCTGTGATGGGTTGGACTGTTCGGGAAAATTCCGGAATGAATCTTCGATAGAAATTGGCGAAGCCGAGCATGCTCTGAACTCCCTTCACCGAGCTAGGAGATGGCCATTTGATGATGGCGTCCACCTTTCGCGAATCCATTTGGACTCCTTGAGGTGTCAGGATGAATCCGAGAAACTCAACTTCTGTTGTATGAAAAATGCATTTTTTTCGAGCTTTGCAAATAGTCTGTGCTGGCGCAATTTCTCAAGAACTGCCCTAACATGTTTTCTGTGATCGGATTCTGAAGAAGAGTACACCAGGATGTTGTCAATATAAACAATGACACAGACATCGATAAGTTCCCGAAGAACATCATTCATAAAGTACTGAAAGGCGGCAGGTGCATTGCACAAACCGAAGGGCATCACCTGATATTCGAAGAGCCCAAATTTGGTGCGGAATGCAGTCTTCCATTCGTCGCCTTCTTTTATACGCACCAGGTGATAAGCTCCTCGGAGATCTAACTTGGTGTACACACAAGCGTCTTTCACCTGGTCGATAAGCTCAGGGATCAGGGGCAGAGGATAACGATTCTTAATCGCTATTTGATTAAGGGCGCAATAGTCTATACATGTTCTAAGGTCGCCCTCTTTTTTCGGCACGAAGAACAGAGCTGAGGAGACAGGAGACTTGGACGGGCGAATAAAACAATTGGCTAGGTACTGATCTAAATACTGACGCAAATGCAGGTTCTCAGGTTCCGTAAGAGCATTAATCCTACTACAAGGTAGTTGAGCATTGGGTACCAGATCGATTTGGCAATCATAAGACCGATGGGGAGGTAACGTGTTAGCCTGTTCCTTCTGAAAAACGTCTTGGAATTCTTGGTATTCTGACGGTAGCTGTACAGGGGTGGAAGTTGCTGAGGCTAGACCCATAACTGGATTTCTTGGATAACAAGTTGGTTCACAATCAGGAAAACTTATCTTCTTTGCTCACCAGTCGATTCTGGGATTATGTGTTTCTAACCAAGGAATTCCAAGAATTACTTGAAATTGTGGGGCCTTGATCACATCAAACACGATTGCTTCCCGATGTCCATCCTGACCCACCAGTGTCATTTCAACAGTGGAATGCGTTGCAGGCCCTGAGGCTATTTCGGTTCCATCCACTGTAGTAATGACATCTTGGATTACTTTCGGGCGGAGAGGGAGCTTAATCCTGGAAGCCAATTCACGGTCTATGTAGTTTCCAATAGCTCCACTGTCGATGTGTGCTTTTACAGCATGCAACTGCTGAGGCTGTTTTGGGTCCACGAGCACCATTGGCATGACAAAATGCGAGGTCAAAGAGTTTGTTTTCAAGCTCGGCAAGCGGACCCCTACGCTTGTCGGGCTAGGTCGTTTCCCGAATCAGGTGTCAATAAATCGTTATCAGTGGCTCCAACCACCTTCTTAGGTGGTTTAACCGGACAATTTCGAAGAAAGTGACCGGAAGTCCCGCAATACAGACAAAGTTGCATTTGCTGCCTTCTCTCTCGTTCCTTCTGCGTTAATGGTCCTTTAACACCGCCTATTTGCATAGGTTCGGATACGTCAGTACTCTTGGAGTTAGCGTGGGTTTTGATCGGTACTCGGGTTTCGTACTTGAACCGATCTGCTTTTCTATTTTGAAGTCTGTGATCAAGTTGAACCACCAAGTCTATGTAGTCTGCGCAGACCTGGGGTGGATCCACTATCTGAGCTAGAACATCCTTAAGCTCTCCGCGCAGGCCTCGATGAAACAATGTGATCCTTTTGTTTTCTGGCCATCCAGTTTCCACAACCAGTCTATTAAAGGTGGCAACGTAGGACAGGAGATCCTGATTACCTTGTCGTAAGGATAGCAGTTCTTTATCAAGGGCCTGTCCTTGAGAGTGTCGAGCAAACAATCTTTCCATGCTGGCCTGGAAGCCCTGAAAATCCTGGAGAATGGGATCATCCTGATTTACCAATGGAATAGACCAATCGGCAGCACTGCTACTGAGGTAAGATAGTATAAAGGCTACCTTGGTCTGGTCGTTAGGGAAGGCCCCGGGTCTGCATAGAAAGTGTAAACGACATTGGTTCATAAAGACAGCATATTTCTTGGGATCCCCCGCAAAACGTTCAGGCGGGGCCAAAGGCATATGTCCAGGTAGATTGATTTGTACCGGGTTATTCAAACCCATTGATGTGGAAGTACCTCCGGAATTAGCTAAAGGAGTGTGCCCTGCCTGGGCCTGCAATAACCTTTTGGCCAGGTCATCAGTTCTTTCCTTGGATAGGATCAGTTCTCTTTTGAGAGCGTTAGTCTCCTGGTGGGCTGAGTGCACTTCTGCCCGTAATTCCCCCAAAAGCTGGGCCAGCTGATCTGTCTCGGAAGTCTCCTTAGCGCCCGGGTGGGAAATTGTGGGTAGGCTTCGCGTTCTGTCACGCTCACCTGATTCCCACGGAGGCGCAGGTCTGGCTTCGAGTGCTGATGCTTCTTCAATGGTGAAGCGCAGGACTCTGATGATGGCCAGGAAGGGCCCCTCTACTCTCGCTTTTCTGGCTCGCAGGAATATTCCCCTGTGCGTGAAAAGGGAGTATTACCTACTGACGGAATAATGCTCAAGCCTCCCACTCCCTTCCAACCCTCCTCGATACCCTTCCACGATTCCCCGTGAAGTCCCACCTTAGGGTCTGGAAGGATGAGTTCTCCATCCTGCTTCTGATGCAGGGGCGCGTTGAAACCCAGTTACTTCACTGGATTGAGGTTTGATGGGAGTTCAAAATAAGCTTGACTATTCAGGTGAGGCGCTGTAAGAGTTCTGTTGCAAGTTCAAAAGTTCAAGCTTAATAATAATGTTCATTGTCTTATTGCAGCAAGCGCTAATGCAGCTAATGCTTATGTCTTTTTCCCCTTAGGGGCCGGGGTTCGGAATGCCGGAGATATGGCGCCGACCCGAAGTGTAAGTTCCGGATGAGCGTTCAGGTAATGTCTTTGCATTCGCTCATTCAATGTCTTTGTCTTTTTTCCCCATTGGGGCCGGGGTCCGGAATGCCAGGAAGCGGCAGGACCCGAAATGAAATGGGAATGACCCAACAGGTAAGTCTTAGAAGGAAACTGAGCTTTTCCTATTTCCCTTCCTTCTCTCACCTTCTTTTCTTGTCTTTTCTCTCTAGACTCTGGGAAGTGGGTGCGGATCCAGATTATCGCTGCTGAAGATGGAGGCGCCCAGGAAAGGTGAGTGAAATGCAGCGCTGCAGCGATCGAAGCGAAATGCTTTTAAAATGATGTCTTCCCTTTCAGGATCGTCGGTGTGATGTCTCCGTGATGCAGCTTTAGCAGGTAAGGTCTTCTTTCTCTTCCAATTCTCTCTTATCTCCCTTTGCAGGCGACCCAGGATGCTGACAGGCGTGGCTGAAGTCCAGATGCAGGAGCTGACACGGTGAGCATCCTGCTGCGAGGAGCAGAACAACGCGAAGCGTGAGTTGCTGATCGGGCGTGGTTTAAATAGCTTTGGAAAAAGTTCCAGGCATGTATCCTTCCACCGATCAGGTATGTATCCTTCCCCGACCACACCCAGGTGGAAAGTAGTCCCACAGGTAAAGTAGTTACATTCAGGCCTCAAGAGTCCCTGGAGGTAGCAGCATGGTCTGTATCAGGTAAGTGCACATTAAAACACTTGAACACATGTCTAGCTTTATGAGCCTGGCGCCTAAGGCGCCAGGACAGGGGTCCAACATGAGCCTGGCGCCTAAGGCGCCACGACTTTGTCCAAAGGGCTCCAGCTTGGGCCCGCTGGCACTTCCCTGGGGGGAATGATGCCTGCCTCTGGGGTTGCTGGGTCGGACCTGGCTCCTTGGAGGCAGGCATCATGACACTTGGACAATGTGCATGCCAACTGGCATTCTGTCTTTTGTTGATGTTACCGCTTGTGGCATGCATTTGTGTGTGACTTTGTATGTGGGGGGGTTGTTGGTCAGTCATTTGACCTGATTCCATGTCAGGTGTTATTGTCTCAGGCCTGTTTCCATTTATCACATGTCACTTTGTATCTAATTGGTCATGTGTTGGGCTTTTGGTTTGCTCTTTTGCTGTTGCATGCCATGTCATGGTGTGGCAGACAAGGGTGATGTGGGTTGGGAGGGTTTGGCTGACATACCAGTGATTGTCATGGCCTGTTTTGCAGAGGGGTGGTGTGATGTACTCCTTGCATGTGTTCCTTTTGGTCACACAGGATTGGTTATGTTTAAGTAGCTAGGGATGCACACAATGTAGCACTTCCGTGGCAACATTCTCAGGGTGGTAGAGTTGTGACAGTTGACTGTCTCTTTGTCATCATCGATTGTCACCTTGTATGTGCCAGGCCTGTGTGCACTCCGCAGGGGTGGAGGTTTAGGTGAAAGATGTGGCCACAATCTGGGTCCGGGCTGCCTCGCCACGTGCCCTTTCCCATCCCATGCGCAGCGCCTGTGGTGGATGTGGGGGCACCACCATGTCCATCGGTACGCCCTGCCGTGTTGCAACATTGTGCAGGACACATGCTGCCACAATGATCCTGCACACTACTGGGGGTGCATATAGTAGCTGCCCGCCAGAGTGGTCAAGGGAGCAGAAGCATGACTTGAGTACTCCGAATGTGTGCTCCACTATGCCCCTTGTTGCAATATGGACAGTGTTGTATCTTACCTTGGATGGTGTGGTGGGGTTCCGTATTGGTGTCATCAAGTGGTTGCTCAGAGGGTAGGCACTGTCCCCTGGGGAGGTCATAATGGTTGTGATTGGTTGGGTTTGTGTATTTGTCTGGGTGTGACATGCATGTATGTGCACAGGCCTTTGTCCTCACCTTGGAGCCATGTGTCGCCATGCTTCCCAGCTTCCATGGCCTGGCTCAGGGCAGACATTCTGTATATGAAACTGTCATGGGTAGACCCAGGATAGTTTGCATAGACCGAGGTGATGATTCCCTTGGCATCGCATACAAACGGTACGTTCATGGAATGCCAGCGCTTGCGGTTTCAATAGATGTACTCAATGCCCTTAGGGGGACGTAGGGCCACATGGGTGCAATCTATGGCACCAAGCTCTTTGGGGAAGTGTGCCACCCTGTAAAAGTCCATGACCACAACCTGCCTTTCTGTGGGTGTTCTGGGCATGTATATGTGCCTGCGGACTGAGGGGCATGCAGTCATGATTGCCAATACCTGGTGTAGGCAGCGGGACTGCGTGGCCTGTGAGATGCCCCCAACTATGGCAGTTGTCCGCTGAAATGACCTAGTGGCCAAAAAATGCAGGACATTGAGCACCTTTTCCAAGGGGCTCAGTGCTTGGGAGCACAAGGTGGGTGATGTGAGGTCATCCTCCCACTCAGTGACCAGGTCTAGGATGATACGAGGTGGAAACCTATACCTGCCATAGACCTGGTCATCAGACATCCCAAAAAGGCTGGTCCTGGGCATAAAAATGCAGGGCCTGGCTATTCTCCTCCTCCTGCGGTGTCCCACGATCAGTGCTGCAACAAATGGGGCATTCATCGTTGCTGTATATACGTGTTTGGTGTTTGCGCTGTGCGATGTTTTAACCCACTCTGCTCTGCCCTGCGGCATCACTGTGTGCTGGTGGCACCGGAATCAGCAAAATGGCCGCGAAAACCCCATGTGCGCCAAAACCTAAGGAAATTGTGCTCTACCAAGCACAAAAAGATGGCTGCCAAATCTACCTTACCTGTGTCAGTGGTGGAACGGAGACCTCACTGCTGAAACATGCCACTGGGCTGCCCACCAATTAAAAATGGAGACTGCATGAAAGGCAGTGCTTTACTGATAAAAACCGAGAAATTGTTCTTACAACCCTTTTTCTTGGTTGCTGAAAATACAAAATACCGATCCAAAACACCACAAAACATCCAATATCCTTGCTGGGTGTTAGCCATCACCTCCTTTAAGAAATCATTATGAACCTAAAATGTCATGGAAAGCAGAATCTGTCATCAAAATATCCACAGTAAAAACTGTGCCTGCCTTTGAAAATCTGTCAAAATATGGGCACAGTACCAGCGGCCGCCTGTATGACAGCTGTCAATACACTGCATGGAAATCATGGTTTACAAATTTGGTACACTGCATGCAAACCTATGCAAACTATAGGTTTACAAATGTTTACGAGTGTTTAAAACCTTTTTTGTAAGCCTTTGGTTTACATTGGGTTTACACATAAGTAAACCTTGTAGTTATGCAAGTCCATTTGGACTTGATGTTCCAGAGATTTGTAACCCCTAAGTTTGCCAAGGTTTACAAATCATGAATACTTTGTAAACCTAATGTATACTTCATGTTTCATGCACAATTGAACATTTCATTTACAAAGACAACTTATTTGTAAACCTTTGCAAACCTAGTGAACACCTAAAATGTGTCAATATTTGTAAACCTTTAGTTTATACCATTTACTATTGTTTGTAAAGCTAGTGTACACCTCAAAACTGTCATTATTAGTAAACATTTGGTTTACAGAATTTACAATGTTTGTAAACCTTTGCAAATAATGTTCAGTTCAGTCTTTTGAGTGCACTTTTACTTTATTAAATAGTAATGTTGTATACCCCTCAAAACACAATGTTTAAAGGTTGTGTTTTAGGAGTTTACTAATGAAACATTGTAAATACAGACCTGGAATCTACTGCAGTAGCTGTTCTCCCCCTCTGCAGTGACTTAGAAACGGCACATATGATTTGAAGAAAATTTGATTGTGCATCACTGGCAGCACACCTAAAACATATATTACAAGCCTTTCAACCATGTGATTGGATGACAACATTACACTGCAGACATCACATAAAATGTAGATCCATAACAAAACATGCAAAACAATAGCAGCAATTGAAATTGCCAGGAGCTAGGAGTTATTTAGCTCCTGGATATAGCCCAGGAGAGCTGGTTACCTTGCAACCAAGAGCTGCCAGAAGCTACTTCTGACACCCCAGGCAAGTGGTGCTATACAAACACGGTTATGTAATATTAACTGGATAGGTTTGGGTATGTGTATAAAAGAGAATCATGGACACACTTAAGAGACATTTAAAGCATATTGGATTATATATGAAAATGGACAATAAGTTAGAGTGTGAGTCTTAGGCAAAGCTTACATTTGCTGTGCTCGATGCACTAGCCGCTGGTCCCACCTGCGTATCTCCAGCCTAATTGGTGATGCCTGATACACAGGAGCAGAATTTTGATCGTGGTCAAGAAATCCTAATTTTGACCCCTACAATTGTAACCAGCAATTTTCTCTAGGATGCTAGACTCTTGCTACACCACACCTACATGTCTTGAATTGTCGGTTACTCCTCCAGTTATGGCTCTTGACTTGTCTTTTTTAATCTAAATTCACCAGTCGCTCAAATGTCATAAATGTCCTCAGTGTGCCAGAGTACTAAAAACGACTTCCACTGGTCAAATGAATGTAAGCAACAGCTATAAATTACGTTTAAAGCCAATTACTGGTGTGTCCCTCAACCTGATACAGAGCACCAGCTCTCACCTCCCAGAGGTTTCAGCACAATCACAATTCTAATCCCAGACAGTATCCAACATGATTTCACATCCTTCGATTGGAGTAGGGAAATCTGACTAAAACGCAAGCAACTTACAAGACACACGCATTCAAAACAGAATAATGGCAATTACAACGTGTGTGAATGTTGTCAAGTAGTTGTACAAATTAAGCCTTCCAGGTAATGGGGCATGTTGAACGCGGTCATTAGAAACAGAAACAAACCAATTGGGCAGTTAGAAGCATCTTTTCTGCCAATTCCCTGATGCAGCAACAATTTAGTCATAAAATAGTAATATTAGCCACATACGAAGCAAAAATAGCTAAACCTTTCATCTGTTTTAAAGTGTAGGGAGTGTTCGATAGTTTTTCGGAAGAATATTTCCTGTTGAAAAGCAACACCATTTGTGGCATAATAGACATTAGAGATAGTGATTTGGCCAGGATCAGAGTTTTGTCATGTGGGGGACTTAAAAATAAAGTTTGCTAATTCTCCAGTTTATTGAGGCATGTCACATACTCCTTCAGAACAAGGTGTACACAATAATGTGTTCCCCATACCCACTTTGTAAAGTTTGGACTCTCCAGTGTGAAGGTCTTACTTCTCTGTGCCCTCATCATGGAAATATGGTTCCCCTGGCCACTTGATGAAGCCCTGTATCACCCTTGTGAGCGTGTGTATGAAATTGGCATGGTGTGACTGACATACACATGCATAACTCAAATTCTAAAAAAGCAAAACGAGGACCATTAGCCAACTGTGACTTACTGCTTATAATGAAAAGGAAGGAAGAAAGAGAGAGAGCGAGAAAGAGAAAGAGAAAAAGGGAGAACGGACAAGGGAGAGAGAGAAAGACAACCATTAGCACAGACTGGCAGACTGCTTATAGCGAGCGCCTCCTCCATGGCAGATTGTAAGAAAGTAGGCTAACCATTAGCAATGAGTGGCAGACCGCTTGGAGCGAGCGCCTCCACAGTGCCTCTGATTCAAAGAAAGGAAGAAGAGGATCATTAGAATAGTGTGAGACTACTTAGAGACAGATATTTACTAGGGATCCAAGGGAGTGGAGGGAGGACAGAGAATCACACACAGAGGTGAGAGAGAATTGCGCAAAGAGGGCACAAACAAGACCGAATAAATGCTGGTCTAAAAGTGTTCCCAATTTGGGACAGTGGTGCATTTTACATCACTAAGCCTAAATGCCTATGCATTGTTAGAGATTGAACAGCCTTGTATTACAATAGCCGTTTATTACTTTGCATGTGTTTGAAGTCTAAAATCGTCTAACCCTTCGAACAAATTCCCCTTAGCCCCTTCATTTCAAGATGTTAAACATTCTTCAGTGAAAGATGTGTACATTGTGCTTCTTTTAATCAACTACCAATAAACTCATATCCAAATTTGAACAGCTATCCCAAAATAAAAGGGATTTGTTACCAATCTGAGTTAACATTAAAATCCATCAGCAACATAAGCTGTTCCCTCAGACCTAATCAGATTTCCATAAACCCAATTTATGCTTGTAAAATGCAGCAGGCGAAAACCCTGGCGTGCAACAATATTTCATCTATTTCCGAGTACCCATCCTTACACTAGCAGTTGTCTAGCTCTCTTACCGGAAAGCTGGAATGGCATAGAAGTAGCTCTTGGAACAAAGACTGGGTTAAAAGCAATCGGGATTGTAACTCAAGTCATCTGACTATCGACTACCTGTGATTACCAGCAATGAGGTTATGAGATTGTGAGTGGGGACATGTTCCTACTAATCAAAATAAAGATTTGATGGATAGGAGCACCTATGAGCAGCTCCAAGCTATCCGGCATCACCTAGTATACAGGAAACATATCTGGAGAATGAGCAGCTTAATACATGGCATGCCACAAATGTAACTTTCATTTAAGATCCAATTTATTGTCCATTATGTATGCCTCATTGGAATGTGATTGGAATTGAGTTTGATAATGTTTTGCTATTTTTTTATGGTGTGATTGATTTATGGAAAGTTTATTTTAAGCTATACACTAGGTTCTATTATTAATATACTGTATTTTACTTGTGTCATAATCCTCCTTTATACACATTCCCAAAACTGGTTATTTTCACGTAGGTATATTTAAATTGCACCGGTTTAACTAGGCAGTCAACTGTAGCTCCTGGTATTGCTTGGTGTCAAGCTAACTGAGCTCCAGGAATCTACAAGCATTAGATAAGTAGCTCCAAGCAAATGTCATTGCTGCATTCCATTTGAGGAGGACAAAAGAGACCAAAATGGTCAATCTTGCACATGGTGCCAATATATTTCATATGGCTCAAAGTGTTGCACTTTCCACAATGCAAAATACAAATTATATTTATTTACTGCTTATTTATATAGCGCCTATACATCAACTGGTGTTAAGGTGCCACAAAACAAAAAAAGTGTGCGGGTGGGGAGGCAGGGAAGAAAACAACAAAACGGTACTGCTATGCCTTGTGTCATTTGGATTGTGCAAGTGCAGTTATAGGGAGTGCAGGTAGAGGCGAGTTGGGAGGCATGCAGGTAGGGGGTAAGGGAAAATTCTAGGGTGGGATGGAATTACAGGGTAGAGTGGTGGCATACAAGTACAGGGGGAGGAGGGGAATAAGAGGGCCCATTGGGCTAGGCAAGTGCCAAGAGGAGGCCAGGTGGGCAAGTGCCAGGGGATGCAGGGAGTGAGGACCACATGCTAAGTGCGAGGACGGGGGTTGACCAGGCTCGATAGGGATGCACAGCCAGTCAGGCTAGTGAAGGGAAGGGGGCATGGAATGGCATGTGCAGGTTAGGGAGACCACAGTGCTGAGGAAGACTGGGTGAGGAGGGACTGGTGCCATGTAGGACTCAGTAGGGACCAGGCAGCCAGTCCATGAGGCAGAGGGGGGCATTAGCAGGGGTGGGGGAGAGAAAAGAAAGAAGAGAAAAGGAGGGTCTTGAGAAGCTTCTGGAAAGGAGATCTGGCTCAAGCCTGAGAGGGACACAGAGGCCATTCCACAGAGGTTCCTGCCGATGAGAGATCTACCCCCTGCTCTCTGCTTAGAAAAGCATCTGATCTGCAGATAATTGGAGCTAGAAAACCGAAGGGCTCTAGCAGGGAGGTGTTTAGGGAGACAGAGTTGGATGTAGTGCTGTCCCATGCCCCAGAAAGCCTTGTGGAGGATGCAGAGGGTCAATTTGATCCTCACAGTCACGGGGAGCCAGTGGAGAGATTTTAGGACTGGAGAGATGAGGGTCCATGGGCTTGAGGCCAAGGATAAGTCTAACAGTCCTATTCTGGATTAGTTGAAGGTGGTAAGGGAGGATAAAGGTAAATTGAGGAGAGGCTGTTGCAGCAGCCCGGTTTAGAGCAGACCAGAGCTCTGGAGACATTGGGCCTCATTACGAGTCCGGCGTTAACCGAGGCGGTAAAACCGCCTGGTTAACGCCGGACTCGTATTACCATTCCGCCTCCGTGATTCCCGGAATTACCGGGGCATCACAACCCCGGCTTTCCGGGAATCACGGAGGCGGAATGGTGTAAATCCCCATTCCCATTGAGTCCTATGGGACTCAATGGGAATCGGGATCATGGAAACACCGGCAGCATCTTGTAATGCTGCCGGTGTTTCCTCGTCCGCCTGCAGGCGGGCGGTGTTAAACCCGCAAGGTCAGACCTGGCGGGAACATCACCTCCCGCCTGCAGGGGTCGGGATCAGGCGGTCCGGAAACAACGGTGGCGGCGGGTTTACCGCCACCATTATTTCCGGACCGCAAGGGTCGTCATGAGGCCCATTGAGTTTCTGGGAAAAGGTGAGGAAATGGAGAATGCCTCTGAGGAGGTGCAGCTGAAAGTGGGCCTTCTTGGCAAGATCCACGATGTGACGAGAGAAATCGAGAGAGGAGTCGAAAATAACGTGAAGGTTTTTAGCCTCACGAGAGGGTGAGGGGAGGGGACCCATGGAGGGTGGCTGTTAGGGAGAATTCACCAGAATGGTCAGAATGGTTAATTTCCCTTACCGAATGAGTCCCTCGGCAGCTTTGCTGGATTTCTAGATTTATTTTTTCACCTGGTGTTAGCCTTTTTTTCCCACTCTTACATGTGTTTTGCTGTGTGTGTTTAACAGGCATCATCTTTTTACTGTGTGTTACACTGCACCTTCAGTGCAGTGACACAAGTTTGTCTTTTAGACTTCCCAACTCAAACTGCATTTTTCTGGGACTGACTACTGTCTCCCAGAACATATAAAGTTGCCATTAACTTCATTAGCCTCTGTAAAACCACAGACCCAGTACAAACCATCTTACATGGAGTACTGGAAAGGCTTAATACTTATCCCTTTTTGTCTGTTTCTCTTTGAGCATTATTTTTCTCCCTTTTCATCAAGACTTGGCTGGTGGCAGTGGTAACTACTCTATTTTTCCTACCGCGGTTAAGTCAAATAACCTTGGTATTGTTTAAGGCTATCTTGGTAGCCTCAGACTTAAACCCGCTAGACCATATATATGTTTTATTACGGTTCTGGGTGGGTTTATTCACCATTTCATTTAGTAAAAGTCTTTCTCATGTTTTACTCTGCGCGCCAAACCAGGTCTGGTTCCTTTGTCCACCGTCTTTTCGCAGGCTTCTACGCAGAAGCCCTCCTAAGCCGCCTGTATGTCTGGGGGGGGACAGGATGTGATGGGGGGTTTTAGGACTCCCTGCACAGGATCTCCTTGGAGACCCATGTCGCACTCTGAACTGATTGGCTGTGGTGACTGTCTCGGCGGGACAGCTACCCTGCTGTGTGATTGACAGCAAGGCTGTGAGAATGGGGGAAAACTGCATACAAAGCAGGTTTCTGGGTCTGGAAAGGCAGAGTCGCTACTGGAACGAAAGAACCGATGAGGAGCTGACGGAAGAGGTCCCCTACCACGACTGAACCGCCCGGTGAAGCCCTGCTGCAGGTCCGAATCCTCGAACTCCAAAGACAGAAGATCCTCCAGGAATCTTCTTCCCCTGAGCTGGTGGGACCAACCAGTTCGCCCAAACTGCAAGCCTCTGGTCGAATTCGATGTACAGAGCTACAGTGGGCCGGATAGCCAGCAAGGTGGGACCTGCTTGGGTTTTAAGAAGCGCACCTTTTATTTGTTGCTTTGCTCTGCTGCTGGTTTCTTCCCTGGGCAGTGCAGGACCCTCCAGTCTTCCTACTTCATGTCAGTCCGACAGTCGCTTCAGGAACCGTGAGCCTGCAGGAACTTCCAGGAACGTCTGCCTCAGCTACAGCTTCTTCTCCATTTAAAAGGTACTGTGCGAATCCAGTTGTTCGTTCCGTTCAGCCGCGGTGAATGTGTTTGAAATCTTTCTCCAATTCGAGGGCTTGTCTTTCTTTACTCTTTAAACTAACTTTTCTGCTGACCAACTTCGTCCGGAACTCTTGGCAAAGACTTAACCGTGAACTACCATGAGCTGTGTGATCTTGAGCAAGAGACTTTTGTCCTAGTGACATTGGCCCTAAGCCGGTTTGATTTGATTCCATCACTGTAGTTCCTCTTTCTGGATTGCCCTGCTTACTTACCTCTTGGTGCTGGTCAATTTCTTCCTGACTTTGTCTTTCCCTCCCTTTCAAATTTATGGAGTGCCATTTTGCTCCCACTTCATTTGTGAGCTTAACTTGTCTGGAACCTATTGCGAGTGGTGTGGTGTATTAAGAGTGTAATTTTTAAACTGCTTTAATTTAGTGAAATGTTATACAACTGATGTGTTAATAAATGTATAGTCTTTTACTCAGAAACCTTGAGTCAGTGTTTGTTTGAATCATATTAATTGCTGTCCTTTGTGTAAGTATTGATACTGCTCACTTGCTCTTGACATAAGTCTGGCTGCAAAGCCATCACTACCACTTTTACTGTGTAGTACGGGCATGTACCAAAGGTGAATTTGTACTGTCACTTGTAGTCCTATTTGTGTGTGGTGTTGCCAAAGAGTACTGCTTATAATTCTGCCTAATAGTGGCCAGAGAATAGGAGGGAAGGAGGAAGCAGGGGTCCCAATGAGAAGTATCTCAGTCTTACTGGCATTAAGGCAGAGTTTGTTAGCAGCGCACAATACCTGAATAGCAATCAGACAGTCAGGAATGAGAGAGGAAGAGGAAGTGGATGGATGCTTGAAGTAGCGCTTCTTATCACCCGCATAACAGTGGACGTGAGTTGAGAAGATGGAGATCAGGTGGGCCAGAGGAGCAGGGTAGATGTTGAAGAGCCACGGCGAGAGGATAGAGCCCTAAGGGACATCAAAGGTGGAGAGTGTGGGAGATGAGAGGAAAGGGCCCAGTTGAACCTGGGAATGTCAGTCAGATAGGAAGTAGGTCAACCAGTCCATTGCCAGGTCCGTGATGCGAAGGGTATCACAGAGCCAATTTATAAAGGTGGTATGATTGACCAGGTCAAAGGCAGTCGAAAGATTGAGAATAATGAGAACGAACGGCGAGTTGGAATCCAGATTTGAGAGCAAGTCTTCATGGGTGTTCAGGAGAGCAGGTTCCGTGCCTCTGGCTGCTCTGAAGTCAGACTGGTTGTTGTGGTGACAACCAACAGATTCAGGGTGCTGCATCAGTAGGGAGATGACCAACTTGTCCAAGATTTTGCCCAGGAAGGGGGTAATGAAGATAGGGGAGTAATTAGCAGGGCAGCAAGGGTTGGCAGAGCGCTTTTTAAGGAGAGAGTGAACAAGTGAGTGCTTGAGGGGTGGTGGGATGGAGCCAGTGGCAAAGGAGTGTCTGCAGAAATCAGCCAAGGCTGGAGGAAGGGAAGCAAGGTTGTCCCTGATAGTTTTGGAGGAACAGGGAAGCACTTGTTTGGAAGAGACTTTCACCAGTTGCCAAGATAAAATCTGTGCAATGCTCAGGCCACACATTTTGCAGTTGACCTCGCACTATTTTGTACCTGGTGCCACACCAAACTGCAGCTTCATTGGTACAGCCTGACACAAATAACAAGCAAGCACCATTATTACCAATGATGGCAGCAAATAATTTGAATGTGGAAATAGAGATGTACACACACACACAGACTGCCTGATACCTAAAAATACAGATAATACATACAGAAACAAATAATGGCACAGAAACGAACACATAATGTACACACATCACACATTGCTCATGCAGATACAAAAACAGCCCCGTGGCACCAATCTACTTCTCCTGCCACCGCATGGGTGAATGTGTGGATGAGTGACTGTATTTATCAGTCCACAGATCACTGGTAGAATTACATGGGATTGTATGGATGGAAGACAAAGAATGCTAAGTTTCGTACCTAAATCCAAGTTTAATTTTGATGACCACGGTATTTGTAAATGGGAAAAGATACATTATTTTAAACATACCAAAGATGTCAGGGTCAACCAAGAGTCCTTTGTTGGCTGGGCTTCTAAGTAACCTATAGGAAACACAGATAAAGAAAATCTTGTCACTGTGCTGCTGCATGGGACATTCAAAAGTAGTAATTTAAGCGAGGAAAGGTATTAGCAGGACATTTTACTTATCTGATGGGAGCTTGGATTTGCAACACTGCCATCTCTTTGATGGTCAATACATGTATGAGTTTTGGAACCTGCGGAGGTAAAAATGAATAATTTGGTTTGGATTCCATGATGTACTTAACATGCTTCCATCTTCTAACAAGACAAGTTGGTGGGACCACACACATTGGTCTTCCATTAGTCCTTAGAAATAAAGACCTTATACTGAATTTAGACATCTGCGATGAAGCACCCCACTGCATTTAATCCCAAGGTAATCCAGGTCCCCAAGCTTTCTTAGCCATCCATCACAGAAAAAACATCTCCTACTCCCTCATGCCTACAAAATGTTCAGCATCATGTTGGCGGTGGCCCTCCTTTTGCTCTGGGTTTATTGTCCAGGAGAAAAACTGCTCCATCCACTTTTGATTTATGTTTACTATTGCTAGTACCTTTCCCCACCAGGTTAGGTGTTTGGGCAACCAGACTTCTAAATTTATCTTTAATTATTTGGAGGTTCTTTCCACCATGTTGCCGGGTCAGGGTCTTGACCCCTCCCAACCTGTCATAGGCGTACCAAGGCATATGCCAGAGCTGATTCTATCCCAGTGGAGGGGTGAGGGAGTTGGGGAGCCTTAGGCCATGACACCCCTGGGCATACAATGTATCTGGGTTTCTACTGTTTCTGGCCCTATGGATAAAACCCGGTACAGAACAGGAGCAGCAAACTGGCTGCCCTAATGGACATTAACTATCCTTCCTCATTCAGGAGCAGAATGGGAGACCAACACTCACTGCACGAAGCATAGAGTTCCTGAGCAACTGGAACTAGCAAGAGACTGCACAGGAATAGGGCAGGCTCAGAAACACTCCACAAATCTTGTAAAGTGAGGCACCAAGGATAGAAAGAGGAACAGAACACAATCACAGTGTCCTCATGGCTGGCAGTAGAAAAATGGAGATTGAAAAGGGATGTGGAAAAAGGCCCTCATGAAGACTTCCAGGGGAAGTCCCAGCACAGAATGGAAGGGTATGGGAGGAAATGACAGTAGATCAGCTAGTTAATGACAGGGGAAAACAAGTGAGCCATGTGTCCATTGGAAGCACAAGGAAGTATCTAGACAGGAAAGGGAGGGCTATACAAATCCAGGAGTGTCAGCTGGCAGTGAAAGATGCTTAGGCGAGGTTGGGAAGAGTTGAAGTAGGACCAAAAGCCAACATACGCATGTGCAGCAGGTGGAGGACTTGGAGGAGGGTTTGCTTTGTTAGGATGGAGCGAAAGTAAGGCTTTGGGACTGCGTAGTTGGTACCAGTTTAGTTGCATGTGCTTAAATGAGAAAGCAAGAAAGAGAATGAGAGGGACAGATAGGGAGAGGTTAGATCAGGATAGTAAAGGGAAAGTAGAGATAGACTAGGAGGAGAGAGTAGAGAAGGGATGCATGGATGAAAGGAAGCACAGTAGACAATGTGCAATGTACAATCTTCAAATAAATATATTTAACATGTGTGTTCTGAATGGCATTTGTGTACCTTTTATAGCTTCTTGCCGATGACATCCCGTGTTAATCTTCCCTTTTGCTACATTCAAGGTCCGGCAGGTAGCGTGCCAAGGTGCTCATCTGTCTTTGTTTTGCCATCATCGCTGTCGCCCTTGGTTTCACAGGGTACACCAAGAAGTTTGTTACAAGAAGAAATGTCCTCTGTACATATAAGAAACGAAAAATGATTAGGTTTCTCAAGATATGGAAATTGTTCAAATATTTAATGAAGTCACATCCATAAGAATATTCTCTGTATTTGGTGGTCTGTTTATTTTGTTTTCTTACTGCTTTTCTATTTTTCTGCCTAATTGGTTATTTATTCCCATTGTATGGTGCTTTGGTGAAACAGGTGTGCAAGCACAATACATATAATTATAGCGCTGTAGGCTTAGGCAGTCTATTGCAAATTTTACAAGGGTATCGACCACAAGATGTCTTCACAGGAATGCCGGATGAAGAGGGGAAGACAAGAGGCAGGAAGAAGACTAAGGTTTCACTTGCATATTGACTGATAAAATAAAGCATTTATTTTAATTGGGGCATCAACCAACTTTCTTTTTTACCCAAGGGGTGCTTACTTCTGATGCTGTTGCCGGACCAGTACTGCGATGAGATGTTACGGTCCCCCTTTTTTTCCACTGAAGAGCCAGTTCCAGGCAGTGTTCAATGACCACCTTCTGATGCAAATCCATTCTGTCCCAGTACACTGAAATAGTAGCACAGACATTAATATGACACATAATAATAGCAACAAATGGCACTTCTTACTGGGCAATGATATGCTATGGCATTCATAACGCACCTGTACACAAGTATTTCTAGGTGTGTCAGCCTAGCAAAAAATAAACTTCACTTTAAAGCCTAGCTTCTACCTGTGATGGCTTCTAGTTTGACACAATTGGTTTCATTTTTATCTGGATATTCAAATTTGTTAGAACACCATGCTTACAAGAAGCTAGTATTCACCTCTGACATGGGGCCAACCTGTACTTCCCCAGTTCGGGGACCCAGATGAGCCCAAGGCATGTAATCACAAGTTAACCAACCAGTGGCATCTACCTAGCCCCATTTCTTCCAGCAAAGTAAACAAAGTGCCTGTCAGTGTTTTTTCAAAGCAGTCTTCTGAGAGTTAATGACTTAATTGGATTGGAAAACCACTACTGGTGTAATAAAGGAGTCTTACCCAGGTCTGCCTACAGCCACTTCATTTAGAACTGGTGCGGCAAGCTTGCGGCTTCAGCTAGATCGCACTGAGACAGCTTGTGAGGTGAATAGTGAGCGCTGTGACCAGTCTAATGCAGGCCAGAGCTCCAGTAATGGGTTCTTCACTTACACCTGGCTAGTCTGTTTCCAAGAGTGAACCCCAAAATTAAGACAGGTAAGCTATTGAAAAATGTATGAAGAAAGAAATAATTCAAAGTAAGTAGATACCAGAACATGGCAAAAGGGCAGCAGAAAGAATGCATAGCTACTCAGCCCCATATTTAGATATATGCTATCTTGTAAAACCTAAAATTGTAAAATGGGATAAAATGTCATATCATCAGAATGGTACAGTATCAAGGCACATTTGAAAATGCAGACAGTTTTATTAACTCTGTAGACATCCCCGTAGGATCATCCATGTCGACTCCCAACCTCCCCTCCTAGTTCTCATTCCTACACCACCCACGCTCCCTTACAATGACAGTTAAGGGGGAATGAATATGATCTGACACATTAAATATCTAACAATTAGAACACATTACAAACTCCTTAACAGTAATAAAGCACCCACATCAAGAACTATGAGTGACCTTAAGGCTGCAGCAAAGACTTCCTGTCCAGGATCGCACAACACTATTTTTAGTGCAGACAATATTGACAAAAGGGTTACAAATCCCAGAATTTAGCTCTCTTCAACTACATTTTTTATCAGGTTGTGATGCCCAATGCTTGCGAGCGTACCCCACAATTCCTATGAAACACAAATAATTGAGGAATTCCATTTACTAGTTCACAGGTACAGCACCCGAGAATGCCAGGTCCACTGCTGTGACTTCAAAGGCCATGGTGGCAGTAGACTGTGCACCGCTCAAGGATGCAAGAGATTAGGACTAAAATTTCAGAATTAACAAGTCAAGTCTTGACTCACTACACTTTCTCTCCAGGTCCTGTAATACGAAGGCCACAGAGCCTACTCTGCAGGGTACCCCTGCGCACACATCAAATCCAGAACTCTTAAGATCATAGCTTGCTATCCCCCCGCACCTTTAAGTCCAGGCCAAATCCAAGACTAGAGAGGTACGCTCTAGGAGCTGCTCCCCCCCCCATCACCAGTTCTGCAGGTGTGACCCCCAATGCACCCACAGAAGATCTGTTTTCTTCACCTACAGCATGACTGGGGAACTGCCAACCATCCAACATGCCCGTTATGAATGGCCAAAACACATGATAGACTGCATGAGGGGTTCAGTAACCCATCGCCTACTCCAGCCATCACGCTCCAGCCGCCAGTAGAGGCTCCAGGTTCCACCGCCACCTCATGAGCCAGATCCCACCGCATGAGCCAAATGGCATGGGCGGCTACACAACAACTGGCGACGAAGCGGGATACCATCGCAACGTTCGCTTGATGAACACGGCGTGTTTTACATCGACGATGCTACACGGTGGTGAGTCACGGACCCGGCGGGAACAAATCCATGGTGCCCTAGCATCTGGTATGCAGCAGTAGCGGCCTGAAAAGGTGCTTGTGCGCTGCTCATACCACATTCACAGAATTTTTGGAACTCTGGCAGTCCTCTACAACCCAGAGGACAGCCAACATCGCAGAGCCACCGAACAAAAGGTGACTGGACAGCTCAGCTGGCAACAAGGAAGACACACTGAGCTGGAGGAGAGCAATGACATGCTGAATTCCACCGTCCAGTAACGGGAGGTACGTACGCTGCCCACCCGAGTCAGGTTTGCGGCCTCTGAGCCATAAGGAGGTGCCTGTGCGACCTGTAGACATGGCGGAAAGTGACGGAGAGGCAGAAGCGGCGACAGTGGTGGTGAAAGCACAACAGGGGTCATTTCTACCCATGCAGGAGTTTGATGTGTCCGGTCCCCCTTCGAAGTTGGGCCCAAGATGGTTGCTATGGATAAAAAAACTTGATATGTACTTTGCAGCGACTGGGATAACCAATGACGATGCAAAGAGGGCCACTCTTCTGTATTCGTCAGGCCTGGAGGTCATACGCATATATGAATCCCTGAACCTGCAGGTAGTGACCTATGATGCCGTCAAAACTGCTCTGGAAAATCACTTTATACCACTCTCTAACGTCGACTTTGAGAGGTTTGTCTTCTGTGGCGAAAAACAGCGGGAGGAGGAGTCAATGGATCAGTTTTGCGCTCGACTGCGGCTCATGGCCACCACGTGCCGATGGGACAATGAGGAGTCGATGATTAGGAATCAAGTACTTCAAGGGTGTAGCTCGGGAAAACTACGAAGGCAAGTGTTGAGGGAACCGGGCTGGACTCTGCAACAAATCCTAGACAGTGGAAGAACCTATGAACTGGCGGAGTCGAGCGGTGCCAAGATGGACTGAAGAGGGAAAATCGAGACCAAACCCATGCCCCCTCACTCCAAGCGCATATATAGAAGAACAGCAGGAAGAACAAGGAGCGCACTTATCATTTGAACCAGGCCCCAGCGCACCCATGGGTGAAAAATATGCTGAAACACACCCACTTCACCAACAGTGCAACTTCCATGCTACATTAGAATCAATGCTGCAATATCAGAATCTACAAACATAAAAATCCCTGTTTAAAGGCTTGCAAATGCCTATATGAATTAACATGGTCTAAATGCACAGTGTAAAGCCATGTTTCAGGAAAATTACAGCCAAGTTTATTTCACTCACTGAACACTGGCTGCGGGAGCCTTCAGCAATGTTCCTCGCAAAACATCCGACCTGCCAAGGCCGCACATTCAAGATAAAATTGCTTTCTGCAGACAAACATTCCTCGCAAAACCCCCGAACTGCCAAGGCTGCACATTCAAGATAAGACTGCCACAAATGCGAATAAATCACGGCAACCCAGTGTGCTTTTTTTTTTTTCTTTCTGGGAAAGAAAGACATTTTCTCAAGGACTCGCACAACATTTGAAACATAAATTGTAACAAGAATGGCGCAGCCCAGCCAATCTGCGCCCAGAGCCCAGGTGCAAACTGCTTTCTTCAGCTAAAAAGTTATGGGAACAAAGTCATAATGTAACAGGTTAGAATTAGGTAATGGGGGGTGGCACAGCTAAATCAACCCACTGACGCAAAAGGTTAATATCCAATTGTCAGTCTCACTATAAGGGCTACATAGGTAACCTACCACTTAGCAGCCAATAGCAGGAGGAGATAGGTTTCTGGGAGCTGATCCAATTCTGTGAGATCAGCCTGCAGTGTGATTACAAAGCTGGCTTGCAAGCCAGCCCCGGGGGAGACGGCGCCTGAACTCGCGATGTGCACGATGCTCTGTGTTTTTTTTTTCTTTTTTGCTGCCCAGAAATAAATGCAGTTTGGAACATGCTGCTGCCTGCTTGGGACTCTGTTGCATTTCTGGGGGCCATATGGGAGGTGTTGGGGTCTCCCATAGATGGTGAGGGTATGGCTGCTGGCCCCCACTGCCCTGGTGGGGGTCCAGCTTCTCCCCAACAAGTTGGTGCCCTCTGTGAGGCTCATTGCTCATTGTAACATGGGTGAATGAGCACTGCCTGCGCAAGCCCTGCGTAAAACTGAACTCCCTGGCGCCGACTCAAGGAAGCTGTGGGACCCTCGCCTGCACCTGAAGACCACCGGAAAACGCGTAACCGGCTAAAGGCTTCGGGGGCCACTTGGAAATACCCCGCTTGAGGGCAGGTGAGAGACCTGCAGGAGAAGGGGTCCGGTGAAGCGCCTTGAGGGGGTGTCCAGCAGCGGTGCAACTGCCAGTGCAGCATAGGAAAATGTAAGTCAACCAGCAACATGGGCTTTGAGGGGGGGAAACGTTTAAAGTATTATGATGCATTGTTGATCAGTATGTTGCAGAAATGTTAAGTTCTTTTGTTTGGGTAGAAACTGAGGGAGGGATTGTAAATTGGGTGGTGGGTGATTGTACATTGTCGCAAAATTCAGCGCATTGGTGGTGACCAGCACGTGGATTGTAGTTGGGACTGGGGCGGTGGCAGTGGTCCCTTCTTGTGTTTTTGAGCCTATTGGGTGGGGTAGTGACTCCCTACATATAGAACAGGAGTGCCGCGCTGATTGGTCTGGATGGCGATTTCATGTACGGGGTCTGGATTTCCTATGAATTGACGTTATAGATCAATGAGTAGATGAGGTTCCCTTCTAATTGAGCCTTTAGTTCAGTGAGTGGATGATAGTTGGCTGGTGAGGAGCGTATCACACGTTAGGCGATGCAGCGTGTGCAGTCCAATTATAAGAGTTTTATTGTGGTTTACCTTGTTCCAGTTGAGACAGGAAGACAACTGTGGGGATTGTGGGGTTTTATTTTGGGATTTTTGTGGGGTTGGGAGAAATGGGTTATTGTTCTGTGTATGCACATTTGTCTGTTCATTTGCACTGTGTTTTTAGTTTGGTGACGTCACCTTCAGATTGATGCATAGGACACAGAGTTTTGAGGAGATAGTGGTGTGGTTTTGGATTTGGAGAATAGGTGACCCAGAGGCGGTGTGTGGAAGACACATGCGCAAGATTGTGGGGGTGTGCCGGAGAAGGCAATGGTTTGGTGAAGATGGGCTGCACGTGGAGTGCACTCGCTAAGGTGCGGAGCCAAGAAGGCTCACAGAAGTTGAAAAATGGTCAATTATCTTCTAACTTTTGCTCCCTGAACAGCGGACTATCGATATTTTCAAATTGAATAGAGGTAAAATGTATCACACAATACAGAAATGACTCCCCTTTACCTGTTGTGTAGCACACAGCTCCCATGCCGAAATAAGTCAGTAAAACATAGTGTGCAAAGATTCAAAAGTACTGAAGGTAAATTAAAAAGACCATGGCTGCTCATAGGCGGCTTCTCCAGAAGCGTGCAGCAATCGCTAAGGACACACATACACAGCACTTACACGGGAATAGCTTTAAAAGCACATGGCTACAGTAGAACTGTGTGCACGAAGGAAAGGGAAGATGCGAGGGGTCAGCTGATGCTGAACCAGCACGAGCAGAGGGAAGAGGGGACTCACCCTTCTGAACCTCCGGGAGTGTAATGTTTGATGACACAGGGGCAGAGAAAGGCAGATGAGGACAAGTAGGCACAAAATAAATTATTAAAGTATGCAATGGGAGGGGCAGTTAAAAACAGCCTCAACACACACGCACAAGAATCACAATAGCAGTGTCAACAATCACCACAATATGCACCGCCCATGTGGGGAGGATACATGGGGCAGGATGGGATCATTTCAGCAGACACCATAAGCACCAACGCAGGTACTGTCACCACTACATGTACAGACACAACAAATGACAGCACCACTACCCCAGGACTGACTAGAATCACAACACAGGGGCACTGCACAGGAGCCAGCACCCACACAGAACACTGACACAATAGCAATGGTACCGGTTACATGACTGGGAGGGGTCTTCCTGATGGGGAACAAACCTTTCGAAGGACATAGATTGACATTATACCGCTAATAGGACAGCCCAAGACAAACTTGATTTGACTCACTCTGCCACACACACTCATGCTCCACCTCCCCGACAGAGCGGGCGAGACGCGCGCCGACACACACACTCACGCACACTCAATAATGCATAGGACAATTGCATAGGGGTGGTGATAGGTATCAAAACATTTTCTTTTCTGGGTGACAGTGGGGCGACTAGGCCATGCGTTAGGGAAGAGAGATTTGTGACATCATGAGCGATGTGGATATGACCACCTTATTAACAGAGAAATCCATAACTTGTTAAACACCAGACATACACATGTTGAAAGTAAGGAAGATTGTTTAAGGATAATGGGGGTACACGGTACAGAGGGGGGTGCATAATGATAGCGCATCACAAGAGAGTACATTTAGCTACATTTTGAGCACACATCTTTCAGTGAGGAGACTGGGCTCATGAATACACGATTAACACAGAACAATTAAATGAGACACACAAGGTGGAAGAAGGTGCACTTGAGGGGGGAGGCCTACATTTCATTGACAGTTCACCACAGGAGGAGAGAAATAGGGGTAAGGGGTGGATGATCTATGTTCCCAACAGAATTTATTTGGCGACAAAATGACAGTGCAAGTGGTAATGCCACTAGCGCTTTTGAAAATAGCACTGGCACAAATGCATTAGCCAACACACATAGAGAAAGAGGTCATTGCTGCACGAACTGGAGAATGATGGTTGTATTAAAATTTGAGAGCAGATATTGGGGGGAGAAATATATTGTTTAAATGTAACAGTAATTATAGTAGTGGAGTAATAAAATACTAGACTAAATGAGTAATTAACAGAGTAGGTAGGGTTTAAAAAGTGGACATGGGGTGGGATAGAGAGAGTGGGAGTAAATTGTGAGAGTTGGGTTTGAAAGAAAAGAGGAAACAAATAAATAAATAACTAAATAAATACAAAAGAGGGGGGAGAGACAGGTAGCGAATAATTGGTAGCGGAGTTCATTAGTACCAGCTTAAAGTGCCTGCAGTTCACTGCGAGGCACGCCCTGAGAAGTGAGAGAGGAGCCATAGAAAAAAAAAAAAAAAAGATTTAAAAACCCTGCGATTATCTTAACTAAGTATCATGGTGCACTTAATTTAGAAACACAGCCACCCTATATGACAAATCTACCACCCTGATGTTTCCCTATTTAGCTTGTCAGTGCCTGATGCCCCACGGGACAAAGGCACGCACTATAAATAGCTTACAACAAAAGCACAGTAAATATAAAGATCCAAAGGCCCATGTGTACACTAGCACCTAAATTGCGCATATATGATCCGAGTGTGCAATGAATATCTTCACATAAATTAAGTGCCTACCCATTTTCTGAGTACATTTCGAATTGTGTAACAATTTACAGTCAGACCGCCATTGAACGCCACCAGGTGGTGACAGGATGGTGCATAGGTGTACCATTGGCTCCTCCCACTAGGACACTGAATAGTGTGAGAGTAGTGAAGAGAGGTTAGGTCAAGAAATTGAAGAATATGTAAATTCTCAGGTCTCAAGCGCTTCCATTTCATTTCTCGCCAGATATAAAGGACCCAGGGCAGGCCTGAAGACAACGGACAACCAACACCCAATGGCTGTGGACTGCAGTGGGACATTTTCCCCTCCTGACAGACTTTGTTAGAAGCGTAAGGCGTCAAGCCCTACAAAGCGGTGGCCACCCTGGCAACGAGGGAGCAACGATCAACAGGGCCAACGCAAGAGATTTTCATGAACTGCAAAATAGCACGAACACTCCCGAGTTAGGGGAACATGGCCATCCTATGGTCCAATGCACACTAGCAACTAGAATAGGGACTGACACACGCATTTCCAAAGTTTAATTGAGATTCATATTACATTTTGTGCACCTACAGCTGTAACACTGTTTTGTTTCTTCTCTTTTCCCCGCACATTCAGGTTGTTGCGTATGTATGCTGTTAGAAATGTGTAGGAAATTTCCTTAATGTTATCTTCCATTAGAAATTTTGAGGCCTACTGATTAAAACATCGTGAAGCATTCCCCACTCAATTGCCCACCCTATCAAGAACCTCAGACCCCTTAGAGCATGTTTCCCTGAAGTATATTTCCTTGCTTCCATTGAATAAACAGCCCAAGATTTTCCCTACCCATATTGAGAAATTTTGAAAACACGAAATGTCCAGGGGGAGGTTTGATTTTTGCCCTTAGTGATTGTTTAGTTCGCGGAGCTTGAGGTTACTAACAAGTACTAACGTATTAACGCCTTTCTTGCGATTTTCAGGCGGGCAACTTTATCATCTCATCAGCTGCAAGGACCCAGCAGCTTAAGTGGTTATGGGCAAGCAAATAAGGACTTTTACCTTCACGATGGGACTATTAATGATGAACGAAATAATGGGGGTGGTACTTTGAAAATTATATGTAATAGTGAGCATTACCGCTGTATCCCCTGCTAACATTCCCTAACCTAAGCAGGAAGAGTTACGGCGTCAGTGGGTAAGGAAAAGCTGCTGCTAAAGTAAAGAGAGTTAAGGGCAGACACAAAGGGAGTAAAACATACACATAACACACATAGCAGAAGTGACCAACAACATGCACACATGTACAAAATTGGTAGGGACACCACTGGAGAGAGCTGTCCTGACTGTTCTTTAACATATGCCGGAAGAGAATTGATTACAACAGAAATTACTACAGCAGAGCACGACGCCCATGTATCCCAAGGTGCGAAGAAGATTGCAAGTGAAGACAGCAACATTGAGATTGAAAGAAAAAAAAAAAAAAAAAAAAAGGGGGGTAATGCCCTACGGAAGATGATTAAATAAAGCAGCTAATTGGAGAACAACTGTATGTGGAAAGTGACCAGAGAGAGAAGAAACAATGAGCAAATGCACAAGTGAGTAAGCTGCAAGAGAAAAAAAAATGAAAAATAAAAAATAAATAAATAAATAACTAATAAAAGAAGAAAGAAAAACAAAAAGAGAAGAAAAAAATAAAATAAAAGAGACAAAAATATGATAAGTGCCTAACGGAGTGAGACAAAAGAGCAAAGATGGTCACTTGGGTGGAGAATGAAGAAGGACGTATACTGTTAAGGTACCAACGTTATGTTACCAGCACAACAGTGACAAGAAGTGGACAATCATTCTGGATGCAAGAAGGTTGAGAGAAGTTGCGAGATGAAAGCAGGAACATCACTGCTTATGGACTACTATTGAGCACATGCATCTAAAGATCAAGAGAAGCTACCACTGAATTGGGGAGGAGAGTGTTCATTGGTGCGCATCAGCATGCCCTTGTTGGTGATGACCAAGGAAGATGTGAAGAGTGACACATCCACCAAGATGGAAAACAACGGAAGAAGAGAAACAGACAGAGGAGTAAAAAGAGGGGGGAATTACTTCTCGAGCGAGACAGAAGAATGATTGGGTGCAGTACCAGCATACTAAAGAATGATCAGCAAAAAATGCATCTGAAAAGAGAAAGCAAAGAACTAGCTAGTGCTTGCATGGTAATGGATGACATCATGACTGCCTGGTTGATTGAAGGTGATAACAGAAGGACTAGTACCGAGCACAGCATCATTGTGCAAGATAGAGATACATTGCAAGGTGTAAGAGAACAACAGAAGAAGACATCGGAATGCAAATAAGAGACATGGTGAAAGGAAGAGCCGGACTAAGATAGCGGTGTGCAACATGGTTCCAGCAGTAATAAAGGTGGCCACTCCCTGTGATCAGAGGAAGTACGAAGGGAAGTGAGTGTGGTGGAACACAGAAGGAGAACACTCCTATATGTACTGTTCATCAACAACAATGCAGAAAATTATGGACACTTCAAGGAATTGACAAAGATATGCAGACCGGAAGGAGGTGAATGTTGCTTGGTGGTGTGGTCGACAAAGTCGACCAGAGGGGGGACTGAAGAGGGAAAATCGAGACCAAACCAATGCCCCCTCACCCAAAGCGCATATATAGAAGAACAGCAGGAAGAACAAGGAGCGCACTTATCATTTGAACCAGGCCCCAGCGCACCCATGGGTGACAAATATGCTGAAACACACCCACTTCACCAACAGTGCAACTTCCATGCTACATTAGAATCAATGCTGCAATATCAGAATCTACAAACATAAAAATCCCTGTTTAAAGGCTTGCAAATGCCTATATGAATTAACATGGTCTAAATGCACAGTGTAAAGCCATGTTTCAGGAAAATTACAGGCAAGTTCATTTCACTCACTGAACACTGGCTGCGGGAGCCTTCAGCAATGTTCCTCGCAAAACAATCGACCTGCCAAGGCCGCACATTCAAGATAAAATTGCTTTCTGCAGACAAAAACCCCGAACTGCCAAGGCCGCACATTCAAGATAAGACTGCCACAAATGCGAATAAATCACGGCAACCCAGTGTGCTTTTTTTTTTTCTTTCTGGGAAAGAAAGACATTTTCTCAAGGACTCGCACAACATTTGAAACATAAATTGTAACAAGAATGGCGCAGCCCAGCCAATCTGCGCCCAGAGCCCAGGTGCAAACTGCTTTCTTCAGCTAAAAAGTTATGGGAACAAAGTCATAATGTAACATGTTAGAATTAGGTAATGGGGGCTGGCACAGCTAAATCAACCCACTGACGCAAAAGGTTAATATCCAATTGTCAGTCTCACTATAAGGGCTACATAGGTAACCTAGCACTTAGCAGCCAATAGCAGGAGGAGATAGGTTCCTGGAGCTGATCCAATTCTGTGAGGTCAGCCTGCAGTGTGATTACAAAGCTGGCTTGCAAGCCAGCCCTGGGGGAGACGGCGCCTGAACTCGCGATGTGCACGATGCTCTGTGTTTTTTTTTTCTTTTTTGCTGCCCAGAAATAAATGCAGTTTGGAACATGCTGCTGCCTGCTTGGGACTCTGTTGCATTTCTGGGGGCCATATGGGAGGTGTTGGGGTCTCCCATAGATGGTGAGGGTATGGCTGCTGGCCCCCACTGCCCTGGTGGGGGTCCAGCTTCTCCCCAACAGGACGCAGCAGTGCGCCCTGGGAAATCGGAAGAGGTATTTGCTATCAGTAAACAGACTGCGTCGAAAGACAAGTGGGGTCAGAAACGACAGGAAACGCGTTCCCCGACAGGGCCTGGATCGATCTGGCAGTATTGTGGATATGATTTACCTCATTCTGAGGAGTGTCCGGCCGAATCAAGGTCATGTGGTCAGTGCAACGGACCAGGACACTATGCCCGTATGTGTCATGCCCCAGCTCCCGTGCCAACACAGAGGGGCCCGGCCAGGGTACGTGGAGGTGGTTCGAGAAGGCAGAGGAGTATTGCGGCTTTGGAGCAAGAAATGCAGAGACTTCAGCTAGCTGAAGAGGAAGAAGAGGAGGAAGACAAAGTATTTTTCATCTCGAGCATCGCTACTGGGGCGAAGAGCAAAAGACAGCCCAAATGTGTCGTGAACATTCAAGGGGTGCCGACACAAGTGCTAATTGACACAGGGGCCTCAGTATGTGTGCTGGCCTCGGAACACTACCAGAAGAGTCCTGGCCCTCCCACGCTGGACATTTCAACGGCGAGGATTTTCACGTTTGGGGGAGACACTCGGCTTCCCATCAAGGGTGTGTTCGTAGCGCTTGTATCCAGGGGCGGAAAAACCATAAAGGCCCGGTTCTTCGTTACTGATGTGAGTCCACACTCTCTACTCAGTTGTGCGGCGTCCGAAGCCCTGAACCTGGTTCACTTTGCATTAGAGGTCTATCAGGTGGATATCGAGACACTGCTGGACAGGTTTGCAGGCATTTTCTAAGGAGTTGGGAAGTTGAAGGCGCCCCCGGTTCGTCTGCACATTGACGACACGATCAGACCAACAGCTCTCAAGCACAGGCGTATTCCGTTTCATCTGCGAGAGAAAGTGGAAGAAGAGCTCCGGTCGCTTGTCAGTATGGACATTATCGAGAGAGTGGAAGGACCGACGCCCTGGGTCTCGCCCATTGTGGTGGCGCCCAAACCGAAACAGGCTGGGGCAGTGAGAATTTGTGTTGATATGCGTCTCCCCAATGCCGCGATTAAGAGAGAGAGACACTTAACGCCGACCCTCGATGATATCATTGGGGAGTTGCAGGGGGCGAAAGTTGGGGAACCGTCCACGTGGACTTTGGATCGACGGGTCGAGGCATGTATCTTCTGGTGGCGGTGGATCAGTGGTCGAGGTATCCAGAGGTGGAGGTAGTGGAGTCCACCGTGACGGAGTTTACCACGAAGGCCCTAGACAAAATGTTTGCCGCGCATGGATTCCCAGACATACTTTGCTCGGACAATGGACCGCCGTTTACCGGCAGCCAGTTTGCCCAGTATCTCCAACAGAGGGGGATCCGTCACCGCAGGGTATCCCCGCTGTGGCATCGAGCGAACGGAGAGGCTGAAAGGATGATGCGTACCTTGAATAAGGTACTGAGGATTTCCGCCAGTGGGGGTGAGGACCTTCTGAAAAAGCTCATGGAGTTTCTGCTTGAATATCGCACCACGCCTCACCAATCGACGGGGGTTGCCCCTGCGGAGGCGCTGTTCGGGCGTTACCCTCGGGAATGATACCAGAAGTGGAGGGCAGGAGGCCAGGAGTCATAGACAATGACAAAGTCCGAGAGGAGCGCGCCGTGCGCAATCAGAAGGAGAGCGAGAGACGAGGACTTCACGAGACCGAGGTGTGTGTCGGTGACTCTGTGTTGGTGCGGAACCGACACCCTGAGGGCAAACTGTCTCTACCCTACGAGCCTCGCCCGTGGAAGGTCACCCATGTGAAAGGAACCATGGTGACCGCGGCCTGTGACCGTGGCACTGTCACCCGCAACAGGTCTTTCTTCAAAAAAGTGGACACTTCACGGGGGGCCACAGGTCTAGAGGAAAGGCCACCCCAGGACACTATCCCTGAGGCCCCAGTCGAGGATCCCACCAGGGACATCGCCCCTGCGGACGTCAGTAACCGTGGGACTGTGCCAGGCACCTCGAAGTACCCAGTGCGGAGAGACCGGAGACTGCCGGCTCACCTCAAGGACTATGTCATGGACTCCGGGGACTGAGCAGATGTCTCCAAGGGTGGTTCCCTGTGATGGAAGTATCCAGTTTGTAATTTACCGATTTTGCAGTGTTGGAGCACCATGTTGTTGAACTATTTTGTTGATGGAAAAAATAAGGGATGTGACGTCCCAGTTAGTTGTAGCGCATGCGCGAGCCTCGTTTGGGACCCACGCATGCGCAGGTTAATAAACCGCGCTCGTGCGGGCAGTTGCCGCCGGGACGCGTAGCAGGCAGCATCGCGTCCCGTGTCTCTCTGAACGTGTGTGTGTGCGCATGTATGCATGTGAGCCACCCGAGGCACGGGCGGCTACACAACAGATGTGGCATTTATAACCCGCCTATACACATGTGTTTCAAGGCGCGATGAGGCAAAGGAGGGGGAACAGAGTGAAGACAGAGACAACCATCTTACTAGGCCAGGTGTCATTCAGATCGTGCAAGTGCATGGCAAGGGGGAAGGGGAAAAGTGCGGGGGTGGCGGGGAGAGGACAGTGCAGTACATGGGTACATAGAATAAATAAAACAATAAGTTAAACGTACAGCCAGCTGGTGGCAATTGCAAAGGGTAAGAGCAGACATCAGGTGTCAAGTGCTGATTTGGCTATGTATGAGAGAATTGCTTACTCATAATCTTCATTACTCTTAGACCTGTTCTTCCTCATCACAGTGCCTACTCATTGAGGCCCCGCCTCCATTAGCAGGAACCTTGTTCCATCCTTTTTGTTGTTCCGCCTCTATCTGTCATCACATACATTATTGTGCCTGCCAATAAGCCTGTAGTTCCATACTTCATTATCATATGGACCCAGACATCTCCACTGGGCCGTACAGAGTGGGTTACAAGTACTGTGATAAGCAATAACAGGCCTAGGAGTAATGAAGAGTATGGTGACTGTCATGGTTGTGATGTGCGTGTGGTTTTGATGAGGATATATTGTTTTTGTGATATTTATGTAATGTCTGAGGTGGTTGTGATGTGGAATGAGAAATCACGGGGGTCCCCTATAAATGTGCCCTCAAGGGACAATCAGGCAGCTTAGTCAAAGGCAGTTGACCTAATTATTCTCTCACTTAAAACCCCAGGGCACATATTGCACACAGCCCGGGGTGCCATCCACACACTTGCCTGGATACGTCATTGGGCACAAAGCAGGGACAGATTAAGATGCATGGGGGCTTGTGGCAGGCCATTTCAAAATGATATTTGGGACTCGCTTGACTAAAGATGGGAAAATCCATCTGAGGTGGCTGTGGGGTGCATACATTATAATGGAGACATGTTCCAACCAGCAATCTGTCCCTGTGGTTTTATTCTGTGGGAAAATCTTAGATAAAACAAAAGTAAGGGTTGAATACCTGTGGCTCATCATAGGTGACGTTTATTGGCCTCTGCACGGCAAAACAACGATAGGAAACCAGCGAAGAGCTTAAACACTAAGGGCCTCATTACACGGTAGGCGGTAAGGGTTTACCGGTACTGGTATTTTACCGGTACCGGTAAATCCTTACCGCCTTACTACGAGGTCCCTTTGCGGGGTGGTGTATTTAACACCTGCTTTTTGCAGGCGTTAAAAACCAACCCGCAAAGGGACCCAGGGAGCTAATTACGGTACCGCAATTTGCGGTACCATAATTAGCGCCTTCCCCATTCCCATTATGCCCTATGGGGCAAAAATGGGAATGGGGAAGGGCCATGGTGGAAGGGGGAATTACCGCCCCGCCAACCTTGGAATGGGGCGGTAATTCCCCTTTCCACCAAGGCGGTGCCAGCATTTTACCGGCATGAACCATGGCGCTAATAGCGCCATGGTTCTCCGCCTACCGTGTAATGAGACCCTAAATGTCCACTTAAAAAAAGCTAATAAACTCTCTTTGTTAGCAAGGTGCTAGTGTTGTCGAAACAGTAGAAAGGCAACAAGGTGAAAGGAATGCTGCTGGATACTGCAAGCCCGGAGATAGTGGACGGTCTGAGGGTGACAGCCTCTGTAATAATCACAATCTGTTACACTAAGTAACTGATTAAAACATATAGGGGCCTCATTAGGACCCTGGTGCTCCCATAATGAACGGTGCCGGTATGGGACCGGCACAGTTCATTACGGGATGCCCTATTACAAGGCCTGCTAGCGGGTCCCGCTTTTCACGTCTGGTCTGACCAGACGTGAAAAGCGGGACCCGCTAGCAGGCCAGGATGCTAACAATAGGCCCGTCATTAACGGGCCCTTTGTTAGCATCCTCCCCATTCCCATTGAGCCCTATGGGGCTCAAATAAGAATGAGGATTGATTTTTACCGGGTCCAAGAAAAGGGCAATTACCAAAATTCATTACCCGCGGCTGCCGTGCCCTTAAGGGCACGGCAACCGCCACGGTCGTAATGAGGCCCATAGTCAGTCATGCTCGTTCAGGCACACTGTCACTCAGTCACACAGTCAGTCATGCCCAGTCACTCAGTTGCACCCACTCAGTCACACTCAGGTAGCCAGTGTAGCAACCCCACCAAGGAGACCACCATGACGTACCATCACTACTGCCATTCTGACACTGCATAGTTCCCTTCCCCTGCTCGACAACGACGACACAGTCGACAACGACGACACACTGACTTTTTCTTCTAGAGGGGGTCCATCCTCGAAGGGTATCGTCGAGTAAAGCTGAGAGACTCCACCACTTTGCCTTTCAAGGCACCCAAGGCACTGTGATGAGGAAAAGGGACTTCTTCCTGCAGGGGTAACACAAAGGTCCTGGATTTGTCTTGGGCCTGGCCAACCTGCTGCTTCCCAGGTACTTTGTGGTGGTGGGACCTGTAGAAGCAGGAACAGGCAATAATTGAACATATAACGACTGGGCTCTAATACAAAAGCGAAGTATAATGAATCCTGGTGTGTTTTAATATCTCTGCACCCCACTCTCTCACTAAGTACTCTCCCCCCAGATCTTTATGTTCCTCCGGCACCAACTCTCTGCATGTCAAGCAATTCGCAAACAGCGAGCTAGTGGACAATCTCTTTCCTCGGCTGGCTCCCTCTTATGGAACAGCCTCACCCTTCCTCTTCGTTTTGAGCCAGATGTCCTGAAATTCCAGCAGCTCCTCACGACTTTCCTTTTCACCCACCCCCCCTCCCCACCCCCATTTGCAAAATCCCACAGTTGCTGAGATTGGTGACCAGGGTCCTTATGTGTCCACCTGGGTTCTAGCCTCACCCCCCCCCCCCGAATCGCTTTCAGGATCCGCCCAATCCCAGCACTTGCTTTAGGCGCCCACTGGCCTGTGCTATCACAGGCCTGCACTTATTTGTTGGCAGGCGACCATTCACCAAATGATCTCTGCCAGTCACTTAACAGCTTGGAACTTACTCCCTATCACTTCCCTCCTTGTTACTCCTAGCACTTGCCCCCCCCACATCTCTCTCTCTCTCTCTCTCTCTCTCTCTCTCTCTCTCTCTCTCTCTCTCTCTCTCTTTCTCTCTCTCTCTCTCTCTCTCTCTCTCTCTCTCTGCACTTGCATGCTCTGAGTGCTCGCAAGGCCTAGTAGGACCTGATGTGTAGGTGCCTTACAAATACACAATAAATACACAATAAATAAATACATGACTTACCTTTTATTGCAGGTTGGCCAGGTTAGCGGTGTGGGGAGGGTTCCACGCAGTATTGCCTTTTTATTGTAAAAAAAAAACATTCTGCCAGTGTTCTAAAGTAATTGCCTACATTTCTACATGTGTGGTTTGAAGTTAAACAATGCTTATTAATTTTAGTGCATTTTATGACATATGACATATGCTCATGTATGCCTATTGCTTAAACTAAGAATAACTGTGGTATCACATAGTACAGTATATATTGTTTTAACTATTGGAGTAGAGTGTTCTGAGTGCAAATTGATTCTTATTTATTTGTATCTATTCAACTAAGCCTAATTGGATCTAATAAAAGAGCTTTGTTAGGGCATAACAGTGTGTAGACATACCTTTGTGGGGCTTAGGGATTCACTGTAATTAAGAACCAGCCTGCATCACAGCCCTTGAGTCTCAGCCTTGGTTGCTCGTTCATTGATACCATTAGAGAACCTAGGCTGTGGTGCCTCTGCACCTCTACCCAAACCATATAGTGGGTAGTGTCACATGGACGGATGGATGTATGGATGGATAGATGGATAGATGGATTGATGGATGATCAGTGGATACATGAATGGAATGTTAGGTGGTTGGATGGACCAGTGGATGCATGGGTGGATGGATCAGTGGATGCATCGATGGATGGGTCGATGGGTGAATGTATGGATAAATTGATGGCTGGATGAGTAGATGGATCAGTTGATGGATAGATGAGTAGATGGATGGATGGAGGGATGTTTGGATGGAGGGATGGAACAGTGGATGAATGATTAGACAGGTGGATGAATGGCTGTTCGTTGGATGATTGGAAGGGTATGTTTGTATGGATGGATGAATGAGTATGGTTGCATGGATGGATAGGTTGATGGATCAGTGGATGAGTATGATTGGATGGACTGATGAGTGGGTGGGTGGATGGATCAGTGGATGAGTATAGCTTTATGTATGTGTGATGCTGGAAATGCATTGGAGGGACGGGGCCTTCCTGTCCTTGTCCTGTAGTCCTTTTTCGTTTGTGTTCTGTATTGTTTTCTGCCCCGTAGTCCATGTGTGACTCCTGGCAGTGCAGCTCTTCCTGTATTTGGTTGGGTATGCAGACCCATGGGATGCCCTTATGGCACCCATGGGTGGGGGTACAACCCTGTGCCCCTAGTGTATGTTTTTGGGCACCTGTGTGTGGCCCACAGAGCAGGGTATGGGCTGATGGCAGCTCCATGCTGAATTTGGGATACCCAGGCCCTGCCATTGGAATCAGTTGATTCCTGATATGAAACAAGATGGCCCCCGTGACCTCTTGCTTTCTATTGCCTGTTACCTTGTGTTCCAAAGGTCATGGGAAGCCCTGACTCTGTTCCTTCCCCCTAACTGGGTGGACGTTCCATATATGTTGTTGTTGTGAAGTCCAGGCCAGACTGGCTGGAGCCTTCCCAATGACTGTATGTTGTAGGTACACCCTGTGGGTGGCACCTGGGTGAATGGAGTTTGTGACCAATATGCACTTCTTGTTGTGGATGTCTGGTTTCTGGTGTTTGACACAATGACTGAGACAGCCCTGCCCGAAACTGGTGTGAATGCAGTGTGTAGTGTTGAATGGCTGGGTACGTGTCCCAATCCACATGCCTTGTTGTGAGTGTCTGAGAGGGAGGAGTATGGCCTGAATGCACTGTATGCCTGATTGGCAGACTGACTGCATGAATGCCCTTCTGTATGATTGGCTGCTGAGTGTGGCCCAGCAGTGTGGATGAGAGACAGAATAGTATATCTGGGGACCTCTCACCACTGGAAATTGTTCAGAAGCTGAAGTTGAAACTGATGCTTAACCTTGAGGCTGAGCCTGAAGAAGAAGGTTGACTGCTGTCTCCCTTCGCCAAAAGCCGAAAGCCGAAAGCCGAAAGCCGAAAGCCGCAGAGACTGATCCAAGAGAGGACCTGGTTAGGGGCCCCCTTCCTGTGCTCTGAGGGACCATCGAGCACTGCTAAACTTCGCCAAAGCGCGGTGGAAGTCAGCCCTCAAAAGGTTGCCGACCGGAGACTGGGACCACCGAGGAGAACGAAGATCAGCACCGGACATTCCGTCCACCGTCGTCGACCAGGGTTCGCAAGTCTGCTGTAACCGATGGATGCCCGTCGAAGCCGTGTTGCCCAGCAGAGGGGACCGTTTGACGCCGTGCTGCCGACGACCGGAGCCGCACGCTACTTTGCCTAAGACTTTTGATTCACAGACGCGCTTGTCCGCACCGCTGCCCTCCTTACCCGGCCGGATAAGGCCAGGCCATCGACATGCCAAGGAGCATCCGCCGGTGGGTTTCCCGCCACCCAACGACCGTAGAAACGCTGGACGACTCGACACCCTTGTTGGGGCACAGTTCTTCATAAACTCTTTGCGGTCCTGAACTATCATCATTGAGGTGCCCCTCACGCATCTTCCCTGCAGGACGCCTTTGCTTCGTCAACGATGAGCACCGCTGGGACCGAAGCTGCCGCCTCGATGCCGAGTTCACTTTTCTTTGTGGGATCTCGATGATCCGTGGCTCCTGCTTTAAAGGGATCCACTCAAGAAGGATCCGTCGACGGCCCGACGTTGAACTCTGTTATTCCAGGTTCATTGGGGTGGTAGAAACATTATAGAAGGAAATAAGACTTATAGAACAGTATAAGGACTGGGCTTGTGATATATCTTTACTTACAGGTTGCCCAGGTGGGGGGATCTCCACACAGAACTGTGTCTAGTGGTAGGGGCCAGTATTCTGCCAATTGTTCTAACCAACTGCTCCTCCTATGTCTATTGTTGGTTACCTTTATTAATTGATTTGTGTGACTTTTAACCAGAGTACAGTTGATGCACTTTAATGGAATCTAATAATAATTGTGGTACCACTTAGAACTGTATATATTTGCCATTGTAGATCCACTAAGCACAAAGTGAGTTATTGTGATTGTGTACATAACCTTGAACTTAATTATATAAAGACTGTGTTTTAACTAAGACAGTGTGTGGACATTCCTTTGTGGGGGCTTGGGGACTACACTGTACTTAAGAAACAGCCTGCATCAGCTCGTGAGAAGCTAGGCCTTGATTGCTCGACTACGTTACCAATAATAGAGAATCTTGGCTGGGGTCCTCTGTGCCTCTCCTCTACCATATAGAGAACAGAAGTACAGACCCCCCTCCTGTCTTTTTTTTTTTAAATATGTTTTTATTTGCATTTTCAACATCAAGACAATTGCAGTGTTAGTTACTTCAACAAAAATCCCCTGTATTATTTTCATGTAACGTATATATAAGGAACATAGAGAGGGGAGAAGTGCAAAGCAATGATGAACTTTAGTCCTGTGTTTCTGACTCCCCTCCCTCCCCCTCCCCAGCCTCCCCCCACCCCCCCTCCACTCGACTCGGTCGCTTTGTACACAACTCTAAATAAAAGTTCAACACCACTTTGGGCATTACAGCATTGCAAGTGCTCTGCAAGTTGCTACTGCAAGAAAGGAAAAAGCCCTCACAGGGCTTGGGGTTAGCAATCGTCCAGCAGCATAGGGCGTTGCCCTGATTCCTTTGGTTGGCTGAGATGGTAAGCGAGTGTTCTTAGTCTGTGGGCTCCCAATATGTCGTGTAGTATTCTAGAAAGGGCAACCAAATCATTTCGATATTTCTGCGAGATTCATTTATCGCTGCCGTTAGGCTTTCCATTTCGTATATTGCGTGGGCCTTTATTAACCATTCTCTCTTCGATGGTAAGACCATCGATTTCCATTTTATGGTCAGGCACACTCGGGCTGCTAATAGAAGATTGCGTGGTAGGTACATTAGAGATTCGTATGTTTCGTCATCTTCCGACTCTACTCCAAACAAAACTAGTGTGGGCTTTGAGTTTCTGGGGACCCCATCTATGTCTCGAATCCAGCCCAGCGCTTCCCGCCAGTACACCTGGACTCTGTCACAACCCCACCATTGGTGCCAGTAGTCACATTGCTCTCCACAACCCCTCCAGCAGTAGGGAGATGTCCCGGGGAACATTTTGGATAGGCGAAGGGGTGTGTAGTGCCATCTCATCAGTAATCGCACATTGTGCATTTTGTATTGCATGGAGACCGATGATGACCATACCGCTCTATATATTCCTTTCCATACCTCCCCTTGGGTTTCTATGGATAGGTCGGTTTCCCATTTCACTTCTGAAGGTGGGCGTGGACTGTGACCCCTCGTGACTAGTGTTCTGTACAACTTTGATACGAGGCCTCTCGATGCTTGGGGGGAGCTTAAGATTTGCTCGAATGGTGTCAAAGGGCGCTTTAACGAGTTGCCCCACCTTGGGTCGTGCATGGCACTTCGCAGCTGAAGGAAGGACAAAGGGGAGACACTTGTGCCCTGCAAGTCAGCCTGTAATTCCTCCCGTGTCGTAAACACCTCATTTTTCCAGAGCTGTCCCGCCCGACTTAGACCCGCCTCGTACCATGACTGTGACTGCTGGACTGCTCTCAGTGAGTTTTGAATAGGTGGGTACCAGATGCAACTCAAAGGAGAGGGCCATGTTGTAATTCCCTGCATGGCCCGGGATGGACGCCAGAGAGACCATAATACCTTCAGAATGGGGTGTTGTTTAATCCTTTGTGTCATGGCTGATCTCGGGACCCACAACCACTCTCCCAGGGTGACCGGATCAAAGATGTCGTTCTCTATTGCCACCCACTGTTTCTCTGGGTTTTCCCACAAATGGTCCGGGAGTATGCGGAGTTGTGACGCTCTATAATATTCTCCCAGGTCTGGGAAGCTCATGCCCCCCATCTCTTTAGGTTGGATCAGTGTGGAGTATGGGATCCTTGCTCGTTTGTCTGCCCATAGAAATCTTAATAGTATGCGCTTTACCTCTACTAAGAAGGACTCGGGAACAATGACTGGGAGGGACTGAAATAAAAATAGAAATCGTGGGAGAATGTTCATTTTGATGGCAGTAAAACGCGCCGCCCATGACATGGAGAGTTTGCGCCATCTGGAGATGTCGTTTTGGATGGCTACCCACAGTGGTGTGTAGTTGGCTTCGAAAAGGTCTGGCAGGGAGACCGTTATATTAACCCCTAGGTAGCGGACCAAGTCGGTTTGCACCTTGAAATTCCAATCTGTCTCTAAACGTAGTGCTAGGTCAGTGTTGTCTTTCAAGGGGACAGCTATGGTTTTTTGTAGATTGACCCGGAAGCCTGATAGGGGACCGTATCGCGACAACTCTTGGAAAAAAGCGGGGATAGAAGTAGAGGGTTCGGTCAGGTATAAGAGGATATCGTCGGCAAACATCGCCAGTTTGTACTCCCTACCGCCTCGCGGGATTCCTCTGATGTTCGGGTTGGACCTGATGGCTTGGGCGAAGGGTTCAATGACCAGGGCATAAATGAGAGGGGAGAGCGGACAGCCTTGTCTTGTACCTCGAGTAAGGTTGAAGGTTCGCGATGAGATACCATTGATCGATACTTTGGCCCTGGCAGATCGGTATAATGCTTTCGCTCCTTGTGTCCATGCAGCTCCCAACCCCACCCACTCTAGAACAGCTCTCAAGAAGGACCACTCTACACGATCAAAAGCCTTTTCGGCGTCTACTGATAACAAGAGGGGGTCCTCGCCGGCCTCTCGAAGAGTTGCCATGAGGTCTAGGGTTTTTCTAACGTTGTCTGCCCCTTGCCGGCCTCTTACGTATCCTACCTGGTCAGTGTGGATTTGTTGCGGGAGAATCTGGGCTAGGCGGGCGGCCAATATGCTGGAGTAAATTTTTGCATCTACATTTATGAGCGAAATTGGCCGGTATGATGAACACTCTATGGGGTCTTTACCTTCTTTGGGGATTACGATAATAATAGATTCAGTGAAGGAGTCGGGAGCTCGACCTGATTCTAAGATGGAAGTAAATAGTTTGGCGAGGAATGGCGCAAGTGTGCCGGCGTTTCTCTTATAAAAGGCTGGCGTGAAACCATCCTGTCCCGGGGCTGAACCTACCTTGAGGGCTGAGATCGCCCCCTGCACCTCTGTTGCGGAGATTGGGGCATTTAGCATTTCTAGGTGTTCTTCCGTGATGGGTGGGCGTGACATATTGGTTAGGTATTCTTTGATGTCGGGGGAGGTGCCATCAGTCTCAGCAACGTATAGGTCTGCATAGAAATTGGAGAAGCGAGACACTATGTCTTGGGGATTTGTGAGTGGGATGCCCTGTTCATTGTTTACTTTGTGAACTGCTCTATCTGCCCTCTGTTTGCGGAGTCTGTTCGCTAGCATGGTGTGCGCTTTGTCCCCTTTTTCATAGAACTTCTGTTTGAGGTATTTAATCTGAGTGAGGGCTTTGCCTTTCCATATATCTTTTAATTCCTCTCTCATTTTCCTAATTCTCATTTCTGTTTCAATGTTGCTAGTGGGGAGCTCCCTAAGGGAGCGTTCTAGTCGGGTGATCTCTTCCTTAAGTTTTTTCTCCCTGAGTAGCCGGAGTCTTTTTTTGGCGGCCCCCTCTGATATAAGAATGCCCCTTAATGTGGCTTTACCTGCTTCCCACACTGTGTTCAGTGACATACCGTCAGTGTCGTTGATGTCGAAGTATTCTGTAATTGCTTCCGAAAGGAAGTCCTTGAAAATTGGGTCTCTGCATAACAGGTCGTTACATCGCCACCGGCGGTCCAGGGCTGGGAGTGGGCCCAGGTCTAATTCTAGGCCGCACAGGTCGTGGTCTGACCAGGCTACAATTTGGATGGATGTATTTAAGATGTCACCCTCGTTTTCCGCCCCCAGTAATAGGTAATCAATCCTGGAGAAGGAGTGATGTGGTGGAGAATAAAAAGTAAAGGCTTTTTCCCCTGGATGAGTTACACGCCAGGTATCTATTAAGTGATGTTCCCTAAGCTGAATTGCGAGTCTGTCGCCCTGGAGCGTGCTTGGGGGAAGGGAATTTGGTCGAGCTGAGTACCAGTCGCATTCACGATCTATAGCTACGTTAAAGTCACCCCCGCAAATTAGTGAACCCTCCCTCCATTCCTCAATGAAATCGAACAGGGGGTCAGTGAAGCTCGCCTGCCCCTGGTTGGGGGCGTAGACCGCACACAGTGTAATGGTACGTGTTCTCAGTGTCCCCTTAAGTGCGACGTATCTCCCGTGCGTGTCTCTGTGTGTATGAAGAACCTGCATTCCCAGGGACCTACGCAGCAAAATGCCCACACCCCCCTTCTTCTCCGGTCCAGATGCCCAGAATGCTTCCCCTATGTCTCTCCCTAGGATCTTTCTTTCTCCACCTTTAATGTATTTTGTTTCTTGTATGAAGAGAACGTCTAATTTGGATTGCGCAAACTGTCTCGCTAACATTGATCTCTTTTGCGGGGAATTTAAGCCCTTGACATTGAGGGAGCCGAAGACTATGCCCTGTGAGTTAGCCATATTCTAGGGTTTGGATAGCTTTTTTCGTATTGTGGCTTGCTTGAGCCCTTTGTTCCATATTAGAGTTAGTGAAAAACTGCCCTGTGTTGTGGTACTTTTGAGTTGGTTCTTTGTGCTTCACGAGCTTGCTTTGTCGAGTGGTTAATTGGATCCCCCCCATCCCTTCCGCTCCTTCCCTAGTGCGGAGTGCTATACTGGACATCCTCACCACACGGGAAGGGAAGAGAATAAAGAAAAAAGAAAAGAGACGCCGTCGTCCACAGAGGGCCACTTTAGGAGAGCCCCTCTTCGAGCCCTGGTTATAACTTTGTTCTTTGTGCAGGGGCGGAATGCATAGGAGACCGTAATGGTGGATAAAGACCTAGAGTGTCTCCCAGCCCCTAACCACGTCTAGGCAAACAAACTTTAAAGAGAAAAGACTTCAGTGGAGCTCCATGGCGACCATTTCGGCCCGAGTTAGAGCCCCTAAACAGTGTACAGACACAAGGTGCAGTGTAGGTAGATCAAGGAGTGTTTAAACGTTTGAATTTCCATTTCTGTTGCGCACGGCCTCTCCTCGAGGGCTTGTCAGTTGGATCTCGGTACGGGCCCTTTGGTTCTCTACGGCCCTCTGCGTCTGAGTCTCTTGCTGGGCCTTCTAGGTGGCAACGAGCTCGTTCTGCCTCTTCCACCGAGGTAAGCCTATATTCTTCGCTGTCGAACTCAAATGTGAGGGAGAATGGGTGGCCCCATCGGTACTTTACGCCTTTCTCTCGGAGCCAGATCGTGAGGGGACGGCACCCTCTTCTTTTTGCGAGGGTCATTGCTGAGAGGTCTTGGTATATCTTGACTGTTGAGCCACGGAAGTTGATCGTGTCCTTCATTCTTGCCTTTTGTAGGATGTCCTGCCTTTGCATGTAATAATGACATTTGATTAGGACCGATCGAGGGCCTCTCGCCGAGCCCCCTGCCCTATGCACCCTGTCGAACTCGAGGGTCGGGAGGGCGGATTCTTCATAGAGAGTCAAGATTAGGGATTTCACCGTGCTCTCCAGGCTTGACTGTGTCTCCCCTCGCTCTTCCTCCAGACCGATTATGCGGATGTTGGAGCGTCGCTCCCGATTTTCGAGGTCGTCCACTTTTGATTCCATGTCCCTTTCCTTCTGCTCAAGATCTAGAAGTCTAGCCTCGTATTGCATAGTGGCGATGTCTCCTGATTGTTGGTTATTTTCAACCGCTTCCAGGCGGTCCTCAACTTTGGCCACTTTCGTTTGTAGGTCTGATACTATTTCAGTTAGGTTATTTCTCATTGATCTAATCTCCCCAAGCAGCAGACGGATGTCCGACTTTGTTGCGCTGTCGCCATCATTGCCTGGAATATCTGAGGTGCTTTGGGCTTCTTTCGCTTCCATGGTTGCGTTGTTGCGTCTAAACTTTCTCAGGGTTGCCAAGGTTCGTGGATCCAGCTTTGATACCTATGGAGGCTCTAGGCTATTGTTGCAGTGGGCAAGGACTGCTGAGCCGAGGTGTGCTTATACCCACGATCGTGTTTCTGTGGTTGGTTGGTTCTTCTGGTGGAGACTCTCTCAGCTTCGTGGTGGGCTGCCCTGGATTTCGTGGCACGTTGCCTGCGATTTTGCCCTAAGTGACTCCGGAGCGGACTGAGTATCGCCCCCACCCCCCAAAAGCACTGCTCAGGTGAATCGGGTGCCTCACTATACGGCTGTCTCTGCTCCCCGCTGGGTGCTTGGAGGGCCCTTGATGGTCCTTAGGTTGGCTGCGAGGCTCCGCTAGTGGTATGGTACTCGTGGGGGTCCGTGATGTGGGATCGGCGGATCGGAGCTGTTGGGGAAGACTCTGTGGTCCCTCTATGGTTGGGATTATGGGGATGGCCGCTCTGCGCTCTTGATGCTTGGTGAGGAGGAGGGAGCCTCGGTCGGGCGGAGGAAACACGGGCCTCCTTCCGCAGGCGGCTTGGTGTCTGTAGCCTACTGCCGTGTGCGGCCCCTTAGGAAAGAACTTATAGTGGCCGTGTGCCTGGGCCCACGGGGGTTGCCGAGCGGAGGTGCGGCGTGGCCCGAACGTGCAAGTGTTGAGGCGAGGCGTGGGTGGGGGGATATGACCCTCGCTTGCGGTTCGCGCCGTAGGGTGTACAGAGTCTTAGGAGTTGGCTCCGATGAGTGGGGGGGGGAGGGGGGCTGGCTCCCAAGCGGAAAGGCCCGCTTGGGGCACTGCTTACCCGCACCGGGCCGCTCACTCCGGTTGTTGCCTGCCTGGCCGGTCGCTTAACCTCCTCCGATAAGCCGGGCGCTACGGTCCGCTGTGGCTGTTCCCGTAGCTGCCGCACCTCGTTGTAGGGCTGGAGTTCTCCCGTTCGCTGGGCGCAGGATGCTACTGGCGGGCTGGTTCAGTCCTTGTCGGGTTTCTTCTTACGCGCGCGGCGCGTATCTCAGATGACGGCGGCCATTTTTTTTTTTTTTTTTTTTCCTCCCCTCTCCTCGCTTTTTGGAGTACGGGCCTTCTGTGCTGCCCGGGGGCTTCCGATCGGAGGCTGATTTCTGCTTTTCCTCGCAGCCTCGTCACCTGGGTTATGGCTGGGTAGGTGCCAGGACGCCTTATCTTCTTCGTCTGCTGGTTTTTCCGAGCATTTGTTTCCCCTGCACTGCTCAAAAAGGCGGTTTTATCGGGCTCGAAGAGGGAGACGGTGGTTCAAGCAACCATCGCGTCTGCGCCCCCTGGTGGTCTCCCCCCCTCCTGTCTTTACAGTATTTATGCATGGATGTATACTGTGAGAAACCAGAAGGTGTCACTGGAATGAAGAAGAGGCAACTAGGAGCAATAATGATTACCCATAGGAATAACATGGGGGAAAGTAAGGGAAACCTACTTTAGGGAATACCACCGTCCCACTAATAGAGTCAGACAGGGTCAGGCATTTAATAGTGACCATTCACACCTAAATCCATTTGACTGGTTTGTTTACTATGAAAGGAATGGTCTTGCACAGATAGATGAGCGAGCTGGGGATGCAATCCAGACCGGAGGAGCCCAGGAGCAGAGCAAAGCAGGAGCTGCAAGCTGCAGGAGGACAGCATGCAGAGATGCTGGCCCGGTGTGAATTAAGGGCTGCAATGTGGCGAGGGAGCTGTGCCTCCAGGGAGCCAGAAAAATGCAGCCTGCACTCTGCCAGCCATGTTCAGGAGAGTGCTTGTTCCATTGGGGCCTGTGCCAATCCCAAGGGTATCTGAGGGGCAGGTAGTGAGACCCTGACCTCAACCCTGCATATATCCTGGAGGTACCTCCTCTTTACGTGACGCTGCCCGGTGAGTTGCGTGAAGAATGTGAGCGAAACTCGGGAGCATGAATTTGGATGAGAGTGGAGCAAGAGAAAGGTGCGAACAGTAAAAGCAGGACATAATTAAAAGGAATGACACATAGAGAAAAGTTGAAAGCGCAGCTGAAAGCAAGAGCGAATCAGAAAGTGCAAAGTTGACAGAACAGAGCAGAAAGCGAGCAAAAGGCCGATCAGAGTGGAAAGTGCGTGAAAGTAAAGAAAAGCCACCGTGCAAGTGTGCACCAAGGTGCGAGTGTCCCATAACAGAACAGAGGGTGCAAGCAGCACGAGAAGAGTAAAGGAAAAGTGCCAGGGGCACGATAAAAGGAAGGCAACAGTGCAAGTGTGCACAAGGGTGCGAGTGACCCGTAACAGAAAAAGGGGTGCAAGGTAGCACGAGAAGCGTAAAGGAAAAGTGCCAGGGGCTCAATAACAAGGAAAGCAACAGTGCAAGAGTGCACAGAGAGGAAAGAAAAAGTAAAGAGGCGCAGGAGGCGCTGGAAGAAAACAGAAATAGAAGAAATAAATATACAGAGGAGTCATAGGTCATAGTGGTCGCACTGAGGAGGAACATATACCCTGGCGTTTTCAAAAGTATCTGGATTCACCACAGAAGTGGATATGTGTAAAAGACTGTATGGAAAAGGCAAGGTTCATCCTGACAACTTGAACTGAGCTATTGAACTTGTGTTTGAAGCTTGCAAGGGAACTGATCTTGGGGAAGGGAACCCTGAGAGGCCTATTGAAGAAATCAAAGTACATCCCGATAAAACTGGCTTTGAGTCGCAAGTTGGGAGAGGCCTGAGCTTGGGCAAGACAACCCTGAGAAGCCTATTGCAGAAAACAAAGTGCATTTTAATAGAAAATTGAACTGTGATATATTTTGTTTTGTGTTGAAAGCTGGAAGAGGACTGAGCTTGGTTGAAGGGAACCTGAGAGGCCTACCAAAGGAATCAAAGTGCATCCTGATAAAAACTGATTTTGTGTTTGAAAGCTGGAAGGGCCTGAGTTTGGGGAAGGGAACCCTGAGAGGCCCAATCAAGGTGGAAACTTATTGTTTGTCTTTTCAAGGTTGAAAGGAGTGAAGCGTTGCATAGGGAACCCCGAGAAGCTTCAAAAGGAATTGTGGTACATTTATTTTCTGGTGTTTGAAACTTGAATAAGTTGATGCTTGGGGAAGGGAACCCCAAAGAACTCATCGACACTGAAGGGATTTGAAATAACGGCAAGAACCCTGTGGAGAAGGTCTTACGAACAGCTTTGTTGATGGAACTCATTTTTGTGACACTAAGACCACCTGAAACCAACCTTGCTTTCCCACTTTTTGTTGAATCACTACTTTCCTTTTTCAAGAAGACATTCTATCACATTTTTGTAAAGAGTGAGGTCAAGCATAGATTTACACACATACTTTTATTTTGGACTATTAGATAGTGACGTCGATTGGAAGCATCAGTTAAGGGAACCATCCCTTTAGAGTTAGTGCCAAACGAACATTACACCAACCCAGGAACCTTAGTAAATAAAGGTTTTAAAGTGAACAACCTTGAGTCTGTGTCTCTCTTAATACCATGCCTGTCTCACAAATTCAGAAAAGGGAGAGTGGACAAAGTGCAACCTTATGGGGTTTAGGGGACAGGGGAAAGTACAGTGGGCATTGCATTGATACGTCAGGAGAAAGGCAGGATAGGTGAAGAGGTGTTAGAACTCTGACTCTTCTTAAATAGTGGTAGAGACGGAATTGAGCAGAGTGGGAGAGGAAGACCATTCCTGAGTAGGGGAGCGAGGAGAGACAGGGATCAGAAATGAGAAGGAGCACAGGGGGCTAGAGAGGTGTCCTGAAGGTGGGCCGAGGATGATCTTAAAGTATGAGGGGAGAGTGAAGGGTGGGGTGGGCAGTTAGGTAAGGAGAGGCACAGACATATATTGTTTTGAGGATGATGAGAAGAAGTTTGTATTTAGCTCTAAGTTTCACTAACCAATTTAGTCGTGGGCCAAGGAGGTAGAGGTAAATAAAGGAAGGTTCAAAAGTGTGCGGGCAGAAATGCTTTTGACTTTGTCCATTGGAGAGAAAGCATAGTTGGGAAGGCCATTAAAAAGACTAGCACAGTAATCAGTTTTAGAGAGGTCTACGGCAGTTATTAGGTGTTTGGTAGTGTTGAAAGGAAGGAGGTGGTGTATTTTGCAGATATTCAAGAGGTTTAGTCTGGTCGGCCATAGAAGATTTCAAGATAAAGAATGAAAAATTGTGAGGTGGGACAAATATAACACCAAGGTTGCAGGCAGAAGGAGAGTAAGAACGGTAGTCAGGGGAGAAAAATAAGGGAGGAGGAGAGTGGGGGATGATGTATTTGGTAGGTAAGTAGAGAAGTTACTGGAATGAGCATGAGTGAGTGAGCTGCCATCCAATATTGTACGGTGGTGAGACAGTGAGAGATGTCTCTCAGTTTGTGAGATAGGGAGGGAAAATGAAAGAATATCTGGGTGTCATCAGCAAAACACTGATATGAGAAGCTCTAGGAGGAGATGAGGGCACTGAGAGCAGAGGTATTGAGGGTGAAGAGAAGAGGGCCTAGGCCTTACCCATGGGAAAACACAACAGTGATAGGGTTGAGTGTGGAAGAAACGTTGTTTAAGGACACTTGAAAGTGTCTGGGGCAAGGTAAGAGGATATCCAATCAAGGGCTTTATCTTTTGTACCAAGGATAGACAGTGTAGCTAGGAGGTCAGAATGTTCGACAGAAGCAATGGCGGCGGAGAGATCAAGAATAATGATAGACGATAGGTTGTCATGGCAAGTGGAGGAAATGATGTTGTTTACATTGAGAATGGCTGTTTTAGTAGAGCGGAGGGGTCTGAAGCCAGATTGCAGTGTATCCGAAGGTTGTGTGTATCCAGAAATGTGGCAAATCGGTTAAATACAATTCTTTCCAGGGTTTTGGAGTAATGAGGTAGAATGAAACAGGATGCAAATGGACAGGATTGTTAGGGTCAAGGCTGGGCTTTAGAATGGGGATGATATTGGCTGATTTGTTAAATTAAGGGAAAGTGGCAATGTCAAGGGATGCATTGAAGAGGGACGTATGGTACAGGAAAACAGTGAGTGCTAGAAGTTTCACTAGTTGAGGGGAGAGAGGGTCAGTGGGGGAACAAGAAGGGTTTGCTGCATGAAAAAAGTGCATACATTTCTTCAGTGTCAGTAGGGTTAAAGGTGAACATGGTGGTGAGAGTGGAGGATAGGGGTGAGGTTGAATGGTAGACGTTTTAGAAACAAAGTAGACAGCAAGATCATTAACAGAGAGAGTGGAAGAGATGGAGGAGGAGTTACGGGGAGAGAGAATAGAGTTTAGAGATTTTGGGATGTGTAGGTTGCTAGGACTGAGAGGAAATAAGACAGTGGTACAATTCACATTTGGCAATGTCAAGAGCAAAGGGGTAGATTGAAAGAGCAGAGAGGTAGATTTGGAGATCACCAGTTTTTTGCCTTGTCAAAGTTTTATTCACATTGCTGTTTTCAGGCTGCGTGTTAGAGGTGTGATCAATGGTCATGTCAGGGAGGGTTTAGGGCTGAAAGGGGATAGAGGGAAATGAGCACAGCGAGGAGCCTGAAGGGCAGTGTTGAAGTTGGAGAAGGCTTCATCGGGGGTGAGTTCAGAAAATGAGGAAAGCAAGTGGTGTAGGACGGAGAGGTAGATGGAGAGTTCAGAGGCAGGAAACTTGCGCTTAGTAACCTTCATTGAGGGTGGCAGGAGGAAGGAGGAGGCAGAGGAGGGTGTCAGGATAGTGGCAAAGACTATTGAGTGGCCAGATGGAGAAGAGGCAGTAGCGATTCTGCTGGTTGAGACTAGAGATGAAAATATGATTGAGGGAGTTCCTGTTAGCGTGAGTGGGCAAGGAGTGGGTGGAAGAGAAAGAGTGATGATGGAGAAGGGAGGTAAGGTCAGTGGATGTGGCCGTGGAGCAAGAGTAAAGGTTAAAGTTGTCTAAGACAATGAGATGCGGATCTGGAGAGAGTGAGTCGATTAGTGGGAGAGGTGGTCAAAGAATTGTTCTACCGGAGGTAAAGTACAGTGATAGTAGAGGCAGTCTATGAGGGAGAATTGGTAGGGGTTTGAGGTGATGCAGAGATAGGGAATTTGAATATGAAAATAGAGCCACCCCAACACCTCTACCCATGAGGCGGGGAGCGTGGCATAAGTTATAGAGGGTGTAATTGAGGGCAGCAAGTGTAGCAGAATCAGAGGGAGACCTACAAGTTTCAGTGAGGGCAATAATTTCAAGAGAGGGGGAACAAGTCCTTATCCCCAAGAGGGGTGTCTCTGTCATGATGCCTGCCTCCAAGGAGCCAAACCAGGCCCGGCACCCTCAGAGACAGACACCATGCATTCAAGGGGAGTCCCAGCAGCCCCAGATGGGGGCCCTTTGGACTCAGTCCTGGCGCCGTTGGCGTCAGGCTCATAGGGGACATCAGTCCTGGCGCCATTGGCGCCAGGCTCATACAGAAGTAGGTTGGGAGTAGTGCTTGGTGTAAACTTACCTGTGCGGACCATGCTGCAACTTCAAAGACTGGAAGGAACTATTTTTCTAGGGACTACTTGATCTCTAGGGTGTGACCGGTGGAGGAATACATATTTCTGGGGGAAGAATACATACCTGGAACTACTTGAAAGGCTATTTAAGCCACACCCAAGCAGCAGACCACGCTTCGCGTTGTTCTGCACTTAGCAGCTGGACGCTCACTGTGCCTGCTCCTGCCTTGGTCCTCCATCACGCCTGCCAGCATCCTGGAAACACCTAAAGAAGAAAAGGGAAGAGAACAGGTGAAACATACCTGATACATCTGCACTCCGGATTCTGCACGCCGACGATCCTGCAAAGAAGGCAAACATTTTAAACGAGCATCGCGTCGCACGTAGCACGCTGCATTTCACTCACCTGCACGTGGCGTTTTCGAGTCCTGCGACGTCCATCCGGAGCTTCCACCGCCATCCAGCACCTATTGGAAGGAAGGAGAAAGAGAGGTGAGAAGGGAAACACGAATCTAAGTAGAACTTACCTGTGGTTCAATTCCCTCTCCGCCTTCGGGTTTGTGCCATACCTTCGGCATCTCAGCACCCCGGCCCCTAAGGGGGGGAAAAGAAACAGACATTGTATTAGTGAGAGCATGTTAGAACATTAGCAATACACTCACTCAAGACTTACCCATTTGCAAGAGAGACACAGCAGCTCTTTTCGGGTCGGGGCCTTACCTCCGGCATTGCCGTACCCCGGTCCCTATGGGGAAAAAGACATTGGACATTAAAGGAGATACTTAAAACTGCAAAGGAATCTCTCATCGGAATTCTTACCAGAATTTGGCTTCATCCAAATCGCCTGCAGCCCGGAATCTTCTCCAGCACCTGCGAAAGAAAAGAACAGATGAGTGAATATAAACCCAAACTTGCCATAAACATTTACGGTACGACGGGAATGGACAAACTAGTTTAAACTCATCAATCCAGTGAAGTAACTGGAATCACAACGCGCCCTGCATCAGAAGCAGGATGGAGAGCTCGTCATTTTGGTCCCTAAGGTGAGTCTTCGCAGGGAATCACAAAAGGGTTTCACGGAGGGAGAGAAGGGAAGTGGGAGGTCGGAACATCACAGACTATTAACCCTTCCTTTTCACACACAGTGGGATATTCCTCCGAGCCAGAAAAGCCAGGTTGGGGAACCCAATCCAGTCCATCTTCCGGGTCTTACGCATCTCTGCAGAAGAGGTCACATCAGTCCCAGCCACGCCCGCGCCTCCGTGGGAGCCAGGTGAGCGTTACAGTCTCTCCCTGTGAGGGCCCACTTACCGCCACTGCTAGTGGAATATTGTGTACCGGGCTCACACACTCCCTAGTCCCACAGAGAAGGACTCCACTCTGGGGAGAAGTGATCAGATCCTGGGAATCATCACATCTGGTAGCACCTGAGAATGCTGCAGCCCCATAAACACATAACCTTTGTATTCAGTACTTTCTTTTCCCCTATCAATGGAATTCCTTCTATGTAATTCTATGTTTTTTAAGGCTTTGGAGTGCTGCAATGTACAGGAATGAGAGGTCTGCTACCCAACACTTTAGCATATTGTTAGCATGTGCCTGATATCACTCTTTGACAGATGATTTAAGTTAAAACAAAAAAAAGACATTGGGCCTCATTACGAAAAAAACGCCTGGTTACCGCTGGACTCGTATTACCATTCCGCCACTGTGACTCCTGGAAATACCAGGGCATTACGACCCCGGTGTCCCAGGAGTCACGAAGGCGGAATGGTGTGAATCCCCATTCCCATTGAGTCCTAGTGGACTCAATGGGAATGGGGATCATGGAAACACCGGCAGCATCTCGTGATGCTGCCGGTGTTTCCTCGTCCGCCTGCAGGCGCGAGGTGTTCAACCCGCCAGGTCAGACCTGGCGGGAAGATCACCTCCCGCCTGCAGGACTCAGGATCGGGCGGTCCTGAATTAACAGTGGCGGCGGGTTTACCACCACTGTTAATTCTGGACCGCCCGACCCATAATGAGGCCTATTGTGTTCCCATAGAAATTACCAATGTTGTCAGATTTGTAAACCATTGAATAACCTCAGTTTTGCAACAGTTCACAAAGCTCCTTTAAACCTTTCACAAACGTAGTGTTCACTTAAGTTTGCACAATATTTAAATGAGTGTGCACCTTGTTTGCCAATGTTTTACAAAAATGTAAACTGCATGCAATACCTTACATTTACAATGTTTGCTCTTTTGCAAACCTAACCAAAATTATGGTTTGAAAGGTTTACACATTTTCGTGAGCCATTAAAACAAAAGGTATGCAACATTGTTGTGAACTATGCTAATCGTTTGTTATTGGTTTACAGAACATTTGCAAACCTTTCAAACTATAGGTTGGGTATGGTTTACAAACAAGCAAACCATTGTAAACACAAGGTTTTGCACATAGTTTACATTGTTGTACTATTTAATTTCCATGGTTTAGAAGCTGGAATAAGAGTTCTAGCTGCTTGTGTGGAAATTGCAAGTTTTGTTTTAAAGCAAGAAAAATGTAAGAAATTGACATGGAATTTAAGCTGACTCAAAGCCACCCAACAAGTTCCACAGCCTCCCCCCAACAAAAGGCATCTCTCTCCTACTTCCCACCAAGCCCAGAAAGTCATACCTTTGTGAGAATTAAATCAGGGGAGGAGATCTTGGGCTGCACCAGAAAGAGACAATGGACCTTCCTTGGCTGAAAGAATATGGAGATTGTGAAGTGTCAAGAGTGACCTCTCCCAGAAGGAAGGGGGCGGATTGTTTCAGACCTGCCAGGTGGAAAGGCAGGGACAGACGACCACTTGTGGATTCAAAAGCACAGAAAGCATATTTTTGAAAAAGACTGATAAAGGACTGTGCAAATTTGTAAACAATATATAATTAATAGCATTGTTAATGTGATTTTTGGGTGCACATTTTAAGAGATGCCAGAACTATGTGCGATGTTCTGGGAAGGCACAGAGAAAATTCTGGTTTTGCAGCAAATGTATTTATGTCAGAAGCATGAAACTTCACACACTTATGCCCATAGACAATGTGCACAAATTTACCAATTTTTGGACCAATTAGAGATTGTGTCCTGGACAAAAAGTGCGAAGGTCTGTCAAATCCAGACCAAAATCCTACCGCTACGGGGCTTGCAAGAATATTTGCTCCACAAAATATGTGATCTAGATATGCTATTGTTATCAAGTTGGTAACATTGTAAATATGTATTATATGAAAAGTAGATTTCATGTTCAAAAGCCAAGGGGAGGATTCTCTGGCTCATAAACCCACATCATCATGGTGGCACACTGTTTTCTCCTCCAATCAAGGGAGAGAGCGGATTCCAGCCAATAGCCTACCTAGGGGGTGTGCTTAGGATAATTCAGCATACACGCCCCTTTATTAAATGCATAAATAGAGACAGCTGAGGGCTTAGAGAGACACACAGATTCACCCACCAACCGATTGCTGGCAGAGCACCCTGCCAGAGGACCTGACATTTCCCTTGCTCCAGACTCCAGAAACCTGGCAAGCAGAAAGGCCCATTCCATAGCTGAACCATTCTCAGCTTGGCCTTGAAAATTCCAGAAACCAGAATTTACCCCAGACCTCTAAGGGGAACCAAAGAACAGCCTGGCTGTCCTGTAACTGCTTTCCTGCTTAGAATTATTGCCAGAATCCAAAGACCCAACCCAGTAGAGCTGTGCTGTGACCAGATAGTTGTGAACCAGTGCCATCGCAGATCCAGTCCAGTCCTACCATGCGGGACCAGAACGCCTTGCTGACTGCAGATCAGAGCGCCTTGCTGTCCAGTCCGTTGTGCCCAGCAGAATTCCTGTCCAGAAATTTTGACTGACCTGAATCCCTTACGGTTCTGTCCAAACCTATATAGTGAGTAATCTTAGTATAGGACTGTCAGTAGTCTATGTACTGTCCATAGTCATCCCTATCCAAACCCATCCTCTATTATATCCAGAACTGCGTTGTTAGAATATTTTGAACTGCCTGAACTCTTTACCTCATCCCTATTATATCTTCTGTACTAGTAGTTTTAAACCGATCTTTGCGCTGATATATATTTCATCTGAAGAAGGCGAGCGTCTCAGCAGGGAAAAACATCCAGAGACATCCTGGTCTGGTGGCTGTGCTGTCGTGTAGTTTGTTTCTTCATAGTCCATCCCTAGTGTCAAGAAATCCTGTTTGTCTTTTAAAAGCGCATCCTTATTTTACAATTTGCCTCCATTGGAAAAAAAACGACCTCCACGAAAACATCCATAACTTCTTCAATTTTCATACTAGAAACGGTAGCTAACAGCTAACATCCTAAGCTTTCCAGAGATTCCAAAAGCGCATCCTTATAGTTCTCCTGCGATCGCGATTACCGTGCACGGAAAAGTTTGCCACACATTTTTCGTTTGGGCAAAATCTATAACATGTGAAATAGCTTTTCATTGCACCCAACCTCAAAATTAAGTTTTCAACTTGATTTTTACTCTCAAATCATTGCTAGTGTTTGTCTACAACCAGATAAAGTGGCTCCCATTAGTTTTTCAACAATTTCAGTGATTTAGCCCATTTTTGTGTTTTACCTCTTCCATTCAAAGCCAACTTTTAAAACCATTTTGACAGCTTGCCAATTAGTTCTGTTTCTCTCTTGTGTTTGCTGGGGGAAATTGGGACTGACATTTTATTTGAATTCTGCTTTTCTGAAACATGTTCTCTCTCCTTCCAACTCTTTATATTGCATATTGGGGGGGGATGCAGGGAGTGCAAGGGGAAATAGTAACCACACTGCCATTTGACTGAACATACCCAAAAGTATTATTGCTATTTTGTTTTTGGTCATCATTACTCCTTATGATTAAAGAGATTGTTTAGTGTGACATCACCCCATTGGTGTTTATTGCATAACCATTAAAATTAGTTTGATTATATTGTGAAATATCTATAAATAAATATTTTAACTTTGCAAACCAGCCTGATTCAGTGTGACTGGGGGGTTCAAAGAGAGGGGCGTGATATTAGTGGTACATCATTCAGAATAAAAGAACTTATAGACACAAATAAATAAATAATTAAGGGTTTCAGTTGTGCATCCCACGCTAGGAATTGACTTAGATGGAGTGCCGGATTGAAATCACTTACAGCGCGCACTTTTATACTGCACGGGGACGCTTCCGCCTGCCTTCATGTGGCGGACGTGTTTACGTCTGTGCCCATCATTCCACCTGTTCCGACCCGTGTTCCACCCCCTTTTTGGTGTGTGCACTGACGTTGTGCGTTCTGGATGTTGCAATGATGTGTGCCCCCGTGTGCGCCACCAGTGGATTTCGTGCACATCCCGGGGAAAACACGCGCCAGGCCTTGCATGAATCGCACGCATGGGCATGCGCTTGCTTTTTCACGCTTGCGCCACCTCGTGCCACAAATTTCGGCGCACATTTGTTCCATGAATTGGTCCCTGAATCTGTTGGCTGTCTACACGACCACAAGTCTAGCTTCAGAGCAGCCAGAGGCACGGCAAATGCTCTCCGGAACACCCGTGAAGACCTGCTCTCAAATCTCAATTCCAAATCTCTTTCTGTCCTCATCCTTGTCGATCTTTTCTCTGCCTTTGATATGATATGATATTATATGACATTCATAACATGTCTATAAACAAGTGTATCAAGGCATGACGAGCCAAGGAAGGGGATCAAAGGGAGGACAAGACAATGATCTTACTAGGCTAAGTGACATTGAGATTGCGCAAGTGTAGGGAAGAGGGAAGGGGAAAAGTGGCAGGGTAAGGGGCGGAAGGGCAAGTGCAGGAGACATGATCAAAACAAAAACAAGTTGTGTGGCCAGCAGGTGGCAGTGCACTTATCAGACACTGAGAATAAGTGTCTGATAAGTGCAGGTAAAGGGGCTCTAGGTTTGCAGATACAGACCCAAGTGAATGGGTTGCCAGGACGCAGTGCAGGTGCGCATCTGGCAGGCAGGAATCTGGGCCGAAAGTTCAGAGGGTAGCCAGGTGACCAGTGGAGTAACAGACAGGAGAACAATAGGGAATTGGAGGACGAGGGAAGGCAGAAGCAAAGAGGAAAGTATTGAGATGCTTCCGATACCGGAGATGGTTCTGTTCAAGTTTCATAGAGGCAGGAAGGCTGTTTCAGAGTGAAGTGTTCACCGAAGTGAGAGATCTGACCTAAACTCGTTGCTTCGAGAAATGCCTGACCCTCAGAGAGTTGGAGGTGGAGGAGCAAACAGCTTGAGTAGGAAGATATTTCAGAAGAGAGAATTGGAAGTATTGTGGTCTGAGGCCTCAGAAGGCCTTGTGGACAATGCAAAGGGTCTTGAACTTGATCCTTGCAGCCACTGAGAACCAATGGAGAGATTTTAGGGCTGGAGAGATACAATCCCTGGGCTTGAGGTCAAGGACAAGTTTTGCAGTCCTGTTCTGGATGAGTTGTAGAGAACAGAGGGTAGAGGCAGGAAGATTTAAAAAAGAGGCTGTTGCAGTAGCCCGGCCTAGAGAGAACCAGAGCTCTGGAGACAGAGAGCATCTGGGGGAAATAGAGGAGTGGAAGAATACCTCGGAGGATGTGCCATTGGTAGTTTGACTTCTTTAAGATGTCAGAGATGTGAGGAGAGAAGGAGAGTGTGGAGTCAAAGATGACACTGTGGTTCTTAGCCTCACAGATGGGAGCAGGAGGACGGCCAAGGGAGGCTGGCCAAAGAGTGGCAGGAAAAAAGGTGCAGGTATGCCGATGAGGAGGATCTCCGTCTTACTGGCATTCAGGTAGAGATCATTAGCGGCACACCTCTCCTGGATTGCTGACAGACAATCTGGGATGACAGAAGGAGAAGAAGAGGCAGAGAGAAGCCTAAAAGCGAGCTGAGTATCATCCACGTAGCACTGAAAGTTGGGGCAGAAAGCAGAAATGCGGTGGTCGAGAGGTGCCTGGTATTGGCACTCTGTAAAGCGCTCTGTTGCTTCTCGAAGCTAGTTCCACGCTCAATAAATACCATAATAATAATAAAGATAACAATAAAAGAATCAGTTTCTGCTCAAATACTGACAGCAACTACAGTAACAGCAATGTTACTGTATCAAATAATGAGTGACACAAGAGCACACTCAAGGCTCCTTCCAACTTTTTTAAAATGTATCTTTTTACTTGATTGGCTGATAACTGCAAAGACGCCTTTTTAAAATCATAGTTAAAGCACATAGACAAAGACACCCTTTTAAAGCGCGGTTGTCTGCTTAAGGTTGTAAAAAGAGAAACAATATAATGTTCCAAGCGAAGAAACTAAAGAGGAAACAATGCTTTGGAAATGTTTAGAACCGATTGGGAAATAAAACAGTGCGAAATAATGAATTTGACACAAGCTGAGTACAAGAGGTCAAAGATAAATCTGAAATGGGTGCACCAGCGTAGACTAAGTTCTTGAAGGCAAGCCCCAAGTTAGGAGAAGGGGACTTTAAATTCTTCTTAGAGCACACTGAAAAGGTCCAGGTGATAACAAAGATTGGGCCTCATTACGAGGTGGGCGCAAAGGAATACCGGGCACCGTTAAGGACATTGGTGCCGGTAATCCCTTTGCGCCCTATTCCGAGGTCCCTTAGCGGGTCCCTTCCTTAACACCTGGTTTTACCAGGCGTTATGGACGGGGCCCGTTAAGGGACTTCAGAGTTGATAACGGTACCACAATTTGCGGTTCCGTTATTAGCACCTTCCCATTGAGCCCTATGGGGGCTGAAATGGGAATGGGGAATGGCTTTTTCAATGGGGACTTAACGGTCCTGCAAAGGTCGGAATAGACCGGTAAATCCCCATTGAACGAGGGTGGACTCGGTACCAGTATTGGAGGTAGTCATGTCGCTAATAGCGCCATGACTACCTCCAACCTCGTAATGAGGCCCATTGACTTTTAGGTCCCAATACTGTAAAATGTATTGACTGCACATCATTTTACAAGAAAGGGAGTTATGGGATAATGTACTGGACACACCTATGTCAGGGTGCTCTCCTCTGTCAAAGGAGTTGCAGAGTGTGGAGCATGTGTCTGAGGTCTGCAGGCATGGCACGTTGACAGGCAGAACATGAGAGCAGGAAGGTAGAAGAGGATACGTGCTCTGACGGAATGTCCTTATGTGCCTTATAGCACGATCGGACTGGGGCATAAAATTGTCTTGCGCACCAACGAAAAAGTGTCCCACAGTTGCAAATGGGAATTCATTCCTTTTGTGACAGTGTTTTAATAGTACCCAAGGGAGAGGTTTTTGATAAAATGTGATGCAAATTGTACATTTTAAAGAATATTTATTCAGCAACACTGCTCAGAACTATTAACCGCATAGTGAAGTAACTCATCAAACTGGTCCACATTGGCCCACAAAGTGCCCCACTTTGACCCAAAAAACTGGCTCACACAAACGTTTTGCATTTTTGGTTCGCCGATGGGCCTATTGCCCTATAAGCTTGTCTGAGCCTGCTGCTCAGCCCTATAGTTTACATCACAAACACGTATTTAAATAGAATGCCTCCAGTACTTCTGCAGAGAGCCTAAGGAAAACACTAATCCGGTTACCCTCTACTCTGCACTCCTGCATTTCTGTTTTAAATATCTCCAATGGTGCTGGAAATGAGCAGCTTCTGAGGGCCTGATTCTGATACAGGCGCAGTGAGCGTGCTAAACAGCATGCTTTACTGCACCTTTTCCTGACGCCCAGGCACCAGTCCCATCCTGAAGGGGGCCTGGGCCTCAGCACAGTGCAGAACAGTGCATGGCTGCAATCCTCCTGTTTTCTGTGATAACAGGCGGATTGCAGTCTTGACAGCATTTCAGTTAAATTGCATAGTAATCGCAATTTACCAAAAGTGTTGCCGAGAACATGATAAAACACAAATGAAGGAATATGCAAATTGCTGGGTGTTTATTTATTAATTAATTCATTCAAATGCATTCTGGTTTACAGAAAACCTTAAGCATATCATACATATTCCGTGGCACTCCTCCACAACAACAACACCAAAGTGGTGCAGTACATGTGCCAAAGTGGAGCAGTGCCACAAGAATTGGGGGCCAATTCTCAAGTGGGTGTTAATTACCAAAAAGTGGTAACATTTTCGAATAATGAACACCTATTCTGAAGGTGGCACATTCTTCTAAAGTCGGGCTGAATGTGGCACTTTCAGAATATGGGTGCTGGTTGCTAAGGAAGGTGCATGGGTATTCTTGTGGCACTCCTCCAATTTCGGAACTGCCTTTTTTTGGTACCAAATTGGTGTCATACAGGAGGAGTGCCACAAGAAGCACATGCACAGGATAATTGCCATAAAAAAAGCACACGGTTGTTTGGTTGTGCAGATGGTGACAGGTGAGTCCTGCACTGCATTTGTATATCTTTGGTTGCTGAAGATTGCATACTGCCATCCATGGTTGTGCTACGGGTGGCAGTATGCACTCTTCTCCAAAGAAAGATAAACAAATGCAGTGCAGGACCCACCTATCACCAACCTGCTTCCCACTTGCCAGCTGCATTCAGCAGAGTGTGCATTTTGTTCCCTCGTTACTTAACAAAAGTGCTGCTGAGATTCTGCAATCCGCCTGTTTCCACTAGAAGCATGCAGATTACAGTGAAAGCGCTGTCGTGCTTTACGAAGATGCCTAGGCCCACTTCAGAATAGTCGTGGTGCCTGGGCATCAAGATATGGCACAGTGAAACGTGCTAATTGACACGATCACTGCACCATCAAGAAAATCAGGCCCTTGGCATGTAAAATGCCAAATACCGAAAGTGCTGGTTGCTAGGTTGGTTTATCGGCCATCCTAGCAACATATATTCTGAGGGCCCGATTCTGAAGTTGACGCAATGAGCGTGCTAAAAAGCACGAATCGCGGTGCCAAATCTGGACACCTACGCTCCACCACTGTTCTCACGTGGGTGTGGGCCTCCTCGTAGAGCACGACAGTGCACTGCCTTCATTGCACCTATTTTTGGGTACAATGGGTGCAATGGAAAAATCTCGGCAGCGCTTTCCTTAAATAATGACATAATCATTATTTTATGAAAGTGCTGCCAAGAACGCTTCATATTCAACATGCAAAGTAGCAGTTAATGTATGCAATTGTGTATGTCTCCATACGGATATTGATTACATTTACAAGCGCATTGAACCCTGTCTCTACCTGCATACACTGCACTTTAAAACAAATATCATGCTAAAATACAGCCCAAAGGTAGTGCTAGTATGCAGGTGAGGGACAGGGTTCAATGCAACCAGTGTCCCACCCATACCCCCCAAAACACTAATGTTTGGCCGTCCACCGTGACTGCGACCAGCTTCCTGTGGCACTCCTCCACAATACTGGCACCAAAATGGTACCGTATATGTGCACCACTTTAACGCACATTTAAAAGTGGAGGAGTTACTAAAGAATACCTGTCTTAAATGGCATGTAACGAATCTGGCGGTTGCTAGGTTGGTTTCACACCCATCCTAGCAACCGCCACATATATTCTGAAAGTGGCGCATTCATACTGGGACAATGCATCACCTTCAGAATAGGTCTTAAGTACCGAGGTTGTTAACGCTTTTTACAACCTTTTTAGTATTTAACACCCACATGAGAATCAGGCCCGAAAGTAATGCATTCATTCCGACTTTGGAAAATGTGCCACCTTCAAAATAGGTGTTAAGTACTGAAAAGGTTACTGGTGCTTTCTGCAACCTTTATGATACTTAACACCAACTTGAGAATCGGGCCCTGAGTGGGAAATTAGGAGATGGCCCCGCCCCAATCCCCTCCCATTAAAGTCACGTGATCTAAAGCATAGGAAGTTGTTGGGTGTTGAATTGTGCAGAGCTGGGCTGAAAGTGTTAAAATCGTTTTGAACACATGTATGCGGCCGTCTGAGAGGTGTGAGGTTCCATGTGGACAATTTACTGAAGACGTTTGAGTTGATGTGAAGTTATGAGTTCAGAGCTGTCTGTAGGTTGTGGTTTCCCTGTGGGTTATATTAGGGGATTACTCAGCCCTATCCAGCGCCCGCCTGTGGCATTAGAAGGACTGGCCTAGCCAGAGAGTCCCAATTCACACATGACAGCAGACGTTTCCTCTCACAGATTGTGACTGATGGCTCGGTGACATGTTCTCTTTCACTTGGTGGGGTAAAGCCAATGTTTGTTTGTTTATTTATTTGTAATACGCTCCATTCGAAGCTTAGTAGCAATGCACCTTATTAGTAATAACTGCTGCTCCCCCTTCACGTAGTTCTGTGCCTTTGCTGCCCATCTCTTATTGTGAAGAGCGTCTTCGGCTGCTTATGTAGCTCAGCAAGATAAGAGCTCACCCCAGGCATCTGCGCTCAAATAACAAGACGCAGCCTTAAATCTCAGAAAGGCCGTCTAAGCCTTTATCCTTCCCGGGTCGATACATTACAATTAAAGCGCCAGTACATTCGGTATTAATACAGAATATTGGGTGGGCTTGTATTGTGTTACAAGATGCAATGTACAATTGTTCTGCTAGTAACACAGACCTGGTGGTCTCCATGACAGCCCAAAAATTAAAGATACCAATGCCCACATTGAATGTATTTTGGATTTGGGGCAGAAATTGGTATTCTGAACATCTGCATTTAAAGAACATTCACCCCTCTGCAGTACTGCAGAACCAAGGGCGTCGGTTGAATGGATGACTCACACCGCTGGGAGTTGTTGCATTTGTTTTTCTGCACTACATCTCGTAAAGGAATTCCTGCGTATTTGGATTGACTGCTCTCCAGGGGACGAGCTGTTTGAAATGAAACGTATTCCACCGTTTTTCAGATCAGTGTTCCCAGTTAGGGAGGAGATAAGAGGATGAAAAACACCTCCCACTCACCATGCATACAGAGAAGGTGCTGGCATTTGAAGCCTGTCTCTGCCAGAGTAATAAATATGAGAAGCCCGAATTGTAAACTTCGAAATATGACTAACGATGCCATTACAGCAGCAAATTGCCATCCATGGCTCGGAAACGGTAGCCATTAGCCTTTCATAGGACGCCAATGTTTTGCTTTCGCAAATGTTCGGTGTAAACACATCCCTGAGCGACCACGGCAGCGCGGGAAAATGCTGTGCTCCAGTTGGGAATAACACGCTTAATGAATCTTTGTGGATGTAATGGAATGTGTGATCAGTGTCAACTTTGTAGAGGGAGGCTGACAGGAAATTGTGCATGCTCTGAATAGATCTGCTTAATCGCAGCATAAATAATACAACGCAATTGCAAATTAAATGCGTTTACATATAAGATGAAGGGACACAAGCTGTGCATTATATGGATATGGCAATTCGCTAAGGACTTTTGCGACCATTATAAACACACCAGGTGCTCTGAGATTACTGCAGTGGTTATATGACTCATTTTAAAAGCTTCACAGGAAATTCCATCTCTAGAAGGGTAGTTTGATGATTCCCCTTTCATAAGCTTCAGGCCAAAAGTATAGTGTAAGCCTGTGCCCACTGGCACCGTTCTTGATCTACAGCGCCCGATATCCATTGGCAGAGAGCAGGTTCAGAGGTCACAGGTGCCAATTTGACAGTTGCAGTGACAGTCAAGTCTATGCAGCACAGGGGCGGCATTTACGATATGTGTCCCTTTTCCAAAAAACAACATAACTTTGAGTATGCTTTCCTGGTGACACGTACAACTTTAAATACAAGCCATATCTTGGTTTAAGGTTTGGTGGATATAACACATGCGCCAGCCCTGTGAGCCCAGTTCAGCTATGGAAAGTTTTTGTGCATTCTCCCACAGACAGGGTGTCCTTGTTGTTGCTAGCGGCTCTAGAGAGACCTGATTATTTGATACAGTTGAACGGGTTCAAATCAGGGTTTGAACTGGTTTGATGGCGGAAACGAGGGTCATGGATGCCTTGACTCTCGGTTGCTGTGAGTCTCAATCCAGGGAGTCAAGCAGACATTTTAGTCCTTGTTTTCATGCTCCCACAGACAGGGGAGGCTGGCCCACGACTGCAGATGTCCCTCAACACAATGAGGTCCTGGGTACTGTTGTGGCTGGCAGAGAGGCAGGTCTTGTCCCAACATAAGGTCACCTCCAATGGTCCTTGGGGATGATTCGAGGACAGAGATTGCCTCTGCATTGGATACTCAGTCTTCACATCACTTGCAATGGACTTTGGGGGGATCAAATCTCTCAAAAAGTGTCCAGAGAATTTCTTCCGTAGGTGTTTGTCCTAAAGTGAATCTGAGAAGGAGTGGGAGACTCCTTGTTTTAAGGTCAAGGGCCCCAGGTGATTGGGCTAAAGCCAGCTAGCTTTGGGTGTTCAATCCTCAGTTTTGGAACAAGTGGACCTATCCTCCTAACACCACACTGGTGTGAGGATACTCTTGTTGTAAAAGCATGTGCTCATGTCATTCATATTCCAAGAACAATTTCTGTGGGATGGCTGTCTTTCTGGGGAGGGTGTTATCTTCCCTCATAAAAAGGAACAAAGAGAGGCAATCTCCAAGCCAACAGTTCAACTAGCAGCAGAATAGACAACCTGTCTGGGGAGAATGCACATACTCCTTTCACAGCAGAGCTGGCCTCACAGGACTGACACATGTGTGATATCAACTGCTGTACTTATAATAATAATGAGAAATATCATCCACCATATCATAATTCAAGTAAGGCTCATATTAATATCTGCTACTGCATCCATTTCTTGGGTACTGTTTCTTAGCAGGGTGGAGAACTTTTTTCCTTACCCTCCTTATGTTTACTTTTATCTCTCCACTTACCACCTGGCTCAGATTTTGTGTCTAGAGCATTTATCTGGATGTCGGAACTCACATACCTCTCGGCCACTTTAGCAAGCTTCCAAGGGTCTGCAATATGCTTGTCCTCTACATTGTAGTGCTACTCCATCTCACAGTGTTTAAGTATAATCTCAAATGCAATCAAAATAAACATTCCCTCACATGTGTCAACTTTATTACCTGTAATCCATCCACTCAGATATTACAGAGACTGATGAGAAAATACCTAAAAGGTTGGACTCCCCTTCTTGGTTAGCTCTCTGAATCACTTGAGGTATTGTTTTGGTGTCTTGCAGGACTTCCCGATGAAGACCTCCTTCATTTTGGCATAACCTTTCCTCAGGAGCTAACTTAATAATGACATCAGTTCCAACCATCGATAGATGGTTTATAAGGACTGCACGCCACCCTATGGGGCCTCAAAAGGGAATGGGGAATGGTTGGTTCAATGGGGACTTACCAGTCCCTCCAGGGTCAGAATGCAGCGGTAAGTCCCCATTGAACCAGACCAGTGCCACGGCTATCTACAATCTCGGAATGAGGCCCTGTGTATGAAAACAATCAGTAAGGTTATCAACACTTTCTTATTGTTTTGCTGTTTTTTTATTACTGTACTTTCTCTGGAGATGCTCATATTTGTATTCGCATTACTTTCTTTAGGGTGCAGTCACATCATGTGATAGTTATACATAGGGAAGTAGTAGGTTTCAAGCAGAGCAATCATTTCTGTGCATAAAAATTATCAGTTAGGTTATGAACACTTTCTGGTTCTACTGCTGCTTTTATTTGCATACTTCACTTTTCCTTTATATACTCATATTTGTATGTGTTGTTCTGTCTTTGTGTTTTGTATGTAATAATGAAATGGGTTAAATAAAATCTCTTCTACTAAAATGATAACTTTGACTCCGCCTGCTAAAACACGCCTAAAAACGCAAATCATAAACAAAGATATTAGACAGTTTTGCCCGGTTGTGAAAACTACTACACAACCTAGCACACTGACTTCCTATCAACAAGAAGCTCTTATTATCTTATATATCAATAGAGAACATCACGAGCCTCTCTATGAAGTGCATTGAAGTACAAATGGAATCTAACCGAAATATACTAGATGGAACATCAGATTTAAATCAAGTGCACTCAGCAACACAGATGGTTATGACTGATAACGTTGAATCTGAGGCACTGGACAATATTCCAATTTCGGATAATACCATGCTTCTATCTACTAATCAAATTGAACGAAAGAAGGTTCCAAATACATATTTGGATAAAATATATGAAACACTGGAGAACGAACAGAGTGACTCTAATGAAGAAGTATTTTTGGAAGAAGTAAAACAAACGACACCTGTAAGTACAATTGCATCTCTTAATAGGTCACATACGGACTATTATAAACGAGGCTCAATGGACTCCACCATCTCAGAGTCCGTGTCGTACATTCTTCCAACGCCAAGGCATCGCGAGTCATCATGTGAAAAAGAAAAGGTACTCATAAATACAGGACTTCTAGAAGTGACTCTTATGGCAGTTAATACCACAATTAAGAGTTTGTTTAAGTTATTCGAAACTCTCGAGAGTAAGATTAACATACAATCAACTAAAATTGACCATTTAACGTCATGGATTCAAACGCACTCGGCGGAAATGGAAAAAACTGAACAAACGGAAGAATTGCAAGACAATCTATCTAAGAGCATAGAAATTGTGACTGTACCTATCTCGCACTCTGTGAGTCTCCCTACATTTGATCATGTCATTTGCCCAATTGAAGCTGAGGCTCAAACAAAGTCGCTTCAAAATACTTCATGGATAAGTGTTGAAAACTCTCCTAAAACAGTGAAACAACCAATAAATAAAATTCAATATGGTCTTTTTAATAAACAAACACGAAATAAAGGTCGTGCTACACATCTGAGCACTAGACTTTATCAATCAACGAAACGAAATAAATCATCCAATCGTCAAATCCGTACACAAACAGTGGATTTGACAGTTCCTACAAAGTCCCATGTTGATCACACAATTAGTGGTGTCACACCAGTTCAAAAAGCTCCGGTGGGAAGTTCTTTGTCAAATCAATCTATTCTACAAATAAACGAATCACCTCTTAGTCAATTGGTATTGGCTTTGGATACAGCAATACCAATGGAACATGTAACTCTAACAAATCCATTGACTAAGGAGACTTACCCAAAGACTCAATTTATTAAAGCAAATGAAAAAATAACACAAGCATTGTTGACCACAACGGAGAAGCCACAAGTTGAACAACTTAAAGCAGTGATAGATGCATATATCGTTCAGCGCACAAATGAGATAAAAGACCTCGTAACAAAACAAAATTTGCAGATAAATGTGGCGAGATGTGCTGCAAATCTTGCACAGCATAACACATCCATCGCTGAAAGACAATGTGCAACAGAAAGAGATAATAAAAAACAAATTATGTCCAACACTGGCTGCGATTCACAAACAATAAATGAATATCGAGGTGGTGAGATATGGCACAATCAAAATGATGAAATTAAATCAGTCATAGAAGCTTATTTAGATACTCACTTGAAGCCATTGCACACACCTAGATGCTCAAAAGAACCTAAGGTCACGTTTTTTGATGAACAGGGATCTGGAAGTAAACTTGACCTCTGTCAAAAGACAAATCATGTGACCAATAATTCTAGTACCAATCAAATTGCCAAAAAGCAACCACTTGTAACAAAATTACAAAAACAGGATCTAAAGAGACAAAAAGAATTTGCGAGCCATCATACACTAATTCTAAAATGTCGTGCGGATCCTTATCCTCAATATGATCTATCGCGTACTAGTGTACTTAACATCTTTAGTGACATACCAGAACTAGGAGACCTCACTTCATTTGACATTAACCAAGTGGAATTTATCTGCGATACTAACTTGGGGATTGTGCGTTTATGGATGAAATCTGGCATAGTTATGAATACTATATGGCAGGCGAGAATGAAAATCTTTGCAATGGGTTTCCTGCTTGCTCAAGATCTGGAAAGAAAAAACAGTGAAAAAAATATAGAGAAACAAACAATAACTATTTCACCAACAAACGTGTGTCAATGCCATAAATGCAATTCTTCAAATTTCGCCGCATTGGAAGAACGTTTTTCTCAGTTATAACCACCATTGAATCAAGAACTTGATGGGCAAAAAGTAGTCAATGCCACACTTGTAAGCTGGAACACAAGGGGATATTCCCATCTTCTTACTAATCCCAATTCCTTCTTTTATGACGCAGATATCATAGTCCTCCAAGAAACATGGCTAAGTGTTGCTCCAGTATGGGATAATCACACTATTACAATTAATCAGGCAATAATAGCTCAGAAAGGTCGACCTATGGCAGGACTTTTGATAGCCATCAAACTGAGAAGCAAAATACAATTACAAGCATGGGAAAACCCCAACAAGTTTATACAGATGGTTAAAATAACGATGGAGTCCCAAAGGATTGCATTAATCAATATGTATAGAAACCCAGCGGCAATTACGGATGTTTGCTTTCATCAGGAACTGTCCAAAATGTTCAATATAATTGCACAAACTAAAGAAATAACTGATGTTATTTTAGTGGGAGACCTTAATATTGACGCCTTCAAGCTTCAATTGAGAAAAAACACACAAGATTACAAGAAGTGGAGCTGTTTAATGAAGCAATATGATATGAGAATGGCTAACAGGTCATTACCAGGAGACATTCCGCAGCAAGTAACGTGGCAAAGGGGAAAATCAACAAGTACTTTAGATTATACATATCTCTCATCAAGGCTTTTCATGTTATCTACCGAATTCAAGATAATAAATAAATATGCTATCTTTAATGTGGCCAAGAGACACAAATAAAGAAAGTGTCAAATCTCAACAGATGCCACAAAAGTTGACAATTAATAATGCCAAAACACGGTTTAAGTGGACACCAACTAAACTGAAAAGTCTACATGCAAATTTGACGTCACAGAAGAGTTCATTAAATAATCAGACCTATGTGGAAACGCTCAACAGTTATAAAACCTTTTTTCTTCCATCAGGACGTTCTCATTTGCATACATACAATCAGCACCTATCCATAAAGAAAAAAGAACATCATAAGGAAATGAGACTAGCCAGGCGGCTTCCTTGGCCTGAAAACCAAGAAGTATGTAAAATGTTAAAAACCAGCTACAGAACCTGGATACGTGCTTACAAAGGACGTCTATTTCAACAAGATGGAGAAGCCTTTTTGACAGCCACAGCTAGTAAAAAATGTGCACAAATATGGCAATTACTCAATTCTAAAATAAACTCAAACATTCAGCAAACTCAATTGAATGGAGCAACTGAAGACCAACGGGTAGCGCATTTTTCATCACTCTATATAGATAAAGCTTTCCAGTATGCTCCCGAGACTCCCTCACTGGTGGCCTGGAATTTAGAGTGTTCAGAAGAAATAATCATGACACTCATATCAAAATCTTCATCATCACGAGCTGCAGGCCCTGATGGCATAACTAATTACATGCTAAAACAACATCCACAACTCTGGGCAAAGATTCTGAACTCCATTTTCCAGACAATATTGAAAACAAGGAAAATACCTGATTCATGGCGTACATCTGTCATTGTCCCGATTTTTAAAAAAGGGGACCGTAGCATACCAGCCAACTATCGTCCGATAGCACTTTTGGATGCTCCAGGCAAAATATTTAATAGATTAGTCTTAAAGGTCTTTAACAGCTGGACACTTGAAAACAAAAGCAGAGACCGCAATCAAACAGGTTTTGTTTGTGGATTAGGGACGTCAGTAAATCTAATGATCCTTATGACATTAAAGGCTCAAGCACAACAAACTAAAACATCACTTTATTTCGCATTTATTGACTTAAATGCGGCGTTTGATTCCGTCTCGCATGTAAGACTACTACAAAAATATAGCACAGTGTCCGCAGATTCTAATTGACATAATAGCTGCGCTCCACTCAGGTACGTCCATTCAAATCCGGCTATCTACTACCGGACTGCCTTCATCAAGAATCAGCACATCAAGAGGCTTGAAACAAGGGTGCATTTTGGCTTCATCATTCTTTAATTTTTTTATTCATGATGTCAAAGAAGTATTTTTTAATCTCTGTACGGACTCTCCAAAAATGAATGGTCAAATAATACAAGCATTATGGTATGCGGATGATCTGGTGCTAATTTCTAAGACTCCAACAGGCCTCCAAAAACTTATAACTGCACTTTCAACTTACTTTAAGAACAATGAACTCTCAATGAACATAAAAAAATCTCAGATCATCGTCGATGTTCCAATGAGATCAAAAAGAACCAAGTTCATTTGAAGAGTTAATGATATCACTTTAGATATTGTTGCAAACTATAAGTACTTAGGCACGCAATTTGAAGCCAACTCTGCAACTATTGCCTATAATCATATGCTACAAAGTAAATTGAATACAGCAATTTCACAGTCCAAGTTGATTCTACATTAATATGGCAAATTCTCCATCAGTCCTGCCATATTCTATTGGCAACAAAAAGCAACACCAATATTTCTTTACGGAATGGAGGCCCGAGATATAACTGATATAAAAGAGCTAGATCGAATGGAAGCCAAATTTTGGAGAAACATCCTGCAGCTACCACAAGCCACTCCTGTAGCATGTATTAGATACGAACATGGTCTTACCTCACTGAAAGCAAGATATCACTGGCAGCTGTGTGCATTTCTTAGGAAATGCTTGATGAACATTGGAGTGGATTCAATTTTGGCTGTATTAGCGACATATATACTTAAATCAAATCACCAATTTGCAGTTGTATGGACTACCTACGTCTATCAAATAATGGTTGCAGCCGAAGTAGATTTAGAAACTCTAATACAGAATCCAGTTCGAGCTAAGAAAAAAATCTTTTAGCATGATTGGTTGGTGAATCGCATTGTCTGTTTGCAATACAGAAATTTTAAGAGTCAACTATTTACGGACAAAAAAATGGGCACTGTTGAAAACTATTTACTAAAATCTCCATCTCCTCAAGTACGCACAGTGATTATGAGAATGCGTTTCAATCTGTGGCTGACTCGAGACATCTTGGCACAGCGGAAACAAATAAAAATGTCAGATAACTTTTGCAGGTTCTGTCAAAAACTAGATCAAAAAGAAACCTTAGAGCACATTATAGTGGAATGTCCTGCTTTGTGTGCAACAAGGTTTAATGCTTACAGAAAACATATGTCTGTGGTGGCCAACATACAGCCGAGCTTGAGATGGGCCTATTTGTTAAATTCTGCTAACATGAGCATATTATAGAGTTTTTGAACCGTCTGAGCTTGCGCTCTACATGTGATGCTTGAATTTCGATTGCATTTTTAAAGTAATGAAATATAAAATGGTTTCTATGAATTTTAAAATCATGTACTTTGCAATCAATTCACATGTTTGTAAAAAAGCAAATAAGTATTCTGAATCATATTTTTGTACTATTCTTGTAAAAATCATTTTTTGATTAAAAACAAGAAATAAAATTAAAAAAAAAAAAAATAATGAAATGGGTTATATTAGGGGATTATAAGTGGGTTTTATTAGCTACTTATTACATGTTGCACAGAACACAAAACTCTAACAAGAAAGCATTTATCATTTCACTATTCAACATGAGAAGATTATGAATATTGCACCTCCATTATGTTAACTGCGCACAATCCTTATGTTTGTAAATGAGTAGCTTACTATACTGTAAAGAACTTCATAATAGAATGCTATTTATAGCAATGCATTGCTTAATGCACTACATAGCTCATGATATTTATTCCAATGATTCTTGACACTTTTTTGTCAACATTATAACAAAAATCCCTTGTACAGACTTTTCATGAAAATTAAATATACATGTGATGTCATCAGTGATGTCATCAATGACATTTGTGATGTCATCTTTGATGTCCTGGGTGTTAGTCTTAGCAATGCACAGTGGTGGCGCGAGTTATGGTTGCTTAGCTTACCATAACTAGCGAATTTCAGGGGTTTTCCGGTTTTACTTTGAACCATAACGTCCATTTAACAAAGTTTTTTATTGAATTTCATAGGTTTTTAGTAGCGCAACTTAACCATAACATTCCTTTAACAAAGTTTTTGACTGAATTTCATAGGTTTTTAATAGCACAACTTAACCATAACCTCCCTTTATCAAATTTTATTTTACTGAATATACATATTCAAAGTGTGAATTTGATAGATGTTTCCTAGCATTGCCTTACTTTATATACATGTAACATAGAACATACTGAACCCCCAGCTAGTCATTTTGATGTCCGCGGACTGTGCATATGTCCGTGGACGGACACGGACAACATCAACACTACCCAAAAACTCAGGGGTATCTTAAATTGTTCTATCATGCCATATAAACACTGAACAAGTTCAAAAAGCAGCACATATTGTATGTAATAATAAATAAGAAGTGCAACCTATATATGTAACACATCAACCATCCAACCATCCATTTAAATAGCATATGTACTAAGATGGAATATACCAAAACAAAAAAGATATGCTTCCAACATAATTACCTCACAGAAACTGCACAGCTAGGAGCAACAGCAGACCTACACAACAGTAAGAACACAACTTACCAGAAACTAGTAAGTAAACTTAATTTTTCTTATATATTTCTAAACTTTCTGTATTAGATACACTAAAAGTTATATATATATATATATATATATATATATATATATATATATATATATATATATATATATATATATATGAAATTAAGCTTTTCAAAGGAAAGGCAGCGAGTGGAAAGCACTCCAGAGAGCAGCTGCAACAGGAGAAAAGTATCCTTGCGGCAATTAAGTGGAGAAAACACCTCGGTATTTCCTGGCAGCACGTTTTCTTTATTAACATAAATGCTTCAGGTAAGGAAACCAAAAAAGAACGACGCGTTTCGCGGTACGCAAACCGCTTGATCACGTAGGTTTACAAACAACACAGATGATGGACTGCAATTTATCCCCTAACAACTCTCTGATTGTGCATGCTAGAAGCCACCAATTCAACATGTTTTGCAAGGCAGCCATCTTGGAACAATTGGGTGGTTTATGTTACTCATAGGAGAATACAGACAACTTCCTCTAACATATACGACATGGATGACAATATTAACATGATTTAAAATCCATTCATAATTTCAAAATCCATGCCGAAGGGGCAAAAAATAATGCCACTTGAAATAAAGCAGTTACACAAAGAAACCATATATTTCTCAAATTACGTTTTTTTGTGTGCCCATAATCCGTTGACATTGCATAAAGGAGGAAGTAATCAAATATTGCTCTTGGCTGCCTAGTGACAATCAAAAGCAATAGTAGCCTTTACAGGGTGCAGATCGGCTTATATGCCTTTTGACCTGCTCAAACATACATGTGCTTCGCTATATGTATGATGCTGTGATTGCGTATAACATACAGCAGGCTTGGATAATACTTAAATGGAATGCATGTAGGCAATAATACCTATTTGTTGGGGTTTGTGCAAAAAAGCAAAAGATAAAGATTTTAGATTTATGTGCAAATAGCATTTTAGCAGCAAAAATACGTATTTACATAGCAGCGATTGACTAAAGTGCATAGTGCTCTCCGCCCATGCATGTATCTCACCTATGAATATAGGGCTCTGTAGTCAGTAATTTAGTATATGGATTTTAGTATATATATTACATGGCCACAGTAGTGGCCATGTAGTTATGGTTAAGTTGCTGTTTCCATAGGAAGAGCACTTTTTGGGTGGCTTATAACTTCGCTCTCCCTCGACGGATCCTCACCAAACTTTGCAAAAAAAGTATTTGGGTCACTCTGAATTATTTTTCAAAGCTTGGTGAGGATTCGTCCAGGGGGGGCAAAGTTATAGGGGGTGTCCCAAAACTTTTTATTTTCCCATAGCCTGAATGGGAAAAAAATTTTGCTCGCGCCTACAGCCCAAAGCGCTGGACGGATTTCCACCAAATTTGGACCAGGAGCAGCGGCTTGGTCCCAAAAGCGTGCTTTTGCAAATTTGGTGAAAATCCGTCGAGTAGTTTTTTTTTAAATGACCAAAAAGTAGGTAAAAAAAAATTAGTGATATCTGTGTTCAGTTCGCGGACACACTTTCCTGTTCGCTCCGCGGACAGTGTCCTGATTGGCCAATCGTCTTGCGTGATGTTCGCGGACATGCAACGTGTTCACTGATTGGATGGCGTGGAGCGTGAAGCGCGTCAGATTTTTCGGTAGTGCCCGCCATCTTGGATTTGAGGACGTCCGCGGACAGCGCAGTGAACCTTTGTTCAAAATGTGTATTTTGTAGAGTGTGTTGGTGTGTAGGAGTGTTTGGGGAGGGTGGGACTGTATGAGATAGGTTAGACGTTCTTTTTGTGTTCGATTTGTTTGCGGACATCACAGGTGTTCTGAAATGTTCTAAATAAACTGACTGGGGGGTGTTCTAAGGACTCAATATGTGTCCGTTTTGTTCACAAGCAAAGTGAAACTGTTCTAAGAACACTCGCGGTGTCCTGAGGACGCTGTGCGTATTGTTCTCTGTCAAGTTGAATGTGTTCTAAGAACACCCGAGGTGTCCTGAAATGTTTGCAAATAAACAAAATGGGGGTGTTCTGAAGATGTTTTTGAGAACACTCCCGGTGTCCTGGAATGTTCGTAGGGGGTGTCCTGAGGACGCTGTCCGTATTGTTCTCTGTCAAGTTGAATTTGTTCTAAGAACACCCGCGGTATCCTGAAATGTTCGCAAATAAACAAAATGGGGGTGTTCTGAAGACGCTTCTAAGAACACTCGCGGTGTCCGGGGAGTGTTCGTAGGGGGTGTCCTGAGGTCGCTGTCCGTATTGTTCTCTGTCAAGTTGAATGTGTCCTAAGAACACTCGCGGTGTCCTGAAATGTTGGCAAATAAACAAAATGGGGGTGTTCTGAAGACGCTTCTAAGAACACTCGCGGTTTCCGGGGAGTGTTCGTAGGTGGTGTCCTGAGGACGCTGTCCGTATTGTTCTCTGTCAAGTTGAATGTGTCCTAAGAACACTCGCAGTGTCCTGAAATGTTCGCAAATAAACAAGATGGTGGTGTTCTGAAGAAGCTTCTAAGAACACTCCCGGTGTCCTGGAATGTTCGTAGGGGGTGTCCTGAGGACGCTGTAAGTATTGTTCTCTGTCAAGTTGAATGTGTCCTAAGAACACTCGCGGTGTCCTGAAATGTTCGCAAATAAACAAGATGGTGGTGTTCTGAAGACGCTTCTAAGAACACTCGCGGTGTCCGTGGAATGTTCGTAGGGGCTGTCCTGAGGACGCTGTCCGTATTGTTCTCTGTCAAGTTGAATGTGTTCTAAGAACACCCGCAGTGTCCTGAAATGTTCACAAATAAACAAAATGGGGGTGTTCTGAAGACGTTTTTGAGAACACTCCCGTTGTCCTGGAATGTTCGTAGGGGGTGTCCTTAGGACGCTGTCCGTATTGTTCGTTGTTAAGTTGAAAGTGTTCTAAGAACTATCGCGTTGTTCTGAAATGTTCGTAGGGGGTGTCCTGAAAACGGTGTCCATATTGTTCGCTGGCAAGTTCAAAGTGTTGTAAGAACACTCACATTGTTCGCGGACATTAAAAGTTTCCCATTGATCATAGTTGAAATGTTTGACTCTATGGATGTGATATGCTGCGGTGGTTGTTGCCAGGGCATAGAGTCTTGGGTGCATGGACATTTGGCAACAACCACCGCAGCATATCACTTTCATATTTGCTTATAACTTTGGGTGAAAAACAAATGTATAAGGAACAAAGGTATGCTACAGTTTATTTGTTTGTTTGTTTTCAATGTTCACTTTTTGTTTCGGGCTAATGCTTTATACTTTGCTTTGTTGTATTTTTTTGGAGCAGTAACAGATTCTTCATTTGTTTTGATATTATAAAATTTTGGAGCAGTTAGATACCAATTGGCGTATTCTAACTGTCTATTTTTTTAATATATTTTAGTGGTTTTGATTTATCTATTTGGATATTGTTACATTTTTGGACAGTTAGATACCAATTGGCATATTCTAACTGTGTATTTTTTGGCCTAAGTTAGTGGTCTTCATTTATCTGATTAGTTGTTGTAGAATCTTTGAGCTGTTAGATAGCTTTTGGAGTATTCTAACAGTTTATATTATTTTAACACAAATTTATAATTTTGGGACAGTTAGATACCAATTGGCGTATTCTAACTGTGTATTTTTTGGTCTAATTTAGTGGTATTCATTTATCTGATTAGTTGTTGTAGAATCTTTGAGCAGTTAGATAGCTTTTGGCGTATTCTAACAGTTTATATTTTTTAAGACAAATTTGCTTAAAGGTTTAAATACAGTTTATTTATCAAATTTTGTTTTTAAGAACATCAAATAAGCATTTGTAAGATTTGCTGGTAATCTCTGCTTTAGAGTAATGGTACTATCATTACATTCAAACCATCCACATTTCTTTTTTATATATGCCGTGTAGTGCCCTGAATTGGTTGTGGCTCCTGCGTGGTAGATTATACCTATTGTTGTGAAGGTTTTCTTACCAAGTGATATTTGACTATGTGTGAATCCAGTCAGCTTGCAGATGTTTTTGGTACCATCTGCATTGTAACGTAGAAGCATTAGTATTACGTATTCACTATGTGTTTATATTACTAATGTGGAGCGATTATCTGAATTGCAGGTAGAGCATGATCTACCATGGTTTGCATTTTGTACAAGTTGCTGAAATGGAATGGATTCACAATTTGGTATTGATATATATATGAAGCGTTCATTGGGAATTTCTTCTTGTGTCACATTGTTGCACAGAGTGCATGTATGTTTCCACATGTATGAAATCTGGAAGATTTCATTTATAGGTATGTTTTCCAGTACTAATAGTAAGTACATTAGAAATTCTTGTGGATCTTCATGTGAGTTTATAGTGAATTTCACCATTCCAGCACAGTAGTCCAATTGTCGTCTTATTCCAAAAACACTATATGTGTTGTCAGGATTGTTTGCTGCATTTCTCTGAAGTACTAACATTTGCAAACACAAAGGGTCTGTACTGTGTAAGCAAATGTTGTCAACAATTGGTGGTAATTGAAATAAAATATTCATTGCTACATTTGCATAGCAACTTACACCAACTATATTCTAGAATGTAAATGGTCCAGGTAGTTCTGTATCTAACTGCTTTTTTTGGATATTGTCTTCCTTCTTTAAAGAAGTACCTGATTTACTTTCTCTAATTGATTGTTTTTTGTTTGTGGTACTTGATGAAGTATTAGTTTCTTTTACTCTCTTTGGAGGATTTGCAGTGACGTCCTGTTGCACTTCTGTTTGATTTAGTTTTCTTTTACAATGTTTTAGTTTTTGTGGAACAGAATATCTGTTTAGATGGGGAGTGTATAGTGAGCGAAGTCTATTATATTCTAAAATGCAAGGAATATCAGCGTTTATTTTACTTGCATCAAAGTTGATTAGAAATAGACCGTCAAGTGTACGTAAGCGTGATAGTGCTATGTAGCTCATGCCTTCTTTAAAGACTGTGTTACCAATATCTATCATTGCTTTGTCTAGGGTAAGACCTTGTGATCTATGAATCGTGACTGCGTATGCAAGAGTTAGAGAAAATAGTTCTCTGCGTACATACATATCTTTGAAGAGAAGGAATCTAGCTATTGAGCGTCCTATCCGTTTTACTTCTGAAAGTTTGTCAAAGAGTATATTGACAAACTGAATTTTGTTGTCACGTGGGTATGTTTGAAAGCCAACAACTGTACCCAGTGCTCCATTAACTAGTCCTTGGTCCACGTCAAGGTTACGTTTAAGCATTACTCTGCAATTTAAGGATAATTTTAACATCTTTTCTAAGCCTGCTGTGTTTGAGATTAATTTTTCTAAATTATTTAGTCTTGTTGTGGCTTGGTCACACATGGGTAGTGTCATACCGTGTACATCTAGTTTGTCTGTGGCGCTAATTTGCATTATTGGTTGCATTTCTTTACTTAACATTATTTCATTGAATTTAAGACAGCTTGCAAGAGTTGGCATTAAGGCCATACAATTGACATTTTTGTGGGCTAATTGTTCCATAACATCTGTAGCACATGCATTATCGCCATAAAGTGCATTAATGTGCCGGGTTTTCAATGTTGCTTCTGCTTCTTTAGAAAGTATACCAACTCTCAAACTTTTTAAAATGTTGCCATAAGTTAGATCTGCAGATTGGCGCATGTTTTCTGTTAATTCTCTGTATTGGAAATTTTGCCAAAGGTTGACATTTCCAATGCTGCCAACAGTTTTACGGCAGAGTTTGTGCCCTAATGTTTTAAAAATAGGTTCACCTTTTACTGGTGTTAATTGAAGCAGATCTCCAAAAACAATAATGTGTTTTCCTGCAAAGAGCTCTTCATAGTCTGTTTTGAGTACTTCTTGTAATCTGAGGTGAATCAAAGCTAACATCAGGTTGGAGACCATGCTCACATCATCTATTAGTAGCATTTTCATTTGTTTCAATACTCTGCGTAATTCCATTGCAGCTTCTGCAGGAAGTTTGTAATAGTCTAATTTGTTCTGGTGTTCTACTGGTAATAGTAGTAATCGGTGTAATGTAACACCACCTATGTTGTAGGCAGCTAAACCTGTGGGGGCAGTGACAACAGCTGACAGTTTGTTGTTTGTCAATTGTTGAAGGAACTTACTAATGATTTTGATTAGGAATGTTTTGCCAGAACCAGCTTCACCACTGAAGTACAGTAGTATAGGTTTATAATCATGGCAGGAACATTCTTTATTTTCATGTTTTACACCATGTGCAATTTGTTTTGTTACTTCTTGAAAAATGCTACTTTGCTCATTGTTTAGTTTTGATTGTAGTATAGTTAAGTCTTCCTTATCTTCACACTGACACATGGTGTTTTCTACTTCTATCATAGCTAATTCTGCCTCATTTGTTATTAGTGGTTCCCCCAGTGGTTCTTGGCTTCCTGTTACAGAAGGTTGATTACTGTCAGGAGTATCCTTATCTAGTTGGGCTTGGAGTTCTTCTTCATGTTGCTGTTCATTGTGCAACATTGTTTTGTACTGTGTAAAGTTTACATCAGTTATAGTGCTTTCATTTGCTTTGAAAGCATCCTCATATGAGTCATAGTTATCTAGTAATTGTTCTTCTTTTCTCCATGGTTTGAAGAGTTGTAGCAGGGACATGTAATATACTTCTTTATGTTGAGGAGTCTTCAATGACAATTTGATATGATTAATTAAATTTGGTTTAGTGAGTTTAACTAAGCTGCCTTCACAGTCTGTCACTCTATATTTAACTTTTTTTTCATCAGGTTTCATATTATTTTTGTATGTGTAGTTTTGGGCTATTTGGTATAGACACATGTTTTCCAAAGTATTACTTCTGTTTGGGTAGTATGTGACCAATAAATAGTTTTTTAAAATGTCTTGGCTGTTGGGATCATGTTTGGCTATTGTTTCTATATCTTCATATGATTTTAGAACTCTTTTTCTAGATTTAGCTGGACATAGCCATACTATATTTTCAGATTTACCATACAATGAAGTACCAGTTAAACGATCAGCTGCTTCATAAGATCCACATTCTCTATGGGTGAGCATTTTTATGCCCAAGCTGTATAATTTCTGAGATACTGTTTTATCTGATGGCAGGTCATTCCAGAGGTCTTGGAGCTCTGTCTTTTCTGCTTTAGTTAAGCATGCTGTGACATATCGTGCAACTGCAGTAGAATTGTCTGCAATGTACTGCACATCTATGTTTGCATTCCATAAGTGGGCAATGATTGCATTATAATCATTGATATATTTTTCTTCTTATGTAATATGTATTTTTAGGTGACTTACCTTTAACACTATGTCTAACTGAAGACATGAGGTTGTTTACTTGACCTGTATTTGTAACTGGTCTAGGGAAACCAAATCGGCATTCGGTGTAGTATTTGCCTTTGTTTTTGTATTTGCGACGACAATATTTTCCACATTTGTGTCTTTGAAATTGTAAAATTTGTGCATGAAGATCACTATTTGTGGCTTCTGATGGAATTTCACAAGTGACATATTTTTCAATAAACTGTAAAACAGTGGCATCACTGTCTTGACCAAATTTAGGAGCATCTTTAATCCATAAAAGCATGTGGATATGTGGTGCTCCTCTGGCTTGGTATTCTTTTCTCCAAAAGAAGTGTTACACTTCTCCAAGGGGAGGAACAGTTTTATTACAAATAAAATGTAGCATAGCAATGAAGCGATGGTGAAAATATCTTGAAACATTAACAGGATCCAAAGAACAAAGTTCTCCAGGTGTTAGAATATCTTTGTTTTGTTTTTATTTGATATGTGTAGGAAATCATGTAAATCTTCCCATGCATATTCTGCACAACTTAATGTAACAAACCAAGTGGGTGGGCCAAGGTTTCTGATCATACAATGTACATCTCCATGACGTCGAAACCAGTACTCTTTAGTACCACGCATATTTGCTAATAGATTTGTAATATTTGATTGTAAAACCTCATCCTTTTGTTGCACTTTCTCTAATAATTGTGTAGCTGTCATACTTTGAAAGTGTGATCCTGATTTTAATATGTGTGCAACTCCGTAACATAAAGTTGCTAGTTCACTTTCAAAGAGTAGGTGGAATATGTATTCCACATTTTGTCTAAATCTGGGATCTTCAGAATACATCCGTAATGAGCGGTATTCTGAAGCTGATATTTGAATAGGTCTATCATCATACCCTCCTCCTTTGCCAGTAGGAAAGAGTAGAGGAAAAGCACATGCTTCTATACTTTTTTCCCATATACTGATTGGCGATCCTTTTTTGTTTGACGCATTTGGTAAGTTTCCAGTACATCTTGTACGGTGTCATTACAGTGCAAAGGATGAATTGTATAATGGTCTAAAGTATTTGATATTGTAGCAGGATCTAGTAGCTCAAATTGACCAGCTTCTTCTGTTTCTTGAATTATTTCAGTTGTATCTTTCAAGTTTTCTTCAATATTAATTTCTTTGTAATATTCATTAGTCTCTTTAAGATATTGGAAGGCTTGTCTAACTTTATATAAATCTACCAGCTGCTGCCATATTTTTTTGTCTTTTGTAGGTACTCCATTTACTAACATAATTAAAGATTGCTGCATTGGACGTTGCACTCCTAGAGTATGCACATTTTCTTTTAGATTTAATGGTAAATAAACTACTTTTCCACGAATGGCTTTTACCAATTCAGAGGGAAGTCATTTTGTTGTTTTTGGTTGAAGGTGTATTATTGCTTGAAATGGGTGTACTGTTTGAATTATGATGCTCTCATATAAATTAAGTTGTTGTAGAGGTTTTGGTACTGGGTATAATTCCAAATTATTTGTGATAGAACGTGAAGGAGTTTGGTTGTTGTCAAGTTTTGTAGTGCAATAACTGCAAAGTATTAAGGGCTCAGTTATTTCATATTTGTTTTCTGCTACAAGGTAGAGAGCTATTTCAAACCATTTAGAATCTTCATTGTCTTCTATTTTGTATGATAGGTCCACAGTTTTTGTGTTACTTTCATAAAAAATTCTACGGCAACATACACATACATGGTTTGGTACTTCAGCTGATGTATTTTAAATTTTAGTATTTCTTTTTTGTATGTGTTTAGCAAAAGGTTGCCATGTGTAGAATTGTTGCTTAATTGGTTTAAAGCTATTTCATTCTGTAAATGGCTTTCACTTCCAAAATATTTTTTCTGGATATAGTGAATTTCTTCAAGTAGGTCTTTTGCTGTACCATGTAGAAGGATGCTATTTAACTTTGCTAGTGCTAAAGCAGGACTTTAAGCATAGTACAGTTTATAGACTAGATTTCTTATAGTTGAATGATGTGTTGATATCCTTTTCATATCATGGAAAGTGGTTTTACAAGTAGGTCCTGTAATGCAGGCCAATGAATGTCCTTGTAGTCCTGTGTACTTGCGCACTGGACAGGTATCTATATTTTGCAGTAATTTAATTTTGATTTTGTCTTTGCTTTTTACATATTTATTGAGGAATTGGCGTAAAGATTTGAAACATTGTTTGGGAATGTTACACATTGACGTGCATGGCCATTTGTACACTAGACGTTCTGATTCAGTTGAATGGAGGGATAATTCTAAGTTTTCAGGGCAACCTCGACCACTGCTATTTATGTCAATTGTATTTGTTTGCTTTTGTTTGTACGCTTCTTCATTAAAATATGGTTCTGTGCTCATAGTGTGATTCCATTCACCTCCGCAGATACTTTCTTTCTGTTGACATTTCGCTTATTGAGAAGTCTTTTTTGTAATTTAGTTATTAGTTTTGTTAGTGGTTTCATTTTGTTTAACAGTAAAATAAATAAATTTCTTTTGAGAAGAATTGCACTGTCCATCAATGCTTCTAAGATTAATTTCCTACGATAGGCTTTAAGCTTTGAACCTGATTTCTCTCCTGTTTTTATAAGATTTTGAAGGACTTTGTGACGGTATGTTTTGGCTAAAATACTTTTCTTGATATGCTTACTTTGCACTATATTAAAATTTGAAGAAGTAGTTTTATCTGTACTGATAGCTGATTTTCTGTCAATTGTTTTTTGGTTTGTTTTACATTTTGATAGAGGAAGCGAAGTTGTTGTACTTGAAACTTCTTGTGTTTCACTAAATGATTGTATTAGCTGTTTTGTTTCAACTTTTTTTTACAAATTCTGCTAGAGATGGATGCTTATGTTGGCACCTTTATTTTCATTTGCTCTACTTTTGCGTTGCTTTCTACGGACTTGACTTGACCTGGTAGGCATTCTTTGGGGTCTGTTGAAAAAAATAAAGAAGATATGGGTTGGGGTGTTCTGGAATGTATGTGTGCTGTGTGCATGAGTGTTTGAGTAAGATGATAAAGATGTATGTAATGGTGTGTGATTGTGCATTGGGAACTAAAACTAGTAGGGATAGGTATTCTTGAATGTATGTGTTACTAAACTGGGGTTCAGATGACAAAAAAAAAGTAAGCTAGTGGTGTGGAAAAGTACAAATAGTAAATCTAATATATACAATTAAAACAGTTGTTTGTTCTATAATATGAAAATTGTAGTGGTTCAGTTTGGTAATTTGTGTGTCCAAAATTAGAAATTTGTGGGCCATTCTGTCTGTAAATCGCTGTTTAAGACATGGAAATTTTTGGACAAAATGGTACAAAATCTCTATTTTTAGAAACCAAAATAGCTCGTATTAATGTTATAGTATATTTGATTAATAATACAAATATTATGGTGATATTTTACTTACTTTTTTTTAAATTAACAGGTAACTTCTTAGTTTTTCTTTCTTCTTCGAATTCGGCTGCTTCTTTTCAGGAAACTGGTCTTCACTGCAATTGTAAAAGCTTCAAATTAGTAACTTTGTTTGTATATAGCACTGTTTTTAATTTAGATATTGATTTTTTTAATTGAAATCCTCAGTGCCTTCTGTAAAACCATTAAACTAATTTATTTACATAAGATACATTGCATCAGTTCAGTACATGTGATATGTTCTTAATGAACAAATTGTATTGAATGACTAACTGTAGCAAAAGAAAAATATCTTTACTATGTCTTGTGAAATTTATAATATATTAGTGAATACCACTATTTCTGTAAGTAAACTGTTCTAGGTAATAGCGCCTCAATGTCTTGTCTAATATAAAGTAATTAAGTAAATAAATAAATAAAAACAAAAAATATGAAATTGTATAAGTATTTTTTATAAAGGTTTAAACATAGATTGTGTTTGCATTCAATTTTGTTTGAATATATGTAGTCTATATATTTCATTTAAAAAATGTTAGTTTAACATGATTTGAGTGTGTGTGTATAAAGAAAGTAAACAGTATAAAGGTGTATAAGTGATTGTTGATTTTAGGAAATTGAAAAAAGTACAGTAAATTCATTTTACAGATTTTACAAGGTAAAAGTCTGTTTGAAAATGTGTTCATCTACTATACAGAAAATATGCATACCTGAAGTTTGTGTTCATGCATATGGATATGCATGGAGCTGCAAGTAGAAATCTTGACGACTTGTACAGTATTTCTGGTAGATGGTCCTTGCCAATGATATGACACTTGTACTCAGAGAGATTCAGAGTACATTTGCAGTGCTGATCTATGATGATGCAGTTAGATGTAGAGGTCTTGAATGTGATTGATGCATGGTCATGTGATTTTTGAGGTACATCCAATGAGGGAATGGCAGAGAGAGTGTAGTGGAAATGGTAGAAGGGCTGTTCATGTTACGAAATGTCCCCGGACATGGCGCTAGTTCGCAGATATCGGGAGTTACATCGGGGAATTTTTGGGTTCAGAAGTCATGCAAATGAGAATAAGCACTGAAAGGGATTGGTCAGGAAAGTTTGGTGGGTGTGTTGTGCCAGGAGAGATTTTCTCAGGTACTCTTCTTTTTGCTGAGAGAACAAAAGATAAGTATGGCTGTGTGTTTCAGAAAACAGATTGTTTGGATTTTAGGAGATTCGTGGATACATTGGTTGAAGGTGCATGCAGAAAGGTGTGGAGTAGCTGTAGATCTTGGATTCCCACATGTGGAAGTACACTGGCATGGAGTACGTGGAATGAAGTGGTTGGACTTGCTACCTCTCTGTGCTACTTTAGAGACAGAGCAACATCCAGACATAATTGTAATTCATTGTGGAGGGAACAGTTTAGGACATGTGACTGGAATTGTTTTGCAATTTGCTATGAAAGAAGGACTTAGGAAGGTTATCGACATGTTTCCTAATTCTCAAGTGATATTTTCACGGATTGTGCAGAGACAAATGTTGCTTCATTCTTCTTCATTTGGTCCACAAATGGAAAAAGCAAGGTGCAATGTTAATAAGGCTGTTTTGCCTTTCTAAGAGATTTTGGCATGTCTTCTTTTCACAATGAAAATATTATGTTTTGTAGTACATACATTTTTCGCAGAGATGGAGTCCATCTTACTTATGCTGGCAATCAGATTTTTCTGAGAAATGTACAAAATGCATTGCGACCTTTTTTGGAATTACAACAACGATTTTGAAGTAGATGTTAAGCATTTACAATTTTTGACTTACAAACACCACCCAAAGGCTCTTTTCAGAGCCACCACTTCTTTCCAGAGAAAATTACAATGTTTGTGATGGAGTAGCAACCCAATTTTTTTAATGTTCGCGAACTGTCCGCGGACTTCTAAAAAATACAAAGAGCCCTGCTTCATTTATTTTCACTTCTATTTTTCAACTGGGAAAGGCGGCTCTGAAAAGAGCCTTATTTTTTTTTATTTTTGTAATTTTGTATTTTTTTTGGTTTTTCAGACACGACACACTAGGAGAGGAGGGTAAAGGAGGTTAAAGGGGGGGACACCAACCACAGGGATAAGAAAGGGCGAGCTGATAGAGGAAGATGTAGAGTGGGTTTTATTTGGGTAGTGAGCAGGTGTTCTCGTGCTCTGAGACGATAGTCTCAAAAGCACTCCGAAGTCGCTCCCCCCTGAAGAGTACTGTGTCACAGTACATACATACAACTGTGACCCTCAAAAGGTAAGGGTCATCAGCATTCTGTATGGCCTGTGAGGCAGCTTGAGGAAGACGCTGTCCCACAGAGGTGGTCCTTGTGGTGACAGGATCAGAAACAGAGGATGAAATAGAGGAAATCAACCTGCTACGTTCTTCGCAAGGTACAACCCTGTGAATAGCCCCAGAGTGAAATGACCTCAGGTGTCGCTTCATAGTAGTGGTCCCAAAGCTGAACTTACTGTGCTTCCAGCGACTGAGTATCATTTTGCACTCATTGCAGGTAACACGGTTCGCACGAGCCTTAGGAACATTACCATGAATGGTAAATAACCACCACACCCAAGACTCGCGCCTAGTGCGGGTAGTAGGGATTTCCTCTACCTCACTCTCATCATCCTCTTCTTCCTCCTCCGCATCCTCACTCCTGTTCCCCTCTTCCGGCCCTTGGGGAGGTGGTGGTGGTGGAGGGGGTGCGGGTGGTGCTGAAGCAGGTGCAGCACCAAGTGGCAGTTCAGCAGCCAAGGATGCCATCTCGATGATGGTGTAGTCTGCAGGTGGCAGCAAAAATCACTGTGTTCTGAAGAATAGCCAGAAACACAATGGGAATAAGCTCTTGGGCGTGGTCTTTTATAGGGGTGCTTGTGCGCGGTTCGCGGACATGCGCACTGTCCGCGGACAGATCGAACACAAAAAAAGGATCTGAAAGTTTCAAAAGGTATATAGAAACTCAAGATTGCTATGTGGGACTTGTGCCATGGTGAGATTTTATTGAAAAATATTATGGATTAACTGAAAATGTACTTTTAAATTGTTCGGGGACACGAACAGTGTCCGCATTTCAGGACACACGATGAGCGTGGGCGCGGTCATATTATCCATTCGCGAACTAGTCCGCGAAGGAAGCGCCTGTCCGCAGGACACCAAGTGCACGGAGATTGGTTAGCGCATGCGCATTGATGTCCTACGGACACTGTTCGGGTTCTGAAGTAATTAAAAGTGTGTCACACGTGAAACAAACATTTCAGGACATTGCGTGTGTTCTTAGAACAGTTTAAACTTGGTAGCGAACACTACGAACAGGTATAGCGTTCTTCAGGACACCTCCATTTCCGTTTACGTACAAACATTTCAGGACACCAATAGCGTTCTTAGAACAGTTTGAACTTGCTAGCGAACAGTACCGGACAGGTATAGTGTTCTTTAGGACACTTTAATTTTTGTTTGTTTACGAACAATTCAGGACACCTTGTGTGTTCTTAGTACAGTTTCATGTTGCTAGCGAGCACTACGAACAGTTGTAGTGTTTTAGGGCAGTTTTAAGTTGATAGCGAACATTACGGACAGATATAGTGTTCTTTAGAACACTTTAATTTTTGTTTCTTTACGAACATTTCAGCACACCACGTGTGTTCTTAGAACAGTTTCAACTTGCTAGCGAACAGTACGAACAGGTGTGGTGTTCTTCAGGACACCTCCATTTTCGTTTATGTACGAACATTTCAGAACACTCGCACTGTCCGTGGACAGTTTTATTGTTTAAAAAAAAAAAACGGAAACTATTCACAATACAATATAAAAATTAAACTTTATTTAACATATATTAATAATTTATGACAGAGAAGGTGAGGCAGAAACAGAAACAAAAACAGGAGAATTTGGGGTTTCAACATGATTGGTATTAGGTGAAGAAGGGATGGAAATCTCATCAAAACGTTTTGGATTATGGAGAGGGTTTGGGGATAATTGACTGGGATATGGTGAGGAGGGACAAGTACATGTGGGGCAATGGTACGAGGTTTTTGGTTTGAAATGATTTTCTACAAAAATTTTTAAATGATTAAAATTAGCCAACAATACATCCATTTCTTCTATATTGTGAAGACTGTTATCCATAACAGGGTTTTCTGAAGTTTTTTCTATTTTGGTATGCTCTGTACAAAAAAATAATATATATGTTAAATGTATATAAAAAACATAATAAATAAATGGTTTATATTAGAAAGTGTTTACCATTAGTTTCACTATCTTGTGACATTTCTTCATGTGGGAAATTGTCCTCTAGCCATTCCAGAGTACTAGACATTTCTGTGAGAAAAAAAAAAGATAATATATTTTTTAATCTAATACAGAAAGTTTATAAATATATGAGTAAAATGAAGTACACTTACTATTTCTGGTCAGATAAGTCCTATGTATTCAGTGGGTCTGGTCTTGTTCTCAGTTCTGTTGTGTCTGTGAGGTAATTATGTTGGAAGCCAATTTATCTTCGTGTGGTATATTCCATTTCAGAACATATTGTATTTAAATGAATGGTTAGTGTGTTACATATATGGGTTACATTTCTTATGTATTACTATATATAATGTGTTTGTGTGCTGCTTTTTGAATTTGTTAAATGTTCCTATATTATGATATAACAATCAAACATACGTCACCACCCCGACCCCACAGTTTTTAGGTAGTGGTACGGTTCTCCGAACATGTCCGCGAACATTAAATAAGTTCGCGGACATCAAGTTCATAAGAAGAGATCTAGTCAGTTCCATATGACATGTATATAAAGTCAAAGTCATTATTGTTAAGTTGTGCTACTAAAAAACTATGAAATTCAGTGAAAAAACTTTGTTAAAGGGATGTTATGGTTAAGTTGCGCTACTAAAAACCTATGAAATTCAGTGAAAAAAACTTTGTTAAATGGACGTTATGGTTAAGTTGCACTACTAAAAACCTATGAAATTCAGTGAAGAAACTTTGTTAAAGGGACGTTATGGTTCCAAGTAAAACCGAAAACCCCTTCAAATTCGCCAGTTATGGTAAACTAAGCAACCATAACTCGCGCTACCACTGTGCACTGCTAAGACTAACACCCAGGACATCAAAGATGACATCACAAATGTCATTGATGACATCACATGAGGAAATGTCTGAAGACTTTGATACTAATGGTAGACACTTCTCTATATAAGCAAATTAATAATAATAAGCAAATTAATAAGCAAATTAATAATCATTACTTTATGTGTACTTAACATATATATTTCTTTTAACAGACCATACAAACATTGAAAATAATACACCAAAAGAGACATTAGAAAATACTCTGCAGCGCATGGAACAATAAATGGATATGCTTAAGGAAAATTTCAATCTTTTAAAACATTTTGTGGAAGACCACATAAAAGAAACAATTAAATATCATTGTCCCACATGTACCTGTTCCCCCTCTCCATGTTCCAGCCAACTATCCCCAAACCATCACCACCAAGAAAAACATTAAGATGAGACTTCCATCCCTTCATCCCTCCCATCCATCCTCTCCATACCCCTAACTCCCCTGTATTTTTGTCAGTTTCTGCTTCCCCGTCTCTTTCATAAATTTAATATCTGTATATAATAAAAAAAATATTATGTGTGGTTTAATTCAGTCCTTTTGTTTAAAAAAAAAAAAAGCAGTTAAGGTGTCCGCGGACAGCGCGGATATCTGTAATGTCCACAATTAACCAAAATGGGGGTGTCCTGAGGACACTATACCTGTCCGTACTGTCCGCAGGCAAGATGAAACTGTTCTTAGAACTCACTCGGTGTCCGGAATGTCCATAATTAACCAAAATGGAGGTGTTCTAAGGACACTATACCTGTCCATACTGTCTGCAAGCAAGATGGAACTGTTCTTAGAACTCACTTGGTGTCCGAAATGTCCGTAATTAACCAAAATGGAGGTGTTCTAAGGACACTATACCTGTCCGTACTGTCCGCAAGCAAGATGGAACTGGTCTTAGAACACACTCGGTGTCCGAAATATCTGTAATTAACCAAAATGGAGGTGTTCTAAGGACACTATACCTGTGCCTACTGTCCGCAAGCAAGATGGAACTGTTCTTGGAACACATTTGGTGTCTGGAATGTTGGCAATTACCAAAATGGAGGTGTCCTAAGGACACTATACCTGTCTGCACTGTCTGTAGAACATCTACGCACATGCGCACCACACCCATAAGTCCTACGAACATCGGGCCTGTATGTAACTGTCCGTCTCACGTGTGTTGCACTTTTAATTAGTTTGAGGACCCAAACACTGTCTGTAGAACACCCACGTGCATGTGCACAACCGTTCCTACGCATTTGGTGTTGTGCGGACACCCGTCCCATTCACGGACGTCTTCACGTCGTCATCATGTGAGCGAACCCACGCTGAGCATGTGTCCTGATATGCGGACACTGTCCGGGTCCCTGAACATTTTAAAAGTACTTTTTTACAGTAAAAAGTCACCATTGCATATGTCCCAGACAATGACCCTGGCTTTCTACATACTTTTTTGGAACTTTTTGAGACTTTTTGGGGTGTTTGATATGTCCACGGACAGCGTGGCTGTCCGCAGAGCATGCACCAGCACCCCTATTGAAGGCCACACCACAGAGCTCATCCTCATTGTGCTTGTGACTACCTGACAGAGCATTGTCTATATTAGCATTTGATAATCTTGCTGATTGTGCTGCTCTTGCTGCTTCCATCAGACTTGATGGCATCTATGCTTGCGGCTGCTCCAGCTGGTGCTACTAGTGCCTCAGCACCACCTCCAACCCCGCCACCACCAACACCTCCCCAAGGGCCTGCAGAGGGGAACAGGCATGAGGATGTAGTGGAGGAGGATGAAGAGGATGAAGCGGATGAGTTAGTGGAAGTCCATACTACCAGCACTCGCCGTGAGTCTTGGGTGTGGTGGTTGTTTACCATTCATGGTGACGTACCAAAAGCATGTGCAAACAAGGTCACCTGCAACCAGTGCAAAATGGTGCTGAGTCGTGGGAGGCCTGGATCGTACAGCTTTGGTGTGACATCCATGAAGCAACATGTAAGGTCGTTCCACAGTGGGGCCGTTCGCAATGTTGTACCTTGTGATAAACGTAGTAGGTTGAGTTCCTCTACAACATACTCAGTTTCCGCTCCTGTCACCACAAGAGACACTCCTGTGGGACAGCGCATCCCTCCAGCTGCCTCACAGGCCATCCATGATGCTGTTGACCCTTACCTTTCGAGGGTAGAAATATTGTGTATGTACTGTGACGCAGTACTCTCCAGAGGGGAGAGTCTTCGAAGTGCTTTCGAGACTGCGGTCAAGCGGCATGAGAAGGTCTGCTACCTACCTAAATAAGGCCCACCCTACATCTTCCTCTCTCCACCTGTCCTTTATTATCCTCGTGGTTGGTGTCCCCTCCTTTCCGAACCTCTCCTAGTGTGTCGTGTGTAAAAAAACCCCCAAAAAAATAAAACAACAAACCCCCCCCAAAAAAAGGCTCTTTTCAGAGCCGCCTTTCACAGTTTAAAAATAGAAGTGGCAAATAAATGGAGCAGGACCGTGTGTATTTTTTAGAAGTCAGCGGACAGTTCGCGGACATCTAAAAGTTTGGGGTGCTGCCCTATCAAAACCATTGCACTTTTCTCTGGGAGGAAGTGGTGGCTCTGAAAAAGAGCCTTTTGGTGGTTTTTGTTTGTGTTTGAAAAACTTCAAATGGTCAACACCTACTGCAAAATGGATGGCTGTAATTCCAAATAAGGTTGCAATGATTTTTGTACATTTCCATGCCCTTCCCAAGTTCTTCTTTCATTGCAAATTGCAAAGAAATTCTAGACATATGTCCTAAACTGTTCCCTCCACAATGAATTATAATTATGTCTGGATGATGATCTGTCAGGTACCAAGTCCAGCCACTTCATTTCACGCACTTCATGCCAATACACTTCCAGATAAGGGAATCCAAGATCTGCAGCTACTCCACAGCGTTCTGCATGCACCTCCAACCAATGTATCCATGAATCTCCCAAAATCCAGATAATCTGTTTTCTGAAACACACAGCCATAGCTATCTGTTCTTCTCTGAGAAAAAAGACTTACTGACAAAATCTCTCCTTACACAACACACTCAGTAAACTTTATTGACTAATCCCTTGCTCTACTCATTCTCATGCCTCTCCAACCCAAAATCCCTGTATGTAATACGCGATGTCCACGGACTACCGGCATGTCCACGGACATATCGAAAATCTGAGCGTGGTGAATTTAATTTTAAATAGTGTGCCCCATTTCCCCTTTAAGGTTGGCTCTGAAAGACGTTTTTTTTTTTTTTTTTGCAAATGCATGACAGACACCTGTTATTTTGCATTTTATTTCTTTTTTTTTCTTACTTTACTCCTAAAATCTTCACATAACCTTCTCCAAAGCAACCCTTACATTCCAGAACAGCATGGTATTTCCCAAAAAAGATAAAGAAATGCCATCTTCTTTAAAATAAACAGCATTACAGGAATCAATATTCTCATTATTACAGAAGAACATACCAGCTCTAAGCATGAAAGCAGACATGCCTGGGTTGATTGCACACCTAGAAATGTTTTGCTGAGGACAAAAACAGACATATTGTCCAATAGTGCCCTAGGTACTAATCCAGAAAAAATAAGTTTGGCATTTGGAAGGATGTTCATTGCTACTTGAACCAAGTGTTCCAAATCGGCAAACAAAGTAGGGGCACTGACATAGCCCAAATCGAAAGCACCACAGTGCAAAACTACCACATGGGGACTGTTCATCCTGCCCATATCTTCACAAACTTGTACAATTCTCTGTACATTGCAATGAGTCACAGTGCTCCACACCACCTCCACTCCTTTAACATCAAAATTGTTTGCCACATGCCTGCATTGAGCATACTGCTGTAAACCATGCACAAACATGTCTCAAAGCACAAACACCCTGACTTTCTCCACCTCTGCCATCTTCACTACACCCAGTCTCTTTCAACACAAATCCAAAACCTCAACACCTGATTGGGTAAACACTACAGTCCCCTTTCAATGCTGGATTTGCTGGAATACCCCAGATGTGGCACACCCTGCCAGTGGACAGCCGCGGTGTCCGCGGACAGCTGTGGTGTCTGCGGAGCGCATAACTCTTAGCCAGCCCTTCTACCCTTTGTACTTCACTCTCCGTGCCATTCCCTCATTGGATACAGCTAAGCAGTCACACAACCATCCACCAATCACATCCAAAACCTCTACATCTAACTCCATCATCAGAGTTCAGCACTTCAAATGTACTGTTGATCACTCTGAGTACAAGTCTTCATATATATCATTGGAAAGCACCTACTACAAAAACAACTGTACATGTCTCCAAGATTTCTACTTGCAGCTGCGTGCACATCCACATGCATGAATACAAACCACAGGTATGCATATTTTATGCACAGTACTTGTACAACTCTTATAAATGCATATAAACAGAGTAACTACCACGTAACTACCGTATAACCTATACAATGAACTTACTATTATTTTCCCATCTGCTATAATCAATTGTCACTTCCAAACCTGTCTGCTATCTAAATTATTTTTTTTATACACACAACTATCTAACATATTGTAAGTAAAATATACATGCTGCAACATAAAAAATGCAGTAGCCCATATAGACCGTTAAAATGTTTGATTCTATGGGTGTGATCATTGGGTGTGATATGCTGCAGTGGTTGTGGACAGGGCCTAGAGTCTTGGGTGCATAGTCAAAGGAAACTGCATGTACACACTATGTTCAGTTATCAAATAAGAATACTATTACAAAAACATAAAAATCAATGTCTAAATTAACATCAGTGCTATAAACACACAAAATTACTAACCTATTTCTTTTACAATTGCAGTGAAGACCACTCTCCTGAAAAGCAGCAGCATCTGAAGTACAAACAACAACTCAGAAGAAACCTTCTCATTCCAAACAAAAACAGTAGGTACAATACAACCATAATATTCTTACTGTTACTCAAACACACTGTAGGGTTGATTCATGGAATTTGTACACTGAAAAACAGAGATTTGTGCACCATTTTGCCAACAAATTCCCATTTGTTAAACAAGGATTTACAGGCAGAATGGTGCACACATCCCTGTTTTTCAGCCCACAAATTACATAACTCAGCCCCTAGAATGTTAGTATTGCAGAACAAAGAACTGTTTTAATTCTATACCATTAGATTTAGTATTAGTGCTTCTCCTCAGCACTAGCTTACTTTCTACTGTCATCTGAACCCCAGTATACTAACACACAAATACAAGAATAGCCTTCCAACTAGTTGTAGCTGCCAAATGCACAATCACACACCACCACATACATCCTTACCATCATACTCAGACACTCATGCACACAGCACACATACATTGCAGAACAGCTCAAACCATGCCTTCTTTTTTTTTCAAGAGACCCCAAAGAATGCCTACCAAAAAGCAGGTCTGTAGAAAGCAGCAGAGAAGTAGAGCAAATGAAAATAAAAGTGTCCAAAATAAGCATCCATCTCTAGCAGATTTTGTACAAAAAATTCAAACAAAAGATCTAATAGAGTCATTAAGCGAAATAAAACAAGCTTCCAGTACAAAAACTTTGCCTCATCTTTCAAAATGTAAAACGAAACAGAAAGTCATTAACAAGAATTCAGCTACCACTACTGCTAACACTGCTTCTATGAATCTTGATGTAGTGGCAAGTAAACATACCAAAAAAAGTATTTTACAAAAAATGTTCTGCATCAGAATCCTTCAGAGTCTTATAAAAACAGGAGAGAAATCATGCACAACCCTTACAAACTACACTATAAAATTAATCATAGAAGCTCTCATAGACAGTGCAATCCTTCTCAAAAGGAATGTATTTATTTTAGTGTTAAACAGAATGAAGCCACTAACAAAACTAACTACTAAATTACAAAAAAGACTTCTCAATAAATGGAATGTCAACAAAAATAACTTCTTAAATATCTGTGGAGGTGAATGGAGTCACACCACAAGCACAGAACCATATTTCAATGAAGAAGCATACAAAAAAAATCAAACAAACACAATTGCCATATATAACAGTGGAAGAGGGTATGAAAAACTTAATAATACCATTATGGAACAAGAAACGCTGCTCACAAAAATATCCCCAGAAAACTCAGTATCACCTCTCCCTCAGACTCAACCAAAACATTCAGTATACAAATGGCTGTGCACGGCAATGTGTAACATTGACAAAAAATCTTTAAACTCTTTACGCCAGTTCTTCAATCAATATGTAAAAGGCAAAGACAAATTCAAAATGAAACTTCTACAAAATATGGATACCTGTCCAGTGCGCAAACATACAAGACTACAAGGACATTCATTAGCCTGCATTTCAGGACCTAATTGCAAAAGCACCTTCCATCATATTAAAATGAAATCAACACATCATTCAACTATAAGAAATCTAGTCCATAAATTGTACTATGCTAAAAGTCCAGCTTTAGACAATTTAAATAACAATGTTCTACATGGTACGGCCAAAGACCTACTCAAAGAAATAGAGCATATCCAGAGAAAATATTTTGGAAGTGAAAGCCACTTACAAAGTGTAATAGCTTTACAACAGACTAGGAACAATTCTACAAATGGCAAACTTCTACTACACACATGCAAAAAAGAAATAGTAAAATTTAAAAGTACATCCTCTGAAGTACCAAACCATGTGTGTGTGTGTTGCCGTAGAACCTTTTATAAAACTAGCACAAACACTGTAGACATAGCATACAACATAGAAGACAATGACGATTCCAAATGGTTTGAATTAGCTCTCTACCTTATAGCAGAAAACAAATATGAAATAAATGAAAAACTTGACAATAACCAAACTCTTTCACGTGCTATCACAAATAACTATTCCCACTACCAAAACCCTTGCAACAACTCAATTTACATGAGAGCATCACAATTCAAACAGTGCATCCATTTCAAGCAATAATACACCTTCAACCAAAAAAAGCAACATTACCGCCCTCAGAATTAGTGACAAGCATTTGTGGCAAAGTAGTTTACCATTAGATCTGAAAGAAAATGTACACACTCTAGGAGTGCAACGTCCAATCAGGCAATCTTTAATCGTCTTAGTAAATGGTGTACCTACAAAAGACAAAGAAAATTGGCAACAACTTGGAGACTTACATAAAGTTAGACAAGCCTTGCAATATCTAAAAGACAACAATGAATACTACAAAGAAATGAATATTGAAGAAAACCTGAGGGAAACGACTGAAATAATTCAAGAGTCACCAGAAACTGGTCAATTTGAACTTCTAGATTCTGCTACAGTATCCAGTATTTTAGGCCATTATACAATTCATTCATTACACTCTAAAGACACCATAGATGATGCACTAGAAATGTACCAAATGCGACAAAACAAAGGCTCACCATCGGCATATGGGAACAAAGTTTAGAAGCACTTGCTTTTCCTCTACTCTTTCCTACTGGGAAAGGATGAAGGTACGATGATAGACCCATTCAGATAACAGCATCAAAATACTGCTTGTTACTGATGTATTCTGAAGATCCCAGATTTAGACAAAATGTGTAATACATATTCCACCTACTCTTTGAAAGTGAACTAGCAACTTTATGTTACGGAGTTGCACACACATTAAAATCAGGATCCCACTTTCAAAATATGTCAGCACTTGGTTTGTTACATTAAGTTGTGCAGAATATGCATGGGAAGATTTACATGATTTCCTACGCAACAAAAACAAAACAAACATAGATATACTAACACCTGGAGAACTTTGTTCTCTAGATTCTGTTAATGTTTAAAGATATTTTCAACATCGCTTCATTGCTATGCTACACTTTATTTGTACTAAAACTACTCCTCCCCTCGGAGAAGTGCAACACTTCTTTTGGAGAAAAGAATACCAAGCCAGAGGAGCACCACATATCCACATGCTTTTATGGATTAAAGATGCTCCTAAATTCAGTCAAGACAGGGATGCCACTGTTTTACAGTTTATTGAAAAATATGTCACTTGTGAAATTCCATCAGAAGCAACAAATAGTGATCTTCATGCACAAATTTTACAATTTCAAAGACACAAATTTGGGAAATATTGTCGTCGCAAATACAAAACAAAGGGAAATTAATATAAGGCAGAGTCTGTAGTCTTCTTAGGGTTATTTGTAAGTACTTTATTATAAGTTACATAAGCTGTTAACTAGGAGAGACCACCGGTTCCCATCACCCAGGCTGAACTGACCAGGCTGTAACCCAGAGGCTGGATTCATAGCCAAACATTCCGCAGGATCACTCAGCTTTCCAAGCTAGGATACAGCAGCATTCCTGCAGTCATGCACTGGCAACATTATAACACATCTCCTCCCTTTCCAATGATGACCCAAACAAGAGAGGTCAAACACAACAGGATGTGTCATAATGCCAGGCATGTTTTGGAGAGATGCAACTCAAAAGAAATAACTAGGACGTTCTCCCTAAACATACTTTAGACTTAGAATATCCTGCTGAGGAAACTTCCTGCTTCACTTCAACCTCTATACAACTATTAATGCATCACTTCACCTCTATACCATACTACTCTGGGACGGAATCCCTACACATGCTTCAAACTAATATGCAACTGGTAAGGTGCTAACCTCCGCCGCTTTGGTTTCCCTAGATCAGTTACAGCAACAGGTCAAGTAAACAACTTCATGTCTTCAAATAGACGTGGGGCTCATCACGACCCAGGCGTTAAGGGGTTAACGGTGCTGTAAAAGGCTGCAGTGCCGTTAACCCCTTAACGCCTTACTACGAGATCCCTTTGCAGCTCCCGACCTTAACGGCTGGTCTGTACCAGCCTTTAAAGTAGGGACCCACAAAGGGACCTTGATGCGGTACCGTAATTGCCGCCTTCCCCGTTCCCACTGAGCCCTATGGGCCAAAAATGGGAATGGGGAAGGGCCATTACCGCCCCACCAACCTTGGAATGGGGTGGTAATTCCCGCTTTCTCCATGGCGGACTCCGGCATGGACCATGGTGCTAATAGCCACATGGTTTAGCACGGGAGTCCTAATGAGGGCCACATTGTTAAAGGTAAATCACCTAAGAACACATATTACATAAAAAGAACACATATTACATAAAAAGAAGGAAAATATATCAATGATTACAATGCAATCATTGCCCTCTTATGGAATGCAAACATAGATGTGCAGTACATTGCAGATAATTCCACTGCAGTGCATGATATGTTACAGCCTGTGACCAAAGCAGAAAAAACAGAGCTTCAAGATCTCTGGGATGACCTATCATCGGATAAAAAACAGTCTCAGAAATAGTACAGTTTAGGCATAAAAATGCTCTCTCAAAGAGAATATGTCTGCTATGAAGCTGCAGATCATTTAACCGGTACTGCTTTGTATGGAAAATCTGAAAATATAGTATGGCTAAGTCTTGGTCCTGCTAAATCTAGAAAAAGAGTTCTCAAATCATACTACAACATAGAAACAATAGCCAAAAATGATCCCAACAGCCAAGACATTTTGAAAAACAATTTACTGGACACATACTACCCAAACAGGAGTACCACTTTATAAACCATGTGTCTATACCACATAGCCTAAAACTTCACATACAAAAATAATATAAAACCAGATGAAAATAAAGGTAGATACAGAGTGGCAAATTGTGAAGGCAGCTTGGTGAAACTTACCAAACAAAGCTTAATTAAAAATATCAAATTGTCATTAAAAACTACTCAACATAAATAACTATATTACATGTCCCTGCTACAACTCTTTAAACCATGGAGAAAAGAAGAAGAGTTACTAGAAATCTAAGACACCTATGAAGATGCTTTCAAAGCAAATGAAAGCACTATAACTGATGTAAACTTTACATAGTACAAAACAATGTTGCACAATGAACAGCAACACGAAGAAGAACTCCAGGCCCAACTAGATAAAGACACTCCTCACAGTAGTCAACCTTCTATAACAGGAATCCAAGAACTACTGGAACAGCAACTAATAGCAAATGAGGGAGAATTAGCTATGGTAGACGTAGAAAACACCATGTGTCACTTTGAAGATACAGAAGACTTAACTGTACTGCAATCAAAAATGAACAATGAGCAGCTTAGCATTTTTCAAGAAGCAACAAAAGGAATTGCACATGATGTACAATATGAGAATAAAGAATGTACCTGCCAAAATACAAACCTATACTCCTATAAGTCAGTGGTCAAGCTGGTCCAGTCTAAATATTCTTAATCAAAATCATCAGTAGTTCCTTCAACAATTGACAAACGACAAACTGTCAGCTGTTGTAACTGCCCCCACAGGTTTAGCTGCCTACAACATAGGCGGTGTCACTTTACACTGATTACTTCTCCTTCCAGTAGAATACCAAAACAAATTAGAATATTACAAACTTTCTACAGAAGCTGCAATGGAACTACACAGAGTGTTAAAACAAATAGAAATGCTATTAATAGATGAAGTGAGCATGGTCTCCAACCTAATGTTGGCTTTGATTCACCTCAGATTACAAGAAGTACTAAAAACAAACTGCAAAGAACTCTTTGGAGGAAAACACATTATTGTTTTCGGAAATCTTCTCCAATTGATACCAGTGAAAGGTGAACCTATTTTTAAAACCTTAGGACAGCAATTCTGCCATAAAACTGTTGGCAGCATAGGAAATGTCAACCTTTGGCAACATTTCCAATACAGAGAATTAACAGAAAACATGTGCCAGTCTACAGACCTCACATACGCCAACATTTTAAAAAGTATTAGAGTTGGTATACTACCTCAGGAAGCACAATCAATATTAAAAACCCAGCACATCCATGCACTGTTTGGCCATAATTCATGTGTTACTGATGTCATGGAAAAATGAGCACACAAATGTGTCACTTGTACGTCCTTGATGCCAACTCTTGCAAGTTGTTAAAAATTCAATGAAACAATGTTGAAAAAAAAATCCAAACAATAATTGAAATTTGCTCCACGGACAAACTGGACATACATGGTATAACACTACCCATGTGTCAACAAGCCACAACAAGACTAAATACCTTAGAAAACTCTATCTCCAACACAGCTGGTTTGGAGAAAATATAAAAATTATCTTTAAACTGTAGAGTAATGCTTAACCGTAACCTTGACGTGGAGCAAGGACTAGTTAATGGGGCACATGGTACAGTTGTTGGCTTTCAAACATACCCACGCAACAACAACAATCAGTTTGTCAATATTCTCCTTGACAAACTAACAGAAGTCAATTCCTTCTTTTCAAAGACATGTATGTACGCAGAGAGCAATGTTCTCTAACTGTAGCATATGTATTCACCATTCACAAATCTCACAAATACCCTAGATAAAGCATTAATAGATATTGCGAACACAGTGTTTAAAAAAGGCATGAGCTACGTAGCACTGTCACGCTTACGTACACTTGATGGTCTATTTCTAATCAACTTTGATGCAAGTAAAGTAAACACTGATATTCCTTGCATTTTAGAATATAATAGACTAGTTCACTGTATACCCCCATCTAAAAACCTATCCTGTTCCCCACAAAACAGAATGTTGTATAAGAAAACTCCTTTAAACATAAATGCAACAGGATCTCACTGCAAATCCTCCAAAGAGAGTAAAAGAAGCTAATACTTCATCAATTACTACAACCAAAGAAGAATCTACTACTCAAAAGTAACTCAGGTACTTATTCAAAGAAGCAAAATATACTCCAAAGAAATGACTTGGACACAGAACTATCTGGTCCATTCAAATTTTCAAATATAACTGGTGCAAAAATACATATTCTATTCCAATTGCCACCAATTGTTGACAACATTTACCTACACAATACAGACCATTTGTGTTTGCAAATGTTAGTACTTCATAGAAATGCAACCAACAATCCTGACAACACATACAGTGTTCATGGAATAAGACATAAATTGGACTACTGTGCTGGAATGGTGAAATTCACTATAAACTCACAAGAAGATCCACAAGAATTTCTAATATACTTACTACAAGTACCCGAAAACAAAAACATACCTATAAATGAAATTTTCCAGATTTCATACATGTGGACACATACATGCACTCTCTGCAACAATGTGGAACAAATCCCTAATGAACGCTTCGTGTATGTATCCATACCTAATATGTTCCATTTCAGCAACTTGTACAAAATGCAAACCATGACAGATTATGTACTACCTGCAATACAGATAATCGCTCCACCTCACAAATACAAACACATAGTAAATATGTGATAGTAATGCTTCTACGTTACAATGCAGATGGTACCAAAAACAACTGCAAGCTGACTGCATTCACACATGGTCAAGTATCACTTGGTAAGAAAACCTTCACAACAATAGGAATAATCTACGACACAGGATCCACAACCAATGCAGGTCACTACACTGCATATATAAAAACACATTGTGGATGGTTCGAATGTAATGATAGTACCATTACTCTAAAGCAGAGATTAGCAGAAAATCTCATAAACGCATATTTAATAATCTTAAAACCAGAATTTAATAACTAATCTGTGCATAAACCTTAATAAAACTTCAATTAGAAAACTGTAAACAGTGAGAATACGCCAACAGGTATCTAACTGCCCAAAGATTCTGCAACAACCAAACAGATAAATCAATACCACTAAATTATACAAAGAAATACACCTTTAGAATACGCCAACAGGTATCTAACTGCCCCAAGATTCTGCAACAACCAAACAGATAAATCAATACCACTAAATTATAAGAAGAAATAAACAGAATACGCCAACAGGTATCTAACTGCCCCAAGATTTTGCAACAACCAAACAAATAAATCAATACCACTAAAATATAACAAGAAATAAACAGTTGGAATACACCAACAGGTATCTAACTGCCCCAAAAATCTGCCACAACCCAACAGATAGATGAGCAATTCGAGAATATAAATAAAAAACTATAACCAGTTACAATTCGACAACAGGTATCTAACAATCTGCAACAAGCTACAAACAGATAGAACATAAGCCAAAAACAACAAGTAAACACTGAAAACAAAGAAAGAAATGTACTGTAACATAACAAAAAAAGTTTTTTTTTAATCCAACATGGTTTATTTGTCCCACAGACCCATTGATTTAAGAAACAAACACAGAAACTGAGCAAATTGCACAGTACACTGGTTTGTAAACTACTAAATATGAGGGTCAAAATAAAGCAGAAATGTTTATTATGCAATGCAATAAGTCTTTATAAACTACCTACACTAACATGATCTTTTCTTTTATCACAGAAATTGAAAAAGAATATCTGCTCCAGTTACCCAAGTCATGAAAAAAATATATCCAATCACAAAAAATCAAACAGTAAGTATATTATAATACATCTCACAAATACTGTTCCATAACACAACCATTGAAGCAAACATCTAACCATACACCACAATACAAAATGTTTACTTCCATGGATATGTTATACTGCAGTGCTTGTTACCAAACTCCACAATCTTAATTACTAGAAGTAGCCAAAACTTCACATACAAACTATACAAAGCAAACAGTACACAAACTGCAGATTTGCAAATATTTGATAGATGTTCGATTCTATGGGTGTGATCTATGGGTGTGATATGCTGCGATGGTTGTGGCCAGGGCCTATGTCTTGGGTGCATGGCCTACGGCCTACAGCCTTCAGCCATGCACCCAAGACTCTAGGCCCTGGCTACAACCACCGCAGCATATCATACCCAAAGATCACACCCATAGAATCAAACATTTTAACTGGCTATATGGGCTATTGCATTGCATTTTTTATGGCCGCGGACAACCGCTGTGACCGTGGACATGGCGAGCACATCAGGGGCGACTGCCACCTAAACAAATACAGCATTTGACTTATCTCTTACTCCCCCACCCTCCCCAAGCACTCTTACACACCAACACACTCCCCAAAGTTGTATTTCTCCCCCGTTCGTCACCATGCTGTCTGTGAATGTCTGCAGATCCAAGATGGTGGGCGCATTATAACAATACGATGCACCTTGCGCTTCATTCCAGCCAATCAGAGAACACGTTGCATGTCCGCGGACAGGACGCTAGCTGATTACCCAATGGATGTCTTGTCCGCGGAGCGAACAGTGAAGTGTGTCCGCGGAGTGGTCATATATATCACTAATTTTTTGTGACCTACTTTTTGGTTGTTTTAAAAAAAAACTACTCGACAGATTTTCACCAAATTTACAAAAGCACACTTTCGGGACAAAGCCGCTGCTCCTGCCGCAAATTTTGTGAAAATCTGTCCACCGGTTTGGGCTGTAGGCGTGACCAAAGTTTTTTCCCCATTCAGTTTATGGAAAAAAAATTGGGACCCCCCTATAACTTTGCCCCCCTGGACACACTTCCCTGTTCGCTCTGCGGACAGGACACCCATTGTGTTGGAGCACATTTTGTGATCTAACAGAGTAAGTTAGGAGTCACAATTAGTCATGCTGGGGGTTTGGGCAGAGCGGGGAGGAGGTCATATACATACATTTTCCACTTAGTCCTATTGTATTTCATTGCAACCGCAGCTACTGACGTGACAGGCTTGCAGGCCGGTCATGTCAGTAGCTTTGGGTGCAATGCATTGATTCTGCCAGGTGAATGACGCCATGACGTCATCACCACCTTTTGTCCTGCAAAGGGATGTGACAAAGTTGGCCACCCTATTTGGAGGTATTCCTCAATATATTGTGCGTAAAATACCGGTGAAGGAGTAATGTGTCTGTGTTACAATGTATGTAAAATAATATTGGAGTCAGATTGGTGCCACCTAGACTTTTGCATCTGAGGCAGCCACCTGCAGTGTTTGATGGAAACAGCGGCTGTGCACGTGTTTGACAATACGAGTTCTCAATGGTGCGTTGAGCCGTGTTGTTGCGTCGGACAACCTGCCTCCAGCATAGCCACTCTGCAAACTCAAGTGGCCATCTGCACAGTAAGGTGCTGCCGCCTGCTGCTTTCTTTCTCTGGGCGCCTCTGCAGCCCTCGCTTCTTTTGAGCCCACAGGTCGAGCTGTAACGCTCAGACACCTGCATTAATTCAAATGCTAATGCTTTGTTCCTGGGTTCGTGATGGTCATGTTTGCAGTTAAAAAATGTGATCATCACCTCCCCAGGACAAAGCATGTGTATTTAAATTAAGCCAGGAATTAAGAGCCATTAAAAAAAAAAATCAAAAAGAGGCGACTCAAACATGAATGAAGTGACGTCATTACCGCCTTGTGGCCAAGTGTCCCGCGACAGACTATCAAAGAGTTGGCAAGCCTAGGGGGCAGTGTTTCTCATGGTGCTTGATTACAGCAGTGTGGTGTCTCTTGGGGAGGAGGGATGGTGTTAGCTGATGTAATTTTAACGTAAATAGCCGTTTTGCCAAAAGTATGTACTGTGTACTAGATTGTTAATGGATGAGTACGAATAGGTGTTGGAGCTGTGCAAGGGAAATGTTTAAGTTGCAAGTTCCCATATCAGTAGAAAATGTAGTTCCAAACTGTCCATGAAGCACAGATGTTATTGTGAAGTGCATATGGGTTCTCGGACACGTCATCATGCTGTGCACAAGCATATGGTCATGTGCCATCCTCTGGAAGCTGTGCAATGAAGTCAGATGTTCGTAGACATTATGGCTAAAGTGCACTACTAAAAACCTATGAAATTCAGTAAAAACAGTAAAAAAACTTTGTTAAAGGGATGTTATGGTTAAGTTGCGCTACTAAAAACCTATGAAATTCAGTAAAAAAAACTTTGTTAAAGGGACATTATGGTTAAGTTGCGCTACTAAAAACCTATGAAATTCAGTACAAAAACTTTGTTAAAGGGACGTTATGTTTCAAAGTAAAACCGAAACCCCCCTGAAATTCGCTAGTTATGGTAAGCTAAGCAACCATAACTCGCGCCACCACCGTGCATTGCTAAGACTAACACCCAGGACATCAAAGATGACATCACAAATGTCATTGATGACATCACTGATGACATCACATGTTCATTTACTTTTCATGAAAGTCTGTACAAGGGATTCATATTGTAATATTGACAAAAAAGGGTCAAGGAACATTGGAATAAATATTATGAGCTATGTAGTGCATTAAGCAATGCATTGATGTAAATAGCATTCTATTATGAAGTTCTTTATAGTACAGTAAGCTACTCATCTATAATCATAAGCATTGTGTGCAGGATACATGATGGAAGTGCAATATTCATAATCTTCCCATGTTGAATTGTGAAATGATAAATGCTTTCTTATTAGAGTTTTGCGTACTGTGCAACATGTAATAAGTATCTAATAAAACCCACTTACTACATAATTTCATTAGTACATATCAAACCCAAAGGCAGAACAATACATACAAATATGAGTATATAAATGGAAAGTGAAGTACGCAAAAAAAGCAGCAGTAAAAACTGAAAGTGTTCATAACCTAACTGATTATCTTTATGCATAGAAATGCTTGTGCTGCTTCAAATCTACTACTTCCCTATGTATAACTATCACATGATCTGACTGCACCCTAAAGAAAATAATGCAAATACAAATACGACCATATCCCGAGAAAGTACAGTAATAAAAAAACAGCAAAACAATAAGAGAGTGTTGATAACCTTACTGATTGTCGTCATACACAGAAAGTATTGCTGTCTTTCAAGTGTGTATTTTCCTTATGTATATGTTTCATATGCTGTGAGTGCACCCAAGGTGAATTATTGTAAGAACATATTAGAAGTATAAGTGTACAAATATAGTACTTTTTGAATTTTTTGTTCCTAACTATTACTGGCCAAGATATATCACTAACGGAAAAAAGAGCGAGTCAGACAAGTGATGTCATCAGTGATGTCATCAATGACATTTGTGATGTCATTTTTGATGTCCTGGGTGTTAGTCTTAGCAATGCACGGTGGTGGCGCGAGTTATAGTTGCTTAGATTACCATAACTAGCGAATTTCAGGGGTTTTTCGGTTTTACTTTGAACCATAACGTTGCTTTAACAAAGTTTTTTTTACTGAATTTCATAGGTTTTTATTAGCGCAACTTACTCATAACGTCCCTTTAACAACATTTTTTTACTGAATATATATGTATATATATATATGGGTGGCAGTCGCGGCCCTATAGTTAAGGTGAGTCGGAGACACATAGGAACCTCTCAAAATTCTATTGTTAATAACGTTAGAATCTAGTAATTGATTTGGCGGAAACCTTTAAAGTGATTAAAAGACACCCCCCTACCCAGTCTATAAAGTTTTGTAAAGATTTGTTAAGAAATAAAAAAGTTATTAAGCGTGAAAAAGGGTTTTTTCCAAACCTGAAGCATACCTCCCATTAATTTTACCATAGACAAAAAAGGGCACTGTTTGCCAAAGCGCACAGCCCAAACCACTGGACGGATTTTGACCAGGTGCAAAACAACTTGGGCATGAAGCGTTGAGTTGCGATCCATGCCTGGTTTGGGGTTATTCTGTGCCGTTGTTATTTTAAAATTTGATGGAGAAGGGGGTGCCCCGTTCTTCAAAAAGTACAGTTATATCTCACATGGCGCATTGCAAGATCGTGATTTTCAGAAATGAAATGACCGTCATCTTGTTTTTCTCTCAATGGGACAGAGATGTTGTAGCCAAGGTTATGGGAAGATAAAATGCAGTGAATAGCTATTTGCGGGTAAAAATAAATAAAAATGCCATCAGGGTAGAAGTGCAGGGATTGCTAGAGGCATTAAGTGAAATTTGGGAGTTGGAGGAGGTACAGGGACCGAGTTTGCAACACAAAGCTTTCCGTAGCCTCGGCTATAATCGCGAACAGTGGACATTTCATAGCAAACTGTGTCATAGAAGAAGCGTGTGTTGTGGTGGAAAGGGAGAGGGCAAGGGAGGTGAGGAAGCCATATGTATAGTGAGGAGAGCAGGCACAGATGAGGGGGGCACTTGGTGAGGTGCACTGGGGGCAGGAAAGCATTTATTTTCCAGCCATTTTGCTGATAATCGTAGCTGTAGCCAAGGCTACAAAAGACTATAGATAGCCGATGGTATGTGTAGTACAGTAATCATGGCTATACAGTTTGGGGTGTCAGTGTTTTATATTTTTTGGAAAGTACTTTGTTTAGGTATAGTGATGTTGGGGTCAAAAATTACTAATAGGCATTAGAGAGTCGTTTTTATTTTGGACGTGTGTTTTCAGACTTTTGAGCATGTGAGAAAGATAGAAGAAAATAGTTTAACAACATTAATAAAGAAAGGGATTGCAGTCTAGTTTTTAAGATGTGCCACACAATGTATTTTAGGTTGTGTATTCTCACTTATGGTATGATGTTAGGTGGGTGTGTAATGTCTGCCTATCTAGTTTACTGTTCCGTATTTTTTTCATGATTCTTATTTTTCAGTTACTTTAGATAAGTACACAAGTGGTGTTGTTCTATATTCATCAGTTACGATGGATTGTAGTATACAACTTGAAGTGAGTCCCCCTTTTAACTGACCTTTTGTAGTCGTGATTATATTAAAGGTCAATTAACTGTAGCCGCGGGTATAATAAATAGGTATAATAAAACATGTTTTTTGTTATTATTTATTGTATTTTTGTATTTATGTATGATGAGTTTTCCTTAAAAGGACTGTTTTGGTGTACACTGACTGTAGAACTTTAGCACATCAGGAGTACTGTTTTGATGTTGTGAAGGAACACTGCATTTCCTTCATTGGTTTAAGTGCACTCTGCCATGTCTATATAAATTGGCCATGAATAACTCCATGTTGTTGTTCTCAATACATAATTGATTGTGTTCTCTCATGAATGAGGAAACTTATTTCTCAATGTTACCATTAAATGTCTTGGTCCACTTCCATTTTTGCCTCTGATTGAGATTTGAAAAGATAAAGATGGCGTGAGGAAATAGTTCCATTAGTTTTCCCCTGTCTTGTTTCATCATTAAAATAATCTTCCACAATGAATTAGTATGACGTCTGGGTGCCCTGAACTTCTCAGACTTAACAATTTTGGAACCAACACATTCCCCGCAATCCAAACCATTTAATTCTAAAATCTCTCAAACCCAGGTCCATGTTAATATTTAGTTTCTCACAAAAAGCGAGCAACCAAAACAGCCAACTGTCTCCTATGAGCTACACAGTTTTCAAACCAGCCATGATATCTGCAGTATTTCTCTGTTTCCAGGAAAATGATTCCTAGTTTGAATTTCTAGTAGTTTGTATGAGCAGGGTATCTATGATGTGTGTGTGTTTTACTTTCTAATTGGTTGATGGTGCTGTTGTTAGTTTCGTGAGTACATCCTCACACCCCCCCCCCCCTCATTGCAGCCATGGCAATATTCGAGCAAGTGACAAGTCATGTGTTTGTGGATTTGTGGTAACTGCGGCTATCCAATATTTACATGCATTGAGTGTTTTGGGGGATTATAAAAGCCTAAGGGAGTGGAGGGGGGCTGAGAGGCTTGTTGGGGACAGTTGTTGGAGTTTGGTGAAGTGGAAATGCAATTTTGAATTCATAGTTTTTGCAAATAGCTGTGGGAATCAGCAAACTTCTAAGAGGGGCTCTTGTATAGCTGTGACTATTAAAGCATGTGCGTAGGCAAGTCAATACTAGTATGCATTTCATTCGTTGTGCCTGGAGCCGTGGATATATTTAAAGCCGTGTCTATAATTATATATTTTCTGTGCAGTAATCAAATGTTCATGTGGATGATATAGTTCATAATTTTATTTGTGTGTGTTATTGTATGTACTTAGTTGTTCACTTATTTGATTTGAATGTTTGAAGCCCAATTTAGTTTGATTTGGGGCTTGCAGGAAAATGAGCATGTAGAAGCGGATACAAATCAAGATCTGTAGCCATGTCAAATAACCGCGGCTATGAAAGATGCCAGGTGGGGTAAAAATGGGTTTTTGTCCATTTTATTTTTGCTATTAGTTGTTACTTTTGCATGCATTGTTGTCATCATCCCAGTGTGTTTGCACTAGATGTTGGACAGTTAACTCCTGTGAAAGGTCACCCTATATTTAAAATACAGTGGTACTGCTGCAGATGGAAGCATGAGGTCCATGGAAATCTGTCTTAGTGTCCTTTGCAGTATTTATCATGATTGCATGGAATCTCTCCCATTCCTTAACTGTGGCACACAGGACTGTCATCACTGAATCTGGGAAGAGTTATGAGGCAGTGCACCTGGTAAATGTGCACTTGGTTATGATACCACTGTTGAAGTTTAGAAAAAAAAGTGGGGACAATGAATTGCCACTTAAAAATAAATAAATAACTAAGGCAGGTAATCTGGTGTTTTGCAATTAAATTCTGCCGTTCGCTAAATGTGGCATCTTCCTTAACTACCCAGTTGCAGCATTTTGTACACAGGACTTTCAGCATGGTTAGATTGGGTGTCGGTAAGAGAGGAGTTTGTGTACTGGATACAATTGCTGATGTCGAGGTTTCATTTCCAGTTGGAGTTGTTGATGCACTGGTGGATGGAGGTTATGTAAGTGGTGCTGATCGCCTTCTTTGGAAGGAATGTGCCCCATGCATTTTTCTTTTGTGATGTGCAGTTATCGACCAATTGCATTATTAGATGCGCCGGGAAAGAATTTTTCTCGTTTGATTCTAAGAGACTTTAAGAAGTGGATTTCTCAGGTCCATCTTAATAATCCTTTTCAATCAGGTTTTGTGACTGGACTAGGTACCATCCTTAATATCATTACCCTTCAAATGCTTCTTTCTGATTACGCAGCCCAAAAGCAGACTTTGTATCTAGCCTTCATAGATTTCCAGGTCGCCTTCGATTCAATTGATCGATCACTGCTACATTATAAGTTGATCAAACATAAGTGTCTACCTTCTTTAATATCTTTAATTATTTTATTACATTCCAATACTACCATCCAAGTCCGACTCAATCTAAGAGGTGATATGACCTCGAAATTTCAAACATTCAGAGGGCTGAAACAAGGCTGTATTTTGGCCTCATCCATTTTCAACTTTTTCATCAACGATCTGGGCCTAACTCTTAGTAACATTCTGAGTGATCCTCCCCGCTTAGGCTGGCATAGCATTCCTTATTTGTTCTATGCCGATGACTTGATTCTCTTCTCAAAAACTCATATTGGTCTTCAAAAACTTTTGCATGGCCTTGAAACATATGTAGACATGAATCATTTGAAAATCAGCATTAATAAAACCCAAATAATGGTTTTTAAGAAGCATGAAAGTTGTAAAGTTAAAACCTTTTGTTGGCGATTACATAACATTCCTTTACAACAGGTAGCCAGCTATAAGTATTAGGGCACTCTCATAGTGGATACTTTACCAAGTCTTGACCCTGACATAGAGATCCATGGCAAACTACGGTCTTTAATTGCGCAAGCAAAGATCCTTATCCGCAAATTTGGCAAATTTATGTGTAAGCACATTCTGACCTTCTTTCTTCAGAAGCTGTTGCCAATTTTGACATATGGGTCTGAGGCTCGCAATCCTAAACCCGTGGATTGGTGGGATAGAATAGAATCTCTGTTTTGGAAACAAGTTTTGCATTTACCAGCTTGCACACCACTACCTTTGATTTGATTTGAGTTGGGTTCACTCTCAATGTTTTCCTTTGTAATTTGGAAATATTGTGCCTTTTTCCGTAAATGTCTCTTGTCTTTAGAACGATCAGATATTTTGGGAAAGGTGGCCTTTCACCTTATAAAACAAAATCAGGCTTTTTCGAAACAATGGTGTGCCTTCACTATGAATGCACTGTCTGATGCTTCAGTTGACTTAGAGTTACTTTTAAACAATGAAGCTCGTGCAAAAATGAAAGTCCAGCAATATGATTGGATTATGACTCAAAACAAATGCCTCAACTATAAGGACTTTGATCGAGCATTGTTTGAACACAAGCGATGTAGAATAATGTCTGATATTTGGCCAAATTTCCATGTTCAAGGACTCGCCAGACGTTTCTCCGTTTTCGGTTGAACCTTTGGCCGACCCTAGATGTTCAGGCTCGCAGAAAACAAATTATGCAAATAGAAAATGTGTATCGATTGTGTAAGAATGTTGACAAAAAAGAAAGGTTGGAAGATTGTTTAGTTCATTGTCCAAATCTAGCCACTATTCGGAAAAAATGCTTTGGAAGTTTTTTTGAAGACCAAAATGCTCATATCCAAAAGAATTTGTGGCATTGCATTTTCTCATCCACTACCCTAAGAATCAAAATAGTAACTGTACGCTTTTTGGATGAAATATTTTCTGATCATATTCATAATCATTCCAATTGAGCTACATTATCTTAAAATTTTACTTGTGGCTAATGTATAAACTGTATCTTCTTTTTTCTCATTTATGACACTGTGATACTTGTTGATATTTGAAAGGTTGATTTTATTAACCATATAAATTAATAAAATAAAAAAAATGTGTGATGTGCATGGGCTTTACAATAGTCATCATCAACCTCATTCCAATGGATTCGCACTGGATGGTTAATCATAAAAGATGTTCACAGGCTTTGAGATGGAATATATGAAGGCCCATGGCATAGAATTCATTGCAGAAGGTGCACAGTACCTACTCTGCCTCTTTTCTGTAGCAGTGTTCTTTCACTTTGACAGAGTGGCAGCTGTTTTTATTTATTTTTGTGTACTTCTTCCTTGGTGGTGAAGGATTGTCGACTCAAACGATGATGTCATCAATACTCGAGCTCTCATGTCCAGACATGTTGGAATGTCGTAGTAGGAATGAAAAAGTAAATATTTCAAAAAGACAAGTGAAAAAAGAAAATGCAAAAAAATGGAAAAGTAAAAAAACAGGAAAAGTAGTTTGATAAACTTGATCTGTTTGGTGACTTGTTCTCCAAGTGTATCCTACCCGATGTTCTCTTGTTCTCCAAGTACTTATCCTACCCTATTTTCTCTTGTTCTCCAAGTTTACGTGACCTTCCCATCCTTTTTTTTCCTGCATGCAACTAGTATAATGCTTGTTTATTTTCACCCAGTTTTTATATCCCTGTTTGTTTTTTGTAGTGGCATTTTCTTATAGTTTTTTTTATATTGCTGTATGTTTTTTTTTTAATCCAGGTTGGATTTCTATTTCCCAATGACCCAATGATTGGCATGTGCAAAGGGGACCCACAGTGTACTAAGCACTAATATTGTATCTTGTTTATAGTGGATTTGATGTACTACATATCAAATCTGTGGGTCATAAAAATGTGTGTATTAAATTGTGTTCATTAAAGTGTGTGTGTCATTGAACTGATTCTGTTTTCTTTGTTTCAGATATAATGTAATATTTTTATTTTTTAACATACATGTATAGCCGTGGCTATGATTCAGCCCAATGCGCCATTGGCGTTTGGAGACCTGAGGAACTGCAGCAACGACCATGGGTGCGGTTGTCCTAGGTGCGATTCTGATGACTCATAGCTGCGTCTCTCTTTTTTACTCTGTACCTTTTGCCCTTATTACCTACAACACGCAAACACATAGCCATGGTTATAAGATTTGGGGAAAAATTGATTTTTTTTTAAACCGTGGCTATACCTATTTTTTAAATAAAAAATTAGACGTGAAACATTTTTTAATATGTATTGAGTGTAGTGTTTGCAAATAGTTAGTGTAACATTTGAAAATATGTTTTAATGCATATTTAATGTACACATTTGAAAAGGGTACCTAAATATTCAAACACAGTTTGTTAAAAACAAGTTTATTTGAGAGGGGATGTGGTTGTAGCTTTTCTTTCTGTTTTATTTAGAGCACATGATATATCTTGTTCCGTAGCCACATTTTCTGGATTTCTACTGTCCATGATTAATCTTAAATGTTCAATGTCCTTTTTGATTGATTGCATTTCTTTTTGAATACTCATTAATATTTATTTTAATTGTGTCAAGAAATCCATAATTAGATGTGTGGGTCCTTGTTGTGGTGCAACCTTTTTGAATCTTCTAGAGCCTTGAATCACTTCTTCATCTGTTTGAAAATATGGAATATTTTTAAATATTTAAAGATATAATACACTTTCAATATATGTGTGTTGGTTGTATACACATTTGATAGTTTGATAATAGGTAGATATATTATATGTGCTTGGTGACTGAAATGTGTTCCTTTAAATATAATTGTTAGTCTCATTTTACATTAATATATTCTATGTGCTTACAAAATCTTGATTGTGGTGTATTTTCTTCTGGAGCATTGTTTTGAGAGTCTTCTTTTTTAATCTCTTCCTCTGTACGATGATTCTCCTCCAGCCATTCCTTGTACTGTTCAATTACTTTCCCATTTTGTTTTTATTAAGCATTTTGTCATAAGACACACACATATGTGGTACAAACTGTCTGAACCGTATGTAACATGCCTTTCATTAACCCCTCCACCCACACCCCAACCCCTCCCCCCCGCTTTAACACTACCAAGCCCAACCGATTATTGGGGATAAATAACAATAAAGAAATGAAACTAAATAATCACTCATGTCTGACGTGGTGGGATCGACAGGTAATGCCAAAGTAAGTACAGGTTTCCAAGTCTCTGTGAGCCAACCGGGTTACTGGGTCAGACTATTAAAGTCTCAGGGCACTGCATTCTTCATTCAAAAGGACCATATTCCAATTCAATAAAAAGGAGTCCAAATTGGTATGGGTGATAGCTGAAAGTTTCTCATATGTGAAGATAACCCATAACTTAGTGAGCCATTCTGTTCTGGTTGCTGCAGAGCAGTGCTTCCATTTCTGGGCAAGGGCTAATTTTCCTGCTCTCAGCATCACCCTCAGGAAGGCGCTCGAGTCCGAGTCTGGGGTCGGAGTGCCAAGTAGAAGCTTGATGAGATGTAGGGAGGGTGAGCCTACCACAATATCTTTGATCCAACTCAAAAGCTCAATCCAATAGATTTGGATGAACGGACATTCCCAAAACATATGATACCAAGTTCCATGCTGGGCACAATCCATAGGGCAGAGAGGAGATGTCCCCATGAACATCTTTGAGAGCCTAGCAGGGGAGGATGCCAGGCATGAAGAATCTTAAAATTGTGCTCCATAGACAAGTTATACAGGTTCCCTGAGAGGAGAACCATATAGAACGCCCCCCAAGTCGCCTCATTGATTACCATTCCCAGTTTTCCTCCCAGAAGCATCTGAAATTCTGCCTACCTTCTAGATTTGCTGTGATCAGGACTTTATAAATCCTAGACAGTGACCCCTTCCTCGCAGAGGATTCTACTATGATGTTTTCAAATGGCTTCAGGGGGAGAGAAAGCTCAAGACACCATTTGGGGTTAGTAAGAATCCCTTTAAAGAGGAGGTATTCAAAGATTGTGATCGCGTTCTCCCCCATACTTTGGTCATACTCAATGAAGGCGTTCCGGCAAAATAATTGGGCAGCTCTCTCCAGGTCCATGTCCGACCACGACTGAGTGTCACGTAAGCTCTTATTGCCCGGGTTGAAGGAAGGGCCCCATAAGGAGGATAATGGAGACGGCCAGGAGGACAGGATCCTATTCACTTTACCACTATTCCAGGAAACCCAAAGCACTGCTAAAGTTGGGTGAGTTTTAAGGTGACAGGTTAGGTCTTTAATCAGGGTCCAAAGAAGGTCTCATACTTTTCTAGGATGTGTGTGGGTATCCTCAATATATGTCCAATAGTTGCCCATCTCATCTCTCATGTGTTCCAACATTACCCTTAGATGGGCTGCCTTGTGTTATTGTCTAAAGTCTGGGAGACCAAAGCCTCCAAAGGATTTCGGGAGAGTAAAGGTTTTCACATTCCAAATAAATTGGTGGACCAGACTGTGCAGGAACGAGAAAATAGTCTCTGGGAGAATAATGGGAAGGGCCGAAAACAGGTAGAGGAGGCGGGGAAAATATTCATTTTGATTGAGCCCAATGCAACCAAACCATGAGAGAGTTAACTGGGCCCAATGAAAGCGATCTGTCTTTATCTTTGCTAGGATCAGAGGGAAGTTCAATTCAAAGAGGGCTGCAGGTTTCTAGGGAGGAGTATTCCCAAGTATGGGGAGGCCTTACGTTCGATTCTCATTCCCCTTAGTTCTTTCATTCCCCTGATTTCCTGGTCCCTTTTACCCATGGGCATTATACACGACTTGGAAAGGTTAATCTTTAGCCCGGAGAAGACACCAAAAGTGCATATCAGGTCGAGGAGGTTTGTCAGCAAATCGTGTTAATTAGTTATGTAGGCAAGGATTTTGTTGGCGAAGAGTGAAAGCTTATAGTCATGGTCCCCACATCGAACTCTCGTGATCCTCTGATCAAGCCTGATAGCAATGTCTAGGGGCTCCATCGCCATGGCATACAAGAGGGTGAGATGGGGCAACCCTGTCGAGTTCCTCTTGAAAGGAGGAGTGGGGGCGAAAGAGAGCCGTTTACCGCTACTCTTGCGGAGGGGCCATTGTACAATGTTGCAATCCACCCACAGAATTTCTCACCCAGGCCCATTTTTTGCAAAACCTTACCCATATATGGCCATTCGACACAGTCAAAGGCCTTTTCTGAGTCATCTGCAGGGCCATCTGTTGCATGAATATTATTATACCTTTAATCAGTATGGACAGCTCCACAAGATAGAACAGGAGTGTTCCACCAGGTTATATGGTACTCTGTGTCTTCTTTGAGGTGCAGGTAGGCTTGTCATGTCCATGGTGGGTCAAGCGCATGCACCGCTGATTCCTTACAGTACATGTGGCAGTCATGCCCTTCTCCTTAGTGGTGGAGGTTATGTGGGTGGTTTAATGTGCTATATTTGGCATTGCAGGTAGACCAAATGACTGATTTTCCAACATCTGTTGCGTCAGGTTATCTGCATCCTGCTTTCTCCATATCCTGTTTTCTCTGTAATGGCATGTATTGGGTTTCGACATATCACACAATTTTTTTCTGGATGTGGTGTAGATGTCAAATTATTATGTATGTAGAAATGGGTAATGTAGTGTATACATGTCAAATTGATGAGGGTGCATAGTGGGCTGGGGGAAAAATATTATTAATGAGGTTTGTTAAGAACATTTTCTGGGGCTGGTTAGGGCATACGGCCATTTAAACCTTAGTAGAGTGTGGATGAACAGTGAAGGGAGGACATACATGCTGATATTTTATTTGTTGATTAGCAGTAGTAGTTATTAGTATGTAGGGGAAAGGCAGGATAATGCATTAGGCTATTGTGTTATGCTGAAATGGGTGAAATCAGGAGAAGTAGTTAATGGTGCATTCTTTATGTTCAGGATGTCTAAGGAGGAGTATTTAAATGGGTGCTGGGAGAAGCAAGTGTTTGGTAGGGCCTAGTTATGTGAACACCAATATACGTAATGCTGTGAACTTGGAGTTGTAGTTTAGCTGTTATGTAGAGGTTTGTCAGGTGTTTTATGGGGCTGATAGGGGACATAGCCATTCAAACTGTAGTGGTATTGCGGATGGCTAGTGGAGGGAGGGTGGACATGCTGATATGTTTTGTTAAATAGTGTTAGTCATTTTATTTTAAAGGTTCCTTTTTTAATTATGATGGCCAATTTGGAACAGTTTTTTTTATGTTTGGTGTCATCTGAAAAGGGAACAAGTTTCTTTTTGATTTAAATTGTGGTGGTATTTTATTTCTGGTCGGAGTAGTACTCACTTTAGTAAATATTTTGTCAGGAATAAAAAAAAAAGAAAATGATCTGCACCCAGGTAAGTTCCAAGGTTACAAATAACTATTAAGCTTGAGCTGACGGGCAGATGCAGGCTTTTATATTCTGCAGCTTTGAGTGAATACCTTGTTTCACTTGGCCTTACAAATCCTGGGTTGGTGACCGTTAAAGTCAATCTCCACCATTTAGCCTGGGCTTGAAAGTTATATTTTATATTGTAAATATAAAGAAACACAATACATGAACTTAATCATTTTTTTTTAATATATTTTTATTGGTTTCATTTTTTTGAAAAAGCTTTTTTTGTAAGATGCCATCAATAAAACAACAACGTGGAGCTGTAAGAAAAAGTTGTCTGCAGGGAAGTAGACTTAAACAGTATAATTTTTTAAAAAGTAATGTTTTTAAATCTGTAGATACAAATCCTGTAGAAAATGCAACCATTTCGAGTGTTGAGGATAGTTTTTAAAATGTTGAAGTTGAATAAGCGATACGCCAACACAAAGTTTTGCTGGAAGTAAATAAAGAAAAGAAATTCAAATGTGTTACTAGCTAGTAAAAAAAGGATGCATATTAGAAAAAAAGGTAGCAAATGTGCTATCAATTTGAAACAGAGAAATAAGGATATATATAAGAAAATGTATCACTCCGAGTTTTTATCAATCTTTGGAGGAGTGTGAAACCAAAATATATATATTCGGTAAAGGATTTTTTATAAAAGAAAAAAGTAGAAGTAATCATTAAGAAATCTTTTGATATGAAAAGGGTATTGTTTATTTTCCTATTAAATAAACTTATGAAACAGCTTAAGGTGACTACACCATTCTATTCAAATATAAAAACTGTTCATGTGCTTACATGTGACAACTTTTGTGACATCTTTGGTGGAGTGGGGAAACACACTTCTCATACGGAAAGATTTTTTAATGAGGAGAGTTACATTCAAGGAAATAATATTCCACTAGCTATTGATGAGAGTGTAATAATTATAGCACTGATACCCAGCAGAGACCACTAACCTTGAATGCAGATGTGTTCTTGATGACAGGAAAATCCCCCTGGATGCCCTACCTCCCTCTGCCTGAAATGTGACAGGAAACAGAGAGAAATAAACTACCCAGGGAAACCCTCTGGGGAAGAAAACCCTGGTCAGGAATTGAGAGCGAAGGTGCTGAGTTCTTCTTTCCTCTGAAAATGGTTCTGAAGTCTTTATGGGCCGGTAGAGAACCTTGTCTAGAGAAAAAGGGCACATACCGTAAGTATCGATAAGTGTTGGAACACAGAAGTATAAGGACTAGAGAGGGAATGGACCCCCCACCTATTGTTAGCGTAAGAAGTTCCCCAGACAGAAGTTTACTCAGGACGATATGACAACACTTCTTACTCATGTATCAGGATGGATCCCTAGAACCCAAAGAAAGAAATGAGAGACATCCCTATTTTAAATACTAGACCTGCCCTCTATGTCCAACTTACAGCAAGAGAGCAGCAGACTTGACTAGTGGCTACTGTGCGGGATTCGAGCACCGATGAATAGTTCCTAGAGTACCGGCTCTGAAAGGAGAAACAGTATTTGAATACGTGGCTAACAATGGCAGGACTTTCTCCTCTGATACAGACTGCAGCCCTGACTCACATCCAGAACTGCAGGCAGGGAAAGGCTGCCACTTCGGAAAAATCTTCGGAAAGTTGTCATGGGCGAACACATGGAAGAGGAGGATCTAAAGGTAAGAGAAGGTAAGTAATATAGAAAGGATAGAAAGTTTCAATTCACAAATCCCTGGACCACAAACTTACGGAGCGTCTTCTAAGGGAGTAGCAACGCAAGTGTAAGCAGGAACTGCCGGTATAAGAAGTGGCACATGACCTATGGTAGTCGGGACATCAGAAAAGACTGGAGAGGATGAAAGCGGCAAAGATGGACACTGCGCGCCGGCGGCCATGTTGGAATCGCCAATAGTGGCTGCAAATCGAACATGGCCACGGCGCTACCACAACCAGCGACCATAGAGAGATGTAACAGTATGCACCCCCTCTAAGGCCAAAAACCGGGCTTACCTGGATGGAGCCGATAGAAGGCCCGTACCAACCGATGGCATGTACCCCGGTCAGCTGGGGAGTAGCCCTTCCAGTCAACCAAATACTGTAAGTGGCCACGATGGTACCTAGAATCACAGATTCCTGCAACCTCGTATGCAGCACCTGTGGGAGTGACCACAGGTAGAGGCTGCCCCGCAGAATCCCTGGAAAAACAGTCGGGGACATCCAATTTAATGTGGGATAGATGGAACACAGGGTTAATCCGAAACCAGGAAGGTGGGAGCCGAAGATGGACCGCTGCATCACCAACAAGCTGACCGGTGGAAAACAGACGAAAGAACTTGGGAGTCAATTTGGACGGCACCGGATGATGAGGTAGTTATATGGAGGACAGCCATACCGAATCGCCAACCACCAGAGAGGGGCTGGTCTCCTTCGACTGTCGGAGTAGGTCTTAGCACGATCCTGCGCATCCTGCAGGGCCTGACAAGGATTACAGTGACCCAACTGGATGTCGGCCACCAGTGCATCTACACCGGGTAAACACATAGAAGAAGGGACCGTAGTAGGAAGAAAGGACAGATGGTAGCCATAAGTGCAAAAGAAAGCGCTAGTCTTCAGGCCCGAGTGTGTGGCATTCTTATATTAAAATTCCGCAAATGGCAGCAGGACGTCCCAATAATCCTGGGTGGCGAAAACAAAACACATCAGGTATCCCTCCAGGGTTTGATTTAAATGCTCAGTCTGTCCATGGGTCTGCATGTGAAAACCGGAACTTAAGGACCTTTGGATGTGTAACTGGGTGCAAAGTTGTTTCCTGAAAAGGGAAGTGTACTGTTGATTTCAAGAAGAAACACTTGTGACATCCTTGTTGCAGAAGGGACGCCGGGAAGAGAGGTGAAATAGCTATTTTAGTGACATAGTCAATTGTGACCAAAATGGCTGTCTGACCATGAGAAAGATAAAGTCGGTCGATATAATTTGCCAAGGTCTATTTGGGTTGGGCATCCGTGATAGCAAACCCAAAGTAAATTGATGGGAAGTCTTAGATTGGAGGCAAATTACACATGATGAAACATAATCCTGGACATCTCTGGAAACTTTGGGCCACCAAAAATGTCTGATGACCTGCTGCCCGAGAGTCGTGGCACATATGAAAAACCTCTTTCTGCAGTTTTTCAGACAAGATTACCACCCTTTGATTGTAGAAGTATAAACTGTTTTTGTGAGTAAGCTCACAGGAGCTTTCCCACTCCTGACCACGGTCATGAAACTCGAGAGTGTCATGTTTGATCTTGCTGACAAAGTCTGTAAAGACATGAATGAATATAGCCTTGGGAAGTAAGTTCTCAGAGCGAAACCTGGCTGTGGGGTTGTCCTTCCAAGAAAGTGCATTTGCCCGGAGATTCTGCAAACCTTGAAGAAATGTGAATACAATGTGATAGGGCGAAAAGAAATGTGCCCATCGGGCTTGACGGCTGTTGGTTGTCTGTACATATTGGAGGAATCTAAGATTCTGGTGGTCTGTTTGAACTTCAATCGGGAATTGTGATCTCGGCAGACGATGTCTTCATTCTTCAATGGAGTGTTTGATTGCTAACAGTTCTTTTTCGAGGACTGAGTAATTAATCTTGGTGGGATTGAAGGTTTTAGACATTTAGGCCGTTGGAGACTCGATACATTCAGAGTCATCTTGTAAAATTACAGCCCTTAAGGGGAAGCATCAGTCTCAAGAATGTTGTTGCTGATCCGGGTTCTTCAAGGTGGGGGCAGAAGTGAAGAGTCTCTTGAGGTGGTCAAAAGCCCTCTGCACTGAGTTATCCCATAAAAATTTAGTCCCTTTCTTGAGAAGACGAGTAAGAGGAAGAATACATTCTGCGAACTTTGGGATACATTTCCGGTAGAAGTTTACAAACCCTAAGAGCCTCTAGATCTCTTTAACATTGGTTGGAACCGGCCATTACACTACAGCTGATAACTTTCTTGGGTCCATAGACACACCTTGTGAGGATAGAAAAAAACCTAGGTAAGTGACTTTAGAGTTATGGAATTCACATTTCTCAGCCTTATAGAAATGCTGGTTGGCTTGGAGGCGCTGTAACACCAATTGCACATGTTGTATGTGATCTTTCAAGTTGGTGGAAAAGATGAGTATATCATCAAGGTAGACCACCACAAAATGTAGCAGTACATCTGCAAAAATGTGATCCATAAATCGCTGAAAAACAGCCAGAGCATTAGCTAGGCCAAAGGGCATTACATGATATTCTAAATGCCCAAAGGGTGTCCTAAATGCTGTCTTCCATTCATCACCCGGTGCTTTTCTGTAAAAGCAAAAAGAGAATATCGAGGCTGAGTACCCCAAAAGGAAGTACACCAAACGCGGGTTTACAAAGATACACAGATCTTTATTCAAAGTAACTGAACAGTTTTCAAAGAAACAAAGTATCAGATAGCTATCTGGCCCTCAGTACATCACAACAAATACCAGCCCGTTCGGTGTGAGAAGTGAGTGGGCTCTACATCAGAATATTAGCTCTTTTATACGATTCTTAACATGATGTCCCACCCCTGTGTATGTTAATAATTCCCAGTCTAGGGTTTGTGCGAGTTCACCTCTGACTCGCCCATCTATATGCATACGGATCACCTTTAGTTTACATGTTCAACAAATCACAATGGCAACAGTATATTCTTGGATTTAACATAAGCCTTAGTACATAGTTTAATACAATGCAGTTCAACCAGTGTTCACCTTTAGTATTTACAAAATATTGTGCTTAATATATGCTCGCGGATCAGTTACGTTGGCACAGGTAATCCTCGATCTACAGCTCAACGAAGGACAAGGTCTTATTACATGACCCTAACATTAGACCTACGGGCAGTTTAGGCATTAACTTGCACTTAGGGGTCAAGACGGCCATGTTACAAACAGAAGAACACTGTCCACCATTTTAGAACACCGGGTGACTTTGGAGCGAAAATCAAAATGGCGGATGAACCTAAAATGGCGGCTAAAATGACCTAAGGTCAGAACCTTGCAACGCGGATTTCTTCACAGAGCGACTGGGCTTAGGCCAATATATACAGTAAAGGAGGCACGATATAATATTCCGTTCAACAATTCGGATCAGATGATTGGCTCGCCTCAGATTGAGTATGGTGTATATAGTTGCTCCTGAAACTGCTTCCAAAATATCGGGTATTAAAGGCATACAATATTTATCAGCAATGGTGATTTTATTTAAACCCCAGTAGTCTATGCAGGGGCGTAATTCCTCAGTATCCTTCTTCGGAATGAAGAACAATGATGCCCCTGCAGGGGAAGTAGATTCGGCTATGAGCCCATTCTGCAAGTTTGCCTTCAGGTATTCCTTTAGTACTGTCTTCTCCCTTTGGGATAACACATTCATCCGACCAAAGGGGATGGGTTGATCAGGAATTAGATCTATATGACAGTCATGCCTCCGATGAGGAGGCGGGGTAGAGAATTCAGAGTTGGAGAAGACAGACGTGAACTGTTCATAGCAGATAGGGATGCTGCTTAGTTGTCCAACCGTGGAGACAGTGCCCGAAGGGTTTTCAGATGGGGAAGTGTAGCGTCCTACGGAGCGGTGGGAAAGACAATTGTTGATGCAGTATTCCGAGCCAATGAATAGGGTACCGGCTGACCAATCAATGAAAGAGTTGTGACGTCGAAACCATGGTAGACCCAGAATAAAAGGAAAGTGTGCCACTTTGATGCGGTTGAAACATAGTTCTTCTGAATGAGAGGCAATCTGACATACTAATGGACTTGTTTCTTCTGAGATAGGACCCGATATCAGTGGTCTACCGTCCACTTCCCCAGATTGGGATGGCTACTGTTTTTGGTACCCTCAGGATCCCCTTGTTGGTAGCCCAGGTGACATCCAGAATGTTACCGGCCGCCCCACAGCATAGAAAGTGAAAACACGAAAGGAGAGAGTAAGAAGAAGATTTAATTTAATGAACAAGAGAATGGAAGCAAGTAAATTGTCACTCACCGCTAACTTGATTTCATCCCTCAGGCAATCAGCTTTTGACCTGCTCCCAGACTCTAAAGAAAGCAAGTCGGCTCAGATGGACTGAGCATTCAAACAATAATTCCAAAAAGGGTCAGAGGTAATAGCCTTGTTGGAATGAATCAGACTACCCACATATAAAGGGACCCCAGTTCTTTACATTGTGGTCGGACATGCCGACCCGATTCCACCTGATCCGGCTGGGCACATATTCGGCAAAACCTTAATTCAGGGGGTACCTTCAAATGGGGGCCCAGCACAGTCATCACAGGAAGTTGATTTCTGAGTAGCCTCAGGATGAACTGTCTAACTTCAGGGGCAGGGCAAAGCTGTAAGTAGGGCTGGATCTTATGATAGTGGTGCACAACATGAACTACCACCTCGTATCCGTTTAACCTTGCCAGATGTGTATAGTTCTCACTCCAATCCCACCCATTGAATTCATGCTTGAAGGATTTATTTAAGTGGACAAAACGGTAGCCTCTCTTTTTTGTGAAAGGCCAATCGATCTCCATAAATAGGGCTTCATTTAGAGTCTTAAAACTGAAGCCATACCGAGTTCTTACTCAGTAATAACTGTCTCCCACCATGGCCAGTAGCTTACAGGTGGGATCGCAGCAGGACTTAAGATCAAATATCCCCCTAGCTCGCAGTGCCATCCCTCTTAAAGATGTTAGGCCTAATTCAAGGTGGAGATATTCCATGGGGCGTATTGAATATATTCAGAAGATTCACGATTCAGCACCAATGTTGAATATATTTTTCCAACTGGTACTGAAGGGAGATTGGATGATCAGAAGGTGCAAATCTCTGCTTCAGCATATCGTTGTGCAAGAATGTATTCAGAAGATTCACGATTCAGCACCAATGTTGAGTATATTTTACATGTATTGTATAAAAGTCAATTTTCAACATTATGTTATGCCATTGCTCATACACTTCAGCAGACCGGAAATAGATTTTGAAGTCTTTCTGCATGTGAGATGCTCCAACAGGTGAATGAAAAGAATGAAGTTTTAGAGGGCAAACTTACAAATATTCTTGCTACAATGAGAGGAATTAAAGAATATTGGTCTAGGAGACACTACGAGGTTGGATGTATGATCAGAAACTTAGGATCTCAAACCTGGTTTGTGACTTTAAGTTGCACTGAGTATGGTTGGGATGGTCTTACAGAGTGGATACAGGAAACTAATGCAGAAAAAGACAACATAGAACACATTACATCAGGAGAATCATGTTCTATGGACCCTGTACGTGTATCACGTTTTTTTCATGACAGATTTTTAGCCATGTTACACTTTATATGTAATAAAGAAAATGGTCCACTAGGCACTGTAGAACAGGAAAGAATACCAGGCCTGCGGGGCTCCACATATACATATGCTGTTGTGGATTTAAGAGGCTCCTCAGTTTAGTAAGGAAAGTGAGGGCTGTGTGATGGAGTTCATTGAAAAATATGTTACTTGTTCTATTCCAGCTCAGGAAGTGAATGGTGATCTACGGAACAAGGTGGAAAGGTTTCAAATTGCATTCATGTGGAAAATACTGTCTAAGAAAATACAAACGTAAAGACAAGTACTACACTCGGTGCAGATTTGGCTTTCAAAGGCTTGTGACACCAGATGCTCGAGTGAATAGTTTAATGTCATCTGTCCGGCACCTTGTTACTGGTAAATCACTGAGAAATACCTATCATTTTAAAATAAGTAAGGAATCCCAATCCAGTCATTGCTCAGCTATGGAATGCAAATACTGATTTACAGTTTATTGTTGATAATTCACAGCTGTTGCTCGTTATGTTACAGCATACCTGACAAAAACAGAAAAGAGCAATGCAGCTGAAGTATGTGCAGATTTATCATCAGAAAAAAGTCTCAGTCAGACACTTGTAAGCTTTGGTTTGAAGAGGCTTTCTCATCGAGATTGTGGAAGCTATGAACCTGCAGACCGGCTAACTAGTTTGCCCCTGTATGCACATAGCGTTAATGTTGTTTGGTTAAGTCTTGGACGAGCTAATACTAGAAATCGGGTATTGAAGTCTTTTACTGAAATTGAGCAGTTAGCTGAAGCAAAACCTGACAGTACAGATATTTTGAAAAGCAACTTGATTGATACATATTATCCAAATCAATCTGAAATGTTGGCGGATCTTTGTTTATATGAAGTAGCACAATGCTACTCATTTCAAAATATTGAGGCAAACAGTGGCAGAGGACGGTTTTAAGTACATGGATGTAGTGGTTGTCTAGTGAGGCATGAAAAAGCAAGTCTCATTAACCACATGAAACTGTCTTACCAAAGGGCAAAGAAAAACTAATAATTTTATGTTTGTATGTTGCAGTTGTTCTTCCCATGACGTGCAGAGAGTGATTTACTAGGAAGTTTTGAAACTTTGTAAACATATTTTTTGCGAAAAATGCTTAATTAGATATCCAAAATGCAAGCAGTATTTGGAGTTACTAGAGAAAGAACAATGTCAAGAAGAACTTTTTGGCTGCTGAATTGGCAAAAGAGACTCCTGGAGGCAGTCAAGATTCTGCAGCAGGAAGTCAAAATGTTCTTGGTGAGCCAATTTTTCAAACGGATGTTGAGCTTGCTATGAAGGACGTAGAAATTGCAATGCAACAAAGTGAAGTTGCAGATGTGAATTGTGATGAAATTGTTAGTAAACTTTATATAGAGCAAAAAGAAGATCCTAATAAAATTAATGATAGGTTCATCCATGGTTTACTGCATGACAAGTGTGAATGTTCTTGGTACAATATAAACCTGCATTGTCGTATGTAAGTGGACAAGCAGGAACATGCACTTCTTGTTTAATTAATGCAATACAAGCTATGATCCAAAATGAAACAGATTCCTCTTTGTCATGCATTGTAACTGCTCCAACAGGTTTAGCAGCATTTAATGTAGGAGGTGTTACTTTACATCACCTGTTAATGTTCCCAGTGGAGCATGACAACAAACTAGAATATTGGAAGCTTGTATCAAGTGTAGCACAGGAAGTAGGAAAAGTTATTGGAGGATGAAATACCTTGATTGTAGATGAAGTAAGTGTGGTGTCTAACTTGATGCTAGCTTTCATTCACTTGCAAATGCAAGAGGTATTGAAGGCTGACTACAACATTTTGTTTGGAGGTAAACATGTACTTGTTTTTGGAGACTTGTTACACTTAACTCCTATGAAGGTCAACCAGTTTTTAGAATGCTGCAATCTAAGGATGCTTAAAAAAGTATAGGAAGTATTAGTCATTTTAACCTTTGGAACTGTTTTGAATTCCAGGAACATATGATTAATATGAGGCATTCTGGAGACTTAGAGTATCCAGAAATGCTTAATAAGATTTGTATAGGTGTTCTTGAGGAAAGTGTGAGAGCAGTCTTAAAGGGAAGACTTATTTCGAACATGTTTCATGTAGATTGCAGTCCGTCTGATGTTATGTTGACACTTAAAAGAAATATTTTTGTGTTGCTTTGATGTGCAAACGTGCAGAGTGCAACAACTTTAACTCTACAATGCCTCTGTCAGAGAAGCAACATATTGTAGAGATAAAATCATGTGATGTTTTAGATGGTCATGTAATGCTTTTAGAGGTGGATAAGAGAGCAACAGCTGGATAAGGTCAACTACAGAATTCAATGTCTAAAACAGAAGGTCTGGAAGGAGTTTTAAAACTGTGCATAAATGTACGAGTAATGTTGATGAGGAACTTGAATGTAGAAATTGGTCTAGTCAATGGAGCAATAGGAAGAGTGATTGCGTTTCATGCTTTTCCTCAAAGTATTGAACATGTTGAAGTTAAGTTTGATCATGCAGAAGGAATTCACTTGATTACTCTGAGCTCTGCATATTTCATGCTTTTAAAGGATACCTTTGTGAAAAGAGCACAATTTCCATTGTGGTCTGCTTATGAAATAACTATTCATAAATCACAAGGGTTTACTTTAGAAGCAGCACTTATTGGCATTGTTCATGCAGTGTTTAAAGAAAGAATGTCATATGTAGCTTTGTCACTTGTGAAAAATATAGAAGGTTGATTTTTTAATAAACTTTGATGAAAGGAAATTGACAGCTGACATTTCTTGCATTGAAGAATATAATAGGTTGCGTGCACTGTATGATCCTTACCTGAACCTGGAGAGTCGTTCAACTATAACATACTATCATTGTAGCTTTAGTAATGAAACAGGAGTTGAATGCTATTGAAATGCAGCTTTGTGTATGTTGTTTCAAATGACTCCATTGATTGAATAAATAGCGTTTACAGCAAAGAAGCAGCTATGTGTTGAACATTAATTTCTTAAAATATCTGTTAATGAAAATCCACCAGTTTACATTCGTCAAGCTCAATCCGAAATGTAGTAGCTGTTGCAAGTGTAAATCAAGCATTTTCTCAAATTACAAAGGAAGACAGCCAAGCATTTTTAATGAATGTCTTTGAGATATTACTGAAAGAAACTGTTAATGTAGATAGGTATATAGGAATTAGTTACAAGTGGAATCATTTGTGTCCAAAATTTAAGAAAAGTTATTCTATTCCAGATCTTTGGGAAAGATACGTGTATCTGCATGTGCCTGATCAGAAAAGGGTAAACTTCTGGATCTTGTAACTAAAGCCTTCCATGACATGCAATGCAGTGAGTGTGATTGTAATGTACAATCATTACTGCAAAATCTAGTTTTTAATAAGAATGCATTGATTATGTTTCAAAGATACAATATAGATGGTAGGAAAATTAACAGATCAGTAATGCATTTTTTTAAATAGTCACGTTTCTGTTAGTAAGAAAACTTTTAAAATATGTGCAATTATTTTTTATGAGGGGACATCCATTTAATCTGGATCTTTCATGACATGTGTATGTACACAAGTAGATTGGCGTGTTTGTAATGACTCTATAGTCACACACCAAGCTAGATTGCCAAAGGGTTTAAAGAATGCTTTCTTAATGTTGTTAGAAGCAAAGTTTTAAATATATGTGTAATATTCTTTGTGAAAACAAACATGCAAAATAACAATATGAAATAGAAAAATAGTGTTTTATGTAAATTAGGACATGGTTTTTACAAGGATTGTTTTTAAAACAGTACTCAATAACTGTAGAGATGTTGTTGTGAAGATTATATAATTTAGAAGAGAAAATAGCATTCTGCAATCTGCAGTGTTACAAAGCAAGGAACAATGCAAGGCAGTCCAAGGACAGACACGGGTTTGGCAACAAGGTAATTGGGTGATTCAGTAGGCAAGAAGAATTACGCTAACTGCACACAATCAGAAGCACTGTAGAGGTGGATGGGTGGAGTCTAAGTACCCTTAGTCATGTGACCACTCCCTGTGCTGCTACCCGGATGGAATGTGCGATGCCGAATGTGCAGGGGATGCCACTGCTTCCATGGCAACATCCAACGTTCATTGAACCGTGTTCGGCCTCTAAGTGGTGTGTGGAGTGCAAAAGAGTACTACTGCAGATAGCCCTGCAGTGGGAATATTTGCCTGTGAGCACTGTAGATGCATCGGAAGAGAGCACTTGGCGCGAAGCGGGTATGTCAGCATGCGAAATCCTGACACAATGAATCTGATTTTGAAGTGGGGGGCAGCCCTCTCCACCCCGGCCCTATTAGCGGTCAACGTAAAATTGCGGAAACGGAAATAGAGTCATCGCACAGGAACGGGAAAGAGCACGGCGGCCATATTTAAAAACACAATCCATTGCCATCCTCTGCCCCCAGGACCTGTTCCCACACCAGTGCCATACCAAAGCATCAAGGATCCCCTCACAATGCCCAAGGCAATCAAGAAAACCGCAGATCACCAGTGCAAGGAGAAATTCACAAATGAGGAGCTGATCATGCTGACGGAGACCCTTGCTGCAAACGCGGATGTTGTCTTCACGATTGACATGCGGCGTGAGACCCTGATTAAAAAAAAGGCCATCTGGGCAGAGGTGGCCCAGAAAGTCAGTGTGGTGGGCACCACCACCCGCACCGTTAAAGACTGCAGGAAGCAGAGGGACGATCTCTGCCTCCGGGTCCGCAGCATACTGTCTGCAAATCGTAAGCTGGCCATGGCCACAGGAGGTGGCGCTGATTCCCCCATCAAACTCAGGGAGTGGGAGGAGACCTGCACCAGCACGATTGGCGTATAATCCATAGAGGGAGTCGGGGACATGGAGCGTGGTGCGCCCACAACATCAGATGGAGGTGAGTGTACACATGAAACAATGCACTGTGAAAGGTGAGGCACCCCCCAAATGTGAGCCCAGAATCACCTCATGGATGCGGCCACAAACATACATGCATGCAACCCTGCCCATGTGAGTGTCACACCCCAACACACACACATGCCATGCACGCATCACCACAGACACGTGCCACACAGACCCATGCATGGATGACCCACCCAACAGCCCCATGACCTGAATGCCCACTAATGAAGTCCCAATGCACAGAACAGCATGATGAACAAAATCTGCATGAAGCACGTTGAACCATCACCAATGACATCCCCCTCTTTGTCCCCCACAGGCTCACAGACTGATAGCGTAGAGCAGGACACTGCAACACAGGCTCCCCCTGCCAGAAAACAAGCCAGGGCACAGGGGACAGGGAACACCGCCACCACATCAAGGGGCACAGGGAGGAGTGAGCACCTGCAGAGGGGCAAACACAGCAAGAGAGCCACTGCACCAAGACCTGAAGCTACGGCTGCAACAATTGCTGCACCCACTGCTGTGATCCCCCCTAACACAGGAAACATCCACAGAGGGCCCACTATCTGCTGCCACCAGTTCGACTGATGAGGCAGCAGCCACTGCGCCGCTGTCTGACGTGGAGGAGACCAGTGACTTGCCCATGCAAATGCGGACCCCAAGCCCCCCAGGATCCAGAGAAGCAAGCCCACGGCCAACACCATGATCCGATAGCCATGGCCAGTCTGGCGACAAGACCATGGCAGGGTGCTGGAGCCCACAGGTGCCCTCACCTGATGGCCGAGACATACACCAAGGTGCAGCAGCCACCCCACGAGCTGGACACACTGGCCATGACCTGGCCACCATCAGGCATCCCCAGGAGGATATTACAGCGCTGGTTGGCCAGCATGTAGATGAGGCAGCCCGTCTGAGGGATGAGTTCAGGGAGAATGCTAGGCAGACGAGGGAGGGCATGGAAGCCTGCACCAACAGGCTCTGCGAGGAGACGGCACAACTGAGGCAGGTCCTCACCCGCATAGCGGACGCGATGGACCGACAGTACCCACCACCACCACAGGAACAACCAGGCACCTCCTCCTCTGCAAGTTCAAGGCAGACAAGCCCCCGCCGCCACACCTTGCGCACCATGAGGCACACAGCCTCCCAACCTCCTAATGGTGGTGGTGGGCATGGGAAGTAGGGCCAGCAGGATCTAGCTGGCACATGTGCAGCAGGACAACAAAGTTGTGCAAGCCACACATGGGGGTGTTGTGGGGGGAGGGGGGAAAGGGTGTTTTGGGTGTGTTGTGGGGGAGGGGAGAAAGGGTGTTTTGGGAGTGTTGTGCGGGGAGGGGGGAAAGGCTGTTTTGGGAGTGTTGTGGGGGGAGGGGAGAAAGGGTGGGTGCATATTTGGGGCCATGCACTTTTTCTTCTCAAAATATGTTTAACACACTGGTGAGAAGTTAAGACACAGACTTGGACTTCATCATTGTGTATGTGAACTTTATTGGGGGACAGGGCCCATTGTGCACTTCACCACAAACACCAGTGCACTAATACCCACATCCACCCAACAGAGTTGAACCATGTGATTCAGAATATTTGGTTGATCAGATGCTGACGCACATCGCGTCCCTCCTGGGCATCGCCTCTTGCATGACCTGCAGCCCCGTCCCCTCCCTCTTCATCCCCAGCATCATCCTCATCAGGTGGTTGCATTTCGACGTAAGGGGGCAGTGGCACATTCCGTCTGATACACATATTGTGCAGCATGACACATGCCAGGGTGATCTTGGCCACCTTATCATGGCCGTACAGGAGAGCCCCACCCGACCTGCTTAGGCACCGGAACCGTGTCTTCTAAAAAGGCCAAATGTCTGCTCAATCACGACGTGGGTACGGGTATGTGCACAATTGTATTCCTCTTTGTGCCTGTTCTGTGGGTTCTGTACAGGGGTAAGGAGCCACCTCTTCAGGGGATAGCCAGCATCACCTGCATGGGTGGAACAATGGGGACTTGTTACTGTTCACCTCAAGTGCAACCTGTACATATCACACTAATCCAGTTTGCATTGTGATTGGCATCCACGAATCCCAGAATGCATGGAGACGATCTGTGTAACTGCAATGTGAGAAGGTGAGCTAGTCCCTGCAAGTGGACATGCACCATGCATGCCACTGCCAGTAATTGCCATGTCCTGGGTGTGGACAGGTCTTCTTAGGTGTTCCTGAGCCCAGGCAAAATTGGTACCAACTGCTAGTGTACTGCCATTCTGAAATCGATGTTGCCTTGCTGTGAAGCGTCACTTCAGTAGTGGTGTGGGGTGTGGTTCAGTACAATGGCTAGAGGTGATCCCTTCGCATGCACTCAAGGGCGCATAGCTTTAGTGATGTTGTGCAGCGCATTTTTTCTAATTGCATATTGGTGCCATGTTGCTGATTTCTGTCATATGTGGTGTGGTAAGATGTGCAATGTGTATGTGGATGGATGTGTCATGTTTGGCATCTTGGATTGTTTTCAATGTTGTGCTGCTTCAAATTGCATGTTGTTTTGTTTCCGGTCAATTGCGGCATGCCTTGGTGGACATTGGCCTACATCTGTATGTCCATTTGTTGTTCAGATGACAGTCCACACCCAGTTGGAGTATGCATCTCTCCCCCCCAATCACACCCAGTTGGAGTATGCATCTCTTCCCCCCCAATCACACCCAGTTGGAGTATGCATCTCTTCCCCCCCCATCACATCCAGTTGGAGTATGCATCCGCTCCCCAATCACACCCAGTTGGAGTATGCATCTCTCCCCCCCAATCACAACCCACATCACACTGCCATGTGCTTGCCCTGCTACTCACCAAGTAGCTATGAACGTTGTCCGGTGTGTCGCTCCATGTAGCGTAGTATCCTTGAGTTCCTCAGGACCATTGAATCATGGGATGATCTGGGATATCGGGCCCAACAATGTGTGATTTTCTTGTTTGAGTCGCATACCATTTGGACATTGATGGAGTGGAATTGCTTTCTGTTTTGGTAGACTGCTTCATTGTAATGTGGGACCACCAATTCCACATGGGTGCAGTCGATGTCCCTGATGCAACTTGGGATGCCTGCCAGTGAATAGAAGCCAACTTTGCTGTGGGAGATCTCCTGGGCAGTCCGTGGCAGGGATATGTGTTCACTTGTGTGCTTGAGGAGGGCATCGAGCACCTGAGTCAGCGTGCGTGAAAATACTGGTTGTGAGATGCCATGCATCTGCCCTACTGTATGCTGGTAGGTGCCTGTGGCCAGGAAGTGGAGGGCGGATGGCAGTTCGGGGACAGACACGGGTTTGGCAACAAGGTAATTGGGTGATTCAGTGAGGCTCACAATGTCATCATGTATCATGTCCACGATGCTGGATCCTGATCCAGACGGTACAGGGTGTGTATCTGCTCAGGGGTTAGGTTGAATGGACTGGCTCGGATCCTGGGGATTGCTGGCTGCCTCTGTGGTATTACTAGGTGCACTGGTGGGGCTTGCTGCGCCTGTCTCGCCCTCCTCCTCCTCCTCCTGCGTCTTCTCTGTGCTGACTGTTGTTGTTGGTGCTGCAATGCAATCATGTCCTCCAGCCCATGTAATGCTGCTAGTATTGGAACCATCTTGGTGTGGGAAGGGGTGTGGGAAGGGGTGTGGTGTGCTCCTTTTGAGCTGCCACAGACTCCATAGCCTCCACCTGTGCTGATTGTGTCCACCTGTGGCAGGTGCGAACACTGCTCATTTCTCTTAGCGGGTGGTTCGCGATGCCCGTATTTACGCCATGCCAGTATGGGCTTTTTGAGGCTGTTTCATGCGCTATTAGCATGTCCGCATGGCTTGTGATGGTGTGCTAATAGCAGCATGCACCTATTTATGGGATGAGGGGTCACGCGCCCGCGGACTAGCCGCTATTAGTGGCACCATTCTTAGCGGTGCCGCTAATTGCGGTTGGCCGGGTTGTAATTGGGAAGGGTTTTTAACAATACCGGCATTCCCTTACCGGTATCTTTATTACCTTACCGCAATCCGTGTAATGAGGCCCATTGTCATTTTCTGGTGATGATGTTTCTTTCCTCCTTACTGGAGTTTCCCTGTATGTGCCTCAGATTTCAATGATATTTGTGATGTCTTCTTTGATGTCCTGGGTGTTAGTCTTAGTAGTGCACAGTGGTTGGCGCGAGTTATGGTTGCTTAGTTTACCATAACTGGCGAATTTCAGGAGGTTTTCGGTTTTACTTGGAACCATAACGTCCCTTTAACAAAGTTTTTTTACTGAATTTCATAGGTTTATAGTAGCGCAATTTAACCATAACGTCCCTTTAACAAAGTTTTTTTAATGAATTGCATAGGTTTTTAGTAGCGCAACTTAACCATAACATCCCTTTAACAAAGTTATTTTACTGAATTTCAAAGGTTTTTAGTAGAACAACTTAACCATATACTGAATATACATTTTCACAGCGTGAATTTGATAGATGCTTACTAGGATTCCCTTACTTTATATGCATGTAACAAAGGACATACTGAACCCCCTGCTAATGATGTTGATGTCCGCGGACTGTGCATATGTCCGCAAACGTACGCGGACAACATCAACACTACCCAAACACTCAGGGGGTATCTTAAATAGTTCTAGCATGCCATATAAACACTGCACAATTTCAAAAAGAAGCACATAAACACATTATATGTAATAATAAATAAGAAGTGGAACCTATATATCTAACACATCAACCTTCTGTTTAAATATCACATGTACTAAAATGGAATAAACAAACAAAAAAAAAGATAAGCTTCCAACATAATTACCTCAAAAAAACTGCACAGCTAGGAGCAACAGCAGACCTACACAACCGTAACAATACAACTTACCAGAAACTAGTAAGTAAACTTTATTTTTTATATATATTTCTAAGCTTTTCATATTAGGTACACTAAAATTAATATATTTTTGTTATTTACACAGAAATGTCCAGTACTTTGGAATGGCTTGAGGAAAATGTCCCACGTGAGGAAATGTCTGAAGACAGAAATACTAATGGTAGGCACTTCTCTTTAGAAGCAAATTAATAATCTTTACTTTATGTGCACTTAACATATTTATTTCTTTTTAACAGACCATACAAACATTTAAAATAATACACCAAAAGACACATGGGAAAATACTCCCATGGAACAAAAAATTGACATGCTCATGGAAAATGTCAATCTTTTGAAACATTTTGTGGAGGACCACATAAAAGAAAACATTAAATACCATTGTCCCACATGTACCTGTTCCCCCTCTCCATGTCCCAGTCAACTACCCCCAATCCCTCAACACCAAGAAAAACGTTTTGATGAGACTTCAATCCCTTCATCTCCTTCCATCCGTCCTCTCCGAACCCCTCATTCCCCTATATTCCCCTATATTTGTATCAGTTTCTGCTTCTCCCTCTCTTTCATAAATTGTGTATCTGTATCTGTATCATGTGACCGCATCCACGCTGAGCATGTGTCCTGATTTGCGGACACTGTCCGGTTCCCCACCATTTTAAAATAACTTTTTCAAACAATCCAAATTATTTTACAGTAAAGATTCACCATTTCACATGTCCCAGACAATCACCCTGGCTTTCCACATACTTTTTGGAACTTTTTGAACCTTTTTGGGTGTGTTCGATCTGTCCGTGAAGCGCACCCCTCAATATCCCTATAAAAGGCCACACCCCAGAGCTGATCTTCATTGTGCTTCTGGCTATTGCAGATTGACTTTGGCTGCCTTTGCTGCTCTTGCTGAGATTATCTCATCAACCCACATGGCATCCATGCCTGCTGTTGCTACATCTGCCTCAGCACCACCCCCAACATCCCCAACGACCAGCAGAGGGGAACAGGCGTGAGGATGTAGAGGACGAGGATGAAGAGGATTAAGAGGATGAGGTAGAGGAACACCCTACTACCAGCACTCGCCGGGAGTCTTGGTTATGGCGGTTGTATACCAGTCATGGTAACGTACCAAAAGCATGTGCGAACAAGGTCACTTGCAACCAATGCAAAATGGTGCTGAATTGTGGGAGACATGGTTCATACAGCTTTGGTACGACATCCATGAAGCGACACCTGAAGTCATTCCACGGTGGGGCTGTTCGCAAGGTTGTACCTTGTGATGAACCTAGTAGGTTGAGTTCAACTACCACATGCTCCGTTTCATGCTCCTCCCACCACAAGAGACACTCCTGTGGGAGAGCGCATCCCTCCAGCTGCATCACAAGCCATTCACGATATTGATGACCCTTACCTTTCGAGGGTCACAATATTTTGTATGTACTGCGATGCAGTACTCTGCAGGGGGGAGACTCTTCTAAGTGCTTTTCGAGACTGCGGTCACGGAGCACCAGAAGACCTGCTACCTACCTAAGTAAGGCCCACCCTACATCTTCCTCTCTCCACCTGCCCTTTCTTAACCCCGTGGTTTGTGTCCCTTCATTACCCTCCTTTCCCCTCCCCTCCTAGTGTGTCGTGTGTAAAAAAAAAACAAAAAATATAAAAGAACAAAAATCCAAAAAAAAGGCTTGTTTCAGGGCCGCCTTTCACAGTTTAAAAATAGAAGTGGCAAATAAAGAGTGCAGGGCCCTGTGCATTTTTTAGAAGTCCACGGACAGTTCTAGTACATATAACATTTTATGGTGCTGCCCTAGCAAAACCAATGCACTTTTCTCTGTGAAGAAGTGGTGGCTCTGAAAAGAGCCTAATGGTGGTGTTTTTGTGTGTTTGAAAAACTTGAAATCTTCAAAATCTACTGCAAAATAGATGACTGTAAATCCAAAAAAGGTTGCAATGCATTTTGTACATTTCTCAAACAAATCTGATTGCCAGCATAAGTATGATGGACTCCATCTCTGTGAAAAATGTATGTGCTACGAAACATAATATTTTCATTGTGAAAATAGGACATGCCAACTTCTCTTAGAAAGGCACAAACAGCCTTATTGACATTGCGCCTCGCTTTCTCCATTAGTGGACCAAATGAAGAAGAACGCAGCCACATTTGTCATTGCGCAATACGAGAAAAAATTACTTGGGAATTTGGAAACATGTCCATGACCTTCCCAAGTCCTTCTTCCATTGCAAATTGAAAAGAAATTCCAAACACATGTCCTAAACTGTTCCCTCCACAATGAATTATAATTATGTCTGGATGATGCTCTGTCACTAAAGTAGAACAGAGAGGTACCAAGTCCAGCCACTTTATTTCACGCACTCCATGCCAGTGCACTTCCACATGAGGGAATCCAAGATCTGCAGCTACTCCACAGCGTTCTGCATGCACCTCCAACCAATGTATCCATGAGTCTCCTAAAATCCAGATAATTGTTTTCAGAAACAAACAGCCATAGCTATCTGTTTTTCTCTCAGGAAAAAGACGTTCTGACAAGCTTTTTCCTTACACAACACACCCAGTAAACTTTACTGACCAATCCCTAGCTCTGCTCATTCTCATTTGCTTGCCTCTCCACCCCAAAACCCCTGTACGTGATACGCGCTGTCCTTGGACAACCGCCATGTCCGCGGACATATCGAAAACCTGAGTGTGGTGAATGTAAAATTAAATAGTGTGCCCCATTTCCCCTTTGACGTTGGCTCTGACAAGAGACATTTTTTGGGGGGGGTTTGCAGATGCTTGACAGACACCTGTTATTTTGTATTTTTTGGAGTTTTTTTCTTCTTACTTTACTAATAAAATCTTCACATAACCTTCTACAAAGCAACCCTTATATTCCAAAACAGCATAGCATTTCCCAAAAAAGATAAGGAAATGCCATCTTCTTTAAAATAAACAGCATTACTGGAATCAATATTCTCATTATTACAGAAAAACATACCAGCTCTAAGCATGAAAGCACACATGCCTCGGTTGATTGCACACCTACCAATGTTTTGCTCAGGACGAAAATAGAACTATTGCCCCATATTGCCCTACGTAGTAATCCAGAAAAAAATACTTTGGCATTTGGAAGGATGTTCATTACTGGTTGAACCAAGTGTTAGAAATCTGCCAACAAAGTGGGGCATTGACGTAGCCCAAATGGAAAGCACCATAGTGCAAAACTCCCAGATGCGGACTGTTTATCCTGCCCATATCTCCACACACTTGTACAATTCCCTGTTCGTTGCAATCAGGCACAGTGCTCCACACCACCTCCGCTCCTTTAACATCAAAATTGTTTGCAACATGCCTGCATTGAGCATACTGCTGTAAATCATGCACAAACATATTTCCAAGCACCAACAACCTGACTTTCTCCACCTCTGCCATCTTTACTACACAGAGTCTCTTTCAAAACAAATCCACAACCTCAACATCTGATTGGCTGATCCCTAAAGTCCCCTTTCCATGCTGGATTTGCTTGAAAACCCCGGATGTGGCACGCCCTGCTCGCGGACAGCCGCGGTGTCCGCGGAGTGCCTAACGCTTAGCCAGCCCTTCTATCCTTTCCACATCACTCTCAGTGCCATTCCCTCATTGGATAGAGCTAAGCAGCCACACAACCATCCACCAATCACATCCAAGACCTTTACATCTAACTCCATCATCAGAGTTCCGCTCTTCAAATGTACTGTTGATTACTCTGAGTACAAGTCTCATATTGATTCTCTGGTCCCCCCTCAAACAGACCAACCAGATCTAGCCACACAAAATGTGCACACTCTGGGAGTGCAATGTCCAATAGAGCAATCTTTAATTGTTGTATTAAATGGTGTACCTACAAAGACACTCTATGAGTACAATAGCCTATAGATTAATCTTTGATTGTGCTAGTTAGTGGTGTACCGACAAAAGGAACATAATCTGGCAACAACTCATAGACAAGCCTTGCAATATCTAAAAGACAATAATGAATACTACAAAGAAATAAATATTGAAGAAAACTTAAGGGAAACAACGGAAATAATTCAAGAGTCACCAGAAACTGACCAATTTGAACTTCTAGATCCTGCTACAGTATCCAATATTTTAGACCATTTTACAATTCATCCATTACACTCTAATGACACCATAGATGATGCACTAGAAACATACCAAATGCGACAAACCAAAGGATCACCAATCAGCATATGGGAATAAAGTATAGAAGCACATGCTTTTCCTCTACTCTTTCCTACTGGCAAAGGAGGAATGTACGATGATAGACCTATTCAGATAACAGCATCAGAATACCGCTCGTTATGAATGTATTCTGAAGATCCCAGATTTAGACAAAATGTGGAATACGTATTCCACCTACTCTTTGAAAGTGAACTAGCAACTCTATTTTACGGAGTTGCACACACATTGAAATCAGGAACCCACTTTCAAAATATGTCAGCTACGCACTTAATACAAAAAGTGCAAGAAAAAGATGATTGCTATGCTACACTTTATTTGTAATAAAACTGTTCCTCCCCTCGGAGAAGTGCAACACTTCTTTTGGAGAAAAGAATGCCAAGCCAAAGGAGCACCACATATCCACATGCTTTTATGGATTAAAGATGCTCCTAAATTTGGTCAAGACAGTGATGCCACTGTTTCACAGTTTATCGAAAAATATGTCACTTGTGAAATTACATCGGAAGAAACAAATAGTGATCTTCATGCACAAATTGTACAATTTCAAAGACACACATGTGGCAAATATTGTTGTCGCAAATACAAAAACAAAGGGACATACTACACCAAATGTTGCTTTGGTTTTCATAGACCAGCTACAGAAACAGTTGAAGTGAACAACTTCATGTCTTCAGTTAGACACATAGTACATAAAAAGAACAGAAGAAGCACAATATAAAACTTGATGAAAAAAAAGGTAGATATAGAGTGACAAATTGTGAAGGCATCTTAGTGAAACGTACCAAACAAAGCTTAATTAATCATATCAAATTGTCATTAAAAACTCCTCAACATAAAGAACTATATTACATGTCCCTACGACAACTTTTTAAACCATGGAGAAAAGAAGAAGAGATACTAGAAAACTATGACTCCTATGAAGACGCTTTCAAAGCAAATGAAAGCACTATCGCCCATGTAAACTGTAGACAGTACAAAACAATTTTGCACAATGAACAGCCACACGAAGAAGAACTCCAGGCCCAACTAGATAAGGACACTCCCAACAGTAGTCAACCTTCTGTAACAGGAAGCCAAGAACCACTGGGACAGCCAATAATAGCAAATGAGGCAGAATTAGCTATGACAGAAGTAGAGAAAACCATGCGTCACTATGAAGAAGATACAGAAGACTTAACTGTACTACAATCAGAATTGAACAAAGAGCAGCTTACCATTTTTCAAGAAGTAACACAACAAATTGCACATGGTGCACAACATGAAAATAAAGAATGTACCTGCCAAAATTACAAACCTATACTACTATACGTCAGTGGTGAAGCTGGTTCAGGCAAAACATTCTTAATCAAAATCATCAACAAGTCCCTTCAACAATTGACAAACAACAAACTGTCCGCTGTTGTAACTGCCCCCACAGGTTTAGCTGCCTACAACATAGGCAGTGTCACATTACACTGATTACTACTCCTTCCAGTAGAACACCAAAATAAATTAGAATATTACAAAATTTCTACAGAAGCTGCAATGGAACTGTGCAGAGTGTTAAAACAAATGAAAATGCTACTAATAGATGAAGTGAGCATGGTCTCCAACCTAATGTTGGCTTTGATTCACCTCAGATTGCAAGAAGTACTTAAAACAAACTACAGAGAGCTCTTTGGAGGAAAACACATTATTGTTTTCAGAGATCTTCAATTGACACCAGTGAAAGGTGAATCTATTTTTAAAACCTCTGCCGTAAAACTGTTGACAGCATAGGAAATGTCAACCTTTGGCAACATTTCCAATACAAAGAATTAACAGAAAACATGCGCCAATCTGCAGACCACACTTACGCCAACATTTTTAAAAGTATTGGAGTTGGTGTACTATCTCAAGAAGCACAAGCAATATTTAAAACCCGGCACATTCATGCACTTTATGGCCATAACTCATTGCTACTGATGTCATGGAACAATGTCAATTGTATGTCCTTAATGCCAACTCTTGCAAGCTGTTTCAAATGCAATGTTGAAAAAAAGAATGCAACCAATAATTGAAATTTGCTCCTCAGACAATCTGGATGTACATGGTATGCCACTACCCATGTGTCAACAAGCCACAACAAGACTAAATACCTTAGAAAATTCTATCTCCAACATATCTGGTTTGGAGAAAATATTACAATTATTCTTAAACTGTAGAGTAATGCTTAAACGTAATCTTGACGTGGAGCAAGGACTAGTTAATGGAGCACTGGGTACAGTTGTTGGCTTTCGAACATACCCACAAGACAACAACATTCAGTTTGTCAATATTTTCTTTGACAAACTTTCAGAAGTAAAAAGGATAGGGCACTCAACAGCTCGATTCCTTCTTTTCAAAGACATGTATGTACGTAGAGAACAATTTTCTCTAACTCTAGCACACGCAATCACCATTCACAAATCACAAGGTCTTACCCTAGATAAAGTATTGATAGATATTGGGAACACATTCTTTAAAGAAGGCATGAGCTACGTAGCACTATCACGCTTGCGTACACTTGACGGTCTATTTCTAATCAACTTTGATGCAAGTAAAGTAAACGCTGATATTCCTTGCATTTTAGAATACGTTCACTATACACCCTCATCTAAAATCATATCCTGTTCCACAAAAAGGAAAACGTTGTAAAAGATAACTAATTCAAACAGAAATGCAACAGGATCTTACTGCAAATCCTCCAAAGAGAGTAAAAGAAGCTAATACTTCATCAATGACCACAACCAAAGAAGAATCTATTACTCAAAATAACTCAGGTACTTCTTCAAAGAAACAACACACACTCCGAAAAAATGACTTGGACACAGAACTATCTGGTCCATTTAAATTTTCAAATATAACTGGTGTAAATTGATACGCAAATGTAGCAATCAATATTCTATTTCAATTGCCACCAATTGTTGACAACATTTACTTACACAGTACACACCAATTGTGTTTGCAAATGTTAGTTCTTCATAGAAACAACCAACTATCCTGACAACACAAATAGTGTTCATGGAATAAGCCAAGATTTGGACTACTGTGCTGGAATGATGAAATTCACTATAAACTCACAAGAAGATCCACAAGAATTTCTAATTTACTTACTAAAAGTACTGGAAAATAAAAAAAACATACCTATAAATGCAATCTTGAAGATTTCATACATGTGGAAACATACATGCACTCTCTGCAACAATGTGGCAGAGGAACAAATCCCTAATGAGTGCGTCATGTATGTAGCCATACCTAATTGCGAATCCGTTCCATTTCAGCAACTTGTACAAAATGCAAACCATGGTAGATTATGTACTACCTGCAATTCTGATAATTGCTCCACCTTACTAATACAAACACATAGTAAATACGTAATACTAATGCTTATACGTTACAATGCAGAAGGTAGCAAAAACAACTGCAAGCTGACTGGATTCATACATGGTCAAGTATCACTTGGTAAGAAAACTTTCACAACAATAGGTATAATCTATCATGCAGGAGCCGTAACCAATGCAGGTCACTACACTGCATGCATAAAAATGAAATGTGGATGGTTCGAATGTAATGATATTACCATTACTCTAAAGCAGAGATTACCAGCAAATCTTACAAACGCTTATTTAATCTTCTTAAAACCAAAATGTAATAACTAATGTTTACTTAAACATTAGCAAAACTTCAATTAGAAAACTATAAACAGTAAGAATATGCCAACAGGTATGTAACTGCTCCAAGATTTTTCAACAACCAAACAAATAAATCAATACCACTAATGACTAATTTGTGCATAAACATTAATAAAACTTCAATTAAAAAACTATAAACAGTTAGAATACGCCAAAAGGTATCTATCTACCCCAAGATTCTATAAAAAACAAACAGATAAATCAATACCACTAAATTATATCAAGAAATAAACAGTTAGAATACGCCAACAGGTATCTAACTGCCCCACGATTTTGCAACAACCATATAGATAAATCAATACCACGGAAAAATAACAAAAAATAAACAGTTAGAATGCGCCAACAGGTATCTAATTGCCCCAAGACTTTGCAACAACCAAACAAATAAATCAATACCACCAATAACTAATCTGTGCTTAAACATTAATAAAACTTCAATTAGAAAACTATAAACAGCTACAATATGCCAACAGGTATCTAACTGCCCCAAAATTCTGCAACAACCAAACAAATAAATCAATACCAATAAATTATAAAAAGAAATAACCAGTTAGAATACGTCAACATGTATCTAACTGCCCCAAGAATCTGCAACAACCCAACAGATAGATTAGCAACTTGAGAATATAAATAAAAAACTATAACCAGTTAGAATTCGACAACAGGTATCTAACAATCAGCAACAAGCCAACAGATAGAACATTAGCTAGAAACAACAAGTGAACACTGAAAACAAATACACAAATATACTTTAGCATAACAAAAAAAGTATTTTTTAATCCAACATGGATTTCTTTCCCACAGACCCAATGATTTAAAAAACAAACACAGAAACTGAGCAAATTGCACAGTACACTGGTTTGTAAACTACTAAATATGAGGGTCGAAAAAAAGCTGAAATGTCTATTTTGCAATTTAATAAGTCTTTATAAAATACCTACACTAACATGATCTTTTCTTGTATCACAGAAATTGAAAAAGAATATCTGCACCAGTTACCCAACTCATGAAAAAAATATAGCCAATCGCAAAAAATCAAACAGTAAGTATATTCTAATAGAACGCATAAATACTGCCGCATAACACAACCATTGTAGCAAACATCTAACCATATACCACAATACAAAATGTTTACTTCCATGGATATGTTATACTGCAGTGCTTGTTACCAAACTCTACAATCTTAATGACATGACGTAGCCAAAACTTCACATACAAACTATACAAATCAAACAGTACACAAACTGTATATTTGCACATATTTGATAGATATTCGATTCTATGGGCGTGATGTATGGGTGTGATATGCTGCAGTGGTTGTGCCCAGGGCCTAGAGTCTACGGTGCACGGCCTACGGCCTTTGGCCATACACCCAAGACTCTACGCCCTGGCCACAACCACCGCAGCATATCACAGCCATAGATCACACCCATAGAATCAAATATTGTAACTATGTCATATGGGCAATTTTTATGTCCGCGGACACGGCACATGTCCTTAGAACAGTTTCAATTTACCTGCGGACAGCACGGACGGGAATGATGTCCTTAGGACACCCCTCATTTTGACTAATTACAGACATCCCGGACAGCGCGGGCATGGCGAACACATCAGGGGCACCTGCCACCTAAACAAATACAGTTTTTGACCCATCTCTTACTCCCCAAACCTCCCCAAGCACTCTTGCACACCAAAACAAATTGCATTTTGCCACTGTTTGCCGCCATGCAGTCGGCGGATCCAGGATGGCGGGTGCATCAGAACAATCTGACACACTTCACGCTCTTCACCATCCAATCAGCAAACACATCACATGTCCGCGGACATGACGCAAGCCGATCAGCCAATCGGTTTCCGTTCCGCGGAGCGAACAGGGAAGTGTGTCTGCGGCGCGGACATAGATATCACTAATTTTGTTAGACCTACTTTTTGATTGTTTTAAAAAATAACTACTGGACAGAGATTCACCAAATTTATTAAAGCACGATTTCGGGTCCAAGCCGCTACTCCTGCCGCAAATCTGGTGAAAGTCCATCCAGCGGTTTGGCCTGTAGGCATGCGCAAAGTTTTTTCCCTATTCAGTCTATGGGAAAAAAATAAATTTTGGGACCCCCATATACCTTTGCCCCCCCTGGACCAAACCTCACCAAACTTTGCAAATAAATTCAGAGTGGGCCATATACAAAGTTTGGTGAGGATTCATCCAGGGAGAGCGAAGTTAAAAGCCACCCAAAAAGTGCTCTTCCTATGGGATTAGCAACTTAACCATAACTACACAGCCACTATTGTGGCTGTGTAATATACCCAAATATACGTTTTTGTACAAATCATCATTTCAAACTATCCAAATAATGTTTTCATTTAGCAAACAATATAAAGAAATGTCCCAAGCACAAACCATAAATGTACACCTCATATTACCACTTCAAGACAACTCTTCATACAGACTCACATAAACTGGGCGCCCATTGCAAAACTCTTACCAAATAGTAAGTATACTGTATTTATTTCTCTTTTATTACCATTCATTATGTAAAGATTACCTATTAGCAAAAAGCTCTCATTTTTATTTGCAAACATACTTCCTAAAAGAAGAAATGAGTGATGATGACATCTCTAATGGTAAACTATATATATTTCAATATAAACAAATAATGTAATTCATACAGAGCTCATTCTAATAATATCTTATTTTCTTAAAGCACATGCTTTGCATGAAGAAACAATACCCCAATTTATTTATGGAGAATCCCAAGAATCAGAAAGACACTCTCTACCCCAACTACACATAATTACACATAATCTTGTCTTCAAAATTCGATGAATTTAGAAGTCATTTTAAGGAACTTTTAAATTATGTTAAAAATCATGTTATTAGAAATGTTGATTATCAATGTCCTTCTTGTACCTGTCCTCCTTGCCCCAAGCAATCACCCCCATGAAATTCCCATAGTATGAATGAAAAACGCTTTGATGAAACTTCACTCCCTCTCCCGATGATCATTGTATAGAAATTCCAAATTCTCCTTTTTATGTTTCCCAATACGATATCCCATCCCTTTCATAAATACATGTATTTTGTATACTATAAATATGTTGTACATTCTTCTGTCATAATTTATAAAAAACACACAATTAGTAGTCTGCGTACAATACAACTGTCCGGGATGTCTTTTCACAATATGGGTTGTCCACAGACTTCACGGTGTGTCTGGACATGTCTGTTCTCTCATGGCGCACATTTAATTAGTCCGCAGACAGAGCACCCGTTTTCAGACATCCATGTCCCTGGCGATCTCTCACCTGATGGGATTCATGGACAGCCGTCAGTACTGTGGACATCCGGGGATGTCATCATGTGAAAAGATCCACGTGGCGTGATGGCCTACTCGTGACCAGTGCCTGTGCTCCATGGACTGTTTAAAACTGAACTTTTGGCCATTCTAAAGTGTTTGAATTTGAAAGTGGACCCTTCCACACCTACTAGAGCCATTTATATTTGATCTGTCAACATTTTACAACTTTCCAAGGCCTATTTTTGACTCAATAGTCTGCGGACAATTGCACTGTCTGTGGATGGTTCCTCTGAAGGGATCCACCCATTATTTTCAGTCATTCTCAATCTGGCTATCCAGGAGAGAACAGCCAACAGCCCCTGCTTTGTAGAACAGTTACATTTTCAGCAATGGCATCTGTTATGGTCATCCCTGCTCTTTCCCAGGGGCCACCACAGCAACAATCTGGAGGCCCTGGTGAGGGGAACAGGCATTGAGATGCATATGAGGATGAATAGGAAGAGCACAATGAAGTAGAGGAAGGGCAAACCTCCAAAGCCCAGATTGATTCATGGGACTGGTGGTTTTTCACCACCATTCGGGGTGTACCAAAGGCTGAGGCAGCCAAGGTGAGATGCACTTAGTGCGGGGTCGTACTTAGTTTTGGAAAACATGGGCTGTACTCCAAAGGGACCACCTCCATGCGCCACCACACCAGATAAATCTACTTTTTCAGGGAGAAGCAGGTTGACAGCACCTGTCCCATCTTCCTCGACTGCACCTGCCACCACACAAAATTCTTGTATGGGGTAGATCATCCCGGTGGCCACATGTACCAATCTGCAGCGGGACCAATTTTGAAGTGCTTTCAAGGCCGCGGTCAAGGAGCATGGGAAACACTAAAATCTAGAAGGGCTCCTGGATGAGACCCTATTCTGCCCAGGAGGGCTCTATAGTAAGAAACAAAACTTAAAAGTTATAGGGCCTCATTACACGGAAGGCGGTAATGGTTAACGGCCACCGTTAATGGTAACGGTGACCGTTAACCATTACCGCCTTACTACGAGGTCCCTTAGCGGGTTGGTGCTTTAACGCCTGCTTTTAGCAGGCGTTAAAAACCAACCCGCTAAGGGACCTCGGAGCTAATTACGGCACCGCAAAATTGCGGTGCCGTAGTTAGCGCCTTCCCCATTCCCATAGAGCCCTATGGGGCAGCAATGGGAATGGGGAAGGGCAATGGCGGAAGGGGGATTTACCGCCCCACCAACCTTGGAATGGGGCGGTAAATCCCCTTTCCGCCAAGGCGGTGCCGGTAATTTACCGGCATGGTCCAGGGTGCTCAGAGCACCCTGGATCACCGCCTTCCGTGTAATGAGGCCCATAGTCTTGCCTAAATTAATATCCCCATAGACTCAATAGCATATAGTAGTCATGTCTGTTTCTTCAACAAATATGTTATATTCAAAGAAAGACCTATTGGTCTATTGGCACACAAAAAACACAGAACAAATTATTTCTGGCTGGACATGGACAAAGTACATGTTGCTTATGGAAAATAAATATTCGAGAAAAGTAGTTCGAATTTGTTGATACAAATTGGCATTGAATGCATAAACACCTACTGCTGTGAAGAACAGAGGTCAAAACAATTCATACAATTTCTAAACAAGAAAATAGGACAACAAATAAAACAGTGTTCATACATGGCACACAAAGGGTAACGTGGTCTACACAGGTGTGTTTCGGCCCTAATGGGCTACTGAATGAGCCTGTCTTGTACAGGCCTTCATCAGGACGAAAAGGGAGTTTTGGAGAAAGCCTGTTCGGTAAGTGTGCTGCCTAAGGAGTAGGAGACAAGGGATAGTTTAGGTACTTTGAATTTGTCAAAGAGGCAAGACCGTATTTGTTATTTCTTGATTGAGATCTATTCATGTCTGATTTGAAAGTTTTCTTACCGTGCTGTGGCGAAGAGCTCTGCACGGTTCAAGTTTTTAGTTGTGGGGGAGGTCTAAGTCTTGTTAGAGATTCTCCTGGATGGACTTCATGTTATCAATGCTTGAAGTTCAATCTATGGATTAGATACTGGTGTCATTAATGTCGTGTGACAAATTTAATCGCATCAACGGGGTGCCAAGTACTGAGGAGCACCCACTCAAAGGGAAGGCTTACCTGTGCACATCACAGTCTGATATTCACTGTGGTGGTGGAGCATGAGTCCACGAAGAGTTACTTTGAATACCTAGCCATGTCGAAATGCCTGTCAATGTGAAAAACAAAATGGGAGAGGAATATTGCTGACTGACTAGCTTATTTTCATGTAATGTAACTTGGTGTCTATATACATTGTTATTTAAATGATTTGAAGCAGTTGTATGCAGCAGACCTAAAATGATGTTGCATGTGAATAAATCAATATCAGATGATCTTCTAATTTCTGATCGTTTCAATAACAAGAATTCAATCGTATATATTGAAAAAAGGCGTAATTATCCAACAGGATTATTCGTGGCTGGAGAGCGGCATTTTGCATGTTTTGAATAGATCTCAATCAAGAAATAACAAACACTGTCTTGTCTCTTTGACAAATTTGAAATACCTAAACTATCCCTTGTCTCCTACTCCTTAGGCAGCACACTTACCGAACAGGCTTTCTCAACAATTCCCTTGTCATCCTTATGAAGGCCCGTACAACACAGGCTCATTCAGTAGCTCATTAGGGCCGAAACACACCTGTGCAGACCACGTTACCCTTTGTGTGCCATGTATTCATACTGTTTTATTTGTTGTCCTATTTTCTTGTTTAGAAATTGTATGAATTGTTTTGACCTCGGTTCTTCACAGCAGTAGGTGGTTATGCATTCAATGTCAATTTGTATTAACAAATTCAAACTACTTTTCTCGAATATGTATTTCCCACAAGCAACCAGTACTTTTTCCATGTCCAGCCAGACATCATTTCTTCTGTGTTTTTTGTGTGCCAATAGACCAATAGGTCTTTCTTTGAATATAAAATAAAAGGCTGCGGCGCCGTTAAACACTTAGCGCCTAATTACGAGGTCCCTTAAAGTAGGGACCCGCAAAGTGACCTTGGTGCTAATTACGGTACCGCAATTTGCTGTACCGTAATTAGCGTCTTCCCCATTCCCATTGAGCCCTATGGGGAAAAAATGAGAATGGGGAAGGGCCATGACGGCATGGGGAATTACCGCCCCACCAACCTCGGAATGGGGTGGTAATTCCCCATTCCACCATGGCGGACTCCGGCATGGACCATGGTGCTAATGGCACCATGGTTTAGCGCTGGAGTCCTAATGAGGCCCAATGCATTTTCACTATTTATTAGCTCAAATATGTTTTTCGAATAAACAAAATTAATTTAACTATTACTCATTATGTTGCATCTTTCATACTCTTTCTATTCCCATCTAAACAACACATTATAAAACCCACTGTTTTCCTCAAAACATAATAATGTTCCTATTTATTCAATCACAGTACCACTCCCTTACTCACTAACCCAAGCCCATCACACCAGTACACACTCTTGCAACCTTCCCAACCACACCTAACATCCCACTACACAATCACACAGTACTCATCTCTATAATCACACACACACATATACATTCCACAACCTACAAACCCAAACTTTATTTTTTCCCTACAGACAAAACAAAGTGCCTACTAAAAAGCAAAGCCGTAGAAAACAAAGAATAAATAGAGCAGTTAAGAAAAAAAAAAGCAAGCCATATAGTCATCCACCTCAAAAACTATTTATATAAAATATTAAAACAAAACAGCTAGAAACCTCACTCAACAAAACTAAACCGGCCACCACTAAAAAAAAGTAAGGCCCCTGTTGCAAAACCTAAAAGTAAAAAAAGATGTACAAACAAAAGCAGACCTATTAATGAACCTAACATGATATCTATCATTGTTAACGTAGCCACAGTAAAGCATTCCAATAAAATTATATCATAAAAGAATTTCCACCATACGGTTATTCACAAACGTATAAAAACAACTGTAAAGTCACAATCTACCTGCAGGAAACTAATCCTCAAAGCTCTCAATGAAAGCACATTTTTACTGAAGAGAACATTTATTTATTTTTGCATGTATAGCAGTGCACAACACCCTCAGGCATCTAGGCTCTAGATACAATGGATATGAAGTTACAGGTAGAATACATGTGTAGCACAAGTCTAGAAGTCATAAACAGGTAAGTTGTGGGTACTTTGCAAAAGTGTCAGAAGGCTAAAATGTTGCATTTAGGAGGGAAAAGTCAAAATCAGGTAGCTGTTTAGGTCGGAGCACGTGGCTAGACCCGGATTACAATACATGCGTACTGCTCAAAAGGTCACATACTGATAATGTTAAAGTCAAAATCAGGTAGCTGTTTAGGTAGTAGCAGGTTACAATTCAAGCACACGTTTAAAAAGGTCACAATAAGGTGGGTAAATAAGTCAAAATCAGGTAGCTATTTAGGTGGTGGCATGTGGCTAGTAGCAGGTTACAAAATAAGTGCATTCTGGAGGGTTAAAGTCAGAATCTAGTAGCTATTTTAGTAGCGCGTGGTTAGAAGTTGTAGTGTGAGAGATGCAGTCATACTGTGTAGCAGAGCGTGCATAGAGAAGAATCAGCGTTCTTATTACATTTTGGATGGCAAGTACACTAGAAGGAGAAAGCAGTATTGTGATGAAGCCTTGTGTTGGGATTTAAGGCATGATGGAGGGAGGAAAAGACTTCAGTGTCCGGTTCAGATCTATTGGTGTGGACATAGGCACTGACTTGCACAGAAAGGCAAAGACAGGTTCAAGGACCTTTAATCAGGGCTGGTTTCCCCTCCCATCTCAGGGAGGCCAGTTTATTTGATGTAGTCCATGTCCAATCGGGCTGCAGGATGTTGCTGAGCCCCTCTGGGCTGGAAGGCTGCATACAAAGGAAAAAAAGTCTGAGGTGGCCATCGCTGCACTACACCATGGATACTCTGATGTAACAGGCATCTCATTGCCACATGCTGGAGCACAGATGGTTAGGTGCTCAGCTTTGTGCAGGGGTGCAAAATGGTTCAATGATAGGCTTGATGAGCCTTGGAGCCAGGCATTTAAACAGGGCCGGCTTTGCCTCCCGACTCAGGAAGGCAAGGTTATTTGATGTAGTCCATGTAGAATCGGGCTGCAGGATGTTGGTGAGCCCATCCAGGGCTGGAAGGCTGCATACAAAGTAAACAAAGTCTGTTGCAGCCATCTTTCCACTAAACCTCGGCTGTTTATATTGACTTTAAACAGAATTAAACCACTAAATTAATCAATACATTATAAAAAGTACTTCTAAACATGCACAATGTCAATATAGATACCTTTTCAAACTTCTGTGAAGGTGAATGGATACACACAAGCAGCACAGAACCATATTTCAATGAAGAGGCTTATAAAAATTAACAAAAAAACAAATTGCCATAGACAGTAATGGCTGAGGATATGAAATGGTAGGGACACCATTATGGCAAAAGAAAGCCTTATAGAAAAAACCTCCCCAATACACTTTCAACAGATGTTCCTTTCGCCCAAACAAATCGTTCAGTGTACAAATGGACATGCAACACAATATGTAACATACGCCAACAATCCTTCAAATCTTTATGAAAATTCCTCACTCCCTGTAAGAAACTAAAAGATAAAAGTGGAATGAACACTTTCCAAACCATTAATTCCTGTCCAGAGCGCAGCCATCCTGGATTGCGATGATGTTGAATAGACTGCATTTCAGGAGCTGCTTGCAAAAGCACCTTCCACTGCATGAAAATGTTAACAACACACCATTCCGCTATACAGAATCTTGTGCATAGACTATACTATGCAAAAAGTCTGGCTCTGGACTGCAAAATGTAAATAACATTTTGCTACATGGAACAGCCAAAGAACTACTTCGGGAAATAGAGCACATCAAAAGTAAATACTTTGGCACTGAAGTTGACTTAGAAAATTCTGTAATTTCAGAAAACATTAGTGAAAACCTCACAAACACCAACCTTCTAACAAACACATACAAAAAAAGAAATAGCTAAGTTTCAAAACACATCTGCTGAAATACCAGACAAAGTATGTGCCTGTTGTCATAGAATGGTTGTCAAAAAGAACACAAAAATAGTCGGTATGCCCTACAAAATGGAGGACAATGAGGAATTCCAATGGTTACAATCATCTTTATATCTAACAGCAGAAAATAAATACAAAATAACTGACCCCTCAATAGTTTGCATGTACTGCAATACAAAGCTTGACAATAACCAAATGCCAGCGCCTTCTACCATTAACAACTTAGAAATATTCCCACATCCAAAGGCTCTCCAACAACTTGTATGAGAGCATTATAATCCAAACAGTACACACATTCCAACCAATAATACACCTTCAACCGAAAACAGCCAACTTGCCTCCATCTAAGTTACTAAAAAGCATCCGTGGCAAAGTAATATGTTTGCCATTAGATCTTCAAGAAAATGTAGAAACTCTGGGAGTACAATGGCCAATAGATCAATCTTTAATTGTACTAGTTAATGGTGTACCAACAAAAGACAACATAATTTGGTAACAACTAGTTGACTTAAATAAAGTTAGACAAGCCCTACAATAGCTGAAAGAAAATAATGACTGCTACAAAGATAAACTTAAGAGAAACCACCCACATAATTCAAGATTCACCAGCAACTGGTCAATTTGAGCATGTAGATCCGGTTGCTGCAGCCAAAATGTTAGACCAGTATAGAATTCACCCACTACACTACCAAGACACCATTGAAGATAGATTACAAACATATCAAATGCGTTAAGCCAAAGGAGCCCCAATGAGCACATGGGAAAAAGTGTACAAGCATGTTCTTTTCCTCTACTCTTTCCTACAGGAAAAGGAGGAAGATATGCTGAAAGATCCACACAAATTAGTGCATCAGAACATGGCTCTTTACAAATGTATTCTTTAGACCCCAGATTCAGACATTTTCCACCTCCTGTTCGAAAGTGAACTAGCAACTGTATGTTATGGAAAAACAGGCTCAAATGTTTTGAACATGTTGGCTACCCAACTGCTTCAAAAGTTAAAAGTGAAAGATGAAGTTTAGAAGTCAAGTATCACAAATCTCTTGGCAAACATGCATGATACAAAAGAATACATATTGTGACATTACGGTAAAGTATGTTGTATGCTAAGGAACCTAGACCCACCCACATGGTTAATTTAAGTTGTACAGAATGTGCATTGGATGACATGCATGACTTCGTATGCACTGCAAACCAAATAAAGAGGGAATAGATATAAAAAACTAGGAAAATTTATGACCCAGTCAATGTATCAAGATACTTTCACCATCACTTAATTTCCATGCTGCACTTCAACTGAAATAAAACTACCCCTCCACTTGGAGAAGTGCACCACTTCTTTTGGAGAATATGAATCCAGAGGAGCACCACACATCAACATGTTTTTGTGGATAACAGATGCTCCCAAATTTGGCCATGACAGGGATGCCACTGTTTTACAGTTTATTGAAAAATACATTACCAGTAATATCCCTTCAAAAATCACACATGTGACCTGTGTACACCAATCGTATGCTTCCCAAAATATTAGTGAGGCAAATACTGCCAAAGTAGATATAAAGGCTAAGGTAAATACTATACCTAATGTCAATTTGGCTTCCTAGGCCAGTTTTCAAAAAAGGACAAGTAAATAGCTTTATGTCTTCTGTTGGACACAGTGTAAAACAAAATCCCCTAAAAACACATTCAACCAAAGCATCCAAGTACATCAATGATTACAATCCAATGATTGCCCTCTTGTGGAATGCAAATACAGACATACAACACTTTGCAGACAATTCCACTGAAGTTGGCAGATATGTCACAGCCTATCCCACCAAAGCTGAGAAAACAGAGCTCAAAGACCTCTCAGATGACATATCATCTGACAAAACACTGTCACAAAAACTGTACAGCTATGGTATAAAAATGCTCTCCCATACAGAATACGGGTGCTACAAATCTGCAGACGGTTTAACAGGTACAGCCTTATATGGCACATTTGAACACATTGGGCCTGATTCATGGAAGTGTTTTATAATGGCGCAATGCCATAGGAAAACATTATGTGAATCAGGCCCATTGTCTGGCTAAACCTTCATCCAGCTTCGTTCTAAAGAGTACTAAAATCCTACTAAGAGATACAAACAATGGCCACTAAAAAGAGTACTAAAATCCTACCAAGAGATAGGAAAAATAACCACAAATGATTCAAACAACTTGGCCATTTAAAAAAACAATTTAATTGACACATACTTCACAAACACAAGTACTGCTTTGGAAAAAATGTGCTTTAAGACATAGCCCAAAATTACTCCTACAAAAACAATGTCACACCAGATGAGACAATTGGCAAGTGAAACACACCAAACCCAGCCTAATTAATCATATTTGTTATCATTTAAATCTCTCCAACTTAGAGAACTTTATAACATGGCCCTACTGCAACTTTATAAACCTTGTAGAAAAGAAGAATTATTGGGTGGCCATGGCTCATTTGAATCTGCATTCAAAGCAAATTAAAGCAATATAGCAAATGTCAATTTCAAACAATACAAAGAAATTTTGGGCATTGAACACCAACAAGAGGAATACATTGAAGCTATACTAGATAAAGACACTCCTGAGGGCAGTCAACTTTTCCTTACAGGAAGCCAGGAACAACTTGGAGAACCACTCATTCTAAATTAAGCAGAAAAAGCCATGGCTGTGGGAGAAAATACCATGTATCAATCTAAACAATCTGAAGAAAACTTGTCAGTACTTATATCATAGCTAAATGATGAACAACTCACCATTTCTCTAGAAGTCACTGAAGACATTGAACATGGTTTTAAACTTGAAACTAAAACTTGTAACTGCTCTGCTCATGTATGTAAGTAGTAAAGCTGGTTCTGGAAAACATTTTTAGTTAAAATAATAAGCACATTTCTACAAGACTTAATGAACAACAAACTAAAGAGCCCCCACAAGCTTAGCTTCCTACAACAAAGGAGGTGAAACTTTACACTGACTACTGCTCATCCCAGTAGGACACGAAAACAAATTAGAATAGTACAAACTATCAGCAGAAGCTGCCACTGAAGTATGCAAAATACTGAAACAAATGAAAGTGCCCCTGATAGATGAGGTAAGCATGGTTTCAAACCTCATTTTGGCTTTGATTCGTCTCAGAATTCAAGAAGTCCTACAAACCAATTACGAAGAACTGTTTGGAGGTTAACATGTTATTGTTTTCAGAGACCTCCTACAGTTAACCCCAGTAAAAGGTGAACCTATCTTCAAAACATTAGGGCACAAACAATAGCTTAGAAAAATGTATCTCCAACACAGCTGGATTAGAAAAAGTATTAACACTGTGTCTTAACTGCAGACTAATTCGAAAACATATCCTTGACGTTGAACAAGGTTTAGTCAATGGAGCAATTGTTACAGTTGTTGGATTCGAAGCCTATCCACATGGCAACAACATTCAGTTTGTCAACAGACTTTCTTACTCTGCACACACTGCGCCGTCGCTGTTCTGAACTACAATTCCCATAGTAATTTGTAGTTCAGACCAACATTAATTTCAAATCCAGGTGCAAATATGCCAGTGGGAAGGAGCCCAGCTGGTCTTTGGCGGAAGGTGCATGGCCAGAAGGAAGGAAGTCGCCCCCTCGTACTATGGGTATTGCTGAGGTACTTGCTGCAATCTCGCAGCTGTAAGAATTTTTGAGCCGGTGAATCCCTCAACCCTGCATGTGGCACCGGGTGGATTGAGGGTAGGTAATGCTCATGGTATTGAGGAGATTGAAATTGGCAGGACACAGAGAGCAGCTGAAGCTGAGCACTCAGCTGAGGGAATAGCTGCCTACATGCGAGTTTCTGTGCCAGAGCTGAATTATGTGGATGCCAAGGACTTATCTATTGCTACTGGGGGAAATCCCACTACACTGAGTGGGGCGTTACCTTGGGGGTTGATGTACTGGTTGAAGCGCTGTCTATGAATGAAACTTTAGATACTGTAGAAAATGTGACTCAGGTGGAATCAAGGGTTGCACTTGTCGCCCGCAGAAATATTATCCTGCCTGTAGACAATATCAGATTTCTGATGTTGAACACCAGATCACTAGTGAATCATGCGAACAGGGTGGCAACTCATATTGAACAGAATTGTATTGATGTCTGTGCTTTCACAGAAACATGGGGCCATAGTGCCACTGCACCCTCTTTAAATCTTGCCATTATTAATGGCTGCGGTATGTTAAGACTTGATAGGAAAGATGGTAGGGGTGGCAGGGTTGCATTAGTCTATAGACATTCCCTTAAAATATGGGAAACCAAAGGTGACATTATCGGTGGGATTGAATCCCCCTGCGTTAAAAGTGGACTTAATGTGGAAGCCACAATTAATGTCCTATTTATTTATATGCTCCCCTCTGTGCCCAAGGATTTTATATCTGGTCTCTATAGTTTTCTTCTCCCCCTAGTGAAACCCAAAAACTAATTCTCTTGTTTTGGGATACATTAATCTGTGGCTCGAGCACAAAAAGGATGCTTCCGCATTAGAATTGCAGTCAGCACTGTCTGAGATAGGAAATGATCAACTGATTCATGCACCCACTCATTGCTTGGGGCACACCATAGATTGGGTTGCCTGCCACAAGGTAAGGACAAAGGATGTCTCTGTCTCACCTTGCCCCTGGTCTGATCACTTCGTTGTAGCGTTCTCTGTGCTAGCATAATTCCTTAAGAAAATTGAAGAGTTTAAAAGGCTAGGGATATTGACAATAAATCTTAAGAATATATCAGTAAAAAGGATAGAGCCCCTTCTTACTCCTCTAACTAACCTTTGGAACTTACCACCCCTGAGGAGTTGGCAAGGTGTATTGCCTCTAATATAGATAATGTGGTGACTACTTTAGCACCTCTAAAGAGGAAAATCCTCAAGGTAGACAAACAAAACAATCTTCGGTTCACCTAGGAGCTGACGTCATTAAAAACACAAACTCTCAAACTCTTTTATGACTGCAAATCACATTCGACTCAGTCAGCTTTGATTGAATATAATACTGCTGCTAAAAACTATATAGCTGCGATAATTGAGGCCACAAAACCTTTTTTTAACAATTGGATTGAGAATTGCACAATCAGACACCAGGTAACCCTTAACAATTCTTAAAGAACAAGAATCTACAAACCACACTGACCCAGGACTGGTGGTTAAGGTTGCTGCTTGGTGCAAAGAAATTCAGAATGCCATGCAGGATAAATTAAAGAATATTAGAGTGGACATAGCCCAAAAAAAGGTATTCTACCTGGATCTGAAACCGGTAACTGTGGGTGTGATTTTAAAAGATGTGTATCTATTTCGCCATTTAGCTTCACGGCCATTTCTACAGAAGAATTGGCCCCCATTATTGAAAAGCTGAAGGCCACCAAATGTAAAAATGACCTCTATGCAGCTGTTATCATAAAAACATGCCCACCGACTTTGCTTGCAGCCATATGCAAATGTGTTAATTTGTCCTTTGAATTCGGGGTGGTTCCCCAGGACCTGAAAGGTGCATGGGTCACGCCTATCGTCAAGAAGCTAGGTCTTCCTGCGGATTTTCCAAATAATTTTAGGCCAATCACAAATACCCCCTTTCTCCTGAAAATATTGGACCAGGTAGTTTATAAACAAATTGCGATGCACATGAACAAATGTCCTATTCTGAATGACCAGCAATCAGGTTTTAGTAAGGTTTCGGAACCGGGAAGGCACTGCTAGAATTAAAATCAAGACTGCTGGACCATATGGATAAAAATGAAGCTTCTCTGCTGATGTTGCTGGACTTGTCGGCTGCTTTCGACCTGGTGGACCATTCCAGCTTGGTCCCCAGGTCGGGGAAGGTCGCTAACTTCTTTCCGTTAGCACTCCAATGGATCACATCCTTCCTCTGTAATAGAGAAAGCAGAGTTTTCTTTAATGAAGCAGAAGCTACACCTATTGATATAACATTTGGGGTTCCACAGGGGTCATGTAGCTCGCCTTGTTTATATAACATTTTCAAAGTTCTGTTATTTTTCATGTTAGTACATGATGGAGTGACATTTACTAATCATGCCAATGATACACAGTGTGTCATCCCTCTGTCGGGTAATCATGACATAGACGAAGCATGGATTAATAGAATCTATGACTTGATTGAGATCTGGATGGTCCATAATAGACTTGTGCTGGACAAGGATAAAACAGAGTTGTTGGTTGTAGGTTCGCCCAACATGATACAAAAATTGGGGCCAGCCTATAAATGTTTTCATATAGGAGCTGTTAAACTAACCCCTATTAAGAAAGTCTAAACGCTGGGGGTCATCTTTGACCAGCATCTCAGCATGAAATCTTATGTATGTAACTTGGAGTCGATATGTGCTTACTACATCAAATTGTTAGCCCACCTTAGCCCCCTTATCTCTCAAGTAAATGTCCGGAAACATTTGCTTGAGAGATAAGAAAGTCCGGAAACAACGGTGGCAGCGGATTTATCACCACCATTATTTCCAGACCGGCTGACTTGTAATGAGGCCCCATGTGTCAGTAGCCAAACAAACTCTTCACTAGCTCCCAGTAGAATCTGACAGATTTCATGCATGTGGAAACATATATGCACTCGCGGCAACCATGTTTCATTAGAGCACATCCCTAATGAATGATTTGTGTATGTATCCAATACAAATTCTGAATCTATTCAATTTCTCCAGCTTGTGCAGAATGCAAATTATAGCATATTAGGCCCTTTTTGTAATTTAGACAATTGTTTAGACAATCGTTTCAGCATACAAATAAACCCACATGGCCAATATATGATACTAATGCTTCTTAGGTACAATGCAGATGGTGTGAAAAGCAACTCTAAGCTTACTAGCTTCACACACGGCCAATTATCTCTTGGCAAAAAACTTTCTCAACAGTGGGCATAATCTACCACACTGGTGCCACAACCACTCCAGGATAGTATAGTGCATATGTCAAAAAAATTAAATTGTTGGTTTGAATGTAATGTCACCTCCGTTACTCGAAAACATAGGTTACCAGCAGATCTAACAGGTGTCTACTTAATATTCCTTCAACCTAAATTTAGTCACTACACTGTAGCACAATAAACAGAATACAACAATGGATATCTAACTACATCCATAATACTACAATAGTACTTTTAAAAGCCTAGATATTTAGAATACACCAACAGGTATATAACTACGTCAAAAATACCCTTCATTGCAATACACTTCAAATGTGCCACAACAGTTCTTGTTATGGCAATACTTCTTGAAAAATCAAATGTAATTAAAATACATCAACGTTACCACCAAATCTAACAAATGACTACTTCATGACTATGTTTTTCCTTCTTGCTTGAAAGTCAGATTTTGCTGCTCATTGCTAATTCTCTGTATTTTGCTTGTAAACTTCTGCTTCTATGTAACATGCCGGCCAAGTGACCTCACCACTCTCTTTTGTTCCACACCTACCTGCCTTAGCCCCCCCACCCGATTCTCCCTCCTTTCCTCACCTCAGAGTTAGTTATTACTCTGAAGCCAGAGCAATAACCAAACAATGGGGTTGTCTATATAATTCATCCTCAATTAACAGAGTGCTAATACTGGGACGAATACCTCCTATGAGCAGTTCTATTGATTGCAATCGATAAAAGTTGGAGATCAAGATTACGTTGTTTTGGACACTTATGTGATAAACTTTCAAACCATATAAAGGGAGGAAGAATAATGAAAACGCGTGGGCCTTAAAAACGACCGCTGGTTGAAACACGTTTCGGCTGTTCAAAATTGGTTTGAGTGCGAGACACCTTACCAAACCATAATTCTGTGTTTAACTTATTTCAAACCCTGTGGGAAGTTTGAGGGAAGAGTATTGCTTGCTGCCACCCTTTTTTAGTGATATTGCTGGTTCAAAGACAACAACAAGAGAGTGGAAAATAGTGCACACCCAATAGAACAATCCCACATCTTGAATTCATTGTAAAGCTGGCCATCTCTCAGCTTAACCTTCATTCTGATTCATTTGGCTGTCTGCACGACCACCAGTCTGGCTGGCTTCAGAGCTGCCAGAAGCACGGAAACTGCTCTCCTGAGCATCCGCGAAGATCTGCTCTCCAACCTTGACTCTAACATTCCCTCTGCCCTCATACAACTTGATCTCTCATTTGCCTTCTACACAATCAACCATACCATCCTGCTGAACCGACTCTGTGTTAACCTGGGTATCACTGATCAGGATATCACCTGGTTGACCTCTTTCCTCTCTGATTGACCCTCCCAGGTCCAACTTGGGTCCTTCCTATGATGATAGATGTATCGTCCTCTCTATCTGTGGTGTTCCCCAGGGGTCTTTCCTCTCGTCCTGACTTTTCAACCAATACCTGGCAACTCTTGCCCACTAAATTTCTATTTTCTGCTGCAATTTCCAGTGCTATGCTCATGACATTGAACTCATTTTCAGGCTGCCCTTGGCCACCTTCTCTCCCTCTCTCATCTCTTATTTTCTAACTGCCATTCATGATTAGTGTGCCACCAATGATCTTTGTCTGAATGCCAGCAAAATGGAGATCCTCCCCACCTTCACCCTCCATTCCCCCCATTCTCTGGCTGGCCTCCCTTGGCCCTCCTCCTATCCCCACCTGTGAGACTAAGAACCTTGGGGTAATCTTCAACTCCACACTTTCCTTCTCCGCCCACATCTCTGATGTCTCTAAAAAGTCAAACTTCCTATTGCACCTCTTCAGAGGTACTCTGACTTTCCTCTCCTTCCCCCAGAAGCTCACTGTCTCCCAAGCTCTGGTTTACTCTAGGTTGGACTATTGTAATAACCTCTTTCTAAATCTACCTGCCTCCACTCTCTGCATTCTGCAACTAATCCAGAGCAGGACTGCAAGACATATACTTGGCCTCAAGCCCTAGGATCATATCCTTCCAGCTCTGACATCTCTCCATTGGCTCCCAGTGGATGCAAGGATTAAATTCAAAACCCTCTGCATTGTCCACAAGGCTTTCTGGGGCCTGGGTCAAAAATACCTTCAGCTATCCCTGCGCAAACACCTCCCCTCTCAAGCTCTTTGCTCCTCTACCTCTAACTCCCTCAGGGTCAATCGTTTTTCAAAGAAATGAGCTGGGGGTAGATCTCTGTCTTTGGCTGGGCCTCCCTCTGGAACAGCCCTCCTGTCACTCTGAAACTTGAGGAGAACCATCTCTGGTTCCAGAAGCATCTAAAGACCTTCCTCTTTGCTTCTACTTTTGCCCCTCCCTCCCCTTCTGATCTGGTCTCTCTCGGCACTGTGCACCTGGCCTACACTCTGTCTTCCGGGCCGAGGTACCTGCTCTTCCTGCCACCCTCCCGCACTGTTTCCAGGCCCCCTTGCACTAGGGTCTGTGTCTGTACCCATACAGTCCATCTTTTTTTCTTCCTGCACTTTTCAGGCATACCCTGTCTGCTGCATTTAACCCAGCACTTGCAATTTGTTGGCTGCACTACCACTGTTTGTTGCCTTTATTATGTATTTATTTATTATTATTTATCTGTTTCTCCTTTGTTTTTGTTCCGCACTTTCCACTTCTCCTCCCATTCCATGCACTTTTCAACTCTCCCTCTCCCATGCACTTGTGCTTTCTCAATGTCACTGGGCCTAGTAAGATCGTTGTTTTTGTTCTCCCCTATTCCCTTCCCTTGCCTTGTCACGCTCTAAAACACTTGTGTACGAGTGCGATTGAAATAAAATATTAATATCAATATTCCTTCACCCAAAATGTACTCACTAAACTATAGACAATGTAAGTGCTGTCTGTATTGTTTGTGTCATTTCTATGAAGGATGAGCATTTGCAAACAAAACTGGTTTGATTCATTTAAGTAAATGTTGTGAACAATTGGTGGCAATTGGAAGAGAAGATTGATTCCTACATTTGCATAGCAAATGAGTGGTTCTCTGAGTGGTTCTTGGCTTCCTGTAAGGTAAGGTTGACTGCCTTCAGGAGTGTTCCTATCTTGTAGAACTTTAATTTCTTCCTCTTGTTTGCGTTCATTGTACCACATTAAGTTGTATTGTATGAAATTGACATTTGTTATACTGATTTCATTTGCTATGAATGTGGCTTCAAATGAGTCATGGTCACCTAATAATTATTCTTCTTTTCTCCAAGACTTAAAAAGTTGTACTAGGGCATTGTAATAAAGATATCTATGATGCAGATATTTAAATGATAACTTTATATAATTAATTAGGCTGGGTTTGGTAAGTTTCACTAGAATTCCTTCACATGTTGAGACTGAATATTTGCCAGTTGTCTCATCTGATGTGACACGGGTTTTGTAGGAGTAATTGTTTGCTTTATCTTACAGGCACATGTTTTCCAAAGCAGTACTTCTGTTTGGGTAGTATGTGTCAAATACATTGTTTTGAAAAGGTCCTTTCTATTGGGATCCTTTGTGGCTATTTTTTCTATCTCTTGGTAGGATTTTAGTACTCTTTTTTGGGACGAAGCTGGACCAAGGTTTAGCCTGACAATTTGTTCAGATTTTCCATATGAGGCTGAACCTCTTAAAAGGTCTTTTTTGTGACAGTGTTTTGTTAGATGATATGTCATCCCAGAGGTCATTTAGCTCTGCTTGCTGAGCATTGGTGACATATCTTGAAACTGCAGTGCAACTGTTTGAATGATGTATTGTATGTCTCTATTTGCATTCCACAAGAGGGAATTTATTGCACTGTAATCATTGATTTACTTGGATGATTTGTCCCTTTTAATGTATGTCTTTGTAGGAGATTTGCCTTTTACACTTTGTCTAACAGAAGACAACAAGCACTTTCCTTGTTTTTGTAGGTTTAGGGAAGCCAAAGAGGCATTTGGTATAGTATTTACCTTTGTTTTTATATCTACTTTGGATGTATTTGCCAATCTTATGTTTTGGGAAGCATAAGGTTTGTGAATGTAGGTCACTATGTGTGGTTTCTAAAGGGATGTTGCAGGTAATGTATTTTTCAATAAACTGTAAAACAGTAGCATCACTGTCATGGCCACATTTGGTAGCATATTTTATCTACAAAAGCATGTGGATGTGTGGTGCTCCTCTGGATTGAAATTCTTTTCTCCAAAAGACATGTTGCACTTCTCTGAGCGGACGGGTAGTTTTATTGCAGTTGAAGTGCAGCATTGCAATGAAGAGATGACAAAAGTACCTTGATAAATTGAAAGGGTCAAGAGAACAGATTTCTTCTGGTATTCTTATATTGATTCCCTCTTTATTTGGTTTGCAGTGCATAAGCCATTGTGCACATCATCCCATGCATACTCTGCACATCTTAAAAGTAACATACCATGTGGGTGGGTCTAGGTTTTTTGGCATACAAAGAATATCAGCGTAACATCAGAACCAGTATTCTTTTGTGCCAAGCATGTTTGCCAAGAGAATTTGATAATGGAATGCTAAATTTCATCTCTGTTTTTTATTTTTTGAAGAAGTTTGGTAGCAGACATGTTTAAATAATTGGAGCCTGTTTTTAATGTGTGTGCAACTCCATAACAGAGTTGCTAGTTCAGTTTCGAACAGGAGGTGGAAAACGTATTCTACAAATGTCTGAATCTGGGATCTTCAGAATACATTCGTAAAGAGCGATATTATGATGCACTAATTTGTGTGGATCTTTCATCATATATTCCTCCTTTTCCTGTAGGAAAGAATAAAGGAAAAGAATATGCTTCTACACTTTTTTCATCTAGGTTCATTGGGGTTCCTTTGGCTTGACGCATTTGATATTTCCAATGCATCTTCAATAGTGTCTTTGGGGAGTAGTGGGTGAAATATATACTGTTCCAAAACGTTTGTTGCAGTAACAAGATTTACACATTCAAATTTTCCAGTTGCTGTTGAATCTTGAATTATTTCTCTTACGTTTTCCTCTATGTTCATATCATTGTAGTATTCATTATTTTCTTTCAGATATTGTAGGGCTTGTCTAACTTTGTTTAAGACGACTAGCTGTTGCCAGATTATGTTCCTTTTGTTGGTACACCATTAACTAGCACAATCAAAGATTGATCTATTGGCTATTGTACTCATAGAGTGTCTACATATTCTTGAATATCTAATGGCAAATACACTACTTTGTCACAGATGCCTTTTATTAACTCAGATTGAGAATGTGGCTGTTTTCAGTTGAAGGCATATTACAGTTTGAAATGGGTTCTACTGTTTGGATCATTATGCTCTCATACAAGTTAAGTCATTGGAGAGCCTTAGGAAATGGGAACATTTCTAAGTTACTATTGATAGCATGTGATGGCATTTGGTAATTGCCAAGTTTTGTATTGCAGTTCGTGCAAACTATTGAGGTGTCAGTTATTTTGCATTTATTTTCTACTGTTAGATATAAAGCTAATTGGAACAATTGGGATTCCTCATTGTCCTCTATTTTGAGGGCATATCTACTATTTGTGTGCTCTTTTTTATAAAATTTTCTGTGACAACAGACACATACTTGGTCTGGTATTTCATCACATGTGTTTTGAAACTTAGCTATTTCTTTTTTGTATATGTTTGTTAGGAGGTTGGTGTGTTCGAGGTTTTTTAAATCAACTTGCTCTATTTCTCAAAGAAGATCTTGGGCTGTTCCATGTAGGAGCATGTTATTTAAATGCTGCAGTTCTGGAGCAGGACTATTTGCATACTATAGTCTATGCACAAGATTCCATTGCTAACATTTTGATGTGGTGGAAGATGCTTTTGTAAGAAGTTCCTAAAATGCAGGCTAATGAATGTCCTTGCAATACAGTGTTGCTGCGCACTGGACAGGAGTCCATGGTTTGTAAAGTTTTCATTCTACTTTTGTCTTTTAGTTTCACATAGTGTTTGAAGAAATGTCATAAATATTTGAAGGATTGTTACCATATGTTACACATTGAGCTGCATGTCCATTTGTACACTGGCAGTTTGTTTGGGTCAAAGGAATAATTGTTTGAAAGATTGTTGGGGAATTTTTTTTCCATAAGGCTTTCGTTTGCCATAATGGTGTTGCCTACCATTTCATATCCTCAGCCACTACTGTCTATGGCAATTCTGTTGCTTTGTTTTTGTTTAAGTGAAATATGGTTGTGTGCTGGTTTTGCGAATCCACTTACCTTGAGAGAAGTTTGAAAAGTTATCTATGTTGACATCGCACATGTTTAGAAGTATTTTTTTTATAATGTAATGATTAATTCAATCAGTGGTTTCATTCTGTCAAAAATCAATATAAACAACTTTCTCCTTAGTAGAAATGTGCTATCAATTAGAGATTTGGGGATTCGTATCCTGCAGTAGTTTATAAGGGTAGATCGTGACTTTTCAGCTGTTTTTAAGATTGTGAAGAACTCTACCGGCAAACATTTCTTTCAAAAAATACATTTTTTTTAATGCATTAATTTTAGTTTTTGCGAGAGGGCTCTTACTTTTTTTAGTGATGGCTGGTTTAGTTTTCTTCAGTGAGGTTGATAGCTGTTTTCTTTTAATGTTTTCTATAAATTGTTTCAGAGGTGGGTGGTGTATGGCTTGCTTTTAGTCTTACATGCTCTCTTTGTTTTCTATGGAGTTGCTTTTTAGAATGCATTATGTTTTGTTTGTTGGAAACCAAGAAAGGCTGGGTTTGAAAGTTGTGGAATGTATATGCATGTATTGTGCATGGGTTTGTCAGTGTGATTGTAGAAATGAATAGAGTGATGTGTGATTGTGTAGTGGGATGGTAGTTGTGGTTGGGAATGTCGTAAGAATCAGGGTCTGTACAGGTGTGATTGGGGTTGGTTTAGTGAGTAAGGCAGCTGCGCTGTTTCAATAAGTAGGGACATTATGATGTTTTTAGGAAAACAGTGGGTGTTATAATGGTGGTGTTTGGATGGTAATAGAAAGAGTGTGAATGTTGCAATATAATGCGTAAGAGTGTATTTAATGTTCTTAATTAGAAAATAATACTCTAGGCTAATATTATAGTGAAGGTACATTGTTACATTTAGAGAGATATACATGCTATATTAATTTACTTACTTTGTAGGATGTGGAGAGTGTTCTTTTTTCAGTAACTGTCTTTGGCAATCTTCATCTTTCCTGTAATTGTAAAAGAAAGTTAGTTGGTATATGTGGTAATGATGAAGTACATTTAGTAAGAGAGGTTGTTATTTATGAAAGTAGGGTTAGTTATGAGAAAAGGAGTTAATAAAGTTGTGTTATGAGTGGTGTACTAAAGTATGTTAGCTATGTTGTTAAAACCCTTGGAGCAAGAGTATTGCTATTTGTGACATTAGAAGGAATAGGGCAGAATGGGTTTGAGAAAAAGGTGCATGGCTAGGTTTATTGTATGCTGCATATTTTAATGGTGGAAGTGCTGTGTTTGTGGTGCAATGTATTTGTAATGTGTTGCAGCATTTTTAAAAATAGGGAAACTGTAAACTAGTGATAATGCAATGCTGGATTGTTGTTGCAGCAGTGTTTGGTGTCTTATAGTACAGGTTGGTAAAGAAGGGTACTTTATTTATAAGGTGAAATGCTGTATATAGTTACTTTGGTGGTACACAAATATGTGTGAGCAGGTGGAGAATGGTGGCAGTTTGAGGGATGTAATGAGTGAGGATTGAAAGTGTGGCGTTGATATGGAATGGAAAATGGAAAATGCCGAGCATTTAAAACATTTTGTTTTAGGAGTATTTTCATGACAGTTAAAAAATGCATATGTGAATTTATTGTAGCATTGTGTGTAACTTTTTTGTAAAAGAAAATTAAAGCAGATGGAAAAGATGTCTATAAAATATTTAAGTTGAACTTAGTGTGTGGAAGTTTAATATGTTATCAGTACATGCATACTTGACAAAAAGGTCCATTCCAATACATAGGTTCTTATCAAGTGGTTTCTTCTTTGCATTCTGGGAGTTGTAGTTGCATCTTTTCCATTAAGAAACTGGGAACACAAGTCCCAGAATGCAGAGAAAGAACGAGGACTGGATAAGCACCTACAGATTAGAACGTGTCATGTTAGCAGGTATGTATGTACTGCCAACATATTAAAATTCCACACGTTAAGTGGCACTTAAAAATTTTGTACACATCTTTTGCATCTGCTTTTCTGTCTTTTAAAAAGATGTTACACACAGTGCTGCTTTCAAAGCATACATTTTTTAACTTTAATAAAAATGCTCCTAAAAAGAAATATTTTTAAACACACAGCATTTTCCATTTTTTAATTCCATATAAATGGCACACTTTCAAATCTTCCGGTATAGTCCTGTTTCTTTTGTTTCATTCTGGGACTTGTACTCCGAGTTGTGAAATGGGAGTATTGGAATTACAAGTCACAGAATGCAAAGAAAAAAAAAACAAGATGTGATAAGCACCTACAGATTGGAATGGGTCATGTTGGCAAGTACTCATGTACCTCCACACACCAAGTGACATATAAAAATGTTGTACACATCTTCTCAACCTGCTTTTCCTTTCTTTTAGAAAAAATGTTACACACAGTGCTGCTATAAATGCAGATATGCATTTTTTTTTTACTTTCATGAAAAATCTCTTAAATAGGAACAGTTTTAAATGTACATCATTGTAAGTAACTGCCACTTGATGTGAGCAGGTGCTGAATGCTGTAATACATGGCATTTGCTAGAGTGAGTAAAAAGAGAATATGCTTATTGATAAGTGTAAAACAGAGTATTTGGCAGGAACAATGTATTTTACATTTATAAAAGAGTTGACAAAATACTTTAAAACAATTACCTGTACTAAGTCTTGGTGGATGCAGATGCTGTTGAATCTGAAAATAGAAAATCTTGGGAGTTGTACAGTAGTTATAGATGTAGGTGGCTGTGACTAACTGGAGACATGTACTCGGAGAGTTCAAGAGTACATCTGAAGTATTCAACTGAGATAACAGGGCTATAGTTAGAGTTTTTGCATGTTATTGGTGGATGGATGTGTGAGTATTTGTAAGCAGCTGATGAGGGACTGTTACAAACATAAACGTAAAAAGGGTAAAAGGACTGCCCGTGCTCCAGTGTCTGTTGTAAACATGGTAGTCTGCAGACACTGCACGTGCCAAATTGGTCTTTTAAGGATGCCTAGCATGGAAGGGGGACTGCAGAGACTGCGGACAGTCGTGGATGTCCATAGACATCGGGGGTAAGCCAATCAGGTTTCCTGGGTGTTGTGTACAGGAAGAGACAGCAGCAGAGTTTTGTTTGGTGAGTGCACTGAAGATGTCTATGGCTATGTGTGAAAAACCATAGGGTGTTTCACAACCTGTCCCCTGGGATCCCATACTTAGGTGGCAGAATAGCGATGGAGGATTACATGGGTAAGGGGTCCTCGGGGAGTGGTGGAGAGACACCCAATGGTGAGGCATGGTATCCCCCCTATCCCAGCTCTTATCTAACTTCTATCCCTACCTACTTTCTGGGATATTACAACTCCATTGATCGTTACCCTTTCTGTGCTACAGAAACACTGTGACGAGGAAGATATGGATTGAGACTAGAAAGGAAAACTATAGCACTTTACAATGGTCCTGTCCCACTAATGAGGCCAGGCAGCGTCAGGTACTTCAACTTAATCACACACACCCGCCATACATTAACTATCACACTGATGATAAAAGGTGGAGAGCACAGGCACACTTTGAGCAAGGCAAGGTACGAGAAGGAGCAGTTCAGTCAGGGCTGTGGGGAACCAGGATATGGAGGACAGAAGGCCAAGGGGCTGTTCAACTGCAAGAGAGAGAAAGAGGAAGCCGGGTAAGAGATCTGTGTTTCCAAAGGGCCTGAGTGGTTCGTCTTCAGAAGACGAAGGGCTGAAGAGAATATTTCTTTGATTTACTTGAAAGTTGCCAGCTTCCCTCCCATGACAATAGGAGTGTTGGGCAGGAACCAAAGGGCTGATGGTGGAGGCCCAACCTTGAAAAGACAAGAAGTAAAAGATACTTACGCCGAACACTGCCAGTTTATTCTTGAATGTAGTGAGAGACCTATTTGTGAAAGGCACGTGTAATAACAGTAACAATCAAGGTTACGCATCTGAAGTAAAAGCAAGAAGAGAAAGAGACGTTTGTTCTGAAGTGATACAAGTTAGCACAGTGGTCCTGCGAAATGAAGCATAATGCAGAAAGTCTTAGTGTATCATGAAAAGTATCTCTAGGTGAAGAGAAGTGTTTATGAACTTTAAAGTTAAAGTGAATGCGAAGAAAGAAAATCAGAGTGGGCAGTTGCAAGAAAGTGAACCCTGATCCCGAAAAGCTTGTTACGTGTTTCAGAAGTTTGATTTGCCTGTATGGAAAATCAAAGCCAAGTAGAAGTTTGACAGAAAGTGAAACTATGATACCCGAAAGGAATTTCAAGAGATAGGCTTGAGCCCAAAATAAGGTCTAAGTGGTTATGAAGAGGTGTAGTAAAATCCTCTGCAGTTTTGAAAGCCTTTGACTGATTTGTTTAACTGAACAGACTGAAGCCCGACTGAGGGAAGTCTGATGGTGAATACACTCGAGCTCGACTGAGGGAAGTCTGATGGTGTGTTTTGGGTAAAGAAAGGACAGGTTTGAGCCCAGCATAGGGAAGTCTGTAATTGAACTGTCATATCTGAGACAAGTTTGAGCCTGGCAGAAGGAAACCTGTAATTGAACTGTATACCTGATTTGTGTAAAACCTTGGGGAAGGGAACCCCAAGAAAGAGGGGGATTGAGCCCAACAGAGGAATGCCCTTATTGCAAACTGGAATACATGAGAATGACCCAAAGACTGTGATATTTAAAACAAGGACAGACTTGAGCCCGACAGAGGGAAGCCTACCGTGCAACTGGGTTGGTTGAAGTGCTCATGCAGGAGTCTAGTAAAATCCTCTGCAGTTTTGAAAGTCTTCAACTGATGTGTTTAACTGAAAAGGCTTGAGCCTGAGCGAGGGAAGTCTGATGGTCAATAGACTAGAGACCGCCTGAGGGAAGTCTGATGGTGTGTTTTGTGTAAAAGCATGGGGAAGGGAACCTCACGAGAAAGGACAGGTTTGTGCCAGGCAGAGGGAAGCCTGTAATTGAACTGTGATATTTGAGACAGGTTTGAGCCTGGCAGAGGGAAACCTGTAATTGAACTGTGATACCTGAGATAGGTGTGTGGAAGGGCACCCCAAGGAAGATGACGCTCGAGCCTGTTCATTTAAACTGTGATACATGAGAAAGATGTACAGACTGTGATATTTTAAAAAAAGGATCTACCCGAGCCTGACTGAGCAAAGTCTGATTGTGAAAAAAGGAGGAGACCCGGACTTGGGTGAGAGAAATGTGATGGATCTAATTGAACTGTAAACTGTTGAAAGACCTGACACATGCTCCTAAGATGTACCTAAAACTCAAAGTGTGGCAACCTGTATAGCTCACCTATCCTTATCACAAATCCCGAGAGCCTGTGCTTTGAAAGTGGGGAAGGGAGATGTAGTCAGCTCAGAGAAGCCATTCTGACATTTATTTTTGAAATACGATTTTCCTTTGGAAACATCAATTTTCACTATTGTATATTGAGAGCGAGGGCAAGGTTAGGTTTCTTTAGTATAGTCCCCTATTTGTTTTGACAAGACTGACAAGGACTGGTTTCTTTTAGTTGATGGTCGAGATTACTCCCAGCTTAACTATAGAACCAGGCAGGACGTCTCCAACCCTTTCTGAAGATATTAATAAAGGTTTTTGAAACTTACATTCCTTGTGTCTGTCTAACTGTTGGTAACATTCCTTCTTCACACTTTCTTTGAGGAGGCAGAGAGTATGGATTCTGGTAGACTCTTGGATTCATTGGTTGAAGGTGCATTTTGAGCACTGTGGATTGTCAGACAATCTTGGATTCAATGAAAGTGAAGTTTCATGGCATGGAGTTCTTGGAATGAAGTAGGCAGAATTTCTCCCATTTTGTGAGAATATGGTTCATTTTATGCATCCAGACATAACTGTAGTTCACTTTGGGGGCAACAGTTTGGGCTGTGTTACTGGAATTTGATTACAGTTTGAGTAAAGGATATATTTGGAAAGATGATGGTACTGTTTCCACATTCGAAAAAAAAAAAAAATTCTCGGATATCTCAGAGACAAATGTGTATGTGTTAAAATTTATTTTGTCCACAAATTGAGAAAGCAATGCCCGATGTGAACAAAGTTGCATGTGCTTTTTTGCGGGATGTTGCCATGACATCTTTTCATAATGAAAATATAAAATTTGATGATGTTATCATTTTTCAAAGAGATGGAGTGTTTCTTGAAAATTTCCAAAATGCATTGAAGCTGTTTCTGTGAACACTTAAAATAAGCACTTTTCAGTTCAGTAGAATATTTGTCGTTTTTTTGCATTTTCCGAATTTGTGTTTTTTGGCTCGATTTGTTTTTTTACGGAAGAGGCAAGGTAAGGTGGGGGAGGGGAGGCAGGGAGGGTGCACTAACCACAGAGATGGAGGGGCAGGTGGATATGGAAAGATGTTGGTAGGTGGGTTAATTGAAGGTAGGTGACAGTATTTCTAATGCCTCTTGACCACAGACACAAAGGCACTTCAAAAGTGCACCCCCCTGCTTTTCGGTGCTTCACAGCACAAACATAGTATTGTGACCTTCAAAGGTAAGGGTCAACAGCGTTCTGAATGGCCAGCAAGGTGGCCGCCGAGATCCTTTTCGCCCCAGAGGAGTATTTTGTGTGATGGCAGGAGTGGTCGAGGAAGATAGGGTAGAGGTCATCAACCTGCTTCACCCTGAGAAAGGAACAGGCTTTCTCAGAGCATCTGAGTGGTTGGATGTGGTTTGGTGGTGCAGGGAGGTGGTCCTGTAGGAGTACAACCCAGGTTTTCTGTGACTGAGTATGACCCCACACTCAATGCATCTCACACTGGCTGCCCAAGCCTTTGGTATACCCTCGAGGGTGATGAAAAACCACCATACGACGAGGAAAGGGAGGGGAAACAGAGGGAAGACAGAGACAACAATCTTACTAGGCCAGGAGACATTGAGGGCATTGAGAGATGAGGGCTCTCTTCTTGGACCAGGCAGAGAGCCAGTATTGTCTTTGGAGCAGGCGGCAGGCCAGTTTGTCAGAGGATGTACAGGAAGAAGCACGCCATTTTCTCTCAGCCAGCCTGCACTTGCGTTTAAGGGTTACGAGGTCTGAGCCGTACCAGGAATAGTACTTGGCTTCGGGCTTCACGCGGATCCTCGTGACAGGGGCAAGAACATCAAGAGTACCATATATAGCATAGTGGAACATAGAAAGGGCTGTGTCAGGGATTGAGTCAGCCAAAGGAGTAGGGGGGGTTGAGAAAGTGGCGGCAAAAGCCTCAACTGACACACGCTTCATGGGCCAGAAAACTGAGAAGGTAGGTGGCAGTGCTGGAGTTGGCTTGGTGTGAGAGGTAGAGAGAGTGAGCTGGGAGGAAAGGAGAAAGTGATAACTCCAGGAGAGAGGAGTGGTGAGAGGGATACGGAGGTATATGGAGATTAGAACATCCAGAGTGTGCCCTGCAGAGTGAGTCGGGCCGGAGGGGAGGATAGAGAGTGAGAGAGAGTTGCAGAGGTTGTGAAAGAGTCCAGAGGAAGGACATAAACTATCCAGGTGGATGTTAAAGTCTCCAGGAAGGAGGATTTGAGTGATCGAGACCAGGAGGGAAGAGAATAGTTACACCCACTCAGAGAGGAAGGAGGAGATCTGACCAGGTGGCCGATATATGGTAGTCACAGTAAGGGAATGGCTAGGAGAGAGAGAGAGCCTGCAGATGAGGCGTTTGAAAGAGGAGTAGGCCTGCGTAGGAATGACAGAGGCAGGAATCCACTCGGGGAAGATCAGGGCTACACCCCCTCTAGAAAGATTGGACCTTGGCATGGATAGGATCTTGTACTTGTCTGGGAGGAGAGTGTCAAAGCTCATAGCAGAGCTGGCTGTGTCTTAGTGAGACCGAGGACATCGAGGTCAAGTACTTCGAGGAGACGGCAGATGTCAGAGGAGTTTTTGACAGCTGAGCGAGTGTTGACAGTAGCAATATGGAACAGGTTGCCATCCTTGAAAGACATCCGGGGAGGGGTACAAATCAGAGGTATACCCTGAAGAGGTATAGAGGAAGCACAGGAGGGGTAGAAGAGGAAGGAGGAGAGGGCAAGGTAGCCAAGGAGGATACAGCAGGGGGAAGCAAGGAAGCTGTGGAGGGAAGAGAGGGGACAGCAGGAGAAGAAAGGAAATTAATGAGGCACAGGAAGCGTCTATCAAAGAGGAGAAGTTTGGCCTGAGGGCCTTGGACCAAGACGGTACCATTCAGGTAAACATTAATGATGACCTTAGGGGAGTGGAAGGAGACCAGGAGACCCTACCACTGGTGCCACCATTAATGGGTGAAGAAGAGAAAGAAAAAGGACAGAGACCATATTGAGAATCCATAGGTCTGGCGAGGTAAGGACAAGGGTGGGAAGGGGGATAAGAACATTAGGGAAGGACACAGGCAGGGGCGCAAGCAGACGAGACAAATAGAGACGAGACAATAGTAGACAACTGGACAAGACGACAGGAGTTCAGACAATGGTAGAAAAGTTTGCTAGATGAATGCTTTGCTAAGAAGGCAAAACCCCAAAATGGCACTAGTGTCACAATGAGGTTTACCAGAGAAAACACACCTAAGTCTGAGAGTCCTGCATAGTGGGAAAATGCCAAGGGAGAAACACACATCTAGGTCTGAGAGTCTGCTAAGTGACTGGGTTTTCAGGGTAGAGTGAAGACTCTTTTCCTCACCCGAGCCACTCATAGTTTACTAGTCGCTGCTGGTTGACGGCTGGCTACTGGCTTCCCCTTCTGACACCTGCAGACACCAGATGGAGCTGCCTCTGAAGGATCCACCATTTGCCTGGAGCCCTTAGCCACAGTGGCTGCTGGGCAGAGGGCTGCCCTGGGAAGGTCAGTTATAACCGTCAGAGGAAATGTCTGCAGACTGCGCGACTGTCCACACACTACTGAGTCAAATATGGGTCTTGAAAAGTTGTAAAAAGTTCACAGATAAACTACCAATGGCTCTAGGACCTGTGGAAGGGTAAACTTTCAACTTTAAACACTGTACATTGGCCGAAAATGCAGTTTTAAACTGTCCACAGAGCCTAGACACTGTTCACAAGCAAGCCATCAAGCTGCACGGGTGCTGTCACGTGATGATGTCCACAGCGCTGATGGCTGTCCATGAACACCATCCGGCAGGAGACCGCCTGGTGCATGCGCATGGATGTCCGCAAACAGGTGCTCTGTCTGCGGAATCATTAAAAGTGCATCATGTGAGAATGGACATGTCCGGACACGGCACAATGTCCGCTTTCAACCCATAGTGTTAACGGACACCATGGACAGTCATATTTTTTGCAGACTATTTATCGTGTTTAAAAAAAAAAATTATGACAGAAAATATACAACATATTTATGGAAGGGATGGGCTATCGGAATGGGAACATAAATAGGAGAATTTCGAATTTCTATATTCATTTTTCATTTTTCATTTATACTTTGGGAATTTGATGGAGGTGATTGCTGGGGGCACCAGGGGCTGGTACAAGAAGGACAGTGATAATCAACATTTCTAATAACATGATTCTTGGGATTCTCCATAATTAAATGTGGGTGTTGTTGCTTCATGTAAAGTATGTGCTTTGAGAAAATAAGATATTCTTTCAATGAGCTCTGTATAAATTACATTATCTGTTTATATTGAAAGATGTATTATTTACCATTAGAGACGTCATCATCACTCATTTCTTCTTTTGGGATGTTTTCACCAAACACTCAAGTGTGTTTGCCATGTATGTGAAAATAATAAAATAGTGCTTTTCACATCATGACATGTTAAGATAATCATTGGTAATAATAGAGAAATAAATACAGTGCACTTACTATTTGGTAAGAGATAGTTTGGCAATGAGAACCTGGTGTATGTGAGTCTGTATGAAGAGTTGCCTTGAATTGGTAATATGAAGTGTACAGTTCTGGATTGTGGTTGGTGCATTCCATTATATTATCTGCAAAATGAAAAAAATATTGGTTCATTTTGAAATGATGGTTTGTACAAAAAGATATATTTCAGTGTAGTAAATATAAGTAATGTTTTTTTATGAATATGTGTTTGTTGGTTGATGGGTACAACGTTTTCTGTTGTCCCCTGTGTTGCTGGACTTTGTGAATGCATCCTGCTGTCCATGGACTTTCATACTGTCTGCGGACTCTAGAGCTGCTACATTGGGGGGTGAGTAAAATATAAGGGGCTTGTAGCAAATTAACAGTGCACTGGTAAAAACCTATGATACGCAGTGACAAAAATGTGTTAAATGGATGTTATGGTTACAAGTAAAACCGAAACCCCCCAGCACTTTGCAAGTTATGGTAAGCTTAGCAACCATAATCCAAGCCGGTAGTGAGTTATACTATCGAGAAAAAAAAAGTCGAATGCAAACATGTCAACAAAAAAAATGTCGAAAAAAATTAGAATGTGTTTTTTTTCTCCGTTTTTATGTTTTTTTGGGGTTAGGTAGTAAAAACAAATGGGTGGTTGTGGGGGGAACGCCCCATTAAAAAAATAAATTCATAAAACACATTTGAATTTTTTCTTTTTTATATCCTTTTTTCCGACATTTTTGCAGTCGACTTTTTCACTATAAACCATCCAAGCCACCACCGTGGCCATCAAAACCTGTGTTTTTTAGAAATGAAATTACTGCCCTCTTGTTTTTCTCTCAATGCGAGAGATAACCACAGGTATAGCCGAGGATATGAGAAAACTGCAGGAACAAAGCTATTTTCAGGTATAAAAACATGATGTCAGGCTAGAGCTGGGGGCAGTGGCTACACGGCACCAAGTGGGATTTGGAGAGTTGGAGAGGTATAGGGACTGAGTGCAACACACAGCTCTCTGTAGCCTCAAATAGCTGACATCTCAAAGCAAAGTGAATCACAGAAACAGCGTGTGTTGTGGAGGTAAAGGGAGAGGGCAGGAGGCCATCTGGGGAGTGGAGGCAGCTGGCACAGATGAGGGGGCACATGGTGAGGGCATGGGGGCAGGAAAGCATTTTCTTTCACCCGTTTTTCCAATATTCACAGCTGTATTTGCGACTATAAAGGAACACGGATAGCAAAGGGTATGTGCAGTTCAGTAGCCATGGTTACGATTTCTTTTTAACAATATGTTTACAGCTATAGTGATGTTATAGTGATGTTGGGCGTGAAAAATTACTGCCCATGGCACGATTGCCATCCAGGTCTCCCAAAACTGCAGTAACCAGGACAGATCCTTCTTAGCTTCAAAGTGAAGTGAAGAAGGGGCTAGCGTCCTCAGGCCATGTTGCCTGATAAATGTTCCAAAGTTGCAAAACCACTTAGAGAAATGGGCCGGCCCTTCCCTTGCTTTGAAACTAAGCAAGGTCAGTCCTGCTTTGAAGCTAATCAGGGTCATTCCCGATTACTGCATGGATGGGAGACCGTATGGGCATCCACATTATTTGTTTTTTTAACTGTGCAACTGTCAGTCCTTGAAAGTGTTGGACTCACAGATAATGATTTGCCTTTTGCTGATTTGCATTCTGGTATTTGTAGTTGTGCAGCCAATAATAAAAGAAATATAGATCTGTTTACAGCAACAGTGGGTTTGTCATCCCAGCAGTAATAGGGACTAAACCTGTTTAACTTCAAAGTAAGGAAGGGGTTAGGCCCCTAAATCCATGTTGTCTAATAAATAAGCCAACCTTACAAGACTGCTTAGAGAAACATGGTCTAAGGGGGCTGGATCCTTCCTTGCTTCGGAACTAAGCAGCGTTGGTCCTGGTTACTGCATAGATGGGAGACAGTCAACAGTCCTCAATGACATCTGTTTTCTTAGTTTTAAATATCGCATAACAAACGGCATCCTCATTATTTTTTAAACTGTGCTACTGTTCCTGAAAGTTTTGCACTCAGAACCATTTTTTTGCCTTTTAATGAATTGCATTCTGGCATTTGTCGTCTCACAGTCAAGATGGGGGGAATAAAGCCACAATTGTACACTTTTTGCCCAACATAGTTCTATAAGGATTTATATATTGAGTGACACTATGGTACGTGTACTTTTCAAGTTAGCTTTATAAAGCAGAGTATTGTTGAAAGCCAGACATGGGGGTGATGAGTAGAAATGATGAGAGGGCAAGTAAGCAATGGGAGTATTAATAATGGATTAATACTCCAATAAGTGGAGTATTTGCCCATGATGTGGCAAGAGAGTTTACAATCCTGACTATTCCAGTTAGTTTCCCCTGATTGTTGCTGCCGTCAGTGTGGACAGTGTAACGTTTTACGGGTGGTGGACACAACCCCTTTTTTTTAAGTTGGCAAGCTTGCTCAAGTATTTGGATACCAGAATTTTACTCAGGTTGTCATGTACCCAGTCCAGACACTTACCTACAACACCATATGCAGTTGTTTTGTATTGGGATTTTGTTTCCCATGGAATATTTCACTACAGATTGCTGGGTTTGAAAGGTGAGCACCTTTGCCAGCATATTTATTGGAAGATTTCCCCTCTCAGGTTATTTTTCTGATGTTCGTTATTTTTCATTAAAAGTTCAATACTATTTTGTCTTGGGCACTTTCTCAAAGGAGAAGGTCAATTGAACTACATTTGTATATTTCACTTTTAAATATGTGTTCACTTACTGTGTGTATATTCATGGGTGCCAGCTTTTGATTGTCACTATGGGTGCAGAAAATACCTGGGCATATGTTATTCTTGCAGCTAGTCATTTTTTTCTCCCGTTTCCGTGCTGCTTAAATGTTGTTAGTTGGGGTTGTGCGATGTATCACATTAGTCACCAAGAGACGGGCCATAAAACAAGGGGCTTGGAACACCATGCTTAACCAAAGCCTGTGGCAAATTATTTAATCTCACTATGCATCGCCTAAAAACATTGTGAGTTTTCAAAGCCTGCAATATTTTATGCATAACAATACCACTGTCAAAACAGGACAAATTCTGTTTCTGATTGATGAACGTCCTTGAGCGATGGGTTGCAAGTGTTTTAAAATATAGAGGGGCCATGCTAAGTGGTCTGGAAGTGTTCTAAAAATCTATGGAATAACAAAACCCTTGAAATTCAAGTAAAACACTTTGGTTGCAGGGACATTAAGGTGAGCAATACATTGTAACAAAACCTTTGAAATTCAAGGTAACAAATTTAGTTGCAGGGACGTTAAGGTAAGAACTTAACGCAACAGAACCCCTGAAATTCAGTTAACGCTACCTTTACTTCCTGCCCCCTGTTGCGCAGCCTATGACCACAATGAAGACATCACAGATCACATCACTGATGACATCACTAATTAAATTACAACTGTAACAGGCATTAAGCATGGCCTTCAGCCATGACAGTGTGCATGAACAAATATATTTGAACAGATTAATGGTTACTAATCACGGCCTTCAGTCATGTCACTGACCACAGGTTTCACCCATGTGCACTGGATATTTTTAAAGCACTAAAGGGCCACCACCTATAGACTTTGGACTTCACCAGTTGCTACAGCTTCCAGCTTCCAGCTGTGTCCACAGTACATTATATACAGTAATTCGCCACAAGCCATTGGCTTTAGCACAATACTGGCGAGTGTCCAAAATCTTTGCCTGTGCTCACTATATATTCTAATATATAAATGGACCACTAGCTGCAGCCTTTGAGCATAAGCAGTCTGTACATCTTTTGGCCATGTCCAATGTACATTGTAAAATACTAACGTGCCATAACCAATGTTCTTCAGACGTGCCCACTGCATATTATACATCACTAACCAGCCCCTATTTATGGTCTTCAGCCGTGCCCACTCTATATTATATACACTGACCAGTCGCTATCCTTGGTCTTCAACACATTACTAGCCCATGGCCACATTCTGTGGGCATGCCGACTGAATATTATAACATATTAATGGGCACTCGCTATGGCTTTTAGCTATGGCCCCTGACTACAGCTTTCATCGTTGCCCACTGTATATTTTAAAACTGTGGTGGTCCTCTAAGCATTCCTCTTAACCATGCACAAGGATATTGTGCAACAATAACTGGCTACTAGCTATGATGTTTGCTGATGGCCAGTGACCACTGAAGGGCAGTGACCACAGCCTTTGTTGTGGTCAGGTCCAAGGCCTAAATCATTTTATGAGCTTATTAGCTAACTTATGAATCTTGTAATGTCTAATGCTATTATTAACTTAATATGTAATACAGATGTAAGACTCTGTTTACTCTAAGTGCATTGTCTCTACTGGAATACAGGTGTAATAAATTCTCCAACTTCCCACTTTGTCTCTTCTATTATGTTTTCGAATATCTTCTCTTAGATTATTGGATGGGTATTCTTTTTTCATTCTTTTTTGCAGCACTGTTAATTTTTTAAAAAACACTTTTGTTCACTTTGTTGTATATTTAAATGTTCTTATTGATGCAAAAAACTGCACAACCCCGAAATGTTTTCTATGTTGTTGTTTAGAGAAAAGCAGAAGAAGAGTGGGAAAGACAAGTGCAGCTAAAGAAGGTAAAAAGGAGGTTAGAATTTGAGCAGATCTTTATGGAAACACTGACACAAGCAAAAGGAAGACCTCAGAAACGAAAGAGACAGGGACGAGAGCAGAGAGCAGAGAGCGGAACTCTCCCAAAGTAGTAGGGTTTAAGATGGATTTGGCATGTTTAAATGATGGGGGTGGGGAAGATATAGAGAGAAGGATAGAGAAACTCTATCTAGCAGGAGAAACTCTATCTAGCAGGAGAAGCAGTACGGCTGCCGCATGGGTGGATGGGACTGCTTAACTCTCTGTAAGGGGGGGAACACAAAGTTATAGATCGAACAAAGGGAAAACAGCTGGACAACATACTTTTAAGCAAAGACAGACAGGGAGACAGTGGCAGTAGGACCATGGGGCAAATGAAGACTCACGAGGGAGTGAGGATGATGGGAGGGAAAACACATGTGCCGCTCCAGGGTAGTAAGCCTAGACAGAGACACAGTATGGGGAGATGAGGAAGGCATTGAAAGAGAAGAGGGAGACATCGAAGGGCGACTGTCACATGCCATGGGGGCCACAAGACAAAGATGATATCACTCTGTATGCACAGAGGTTTAGGGCCCAGCCAGGGTGGAAAAGCACAGGGATGGCAAGGAGACTTCAGAGCAACTAAAAACATAGGGGGACAGGAAGGGGTAGAAAGACTAACACAGTTCCCATTATCGTAGAAGGGAGGTGGGTGACCTCAATATGTTCCATGGTAGCAAATGCACAAAGACAATTTAAGATGCAAACTACCGTAGTTGATGAGTGGGGCTGGCAAGTGTATCTATGAAAGACTCACATCAGGGATGTCATTAGCGGTAGAAGACATGAAATGTCTACTCTCAGTCATTTTTGGGTAGGTAGCTGCCGATGTATGGAAAAGAACAGGATAACCTGGAGTGACAGCGCAAAACATGGCACATGATTGTGTGCCGTTCAGTAACTGCCGAGCAGCCATATGGCAAGCTCTAAGGGTGCAATACCTAGACACATCAGACATAAGAGCGATTATGGCAAGGAAAACGCATGAGGATGAAGACCTACTTCAATACATTCAACAGATTCAAGAGAGATGGCGTCTTGAGACAAGAGTACCGTGGGACAAAACAGTGGGGTTATTTTATCATATATTATGTCATACCAAGTGCAATACCTTGCGGACACATGGGACCCCAACGCACTACGTCCTAGTCGCTCTCTGAAGTGTATCATTCATTTGTACCGTACTTTAAGGGTTTTAAGGGTTTTCACGTGTGAGCCACTTTATTCTGCAAGCCCCGTGGGCTCTGCGAGAACCATTCAACCGCGTCCTTAGCACTGCCAGCTTGACATTCTAGTGCCTACGCGGGCCGACCACCTCTGGGTATGAAGTCAGCCCTGTTGTCTATGTCCACACCAGGGGAGGGTGTGGTGCGTTTGACCAATCATAGCGATTCAACAGCAAACATTGTGCAAGGCAAGCTGGCAATTGTTAGCTTTTCTTTCGTTTGAACAGGTACTTTTCGCAGCTTCTCTTGGAGCGCTGCAGTAAAGTTTCTATGACCTTTTCTGTGCACATGCTCAACTCAGCCATGGCAGTGCACCTTTGAACAAGCACACCAGCCTGGTCACCTCGGTTCGAGAGGTGGGTGTGCCCCCTCTGGCCAATTAGGTACGGCCACATCATTGAACAGTGCACAATTCTCCTTTGAACAGCACATTAGCCTCATTTCGCTTGTTTGAGGGGTGTGTAGCTCCAGGCCATTTAGGTTTGGCAACGTCATTAAATAGAAATACTCTGCACTGCAACCAAGTCCAGCAAGTTTTGTTCTCCAGCCAGTCGTATCCGGCTACACGGATTCATTCCGCAGTTTCCTCTGCAACGCCGCGGGTGAGTTCCCACGGTGCATTTTTCACAGTCATTTGGTTTCAACCCATCTATATGCAGCCTACCCTTATGGTAGCGCGTGATGGAGGATTAGTTTTCCTCACATCACTTATTCCTTAGCCTTTACGCACTCAGTAGTTTGCAAACACATATACAAGTTTACCATTTCTTGCATTTGGATATAAGTCTTTTTTTTCCAACTTCGTTTTTCTAACTAGATCTGTTGTACAGATTTATTGGCTGACTTCATGAGTTATAGTTACCAACGAGTCACAAGTGACTTATTGCTCTCTTTTTCTTAGGTCTCTCATTTGCATATGGGACTTGTCAGCCTCAACCAATCCGCAGACAACGCATTGGCATGCATTTGTTTAACAACAGAAACCCATTTGACTCATTAGCGAATTCACTCAGAACTTCATCATGACAAGTAAGTGAACCCTACCCCTTTCTGAAATTTCTGAACAATCAAGACATTATAGCCCCAAAATTAAAACCAGATCAATTGGATTTTTTTATCAAATTAAATACTATCAAGTTACCGCTCCCCCACATCAAACACCAGATGGCAATCCCACTGACCTAGTGGTTCACCATGCTATGGGCATAGGACAACGTTGCTCATACCTTTCCCTCTCCATTTTCTCAATTTAATTACTCTTTGGAAGAGCTCACAAGTGGATCTCTTTGTTAATCCACAGATGCCATAGATGAGTGCTGGTCTTGATCACACATGGTGCTTCAACGCGCTTGCTCGCCGTGAAGTGGGTTTGTGTCAGAAAACTTTGTCCATGAAAACCCCCCCAACGTTGGCTTGGGTAAGGCTCTTTCTGGACAACTCAAATTAGTAGTCATGTTGATTTAGTAAAGAATATGTCAGATTTCCCTGTTAACTGAACATATTCTATATAGAAGTACATAGCGTGAGAGTTTACGTAGGCAGACCTGTTAATTCACATTATTGTGCAAATATACTTATCCATCATTTTGCATTCTTTTTGTTTTTTTCATTTCTTGTTAAATTTGTGTGATCTAATTGATTATATGTGTTTTTCTATCAAGATTGTTCATTTAGTGTCTATTTTATGTTTAGGCATTCTCTGAGTTAAATGAATGTTGTATTCTCTTGAGTTATTCCATTAGAAATCTTCTCGATTCTGAGCCACTGTGTTACATGTTTTCTCAAATTTCAATTATTCATGATTTGAAAAATGTATGTTTTTCCATTTAATAAAGAATATAATCCATTTCTAACATAAGTTCTCACTCACTTCTTTAGATTATATTTTGGTATCCAAGGGCAACTAAATTTGGATATTTTATATACCAAAATGATGGAGAATTTAATTCAGGACTTCAGGTTAAAAATGTATTTTACACAGCTTTTGGACTTCTTGTTTGTATATTATAGACCCTCAAAATAGCTGCACCACGTTTGGGGCAATCCCCTGTCTTAGTATTCAGACCAAGTGCAAAAGCAGCTTAAGACGCCAGTGGGGATAGAGGCTAAACTGAGGTCAGCGATCCAGCCAACCATAGCGCACTATTGTAGATTCATGCAAGAGAATGTGAGAAAGAAGCAGGAGGAGAGGAAACAGGAGAAAGCAACATGAGTGCAGAAGAAAATATCAAATTATACTATGGAAGGGGCGGTGCTAAAAAGCGGAAAAGGGGTAGTTACTCGGCATGTGCAGAGCAGACCAAGAATGGCACAGGGAGATTTCGCTGGAGGAGGCGATATGAATGAGTGATCAAGAGGGAGGACGAGGAGGGATGAATCGGGGAAGAGGGTTCGGACACCCATTGCAGCAGAATGTAGGAGGGTTCCAAGAGGACCACAAAGGCCAATGGGAGTCCCACAGTATGTTGGTTTTGTGGGAAACAATGACACATAGCTTGAGTATGCAGAGATAGAGGGGCAACATATCACAATGGGGGATTGGAGCAAAAACCCATGTACCAGACTAAGCAGAATGAACAATACACTCAAGACCATATGCAAGCAGAGCCATACACACCACAACAGACATACACGCAATACATGCAGCAACCTTCAACATTTCATAAACAACCCAGTGTTTTATGAACCACCAGTCCCTATGATGTGGGTTTGTTAAAAGGTATTGGGGTGGTAAAGATAAAGATCAAACCAGGAGCTATTCTACCAAGGGTGAGACAGTATCCCATATCAAGGCAAACTGATGAGGGCATTTATGAAACAGTTGCTGCAATGGTGAAGTAGGGAATATTAGTACCTTCAGAATCGCAAAGTAACACAGTGGTGTTCCCTGGGAAAAAACGGCCAGGGGGTCCTCAGCATTTTTCCCAGGATGTACGCCCTCTGAAAAGGATAGTAGAGGGAGAATTTCCATGAGTTCCAAATCCAGCGAAAATTCTGTGAAGCGTCCCAACAAAAGCTACACACTTTATGATGATAGAGTTGAAGAATGCCTTCTTTTCTATAACACTTCATGAAGAATCACAAGACCTGACATTGTTCCTATATATAAATTGGAAGTGGAAACATACAAGATTAACACAGGGCAATTGTGAGTCGCCATCTATCTTTATTAGGTTCCTTCAAATGGATCTAGGCAACATACAGATAGAGAGCATAATCATACAATAAGTAGAAAACATTTCGATTTGCAGCAAGACAGAAGACCAGTCTATTTACTGACAGTATTAGCAGAAAAGGGTTACAAGGTGGACAAGGTAAAATTACTATATTGCCAAACTGAGGTGCTCCCTGAACCCCTTGGAGAGAGTGAGATCTGCTTCAGAAGCATTGCATCACACTCTGTTTCTGGGTAGCCCACCAGTGCACCTGTCCTCAGAAAGAATTCTGCTTGTATGCACAATGATTGTTGTGGCAGGCACAAGGAGTAGAAAAGACTCTATAGATGGTCCAATTATGGCACCTGTCCCCACCATTTGATTCATTGAAACCTTTCCTAATATGCTGAGATTAATAGTTATTTGTCAGTAGCAGTACCATGGCACCAAACAGACATTTCATCAGGGAGATTAATTTGCAATCTTCTGAATTGTTTGCTAAGTACAGTGCTCGGGCATGGCATGGTTTCCTGTGAAAAGGCACACTAAAACTAACTTTATTGATGCATTTAAAAAAAGACAGAAATTGCATGCCAGGCTTTGTGACACATGCCATTGCTAGTTGTCCTGCAGCACTTATTGGACCCTGTGGCTGAGTTTTCCAACCCAACACAGAATCATTGCCTCACAAAGCCCCTCAAAGCTCACAGCAGTAGAGTCACTGAGAACAAAACCAAAGGTATTTGAAGTGGTTCTTTCCCCCTGCCCTGTTTTAGGGGACCCTAGAGACTCTTAAGACCCCATTCCTAACCCTTTTAAAGGCCATCTAAGTGAACTGGAACATTTCTATTGAAATGATTGGATATCTATCGCTTGTGTTCAAACACAGTGTGCTCCTTCATTCCAAAGTCTGCATTCTCTGTCTTTGCGTTTACATGGGTGGGTTATTCCTGTTTTTATTAGTTTGTATTTTAAGCTTACATTTTTGTATTTTATTGCTACAACAGTAATATTGCTGTTTACTGTGCATCTGGACTGGCTCACACCCCCTCTGAACTGTAAAGCCTGTCTTTGCTGCACATTACAAAAAGCAACAAAGGAGGTCTACCTGTGTCTGTTTCACCATTATGATTTGGATCACTGCTGTTTTAGTAGTAGTGTGGGCAGAGTAGGCACTTTAGCTACTACTCGCCCCTGCACTCCTGTACAGCAGTAATCATTTCATCACATTGGTGGAGAGCGATTGGATTTAGCATAGAGTGCACATATTTATTTATTTTATTTATTTTTAACATTTATAAAGCACACAAAGCAGCCCTCAACACTGTGGCACTGTTACAAGCAAGGCTTACTTAGATACAGGACAAACAAAGAAAAACTGACCGCCTGTCTGTGGTTCTTGGTTACAGGGAATGTGATAGGACAGGTAGCGGTTAAACATTACAGTGTTTACAGTGTATCAGGTAATATAATCGTGGCAAAAATGTCGCAGTAAAAACATATTGTGGCAAAAATGCAGCCATTTGACCCGGTAAAAGTGTGCCCCATTATACCATTTAAGGGGAGGGGAGATTGCGGGGGTGTCCCCCGCTCCCCTTAAATGGTATAATGGCTCCAGGGGTTGCGGGGGTGTCTCCCTCATGTTTTACATAGACTGCGGCACAAAAACTGCGGCATTTTTGACGCAATATTTTGTTACCACAGCAATTTTTGCCGCGATTATATCACATGGAACTGTTTACAGAGGATGGTGAGCTCTACGGTTCAGGGTTTACAGGAGAACCGGATGCAGCTGGTACATTAATGACCACAGGTTTCAAAGGGGAGGGATTAAGGGTGAGGTATGACTAGTTGAAAAGCATTATTTTGAGGCATCTGCGGAAGGACAAGTGCACCGTCTCATTCCTCACGGACGTTGCTAGGGCATTCCATTGTTTAGGAACTATGAAGGGGAAGCTTGTGCCACCCACTTTTGCTCGTTTGAAGGTGGTGATGTTCAATTGGTTAGAATAGTGTGATCGTATAAGTCTGGTGGAGCTGGCTCTGACTACTTTTTCTGTGAGATATGAAGGGGCTGTGAGGGCAAGGCATTTGTGGGTAATGGCTGGGGTCTTGAAAATGATGTGTTCTTTGATGGGAAGCCAGTGTGCAGCGTGCCTAGCAGTGGAGATGTGCTCCCTGTTGGGAATGTTCATGGCTGCTCGGAGGCCATTGTTTTGAATCATTTGCAGTCTGTTGAGATTCTTTGCAGAGGTGCCAGCAAGGAGCACGTTGCAGTAGACACGTTTTGCACCTAGGGTAGCTCTGGCTATTGGGAGACAGTTCTGGGTAGATTGGTAAGGTTTGACTGCATTAATCAGTTTAGTAGTGAATGAGGTCATTGAGGCAATGGTGCTGACTTGGCGTGTCATGGAGAGTGTGGAGTTGAGCTACACCCCTAGAGTTTTTACTAAGGTTGAGACTGCGATTTGTGTGTTGTCTATGGTGAACAAGCTGTATTGTTATTATGTCTTTTGAGGGTTTCCGTGGGGCCAACTAGGAGGATTTTGGTTTTGGAACCTTTAAGGCATAGCCTGTTCTCTGCCATCCAGTCTTGGATGGTGGCATAGACATGGTGCAGTGTTTTGGCATCATAGTCGTATGAGCCAGAGAGAGGGAGGAGGATCTGAGTGTCATCAGCATTGTTCGAATAGGCCATGCCAAGAGTGTCCAATTTGTCGACGAGAGGTTTAGTAAATATATTGTTCAAAGTGGGTGAATTACAGTAGTCCTGTGGGACTCCACAGTGGATGGTGGTGGGTTCTGCACAGGCTTGTTTGGAAAAAACCCTCCTGGCCCTCCCTTCAAGGAAGGAGGTGATGCGGGTAGAAGCTTCAAGAGTGAATTGAGATGAAGTTGTGAGGTGTCTGCACATGGTCTTATGGTCAACAAGGTCAAATGCAGCAGATAAATCCAGAAGGAGGAGAACTGCAGGTTTGCCTTCTTCCATGATTGCCATGAATTGTTTTTTTAAGTCCAGTAATGCAGATTTCGTTCCGTGGCCAGGGCGCAAACACGATTGCCTCTTTCCTAGGATGCTGTTGGTTTCAAGGAAGTGCTGCATTTGGGTGTATGCAGCATTGTCCAGTATTTTGAGCAGGAAAGGTACTGTGGTGATGGGCCGGTAGTTGTTGGCGGGAGGGGGGTCAAGGGATGTTTTTTCAGGAGTGGGCGTACCTAGGCCTCTTTAAGGCATGGTAGAACAGTGCCAGATGCAAAAGAGGCATTTATGAATTATGTGAGGAATGGTACTGGCATGTCAGTGCAATCTTTGATGATATTGGCTGGGCAGATATCATCTTTGCAGTTGGAACGTTTTATGTTTTTGAGGAGGGCCAAGACTTCAGTATCTGAGACATCTCTGAAGGAGAATAGTGTTTTGTCTTGGGAGGGGGGTGTTTGTAGTGGGCGAGATGGGCGAGTCAGTACTGGTAGGAGAGTTATGGTGGGATTGAATTTTGCCCTGAAGGAGGTCAATTTTATCAAGCATAGCTGTTTGAATGCTTGAGCACCAGGATACATCTTTAACTATGTCTTGTGTGATGGTGGCAGGGGTCACTAGTTCCCTGAATATGGCAAACATCTCTTTGAATTCTGATTTGCCATTAGTTATCCTTCTGCTGAAGGATGTGGCTTTAGCCAGGATAATGGATTTTTTGTATTGGGCAGATAATTTTTTTAACTCTTCTTTAGTAGAGTCTTGAGGGTTGGATTGACAGTTGGGTAGCGTGGTGCGCTTGAGGGTGCGTAGTTCCTGAAGTTTCCGATGTGTTCCAAGAGTTGGCGTGCTTAGACATTTTAGCTTTCTTTAGCTCTAGAGGCGGTATGGTGTCAACTGCATTTTTGAGCATGAGGTTATAAGCTTCGGCTAGAACAACAATGTCATTGGGGAACGGAGGCTTGAAGGCTGTGACATCCAAGTACTGTAGGAGGTTGTCTTTGGTTAATTCGTGGGCGCTCCTGTCTAGTGCTGGTTGTAGGGGTGTGGTAGTTTTCGTGATTTTGGTGGCTGTTGGGATGGTGAATTGAATGAGGTGGTGGTCGGTCCAAGGACAAGGAGTGTTGGAGCTGATAGAGATGGATCAGTTGTGGTCAGCAACCCAGTTGAGGATGGGACCTTTGTAGTGAGTTGGGTTACAACCTATTCAGTCAAAATAAAAGCAATGTTGGAAAACACTGCCATGTAGTTTTTTAGCATGGCATCCTTGCCAGACCTGAGGAAGTCTGGCAAGAGAAAAAGGGATTTTCAGAGCACGAGGGTCACGAGACCTGAGCAAAATGTTGGCCTGCTAACCATTGAGCCAGCTAGTCAGGTGAGGGAGACCAAGGGTATAGTGAGACTCCCCAGCACCAAAGAGATAGCAAAAGTCCCTGAGATAGCAAATCAGAGTGGTGATAAGGGAACATAGTTGGAGCCCCTTTGTTTTACCCCTCTAATTTCTGTAGACACATGTCAGGTTGGACATAGGGGGATAGTGAGATTCATCACCACAAACAAGATAGTAGATGTCCCTGATAAATCTAATCAGAGGTTTGATAAGGGGACAGAGTCAAAACTCCCTCATTTTACTCCTCTCATTTTTGTAGGCACATATCGGGTGAGAATGGATACCGTTAAATTGCTTTGCATTCTGCAGAACAGATTTATGGCACAGCGGTAGGGGAGTCTAGTGTGTTTAGACAGGTGTGCAGTTAAAATGTCAAATTAATAATTTTGAATGCATTATTTAAAAAAAAATGATGTGGAAAACAAATGGCGAATGTTTATTTTTTATTTTATGTTTTTTGGGCGTTTGGCTAGTAAAAAAAGGGTTATTAAAAAGAAAACAGGGGGTTGGGGAGAAAACCCCCATTAAAAAAAAAAAAATCGACTTTTTTTCGACATTATTGATTCGAAATTATTGAATTCGAAAATATCACTATAAACCGTTTAGACAACATAGGAATGGGGCTGATTTGCAGCTTCGTCACTGGTTCCACTGACAGGAAATCCATGGTGTAGTTTACAGGAAATACAGGGTGTAGTTCACAGGAAATCCATGTTGTAGTTGATGGTTAGAAGTCAGTACATTTTTATAACCAGCATAAGTGGCACATTTCTGGAAATGTGTGAGGCCCACACAGATCCTGTCAGGGATTCCCCTTGTGCATAATCCTTTTGTTTAATGTATTTAGTGTGTTTTTGTTTATCAACATTTGAACACATAAACCACAAAAATAAACAAATCATCCAATTATATCACATAAAATATCATATAAAACAATTCACTATTCAGTCAAAAATAGTATAGTGCTCATCAATATCCTATAATTAATTTGTTTAAATATTTTCTCTAAACAATTTATGGATTCTTATTAACACACGTGCGAGTCTAGCAGTTAATGTTATCGAATTGCCACTCATCGGACAGGACCAACATTTATCGCTAGACATAGACTCTGGGAGTTGGCACATTTGCGAAATACTGCCCTATGCATTTCAATAGTAGCCGGAACAGACGTTAACAGATGTTTTAAAGATTTAAAAGATCCTTCCTCCCAATATACATGACAACATATGTCATTCACCACAATTCCCCAAATTGCTCGCGTTCTATGAAATGTTCTTAATAGATTAAAAGAAATATGCAGACAAATATAGTGATATCTGGGTTCTGGAAGATGTCTCAAGTATTGCAGTACCTCATTGTACGGTTGTTGTATCTTAGCCTATTCTACATGGGTCTTATCATGTGAAATCTGAGCGTGGTTCCGACACCATTTTGAAATACTGTGTTTCCTATATACGTTTGATGGGTTGTTTATAAGGTAATCTTTATTAGAATCAATATCAGCAAGTAGTAGACCACATGCCTGGCCAAACTTGTTTAGGGAATTACAAGATTCCTTCTAAATTCATATGTTCCCTAGCTGGGGACACAGACACAATTACCAGGCAGCTGGCTCCAGCTGCAGAAGAGTGTGTGAGATCCTAGGAAAGGAGAGAAACTGTGTTTGTGTACTGGGTCCCACCTTCCAAAATGTCTGCAGAAGAAAAGGGCAAAGGCAGAAGTCCTACCTCTAAATGTCACCCAGGGCCGCAAAAATAAAGGGGTGGCAACAGTCAGAGGAACATTCTGCTGGTCTCTATAATCATTTGGTGAATGCCGCAGACACTAGGTCACCCCTACTTTGCAGGAATATATCACATTAAAAAGGGCATAGAGGCTGCAAGGCTTCATCTATGGGAAAAGTGCCTACTTTGGCTTCCCCTTTAGAGGATCTACAGAATTAGGCAGGAATGGCTAGCCCTTATCTTTTCCCCTGTGTTGGTCCATGACAGACCCACATGAGACACCAGGAAGGCATGTGGGTTGTTGCCATATGAAAGGTAGTGGTAGATCTCTCACCACCTAGTAAGAGGATCCTGGGCAAATCATTGCTTGTTACTGAGGCAGAGGTAGTGATCCTACCCTGAGATGGAACCCTGAGAGGGCTAAGGAGCAGGGAGAACCTGCAACAGTAAGGTGTGACCCTTTGCCCACTGTGTCTTTCACCCCTAAAAGAGAGAAGACAGTGGCCATAGTGCAGCTTACTCTTGAGGGCACGCAGATCAAGACTGGATGTGCCTAGTTTCTGTGATGGAGGGTCCCTCTGAGTTGTCTGTGCCAAAGGACTCAAGAGGCCTAGACCCAACTGACCCACCGCAGTAACCCCTCGAGTGTATAGCTCTTCATGTCCTGTGCCCATATTTTTGGAGAGTGAAAAGCAATAGGACCTTGCAGTTCGACCAGAAGGCTCATTGACATCTGACATTTCTACTCCTGGCAGATTGAAAGCAGTGGCCCTAGGACTTGCTGCTGATGGACCTGAGCTGTCCCAAGCCTCCCAAATTCCATCCTAAAGCTGAGGGTTTTGACAGTTGCAACTGAGTTGCAGTCAACAGAAGGCCCATACTATGCTTACTTTCAACATTTACAGCACGAAGAGCCTGGCCTGACCTGACAGGACTTTGAAAAGAGGGTGTCCGGTGGTGAAAGTACACCACCACACAGGGGACGGTCAGAGGGGAGGAGAGTAAACCACACTCGTTGACTCGGTACACCTCACCTGAAAACACATTGAGACGTCTATCTCCAGGTGTTGAAGGCAGTTTGGGGGACAAGACCATGTGTCTGTATATTTCTTTAACTCAGCAGTCACCACTTCAAACTATAGACACAGTTTATGTTTGTATATTATAAACTGCCACCAGATGGCTTTCGTTATGCAAGCTTGTCATTTTAAAATGCTTCTCCACTTTTTTAAAGTTATTCCGATATTTATTGTGAAAGAAGCCAATATGAACATTTGAAAAATTATAGTTCTGTGAATGCCAACTAGAAATCATTTTGATGGCATCTACCTAAGGTATGCCAATGTATGTTGTGTTACTGTCATACTAGTGAACAGTGACTCATTCCTGTCAGCGCCTGAGTGGATTCAATTTGTGAGGGCCAGTTTCACCCATGATAACAATTTAAGTGTAGTTAGAGTCCTTTAGTTGATACCCTTGAGGAGGTTTTGACATCTTCTCTGGAGAGCAGGAGTACAAGGTGGAGGCAAGTTCATTGGCTGAACCATCTCAGAAGGCCAATGGGGTGACGGTAGTGGGGAAACACCCTCTGCAGCTTGAACGCTGGATTGTGGCCTGCTCAGTGGAGGTGAAGGAGACCTGCAGGAGCTCTCCGACAACTTTCTGGACTGGAAGAGCAGAATATGGGACTCATCTTTGGGTCCTTGACTGGGTTTCCCAGAAGCCCAAAAGTCAATCATCAGCTCTTGGCCCTGGTTCCCTCCTTGAACTGCTTGTAAGCTGCATTGACCCATGTATTGCCTCAGCATTCTTTGTGTCTGTTGTTGCAGCTTGAAGCACACCATGTGTTGGGACTACCAGATGTTGACACACCAACCTAGGAAGCTCCTGCCAGCCTTGATAATACTTCTGAGCCCACATCTCAAGAACCTACGGTAGTTACATGGTCTTGTCCTCAGACCTGCTTTAAATGTCCCTCTTCAAATTTAAAACAACCCTCCTTAGCTTTTTAAAGACATCTCATTGAACTTTAACATTTCTACTGTAGGCCTTGCTGTCTTCAACCCCAGGGTTCCCTGTTATTCCTATGTCTTCATTCGCTGTGTTTTCATGTACAGAGTGGGTTATTTAGGTTTTTATTAGATGTGTGTTTTAGACCAATTACATGTTTGCATTTTATAGAATTTGATTGGATGTTACTTTTATTTTGGTATCACAGTGTTAATTCTGTTTTGGATGCTTAATTGCTGGCTCACACTCTTCCTGAAAAATATAGCTTACCCTCTCCCCACATCACCAAAGGTGTCAATGGACTTATACATGTCAGGCTGTTCCTTTTTCAATTTTCGAATTTGGACCACTACTGGTTAAGTAGCAGTGTGGGCCTGAGCAGGCCAATTATCCACTACTCACCCCTGTACTCATGAAGAGCAGTAGTCATTTCATCACATTAAGACCATACCTAGAAAATTAGGCCTGTGCCATAGAGTTCTGGGATTTGAGGGGCAGAGGGAGAGAGGAGGAGGATGGCAGGTATGGCTTTTGTTGGATGTGGGGATGCTGGACCCCAGTTATGGGCCTTAAAATGTTATGGGGGCTTCTGTATCCAGGGTATCAGTTATATAATTTGATGGCTCGGACTGAGATGCAGGGCAGCAAGTATGGGTTTTCTGCGCTGTGATGTGGGAAGGAAGGATACCAGGTATGGACCATGTTTTGTGTTATTGTGGTGGGTAGTTTGGCAGGACACATGATATGGGTTTCGTAGGTTGAGTGAGTGTCGTACAGACAACAGGTTTGGGGCTTTTGTGTATTGTTGTAGGTGTTTAGGCAGGACTGTGCAGGACACCAAGTATCGGGATGTGTTGCGCCGAGTTTTAGGGGCATGATTATGTTTTCAATTTGAAGGTCATTGGCAGAACAAATATTATTCCACTAATGTGATTTTCAGAAGGTTCCATTCTAAGATGTGCATAAATAGTTTTTATGGTTCGTGTTTCTATGTGATTACAAGTCCAGCCCCCTTTGCTTAGCTCTGTTTCTTCTTGCCTCATGATTTTCCTGGATCTGATAACTCTTCTGGCTGCTGACAGATATACAATAGGCAGGATCTTAACAGACGTGAACTGGAATAGACTGGGAGGGAATTTTCAAAGCAGTTTGGGAGTTTACAGAAGTCAGTGAAGCTGTGTGCTGGTAAGTAGAGGACTGGCTGAGCTGTGGCACGTTTTTGCTAGGTGGATGTGCTACACTTTCTTCAACATGCACTGCCCACCTTCAAAATCCTATGCTTTCTTGGCTTTGGTATACTACACTCTGTCATATTATGCTATTAGCTTCAGGGACATGTTGCGCAATGCTTGTCTGTTAGGATCAATGTATTTTGTTCCCACATCTAAATGCATGTTAATTTACATTTTCATGCTTTTGATGTACACCTTCCATTTCCTTTTAGGTGGGTACCCGCTCCATTACCTGCCACAAACCCTATTTGGATATCCACTTTTTCCGGCACTACATTTAACCCTACCCTTGCTCAGCCCTTGTTCTCTTGTTTATGCCCCTTCTCGCTACACCCTTCCCAATTATAACCAAATTTGATTTTCTTGTTTTGAGTATTTTTGAATTTTCGCTTTTTATGTATCTTTTGACCTCATTTTATTTTTGTCTTTTGGGGATTGAAACCTATTTTATACTAGCTGGTTAAGTCATGTTACATTAGGTATTATTCTGTCCAGTTCTTTATGTCATTTCACACGAATGCCCAATGTCAAGAGCTTTGATACAGTCTGCAGGTGGCAGGAAGCACTCCCAAAACAATTTATAAAAAGGGACATAACTCTGGATGCTAGACCTGCAAATACAAGCAGAAAAACACCATGTAAACCCCTGGTTGGACCTAGGATCTGCTTCTCACCTCTATTAACAGAACAGTGTAACTGCAGGCAAGGTCGAGAATGATAGACACCGCTGGATTACACAGAATTAACTGCCAGAACAGTACAGCCTCACACATTATTATAACTTTCACCTATACAGTTTCTAGCATGTCCCATGAAAAGAGGCCTTGTCCAGATATTTGATTCCCAAGAGATTCCACAGTAAATGGCAAGCAGAATGATATGTTGCTCTGACACTGTGGAAGACTTAAAAGCCATACAGCTGCTGAACTAAAGATATGCTCATGACAGTTTGCACAAAAAAACAGGAATTTGTGTTCTGGGACTGCTACAGTGTCTATTTGTGCAGGATAAACACATTGCATCATGACATGAAGCAGAAAAAAAGGAACATTTTGACAACATGAACATTGTAGATTCTGCTCCTTTTTCAGGGAGTCACGAAAATTACAAATGTTTCTGATCCCCATTTGATTCCGTTTGTTTATGTATTCATATCTCTTTCACAGCCATTCTCTCTATTCTGGCTGGCTAGCTGCCCTATGGGCCCTTCTGTGCTGATCTTTGGTGAGCTGGTGCTCATGCTGTTGGCTTGCAGCTTAAGTCCCTCCCTGCTCCTCTTATCTGTGAGGTGACCTCACAGTGTCATAAAATTCTATACAAGCAATAGAGCCCAGCAGAGCATTACGGAAACAGTCAAAGTGTAGAGGAGGTCTCAGATATGGCCTGCACTCCAGCCATCGGAATTTGAAGCACCAGGAATGTACACACCAAGATATGTGATGTATGATGAGCAAATAAACCAGCCACGCCAGGGCTTTGCTCAGTGCCCATCGGAAGAACAAGACCTGTTGAAGTGCTAATAACCAGACAACCATGGGCAGCACGGTACCCATTGAGACAACCGTACCAACAGCTGACACGACATGAAGACTACTTTCAAACTGTCCCAGAAGAAACCCAAAGGGCCTTAATTGAAGGCAAATGGTGATGACACAAGGGCCCGGACAGACGTACAGATAAATGAAGTAACAACCAAAGGATGACACGCAAAGATGAAGCGATATGAATAAAGATGTAAAGAAGAGACGATGTTGAAATATAAAGAAACATAACCATAAACTGGAGGGAAAATATGCAACTGGCTAACGCCTGTAAATAGGCTTGGAACGCAAGAAGTCTAGGAAACAGTACTGCTTGCTATGCTTAGTAGAAGAATATAGCGGCAAGCGCCAACTATATATCTACCTCAAAGAAGCACAATATACAAGTGCGAATCCATTTTACAAAAGTAGAATTTAGCCCGTGATGGTAGTGGTCAAACAGGCCAGGATTCATATACCAGCACAAAGCCAGACGAAAGAGCGGAATCGAAACTTAGCAAGGAGCAGCTCATGCCTGGGAATTCGAGGTCAACCTAAGGAAGGGAGGAGAGCAGCAACTTCGAAGAATCGAAACTTCAGAGCATAGCAGCCTGCCCGTGAATGTCGAGATAAGGAGGCCCAGGCAGGGGGCGAGGCCGAAGGAAGAATCAAATACACAAATAGAGGGGAAATGAAGCAGATTCACGGTGTCTAGGGTCCTATAGCTAGTAGAACCAATGAGACGTCGTACTTGTAGTGACGTCTAGCATGAGTGATGTAGAGGGATGGGCGTAGATGCCCACCCGATAAGAGATATCCAATCCTCACACCCCGTTACCACATACAGATATAGTAGCTATACTTAAGTTACCTTTTCCAACCAATAGACTTGCATGACAAACTTTTGAGTGTTACACGTCAATGATGACAAATTTTGCCTATAAGAATGGCTGTTTGAATTAAGATTTTGGGAGGTGATGGGAGATGGGCGATCGCATCACTGATGATTTCCTAACGTTTCCCCGTTTTTTGTACTTATCATTAAACGGACTTCCCTTTGCCAAACCATTGAGTTGACCTTATTGATTGGTGTTGGAGTAAGAGTGTCCTGCACCCCTTCCACCTCAAGGTGCAGCTATCTCGTCTTAAAGTACTTGAGGGTGAGCTCTGATCCCATGGGCCCGTCAGAGGTCGCTCCGCCCTCCTGTACAAAAGACACCTCTGTAACCATGTACCTTAAGAAAAGCGCTATATAAGCAAATAAAACAAACACATCCAACAAACAAACAAATATAATGGAATGGTGCCAGACTGTCTCCTCATACATATATCTGGGCCTTCCCTCTCTGCCAACCCTGTTTGTCATAAATCTACGTTCTCCTTTCACACAGTTTAATGTACACATAGGGAACACAGGTATTATTTTCATAGACTACTCTCAAGTGTCTCAACGTACACTAAAACAAAGTCCAACATGATGTTCAACAGAAAGAAAATGCTTAAATTGGCCTTTCTGACATGAAAGTACCTATTTCTTTTTTCAATGTTACTGCAAAAACGTGTCCACTCCATTGCCTTACCTTCTGTACCAACAGTATTAACTTTTTCTACACAATCTATTCTTGACTACAGAACTGTGAGCTCAGGCTTTTTCAAAAAAGGTAGCAGTCCTTCCTCTCCAAAGAACATGGGATAATAACCTGTTCTGTGTTTTTCCCCCTTTGAGAGTTTGTAGCCATCACTTTTTGCTCACTGTACCTTTCACAGATGGAAAATATCCATTTGCATATCAGTCTTTGTCCCACCCACATGGGCAGGCCAGCACCTAAATGCTATGGCAATTCCTTTCTGAACACGAGCACCAACAGCAACCCCATACACGTGTTTCAGCCTTGTTGGGCATCAACAGTGATGTGAAGCTGAGCCTCTCTAAGCACAGTGAGGAGGGAGTCCACGTCTGGGTTCCCCCAGGTAACTCAGGGTGACCAACCGCAAGTTCCTTGCAAATAAATGTCAAAAAAGGTAGCTGGCGCCCCTTTCCAGAAAGAACATGGCATGATAACCTGTTTTGTGTTTTTTTCCCACTTTGAGAGTTCACAGCCATTGATTTTTGCTCACTGTACCTTTCACAGATGGTAAATAGTCATGTGTATGTCAGTCTTTGTCCCACCCACATGGGCAATCCAGCACAGCAATGCTACACAATTCCCTTCTGAATATGAGCACCAACAGCAACCTCATACACATGTTTCAGCCTTGTTGGGCATCATCAGTGAGGTGGAGCTGTGCCTCTCTGAGCACAGTGAGCAGGGAGTCTTTGTCTAAGATCCCCCAGCTAAGGGTGACCAACCGCAAGTTCCTTGCAAACATTTTTCAAAAAAGGTAGCAGGCGCCCCTCTCCAGAAACAACATGGCATGATAACCTGTTATGCAGGTTTTTTCCCACTTTGAGAGTTTGCAGCCATCACTTTTTGCTCACTGTACCTTTGGGCTCAGGCTTGGCAGTCACAGAATTAACATTCTGGAGTTTGACCTGGGGTAGAACGTAACAAGATGCCCAGGGAAATAAGCCACCAGACTTGCAGCATTGACCAGTCACACTCTCGAGCCCCTCACGTCTCCAACATTAAATTGTACACTAACTTAAGACTTTCTGAATCTGCCTTGGAATCACAGCCCAATTATCACAACATGTCAGGAAATATCCGCCTCCACTCCTTCACAGCAATATAGTCCACCTAACTTGTCTTACCTGCACCCGGGTTATCACAAAACATGCTTCATCTGTTGCACTCATCTCTCTCTGGATTTGTAGAATCCATTTCCCTCATTTAGCTCGTATCGTCCCATTTTTCATTTTCTCTCATTGGCAGACTAAGGTTGGGATACCCCTGGCATGGGCACAGAATGTCACTGCACAGACAAGCACACCTGTGTGCTCTGAAACTACTATGGCGGTGATTAACAGGACATCCAGTCATAGAAACAATAGGCAGGAGATCCAGTCCTGGCTTACTGGCGTGTCCGGACCATACGTTCCAGCTACACAAACCATGGTATGTATCTCCATGTACCTCTAAGTTCGATTATTTGCCAAATAGAGGAAGCACATGGAAGCAGGCAGTCCAGTTTCATATGCAGCGCAAAACGGAGGGGGTCTACATTTGAAGATTGTAAATTACGTATATGAGGCCGTTAGAGTGACACTGATGCAAATTGCTACGAGGACGAGGCAGGCTCATACCTTTTACATACATGAACTTGCTTGAAACAACACTGCCACCTAGGGGCTATACTATAAAGTGCAATAATCTGCCAATATCAATGTTGCATTTCAGCAAACTGTTAATACATTAATGCACTTTATAGTTGATCCGTTTGCCCGGACTATAAGCACGTTGGCCCTGATTCATGCAATTACGTGCATGCAAAACGGGGATTTACGTGCCATTCTGCCCGTAAATCCCTGTTTGACGAATGGAGATTTGCGGGCAGAATGACACGCAAATCCCCGTTTTACACGCACATAATTCCATGAATCAGGAACTTTTTTGGGATTGGGAATTATATTCTGCACCCAAAATCATTATTTTTTAAATTAAAGTGAGTTTGTGGTTTAAATCAAAACCTATCGCCCATTGACAATCCTTTTTCTATAAGATATAAACAATATACAATAAATACTTCGGATAAAAAATCTCACATTAACATTTCATATCATTCAAGAAAAACGATAATTGTTTCCAGAAAGCACAAGTTGAAAATCAAACAAAGGCGTATTACCAATTTGATATCAATCAATAACAAACAATATATTTTTTTTTTCAAAAAGTCAAGCGAAAGTGAATCAGAGAGTTGCCTTCAATCATAACTCTTTGTCAAAAGCATTCGGGTAAAGGACGGCAAACTGTCAATGGAGATGTCCAAAACTGTTGTTTACTATTATAATATATACACCGATGTTTCAATGTTTCCAAATGAGCATTAAGTTTGGATAAATTCAAAATTCACATAACATCTTTCCAAGCATCCTGCCCCTCTTGTACCCATATAACTGAAACGAAACAATATACATTCCCTTGTTTTGTTGATTAGGGAATTATTGAATGTGTTGTGTGTTTAGGTGATTGAGTCAACTTTGAGTCATCCACTTGAGATGGATTTGGTTTCGAGGTTTCCGATCTTCTGGAATAGCGCTTTAAAAATAATAATAATAATAATAATAATAATAATAATAATAATAATAATAATAATAATTAATTAGACAGCATGTTGGGAGTGACCAATCAATATTTAAAGCTAAATCCGCCGAATAGGTTTCATTTTCATTTTGAAAAGTCATGAAGACTGACTACATGTGTCCAATTTACACACAAATAAAGTGCAAAGCCTTAGCGCTGCCTCTAAAACTATAGCGATGGGAGCCGATTCAGACAATAATTCTGTGCAGAATCCAAGGGCGCAAAGGAAAATCTGTTGTGCCGGCCACACCCACAACACGCCCCCAGAGCAGGACCGGACAGCACAGTGGAGCCGAATTCTGGCGTCACTGGAAGCGCTACATATGTGATTGTGTGGCATAAACATACAGAGCAGATTTCTTTCTTGTAATCTTCACTTCCAATCCTACTCTTCCTCATCACAATATGTACCCTATGAAGGTGCTGCTCCACAAGCATGAACTGGCAATCCACATTAAACCTACACCTACTCTTCTGATCACAGTACTTACACTTTAATGTGCTTCACGACAAGCATGCACCAGTAAACCACGTTATCCCTACACCTACTCTGCCTCATCACAGTATTTACACTATGAAGGCGCTCTGCCACAGTCATGCACCATTAATCCACATTACTCCTCCGCCTACTCTTCGTCATCACAGTACTTACACTTGGAAGGCGCTCTACCACAAGCATGCACTGGTAATCAGTATTACCCCCTCACCTACTTTTCCTTGTCACACTATAAAAGCTCTCCGCCTCCCTCTGGAACAGCCTTCCTGCTTCCCTGAAACTTGAGGAGAACCATCTCCGGTTCCGGAAGCACCTCAAAACCTTCCTCTTCGCTTCTGCCTTCTCTCTCCCTCTCCCCTGCTAAACCTGCTTAACTCCCCTCCGAAGTCTGCACTTAACCTGCATCTGGGCCACTCTGTGACCTCGGCCCAGGGCCCAGCCACTCTCCACTTGCACTGCCTCCCTGGCTCCCCCTGCACTGCGGGACTGTCACTGCATCCCTACAGCCCCCTTCCCAGCACTTGCTCTGCACTTACCTCGCACTTGCCACCAGCTGGCCCTTTTATTTATTATTTATTATTTTATTACGCTACTTACCTTGTATTGCACTTTCCCCCCCACCTCCTCCCCCTGCACTTCTCCTTTTCCCCTTACCTCTGCACTTGCGCGATCTGAATGACACCTGGCCTAGTAGGATCGTTTGTCTGTCTTCACCTTGTTTCCCCCCCTCCCTGCCTCGTCGCGCCTTGAAACACTCGTGTATAGGCGCGTTACAAATACCATATCATATCATATCATATCACAAACAGGCATAGGCAATCCACATTATCCCTGGAGCTACTCTGCCTCATCACAGAACTTACAATATGAAGGTGCTTTGCCTCAAGCATGTACTCGTAATCCACATTACTTCTGCACTCCCTCATCCCAATACTTATACTGTGAAGGCGGTTCCCCACAAGCATGCACTGGTAATACCAATTACCTCTACAACTACTCTTCCTTGTCACTGTACCCACTCCAGAAAGCATCATATCAACCATCTAAATATTGACGTGGCAGATACTTTTTACTGCTAAGGATTTAAATCCCCCTATGCACAAAGGAAGCACTGCCCATCCCATGGAGAGTCACACGCATCCTCCCACCCCCCAAAGAGAAAGCGGGAAGGGCAGAGGACATCCCTCACAACAGCAGAGAGCAGTAAAAAGCCAGGCACAATTGTTAGACACATAAGCAGTCTGTTCAATTGACCTATGACAGGCAGCCTGCGGTTTTTAGACTAGTACAATCCAAACACAGCCATACCCAGGGAATCACAGAAGCAACAAGCAGAGAACATAAAGCAACCCTCACCCAAGTGCAAACTCCCTGAGCCCTGACCAATAACCAAGCAAGACAGGGACTCAGCACTCCCCGCTGCATAAAAGGCCAACAACAGAAACACTATTAGCAGAGCCAAATGACCGGGAAACAGCCACATCGATCCACATTCCGCGTGGACAGAAGAGCCCCATAAACAAAGTGGACACACTGAAGACTTCATACTGAGTGGCATGTGCCTCAAAACTAACAAGCAACTCATCCAGGGTACACATGTGATTTCCCTAGAGCTGCATCTCAGGTATCAACAGCCCAGATTTTGACACATATCCACACCTTCCGGCATGTTGCCCGATCAAAATCCACCTACTACTGCAAAACTTGAAAGATTTGAGGTGGGAGAATAAGGAGGACACAGGCTGATTCAGAAACTAGGCACTGCAAAGCCACTTAAAGGATGCTGGACCCAGCCCTCCAGCATAGCCAGAGTGAAACGAACCTCACCCTCACAAATAACAGAATAGCGTTGGGTGTCTGACATAGAGCACCCTGTCAACTATCTTCCAAAATGCCTAAACATGACATAGTAACGTACAGCAAGACCGGGACACATGTCTTTAGCAGTCAGAAGGTAAGACAGTGGTATGGCACATTGTTTGCCTGTCTCCCCTAGAGGGTGCGGGGGCTGACGATGTCCAAGGGTGGCGGGGAGTATACTACTAATTAGAAACCAGTAAATGTGTAGCAGAAAGTTAAAGCAGTCCAGGTGTTTGTAGACTGGATTCAGGAGGTGCTTGGAACTTCAGGGCTCCTTCCTAAATTCAGGTGTGAAGTGTGGTCTCCAGGGATCACTGGTGATGTTGACTTGTGTTACTCGCTCCCAGTGCCCTGCTATGCAGGCCTAGCGATATCCATATGCAGCCTCTGACAAGCCTGCCCTCCCCTGGTACTCAGGCCAGCTGAAACTCCAATAATACCCCAGATCCACCAATGATGGGCCACCTTCGCCCTCCTGAAGTTGAAGCTATGCAGGGACAGAAGGGGAACTTACAGACCATATACTTAGAGGAATAAAGGGCTACAGTATGAACTGCCCTCTTTGAAAACAAGACACCAGCCCTGCTGGTCTAACTAGGGGTCCCTGTTCTGAAGAACATAAATAAAAACAGGATGATCATGTGATTGTTCAAGTTCTGTGTACTAAAGGCATATAAGGGTGAGGTGGGAAACTATAAATTACACAAAACATCTTGGGCACAGGCTACTGATGAAAGTCAGATTGCATTCGTACAAAAAATATTCTGATGAGTAAAATAGCTGTGGAAGCAATAGTTGCTCCTGCACGCACCCATACACCAGCCAGAGATAGTCTGTGAGTGGACCTATACTACAAGTGTTCAATATAGAAACATGAGGTACTCCAGAAAGGGACACTGGCAAGTGTGAATCACCCCAACATACAGCACCATGATGTGAAGCAGGGCAAACAACAGGCAATATAATACTCAGTGGAACACTGTATATTTGTTGTGGACGTACCCAATGCCATGTTCCATGGTCCCAAGAGTTCTCTCCCTGTGCTGCTCTCTTTGGCTATGGGGCCAATGCATAATTTGAACATATCACTGGACATCACTTAGATGTGTGTAGCACACTTACCTGAAGTGCCCACGGATAGTCAATCCTCCTCTACTGTTACCTCCATTGCAGCGGAAGAGGTCTTTACCTGGCTGTAAAAGTCGAAGGCTACACAGTGTGTTGGCGTATGGGTGCATGATGGTCAACGTTGTCAGAAACACTGTTGAACCTGGACTAGGTCTTCAACTTGCAGTTATAGTATTTTCACAAACATAATCCCATGATAGGAGGATATACTTGAGGACTACTTTTGCATCCAACACTTGAAGTCACTGTATGTTCCCAATCTGTGTTGGTATCCTTACCCATTAATTTGGATAATGGGGCTGGTGTGGCTCATGCAAAAGTCACTTCTTGCATTCTGCTACATTTAGTGTCTTTGAGCACTCAGGGCAGTGTTTTACAGTTTCCATGAGACGGAAGGGGAAGGAAACCTCAATGTGTGTTGACCATAATCTGTATTATAACTCCTCAGAAAGTACAAGATGCACTGGACACCTCACTAATGCCTATTGCAACATAATGCCCAGCAACATGGAAGACATTGAGGAACAAGGTGTTGGTGTGAGTCAGATACACTGTGGTGAGCAAGCCAATGAAATCTCCATTGAACTGACTGTATCTGTAGTTGAAAAACGAAAGCTGAACAACACTACCAATAAATAGCCATTGATGAAGATCACATTTGGGTGCATGTGCATGAACCACAGTAAAGGAGGGGGATGACTCTCAGAATGTTTAATGGATGGACATTTTCACAATCAAAATCCTGTTTTTTTAGTAATATTCAAAATGGGGTCGCATATGTCAGTCATTGAGTAGAAACAACATAGAAATGTGTTCCTGGCTTTCTCCGTTAGTCATTACAAGAAAAGACTTGGTCCATGCAGAGGGCATATATCTGTCGCCTGGCCTTCACCGATAAACTGAGGATAAATAACGTTGAGGACGAGTCCTCCTATTCCGCAAAGAAGGAAATGCTATTCCAATATTTCTCTATTCTCTTAACTAAATGTTGTATAAAGACTGGCTGCACTAAGGAGAAGTTAGTTGCACAATGAGTCATAGTGTTCAGCCCTTCCACTTTGTTAAACGCACAAAAGGTATCTTTTAGAAGTTGTGCAAATAGGGTGACCATTGTTGGAACGGAGGGCAAATTGATTCTGTGTTTAAAGCCTCAAACATAAGTCACTGTCCGTGAACTGGCAGAAAGGGCTTCTAATTAAAGCTAGAGTCAAAGTGAAGACTTTTGGCATAACAGTAACATCTGTTAAAAAATGCAATTTTTTCTGTCTTCTGGGGAATAGGGTATTATTGTGTTTGTAGTCTGAACATTTGTATTCAGTTATCTCTTGCAAATGAATAACACATTGCCTATGCTGATGCAGGCTTCATTTTTGTATAAGAGGAGATGCTGTGTACTATTCAGGCACTTCACTTCTCACTCTCCATGAAATACTGGTTGTGGTTCAACCTGAAGTCTTCTTGAGTGTATGGTATGCGCAAAATAAATCTTACCTTGCAATTTTGAAACTCTGTCTCAGATTCTCTAATTTGTTTGAATGATAGCACTTAGAAGTCTCACACTGAACATAGTAAAGAGAAGCCAAGGTAGATGACAACCTCTGGCCAGTGTATGTAAGTGGGTAACGTAAAGCTTGCCAACGTCTGATGTGTGTCATGCAGTTTAGTTCATGTAGGAGAACATTACTCCTCATGTAGTAGGGCTAGGTGTAGTGAAAATGTTTCCCATGAAGACATGTGTGAGGTATGTGAAATGACATTTCCATGATGGTGTCAGGGAGCAGCAATGTCAACAATGAGTGCAGATGGTGTGTCTGGCCTGCAGTGAGAGAGAGAGACAAGCACATAAATCAGTACAGAGAAAACATCTAATGTGTGAGGAGCAGTCCATTGTGATGTGCTAGTCTATGCTCTATGCTCCAGAGTTGTACACACATTAACTATACTGCACTATGTCACCACTACCCACTACCCTTAGGATGGCTGCCAGATGGGTGGCCAGTGCCCTAACAGGGAAAAAGCAGAAAGCAAGGGGCATGCCAGCACAGGAGGGGGTGGCACAGTTCATATCACCTGCAACCACATCTACAAGCTGTCCTACACTCCTTCAATGTCCACACAGCAAAACAAGAGAAGAAAACACCAGCAATATGCATCCATAATGAACCACAATTCTCTCATTCCAGAAAACGAAAGCACAGCTGCTGTCCAAACCTTGGTCACTTCCCACATTCATTGCCTTTTCAAAGTCCTTATGGACACCACCCATAAATGCCAGAAAGGAGAACCACAAGTTGCACCTTCTTCCATGATAGGATGGTGAAGTCAAACACAGCAAAACAACTCTCATACAACATCCAAGCCTCAAACATCAAACACAGATGACCTTCGAAATGGCATGCACCATCCAAAAGCCTCTCTTGCTGAAGACCCAAAGTCCCCTTTACGATAACATATGCATCCCATCAGACCAACAATCTAAGAAAAGCAAGGACATTGGAACATTTCTAGTGTACTCGGGCTAGAAAGCTGGAAAGGATACAGGCCTTCTCAGTCACACACCCTCAACATCAACACCTGACCCTAGACCACATGTATGCATCCCAGGAATGAGCCCAAAACCATCATCCCTAATAAATGACCCTTCCACAATGCCTACATCAATGCACACCCCACTACCTACCAAGCCTGACATTGGAGCACACCAACAGCATTCTACATCTCCTACTTAAATGCACATTCCTTACTGCATACATTCCTGTATTCATCCAAAGTTACTTTCCCACTCCTACCCATATCCACATGCTCAAATGAATAAGTAAGGGCACCTTTGTTGGGATGCAAGGGCAACGTCCCAGGCAGACAAAGAGATTTTGACTGTGAAAAAAGTAATAGCAGGCAACCTGGTGCTAGCAGTTCTCGTTGGCTGCAGCAGAATGTGCATTTATCCATTTTTGTAATAAGCTTTGACATATATTAGAAATACCATATAGCCACACAGAAGAGCAACAAGGTATTCACACTGCAGTTCCGAGTTAAAAGCAACATTATGTATTTTGCATTTAGCAGTAGTGTGCAGTTGTATGTTTTACAAGATGTGATAGTAGGTAGCTGATATAGATAGGAGTGTGAGATGGATCAGAGAAGTGTTGTGGTAAAGACGAGATATGGGGGCTAAAGCAGCAGGAGGTCTGCCATGTTAGATTTTAGGCCATGTTACAGGTTGTATTGTGGAAGTATGAGAAACTGGCCTATTATGGAGCTGCATCTCTGTCCAGTTGATCCAGAGATGCATCCCTCTTCCATCCCCAGAGAGAAGTTATGCTGTCAAGCTTACAGGCAGTTGTGTTGTGTCAAAATAACAGTTAATTGAGTCCAGCTGGTTAAGGAATGTTGGGTACGGGGAAGAAGTGCAGGGATGTGCCTTTTTAAGGTTGAATTCATGTGAGTAGGACATGGGGTCTGTGATGCCAAGGGATCAATAAATAAGCAAAATTCAAAAATAAGAGTGGTGCCCCAATCACATTTTTCATGGGCACCTGCATTTCCAGAGAGATAAGGGGGCAGACATGCTAGGGGTGTACTGTGATTTGGGATGAGAGGAGCATAGCTGATGCTAATAAATGTATCTATGAGGTCAGGGAGCGGTATGTGTGTACCACAGTGTCTGGTATAATGAGGAGGCCCATTGTACTATCAAAGCAGAATTAACCTTGCTATTCACACTTAGATCAGGCATTGACAAATGGGTGCACACATTGACAAAGGGGTGCACATCACTTGATGGTCTGGAATATATACTTGTTACAGCAAAGCATTGTGGTAACAATGTACCTGGTAGTCAATCAACTCCTAGTCATGATGTAGCAAGTCACGTTTTTAAGGGAATGTGTTTTATATAATGTGTGACCAATAGGGCAATTGACTGTGTCAGATAATTAGAATTGTATCTAGGTGTTAGCCAATAGGGAGTATGGGTTCATGCTGTAATCTTTATTGTGCATAATTTTGTTAATTAGCTGGATTCATTTTTATGCACAGTTTTGTTCATTTGTAGTTTTCCGCTATAAAAGATGTGGCACTCCCCACCAGTTGGAGCATGAGGATGTCTGCCCCTGCCTGCTGATCACACTCCTGGAGACAGTGCCTGTGCCACAACACCCTCCACAGGGGTTGGAACATCTTTGCCTCAGAGGAAATTGCGCATTCATCTTTTTCTGAAATAAAGAAAAGTTAAGGAGAGAAAAAAGAAACAGCATTTTATTTTGTTTAAAAAAGGAAAGAGATCTCTTAAACACTGCGCGACTTCGCCGCTCTTCCGTGTACCATTTCCTTGTGCCCATTCAACTTGGTGGTAAGCTTTTTGACATCCTTTTTGTTGCATTCCTTGCAGACTTGTGGCATTTCCATGATGGCTGCCGCCTATTCCTGACTCTAAAGACTGCCTGAATTTCTGTGTACCTGCCTCCCTGCATGCCTATTGGGCACCAGGGAAGCTAAATTGGCCTATGGTGGACCAGCAGGCGGCATCTGGCCCACTCCTTCAAAGGCCCACTTTCTAAGACCCTGTTTGTTCCCTGTCCATTGCCAGGTCTGGGGGTCCTCTCCTACAACCCCCACGTGCACATGGAGAATAAGGAAAACTCCATGTTCTCTGGACACACAGTAAGAAATTGACCAACTAAAACTTCTCTGAAGGTCAATTCCTTTAACTAACCTCATCAATCCTTTCCTCACAACTGGACTGTTTGACCGCTCACTTCACTTCACTTCACTTCACTTCACTTCACTTCACTTCACTTCACCTGGACTCCGACTAAACTAACTTTACCCAGTTTAGTTTAGTTTAGTTTATTATTTGTAATGCACACCAGACCCTGGGGCATCAGGGCGCAGTATACAAGTGTGGAATTGGATAAAATGAGGAGCCTTGGATTGTTATCATTATGATGAAATCATAGACTCTCTGTAGAGAATCATAACTCCCATTATTAAGACTCACTGTTAGAATCACCATTACCCATTCACCATTATCCAATCCTTACTCTTTGCTATGGAATCATTCCATTATTGCATTCTGTTTAGCTATCCATAGTACATTGCTGTAGTAGACACCATTACCCAATCACATATTAGACTGATGCATTTGCAATATGCTTTTAGAATGATTTTGTATGCATATAGAGCTTGCCATTTAGAATGATAAAGAAACATGCTGCCACTTTGCACTTTTGCCATTTGCAATAGAATGACACTTGCCATATATTTGAAGTGCCATGTAGTGTTTTAGAGACACGATATATACTCACCATGATATGCTATGTATTCATGCTTGCATTAGAAATAGTGCTTAGTCTGAGAGAAACATTAGGCCTGTAATGACACACACAGTGGCATATTTGAAATGCCATGGAGAGACATTTAGAATGACACACATGTATGCTTTGTAGAGACACATTAGAGATATGTTTGACACGCTGTCACACATGTATGTATGTATGTTGAGGCACTTAGAATTAGTTTGCTTTATAGTATGAGAGATTTGCGGTAAACACTAGGAAGCATTCAGAATGAGATACAAGGCCTGAGCCATTTGCTGATGGAGAAAGACAGAAGTTGCTCAGTGCGGAGAAATGTTATGGTACACTGTTCGTAAACATTGGCAGACATACACAGATAACATGAACCCTTGTCCGAGAAGGGAGCCTAATCAGCTTGGCTGGTGTGCTTTGCGGAAAGAACACAAGGGTTTGGGCCGCCAATGGAGTGAGTAGACAGGAGAGAGGGAAGCCTTTTCACACAGAAGAGGTACTTTAAGAACGGGGCCTAAGAGTGCATTTTGTAATGCAGAGTGAAGCCTACAGTGGAGAGAATGGAGAAACAGTGAATAGATGATGTATTTCGCAACATACTCGAAAGGCCAAGGCAAAGAGATATGTGTTCACGCTGATAGCACACGACAGGACATGCCGTGCAAGCAACACACACGCAAACAGCAGACTGACAGGCATTTTGCTAAACGCTGAGGGAGAGACATTCTTAGACATTCTGAGCGTCATAGAACACTATAACCAGGAGGCTAGAATGGGCTGGAGTTGTTGGTTGCTGGAGGCTGCACGAGAGTGGGACTGCATTAGAGTTGGGGAGAGCCACAGAGATCCAGAGTTGGCTGGAGATGGTGCTTGGTGCAGCAAACTGATGGGCGTTGATGAGATCGATGAGGCAAAGAGAGAGCTTGGGAGTTCGAGTGACCAGATCTAGAGAGGCAGACACTAACTGACCTGGCACATGCAGAATGGAAAGTAATGTTTGGCCTAGGTTAAACTGATGACACACACACACACACGCGCACACGCACACGCACACACACACACACACACACACAGACAGGGATTGTTTAGAGTGATGGTGTGGATTTGGGGTGGATTTACCCATGAAGGTGATGGATGCTAGCGCTTGCATTAGATTGCATTAGAACCACACACTTGCAGCACAGGCTTACATTAGAAACCTGACAGGCTTACATAGTTACTGCATGGTAGCTTTGCACCAGAAGTATAAAAGGGTGCAAATTAGACATAGCATTAGAACTGCCTGCATTGTTATGCAATAATCTTAGCTGTGTGTATATAAATAAATGTATCCCATTGTTATAAATTGAATCGATTCTTTGTGTTTTCTTTGTGCCTTAGTGTTATTTGTTATTGCCCACAGTAGTAAGATAGGTGTATGTTATTAGAACACATTGCATATAGGGCCTGATACAAATGCAGTCAAGGGGAGGTATAGTGATCCACACCCCCAATAGGAGGTTGTCAGATTGTCAAAGTTTGTCTGAAGACCGGAGCGTGCTTGCCCAAAGGGGCGGGCAACACGACGGTTAGGGGTTTGGGTTTTTCAGACTGACACAAGGATATGTTCAGCTTTGTTACATGGGTACATAGTATGTATAGGCAACAATAAGTGCATGAGATACACAGGCATATGTACAGTATAATTACAGGGAGCGCAAAATGTCTGGACAGCAGTAGGTACATGGGCATATATACAGTATAATTACAGGAAGCACAAAGTGACTGGGCAGCAGTAGGTGCGTGCAGTAGGTATATGAGGTACATAGGGTATATCGGTATACATGCAGTGTAAATAACATACGCAGATAGAGTAGAGTAGTCTGATCAGACAACTTCAGGGAGGTGTCCCAGGGGCTAACAAATGTTAAGGGAGTCGATATGCACAAGGGTAAACATGGATGGTTATCAGATGGTTATTTATCATTTTCTTTTAGCCAGTTGGTTAGATTTTGTCTAAATTTAGTGAAGGGCTGAGGTTCTCTAATACCAGGAGGTAGGGAGTTCCATAGTTGCGCAGCCTTGACTGGGAAGCTATGACCTCCGATAGTGGAGAGTTTGAATCGTGGTACTTGGAGGCAGATAGAGTTAACTGTTCTGGTTGGTCTGAAGGAGGTTTTTCTGCAGATTCTGTCAGTAAGGTATGGCGGTGCTCTGTTATTAAGGCACTTGTATGTGAGGGAGGCAGTTTTAAGTTGGATTTTATCCATGGTGGATAGCCATTTGTATTTTCTTCTAGTGGAGGAGATGTGTTTGTTTCTGTTGATCTTGAGTGCTGCTCTCAGGGAATTATTCAGGAGGACCTGTATTTTTTGGATAATCTGTTTGTTCACACCAATATAGAGAGTGTTACAGTAATCCAATTTGGGAAGTATGAAAACCCTAGCGAGAGTAAGGCAACTGTTGGTGGAGAGCAATTGTTTGCTGGCTCTAATTAGTTTGCACGTATATGCGGTAGCAGTGGCTAGGGAGTTGACTTGTTTGGTGAAGTTCAGGGAGGCGTCTAAGTAGAAGCCTAAGGCCTTTACTTCCTTTACTACTTTTATGTTATTTCCATCAATGGTGAAGTTGGCATAATCTAGACTGAGTTTGAATAGGTGGGTCATGGTAGCTAAGATGATTAGCTCAGTTTTGTCACCGTTCAGGCATAGTCCATGGGTAGCCATCCATGCCTGAACGATGCTATATATTCTATTCACCAGAGCAAAATCTGTGGCGTAATCGCCTGTAAGAGGTGGGAGGATTTGGATATTGTCTGCGTAATTCGTGTAGGCGATACCCAAGTGGTTCATTTCGTCCAAGAGGGGGTTAGTGAATACATTATAGAGCGTAGGTGACACACAGGATCCCTGAGGTACACCGCAAGTTATGGGGATGGGGTCTGCTGAGGCTGAATTTGAGAAAACTCTCATGGTCCTATTTCTCAGGAAAGACTCGTTCCATGTTATAGCCTCCTTAGAGAAATGAGCTGCAGAGTCTAGATGGCTGCATACGACTTTGTGGTCGACCAGGTCAAATGCAGCCGTGAGATCTAGAAGGAGGAGTAAGGCTAATTGGCCATTATCTCTGAACTCATCTATTTGGGCCTTAATATCAATTAGAGCAGTCTCCATACCATGTTAGGGGCGGAATCTGGATTGTCGAGAGCCTAGTAGGGAGTTAGATTCCAGGAAGTTCTGTACTTGAATGTAGGCCACTTTGTCTAAAATGGTTAAGAGAAATGTCACAGTCGTTATGGGCCTGAAATTGGTGGGAATGGCAGGCTCAAGGATTTGCTTTTTGAGTAGTGGCAGTACCCAGGATTCTTTCAAGTTATTCGGGACAGTACCAGTTGTGAATGAGGAGTTGATGAGTTTGGTGATGAAAGGCGCAAGTTCTCTCACAGCAGGATATGCTCCTCGTGGAGAGGCTCCTTGGGGAGAGGGGCCGGCATGCATGTATTTCACCTGCCTTGCTGAAATTCGTATGTTCTTGTGCCTTGTGGCTGCTTGTGTTCTTCACTAGCTGGCGCGCTTCCCTCTATCTCCCTCCCACCTTTTCCTACCCCCACCTCCAGGTGTATCAGTGCTTCAGCCTGGTAAGTGTCTTCCCCCCTCCACTTCAGCCAACCATGTCACTATCTATCTCTCCTATCCTCTCCAACTGCTTCACTATGTCCTATTCTTCTCCTATCACAAAATCTGTCCGGAATAAACATAAGAAGAATATACTGGGCTCCAATCCAGGCCTTCTTATTGCAGACACCTATGTCACGGCTTCCGCCAGAGAGATTATCACTGACATCCTCTTCTTCATTAACACACCGATCTATGGACTCGCTACATGGTCCGCTTTGTTTCTCCTATCATCTCCCATTAATGGTGGGACTTGCTAGGAGGTTGTCCGTGCCCTCTTCACCATTTCCAGAGTCATCATCAATGTTTATCTCAATGGCACCAGCATGTTCAGGGTTCTCCCCCCAACCTTCTTCTCTTTGACAGGCTACTTGCTTGCCTCTCTAACCTCACCCCTCCCTCCGGCCAGACTCCCTTGCCTTCTGTGCCTGCCTCCTCATCTGCACATGCTCCCTTGCCTTTAGTGCCTTCCTCGTCCTCTGTACAGGTGCCCCTGTCCTGCATTACTGTCCCGGCTCCCCTGCCGGCCTCAGATCCTTTGCCATCCTCTACTATCCCCTGGCCCTCTTGCTACCCACTGGGGGGACCACTGCCCTCTGTGCCCCCCCCCCCGAGGAAGACTCTCAAAGATGGCAAGCTGCTCCACATTGCCACTCTCAACACCCGTACTGCCGTCAAACACCCGTCTGACATCTGCAACCTAGTCAGACTCATGGATCCTGATGTGCTCACCATAACTGAGACCTAGTTTAAGGATAGCTCTGTCACAAGCTTTGACAGACTCCTCCCTGAAGGCTACAAAATCCACTCTGTGCCCAGGCCTAAGAAGACAGGTGGGGAGAGGCGCTTATCTTCCCAGAATGGATACCTGTGTCGGTCATCCCAACTCAGGACTACTCCTCCTTCAAGTGCCTAGTTTGCAGACTCTCACTATCCCCCAAATCTTCGCTCATTATTGCCACCATCTATCGTCCACCAGGTCAGTCCACTCTCTTCCTCTCAGAATGGGCTGCCATGTCTTCCTCCCTACTCCCCTCCTCCTCTCAACTCCTCCTGATGGGCCACACCTTGGATGTTGTCATCCCTCCTGACATTCCTCTCTCTATCCCTCTCACTGCCTCCTTCTCTTGGACTGACCAAACTCTTTTCTCAACACACCTGAAGCTCTCCTCTCCTCTTGCAGCCATACATCCGGCACATCCACTTGGCTTCAAAGTCACCAGACACATGAAAAAAGTGACAGCGGCTGCTTTTGCCTCCCCCTACTCTCCTCCACCCACTCCTTCGGCTGACACCCACCCTGAAACAGCCCTTGCTAACCTCAATCTTTCTATCTTCAACACTATTGACATTCTTGCCCCTGTCATGAGGGTCCGACTGAAGCCTTCCAAAAAGTGCATCTCTTGGTAAGACTCCGACCTGGCAGCCCTTAAACACAAGTATAGGGCAGCTGAGCGGAAATGGAATGAGTTGGGCGTACCATCTGACAAACTGACCTGCCACCTCCTTCAAAGGCATTATCGACTCTTCATCCGCACCAAAAAAAGAGTCTTAATTCAAGCCTGCATCTCCACGGCATCCAACAACACGGCCAAACTTTTCAAAGCCTGCAATGAACTGGCCAATCCTGCAGCAGCCTCTTCTTCTGTCACTCCCACCCAGGACCTTTGCTCGGCCTGGCTCTACCGCAAACTCAAGACATCCTTTCCACCATCTCTTCCACACCACAGCATACACAAACAACAGAGCCTCCCTTGGAACCCCTCACCTCTCACCCTCTCTTCTCTTTCGCCCCTTACACCAGAGGAGGTCACCAGAAACGTCTGATCTATGAAGGCTTCATCCAAACAGGGGGACCCCTGCCCCTCCAAAACCATTAAAGACAATATCGACTCCCTCACCCAAGCTTTGGCTGATCTCTGCAATCTCTCCTTTTCCACTGGAGTTTTCCCAACTGCCCTGAAGCACACACTTGTGCACCCTCTGCTCAAAAAACCCTCTGCTGACCCATCCATTCCGGCAAACTACCACCCTATCTCCATCACTCTCTTCTTGGGCAAACTCCTGGAGAAACTGGCTATCTCTCAGCTGACCCTTCACACCAAATCTATTGGTTCCTTCCACGACCATCAATCTGGCTTTAGAGAATCGAGAGGAATGGAAACTGCTCTTCTGAACACCCCTGAAGCCCTGCTCCCAAATCATGACACTAACACCTCCTCTATTCTCATTCTCTTTTACCTCTCCTCTGCCTTGGACATGGTTAAACCACAACATCCTTATTGCATGTCTCTGTTACACCCTGGGAATCAAAGGTCAGGCTCTGGCGTGGTTAACCTCCTTTCTCTCCGACCGCCCATCCCAGTGGGAACTGGGAGCCTTTCATTCAACTAGCATTATCTCAACCTGTGGCGTTGCCCAGGGATCTAAACTTTCCCCCTGGTACTTCAATGTCTATATGGCTGCCCTGGCACATGTGATTGCCAATGTCAGCTCTAACTTCAAGTGCTACACGGACGACATGCAACTATCTTCCAGGCTATCCTCAGCCGCCTCCTCCTCCTCACTCATATCTGACTGCCTGTCCACTATTCAGTCTTGGTGTGCTGCAAACAACCTCTGCCTCAATGCCACTAAGACTGACATCGTTCGCATTGTGACCCCTGCTTCCACTTTCCCACTATCGCTCTATCTGGCGTCCCTTGGCCCTGTGCCGGCACCCACCTGCGAAGCCAGAAACCTTGGGGTCATCTTTGACTCCACTCACTCCTTCTCCTCTCACATTTCAGACATCTCTAATCAGTGTATCAGCTTCACCTCCTCAGAGGCACTCTACCTTTTCTCAATTTCCCCCAGAGGCTCACTGTCTCCAGAGCCCTGGTTCTCTCCAGGCTGGACTATTACAACAGCCTCTTCCACAACATCCCCTCTTTTGCCCATTCACCCTCTGCAACTCATCCAGAGCAGAACCGCAAGACTTATCCTTGGCCTCATGTCCAGGGACCACATCTCTCCGGCACTGACATCCCTTCATTGGCTCCCTGTGGCTGCAAGGATCAAATTCAAGACCCTTTGCATTGTTCACAAGGCTTCTTGGGGTATGGGACCTACCTACCTGCAACACTGGCTACCTAACACTGTCCCTCATGAGCCCTCTGCTCATCTACTTCCAACCTTCTGTGAGTGAACTGGTTCTCCAAGAAGAGATTTGGCGGGATATCCTTATTCTCAGCAGGTGCGTCCCTCTAGAATGCCCTCCCTGCTGTCCTCCGTCTTGAGCCGGATCTCCTTAAATGACTGAAACTCCCCAAGACTGTCCTCTTTTCCTCTTCCTTTTCTCTCTCTCTACTCTGCTAACCCAGTTCTGTGCTTTTCCCTCTCTCCCACCTCTTCCTTACAGCTTGCTGATTGGCCCCCGGCAGTACCGCAGAGTCTCACTGGTCCTGGGACCTCCAACAGTCCTCTCTTGCACTTGCCTCAGGGCCCTACACCCCACCCACACTCAATGCACTTGAGAAATTAACCCACAAGAGTGGCTCTCTCTGCACTTACCCCAGTTTCAACTGACTGGGTGCACTTGATCCTCCATCTCCCTGTGACCTCCTGCGCTGAAGATCATCTGTCTGTTTTCCCTTGTCTTCACCCCTCAATTGCACTGTTAAAACTGCAGAATCACTGTCAGGCATGTTTGCTGTCTCCCAAACTGTTAAATGCATTATTTACACACTTACTCTGCCTGTGCATACTATTATCATCTCAGAATGTCAAGGGCTCTGAGCGGCAGTTTGTTTTTTCCCCATGTTCCCACCCTCCCTGAGTGCTTTGAAACACTCGCCTGTGTGTAGGCGCTATATAAATTAAATAAACAATACCATACCATAACTTCTTTGGGTGGGGCGAGATCCTTGTTAGTTCAGTTCTTTGGGACACTGATACTTTTTGATTCTAATAAATCTTTGTTTTCCTTGCAAACAGTGCATTGATTATATGGCCTATTTGGGATCGTTTTTATAATTCGGGTTTTGGCTCATTCACCCTACACCTTACCTTCCTGAATCAAACTCCACCATAAAAAAACAGACACACATTAAATTAATGTGAGGAAATGTGCTAAGCTTATCACAGCCCACGTAGTCTCAAAATCACCACTTACTTTAAGTAACTCCCTTAATGTCTACCAATCTCAGAAAGCTAAAAAGCAAGATATGTGTTGGCCATAATTGTGAAAACATCACCTGCCAACACCACTCAGGACATTGTCAATTGATACCCTGATACATACCAACACACTGTTATGAAGCATGGATACTTGTCCCTCAGTATAACCCACACAGAAGTGCATCTAACCTTGTGACACTCATACCACAGGCCCAGGAACATACAAATGTTGTGCTAAACAGATACAGATATGCACACAAACCCACAAAGACATACAAAGACATACATGCAACAGCAAGGGAAGACATGCACCACATATACACAATACTAATTCAACATCTTGTGCTCAAATATAAAACTGGGAAATGTATTAAAGAAACAAGAATAAAACAGGGTGACCGTATGTGGAAAAAATAAATATAAAATTAAAGTAAACCTAAGGCTACCTGGCGCAAGTCATTATAGAACCGCAATAACAGTATACAAGAGTCACAGGTCCATGTCCTCCTCTTATACTGCCAATGTCTTGGCCAACGCAAACTGCCCATCCACTGTTGCCTCATGGAGTCGGGATTCCCAAGCCATGTGGAGGCTCTACAGGCCCTTCTACATTCTCTCTTCAATCTCTTAGGAAACCCTGTAAGACTCTTCAAGAAGGGAAGCACAAGCAAAGGCCATGCTGGCTTGCATCTTGGCCCTGGCATCTGTGGCAACAACCCGGGACTTTCTGCCGTTCCTACTCCTTCTAACTCATAAGCTCCAGCTGGGATGCCACCAGGGTTCTAACCCTCAGCCTTACCTTGTTCCTTGCACATCTGATGGTAAGGTAGAATTGCCACTTCTGATAGCCTGCCATGAAAATTCCAGCCTGCTCTGGTGCAACAACTCCTGCAACCTGACAATACATAGATGACCCTGGTTCTCCCTCCGGTAAGTTGAATGGTTGCAGAGGTAGGAATCCATGCCTGCACTGTTCTGGAATGTCCACCATAGCTTGGTCTTTGCTATGCCCAATGGCCAGTTTGCGGACCACCTCTTCTGCTATGATGTTGACCTGCACCCCTTATAGGGATGAAGACACATCAATAGAGGCTGTTGATGGTATAGTTCTAGAGGAGTCAGAGCTGATGTCAAGAATGGTGGCCCTATTTGAGGTAGCCTGTGGCACAGCTATGGCAGAGGAGGAGTGGGCCATTGATGCGGCCTGTCCGAAGAGGCCACCCTTGAGCAGTGCATCTGCCAGGTAGGAAAATAGCTTGAGCACGTCCGCAGTGCAATCTAATGTTGAGTGGGTGGCACTGCATCACAGAGAGCAGGTTGACAACACAATCCCCCTACCATTGGACTCACGTTTATCAGAGCCGTAATGTGATGGAAAAGCTTAAAAGCCTTGAGTGAGGCTTTAATGCATTTCAATCAAGCCATGGCTAATTTTCAAGCATTTCTATGGTGGAGAGGAGGGGGGGAACACAACTTGCGTTTCCAGAACCCCTTCCTCTCTGCCATACAAATGCTCCGGCATTTGCACCGCAATGAACTTTCAAGCTGACACAAATGTTGGAGATCCCTTTGGGGTCAGCCTAATGTGGGCACTAGCATAAAGCAGGCGGACCCCATAGGGATCCATTGTACACACTCCCTTCCATGCAAGTATGACATTGAGCATGTACATTTGAAATGAAACCCTCCCCGACATGCAAGCATCTTGGGAAGGGGTTCATTTAATTTGTGAGTACTGCTTGCCAGCATGCCAGGCAGCGTTTACACACTTTGCATTGAAGAGTGCAAATGTGGAGGGCAAAAGGCGGTGTACATGCTTGTATGCCACCTTGTGCCCTCTGCATTTGCACCGCACAGTGCAAATGAACATTTGGGGCAGGGAGCAGGGAGCCGTTTACATTACAGTGTAAACGTAACAGCTCCCTGTAGTCAAATTACTTTCTGGAGCAAATAGAGCTCCCATGTTGTGGAACTGCAGCTCTACCTCAGGGGGGGTGGACCATTCTGGCCCCCTGCAAGTATATCTCAGGGCCGTTGTGCACTGTGATACTGCCAAATTGCTATGCTAGGGACACACATAAAAACCCAAGCACTAAATATAGACACAAGATTAAATAACATAAGACACAAAGAAAACACATGAATCACATGACATCAGTCGGTGTTTTTGAGACAACCTTTTTGTCTCACACAAAGAATTGTTTTTTGCCAAAATTGTTTTTGTGTGTTGTTAATTTTTTTGCTTGTATGACCGGTTAAACACTGATTGATTTCATGTCCCCAATACTCAACTCATGTTGATTCATGCAACTTTATAAAAAAACAAGATTGTTTCCATAACGAAGCACGAGAAGTTGATTTTTTTCATACATGTGCATAGGGCGATAGGGTAAAGGAGGCCGCTTGAGCAATTCAATTAGCACTGAAGTGGGCCTCGTAATTCTTCAAGAGTTGGTAAACCAGGATGCCAATTTCAGTGGCCAAGAAGTTGACAGCACTCAGCCTCACCACCTTGGCAGAGAAAGATGATGATGCTGCCATTGCACAGGTGAAGCAGGTTGTTTGACAGTGGGTCCTGAGACTACCTGTACAGAGGAGCTGCAAAGGCACACTGGAGGTGTGGTTGTCCAGATGAGGCTCATGAAGTGGTCTGAGTAAGTAGATGGTGACAGTGCACGTGGCCACACACCTATGACAGACAACTAGACAGCAGGAGTTCCCATGCAGAGAATGTAAATAAGACAGTAGGCGACAACAGATGAGACAATGCAGGACGACAATTAAGGCACAGGTGGCATCAGCAGTAACACAAGGGAGCAAATTGAGGAAAGGCCCTCAGCAAGTAAGTTGGGAGTGTCATGCTGCTCTATGCATGCACAGTGTAATCGCCTACCACTAAGAAAAAGGGGCACATGTGGGTGTACACAAAGAATACTTTCCTCAGTTCGACAGTAGTTTGACTGTAGTGGATGCACGTGGACCACATTCTGATTCGCAATCTGTGTGGAGCGTGCACTGAAAAGTAAGACTAAGGAGACCTCTTTTATGAGTTTTACAGAGGAGGAGAATGCCATCCTAGATTCTGTGGAAGACAATCATGTGGACCTCTACACTTGGGCTGGCAGTACATGCTCTCTTACAGAAAGTGAATACCTCTGGCAGCAGGTGACTTATTGGATACATCCCAGTGGAACATTGCACTGCCAAGGGAGTCAGTAAGCGCATGACAGATCTAAGTAGGAGAAACAAGGCAAAGTTGGGAGGAAGGCACTGTCGGCCATGGCAACTGTTGGAGGACCAACCGGAAGGGCAAGAGCTGACCCCATTTGAAGGGGTGGTAAGTGGGCTCGTTTTTAGTAAAGAGATGGTCAGTGTGGGAGGCCAGGACACACATGTGCCCTGATCTGGTGATTCGAATGTCTGAAAAATGTCTTGCTAATTCCCTCTACGATCAGCTTTTCTGCAAATGTGCATTGTACAGAATGCACGAATCAAACAATTGGGCCTTTAAGGCTGGGCAAGTTAACGCTCTAGTGCCCTAAATGTATTTTTAAAACACTATCGAGAGAGGATCTTTCATTTAGTGAACCTGTCAATGAGGTAAATGTCCCTACACAGACTGTAACTTTCTCTGGGTAATGGTGTGCTGTCCCTAGTCAGTGGTGGTGGGCCACCTATATAGGTAAAAGACAGGGAGAGGCCTACTTCTAAAATCGTGTTGCTTGCCAATTGTGTCATATCTTTTTTATTCATGACAGTTGTACCAATAACTACTAAAACAAGAACACTTAAAAAAAAAGAAATGAGCATTGGCAAAGAGAGAAAACAGCAAGTTGGGAAGAGCTTCCACTTGTAAATCTAATATCCCGTTATTTTGTCTGGTGCGTGTTTATGCTTTGAGATATCCATTTATGTTGTCAATCGGTTTTGGTGTGATGAAAGTAAGTATTACCACCTTCGTCAGGACGGTTGGTTCTCAGCAATCACGTCATGTGTACAGAATGTGACCCCTTTAAATTTGTATACTTCAACTGATGAAAGTACACCTTCAGGGACAGCATACGTTTGCAGTAATGTTGTGACTGATTAATCATTGACACAGGTGAAATGTAACATGATTTCCGGGGTAATTCATAGATTTCAGCGCAGAAGCAGCGCACGCGAGCAGCGCAGAGAGGGAGCGTGCGCCAGCCGTATGTGCTAAACAGCATTCTGGCGCACCGCGTATTCATGGAATATCAAAGCCATTTTGAGCGCTGGCGCAGAGAACATCCCGCAGTGCCAGTTACGCCCCCAAGAACGCCCCTTGTAAAAGGATAAGGCATTGAAATCCCCAATGCAGCGCAAAGGGCCGCGCTAACCCTGCACCAGTTCACAGGGCCGGTACAGTGCATTTTGGTAGTGTGCAGGAAGTATCACACGTGATAGGCCATGGGCGAGCGCAGTACGTGTATTTTGTGGGTGCGTGGGAAGTCCAACACGTGATAGGCCTTGGGTGAGCGGGGTACGTGTATCCTGTGGGTGCACGGGAAGTTTTACACGCGATAGGCGTTGGGTGTTGGGCGAGCGGGGTAGTTGTATTTCGGGGGTGCGTGGGAAGTATCACACGTGATAGGCCTTGTGCGAGCGGGGTAATTGTATTTTGGGGGTGCGTGGGAAGTATCACAAGCGATAGGCCTTGGACGAGCGTGGTACGTGTATTTCGGGGGTGCGCTGGAAGTTTAACACATGATAGGCCTTGTGCAAGCGGGGTACGTGTATTCTGAGGGGTGAGCAAGGAGTTTCACACGCGATTTCGCTGGGCTAGCGGGGTACGTGTATTCCTGGGGTGCGCGGGGAGTACCACACACAAATTGGCAGTGTGGGTCTTCCCAGGTGTGCCCTCTCCCCCCCAAGGCCCTGCAGGCAGCACACAACAAGGGGACTACCCTGCACCCCTGGCCATGCCCCGCAGGCAGGCCATACACCCTGGCCATGCCCCGCAGCCAGCCCACATGTCACCATGCACTAGTGAGCAGCGACACATGTCCCCTGGACCTCCACCCACCCAGCAGTGACAGGCACCTGCCAGCAGGCCCCAACTCATGTCCCCCCACCCACTCACCCACCAAGCAGTGACAGGAACCTTCCAGCAGGCCCTGTTTCATGTCCCTATGCACCCCCACCCACCCAGCAGTGACAGACGCCTGCCAGCAGGCCCCGACTCATGTCCCCCTGTGCCCCCACCCACCCAGAAGTGACATGCACCTGCCAGCAGGCCCCGACTCATGTCTCCCCATCCACTCACCCACCTAGCAGTGACAGGGACCTTCCAGCAGGCCCGACTTATGTCCCCCTGGACCCCCACCCACCCAGCAGTGACAGGCACCTGCCAGCAGCCCCTGACTCATGTCCCCCCACCCAGCAGTGACAGGCACCTGCCAGCAGGCCCGACTCATGTCCTCCTGCACCCCCACCCACCCTGCAGTGACAGGCACCTGCCAGCAGGCCCCGACTCATGTCCCCTCACCCACTCACCCACCCAGCAGTGACAGGCACCTGCCAGCAGGCCCTACTCATGTCCCCCCACCCACTCCCCCACCCAGCAGTGACAGGCACCTGCCAGCAGGCCCCGACTCATGTCCCCCTGTACCCCCATCCACCCAGCAGTGCAAGACACCTGCCAGCAGGCCCCGACTCATGTCCCCCTGTACCCCAACCCACCCAGCAGTGACAGGCACTTGCCAGCAGGCCCTGACTCATGTCCCCCCACCCACTCACCCACCCAGCAGTGACAGACACCTGCCAGCAGGCCCTGACTCATGTCCCCCTGTACCCCCACCCACCAAGCAGTGACAGGAATCTGCCAGCAGGCCCCGACTCATGTCCCCCACCCACTCACCCACCCAGCAGTGACAGGCACCTGCCAGCAGGCCCCGACTCATGTCCCCCTGTACCCCCACCCACCCAGCAGTGACAGGAACCTGCCAGCAGGCCCCGACTCATGTCCCCCTTCACCCCCATCCACCCAGCAGTGACAGGCACCTGCCAGCAGGCCACGACTCATGTCCCCCCCAACACGTCATCATGATCCACAGTCATGGGCCTTATGGCCACCCAAATCACACCCCACGCCACCCCAGTCCCAACACACAACCAAGTATCACAACCACCCTACATTGAAATGCCCATCACATGATACATCCCAAATGGCAAGTATGCACATCAATACATGTCTGTCTCACACACACACACACAATGGGTGCAAGTGAATGAGAAAACACATATCGTGACATGCATGAAACCAAAGAGAGAATACTGCACATTGAAGTATGAAATAAAAATGTATTAAACTCAAAAGCAAGGGAATGAAATGAAATCACACAATAATGGAAATAAAAAAGAAGAAGCTGCATGTCCGAAATAATCCAAAAAAATGTGTGAAAGCAGAATCCAAATCAATTCAATAGCAGATGGGTCCAAAGTGTCTGTCCATCAAACAAAATCCAAAGTGAAAAAATAAGAAATCCATTGATCCATGGTAAAAAAAAATCAAATGAAGTGAAATCCTGTGTTGAACTATATACAAAGTACAAATCCAGGGTCCATGAGCCCAACCATTGAAAGGAAACCTACAAAAAACCCTACCTAATGAACAACTATATACTAAAAGGTGGGGCATTGTCCAAGTGCCCCAAATAAAATAAAAACAGAAAGTAAACCTAACACTAATTAACTATATACAATGGCGGCGGGCAAGTCCTATGGCTCACTTGTTGATATCCCGGGCCAGGGGATCATTGAACTCCCGTTCCACGTCCTGGAGGCGGGCCTGTTCCATGGCCCTGAGGTTTCGCAAGGATATAGCCATGTCCACCTCCAACTCCCTGCAAATTGCCTCGAGGCACTCAACCCGCCTCAGCGCCCTGAGCATGGAGTTCTCTGCCCTGACCATAGTGAGCCGTGCCTCTTCCGCCCACCGCTCCACATCTATTTGCTGGACCAACCAGTGCCACACAGAAGACACACCCAATCCAGGGTCCTCCTGCCTTCCGGCGGATGCCTGCCCCTCTGATGTTGATGGCCCCGAGCCATCATCGCTCCCACCTTGAGCCTGCTGCTGCTGTGCCTGTGCCTGGCTCTTGATGCCTGCACATCCTTTGTTTGCTGGGGTGCAGTTGTTGGGGTGCCCACCCCTGCTGGACCTCCGACTCCCGACTGTGGCAGGGATGTGTCCTCCACCAGCCTGGCCACTGGGTCAGAGGCAGCTCCACAGGGTACTCAGGTGATACTTGGGCCAGAAGATGGCACGGAGGATGACTGGCGCATAGGGGGATCAGTTGAGGGGGGGTTGGTACAAGGTCCAGCACACGGAGGAATCCAACACTGGTGACCCATCCTGGTAGGTCGACGCGGTCAAAGAGGCATCCGAGATAATGTGCACAGTCTTCACGAAAACTCTGCAGGTCATCTTGCATGCCCCGTTGACGCAACACCATCCCAGTCAGGTCAGGCTCAACCCGGTCCCGGATTGCAACGTCCGCAGGGAGAGGAAGGCCAGTTGTTGTGCGCTCATCCCCTCCTTGAGAACGGGTCTGGACATAGGCATCCCTGCTGGTGCGGGATGATGCAGTCACAGGATTGGGGACAGGATTACACACAGTCACCACTGCGGCAGCCTGTGCTGCCTTCTGTCCCTGGACTGCACCACTAGCACCAGTGGAATCCCCCCTCCAGATACCGTGTGCTTCCCTTCCATGGCCTCCTCCTCAACCAAACCCCCCACCAACCTGGTTGACTCTGTGCCATGTTCCTCCATCGGACCCTGTGGGGTCTCAGCTGCCCCTTCTGCTGCCGAGGAGTCCACCTCCGAACTCCGCCTCTTGGACCTACCCTTAGCAGCTGCGGCCACAGATGCAGCACCAGACTCCTCACTCCCCGGCGAGATGACAACATGGGAGGGGAGCCGGGCCTTTGCGTCTCCGGCTGCCGGTGCAATCCCTGCCATTTTTCTCCACAGCACCGTCTCCGCCCTCTTCATCAGGTGACGCTGCAGACAGGGAGAGATAGTACATAGGCATCAGGGCACTGTACAATGGTCTGATACACACATGCCAGTTGCACATCAGTGGCAGTGTAAAACTTCAGACATGGTATCACACTCCCCAACACACATGTCATTTCAACTCACACACATGAGCAAATCAACAGGAATGTTGCACCAGGCAGCACCATCCATACACAAACAACAGCATGAACTGCCAAAGGTGAGCCTGACGTCACATGCAACATGGGTAGTGCAGAACACATGCACACACGCCACCAGACATACATGCATCTGTACATCTCCACCACCTGTCGCAGTGATAACATCGCATCCATGTCACATCTGCCAATCAGCCTCCTACATGTCAGTGTCACATGCATCCATGGTGTATCACAGTTGCACACTTGTCAAATACACACACATGCCCATGTACATAGTGCAGATATATGCAGGTGGAACCAGCATCCATGTGTGCCACCACAACCATGCCACAGCACATACACAGAAATTTACAAATATGTGCACCCATACATGCATTTGGCCAGCATGCTACACATACACCATCGATGTGTCTCACACATGAGAGGACTCACATGTGGCAGGCTCATGTCCCTGTACATACACATCCATACATGGCCCTACAAAGACATATGTGCAACCTGCACACTCCTGCCACACCTCAAAATGCCCTGCGTCCAATCAGTACGCATGTACACTTACCACTCGACTCCAGACGGGTCTGCTGCTCAAGGACCTGGAGGTGGAGCACTGGGCGTATACGTTCCAGGACCCTCATCTGGTTGTTGTTTAGGCGGACCTGGCACCCCTCAGCATCTGCTGCCTTCAAGAGGCGGGCCTTGTTGAGGGTACTGAACCTGAAGCCCTCCCAGCGCTTCCGGACATGTTGAATGTTGCGGACTGCCACTCCCTCCACATTGATGGAGGTCCCAATGTGCATCCAGATCCTCTTCCGTCCTTCATTGTCGGTGCGCGAACTTCCAAAGAGGGCATCATACTACCCCAGGAGTCGCTCCACCAGGAACAAGCTGGCTTCCAATCATGCCTCTACTCTGGTGACTGGCGGTGGGTCTCCACCAGAGGAGGAACAACTCACTGAACAGGTGTCTATCGCTGGAGCATTCATCTCAGAGGATCAGATCCAAGGCGTGGAAGACCTACCAGATCTCGAAGCAATGTCCGGTGAGTGCCCATGCATGTGTGTGCAATCCATGTGTATGTTGCTTGGGTGATGTGTTCTGATTGAATGCCTGGTGAGGCTGTGTAGTCATGACTGCTATGGGTCACCCATGTGGTCCCTCCAAACCATTCCCCAGCCATGGGTTTCCGTTTCACAGTATCCCTTCTGACTGCAGTTGACAATTTGCACATGATTACTGCACTTGCCCTTCAACTGTCATTTTGACACAACATTGTTCATACTGTTTTCCTGTTCATTCTGCCTGATTGATAAAATCATTAGCATTTTTACCACACAGTTCTGTGCCCTACTGCCCCAAATGTGACATACTTCAGTCATAGGTTACACCCCACAATGACCCACATTTCTTGACTTATTATGGGAATGAGTTTATCAATCAGGCTGATTGAGTAATGTGCACCTACACATGGCCTGCACACAATCATTTTGGGGCCCTGTTTGAAGGTTCAACATGACAATTGTATTCTGTCATGTCGAAGTGACCAACCATTGATGTATCGATGTGCCTGCCAATACTGCATCAGTGAACACTGGCTTTGTTGCAGCGTGTGGCACATGCATGTTTTGTCACACTTTTTTCCATGTATTATTTCATGATATCCATCTCACATGGGTGGGTGACAGTACTGATTTGCTACCATCTGGGTGTCCTTGTCAAATCTCCCATGGCTATGCTACCTGCCATCGGTGTGCTGACATGTGTCCTGTATGTGGATTGTCCATGCCACTCACAGGCTAATGTGTGATGCCAGTGCTATCCAGCATGCAGCACATGTGTTGGTTTTCCATCTTGGAGTCGTCAGTGTCTGCTTTTTGCCTCCCCTTCCAACTCATTGACAGTGCATGCATGCCAGAGTTATTGTCATGTGTGACATGTGTCATTTCTGTACTGGATGTCTGCCTTGTCATGCCTATGTGTGTGTGCTATGGTGCTCATGCCTGTTTACATTGCTTATCTTTCATGTTTTTGCAGGTGATGACGCACTTGATGCTGTTGAGGAGAAGATGGCGCAGAGACAGGAGTACTCACAGCCACAACCGGGCACCAGTGGAGGACGTGGGGTGGTGGTGGTGGGTGAAAACCCAATCCTCCTACAGACCATACTGTCCATGGGTGTCTCTGGGTACACCTCCGGAGACCTCTATGAATCAGTTGCTGAATCGGACATTGAGACACATGTCCCGTTGCAGGTGAGTGTTTCTGGCAGGGATTCTATTCTGTCCAACCCACCTGCACTGGGGGTAGACCCCTCTATGGGGCATTCTGTGTTGGAAAGTCCGCCTGTGGCGGTTACGGATCAGGGTCACACTCCACAATATTTGCTCCTGTTCCTGGGCCAGCAGATCAAAGGAGGAATGCAGTCCTGCAGCCTCAGGCAGTGCCAGCACAGCAAGGTGCACATCACTTTGCCCCAAACAGGTGTGGTGCCCGCTAACGCGGCGGCCATGCGCCACCAGGCAATACTGTGTGGGAGATCTGCATCTACACTATAGCAGCACATCAGGGGGCATTGTGTGAAATGATGGCTCAGGCCATGGATAGGGTGGCCACTTCCATTCTCCCCCCTGGAAGGCAGGTGGAGCTTCAGCACCAGGCAACAGAGTCCATTTGCCACTCACACAGTGAGGACATGTTGGTGTCCGACAGGGACTGACGGGCTGGACTGGAGACTGTGCACAGCCATATCTGCAGAGTCACAGGACCACAGGGAAGCCCTGAGGTTAGAACACAGGCCCCTCAGAGGTACTCTGGGTGAACTTGAGGTGTCCCGGAGTACAAGGTCAGAACAGCAGCTGGAGCAGCTGACACGCACACTCTCAGCTGAGCTCCAGGCAACCCGTCAGGAGATCCAGGAATCACGCAAGGCCATGCAGGCAGAGATGCATGCTACCCGTGAGGTGCTGCATGGGGATCTCTGTACCATCATCCTGCAGAACCAAACTTTTCACACCCGCATGCTTGCTGCCATGGAGGAGCATGCCAGGGCTTTGCATGGTCTGCCTCCCATATCACGCACACCTTCTGATGTAGCACCAGAGGGTGATGACAGCAATGACAGTTCTCCCACTGTAGTGTAGCCGTGCAGGCCATGAGCCCCTGGAGAGTTTTTGGGTGGCCTCCCCACCCCCCCGGTCCACACATGGCCATTTCTGATTTTTCTTTTATTTTGCAGTGAGTTGCTTTGTGTGGCTGCCGTAGGCATCCACTGTGTATTCCAGCTGGGCACATGCAGGTTTGTCCTGTGTTTGGGTTAGAAACGTGGGTTCCTGACACACACACACCTCCTGCTTCCCCTTTCCATGGGCTTGCAAAGGGTGTGACCAAGTGACAGTGACTTACACAGTGACATTGGGCTCCGGTGAGTTGTGTGGGCAGTCTGTTGTCAAAACTGTGTGTACATCCCTAGTGGGAGTGTTGCTGAATTCTGCACTGCATGGTGGATTTGTATATGGTTGTACATCCACTACTTTATTTTTTTACTGTAATGTATTGCCACTGTTTGATCATGTACTGATGTTTTATCTTGCTGGTATTTGTTGATGTGTGTTGTTTTTTTATTGATTACTGAGAACAAATTGTGTGTGGCCTGTTTCCATTTGAGACAGTGCACTTTGTGACACTTGTGTCATGTGTTGTACATTCATTTGGTTGCTTTCACATTGCATGCCATGCCATGGTGTGGTGGGTAGCTGAGATGGGGAGGGGTTGGGTGACATACCACTATTTTGATGTGGTATTTTGCAAGGGGGGTAGTCCTTCATGCTGCATGAATGTGTGCCTTTTTCTGACACAGCATTGTCAATGTAGCACTTCCAGGTGGAAAATCTCAGGCTGGTATGGTAGTGACAGTTGATTGTCCCTTTTGTCATCATCAATGATTGTGAGCTGGTATGCGCCAGGCCTGTGTGCACTCCGCAGGGGTGGGATTTTAGGTAGTGTAATTTGCAACAAGCTGGGTACGAGCTGCCTCACCACGTGCCCTTTCACCCCCCATGCGCAGCGTCCTTGCATGTGGTTGGGGATGTGGGGGCACCACCATGCCCACCGGCACGGCCAGCCGGGTTGCAACGTTGTGCAGGACACATGCTGCCACTATGATCCTGCACACTACTGGGGGTGCATATAGCAGCTGCCCACCAGAGCGGTTAAGGGAGCAAAAGCGTGACTTGAGCACTCCGAATGTGCGATCCACTATGCCCCGGGTTGCAATATGGGCTGTGTTGTATCTTACCTCGGGTGGTGGGGTTCCGAATTGCTGTCAATATGTAGGTGCTCAGATGGTAGGCACTGTCCCCTGGGGAGGTGATAATGGTTGGCATTAGTGTGGTTTTCACATTTCTCAGTGTCTGACATGCATGCATGTGCAGAGACATTTCTACTCACCAATTAGCCATGTATCACCATGCCGCCCAGCTTCCAGGTCCCCGTTTAGGGGTGACATTCTGAATATGAAACTATCAGGGCTGGACCCTGGATAGTTGGCATATACTGAGGTGATGATTCCTTTGGCATCACATACAACCTACAAGTTGATGGAATGCCAGTGCTTGCGGTTTCGATAGATGTGCTCAGTGGCCCTGGGAGGACGTAGAGCCACATGGGTGCAATCAATGGCACCTAGCACTTTGGGGAAGTGTGCCACCCCGTAAAAGTCCTGGACGACAGCCTGCCTTTCTCCAGGTGTTCTGGGCATGTATATGTGCCTGCGGACTGAGGGGCGTGCAGTCATGATAGCCAACACCTGGTGTAGGCAGCATGACTGTGTGGCCTGTGACACACCCCCCACTATGGCACTTGTCCGCTGAAATGACCCAGTAGCCAAGAAGTGCAGTACATTGAGCATCGTTTCCAAGGGGCTCAGTGCTTGGGCGCACTGGGTGGGTGATGTGAGGTCATCCTCCCACTCCCTGACCAGTTCTAGGATTATGTGTAGTGGAAACCTGTACCTACCATACACCTGGTCATCAGGCATCCCATAAAGGCTGGTTCTGGGTAGAAAAATGCTGGCCTGGCTATCCTCCTCCTCCTGCGGTGTCCCATGACTACTGCTGCGAGGAATGGTATATTCATCGTAGCGTCTGAGCTTCTTTGTTGTTTGCACGCACAAAGAAGTGCCTGGGGAAAACACATGTGTCACCACTACAGATGACCATTTAATCAGTATGGGAAACCCAGGCACAATACCCTACTACTACTGGACATGCATATTCCATGAATAACAGAATGGTAGTAGGGTTTTCCATTAATCATCTTATTTGAACTAAAGAACCTTCTCTTTTGTGGTGTGGTTTTAACATCAATCTGTGTTATAAAGAAAACTTGCCATCCATATTATAGGGCCTGCGGTAGCGGCCCTGTAGTTATGGTTAAGTTGCTCAACTCATAGGAAGAACACTTTTAGGGCAGCTTATAACCTTGCTCTCTCTGGACGAATCCTTACCAAAACTTTGCAAAAAAAGCACATGCTGTGGCAAATTTGTAAGGGGGTCCCAAAATGTCTGTTTTCTCCATGGACGCACGTCTACAGCCCAAACCACTGGACAGATTTTTACCAAATTAGCGACAGGAGCGGTGGCTTGGTCCTGAAAGTGGGCTTTTGTAAATTTGGTGTAAATCCGTCCAGTAGTTTTTTTAAAACAGACCAAAAGTAGGTAAAAAGAAATGAGTGATATATAGGTTTGGGCCGCAGACTCACTTCCCTGTTCGGTCCACGGGTGGCCTCCAATTGGTCAAGAGAGTGACGTGATGTCCATGGACATTGGTGGCGCCCACTGATTGGATGGTGAAAAGCGTGAAGTGCGTCAGATTTTTGGAAACGTCTGCCATGTTGGATTTATGGACATCCGCCAGTGTCCACGAACATTGCGGTAAAAGCCTATTAAAAACACAACATTGCACTTGTCAAACTCATCAAACATTCTCTAGGGAGGTGGGGAGTGATGAGGATGGGATCGGATATGGCCATAAGAAGCCAAAAAACAGGTGTTTTTCATCCCTGAAGTCCGCGAACAGTACAGATGTTTGGGGACATCTATGCCTATTTCCGCATTGCATGGTTGGTGAGAAACAGTTTTTGGATGGGTTATAACTTTGGCAACACTTAATAAAACTGCATGAAATTTTGGAAGTTTATTTTAGACCTGATACTGAATGGTTTGGAAAGTGTGGAGCTGTTTTGTCATGAGGGAACAAAATTAGAGGGGTAATACCAAAATATTGTAAAGGCTTATAAATGTAGTGCCATTTGATACATCTGCACACAAGTTTGCAAAACGATTTTAAATCTAGATATAAAAGTTTTTTCAAAGATTGGTGGGATTCTGTCAAGAGGCTGCAAAAATAGAGGGGGATCCCAAAATATTGTAAAGTCTTATAAATGTATAAATGTGGTGCCATTTGACGAATCTGCACAAAGGTTTGAAAAAAGATTTTAGATCTAGATATACATGCATTTGTAAAGTTTCATGGGATTTTGTCAAGATGTTGCTAAATTAGAGGGTGGGTCTCAACATTTTTAGATGGCTTATATCTTTGTTGCCATTTGATGAATGTGGAAAAAGGTTTTCAGAATGACTGTAGGCACACCCTTGAATGTTTGTGCAAAGTCTGAATGCAATTTGTCAAGTGTGGTCTAAGTTGAATAACTATTGTATGTACATACATTGTGACACTTTTGAAAAAATAAAACATTGGCAGATTTCCAGCAAACTTGTGTAAGGAGTATTGGCACAGACCTTAAAGCAAGGTTTTGCAAATTTGCCTATGGTTTATTTTTTGACAAGTGCCATAATGAAGGTACAAAAAACAGTGATATACCTTTGGTGACTGAGGTATATAGCCTGTGGCCAGGGGCAGTGGCAAGATTGTCCGGGTCATGGCATAAGGTCATGACCCGGACAATCTGGCCACTGGCCATGACCACGATGGACGACAAATGGGGTTAAAGTGGCCATGCCCACCTGGCACCAGCATTTGGTAAAGTTATTCGAAAGTGGGATAGGTTTGAAAGGGGAAAACAAATCTGCTCTTGGTAATATGGTCATAGGGTTCTCTCTTCGCATTCTGCAGGCTGCCTTGGAAAGGGAAGAGGGGCTCTGTATGGCGCACTGCCTTTCCATTCCATGGTGGTCATCTTGGAAAAGGATTTTCCTTCCTACAGCGGAACACCGCAGGTGACCCGATGTAGGAAGAACATTTATTTTTTTGTACCCAAGGTTCCTGCTTTGTGACCCCAGAGTGCTAATGGCCTTCATCCACCATTGCAGGGGCTGAAATGGGGCATAACTTTCCGGAGCTCTCGTTATCTGCCCCCGCTTTGCTTGGGCCAGTAACTTGGGCTGCCGGGTCGTTATCGCCAGTTCCAGTCCTTCGAACAGGGGATGAACGAACTATTATTCCCATTAGTATAACACAAAATGCTAATGGGAATTTGGAAAATCTTATTGAGTATATGTGCTTTACTGAGAAATGTAAAGTACATGTAGTTTATAAGATTTATTTTTAGTTCTATTTTTTTACTGTGAAAGGTGGTTCCTAAAGGAACCTTTCTTTTGTTGTTTTTTTAATGTCATTGTTTTTGCAGGCAAGGTTAGAACAGGAATCGTACAAAAATATTGCCCTCATTCGTGCGCCCCCGCAGTTACTGTGACTTTGGGGGCGCACAAAATGAGGGTGACATTAATTGTGCCCAAGCAGTGCAGGGGTTGCTGGGGTGTCCCCCGCTCTGCTTAGGCACTGTAACGGGGGTCGGGAGTTGTGGGGGTGTCCCCCGCTTACCATTTTGGTAAGCGGGAGACACTAAAGAAAAAAAAAAGAACCCTGTGTCGTCATCTCTAACCCACGTAAGTGGGAGGACCGGACGCTGCATGGGTAGCAGGGTGCAGGCGGCACACACAGAAGTGTGCTGTGTGCGCTGCCGTGAACGGTAAGTTGGGGGAATGGGGGTGGGAGGTAGGAAGGGAAAATCAGGCTGGGGAGCGGGCACAGTGATCTATATGATCACTGCGCCGAGAAGTAACTGTTGTCGGCATATCGGCCATCGCAGTTATGGGCGGCACAGTGATCACATAGATCCATTAGAACGTATTGTGGGAAGGAAATTAGGGACGAGGCACCAAGCATTAATACGGAGGGGCAGTTGGACAGGGGAAGATGCTGCGCGTGTGTTATTTCTAAGGTAGGGGAGAGTGTTTCTCATGCTCCCTGATTACAGCTTCAAACCCATTTCGAAATTGCTTCCCCCTGCACAGTGGTTTGTTGCAGTTTATGCAGAGGACTATTGTATTCAAAAGATATGGATCAACATCCTCTTTAATGGCTTGCAAGGTAGCTGGTGGGATATTGTGTCCCACAGAAGTAGGTTGTGTGGTTACAGTATTGGTTAAGGAAGATGAGGTGGAGGAAGACAGCCTACTACTTGCTAAGAAATGAACAACCTTTCCGAGAGCATTGCAGTGGTTGGATTTGGTGTGGCGGCACATGGAGGTGGTCCCGTAGGAGTACTGTCCAGGTAGTCCTCGACTGAGTCCAAAGTTGCACTGAGTGCATTTCAGTTCGGTAGATTTAGCCTTTGGTACATTCCTAACCTTGGTAAAGAACTGCCACACTGATTCTCTCTGGGTGCTAGAGGTAGGCACTTCCTCTACCTCATCTTCTTAGACCTCTTCATTGTTTTTGGAAGTACTGCACTTTTTTTTGTTCTGTAGGTCCCCCAGCTGGTGGTGGTGTTGGCTCTTGGGGAGGATGGATAGCAAAAGCTGATGCCATTTTTGAGATAAATAGCAGCTTTGCTAATATTCTTCCAAGTATGTGCTTTTTACTAGATTGTTAATGGATAATGAGGAAGAATGGGTGTAGGAGCTGTGCAAGAGTACGTTTTGATCTTGAAAATTCCTACATCAGTAGAAAATGCAGTTCCAAACTGTCCTCAAAGCACAGACCAGAACACGAAGTGCAGACACTTTCACGGATACGTCATCATGCCGCGCGTGAGCACATGGTCACGATGCACTGTTGGAAGGTCCATGATGATGTCAGCCATTCGCGGATGTCGACGGATGAAAAAACAGTGGAATCAATTGCAAAATGTGTACAGAAGTGTTAAAAATTATGCTAGAAGGTGGGAAATTGCAGAGTTTTAAGGTGAAACGTTGTAGCTTGGTCCGAAATGCTGCTATATTGGGGTAAATATGATATTAGTAAGCTGTAGGAAAATAGCATGCACTGGTAAAAACCCATGAAATTCACTCAAAATCTTTGTTAAAGGGACGTCATGGTTAAGTTGCACTATCAAAAAACTATGTAATTCACTGAAAGAACTTTGTTAAAGCGACGTTATGGTTACAATTTTAAAACCCAAAAACCTCAGAAATTCGCCAAAACCTCAGAAATTTGCCAGTTATGGTAAGCTAAGCAACAAATAACTCCCACCGCCATGGTGCACTGCTAATACTAACATCCAGGACATCAAAGATGACATCACAAATATCATTTATGACATCACTGATGACAACACATGTGAAATTAATTTTGATGAAAAGTGTCCATACAATGGGTTGCATTTATAATGTTGGTAACAAGATGTCAGGGGTGATCGGGAGACCTATCATGAACTACTTAATCTATTAAATAATGTACTCATCTAAACACCATTTTATGGGAGTGTTGTTGTTAATACAGGAACCTAATGAAACATACACATAGGCAATGGCTTCAGCATGCACCATAGGAGTACAATATTTATAATCTTGTAATTTTGGATAGTACAATAAGGAATGGTACCTTATAACAGTGTTGAGTAATGTTAAACATGTAATAACTAGCTAACCACTCAAGACTTACTACACACTTTTGCTAGTACAAACAATACATGTGAAGACCTGCAATGCATACACGCCAGAGGTAAACACAGAGAAACTAAAGTAAGGAAGAAAGAAACAGTATCATCAGAAAATGTTAATAGCATTAAAGTTTATCTTCATGTGTACAAATGAATTGTGTGTTTGTGGCCTGCTTATTTCTCCATGGATGTGCACCATGAGCCCAAACCCTAAGGAAAGTACTTTAAGAACATATGCCAAGGTTAATGTTTAGATATACAGAACCTTTTGAATTTTAATATTCTGACTGCCAGTGAACAAAACCACCTGGCCTAGATATGTCAGTGAACAAAAACCACCTGGCCGAGATACGTTATGTCATCAGTGATGTCATCAATGACATTTGTGATGTCATCTTTGATGTCCTGGATGTTAGTCTTAGCAGTGCACGGTGGTGGCGCAAGTTAATGTTGCTTAGCTTACCATAACTGGCACATTTCTGAGGTTTTGACGAATTTCTGAGGATTTTCGGTTTTACTTGTAATCATGACGTCCCTTTAACAAAGTTTTCTCTGTGAATATCATAGTTTTTTAGTAGCGCAACCTAACCATAATGTTCCTTTAACTAAGTATTTTCAGTGAATCTAATATACACATCATCTGTTTTATCATATAACAATACAATACACGTAATTAAAAATCCATAATGACAGTAACGTGCTCAGCGGTTAGGTTAGTGTGCAAAAAAATGAATTGTTACATTCCTTATCACTTGACAATATCTAAAGACGAGTAGGAAACACAACTTGAAATTTAATTTATCAAGTTTATAGATGCAACTATGTTTCTGAATTCTCTAATCTACACATATTGCATCAGTTTGATCTGCCGTTACACAACTCTCCTGAAAGTAAACGTCCTCACAGGTCTTTACACAATGACAAGCAATGTACCCTTGTAATGAGGCTGAAATACGATGTGTCAACATTTTATGTTGATGGCGTTCCTGACATTTGCCATATCAATGTTCAAACAACAAAAAAGAGAAAGTTCTTCATTGTGCATAGGAAGGGTATGCTGGTGTGAGAGTGGGGGCACAGACGACATTTGGGTGTCACCATGGGTCACAACTGCAACCCCTGAGGTATCCCTTGCTACCTCATTGGTTTCCCTTGATGTCCCTACAAAAACGAAGAAAAACATATTTATTTTTTAAGTGGAAGTTCCTGGGCTGTGACCAGAGCTCTTTGTTTCTGGAGTGGCTGGCTTTCTTGTTCAGGCCTCTGAAAAAAACAGGGGGTTCTACAAATGTAACACCTTGAACAGTGACCATAAATAGGAAAGAATAGGAATAACAAATAATTTGTCTTTCTGGAATTCTATACAATAATTGTTAGACTCATTAAATGTTTAGCCTGTTCTTAAAAACCTCAATTTCACAATGCAGACAAACACTTGCAAAAAGCATTTATAGTAGAATAAGCATCAATTTCAGCCTATGTATTTGCAGTTAAAGCATGTTCTTTTCTGCCGTTGTCTCTGTTATGATCATCCCAAGACATTCCATATCGGTGTCCTCGATGACTTGACAAAATGGTTGTGCCTAAAAGCTTGTGTATAGTGTAGACATGTTTGACCATATCACGTAAAGGGGCCCTTGATTATTTAAGTGTGCCACAATGAATGCTTTGTTGTAAAGTGTCTATCTTTCCTATCTCCCAGGCATACTGTTCAGGACGTTTGTGTGCATGTATGAGGTAATGCAAGACCAGAGTACGGGATGCCGTGTGAGTGCGCTGCTTGCCGTGTGCTTCTCTAAATTCTTTAATACCCAGTTAGGAACCCTCCCAATGGTATGTATTTTGCCAGCCTCTGAATCCTGAAATGTAGATCACTGCATGCTTGACATGTGGCCAACTTCGAAACAGTCCTGCAGATGAACTGACCTGCTGTTAAATCTCAGTTACCAGTTTAATGGTATCTACTAGAGAGTGTAATTTGCTTTCTGACTTTGAGAACATTCAGACATGTAATTGCTTATTTTACTATACCCGGTAAGAAAACTATAGCCAGTAAGATAGCTCAGTGGGTTGAGCGTTCACTGTTGAGATGTGTGTGTGATCTCCAGGTTGCAGGTTTGAGTCCCGGCAAGGCCAACTGAGCCTTTCACCCTTTGGTGGTCGACAAATGAATAACAAACACAGGTCGGATGATATTGTATGTATATTTGTTCTATATAAAGTGCTTAAACATAAGTGCTATACAATAAAACATCATTATCATTTGGCCTTGGACGTCTGCTTGCATTCACAGTAATTTGGTGATAGGGGCCTATACACATTGTTATTAACGACACATATGGTGATCCATTCTTGTATGAAATGCATATAACATTACAGTGATTTTATGCACATTACTTGGAGCTGCTCCATGTACTGAGGGTATAGTGCCTGTCTTAAATATACTGTCATCCAAAGCACTGCACTCATCAGTGCTACGGATGACACTTAAGAAAACAGTAACATCCGGAGAAGGGATATTATGATTGGCAGAAATAGCCAGACGTGGAAAGGGACCTGCCCCTTGTTGGCCGTGACCAACAGAGCGCACTTACATGAGATCTGCGACAAAGACGCCGCGCCAAAACAGGTGATGCCTGAACGGCCGATCCAGCATGTTTAGCTTCATGCCTTTTATGTACACACTTCCTTCACACAACAAAGCTTAAACTTACATTCTCTTTTTTTTCAATGTGAAAGATATGGCCAAGAATAGGTTTTTGTGATTCTTACTCACTCTCTCACTACCATCTCATTAAGAACTCTCAGCGACTTCCAAGCTTATGCTTTGTGCCATGTCAGCATGATAGCTTGGCCAATAAAAGTTAACCATACTTGGATTTTGTGTATATTGCTTGATGAAGTCACATCTTGGTTCAGCTGTGTTACAAAGGTTCATTAACATCTAGAATCAGTGGGAAATCGGTCAAGGCCTGTGCAATTTGGATTCTTATGAGGTGGCTGCATTGTGCTATATAATGTGGCAATGTGTATTCAAAAGTCTGAAAAAATCACATTTCATTGAAATGTTGATTTTACATAGAGGGTGTTTCTGTCACAAATTCATAGAAGTTTGTTAAGTTATTGATGCAAATTCCATTCTTCATGCCTGCTTTCTGTGCCTTTTAATTCATGCATTTCACTGAGAATACACATTTTCAATGAGTTTGCTTCGTGCACATTTAATAGCGTTGAAAAGATAAACTGATGCATCCATATGAAAGCTAAAATGCTCATTGTGCACATTTTAGGAAACGTGTTTGTCTTCCTTTATTATATTTTTCCTACTCTCTCATATACTGTTTTAAAAAAAAACACACACACACACACACACACACACACACACACTCTCTCTCTCTCTCTCTCTCTCTCTCTCTCTCTCTCTCTCTCTCTCTCTCTCTTAATTTTAGGTCTCCGAGGTGAAACTCGGATCTCTTGTCAGCTCTCAATCAGTAATAGCATGCTTCTGTTTGTATTGCAGCATTTCTGCACACCGCTTCTATCTGCAAATAAGTGTGTACTGCACCACCCAGTCTTGCTCAGCTACCAATTCCCCAATATGGGCATCTGTACACTGCATGTCGCATACTGCCTCATTAAGCAGCCAAAGACCAGCAGCGACTGATAAGGTAAGTGTGGTGTAGATAGGGGGTACAGCCATTACTGTATTCCATTAACTACGCCACCTCTCTCATTACATCATTACCTAGAATTCTACTTCCCCAGCTTTTAGCCTATTTATTCTTATCAGGTATAGTTACCATTTAAGTTGTAAAAGGCATCCCTTTGAAACTAGCCTCACTCTGTAGGGAGACCATACTTGGTAGTAAGGCAATTGTGTTAGTTGGCCACAGTTTGCATTTCGGACAGATTTAACTGGTTAGATATGTGCAAATTAGCATGCATCACATTCAGATAGAATGTGGAGATTAGCATGCATCACATCCAGATAGAATTGTGGAGATTAGCATGTGTCACATCTAGATAGAATTGTGGAGATTAGCATGCATCAAACCTAGATAGAATTGTGGAGATTAGAATGCGTCACATCTAGATACAATTGTGGAGGTTGGCATGCATCACATCTAGATACAATTGTGGTGATTAGCATATGTCTCACCTAGATAGAATTGTGGAGATTTGCATGCATCATATCTAGGTAGAATTGTGTGCAGATTAGAATGCATCACATCTAGGTAGAATTGTGGGAATTAGCATGTGTCACATCTAGATAGAAAGTTAAGAGACTAGCAAGTGTCACCTCTAGATAGTGATACCACTTATAAAAATGTCACCCATCTGCATACACCTCTCAAACTCTCAACCAAACACAACCATATATCTTCAGCACAACAAACCACAGGCACTTCACTACACCGCGACAACAAAACAAAACACACATAGCCTTGCACAACAGCATATGATGTCTACCAACTGAAAAACACACCTAAACTCAGCGAACAGGGTAAACTGTACTGAAGCTGCCAACAGCACATCACAGATCTCTTTCTCTTTTCTCCTCCTCAGTCCCACTAACCTCCACCCCCTCACCCTCTTGCCTGACAGGTCCTTCAAAGAGCCAGGGGACCACGCAGGTGGTAATAGTCCATGGTATAAAAAACCTTTACCATAACATAACATTAGTATGGGAAGCCGTTAACGTTAAAATTACACCTTTACTAATATGACACAGTGAAATTATACATGTATTTGGTATCAGTAATGTGTGCATTGAGATGAATATAACTTGCATTGAACTGAATATAAAATGCATTTAAATTCAAGGAATGGTCTGAACAGCACATACACTGAAATAAATAGGACATACATTAAAATGAATATCAACCACACTGAAATGAATATGACCCTCAGTAAAAAGATTATGGGAAGTGCTGAAATGAATGTTTCATACACAATAATGAATGCAGGATGCGTTGCAATGGATATGCCACCCAATTTAAACAATTGTATTATGTGTTGAAATACATGTAGCATGTATGTTACAAAAAATGTAACATGCACTGATATTAATATGACATGCATTGAAATTAATATAACATGCACTGAAATTAATGGCATGCATTGAAAATAATATGACAATTATTGAATTGAATATAACATGGATTGAAATGAGTGCAACAGCTATTAAAATGAATATGATAACTTTCGGAATGGCTATAACATGGATTGAAATGAATATAGCATGCATTGAAATGAATATGACAAGCACTAAAATGGATATAACTAGACTTAATAAACACAGCTAAATCAGCAGTGATGGCATGCACATCTGGGAGAGCAAAAAAACTGAAGATGCTTAGTATACTCAGCAATGGTTCTGTAATCACACGAGCGACAGAATTTGACATTTGCTTCTCTGAAAATTGGAAGGGGTTGGCACACTTACACAAACAAAACACCAACATGAGACAAGCATTGGGGGAGTATCACGCTTTATAAGGATGTGTCAAGGGCAACCGCTCGGAATGATCATGGAAGTGTACTGGGCACAGATAAAGGCAGCAACCAACTATGGAGCCTCACTGTTGGGGTTTGAAAATGTATCTGCACTTGAGACCACTTGAAAATAACTTTTTTCAGAAATTGTGCCCCAAATTATGTTGTGCATGTGGAGCTCGGGGCCACCGGGATTGGGGATGACTGGCGTGGAGCTCCACTTATGCACTCACTGAGCATTTGGTCAATTGCAAGAGCTCTAGCGACCCAGTAAATTATAAGAGTTCTGATGTTGGGTGCTTTGTGAATGTTGAAATCAAGCTAACATTTCTAACCTTGAGTGCCCTGTGAATTTGCTGACAACGGAGGGGTGAGGTTTTGCAGAAGGAGTTTATGTGATTTTATTAAGGCTAGACACAAATCAATGGGGCTGCTGTTGGGTTCAAATAGAAAACAAGCCATAATATCAAAAATGGACATCTGCAGCCCTATTTAATACACAACAGCAATTCAGTAGTTCGCTGGATCTTGACAAGAGCACGCGTCAACCTATTGTTGTTGTGAGCCCATACAAAGAACTGGCAGGTTTATGTTCTGAACTCAGTCTGCCCGTGTTAGGATACTGCTATTGAAGATCGTTTGCATTTTGTTCTATTCTGTCCATGCTACATGGAAATTAGAAGGCAGGCATTCATGCCACTATTGGTAGAAGCCAGATTTATTCAATGCCGTTCGGCCCTTACTTTTTTACTTCGGTCCGAACCGTGTATTGTTGCCTGGTACTTTCTCACATATTTGAGGAGGGCGGGAACTTTGGAAAATGTACTGTGGATGCGCTTGTGTAGGATCATTGCTTACTATAAGCACCTCGAGCGCAAAGCACTTGATGCTTAGGATGCATTTTATGTTGCCCTGTTTAGCTCAGCCTTAGTTTGCTCCTTGCATAGTTAATATGAAGCAGTTTGATGTTTTCTGTATTGATCTGTTCTGTTTGGTGTATGAATTGTAGCACGATTTTAAGTATGATTGTATCTGTCTGTACTGACTGTATGTTATTTTATGGTTATTTAACCGAAATAAAGCTGACGTGATGATGGATATAGCATGTATTGAAATTAATGTGGCATGCATCGTAACGCATATGGCATGCATTGAATTGAGTATGACAACCATTGAAAGCAATATAACATGGACAGAAAATATTATAAACTTGATTGCAACTGGGGCCGTGGCTAGCAGCATATGAAGTGTTGCCTGCATGGTCTGCTCCCGCCTGTCCTGTGTTGATTCGATTGCATAGCAAGTGCTACTGCAGGAACTTCGGTGAAACTTGGGGAAAGTGTGGAGGAATCCCACACGAGTGCCCAGCTTGGAGGCATTGAGCAGCGCAGTGGGGCACGACAGTGTGGACTTCAATGGTGCCATTGTCCAATATGTCGGCCATGATGAAGGGGTGAAGACAGATGCGTAGCAGGGGTCGGATGCCGTGTGATGCCTGGCATACATCCGAGGGCTGCATCAGGTCAGAGGAGGAGACAGTGGCTGAGAGGAGCAGCAGAGGCTCACACACAGAAGAGGATGGCCGCCCGACTGTCAAAGTGCCTGTGCTGGAGAAGACGTGGAAGGATAAGTGCTACCAGACCCCCGCCGGCACCGGGGACCACATCCCACATATCAGGCAATTGCGAGCTGCATACATACTGGCCCGGCTACCTTAGGGGGATGACTGGAGAGCGGGCCATACACAGTTGGGCTTGGCCCACACAGCTGTGATGTGTGCATGAATAACTGAGCCCCGGGAGCAGGGATTATTGCTGTGTGGGTCCGGAGGCCATGACTCCATCTGCGCTCCGGGATCCGGATGCCTTCCCTGACTGTAGTGACCCGAGCCACAGGGTGAAACATTACCACGATGTTTGCACTCTAAAGTCCTCACGTACAAAGGACAGAGCGCAAACACTGAACACTGAGACCCGGGCCGTGGGGTGAAACATTGCAATCCCTTTTGAGCTCCAGAATCCTCACGCATAGAGGCATGCCCTGAATAAAGGGACCTGAATCAAGGCGAACAACACGACAAGCAGTCCTGGGGATCCTCAGGCTATGCGGAATCCCCAAGCTTAGTGTACTGGATGAGCGCATGGTGCACATGGGCCTGAGCAGAATTGTGACGACAAAGATAGCCCTTGCGATCCCCATGCAATGAGAGACTGCGCATATGCAGCATACTTGTATGACAATGGCAGCACAGGAGGCAACACCCAGCTAACTCTCCTTGTAACAATAACAGACTTGTGGACAGCAGCCATACTGGGCGCAGAGCCAAGAACAGACCAAGACAAAAGCCCAAGGGTGCACAATTGATGTCGGGCACAGCAGAAGGAACAACTTTAAGGCACTAAAACATCTGGGATAGAAATAGCGACAGGGGGGTATGGTGAGCCTTTACACGTGTCATACAAACGAGGAGCTTCAGCCTGTGCTGGGCCACAACTAATACAGAGCTATTCACACGCAAATCCTCAGAGCAGTAGCTCGGGCGGAAAGACGACGAGAAATCACAGCAAGTTCGATGCCTCCCAAGTCAGCTAAACTGAAATCAAGTCAATCCACGTTAGTCACCTTGGCTAAGGCAAAGCAACAGTCCCCTGGTAGCGACATGGAACCAGCGCAGGCGAAATGGGGTGAGACTATGGAGCTGCATAATCTGGCAATGCAGGGAATAGCTGACTTGAAAGCCTCCCTGGGCACACAGATTGCAACAGTGCAAGTAAATGTCAGACTGCTGCATCAGGATGTGCAAAATTTGGTGGAGCGCACTGCCATGCTGGAGACCCAAACAAAGGAAAATACAGGTGAGCTACGTGAGACGTGAGACGTGGGCCGATGTCCATATTCTGCAGCAGAAGGTCAGTCTTCTGGAAAAAAGGATGGTAGAAGCAGAACGGCGTGTCAGGAGGAATAATATATGCATAGTAGGCTTACCCGAGGGGGAAGAGAGCGCTGACCCTACGTTTTATATTGAAAACATACTACTTCAAGAGATTGGGCCTGGAAACCTCACGCAAGGCTTCACAATTGAGAGGGCACACAGAGCACTAACCAGTCGCTGCCCTCCAGGTACACCTCCAAGTCCAATCATCGCTAATGTCCTGAACTTCAAGGAGAGGGAGACAATATTGGCATACTCCAGACAAGAGGGCAAGCTGAAAAGGGCTTCAGCAGATTTGGAGGTCTATCCTGACTATACTTTCCAAGTCCGAAAAAGCAGGGTGCAATTTACAGCGGCCAAGTAATGGCTCCGAGCAGCAGGCCTGAAGAATATGTTGATCTACCCTGCATGACTCAAAATCATACATAAAAATGAGACCTGGTTCTTTAAACTTCCAGAAGAAGCTCAGGCACGGATGGATAGGGAGAAGGTATGCTCTGGTGGTAAATAAGGAGAAGACACTGATGAGAGATGTAAAGGGAGCTCCATGCAACCGATGTCCGCAAGCAGCTATGGTATTCACACTGAACTGAGGCGAGACAATGTGCTCCAGTGACACCGCCACCGGGGGATACCCTGAAGCAAAGGATCACTTGCTAAAAGTGGGGCTCTCCCTGGAACATACCTTTTGTGCTTGCTGACTCAGTTCTTTTCCTGTACATGGCAGGGCTCCAGTGATGTATAACAGGATGAGGAAGATTGTACTCGTGGCTGCTGCAGCCACACACCCGGAGTTCCTTTTCTTCCTAGGGGCACTTGTTTTTGTGCCTATCAACTGTGCACTAACCTCAGGCTGGTCGCCTTGGGGCGAAAGGTGAGAAAGGGACATACCTGAGCAACGGGAACGCAGCTGGGCAATTGTTTATTGTTGGGGGTGTTGTTTTTTTGGGAGGAGAGGGGTTTGCCTGCACACATGTCATGGTGATTAGTAGTGTAATACCTTTGTTTGGAACACGTCAAAAGGAGGAAGCATAGATGGGTGTCAGGTGGGGTAGGAGAAGCCAGGTAGAGGGGGAGAAAAGCCAATGGCTCGATCTGTGAATGTCCTCACATGGAATGTGAGGAGTTTGAATGCCTACGTGAAAAGAAACAGGGTAAATGTGTACCTCAGGAGATATAACGTGGACATAGCCTTGCTGCAAGAAACACACCTCATAGCTGACAGGTAGATACTGCTGGCAAAGAAATTGGGGAGGTGGGTTCTGGATTCTACATACTCAGCTTACACAAGGGGAGTTTTGATATGGATTGTGCCCTCAGTACCCTTTAAGGTCACCCATGTTATTATGGATAATGAGGGCAGGATGGTGGTAGTACAGGGCCTTCTTGAACAGCTGGCTACCTGTCTCAGTTCTTCCAAACCCTATATCCTATGTTGGGCCCTTACAGGGATAGTAACATAATATGGGAAGGTGACTTTAATTGTATGCTAAACCCTCTCCTGGATCGATCAGACATGAAATATACTAGACCAGCTCAACCTGCTAAAACCCTGCAGACAACTGTAGACTCCTTTGCCTTGGTAGATGCCTGGAGAGCTCTACATATGGACACAAGGTATTAATTGTACTATTCTGCAGAACATGTGGTGCACACCAGAATACATTACTTTTTGTAGGATGCAAACTAGCCCATCTCTTCACAAATGCACAGTACAAAGGAAGAGTTTTGTCAGATCATGCACGATTTAGACTGCAATGGCAGTATGTGACCCCTAGAGGTGGCTCAGAAGTGAGTCACCCAAAGACCCCTCATTCCATGAATGCATCAAAGATGGTATTATTGATTATATTTCGGATAACAAGGGAAGCATTCCTAGCGCATGGACCTTCTGGGATGTGCTGAAGGTAGTGATTAGAGGAACTGTCATAGTGGGATCAAACAGTGTCCAAGCAAGCATAAGCAGATATTTGACCGCTGCTGAGGAAATCTTGAGACAACTGAAAGAAGCTCAAGAGCAGCTATCAGGCAAGAATGCAGAGGTCTTTGCACTAAAAAAAATGCATTGACTTCTGGGAGCGGTTGGGTAAACACAGTTTTGCAAGACATACTGAGAGGCAACATATAGAGGGAGAAAAACTAGGCCATCCGCTGGCATGTCTGTATAAAATGGAGGATAAACAGGGGCCCATACACTCTATATACACAAAACAAAGACACCTGTGCCATACCCAGAAGAGCGTCAATAATGCGTTTGTTTTGGAATTAGGAGAGATCTGGGGCCCATATAGAAGACGTGCTGGACGAGATAGCATTTCCAGTGCTGAGTAAGGAGGCGTGAGATAGCTTAGAAGCACCCATCTCCCTAGATGATATACTAAGCACGATTGTAACCCTGCCAATGGGGAAGACTCCAGGAATATATGGGCTACCTGGGAAATTCTATAAGGAATACACCCAGGAACTGGCCCCTCACTTGCTTAGTACCGTTAATGATTCTTATGAGGTGGGGGTTTTCCCACTGAGCTTGAGGGAATCCATCATCATACCTCTTCACAAGCCTCCACAAGCCTCATGAAAAGTGTAGCTCTTATAGGCCCCTGTCAATGCTCAATCAAGACAGCAAGATACTCACATCAATATTTGCAAATCGAATGAAAAAAGTGATACATTATTTCGTGCTGCAGGACCAAATGGGCTACATACCAGGATAGAGCATGTCCTGGAACCTGAGACGACTGCATCACGTGTTAGATAGAATGGCACCCTGGGATACACTGTGCACCATAGCCACTCTAGATGCATTTTAGGCATTTGACTCTGTTAGATGGGACTGGCTCTATGCAACTTTTCACAGGTTTGGGTTTGGGCAGACATATATCATGTGGTACAGCTAGACCGGTTGCTAGGGTCAAAATGGGGAAACATATTTCTGAGGCATGGAAATAGGAGAAGGGGACAAGACAAGGTTGCCTGTTGTCGCCACTGCTCTATGTCCTAGCCATAGAACCGATTGCCCAGCATCTCATGGCGGAATATGTAGAGGCAGGTATTGAAATAGGCGGGACCAGGCATCTGATATCCCTGTGCGCGGATGATACACTGTTGTGTATTCAAAACCTTGGAGATCATTTTGAATTGTTACTAGAAGCAACGGCACTCTTTGCAAAAACTGTCAGGGATTAAGATTAGCATGGACAAATCAGCCTTGTTTCCCCTGGCGGGGCTGCACAGGCTAGCTATTAGGGCACTGCCTGTGCTTACCCTATGATGGGACGTGACCACGTTTAGGGAGTCAACATGTATCATGACCCTGAGGTGGAGTACGCACAGAACATGGAGGGGGCATTGGATGGTGTCAAGAGTTCTATGAGGTTTTGGGCTAGACTGCCCCTTTCACTGATGGGAAGGGCAGTTCTGTAGAAGATGGTAGTGGTGCTCAGGTTGCTACACTATTTGCCCCGTTCTCTTCACACTTCAATCTTTTTTTAAAACCTTAGATAGTATTTGTAGAGGTTTCCTGTGGCAAAACGGGAGGATTCAAATAGCGTTATCACTACTGCTCAGGCCGCATGCTCAGGGCGGCATCAAGGTTCCACAGTTTCAACTATACTATGTGGCGGGACAGGTACAGTTTGTAGTGGACTGGTTGGCATACAACCCTACACCGAACACGTTGATGCTGCAGCCCATAGGGTTGTGTCATTACCTGAAAGAATTGGTTTGGTTCAGGAAACCCAGTGGAGGCTGTTGGCTGCACTCTGTGTCCCAGGGGTTGAAAATGTGGGATAGAGCTTTGACGGCAATGGGCTCACAGACCCAATTTCAGTGCCAATTTTCAAATCCCACTGGTCTCGGTAGTAGTATCAACAAAAAGCAGGAGGAGTATACGCACCACGTGGGAAGCTTGCAGGATGGCTACAATAGGGGATCTATTGTAGGATTTGTCTTTTGTACCCTTTGCAGAGTAGATGGAACACACTGGACTACATAAAGGCCAATACCTGTTAAATAGCACAATTAAGAGGGAGATCGTTTTTAGATGGCCTGCATATAGCTAACTGATGGGGAGCACGCAGTGGTAGATGTCCTATATGACATAGCTCAAGGGGGCACTCTATATTGCGGCTAAATGAACTCTTGCTGAATAATGGGTCTCCCTCCCCCTAGCGACATGGGGTAAATGGGAGGACGACCTGGGAGCAGAGTTTACAGATGCACAATGGGGGCAGGTGCTGGGATTCCATAAAAGATTGTCAGGAAATATTAAATGAGACAGACTGTTAAGGATTTCAATCAGGCAATACACCCTGGACTCAGCCTAGTATGCAGGCCACAACTGAAATGCTTATTTTGTATAGGTTCAATATTTGAGAGATACACCACTCATATCACACCCCCTTTTCAAATACACCGGGTCACAATGGACCAGGAACCAGGCTGGTAGGTAAAAGTAATATTTATTTATTTAGAAATTCAAGAAAATCACACACTTTTAAATATATCAATGGGGTGATAAGAACAATATGACTGGAAGCAATGCACTTAGTTTAACCCTCTATTGACACAACTACAAAACAACAGGGAATAGGAGCACTTTTGATTTTAGGTAAGATAACACTGGAGTTAGAATTTCCCCCTGCAACGTTCCCTCAACCCACAAATAATCAATTTTAAGTCGATAAACAGAAACAGCAGGTAATCAGGAATGACAAATAAGAAACAGAATAGAAATCTGACTTTCCGTCCCCAAACAAGAGAGAAAAACTGATTTAAACACTGGCAAACCTAAAATGACACTCGGAAATGGATGGACAAATAATTAATGTGTCTAAAACACTTGAAAAAAAAACAATTCATTACTGGAGAAACACGGGTAAGATACTAGAAATCGCAAGCAATGGGTTGAGCAAAAGCATACAATTCGAAATTGAATGGAAGATTGAAAAACGTTTATAACTGTTACGATGACGCTCTGGACAACAGGTAAGTCTTCAAGGTAAGTATTTATCAGGATAACAGGAGAGAAAGACCCCCTACAACAACAGAGGACCCTTTTTCTCCAACAAGTAGTTTCAACTGAGAAACTATAGAACTTTAAGAGCAACATAAACACATACAGGTTCTGTGACCTCACCAGAACCTGAGGCGATAAACATTCCATGGCATAGCTTTCCTATACCAACAATGTCCCCAAGTAAGGAACATCACAACACATCTTCCTCTTTTTCAAAAGCCATTTACACCACAAACTAATCCTCACACATGACCTCTTTTCACAGTAGCATCTCTATCTTTATTCCAAACCTGACCACCTTCCACACGCACCGCACCCTTCATAACGGCAACTACTCTGACCGGATCTGAATATAGTGACTCTCCCTTTTTCTTCACCACACCTTTCTTTATTCTTACCCAGTCACCTCACTCCACATGCAACTCCTTTCTGCCTCTTCTTTCATTTTCTCGCATGACCCACTCACTCTTCTTCTTCTTAAGAATATTTCACACCTCATCAATAACAACTTACGACTCCCTGCTCCTCCCTAACCATGGAGGGCACGCCATCGAGAAGGGCTTCTGACCCCTCATGAGTTCGAATGGACACAGGCCAGTGGTCGCGTGAGGTGCCATGTGCAATGCCCACATCCTATTTTGAATGGTCACCAGTTTATCAAAACCACATTGCTCTCCCATGCGGATGCTTTCCATCACACATCTATTCAGTCTTCCAACTATCCCGTTGGTTTCGGGATGATAAAGAGCTTCCCTCTTACGGCTTACTCCACACTTTTGTAAATATGCAGGAAAATATCCACCAGTGAACTGAGTTCCATTGTCAGTAAGAACACTTTCAGGCAGTCCCTCACTTGCAAAGATTTCTTGCAAAACCTTCACTATATTTTCTCCCGATATTTCACGCACAACCTTGAAAATTACCCTCCTGGAAAATAGATCAACCACCAGATCCACAAACCTTCCTCGGCCATACCCTACATCAACAGGACCCAGGATGTCCATGGCTATTTGACTCCACATTTTTGTTGGAACAACGACATCAATCAGAGGTTGTTTTCTAGCTTTGATCCCCTTCCCACTCTTGATACAGAAATGGCATTCAGCTAAACAGTTCTCAACCTCCTTGTCGAAAACCCGGCCACCAACAATCTCATCTTAACACCCCTTTGGTCTTAGTAACGCCAAAATGGCTACTATGAGCTAAGTCGATAATCCTTTTACGAATACCCAATGGAGCAACAGCTCTCTCCAACCTGAACAGTATGTCATCTGCAACAGATAGTTCATCTTTGACCTCCCAATAAGGTCTCTCACCCTCAGCCAATTCAGATGTGTTAGGCCAAGCTGAGGTTACCACATATGTGATCACCTTGTTAATTATCTCGTCCCTTCCTAACTCCACCAACCACTCATGTCTGGACACAACACCCTCTGTGTTCACAAACACCATTTCCATATCCTGAATTTCTAACCCTTCATGAGATGCAACTCTTACGCTTGAAAGATTGTCGGCAAGCATGTTCTCCTTCCCAGGTATAACCTCCACTGTAAAATTATGAGCTTGCATCCTAGTAACCCACCCGGCTACTCTGCGCGAAATCCTGTCTAGGCCTTTAGTTTCAAAAATAACTTTCAACGGCTTGTGATCCGTCCGTAGAACAATCTCCATACCCCACACAAAGTTTCTAAATCACTCAACAGCCCAATAGCATGCCAGAGCTTCTTTTTCAAGAACAGAATATCTCAACTCTGCACCTTTCAGGCCACGTGATGCATGTGCTATCACCTCTTTCGGCCCATCGTCTTTTTTCTGTGAGAGGACTGCACCCAGCCCACCTTCGCTGGCATCAACAGTAATAACAGATAGTTTCCTTGTGTCAAAACATCCTAATGGGCGAGCCATATCTATCTCTTGCTTGATCCTCGTAAATTCTAGATCACACTCTCGATTCCATATGAACTCTTCTCCTTTCCTTAAAATTTTCCTTATTTCCAACACCTTGGTTGCATAGTTCATTACAAACTTTTGATAAAATTCGGTCATACCTAAGAATGAACGTAATTCACTCTTAGTAGTTGGCCTTTCGATTTCACAACACTCTCTTTAGGTTTTACACCCTCAGATGACACCTTGTGGCCTAAGTAATCTACTTTGGAAACAGTAAATGTACACTTTTCTTGCTTTAAGGTGATCCCCCTCTCTTCAAACATTTTCAACACTTTACACAAGCTTTTGTCATGTTCTTGAAGAGTTTCCCCACAAATCAACACATCGTCTTGGAAGCAAAATACCCCTTCACACACTTGAGTAACCGATCCATGATTTTTTAAACACTGATAGGCTGATGCCAACCCAAAAGGCATCCTTCTGAATTGAAACACACCCTCATGAGTGATGAAGGCTGTAAGCTTTCTGCACCCTTCCTCCAATTCAACCTGGTGATAGGTAGACACCATATTAAGTTTCGAAAAGACCTTGCCCCGCCCAACCATGGTTAACATTTCACACATATTTGGCAGTGGATGCCTATCGACCATCACACATTTGTTAAGCTCACACATGTCTATGCATAATCTTAGATCCCCAGAACTCTTGTTGACAACCACCACCGGGGATACCCACTCAACTCCACCTGCCTTCTCAATGATACCCAACTGTAACAATGTCATCAACTCTTTCTTGACACCTTCCCGTAAAGACAGAGGTACCGGCCTAAGTTTCGCAGCAACTGATATGCTATTTCTTTTTAATATGATCTGGTGTAGAAAACCCCTCACCTTCCCCATACTTCCATCAAACACTCCACTGTGCTCTACCACATACTTGCATGAGCTTGCATGTGGTGATGACACCTGATATACTTGTTCTTCTTGGTTGAGATCTAATCTGATGGCAAGATTGTTCTGCTCCCTCCATCCCAGTAAGGATTGACCCTTCTTGGTTATGTACACTTTGCCATCACACTTCCGGCCCTTAAATTCGAATTTGCTCCAAGCATACCCCAGCAATTCAATTCTATCCCGATTGTATCCACCTGGATTTATATCAGGTTTTGACATTTCAGACACTTTACCATACATGTCCTTCTCAAATACACTCCTGGATACCAAAGTAATTTTAAAACCAGAATCCTCCATCACGGAAACCTCATGACCATTCACCTACACCACTGCATACGGATGCCCACAATCATCTGTACTTTCACCCTCCATAACAACATTAACAGTATTGACAACAACATTCTGCATCGGAAGTGTTATTTCCTCCTCAGACGACATTCGATCTTCTTCTTCATTCACATAGAGAACCTTCCTTTGACCAAATTGTCAGAATTTAAAGTTTTTGCAACAGTTCGAGTAGTGTCCCTTCCTTTTACACCTCGCACATGTAGCTCTGCGACCTGGGCACACAACAGAAGATGCAAAATGTGTACTACTCGTGCATCGAAAACAAAGTCTCTCATCCTTTTTTTCTGCCTTCTGTGGTGGAACTTCAGTTCTCTTCTCTTCCACAGCCACTCGATTTGACTGCCTGTTTTTGGTCCTTCTCTTGCTCTTCCCATCCGTCACATTTAAAACTTCGGACTTGCTCTCCTTTGACTCTCCCAATTCGTTTCTGGATAATTTGGCCACACATGCTAATGAATGTTCCACTCGCCTTGCAATGTCTAATACTTCGTCCAAATTTGGCTCATCCCATAACCATATTTCTTTGCGGATTTTATTGGACCTACAGTGTGTCATGAATTGGACGCGTATGTGTTCGTCAAATGCCTCTTGAAATTTGCAAGACAACGCAAGATGTCGCAACGCCGTCACATACTCTTCCACAGATTCTCCGGACACTTGTACACGCATGTGGAAATTATAGCAATCCAACATTGTGCTGGTTTTGGGATTAAAATACTTATCTAGCTTCATCAAAGCTAAATCAAATTCGTTCACAGCATTCCCACTGCCATCCCCAACAGGTTGGGGAAGTGTTTTGTATATTCTTGGGCCCTCATATCCTAGGAAATGCAGTAATAATGCTAATTTCCTTTCACTGGAGTAGGAAGTTTAGCCGGCTGCCTTCATATAGTGTAGAAACCCCTTGCGCCATTGAGCCCACATGATCTTTGCTGGACCGGGAACTGGCATAAAAATCGGTGGCCCAGCTATGCCAGGTAAACCCGCCATTGTCCATGGTTGTGTGATCTTCTAATCTTCTAGCCTTCCTCAGTCAGACAAATACGACTTGGGTGCTACTTGCTTTGCAAAAAAAATGTAACATTTAAATGTGCTTTGATATGAGCCAGATGCAGAGTCAATGGTTGAAAGTGAAGTCTCTTAACTTCAACTGCTTGCCCTGTTGTTTCCTTATGTATCTGTGGAGAGCAAACTTGCAAGTATGAAATCTCCGCTTTTGCCAGCTGCTATGGTCCTTAATACACGCTCGTGCTGCTTAAAGCCTCAAGAGCGCCTCAAAAATAAAATATAGGCTGCTAGGCATTTATGAACTCAGGGCTATCCAGGTGCCGTGAGGCTGTGTATACCCCCACCACAAACTCGCCGGTTGCTGCAGCGCAAACCAAATGAAAGAGAGTTTTCTTTTGTGTTGCGCACCCCCTACCGAATATACGGTAATGCGCTCTGTCTCTTGGCTGCTCACCCCTCCCCTTCTGGGAACGCAAGTCCATTATCGGTCTCCCCCTTTTTTTTTTATAAGCAATGAGGCGAAGAGGGTACGTGACGTCTCACGTCTCTTGGCAGCTGCAGTGGGCAGTACCCAGCAGGGCTACACGGGGTTCAGCTGCAGAGTCAGCAACGCCTCTTGGGAAGTACGAACCAAATGAGAAACGTACTTGCCACTCGACGGAGGACTTGCGGGCGGCGCAAGCACTTGCTTGCTATGGAGACAGCAGACTCAGCGGGGCGGCACTAACTGGATACCAGGACAGCCGGATTTCATTCAGCGGCTGCTGCAACGCTAGGATAAGCGGAGTGGCCCAGAGCATGAAGCAGCTCACGATGGGGTCTCTCTCCCTCGGTGGCCGCTACTATGCTTATGAGCAGCGGAGCGGCATGCAGGCAGGGTCGTTGCTGGGGGTCTCCTGTTATCCCATCCACGTCGCCATTGTTACGATGACGCTCTGGACAGCGGTAAGTCTTCAAGGTAAGTATTTATTAGGATGACAGGAGAGAAAGACCCCCTACAACAACAGAGGACCCCTCTTCTCCAACAAGTAGCTTTAACTGACAAACTATAGAACTTTAAGAGCAACATAAACACATACAGGTTCTGTGACCTCACCAGAACCTGAGGCGATAAACATTCCATGGCATAGCTTTCCTATACCAACAAAGTCCCCAAGTAAGGAACATCACAACAATAACCAAAATGACACATTGTAAAACTACACACTTGTGCAAATCCCGCCTGAATTTACCAAAACGGTTTTTAATAAAAACATGTGAAATATTGTAAATCTGAATGTGGTTTTTGGGTTGGGGTGTAGCTATGGATCCTACATACAATATGAACATGAAATGAGGTCTTGCAACTCCAGCCTAGGTGTTTTAAACTTGTTTAGTTTCTTACTTTGTCTTGAATTAACCCAACCAATGACAGAAGATATCCTATGTGTGTATCGTCACCACTAAAATAACTCCTTTACATTGCTAAGTAAGCAGGCTTTCATTAACAATTGAGTTTTAAACAGGTATTATTTTTCCTCTTCAGTCAGCACACCCCATGTTTCCACATGTGTCAAAAACTACTATAATTTCTTTCTTTAATTCGGTTGGCAGATCCTCATATTGACACTGTTTTGGCAGCTGAAGTCATTTTCCTTACAGCAGGACTCTTATCTAAGTATAGATACAATTCTCATTGACCTGGCTCAGAGGGTAAAACGTCTCTTTGAACTGCTGCACCTGGATACATTTTGTCAAGAAATACATGCGTGTTTCCTGTGCGAGTGAAAATGAAGTTGCTTTTGATTTCTCTGAGAGCTGGTTTTAACTGGGTCTTTACTCACAGTGGTTTCATAATGACAGATGAAATTGGCATCAAAGCAGCATTTTGAAAGGGTGAAAACAGTTTCATTTTGAAGGGGATTTTGGCTTTTGCAGCAATGGCAGGCTTTCCATTTCACTTGATTCCATCTATGTTTCAGAACACACTGGCATATTTTTCAGTGTGTCCCCTTGTTCCATTTTGCCCGAAGTGTGTGAGGCAAAATGGTGCAGCCATTTTTCTGTTGTTGCTACCAAAAGCAGTTTTGTGGTCCTGCTGCACACAGGAGCCAGCACAGCCAGGTTACTGTTTCTTGTGCACAGGCAGCTCAGTGATGTAAGGCAATGCCGCTGAGTGGGTCAATATATACCACAAGATGTTGATATTGTTCTTTGACATGTTATTGTTTGGAATATGTTAAAATCAATACAATAAATAACAATAAAAAACCTGGTTTGAAATTAATATAACAAGGTTTGAAATTAATGTAATATGCATTGAAATAAATGTGATACCCATTCTAATTACTATAACATGGGTAAAAATGAATTTAACATTGATTGGAATTAATGTAACATGGATTTAAATCAATGTAGCATGCATTGAAATGATTATTATAAACATTGAAATGAATATGACAACCATTTAACATGCCTATGACCTATACTGAAATGAATATAACATGGATTGAAATTAGGGTAGCATGCATTGAAATTAATATGACATTCATTGAAATGAATATAACATGGATTGGAATTAATATAACATGAATAGTAATTAATATAACACAGATTGAAAATAATGTGACTCACATTGAAATGGATATAACAGAGACGAAAATTAATGTACCATGCATTGAAATTAACATGACAACCATTGGAATGCATTTAACATGCATTAACATGAATATAACACCCGTTTAAATGAATATAAGGTGGGTTTAAATGAATATAACATGGATGAAAATGAATATAAAATGCAAATTAATATGCATGCATTGAATTGAATACAACAACCATTGCAAGGAATAAAATACTGATTGAAATTAGTAAAATCAGGACTGACATTAATATAACAAAGTTTGAAATGTATGTAATATGAATTGAAATGAATATGATTCCCATTCTAATGAATAGCACATTTACTGAAATTATTATAACACGCATTAAAATCAGTATAACACTGATTTCCATTAATTCTGCGTGCATTGAAATTAATGTGACACCTATTGAAATTGAAATGCCATTGACATTAATCTAACATGAATTGAAATGAATATAGCAAGCATTGAAATTAATTTGACAAATATTGAAATGAATATGACAACCATTTAACATGACTATAACCTAAATTGAAATGAATATAACATGGATTAAAATAAGTGTAACATGCATTGAAATGCATGTGACATCCACTGAAATTCATATACAGTGGATTGAAATGAATGTGACACAGATTTAAATGAATGTGACACAAACTGAAATGTATATGACATAGAATAAAAATAATATACCATACGTTAAAAGAGATATGACTACCATTAAAATGAATGTAACACAGAGTGACAGGAATATGACACCCATCAAAAAGAGCATGAAATGCATAGAAATTAATATGACAAGCATTGAAATTAATATAACCTAGACTGAAATGAATGGAACATGCATAGAAATGAATACAACAGAATAAAACACCCATCAATATTGCTATAAACTGGTTTGAAATATATTTCACACGGATTGAAATGAATGCAACATGCATTGAAATGAATATGGCATACATTAAAATGATTGTTTTGTGTTGAAGCATCATCAGAAAAAACAAACACCATTGGATAGACGCTTCACACAAGGTGGGCATTCATTGCAGAATCTTTTAGTGATGGTTTTACAACGTGGCCTCTCAAATATGACACACAGAAGGACATGGGAGCTCAAGCATATGAATAGGCTTAACCCAAAAGATAGCAGCCTGAACATTGATATTGGACGTATGACTTACTATGGCCCACTTTGAGCCCAGGTTCAGAAATGCAATCACAATAACAACATCAGAAGTCTCTCCACCAGCTCTATTTCTCACCAACAGCTGTCAAACATTATCGTTCAGGTTCCCTGATTCATGAGGGGCACAAGTCACTGACAATGGAAATATTTGTCATCTAAGCTCAAATGTTTGGCAACCATTACTGAGCATCAGGCAAGCTGGGATAACAGCAGACACGGCACTGTCGCAAAATGGGAAAAAACGTTTTTTTTCCATTTGTCACAGTGTATGTATGCAAGGAAACCATTGTGAAGCTCAAGGCTGTGAGGACCTGCCATGTGGCACGGGTGCAAAGCAATGCCTTTTTTTATTTATATTGTAAAATAAAATAATGTGCGTAGTTCTATCTCAGAAAGGGCAATCTGCTTTCAATAGCTCCATGCCAAAAGCATAGTATGTATCTGTGGTCAGCTGCATCAATATCTTGAGTGGCAGCCCCTGTCTAACCCATGGCAACGAGCAGGTCCAGAGGTCACAGAGGCCCATGTGACAGCGATAGTGACAGAAAAGTATTTGCAGCGCAGTGGCAGCATTTAATATATGCACCTCTGTCCCCAATTGACAATGATCATAATTAACCCATGATGGTGGCAGGATAATCTCAAAAATAAAGTGATGCCCGCATTTAGGCATAGTTCTACTTATGATCACAGCCGCTACATTCCGATTGATATTGTACACGTGTCAGCTCCTCTGAGTCAGCTCTGCTATGGAAGGTGATATGCATTATGTTCAGCAGCACATCCGCACATCAGGCATCTGTCATGGGCCAGGTGCATCGAAGGAGCACACCCATTCAAACGTAGGGTTCTGCATCTCAATGAAAAAAGACTTCCACCATCTTGATTCTCATTGTCCCTCTCTCTCCTTCCTGTCCCCTCCATTTCCTATGAGGTTGAATAGCTGGGATTGGACCACTAAGGCAGGATGGCTATAGTCCAATCACCTGAGGAATTTTGCCTTTAAAATAAGGTGTCTCCCACCCTTTCTTGATATTTGTTCAGACACTCTCGGATCCATTAATGCCACAAATCTGCTATGAAGATCTCACTGGACTCAAGTTACATTTTCCAAAGCCCACACCCTGATGTGACGAAAGATGTGACGAAAGAATCATCCAAGAATCATCCAAGAAAGTAGAAAGATCTGTGTTCTGCCCACTTGCAGGGAACATCGGGTGTGATCCCTGCTGTGGATCAGGACCTACTACTCTGCAATGAAATTTGCAGAGCTGGGCTTCACAGAAACCGGAGGACCAGTCCAGAGGAAACTCAGTTTTCTACCACACTGAACCAGTTGTTCTTTTTTTACCACACCTGTGCTCTTACACCACTTCCAAATTGCTTTGCACCATTAACCAACTGGACATTGCATCATGCCCCAGCTAAAGCTCAACACCAGGACCGAAACCAAATCATTGAAGAGTCACACGCAGACTGAAACCAGGGTTTACAACCATGGCTTGGCCCTGCTTGCTCTTGAACTTCCACACATCAGTGCACCCAATGCACCCAAATCACCACTTCAGCGACAGTCACCCACCAAATCGAACCACTGGAACATCACTCATCTACCCCACACAGTGGATAAAGCCCTACTCTGCCTGGCCAACTGCTAAGTATTCCTCATACTGACCCAACCTGCATCCTTGAGATTTGCTCTTCGACCACACAGAGCACCCCCGTTTGCCCCTCCTCGAAGCCTGCTTGCTGCTTGGCCCAATTTATCCAACATGCCATACTGAGCTTGATCCGCTTTCATCATTGTTTGTCACTGGCTCTGACTGTGTCAACCCACCTAGAAATTAATCCAGGTATTGTTGACTTTGAACTGCCTCCTCTTTCCCACTTGTACCCTAGAGACTGGTTAGCTAAAGATTGCTCTTTTCTGCTTCCAAGGTATCCTTTTTATGGCTAGTTAATTTCCAACCACAAAGTACAAAGTGCTGCTTTCTCCAGTCTGTTGCATCTTCTCCTTTCTTCCTTTGGAGTGGGTTTATGTACAGTATTCTCTATTTGTTCTAAGTGCAGATCTATGTGCAAATGGTGTGTTTGATTGCGTATATAGCTTGCTATAGAACCTTTACTGGACATTCCCTTTATCTTGCAATGTGATGCTGTGTTATTTTGGTCACTACTGGTTTACCTTCACACCCCTTTTAAGAGCATAGGCTTCCCTCAGCGCACATTACCACAAAAGTCAAAGGAGGTATATCTATTAACTGTCCCCCTTTTACCTTTATGATCACATTGTGTTTTGGTTTGTGGAAGTGTGAGGGCTGAGTGGGCCATTTTACCCCTACTCATCCTTGTATTCCTGTGTATCAGAATCCAATTTGTCGCACAGACATAGTAAGATAACACTGCAGATTGCACCAGTTAAACTTTGAGAGCACATTTTTGTAGTGCCAAACTGTATACCAGCCAGGAAACCATAGCTGTTGCATTGGAATCACTAAAACACCCTGCCATTAGTTGGAGGCTGCAAAATGCTGTTTTAAAGACTGACCCTTTTTCACAAGTACGTGTTTTCAAACTTCTCAATTCAATATGCCTTTTAAAAAACATCAGTAGTTTTAAGAAACTAGCAGGGTCCACCTTAAGATTACTTGCTTCTACTTCAGCAGTTACATTTTGTAATCCTTTTTTTTCTGTTGGATGAAACTCGCAAAATTTGTACTGTTTTCAAACCCTTGTGTCCCCTGCTTCCAGGAGTGTTTATGGCCTTTCAGATAAGACTACAATTCCAGGCCCACATTTAATTAATTCTGTTCTATTTGGACATGTTTTCGTATTGTGACATGTCACATTTAATGACCAAACCAACAGGAGTATGTTTTTACATAGGAATCCTGCCATATATTGGCAGAGCCAGTTTTATGCACAGTGACAGTAATGATACTATAAAACAAATCTTAAAGCAACCATGAGTATGGTCTTCTATAGGAATACTAGCATATGTTGGTGGAGCCAGCATGAAAATGTATGGCCACAGCCAGCATGACATTCTTTTTTTTATACTGGCATATATTACAGTAACGGCTGGTGAGTGTTTTTTTTTGGAGGCTGTATATATTTGCAATAGGTTTGCAATTGCGAATGAGCGTAGTGAGGGAGCCCAAACTAACGAAAAAATGGGTATGGGGTGGGGTTAGGAGGGGATTCATCTCCCCTGGGCTGGCTTTCGCAGTACTATTACACCAGTGCGTATGCCCAATGGGCCATTCAAGCCCTGCAGAATTTGGCTTCCCAACCTCGCATGACCCATTGGGGATGCAGACTGGAGCACTGGAGCCTCAAATGTTTGTATCAGGTTCTCCAGAGCAGTTCCACCATGCATGTGCAGGAACAAGGGATCTCTTCTGGTTCATTATGCATGCTGTGCAGGAGCTAGCAGGCCATCATGGCAGCTGGTATTTCGAAAGGCCTTTCCAGGTCTGCAGGTAAGAAGAAAATATATATGTATGTGTGTATGCGCAGATGGACGGGTTTATGTCTGTAAGTGTGTGTATACATGAGAGCGTGTATGTTGTATGGATGCATGTGTGAGTGATTGTAGGTCATATGGGTGCAAAATTAATGAGAGTGTATGGATGTTGAATGGGTGTGCTGTGGTTAAAGGAGAGTGAAAATGAAAGGAATATTGCATGAACACATGTATATCAGGTCAGGGAGAGAACATCTGGTTTTGTGGGGGGATCCATTTGTGCACAGGCAGCCAGTCTGGGGGAATGTTCTTGCTGTGGCATAGCATTATTTTACTGGACATCAAGGATAAAGCCAGCATGATTGATGAGTATTATTAAGTGGCCATATAGGCTGAAATGTATGCAGCTAGTCTTGACATGATTAGTTACTGTGGAATGGCATGTTTTTACTGGCATCAAAGGTAAATCCAAAAAAAGGAGTGATGGCTGGAATGTTTGCATATTGTCACTCCCCTTTCTGTAATGCATGGCAGAATGGAAAACAATTACCATGAGTTTTTCCCAGAGCCATGTCAGAGGTTACATTTAAAGCTAAACCTTCCAACTATCACTTCATTGTTTTTCTATCATCAACTATAAAGACAGCAAGATGAGTGTTCTTAGGTGGTTCTTAGGTATATTTGTGCAGCTAATCATCTGCATTTTTTTACTGGAGATCAAGAGAAAAGCCAACAAAATTTGGATTCATAAGTGGCCATACTTGCGTACATTGACAGAGCTAGTCTGGACATATTTTCAAACTGCAGCATGACATTTGTTTATTGGCATTAAGGGTAAAGAGAGCATGATGAGTGTTCTTATGTGGCCGTACTGGCCTACATTGGTGCAGATATCCTGAACATATTTTCTTACTGTGGCATGTCATTTTTCCATGGGCATCAAAGTTAAAGCCAGCCTGATGATTATTATCACATGGCCATACTGGCTTACACTTGCAGAGTCAGTCTAAACATATTTTCTTACCGTAGCATGGACTTTCATTAGTGGCTTGAAGGGTAAAGCCAACATGATGAAGGTTCTTACATGGCCATATTGACCTACATTGCAACAGACAGTCTGGACATAATTCCTTACTGTGGTATGCCATTTCTTACTGAGCATCAATATTAAAGTCAACCTGATGAGTGATCTTAACTGGTCATACTTACTTACATTGGTGCAGTCAGCTTGGGTATATATTTGTGCTGGGACATGACCTTTTTTAATTTGCATCACGGTCAATCGCAAAATTCTGAGGATTATTGTGTTATTGCACTGGCCTACATTGGAGCAGCAAGTCTGAACGTTTTTTCTTACTGTGACATCGCATTTGTTATTAGACAGCAAGGATAAGACCAACATAATGAGTGTTCTAATATGGATGTACTGCCCTACTTGGTGGAGACAAGTCTGTGCATATTTTCCTACTTTGCCATGGCATGTTTTATTGTCACCAAGGAGGAAGTAATCATGATGAACGTTTTTCCATGACCTACATTGGTACAGCGAGCCAGGACATGTTTTCTTACTGTGGTATGTGATGCAGCTAGTCAGGGGATATTTTCATACTCTTGCATGGATATTTTTACTGGGTAAAGTTAGCATGATGTACTGTATTATGTGGCTGTACTGGCCTGCACTGGTGCAGTCAGTCTACACACCTTTTATTACTCTGGCATAACATGTTTTACTGGCATCAAGGGTAACACCAACATGAGGAATGGTTTTATGGGGCAGTACTGGTCTATGTTGGTGGAGCCAGTCTGCACATGTTTTCTTACTGTGGCATAGCATTTTTATTGGGATTATGTTTTATTACTGTGGCACGGGATGTTTGCACTGGCAAATCTAACAGGAGTATGTTGTTACATGGGATACGGGCTTATGTTGCTAGAGACCGCATGAACATGTTGTCGTGTACTATCAATACTGGCACCGTGAACAAAGCAAACATGAGTAAGCAAAGATGTCATAATGCGCGACTATGTATGGGCACAGTGAGCATAAACATGTCTTACTCTACAAAACCAATTGCAAACTGTGTTGCATCTGACCCCATTTTTCACAGACAGTGTATTCAGTAAATGTTCTACTTTAACACATTATTTCTAAACTTTTCTGAGGGGGTGTCCCCTCCAAAACCACAATGGGTGATTTGGTTACTCTCACTACATTTGGTATTTCTGGCATATGTGTGGGAAGCATGTATGCCACTCCAATCTGCCACTGTTGACGATGTTGGTGCTGTGCAAAAAGTAAAAGCAGTAGAGATATATAATGCTCATTGACATTGAATGGAGGGTTGCAGACATTAAGCAGCAAGAACAGGTGTTATCATGCTTTGTGAAAGGATGGTAAGCTGTCTTATTCATACTCTGTAACACATTCAGACAATCTTGATTTTTAACTTGGAGTTTTACAACTTGCAGTTTTTTTTTTATATAGGGGCTTGTGTGTCAAGTGAAAAGCCTTGAACGGGTCAGGATGCCCTGCATTGCATTGATACACTTTGGACAGCCTTTGCTCCCACTACACAGAAGGTTTGCAAGCTCACTTATCAGCTAGCCTTAAAATGGTTTGCAAATGTACACTATATGACATTCATTGTAATAACACATTAGCTGCATCACTTGGTATCCACCACATTTCTAAATTGAGGGAGGCCCTGCACCGAAAAGATTGAAAACCACAGCTTTAGAAAGACCTGTGATCCTAAATATAGTCCTCTGCCGTTAAAGAGATTGAGGGTTATATACTAGATCTTGGCTTATATCGAATTACCAATGCCTATAGAAAAGTACCTGAGTTCTAAAACACACATCTCACCGTTCTGTGAGTACTTGGCATTCGAGAAGACCTGTGACCAAACATGCGCTTTCAGCCCAGAGAAGTGCTGGGCCCTGGTTTTGGGGCAGACCTGGATGAAGAGAGTTATTAAGGAAGACCTTGGAGAATAGATACAGTCAAGGAAGTATACATGGCTGGTGGTGGGAGGGGGTGGAATTGTGAGTGCACTGTGGTGCAGAGAATGGCTGTATCCATAGAGACGCCCATCAGTCTTAGATAATTATTCAATTACTTGAGAGTGCCTGCATGTTTAGTGAAAGCTTGCACACACAGAGACAGTTCTTGACATGAAATATAATCTATGGTGTTGTTAAAATGTTTCTTTACAAAACTTTCATGATCACACTGATTCTACATCCAGTGAGGCGACCGCTGTCTAAAGTTTTGATTTAAGCAAGCTAAAATGGAAACATACAGCCAGCAGGTGAATTTACCAGAGAACATACCTGTGGTGCGTGGTAATTATCGTTCCTACTTGGCAGCTTGCCAACAGCTAATCATATATTCCTTGCTGTTGTCTTCTCAAAAGCTCCACATGAGGAAATAAAGAAAAGGTATGCATGGAGATATGTTTTTAATGACAAACACGGGTGAATCTGTACCAGTAAATGTGTATCAGCCTGTGCTAATAATTATCCAGAAGGGCCCGAAGAACGTTAGAAAAACACACCCCCTATGGCCATCTACACACATAAAAGCTTCCAGCTGCTGAGCCCACCGGATCCTGTGGCCCTAAAAATAAAGCCAGATCCACATCCATGCACTTGAATAGTACTATAGAGCCCACTAAAGACATCTGCAGAAAGCAGGATAACACTATGATTGACCCCACTTTTGCTTCAGCAGACCGGGATCCTGTCTCAGCCAAACCTGGAGGAATCCTGACTGAGTGACGAAAAATGTTAGATAATTTAAAGGGAGCTTAGTTTATTACTCCAAATAAACACCATTTTAAATGTGTGTTCCGTCCAGTAGAGGCTTCTTCAGAGAGTTTTGATCTTTCATCACTTTTTTCATGAAGCTAGTGTTCACCTCTGCTCTTGTTTCATGGCTGAAGGCCATACACCCCATCCATAGAGGGAGTCCTGTAACTTGGAGAATGCTTGCAACCATGTCTTAGAGAACGCAGGCTTGCCTGATGTTATGCGAGGAACAGAACTTCACCCTCGCAGTTCAGCAACCCTGAAAGATCTCCAGGACGTTCTTCAGTGGTCAATCCGAACAGCTTAATATCCTGAAGCACATCTGAGTGCCAATCAGAACTTCTGATAGTCCTGGGAGGGTATGTTGCCTGATAAAAGCAGCATTTCACTTGGTGGTTCGTTGTGGGGCTTTCTTGTCTGTTGAATGGAGGAGCATGCCTGTTGAAATGAGGACATTGAAGGAGTGCAACTGACAATATTATCTATGTGTGTTTTTCTTGTCATGCTGTTGGTGATATTTTGTGTTTTGTGCATGTAATGTGAAGTTCCATTAAGCCTGATTCACACTTTGTGAAATCGTTTATCAAACCTTTTGTTATTGTTTGTATTTGCACCTGTAAAGCACTAGAGGGGGATATCTGTACTCCTGCTCTCTATATGGCAGAGGAGAGGCTCAGAGGACCCCGGGCAAGATTCTCTATTACGGTAGCAATGGACAAGCAATCAAGGCCTAGCTTCTCAGGAGGTGATGTGGGCTGGTTATTAAGTACAGTGTAATCCCCAAGCACCTATAAAGAAATGCCGACACACTGTATTAGTGAAACACAGTCTTTATATAATTAAGTTTCAAGATTATTTACACAATCATAATTACTCACTTTGTGCTCAGTTAATCTACAATGGCAAATATATGCACAGTTCTACGTGGTACCACAATTACTATCAGATTTCATTAAAGTGCATCAACTGTACTTTGGTCAAATGTCACACAAATCAATTAATAAAGGGAACCAACAATAGACATAGGAAGAAAGCAGTTGGTTAGAACAATTGGCAGAATACTGAGCCCCTACCACTAGGCACAGTTCTGTATGAGTATCCCCCACCTGGGCAACCTGTAAATAAAAATATAATACAAGCCCAGTCCATATGTTGTTTCTATGAGTCTTATTTCCTTCTAAATAGTTCTACAACCCCAATGTACCTGGAATAGTAGGTTTTGACATCGGGTCGTCAAAGGACCCTTCTTGAGCGGCTCCCTTTAAGGCAGGAGCCACGGATCGTCAGGATCCCTCAAAGAAAGGTTGACCAACAGCGTTGAGGCAGCAGCTTCGGTCCTGGCGTTGCTGGACAACGCTCATTCATGGACGTCCTGCAAAGATGAGGCGTGCGTGGCACCTCGTTGTCGATAGTTGGCGACCGCAAAGGGTCTATGAAGAACTTTGGCCCAGTAAGGGCATTGAGTCTTTCGGCATCTCTGTAGTTTTCAGGTATCAGGAAACCCACCGGCGGATGCTCCTCGGCGCGTCAGCTGCCTGGATTTTCTCCGGCCGGACAAATGGGTCGACAGTGCGGACACAGGGGTCCTTGGATTCAAAGGGTCTTGATCAGGGGGACCATTGTGGCTCTGGTCATCTGTGGCATGGGATAAAGTGGTTCCCGGTTCTGGGCAACACGGCTTTGACGGGCCTCCAGTGGTTATAGCACACCTGCAAGCCCAGGTCGACGACGGTGGACGGAATGTCCGGTGCTCCTCTTCGTTCTCCTCAGCGGTCCCCGTCTCGGGTCGGCAGCCTTTCGAGGGTCTGACTTCCAGGGAGCTTCGGCGAAGGTTAGCAGTGTACAATGGTCCCTCGTAGCTCGGGAAGAGGTGTCCTAACCAGGTCCTTTCAGATTGCGGTGAGGGTAATAGCAGTCAACGTTCTTCTTCAGGCTTGACTTCAAGATCAAGCATCAGTTTCGACTTCAGCTTTTGAACTATTTCTAGCAGTGAGAAGCCCCCAGATATACTGTTTGTGGACTCTCTTTCATTCTGCTGGGTCACAATCAGGCAACTAATCACTCAGAAGGGAATTTACTAGTCAGGCAGCCCATCAGGCATACAGTGCATTCAGGCCAGTCTCCTCCCTCTCAGACGTTCACAACAAGGAATGTGTATTGGGACAAGTACCCAGCCATTCAGCACTACACACTGCATTCATACCAGTTTCGGGCAGGGCTGTCTCTGTCATTGGGCCTCATTATAAGGTTGGAGGTAAAGGAAAAACAATGCCAGCAAAGGATTACCAGCATCGCTTACCGCTCCGAGCTATTACGACCCGCCAACCCACTATTAGCGGCACCGTAAATAACAGTGCCTCTAATAGCGCATGGGCGCGGGCACGTGACCCTTCATGGCAGCAATACCGGCATGGCGTATGGCGTAAACAGGAGGACATCACAAGTCAGGCGGACATGCAAATACCGGCATGAAGAAGGTGCTAAAAGTGGATACCGACATGCCGGCAATACCGGCATCGCGAACCACCCGTAAACTGCCATGTGCAGTGTTCTCAACTGCCACAGGTGCACACAATCAGCACAGGTGGAGGCAATGTAGACTGGGCCAGCACAAAAGGAGCACACCACACCCCTTCCCACACCCATTCCCACACCAAAATGATTCCAATACTAGTAGCAATACTGGGGCTGGAGGACATGCTTGCATTGCAACTCCAGTAGCAACAACAACAACAACAGGCAGCACAGAGGAGATGCAGGAGGAGAAGGAGGGTGAGTCAGGCACAGCATGCCCCACCAGTGCAGGCAGTTGTACCACACAGGCAGCCCCCAATCTCTCGAATCAGAGCCAGTCCATTCAACCTAACCCCTCAGGAGATCCACACCCTGTACCGTCTGGACTGGAACACCATCACCACCATTGTGGACATGATACACAACAACATTGCCAGCCTCATAGACATCCGTACCGCCATCCCCCCTCTACTGAAGGTGGTGTCTGTGCTCCACTTCCTGGCCCCAGGCACCTACCAGCACACGGTAGGGCAGATGCATGGCATATCACAACCATTATTCTCACGCATGCTGAACTAAGTGCTCAATGCCCTCCTAAAGCACACAAGCGACCACATATCCCCACCATGGACTGCCCTGGAGATCTCCAACACCAAAGTTGGCTTCCATTCACTGGAAGGCATCCCAAGTTGCATTGGTGCCCTCGACTGCACCACCCATGTGGAATTGGTGTTCCCACATGCCATGGAGGTAGTGTACCACAACCGTAAACTATACCACTCCATTAAAGTGCAAATGGTATGTGACTCCAACAAGATCATCACACATTGTTGTGCCTGATTTCCCAGATCAACCCATGATTCAATGGTCCTGCGATACCATGCTACATCGAGCGACATGCCGGACAATGTTCCTGGCTATTCTGTGAGTTGCATGGCAAGCACATGGCAGTATGATGGGGGAGATGCATAATTTACCTAGGTGAGATTGGGGTGGGGGGTGATCCATATTTCACCTGGGTGAGATTGGGGGGGAGAGATGCATACTTCACCTGGGTGAGATTTGGGGGGGAGATGCATACTTCACCTGGTTGAGATTGGGGGGGGAGAGATGCATACTTCAGCTGGATGAGATTGGGGGGGGATGCATACTTCACCTGGGTGAGATGGGGGGGTGCATACTTCACCTGGGTGAGATTGGGAGGGAGGAGATGCATACTTCACCTGGGTGGTATCAGCTGAGGCACTCAACAATGCCCATACTGTAATACACTGTGCCCCAAAGCAGCCCAGACTGAACCTGACACCTGACAGCAATATGCAAGACGTAAGCTTCACAACAATGACAACAAGCCAGTACTGCAACCACACCATATCCATACACATGTACACTGCACATCATCAGACCGTACCCTCTGCAACACAAAGCAGCGACATGCTGTCAGTATGCCCAATGCAAATGACCGCTGAACAGCATCACAACAGACAAGCGTCCATGAGTATGTACAAAGGAATCACATATAGGCAATATACAGAATGTCACTGGCACACCACCACAGAAGTGCAGCATGCCAGCATGGGGACATCAAGCGTGGAATGGCAGATCTTTGGGAGTCTGGTTCCAACGGTGACAGGATCAAAGCATACCATTAACTACACATCACCTAGATCATGGCAACAACTGCCATAGGCAAGCACAGTGCATTAACACTCGCAAGGAATAGGACACCCCTGCATCATCTAGGCGATGCTACGCACACCTGTGGATCATGTGACTTCACACATTGCAGTTACCTTGATTACCTCCATACATGCAGGGATATGTGGATGTGATCAAGAAATCAATGCAGGCTTGTGTGTGATAGGTACAGGTTCCATTTGATGAAATCACTTACACATAACCATTGTTGCACCCATGCAGGTGATGCTGGCTATCCTTTGAAAGGTGGCTCCTTTCCACTGTCCGGAACCCGCAGAACAGGCATGAAGAAGACTACAATTGTGCACATACCCGTACCCGTGTGGTGATCGAGCAGACCTTTGGCCTTTTGAAGGCACGGTTTAGCTGTCTCAGCAGGTCGGGTGGGGCACTCCTGTACAGGCATGAGAAGGTGGCCAAGATCATCATGGCATGTGTCATGCTGCACAATATGTGCATCAGACGGAACGTGCCTCTGCCCCTTGACATTGAACTGCAACCGCCTGGTGAGGCTGAGGAGGAGGAAGAAGATGGGGCTGCACGTCAAGCAGGTGGCGATACACAGGAGGGACGTGCTGTGCGCCAGCATCTGATAGACCAATATTTCTAATGCACATGGATGAAGAGGGTGCAATGGATGTGGGACTCAGGGCACTGGGTGTTGGGGGGACATGGACACTGTGCACTGTTCACCAATAAAGCACACACACACAATAACAAATGTCCAGTCATGTGATTGTTCTTGACACAACGGGTGTATTAACCATTAAGTGAATAGGAAGTGCATGAACCCTAAACCTCAAACACCCCCCCACAACTCCCCCAAACACCCTCTCCCCCCTCCCCCACAAATCCCCCAAACACCCTCTTCTCCATCCCCCATAACTCCCCCAAACACCCTCTCCCCCCTCCCTCCACAACTCCCCCAAACACCTTCTCCCCCTCCCCCCACAACTCCCCCAAACATGGCATGCACTTCAGTGCAGCATTAGTCTGCAAGACTCACCAATGATAGGCTGCCCCACCTTCCCACATCCTCTACCAGCATTGGGTGGTTGCAAGTCTGGCAGCCGCAAGGACCGTGTGGACCTCTGCAGGGGGCTGGTCTGCGTGGAGCTGGCAGAGGAGGAGGTACTTGGTTGCTCCAGTCCCTGTGCGGGATGCTGGCTCTCCATTGCATCTGTGATGTTGCTGAGGACCTGCCTCACAGCTGCCAACTCATCGCAAATGCGTGTTGTACTGGCTTCTATTGCGAGTTTTATGCCCTTAGCGTATTCATGACACTCCTCCCTCGCCAGGGCACCCTCGCTCACATGCTGGCCAACCAGCGCAGTGAACTCCTCCTGGCGCTGTTGGATGAGGCTGATTCCCTGGGCTCGGTCCCTGCCTTTGGTTGATCTTGGCGCAGCTTGCGGCATGTGTCCGCCATCAGGTGAGCTCTCCCTGGGGCTCCATCTCCCTGCCAATGACTCACCAACAGACAGCTCATGGCTGCTGGCACTGGATGTGGAGCGTGGGCTGTGGTGGGTTGACAGCTGTTGGCTGGGTGTGCCCTGTTCTACAGGTGTTTGGCATGGTCCCTCTACATCCGAAATGGGTGCCGTGGCAGCTGCTTCTCCAACCGAACTGTTGGCAGCGGACAGTGTGCCTTCTGCCACTGGCTCCTGTGTGGTGGGAGTGGCTGGTGTGGGTGCTAATACATTGTCTGTCCCCCTTTCACGCCTTGGTGACGTATCAACCTGAGTGGCTTTGACCCTCTGCGGCAGTCTAGGTTTGCCAGTGCCCCTTGATGTTCTAGGCCTGTTGCCTCCTTCCATGCCCCTGGCCTTCTTCATCAGTGTTGGGGCCTGCGCCGCAAAGTCCTGCTCCTCACTGTCAAATTGTGAGCCTGTGGGGGATCAAGAGAGGGACAGCATTGGTGATGGTGCAACATGCATCATGCATATGTTGTTATTGCTGCAGTTCTGTGCATTTGGACTTTCAGTTGTGACATACAGGTTGCTTGCCATATGGGTGGGTCATACAGGCATACGTCTGGGTGATACATGTATGAGGTGCTGCATGCATGGGGATGTGATGGTGATGGGCACAGCCTATGGGCAGGGTTGTGTACGTGTGTGTGTGATGCCCCATGCATTGGCTGATTTCAGTGTTACATTTGGGGGACAACATCATGCTTTACATTGCAGTGTTTTGTGTGGACACTCACCTCCATCTGCCAATGACGGCACACCACGCTCTATTTCCCCCACTCCCTCGATTGTCTCTATGCCAATTGTGCTGGCACATGTCTCCTCCCAGTGTGTCAGCTTGATCGGGGAGCCTCCTCCACCACCTGTTCCCATGCCCTGGCTCCTATTGGCTGCAAGTATGCTCCGGACACAGAGGCGCCGGTCATCTCAGTGCTTGCGCACGTTCATTACAGTGCTAGGGTGGAGCCCACCGCACGGACTTTGCGTGCCATCTCCTCCCAGATCTCCTTCTTTCTAATCTGGGCGGCACGCCGCATGTCTTGTGCAAACACGACCTCTGCATTTGTAGCTAATGTGTCGGCGAGCATAGTTAGCTCCTCCACTGAGAATCGGACCTTGCGCAGGCACGCAGCACCATGCTTCAGGGCCTTGGGCATTCTGATGTGGTGTTAGGTGAAGTTGGGACTGCTGTTGTGGTGATGCAGGTCCTGGCAATGGATTGTGTTTTTAAAGATGGCTGCCGTGCTCTTTCCCGTTCCAGTGCGATGACGCTACTTCCGGTTCCGCTTTTTTATGGTCAACGCTATTAGCGGTGTCTGCTATTAGCGGTGGCCGCTAATGCCGGATCCGTGGATGGCGGTAGTGCTATCAGCGCTTTCCTTGATGCTGCTAAGGGGCATTTTGGGCTCTTTAGCAGCATGGCGGTAATGTCCTTCCTGGTATGGCGCAAAGCTTGTGCCCGCGAACTCGTAATGGCACGCAATTAGCAGGCTGTTTACTACACGGACGCGGTAATTGCTCCATGCCGTTAAGGACCGTTACTTACCTCCAACCTCGTAATGAGGCCCATTGTGTTTTATACCAGAAACCAGACATCCACAATAAGAAAGGCATATTGGTCACACACTCCATTCACCCAGGTAGCACCCCAAGTGTGTACCCACAACATACAGTCACTGAGAAGGCTTCAGCCAGTCTGGCCTGGACTTCCCCACAATGCCATATATGGAACTTCCACCAAACAGCCAGTCAGGGGGATGTGACAGAGTCAGAGCTTCCCAGGACTTTGAGAAAACAGGGTAACAGGCAGTAGAAAGCAAGAGGCCACAGGGACTATCTTGTTTCCTATCCGTAATCAACTGATTCCAATGGCAGGGCCTGGGTATCCCAAAAATAGAGGATACTCAGAGCACCTGTCAAATTCAGCCATGAGCTGCCACCAGCCCATACCTTGCTCTGTGGGCCATAGACAGGTGCTCAAAAACATACACTAAGGACACAGTGTTGTACGCCCATCCATGGGTGCCATAAGGGTATCCCAAGCACCTGTACACCAAACCAAAAATTAGGAAGAACTGCACTGCCAGGAGTCCCACATGGACTCCTGTGCAGAAAACGATACAGAACACATATGCAAAAGGAGTACAGGACAAGGACAGGGAGGCCCTGTCCCTCTGATGCATTTCCAGCATCACAATCGCCCCCCCAGACTGAGGTTAGGGCATCTAATCTCCCATGAGATTGACACCCTCATCCAGACGGTCAACATACCTTCTGGAAAGGCCATCTGCATTATTGCGACTCTTCCCTGGTCTATGCTCAATGGTGAAGTCTAGCCTTGCCGGCTAATGGACCACCTGAGCAGTTTCAGGTTTTCACCCTTCATCTGCATAAGCAACTCTAAGGGAGTATGAAGGTAGGGCCTAAAGTGCCTAAGGCTCCAAACTATACTGACACATTCATTTTCAACAGTAGCCCACCTAAGTTCTCGACCCTTCAGTTGTCTACTGATGATTATGATCAGATGTTCCCTCCCTTTGTCATCTAACTGGGACAAGACAGCTTCAATTCCGGTGTCACGGGCATCTGTCTGGACGATAAAGGGTTTGCTGTAATCAGGCACATACAACACAGGTGCCCTACACCGACTTTTTTTCAAGCCAACAAAGGCCCACTGACAGTCTTCTTGTTTGCTTGGGCGAAGTCAAAACTCTCAGAGGGGCATGTATGGTTCCCTAGTCCGCTATGAAGTTGTGATAATACCCAGTGAGGCCCAAAAAGGCACTCACCTGGGTTTGAGTAGTGGGAGTCTCCCAGTCATTTACATCCTGTACTTTTCTGTGGAGAGGTTGGATTTGACCCCCTCCTACCTCATGACCAAGATATGTGACTTTCCCCTGAGCTATATGGCACTTGGTGGCCTCGAAAGTGAGGTTAGCCCTTTTCAAGGTGTGCAACACCTTATCCAGGTGTGTCAAATGCTCTTCCTTTAGACAGCAATGTCATCTAGGTAGGCCACACAAAAGACCTCCCGCCCACTGAGTGCAGGATTCACCAATTTATGGAAGGTGGCAGGAGCATTTCTCAACCCAAAAGGCATGATCCTAAACTGGTAGAGCCCCTCAGGTGTTGAGAATGCAGTCTTTTCCTTGGCATGGTCCGTTAGAGCTATTTGCCATTAGCCTGAGGTAAGGTCAAAGGTGCTCAGAAATTTGGCAGCACCTATGGTGTCCACAAGCTCATCAGCCCTAGGCAAAGGTTGCATGTCAGTTTTGGTGAAGGCATTGACCCCTCTGTAGTTCAGACAGAACCGCCAATCCTTGGTACCTGCCTGGAAACTTGCCTTGGGGACAAGGACCACTGGACTGGACCAGGGACTGGTTGAGGTTTCAATAACATACAGATCCAACATCTTGGCAACCTCAGCCTGGATGTGGTTCTTAACTGTATCTGACATATGGTAGCATCTGCTTTTGACAGATATGCTGTCACCAGTGTCAATTTCATGCCTGCACCACAGGGTGAGGCTTGGTATCAGCGAGAACAGAGCGCATACAGCTGGAACAAAGCCCCGCAGGCCCTCTGCTGCTCTGGAGTCAGATCTGGAGAGAGATGCACTCCCTCCACTGAGCCATCCTGAGGGTTGCTATGCAGCAAATCAGGAAGGGGCTCACTCTCATCCGCTTCTTGCTCTGAAGCCAGCAAAAGACATGGGACCTTGGCTCACCTATGGAAAAGCTTGAGCCTGTTGTTGTGGAATACTTGAGGGGCTAACCCAGAGAATCCCATGTCAACCAGATCATTGACTTTGCCCATCTTGGAGATTATCCTGAAGGGTCTGGTCCATTTGTCTGCCAAAGCTCGAGGCTTGGTAGGCTCCATCACAAGGATTTCCTGTCCTGGAGTCCAATCTACTTGTGAGGCTTTAAGGTCATGCCAGTACTTGTTCAATTATTGGCTGGCCTTGAGATTCACTGTCGCCTGACCCATCATTTGTGTCATCCTCCACCTGAGGCCTAACACATAGTCCCCCACTTGCTTCACAGGACCTGAAGGGGTGACTTCCAAACCTTTTCTGATCAAGGCAAGGGGCCCCCTCACTGGATGGCCAAAGAGTAACTCAAAGGGGCTGAAACCAACACCATCTTGAGGTTCCTCTCTGTAAGCGAACAGCAGGCATGGCAGGAGGAGATCTCATTTCCCCCTTAGGGCATAGCATGCCCTTGAGAGTTTTAATAAAACTCTCAACCGGACCGTTGGTCTGAGGATGGTAAGAGGTGGAGAACTTGTAGGTTACCGGACACTCCTTCCACATGGTTTTCATGTAACTCAACATGAAGTTGGATCCTCTGTCAGAGACAACCTCCTTAGGGAATCCAACAATGTTGAAAATGCCCAGGAGAGCCCTGGCAACCACCTTGGCAGTAACAGTCCAAAGTGTTATAGCCTCAGGGTACCTGGTGGCATGATCAACCAAGAGCAGGATAAACCAATGTCCACCAAAAGTGGGAGTGTCAAGGGGACCAACAATGTTGATGTCCACCCTCTCAAACGGTGTGCCAACCACTGGCAATGGCTGCAGTGGGGCAATGACACTCTCTCCAGGCTTGCCAGACAACTGACAAATTGGGCAGGTCCTGCAATGGAACTCCACTACTCCTCCCATTTGGGGGCAGTTGAAATGGGCAGAGAACCTTTGCTTTGTCTTCTTAGTCCCAAGATGACCAGCCAAGCGCACCTCATGCGAAACTGCAGTAGGAAGGGCCTATAAACCTGGGGTACCACCAACCTTGTGAGGGCACCAGGTTCAGGCTTAGTGGGCTCACTAACAAGGAGCTCATCCTCCCATTATATCTGGAAAATCCTAGGCACGTCTCCTTTCCTTAGACCCTCGAGAGAGTGCCACTCTTTCTGTCCCCTACAGAAGTCCACCCGGGAGGGTCCCCCTTCAGCCAACAGGCACTGAAGGTCTTCTGCTTCTTTTCCCTCAGGAGTTGAGTTTGGGTTTACCACTGGATCCAGACCGTCCGGAGCATGAATCCTAATGGGTTCTGCAGGAGCAGCAGGAAGAGAAGGGCTCCCTTTTGCAGAGGCGGCCTTATTACTGTTCCTTCTTCATGGTGCCTTGGGTCGCCCCTTTCTCTTGGGTACCTGACTGGCAGTCAGACCCGGTGTCACCTGTAACCTAGTGACTGCAGCAGCAGCCATGGGGAGGCCATCAGAGACCAACCCCAACACTACTAGATCATTGCCTAACAAAATGCTATCAGGGACATTGTCCTGAACCAGGACAGGAAGCTTTGCTATCTTTTCTCCAATCATGATTGTGACTAAGGCTACTGGTGATAATTTGGGAGACCCACCAGCTAACCTGGTGGTTCTCAGAGGAACACCTACATAGTCCTCTAGCTTGAGCAAGGTCCTGTCCACCACTGTTATGCTTTCCCCAGTGTCTCTCAAGCCAGTAGAAGGCTGGCCATTCAAGAGGACACTTCTCAAAAACCTACAGGTGTTCTGTGGGATTGTCACCAGTACTTCGGCATACTGGTCCCAGGCCACAAGGGACACTAGGGAAATCTCTACAGGAGCACCAAATGTGATCCCTTTAGAGGAGGGGAGGACTGTGGCCTCCACCTCAGGTGTCAGAGCCTTCAGTCTTTTTCTTAAGGAGCAGAGGCATCAAAAACTCCTGCCTCCCCGTTAGGTCTTGGGGCCTGGGAATATCATTACCGCAGGCTTCCGCGTCCCTTCGGGGAAAGTGGGCTAGGGTCTGAGGAGTGGATAGGTAGGGGGTTGTAGGATCACCGGAAAGAGGAATAGGAAGATGTTATGGGCGGGAAGGGGGAATCAGGGAAACATGCTCCTTGGCTCCTGCTTCTTCTTGTGGAGTTCCAATCAGTCACTCCTGCATACTTCACAACATACAATATGCTCAAGGTGAGGGAGCCTTTGTGCTGGAGCCCCAACAGTAGGCTAGATGCCACTGCTGCACTAGTGTGATTACCACCAGTGTTTTACAAGATTTGCATCTCAAAACGTTTCTCACATTACTTCATGTAAGCTCAGACTTTACCCCACATTACTTCATGCAAGGCATTGGTACTATTGGAACAGACCCTTACTTTGGTCCCTGTAGGATTGCCCCCTCAACAGTAATAACAAGTAAACATAGACTTAGCTTCGACTTTGGTGAATTTCTGTGGCTTCTACCGTTTGCTATTGAGTCCACGCACCGTCCTGTTGACTCGTCTTCCACTGAAACAATAAAGGAATGTCAGAACGGGTGCCTGCGCGTGACCTTTCCCTTTAAGGGTTAATGTGCAGAGTTTAGGCAGTCCATGCCTAGCGAACCGCCTCACAGAGGTCAATTTAGTTTGGACAATCAAATGCCCCCAAGGTGCATGTGGTAGGTCATACAAGAACTGCCCATGGAGGGTTAATAAGTGAGCCCAAAGAGTTAGTTTTGTTTTGCTTGCGGCTCCATGTTCGTGCTGTTAAGGTTAGCGAGGGAAGTCCCTTCCATGCAGTTAGCCGCTACACGGGAGTATCATGCTGCAGTACTTATCTCAGGTGTGACGCGGGGCCTGGAGTGTGTTTGCAGGCGGGCTGGTGCCCCGCTGAGGCTTGCCGGCAGGAGCTCTAGGGAAACACGTCTGCTGTGGGTGCTGGTCAGGTTTGCGAGCAGTGCTCGTGGGGCGTGGCCCGTGCAGGCGCGCCAGTGCAGGTGCAGTTGGGGGCGTGGCTGTCTTTTCCCCAGCAGTAGCGTGCCGTGCATGGACTGCTGGGGGATGTAGTCAATTGTCTGTTCTCCGCCCCTCGTTTCGGGACCTGCAAAAGGGGTGGAAAACACGTCTGGAGAAGCTTGTTGAATGCCTCAAAGGCCCCCAACTCCCTCCAAAGCCCAGTACAGGGGTAATTTCTCCTGCTACCACCCTGAAACTCGCCAGGGTGTTGACAGGCATTGGGTAAGGGTAGGTCAGGCTGACAGCCTGGACTCCAAGTACCTTAACTTTACACTTGGGGTCACCCTTTTTTTGATCCAGATCCCAACAAGTGCCAGGAATGCAGGGTAAGGTACTAGAACCACTGGGAGCCGGCTTTGCAGCAGCTGGACTACTACTCTTACTCCCACACACATATGACTTATCCCCACTAGATGTTTTGGTTTTAGGAGAGGAAGGTTTTGGTTTATTCGACTGTGAATACTTCTGGGACTCCTCAGCTTTCTGAGAGGTCCCCTTTTCCTTGTCCATGTCCTTCCCACTGGAATCCTTAGGGGACACCCGGTGTGAGAACCACTTGTCAGGCAGCCTGGCCAGTTTAAAGGGATCTAAAATGTTCTGTTCAGCAACATACTGACACAGCTCTGGTGAACAGGCTTCAGAAAAATGCCCAAAATAGAAAAGGTGGAACAATTCAACATACATTTTCACTTTGTAACCATCAATTCACCCCATCATTTTCATATGTGCAGCACTCACCCAGTCAATCCAAGACACAATCTCTCTTTTCTTAAATTCACTGAACCTTTTAAGGTATTGGGTAGGTGTCTTGCCAAACGTAGCAATGAAAGCAGACTTCATGCACTCATACTGACCCCTTTCTTCCACACTCAGTTTCAGAATACATTCATATCCAGCCTGAGGCACTCTGCTTAACAAACACTTAGCCCAATCTCTTTTATCAACACCATGGACTCCACAAGCCCTCTAAAACGCTTTAATCCATTGGAGGATATCATAATCCTCCACATACACACCAACCAAATGTTTCATAAACTTTGTGGACGGGACCTGACACTCTCAATTGCTTTTGCTGAAGTTTCCTCTGTATCTCTCTCCAGCTGAATTTTCTGGTGCTCAGTGTCCCTATATTTAAGTATCACTCGTTGTCCCAACTCCGCTTTCTTTAATTCAGCTTCTGTTTCCAACTTTTTTGTATTGAAAAGCTAACTGTTCCCGTTGCAGCTCCAATTTTAAAAATGCAATCTTCAGGGCTTCCCCCGAAGAGCAGTGCTGGGGTTCAGAAGAGAGGCAGCAGGAATGGTGGCGTTCTTAGAATCAGATTAAACAACACCAGGGTCAGGGGCCTCAATGGTTGCATCCTCCCTTGATCAAGTGTTTCACCATCAGTCTGGTAATCGGCCAGGGCAGCTATCAGCTCAGTCCTAGACTTATCCTCAAAGTCTAACTCCCTGACTTCACAAGCACTCTGGAGAGCCTCTAAACTCATCCCAGTCAATCTATCATTAGCAATAGATTCCTTTGCTTGTAATGCAGTTATCTCGTACACAACCAAACCTCAATCGAACAAACTGTAGATATGTTATAAGCGGCAAGGTTACACAGTGATTCTTAAATCCATAAGCGTCCCAATGCTGCCCCCAGTGTAAAGCACCGGAAGGGGGAATCTGTACTCTTGCTCTCTATATGGCAGAGGAGAAGCACAAATGACCCCAGCCAAGATTCTCTATTACGGTAGCAATGGACGAGCAATCAACGCCTAGCTTCTCAAGAGGTGATTCAGGCTGGTTCTTAAGTACAGTGTAATCCTCAAGCACCCACAAAGAAATGTCCACACACTGTATTAGTGAAAACACAGTCTTTATATAATTAAGGTTCAAGGTTATATACCCAATCACAATATCTCACTTTGTGCTCAGTCAATCTACAATGGCAAATATATACATAGTTCTATGTGGCACCACAATTGCTATCAGATTTCATTAAAGTGCATCAACTGTACTTTGGTCAAATGTCACGCAAATCAATTAATAAAGGAAACCAACAATAGGCATACAAGGAAAGCAGTTGGTTAGAACAATTGGCAGAATACTGAGACCCTACCACTAGGCACAGTTCTGTATGAGGATCCCCCCACCAGGGGAAACCTGAAAATAAAGATATAATACAAGCCCAGTCCATATATTGTTCTATGAGTCTTATTCCCTTCTAAATAGTTCTACAACCCCAATGTACCAGGAATAGTAGATTTCGACTTCGGATTGTCGAAGGATCTTTCTTGAGCGGCTGTCTTTAAGGCGGATTGTCTAAATCCCTCAAAGAAAGGGTAAACAACCATGTCGAGAGAGCAGCTTCAGTCCTGGTGGTGCACTTTGATGATCGGTAGCGGTCGGCCTGCAAAAATGAGACGTGTGGGACACCTCGGCGTCGATATTTCGGGACCACAAATAGTCTATGAAGAGCTTTCGCACAGTAAGAGAGTCGAGCCATCCGGCATCTCTGCTGTCTTCGGGTGCAGGAAACCCACCGGCAGATGCTTTTCGGTGCATTGGCGACCTGGATTTTCACCGGCGGACAAGAGCGTCCTTGGATTCAAAGGGTCTTAATCAGGGGGAGTGTTGCGGCTCCGGTCGTTTGTGGCCCGGTGCCAAGCAGTTCCCGGTTCTGGGTAACATGGCTTCGATGGGCCTCCAGCAGTTATAGCAAACCTGCAAACCCTGGTCGACGAGGGTGGAAGGAATGTCTGGTGATCTTCTTCGTTGATCTCGGCGGTCCCCGTCTCCTGTCGGCAGCCTTTCGAGGGTCTGACTTACAGGGAGCTTCGGTGAAGGTTAGCGGTGCATGATTGTCCCTCGTAGCTCGGGAAGAGGTCTCCAAAGCAGGTGATCTCTCTAATCAGTCTCCACGTCACAGCGGCTTTCAGATTGCTGTGAGGGTAACAGCAGTCAACCTTCTTCTTCAGGCTCGACTTCAAGATCAAGCATCAGGTTCGACTTCAGCTTCTGAACAATTTCTAGCAGTGAAAGGCCCCCAGAAATACTGTTTGGACTCGCTTTCATTCTGCTGGATCACACTCAGGCAACCAATCACTCAGAAGGGCATTCAGCAGTCAGGCAGCCAATCAGGCATACAGTGCATTCAGGCCATTCTCCTCCCTCTCAGAAACTCACAACAAGCAATGTGTATTGGGACAAGTACCCAGCCAATCAGCACTACACACTGCATTCACACCAGTTTCGGGCATGGCTGTCTCAGTCATTGTGTTTCATACCAGAAACCAGACATCCATAACAAGAAGTGCCTATTGGTCACACACTCCATTCACCCTTGTCCCACTCCAAGGGTGTACCCACAACATGTAGTCACTGATAAGGCTCCAACCAGTCTGGCCGGGACTTCCCCACAATACCATTTATGGAACTTCCACCCAACCGCCTGTCAGGGGGAAGGGACAGAGTCAGGGCTTCCCTGAACTTTGGGAAAACAAGGTATCAGGCATAGAAAGCAAGAGGCCACAGGGGTCATTTTGTTTCCTATCAGGAATCAACTGATTTGAATGGTAGGGCCTGGGTATCCCAAAAATGGAGGATACTCAGAGCACCTGTCAAATTCAGCATGGAGCTTCCACCAGCCCATACCCTGCTCTGTGGGCCACATACGGGTGCCCAAAGACATACACTAAGGGCACAGGGTTGTACACCCACCCATGGGTACCATAAGGGTAACCCAAGGGTCTGTACACTAAACCAAAAATCGGAAGAGCTGCACTGCCAGGAGTCCCACGTGAACTCCTGGGCAGAAAACAATACATAACACATATGAAAAAGGACTACAGGACTAGGACAGGGAGGCCCTGTCCCTCCAAAGCATTTCCAGCATCACAGTGTCCCCTTAACTTTCCCTCTTCGCTCCAGAAAAAGGAACCCTTTCGGAAAACCTCTGTTTTTATTGGGTTTTTTTCCATTCTGTTACATTTTCCCCATTCCAAAAATTATAAGGAAAAGGAACACCACCCCATTTCATCTCAATAGGAGGGGGAGATTCATCTGGAGGTAGAACACCACGAGGAATAGAATGAGGGGTAGCAGGTGGGGTAACCTGAAGAGGATGGTACAAGGGCGGTGGAGGGGTAAACAACAAGGGGCTGATGAGGAATAGCAGGTGGAATATGAGGAGCTGGTGGAACAGGTGGGGCTGACAGGCAATTGGCAGGAGCAGAAGGCACGGCAGGAGATGGAAAATTAACTTGTATTTATTAATTTTATTTATTGGGTATTTATAATGCGTCTATGCAGTAAATGGTGTTTCAAGGCACCACAAGACAAAAGAAAGGAGTGGGGAACAGGGGAAATATAATACAAGAAAATGGTACTACTGGTATTGTGTGATTTGGTTCATGCAAGTGTAGTAACACGAAGTGCAGGGGCGTGGGGTCTACAAGCTAAGTGTGAGGACGGTGCTGGACCGGGCTGAGTAGGGGTGTCACCACGCCAGGCAAGTACAGGTGGAGGGTGCCCGCAGGACAGGTGCAGAAATGTGGGGGTCAGGGGAGACAGAAGAGTTGGGGTAGACTGGGCTAGGAGGGCCTGGTGACCTGCATGACTAAGAGGAAACCAGGCAGTCATTCAAAATCACAATGCAGCAGAGGGGAAAATTAGCTGAGGAGGAGGAGCGGGAAGGGAGAAGATAAAAGAAGGGTGTTGGGAAGCTTCCGGAATTTTTAGGAGCTCCGGCTCACGCCTGAGAGTGGCTGGGAGACCATTTCAGAGGGAGGCTCCCATGGAAGAGAGAGCTCTACCCCTGACTCTCTGCTTGGAAAAACATCTGATCTGCAAGGAGTTGAAGCTAGAAGACCGAACGTCTCAAGCAGGGAGTTATTTAGGGAGAGAGAGCTGGATGTAGTGGTAATGCAAGCCCCAGAAAGCCTTCTGGATGATGCAGAGGGTCTTGAACTTGATCCTTGCACCAACCAGCAGCCAGTGAAGAGATTTCAGGGCTAGAGAAATGCAGTCCCTGTGCTTCAGGCGAAGGATACGTCTTGCAGTCCTATTCTAGAATAGTTGATGGGGCAAAGGGATGATTTAGGCAGATTGAGGAAGAGGCTTTTGCAGTAGTCCAGCCTAGACAGGACCAGAGCTCTGGATGCATCGAGCTTATGGGGGAATGTGAGGAAAGGGAGAATGCCTCTGGGGAGGTGCAGCTGGAAGTGGGCCTTCTTGGCAAGGTACAAAATGTGAGAAGAGAATGAGAGAGAAGAGTCAAAGATGACACAAATGTTTTTTGCCTCACAAGCGGGTGAGGGAAGGGGACTAAAGTTGCTGCATGACAGAAGGATAAGGACATATAAGGCAGGATCAAGAGGGGTAAGAGGAGGATCAAGAGGAATGGCAACTAGAATAGAAAATAAGGAGTAGGATAAGAGGGCTGGTCAATGCAATGCTGGTGCTCCAGTCCCAGAGAGGGTGTATAGGATCAGACAATGGAACTGACAAAGCACTTTCTACTATGTTCCCCTCCTGGTTTGTGGCAAGATTTCTCTGCGTTAGGGAGGAGTGTACCATTGTGTGCAGGCAAGAAGAGTATTATGCATTAGGCAAAACTGAGCTGCCCAAACATATTTTGCAATGGCAGTGGTAGAAACACAGGAAACCAAAACATTCTCAGATGTGGCTCTAAGTAGTGGGTAGGCCAAAAAGAATTATTAATTGGCATGCGTTCTCTTCTTGAATGGTAAACATCCCCCCCTCACTAATCTTATGTTAAAATAGAAGGAGCAGGAACTCGGAATAGGTAATCTTAACAGTAGTAGAACAAATACCCTTGGAATTCTCACTTCCTTTACTCTCCTTCCTACAGAAGCTCACTTTCTCCAGAGCTCTGGTTCTCTATAGGCTGGACTATTGTAACAGCCTCTTTATAAACCTGCCTGTTTCTACTCTCCGCCCTCTGAAACTTATCCAGTACAGGACTGAGAGACTTGTCCTTGGCCTCAAGCCCAGGGATCGTACCTCTCCAGGACTGAAATCTCTGCACTGGCTCCCAGTGGCTGCAAGGATTAAGTTCAAAACCCTCTGCAGAGGGCGCTAGAGGACCACCCTAGATGGTGACTCCTCTGTGAGCTCCCCAAGGGCTCCAAATAAATCCTGTAGAATCGCTGCGATCCTGACTTTTGGGCATGATTCCTTGACACCTACGAAACGCTGGGAACTCCGTGGGCGGTTTATATAAAAATCGCACCGGAAATCGCCCCGGGGTCCCTGCTGTGCCTGGTGGGATGGCCCGTGCTAAATCAGGCCTGCAGAGCCGAGACTGGCGCCCTTCCCGCCGCCTGGCAGGTGCGGAAGAAAGCCATGCCAGAGTTTCAACGCATGGTAGCTGGCGGCCCTGCGGTCCCAAGAGAAGAAGACCCACATATGATGATCCAGAACGGGACGCGGGTCCGGCCTGCAGCCCTGAGGCAGCTCCAGAGTTGGGTTGTGGTGCGGCCGCGGTGGAGGAGGAGCCAGCCGGCAAGGGCCCCTCGCCGAAGATGAGGAGTGTGGCAGAGGCCCCGAAGATACCTGGGCATGGGCGGGGGTGTGCAGAGGATGGCCATCTGAGCGTGGCAGTCGCACGGGAGGAAGGTAGTAGTGGGCGGCCTCCCGCGGTGCTCCGCCGTGCTCACCTGCACACGGATACCAAGTCCCAGCATGCGGGGGAGAGCTGGGAACGTGAGGCTCTCTCCTCCCCGGCCCGAACCAGGCTGCACGCGAGTCGACTGCCCCAGAGGCCGTCGGCTGGATTGGGTGCCCGCTTCCGCACGGCAGCTGATGACCGGCACGAACCAAGAGGTTGGCCCCAGAATATCTAACAGCACTCTGGGACCCAGAGGTACCGCCTTAACCCAAACATCAGCGGCTACCTCTATAAACTCGGAGGGCAAGGCTGAAGAACTGCGCTCATTCACCATCGAGAGCCCTAGCGCCGGGTCATACAGCATATTGCACCACGAGACTGACCGCCCCCCCCACACGCGGTGGCGCCTGGGCCTGAACTCGCCACCTGAAGCAGACCTTCCAGTAAGCAAATGCCTGTTCCCTTGCCCTCTGGTGGTGTGAAACGCCTGACATTGGGAATTGATAAGCGCCAAGATGGGCAAGCAAGACAAATCACAGCGGAAACTCAACTTTGACGCTGGGCCTACATCCAAAACTCCAAGACAAGAAAGCTGCCCAGAATCTCCACTCAACCATGGCAATCCGGAAGATGAACAACAGCGGCATATCGACATTTGCGAGATCCTCCTAGAACTCAAATCAGGGATTGGGAGTCTAGACAGTAAAATGGACACGCTGTCGTCCAAGGTAGATCTTCTTCAACACAGGCTGGACAAGCACAAAGACAGGCTGGACAACGCCGAGCAGAGGATCTCAGACCTGGACAACAGTGCCGCCTCGCTAACCACGAGAGTAACCTCCCTCTAAAACCAAATGAAAATTGTCATGGCTAAGAATGAGGATCTAGAGGGGCGCTCCTGTTGAAATAACATAAGAGTGATCGGAATGCGGGAACAAACATCTCCCAACAAAATAGAAGACCTCGTGGAGAAAATGTGCAGAGATCTATTTGGTGATACAGCTCTCTCGCAATAGTTTGTAGTTGAAAGGGCTCACAGGATTCCAAATACCAAACCGGTCCCCGGGCCCGATTATAGCCAAACTGTTGAATTATAAGTACCGAGATGCCATCCTGAGGCTGGCAAAGGAGAAAGGGAAGCTTCAATATGACGGAGACGGAATACAACTCTTCCCCAACTTCTCCCCAGCAGTTCAAGCCCAAAGAAGATCCTTCACTGCTGTTAAACAAAGTTTGCAGGAGAACCAAATAACTTATTCGATGCTTTTCCCTGTGAAACTCCACATCCAGTTTGAAGGTAAAGCCCACTTCTTTAATTCGCCTGAAGAGACCACCAGGTTCCTAGATGAGCAAAAATGCAAAACCTCGAATGGTGGCCAGGGAAATTTTCGGGAGGGAACACGCCAAAAGAAATCCGCCATGACCCAAAGAAGCATTGCCACAAAGTAGGATGATCTATGTCAAAGGTCAGGATTTAACATACTATGGAAATGGAGCACCTTCCCCTGGGGGATTGCTGGCACCCTGCACGCAGCAGCAATATGTTTATTTTGGGGGGAAACCAAACAAACAAGTTGGGGGTTGTCCGTGCAAGGCACTGTTTATCAAGGTTGTTAAGGTTATGCACCTACCGATCCCGACCTCGACTCTTCCCTACACCGCTGCAAGCTGCTCCCGTTTCAACAAACACACCCGCTTCTACAGATAGACCACTGCCCCTCAATGGGCCACCTCAAGGCCGTTCCCAGCCCAGGCACCATGAACAGAGAGCCCACCCGTCCAATTCAAGGTAGCAACTTGGAAAATCACGGGAGGCAACGTCCCTGCAAAAACAAGGAAGATCCTGCAGTTCCCTAAGCGTCACAAAGTAGACGTGGCAATGATTCAGGAAACGTATCTTACCCCGCAATAAGAACGCCCCTGGGCCCGCAACTGGGGCTGCCATCGCTACTTCTCATCCTACTCATCGTACGCCAGGGGAGTAGCCACCCTCATTAATCCCAAAGTTGGCTTTTGCATGAAGAAAGTGGAAAAAGACAATGAGAGCAAAGGCCTCCTGGTGTAAGGTGTCATTGCCGGGAAAGATGTCACGTTCATAATCTCATATAGTCCCAACGTGGATGGAGCAAATCATTTTGATTGGCTCCTTTCCCGATTCGCACAAAGCGGTGACCTTAACACACACCTGGACCCGCAAAAAGACAAATCGCAGACCACCGCTATACAGACACCCAATGCGAGCCTTCAAGTGCAAGAGATTTGCAAGGCATTCAACCTAGTGGACATATGGAGGCATCAAAACTGGGAGAAACGGGAGTATACATTCCATTCCGGAGTTCACCATTCCAACTCATGCATAGATTACCTGCTCATCTCTACCCAAAGTACATTCCAATGGGACTGTTGCCAGATCCTCCCAAAAACTTTTTCAGACCATGCCACAGTGACACTTGAATGCAACCTCCCCAATACAACATCAAAGCCACTGCACTGGCGCTTCAAACCTGGTGCGCTGACAGACCAAGCTTTCGCAGCTGAGCTTCGTGAGGAGATCATATACTTCATAGACATTAATCAGGACTCATTCACCTCAGTGGGGACACTGTGGGAGACCTTAAAATGCTACATAAGAGGTGGGTGCATCGCTAAAGAAAACGGTATCCTAAAGACAATACGTCGTGAGATTACAATCAGCAAAGATTGTCTGAAAGTCCTAGAACATCAGATCACTGTCGCATTTTCCAACCACACCCAGGCGGAACTCAAAGAAGAGTTACTCAAATTCAGTGCGCTCGCAGAACGAGAGCTGAAGTTCCTACGCCGCAGCCAGCAGATTCGCCAGTATGGTGAGGGGTAAGGTCCTGGGGTGCTCTTAGCCCGCCTAATCGCCGCCGACAGAAAACCTACTCTGGTGGAAAGAATCAGCACCCCACAAGGGACACTAGTCCATACTGAACCAGAAATAACTGACACCGTCTGCACCTTCTACCAAAACCTGTACAACATGCACTCCTAAATGATCATGAACTCTTACATAACTACCTAATAGACACTGAACTATACTGGATGGAGCGTGAATTGCGCGAACCACTAAAAGACCCCATTACGCAGGAAGAGATCCTCGAAGCGATACTGCCCAACCCCAAAGCCCCCGGTCCTGATGGCCTTCATTTGCCCCGTTAGTAGCCCCCCTCCTGCTGAGGGTGTACGAAGAAGTAGCAGAGAAAGGCATTCTTCTGCTGACCCTAAAGGAAGCAAACGTATTTCTACTGCATAAAAAAGATAAACCCCCTGAGGAATGCAGTTCCTACAGACTGATTTCCCTTATAAATTTAGATAATAAAATACTGGCCAAGATTCTGGCCACTAGGTTAATCCCTCTGATGCCAGAACTGATCCTTCCCGACCAAGCCGGGTTTGTACCTGGGCGTAACACAACATTTGGCATCAGGAGAATATTCGGAGCCATAGCAGCAGTAGAACCCACACAACAGGCAGCAGCAGTCCTCTTGGACGCTGAGAAGGCCTTCGACTCTGTCGAGTGGCCCTTCATGTTCGCGGTTCTCAAGCAACACGGTCTGGGAAACCAGTTTATAAAACTAGTGGCCCTACTATACAATAATCCCCAATACACCATCATTTTAGGCTCATCAAAATCAGCACCTGTTTACCTCCAACGGGGGACAAGACAAGTCTGCCCTTTATCAGCGCTAATATTTGCACTCTTGATGGAACCGCTTACCTCCAACCTCCAACCTGCGCTCCAGGCATCTTCACAGAGGACCCTCTATGGGTCCCCACAGGGTGGTCATCTCTCTCTATGCGGATGATGTAGTGCTATTCATCCAAAACCCTAACGAAAACTTAAATCCCATAAAGCATGAGATAATTAAATTCAGTTTAGTCTCAGGCCTGAAAATCAATCACTCCAAGTCGATAATCTTCCCCTAACCCATTGCACCAGCAAATTCACAGACAAATTTAATTTCAAGTGGGAATGGGCCCACGTACGATATCTTGGGATCCTCCTGTCGCTGACTAAGAGAAATTTCCAGGACAATTACGAAATCACATTTAAATCTCTTCAAGAGAAGGTGGTCAGATGGAAATCACTCCCATTGAAGCTCTGGGGTAGGGTATCTCTGGTGAATATGGTAATTTTGCCTAAAATCCTTTACCTGTTTACCAACATACCACTCCTGCTCCCTCAACACTTCTTGGGGAAACTAAAGAGCCACATTCTTGAGCTGATCTGGGCTGGCAAACCGGCAAGGGTGGCTTATTCGACTCTCATACTACTGACAACCAGGGGTGGGCTCGCACTCCCCGACCTAGAACGGCATTATTGGGCCACACCGGCACACTTTCTCAGCTATTGGTACTCCCCTCACTTTGTCAGACCCCACGTACAAATAGAGCGGGCTCTGGCGTCACCCAATCTATTGGGAGCACTGATAATTAGTCAACAACCGGTACCACCTTCCACACTAAATTGGGTGCTCACAACGTACGCAATCTGGAAAAAGATTGCCCAAAAATACGGGGTAATAGTCAGATACTCTCCGACACTGCCCATAAAGTTCATTCCAGGATACCCATGACGAACGAATATGTTTTCCTTCAATGGGCAGATAAATCACAAATTCAATCACTGGGCAACCATTTTGTGGAGGGAACATTCTTATCTCCCCAACAGGCTAGGGAGAGAGGAGGCATCTCCTCTCTAGACGTATTTATATATTTTAGGCTGCGGTACGCCATCCAGGGCATCTTCCCATCCTTCCCCCAGCAACCTCCAACTTGGACACTACTCCACGACACCATACAAGGGGAAGCTAGACTGGTATCCTCCATTTACAGATCCCTCCTAACTGACACAGCACCGGAAAACACGCACACGAAAGCGAGGTGTGAAAAAGCACTGCAGACCCCCATCCCTGATGAAGAGTGGTCATACATACTCAACCAGACGCAGAAGGTGGCGCTGAACTCGAGGTTCAAACTCATACACTTTCACTACCTGCATCAAACTTACTACACCCCACCTAAGAGGTGCAAGCACAGTCCAGACTCTGAGGCAAAATGCGAAAGATGCGGGCACCCGGCGGCAGACTTCTTTCACCTGGCTTGGGCACAAGTCATCCAAGAAACAGAGGCGATAATAGGAGAAGGACTAGCGCCCATTCCTGCAGTTGCGCTGCTGGGGGTGACAAAACGACTGACTCCTGCAGTAAGGAAACTAGCTAACATCTTGCTGATCCTGGCACGCAGAAGGGTGGCCATCGCCTGGGGTCAGGGCCCTCCTCCCTCTGTCGCAAGATGGCAAAAAGATGTGCTTTACTGTCAAGACGTGGAGACCGAGTTCATTAAAACGCTGCCCCTACATGCTCGTCCTCCAGACATTTGGGGTCCATATGTAACATATCTGATGAACTCGAAGCGTGAGTCCTCATCCGCCTCATCCCCAGGTTGAACCTCTGGGTTTGGTACCAATGGGCTGACGGTACAAGAGAAGCGTTGAGAGTGAACAATGCCAGTCATTCGAGTATATTGTTGGGACACAGTGTTGCAGTGGGTGCGGGGGGAGGTGCGGAGGGGAAGTCAAGGTTGTTACGGTGCATGTTACATGCCCCACTGTTGGGCTGAATGAGTCTCCGACTCATAATTGTTTCTGTTCTTGTCTGAGAAAATATAAATAAAGTTTTTTAAAACATAGTTCAAAACCCTCGGCATTGTTCACAAGGCCTTTTGGGGCATAGGGTCTCAATACATTCAACTCTCTCTTCCTAAATATCTTCCTTCTCGAGTTCTTTGCTCATCCGCCTCCAACTTCCTCAGGCTCAGTCGCTTCTCCAAGCAACGAGTTGGTGGTAGATCTCTTTTTATTCGGCTGGGGCCTCCCTCTGGAACAGCCTCCCTGCCTCCCTGAAACTTGAGGAGAACCATCTCTAATTGCAGCCGTAGTGCAAAAAAGATGCATGCTCATTACATTTTTGCACCAGGGGAAAGTTTGCCCTAGTTCTAATACGGAATGGTATTAGCACTAAGGCAAACTTTGCCCTGATGCAAAAATGAAGTGAAAAGGTATCTTTTTTGCACTTGGGCAATTTTTGCCCAGGTGCCTCTAGCATGCCAAATTGAACTTGTCAATAGTTTTCTAATATGTTCCGATGTTTTTAGAAATAGGGCACACTTTGCCCCAGTGCTAATACCGTGCAACTTTGCACTTGTACCAGTTTAAAGATTCTAGTTTGCCCTAGTGCTAATACCATTCCTTATTAGCACTAGGGCAAACTTTTCCCTGGTGCAATAAAGTAGTGAAAATGCATCTTTTTAGCACTACGGCAATTTCTGCACTGGTGCTTTTAATATGTCAAACTGCCCTTGTCATAGTGCATCGTTTTTTAGTGTGTGCCTTAAAAAATAGGGCAAACTTTGCCCTAGTGCTAATACCGTGCAACTTTGGCCACAGGTAGGCGCAATTCCATATTTTCTATGATTGTACCCTTGGCATGTTCTGCTCTGTGCTCACTGTTTATGGCGCCGTCCTACCCCTGAGGAGGACGGTGGATAATCAGAGGACCCCAATTCCTGTCACCTGTACTGGGTCCACATAAATACGTATAGTACTGTTTTGTCTCACAACATGCCGATGAAACAAACTGCTAGAAAAACTCCCTCTATTTTTCCAGGGACTGTATACCTAATATGAGCAAAGGGAAGCAGCAGCAGGAAAAAACGTTATCCTTGACACTGCAGGAAAACCCTGAACCTGGTCCTGCAAGAACAAGTTATCAGCGTAGCTCGCAAACAAGGCATTTACAACAGTAACAACAGCAGAGTTCGACCCAGCTTCAGAATACCTATGCAGCAAAAGGGGAAGGAAGAGAGCACTTTCCAGTGGCGAACTCACACAGCCACCAGCAGATTCACAAGCCCGCCAAGAAACACTCACGGCAACCCAGACCCCTAAACAAATGTCAGTTACCTTAGGGGTGCCGGGACAAAGGCCCTGTCACCAGAAATAGACATTCAGCTTCCAAGACCACCATCCCTATTCCGCGGTGGGACTGCATAGAGAAATGGGGCAGACTTAACCCACTAGTTGTAAACTTTAGGCAGGGCCAAATAAGTCATGCAGATGAACCCAATTGCAAGGTGATAGAGAATATAAATCGGGCCACAGGACGCAGGAAGTTGTGGGCTGTTTGGGAGAGGTCTAAGGAGGAGGCAGACCAAGAGACCAGCAGGAAAGAACAGAGGAATTTGGTGGCGTTTTATATAAGAAAAGTGAGATATTTGCTAGTGGGGGCAATGAATACTTTATTGTGAGTATGTATGAAATATGGCAAGCTATAGGGAGTGTAGAGGGTGAATGTGAAGTATTTATGTGAGTTAAAGAATGGTGTCTGAGTAGAATTGGGGGTGGTGGAGTTGCAGTGTTGAGGAGGGATTTGCAGTGTGGAGGGAGCATTAGTGTGGTGCAGAAAGTTGGAATATAGAGGAGGACGTTCTAGTATAGAAGGGGGAGTTCTAGTGTGGAGAAGGGAGTTCTAGTGTGGAGGAGGGAGTAGAAGTGAACAGGAGGGAGTAAGGTGGAGGTGAGGACTAAGCGGGCGTGAGTGCCATCAGAAGGACAGAGAAGGAAGACACAGGTACTAGACAGATTAAAGGTGGGTAGAGTTTGATGCAAAAGAGTAGTGAGAGGAGGCTGCAGGGAAAGGCCAGGACATACAATCATTGCCCACCAATGAGCCATGTATAACAGAGGTGCCACGTGACACAGAATCATTGGTGTAGAGAAGGGAACAGAGCACAAACATAGGAAACCCAGTCCGAAACTATCAATGAACCCTGAGATTAAGCCAACAAAAACCTAATCCCACTAACTGGTAGAAAGCTGGACCTCCACCCGCCCTGAGTTTATAACATGTATGCATGTGAGATGCCAGGGCACTTGGCCCAATTTTGCCCTAGTAAGAGTTGATGGAAATTAGACTTCCCCCACATTGGATCAAGCCCGATTTTAGGGGCAGAAGATCACACAGTATGGTCAGAGGAAGCAATCGAGCCAGAATAGCTTGCAAACCTGTTTCATGCAGAAGAGGAGAGCGCAGGACCAGAGCCTTGACAGTGTGTACCATGGGAGAAAGAGCATACGTTCCACCTCCCTGTGATCGTTCAATGCCACTCCGCCCCCACCAAAGGTCTACTAATCTTAGGAAGCAAGTAAAAGGCAATTCAGGTCGACCTCATGAAGAGTTACAACTGGGACAGCTAACCCAGTTTGTATGTGCCCATAGCAACATGGAACACTACATCCAAGCCAACATTGTGCTTGAAATGTAAAAAGGGGAATATCAAAGCAGTTGATAGTAATGGCACGACTCTCTGAAGGAGTCTTACTTGGCACTCATTTGCTGCAGTTTGACTTATATCTCGAGGAGATATAAATAATCAAATAATATTTCCAATAGTTGGGGGGATATGTCGGACAGCTGAGAAGGAGAGGAGGGAGACTTGGGGGTAAAGAGTTGATGTGAGTGACAAGGTCAGTCCCCTGACCTTACTAGGAATGGATGGAAAACCGTCTCAGCTTTGGGAGGAGGCCTATCACGAATCAATCCAGAGCCAGTCCTACCCATGAGGTAGATTGCAGCTGTGTTCAGGGCCCCAATTCCTATCCCCCCATGTGTCAAACTATATGTGCAGTACTGTTTTGTCTCACCCCATACCGCTACAACACAATTCCTTGACTGTCTCTCTCAATATCTTTCAGAGTCAGCATATTGATATGAGCAAATAGAGGCAGCAGCAAGAAAATATCAGCCCTTCCCATACCACATGCTGTCCATGACACATCAGGAAAAGTCTGGACCCTACCCCGCAAGAACAGTTTCCCAGAACAAGCAAGGCTTTTCTGCTAGGGACAACATGAGAGAGGGACCTGGCATCAGAATCTCTAAGCGGCAGGTGGTGAAGCCCGAGAGCACTTCACAGTGACAGGGAAATACTCAGACAGAAGCTAGCAGTGTCCCATGACAACCAGGGAATAATCAAGGGAACCCACACTCCTAAATAATATCACTTATCTTAGGAGAGTTGTGGCCGAGTCCCCATAACCTGAACTTGGAAATTCACCTTCCTTGAAACCATCCCTATTTCATGGACGAAACGGCCAAAGCAATTGGTTGGGGTTTAACACAGTAATTGTATGCATGATTGTAACACCTCTCGAGGCAGGTGGAGAGGAAGGATAAGGATGGTCCCAGGACACAGGACTTGTAGGTTGTTAGAGTGAGGTCAGCAGAGGATGCATAGGCAGACAAAGAGACCACGAGTACAAAGTAAGGGGCAGTATCATGTGGTGGCAATTTCTAGAAAATGTGAGGAGGGACGTGTGCTGTGAGAGAGTTGAGTGTGGAGCAGGGAGTTGTAGTGTAGAGGACTGGGTTGTAGTGTAGAGAAGGACGTTGTAGTGTACAGGAGGGAGTTGTAGTGTGGAGGAGGTAGGTGTGTGTAGGAGGGAGTTGTAGTGTAGAAGATGATGTTGTGTTGTAAAGGAGATAATTGTATTATGTGGGTGAGAGTACTAGTGTGGAGTAGTATTGAAGTGGATGGATGTCACGCCTCCGCCAGTCCACAGGTCTCACTGGCGTCTTTGGAATGCTTGGCGCTAGCGCCGCCATTATAATGTTCTGTTCTAGCCCTCTTACTTCCTGGTTAACGGTCTAGTCTTTTCTGATCTGTCTTGCTTTCCTATTTAGCCCCGCCTCTGTTTCTGGTTCGGCGCGTTGCAACTTAGCCTTTCGGTTTGTTGCCGTGCTCTGCTCCGCTTCCTACTACATTGTTTCCTCTTGCCTTTCTCCCGTGACTGAGCCCTTCTTTCTTTCTGCTCGCTCCTCCATTTCCTCCCTTTTCTTCCCCTTCTTGATCCCTCTCACCCTTTCTCTCCATCTCGGCTTTCCCTGTTTCTGCCTTTCCGTTTCCCTCTTCTCTCCGTTGTCTGGTTCACCAGTTTCACTGTAGCGTTCCCGCTCTTCGGGCCGCGCTGCAGGGTGAAGTCCGGGTGCCTTCCTTAACGGGTTGTTTACTCCATGCTGCTGTTCTGGATTCGCCCGTCTGCTACACTCTCCAGACTTCCTCGTCTTCAGTGCATCCACACCTCTTGGATCATACGTCCTGGGACACCTTGCCACTCCATCCATCCCATCGATCATCGGAACCGGAACGAATCCTGCCTACCGGTATCGCACTGATACAGATCCGCTAGAAGAGGTTTTTTTTAAGCTGTTGCTTTTTTTCCTCTTCTTGTGGTCTCTGCGGAGGAGGGGTCCCCGGCTTCCCTGTTTATCAGGGAATCAGGGTGGCTTCCTGCGGAAGACCATTTCTCTTCACAAAAAAAAGAAGACCAAAAGAAAGCCCCGTCAAGGCGGAAGCTCCACTGAAGAAACAGGTGAGGAGGAAGGGGAGGTGGACTTGGACATAACTGATATACAGCCGGTTACAGCGGAGTTTGACAGTTTGCAACGCCAAAAAGACCAGATCATGGCATCTCCAGAACAAGTCCAGGAACTCCTTTCCGGAGTCCACAACTTGACTCAAGAATTAAAGGCTTTCAAGGCCGAGAACACTGCCCTTAGACAGAGAGTCGATCGCTATGAACAGTCTCGCAGCGATTTACCCCCCATGCCGCTCTCTTGTGGCAAATACGATGCGTCTCCCCATAAATTCAAGGAATTCATGGTAGCATGCATAATCCACTTTACATTTAGACCCCAGACATATGCCACTGATCAGGCCCGCATTGGGTTTCTGGTCTCTAACTTAACTAGGAATGCTTTATCCTGGGCAGCCCCTCTTGTGAGTAGTGCTAGTCCATTGTTGCAGGACTATTCCGGATTCACAGCCCAGTTTAAAACGACCTTTGAAAGACAGGAGATGGCCGTGGTCACCAGTGAGCAACTCTTGGATATACGTCAAGGTAATTCTGATTTGTTGTCGTATATTTCACGCTTCAAAAGGGTGGCTGCTGACACAGGTTGGCAAGAAAATGCACAATTCACCATTTTGCGTCGGGGACTAAGAGAGGACCTAAAGGATGAACTAGCAAGGGTTCCAAGGCCAGCTACACTTAGTGACCTTTGGTCTACAGTCCTCCAGTTGGACTTCTGTCTATCTGAAAGGAGTTCGGAGCGCCGAAAGAACCAGGGATTTCTTATTCCACTGGAACCTAACGCGTCCACCTCCACTCCCACCTATCAAAGTACGGAAGAACCTATTCAAATTGGGACAACCAGAGGACCGCTTTCTCTGGAAGAACGCAAACGGCGCAGGGACAACAATCTGTGCATGTATTGTGGGTCGAATCAACATATCCTGAGGGATTGCCCTGATGTACCACCCCGACCGTCGGGAAACGCCACCCCTCAGAACCAGTAGGGACAAGTTACCGAGGGGGTTTCCCAAGTCCCTATGTGTCGCTGTCTATCTCTCCGGCCTACACCACCGAGGATAACCGGCTCATGGTAATAGCGGTCCAGTTGTGTCTCCCAAGTCAGACCTGTGAGGTGTTGGCCCTGCTGGACTGTGGGGCCGCAGGATGCTTTATGGACATTGTGTGGGCAGACAAGACCGGCATCGGTAGGCTGGAAAAAGAAGAAGACCAAAAGTTGGAGGGAGTCGACGGAAAGCCGCTGAGTTCTGGTCTCATCACCCATACCACCTCCTCACTGGTAATGAAGATTCTCCACCACACAGAGTCAATTCAATTTGACCTTATCAGGGCGGCTCACTTCCCTGTTATCCTGGGAGTGTCATAGCTAAGAAAGCACAATCCACTTATTGACTGGAAGTGGAACCAGCTTTCGTTCTCTTCTGAGTTTTGTCAGCAATCCTGTTCCTCAATTAATCAACAAGCCACGGTCCACACCCTTCCAGATCCTTAAATAACTAGGGAGGTTTTGAAGATTAACAATATACCCAAGGAGTTTGGTCAGTACCAGAAGGTATTTCAGTTACCTCCCCATAGGCCGGAGGATTGTGCCATTAATCTGACACCAAATGCCATTGTTCCTTTTGGGCGCATGTTCTCCCTGTCCTTACGGAAGAAAGGGGTGCTTAAAGAATACCTGGATTCTAATCTCCAACACGGCCTCATCCGTCATTCCCACTCTCCTGCCGGGGTATCCCTGTTTATCGTTCCCAAAAAAGGATCGAGCAAACTGAGGCCTTGTATAGACTATAGGGGACTTAATCAGGTTACCATCAGGGATCGGTATCCCATGCCCCTAATCAAAGACATCCTGGACGCTGTACAAGGAGCCAAGATATTCTCCAAGATTGACCTCAGAAGAGCTTACCATCTGCTACGTATACACACCGGAGATGAGTGGAAGACGGCGTTCCGCACACCATTCGGTCACTTCGAATATTGTGTGATGCCGTTTGGTTTAGTTAATGCTCCTTCAGTGTTTCAGCGTTTTATGGACCGCACATTTTCGGATCTCCTGTTCCATTGTACCATCATCTACCTAGATGACATCTTGGTTTTTTCCAAATATATTCAATTACATACTACTCATATTCACCAAGTACTACAAAGGCTACAGGATAATCATGTAAAAAGGCCAACCCGACAAATGTGTCTTCTGAGTTTCTGAAGTCCCATACCTTGGATTCATCCTATCTCCGGAAGGCATAAGGATCCCTCCAAAGTCGATGCCATTCTACATTGGCCAACGCCTGGATGCGTCAAAGAAGTGCAGAGGTTTCTGGGTCTTGCAAGTTTTTATCGCAAATTCATCTCTGGCTTCTCTGACAGGGTACTACCCATCACGCAGTTGTTGAAGAAATCCTCATCCCCTTTTTCCTGGACCACAGAGGCCGATCAAGCCTTCCAGCTTTTGAAGACAGATTTCTGCACTGCTCCCATACTCCGTCAACCTGACCAAAATGCAAGGTTTATTGTTGAGACTGATGCCTCCGCCGCTGCCCTAGGGGCGGTTCTTCTCCAGGAGCAGGACGGTACAGAGCATCCCATCGCTTACTTGTCTAAGACCTTGAATGACAGCCAGACCCATTACTCTGTTATCGAAAAGGAACTGTTGGCTATGAAATCAGCCTGCGAAGAATGGTGTCACCTGTTGCAGGGGAGTCTCTATCCCTTTGAAATTAGAACAGACTACAAGAACCTCAAAGCCATACAGAGGATGGAATGCGTCAACTCCCGACAAGCCTGGTGGGCCCATTTCTTCACTCAATATGATTTCACCCTGACATACTTACCTGGTTCCAAAAATATCCTTGCGGATGCCCTCTCAAGAATGCCTTTCCCTGGCGTATCTCAATTGGAAACACCCAGTCTCATGTTTCCTGATACCAGAGTCTTCTATACTATCGACTCCTTCTTGGAGAAGGTCCACAGTGCCTCGTCCTCTTCGGAAATTTCATCCATGTATTCTAAAGACTTGGGGCCTCATTACACGTTAGGCGGTAAGGGCACCAGTACCGGTAAACCCTTACCGCCTTACTACGAGTTCCCATTGCGGGACCCGACCTTAACGGCTGGTTTTACCAGCCGTTAAAGTAGGGTGCCGCAAAGGGACATCGGTGCTAATTACGGTACCGCAATTTGCGGTACCGTAATTAGCTCCTTCCCAATTCCCATTATGCCCTATGGGGGCAAAAATGGGAATGGGGAAGTGCCATGGGGAATTACCGCCCCCGCTCACCTTGGAGTAGGGCGGTAATTCCACCATCCACCAAGGCGGGCATGGTAAAATACCGGCGGCAACCATGGCGCTAATAGTGCCATGGTTACAGCCTACCGTGTAATGAGGCCCTTGGTGTTCAAGGATGGTTTATCTTTCCACAAGCAACACTTGTTCCGACCCAACTCCTAGACGCGGCGCACCGCGTTACGATGGTGTCACGATGAACCAGTGGCAGGACACAGGGGAGTAAAGAACACCCTGGATTTGGTGAGTCGTCAGTTCTGGTGGCCGGGGATGGCAAAGGAAGTGACAAAATATGTACATTCATGTCCTGTTTGCTGGCGCTCAAAATACTGCACTCAAAATCTATTGGATATTTACAACAGGAAGAGGTGCCCAAGAGGCCTTGGAGCATTATATCGACCAACTTCATAGTGGAACTACCGCCTTCGGAGGGATGCTCTTGCATAATGGTGACGGTGGACTGCTTCACCAAGATGGTTCATTTTGTACCACTGGCAGGTTTACCCACTGCAGCAGAAATGGCGACATTGTTTACCCGGGACATCTTTCGATTACATGGCAATAAGATCATCTCTGACAGGGGCACCCAATATTCATCCCACTTTTGGAAAGAATTGTGCAAAAGATTAGGCATAGAGAGGGCCATGTCATCTGGTTTCCACCCATAGACCAATGGACAGACAGAGAGGACTAATGCATCTCTATAACAGTATCTCCGATGCTTCATCAATTCGCAGCAAGACAACTGGGTGAGCCTGTTACCTACGGCGGAGTTCACCTATAACAATGCTACTCACAGTGCTACCAAACTCAGTCCTTTTTCCTGGTCTTATGGCTACCATCCCAGCTTTATTCCTTTGTCTTTTTCTACTCCCTCTCCTATCCCTTCTGTTGACCAGCTGCTATCTACTGTTATAGAGGCACACAAAGTTGCCGTGGAGAGTTTGCAAGCAAGTGGCCTTCGCTACCGCACCCAGTGCAATCGCAAATGCCTACCTTCTCCTGATTGGCAAAAGGGTACAAAAGTATGGTTGGCAACCAAGTATCTACCCCGGTGGTTACGCCCATCTAAGCTCTCCCCCGATACCTGGGTCCTTTTGTCATCACCCATCGGATTAACCTGTTACCTTCCGCCTTCAACTTCCTCGCCATATGCGTCGGCTTCACCCAGTGTTTCATTCATCACTATTGAAGGAATACTGTGAGGACCCGTTTGGTCGTCCATTACCCCGCACTTCGGTTCCTTCTGCCGTTCCTCCAGTGCAGTATGAGGTGGCTTCCATTCCGAGACTCCCGTTATAGAAGGGGTCGGTTGGAATACCTGGTCCACTAGAAAGGTTATCCTAGCTCTGAGGATTCATGGGAGCCAGTTTCTTTCGTACATGCCCCTGCTTTGGTGCAAAGAGTCCATCGCCTTTTTCCCGGCAAACCGGGTGGGGTATCCCTTGGGAGGGGGCATACTGTCACGCCTCTGTCAGTCCGCAGGTCTCACTGGTGTCTTTGGAATGCTTGGCGCTGCCATTATAATGTTCCGTTCTAGCCCTCTTACCTTCTGGTTAACGGTCTAATCTTTCTGATCTGTCTTGTTTTCCTATTTAGCCCCGCCTCCGTTTCCGGTTTGGCGCGTTGCAACTTAGCCTTTTGGTTTGTTACCGTGCTCTGCTCCACTTCCTACTACATTGTTTCCTCTTGCATTTCTTCCGTGACTGAGCCCTTCTCGCTCTTTCCTGTTTCTCTGTGCACTCTGCAGTGGTTTTTCCCTTCCGCTCGCTCCTCCATTTCCTCCCTTTTCTTCCCCTTCTTGATCCCTCTCACCCTTTCTCTCCATCTTGGCTTTCCCTGTTTCTGCCTTTCTGTTTCACACTTCTCTCTGTTGTCTGGTTCACCAGTTTCACTGTAGCGTTCCCGCTCCTCGGGCCGCGCTGCAGGTTGAAGTCCAGGTGCCTTCCTTAACGGGTTATTTACTCCACGCTGCTGTTCCAGATTCGCCCGTCTGCTGCACTCTCCAGACTTCCTCGTCTTCAGTGTACTCTCAGCTGCATCCACGCCTCTCGGATCATTCATCCTGGGACACCTTGCCACTCCATCCATCCCATCGATCATCAGAACCGGAACAAATCCTACCTACCGGTATCACACTGATACAGATCCACTAGAAGAGGTTTTTTTTAAGCTGTTGCTTTTTTTCCTCTTCTTGTGGTCTCTGCGGAGGAGGGGTCCCCGGCTTCCCTGTTTATCAGGGAATCTGTGTGGCTTCCTACCGCGGAAGACCATTTCTCTTCACATAAAAAAAGAAGACCAAAAGAAAGCCCCGTCAATGCGGAAGCTCCTCTGAAGAAACAGGTGAGGAGGAAGGGGATGTGGACTTGGACATAACTGATATACAGCCGGTTACAGCAGAGTTTGACAATGGAATAGAAACATCAATGGGTGGAGGTGAGGATTAAGCAGTAGTAAGTGACATCAGAGAGACAGAGAAGGAAGACACAGTGAGTAGATAGACCGAGGGTGGGTGGAGTTTGAAGTAAGAGAGTAATGAGATGACGGTTCAGGGAAAGGAATACGTGGGTGTGACAGATGTCAGGGCAACTTGGACAGAGTATGTGAGTGGCACTATCCCTATATCCGATTAGAACACCAGCCAGTGGATAGTATGGGGAAATTTAGTATGTCCCTGATGGAGGTTAGTTAGACAAGACCTTGTCCTTTTGGTATTCCCAGGCAGACGCTAGATGGTAGGGAGAAACAATCAGTTGAAAATAGCTTGGGTGATGATATTGGTACTTTGAGAAGAGAGAGGCATTTCTAAGGGCCCTCCAAGACTAAAAATAAAAACCCATGAAACCCTTCAGTCTTTTTTGGAACATCTGTAACACATGCCACCAGCGAAGACCTGAAGGGCGAGGAGCCTGAAGTCAGGTATTTGGGAAGAGAAAGAAGCAGGCCAGAAATGAAAGAGCCAGTGCCACACCCACAGAACTTGATATTTTCGTTTATTTATTTAAAATAATATACATGTAACCACATGGTTTTGTATATACAATGTAAAACATTACAGGAATAGTTAAACACATTAATACAAACAACACTTAAACAATGAAAAAGACATAAAACCTAATTTAGCCATTCAACATATTCCATTTGATGTTATTACACGCTTTATTAATCATATTCGAGCAACAGAAATTAAAATATACCTTCCAATAACTTGTTTAACATTTTGATACACTTCCAATAAAACGTAGTGATAAAATATATCAGTGAAAAATGTTTTGTTAAAGGAGCATTATGGTTAAGTTGCGCTACTAAAAACCTATGCAATTCAGTGAAAAAACTTTGTTAAAGGGACGTTATGGTTCCAAGTAAAACTGAAAAAAACCTTAAATTCGCCAGTTATGGTAAGCTAAGCAACCATAACTCGGCGCCACCACCGTGCGCTGCTAAAACTAACACCCAGGACATCAAAGATGACATCTAATGGTCATTGATGAGATCACTGATGTACATCGGGCAGAATATTCTGCAATCTGCAAAGGACAAGAACCCAATACATGAACAGTACATGAAAACATACCGGGAGCACGAGAATAAACAAGTCTAACACTCCTGGATACACAAAGATACAGGTGCGGTGGCCCTTAAGGCAGTCTGGTTGGCATACATAAAAGGGCAGAATAGCCGTGCAGAGCCGCCCAGTTTTTTAAAGGTTGAAGTTTTGTGAGGGGTCTACACTGTCCAGTTGGGGGGATGGTGAGGGTGGGGGGTGTCAACGGAGTTGGACCAGTTGCCCATGGGGTGAAGAGGATGAGACTTTTTACGGTACATGGACCAGGAACATACAGGCTGATATGGGAATTGGATTTAGACAGGAGTGGGAATCGAACGTTATACACGAAAACACTGATGGGTGTGGTACATGCAACAAGGCACTGCAAGAGCTGAGTGGGCAGCTCCGACATACCGACGATACCAATCTTAAGGCTACCGGATATGCAAGAGATTAAGCTGCTCACTTGGAATGTACAGGGTCTGGCACACCTGATAAAAGCAAGGAATAAGATCGACAAACTTTTACTGCAAGAGACACATGCCACTAGGAAGGTCACAGATGTATTTTCACTAAACTGGGACCAAATAAATGTAGCCAGAAATTACTCCTCAATGGCGAGAGTCCTTACAGTTGTACACAAGAGGGTTAACTTCCAGATGTCCAAAACAATAACATATGACAATGGCTGCTACGTGATTGTCTCGGGGCGTCTGTCTGTACAACAGGGAAATCATACTAGTCAGTACGAATGGCCCTAACATAGATACCCCAGAGTTCTACCTCTGGATTGTGGAATTGATATTGCCTCTGGGAACAGCAGCCGTGATATAGGGAGGGGACTGCAATGTAATTCTGGACCCTGAATTGGACAATCGACGGGGAGCCGCAGGCTGTACACTAAAGCGGCACTCATGCTGAAACAAGCTATGGCTAAACTACCCCTGGTAGATGCATGGAGAGAGTTGCACCCCCTCGTAAAAGACTACACATTCTACGCTGGGTTACATGGATCTAGCTCACTTATTGACTATTGGTTATGCTCTCCCAAGCTGATATCAGAGGTGGAACAAAGCTCAATCCTCCCACATACGCTGTCGTATCACTCCCCGGTTCTCCTGAGACTGGCACCAAAAGATATGGGACCCTGGCGTTAAGGGTTTAACGGCGCGGTAAAAGGTGTTGGCGCTGTTAAACCCTTAACGCCTGATTACGAGGTCCCTTTGCGAGACCCGACCTTAACGGCTGGTTTTACCAGCCATTAAAGTAGGGTGCCGCAAAGGGACCTCGGTGCTAATTACGGTACCGAAATTTGCGGCACCGTACTTGGCGCCTTCCCCAGTCCCATTGAGCCCTATGGGGCGAAAATAGGAATGGGGAAGGGCCATGGTGAAATGGGGAAATACCGCCCCGCCAACCTTGGAATGGGGCGGTATTTCCCCATTCCACCATGGCGGACTCGTTACAACACCAGCACCAACCATGGTGCTAATAGCGCCATGGTTTTGCGCCGGGGTTGTAATGAGGGCCATAGGGCCTCATTACGACCCTGCCGCTAATGGGTTAACAGCGCTGTAGAAGGATGCGGCGCCGTTAACCCATTAGCGCCTGATTACGAGGTCTCTTTGCGGGACCCGACCTTAACGGCTGGTCTACACCAGCCGTTAAAGTAGGGACCCGCAAAGGGACCTTGGTGCTAAGTACGGTACCGCAATTTGCAGTACCGTACTTAGCGCCTTCCCCATTCCCATTGAGCCCTATGGGGCAAAAATGGGAATGGGGAAGGGCCATGGAGGAAGGGGGGATTACCGCCCGCTAACCTTGTAATGGGGTGGTAATTCCCCCTTTCTCCATGGCGGAGTCAATAAGTTACCGGCATGGACCATGGTGCTATTAGCACCATGGGTTTCCGCCTGGGTCGTATTGAGGCCCATGGAGCGTACCACCCACACTGGTGCATGCCCACAGAGCTACTGAAGGATGAGTCCGTGATCAAACCACTTAGCATTGAAATAGAGGACTTTTTTGTGCGAAATACAGCACAGTACTGACCCAGTGTTTGGTTGAGGAAACATTCAAAGTATTGCTGAGATGCCAGTTGATGGAGCCCTCCTATGGAGCCCTAAGAGAAATCAGAAAGGACTTATGTCAGACTGAACGGGAACTAAGGGCCCTTGAGATCCAGCAATCAGTAATCATGGGGAATGGGCACCTAAAAAAAATACAATAACAATTGGAAAAATGTAAGACTCTGGCAGAGAAAGAACTGTACTACATAACTCAACCTGCAAAGACAAGGAAGTATGGGGAAGAGAACAAGGTGAGTAAGGCAATGGCAACCCTTATCAGAACAGAACAGGGATTGAGACATATTACCAGTATTTGAGATGCTGCAGGGATAGTGCAGACAGCCCCAAGTACAATTAATGAAGAGTTCAAACTGTTTTATGCTAAATTGTATGCTAATGCGGACACAGTGACCCCAGGAGAACTCCAAACTTACATGGACTCTTTCCCGGTGCCCAAATTGGGGGAAACAGAAAGGTCACTGCTAGAACTCCCACTGTGGGCCAAAGAAATTGAACAAGCCTTCTCAGATCTGCATGCTGGCAAAGCCCCTGGATCGGACGGTATCCCGCGTGATTTCTACAAGATGTTCAAATCTGAGATGGCCTTGAGACTGCTGGAGATCTGGAAAGAGGGGATCGAGAGGGGAGAGTTACCGAGTACCATGAGAGAGGTGATAATAACAGTCCCCACTGACAGACAGACCCTATACACCAATAATTACAAACCTTACCTTCAACTCCTGGAACACAAACTAGCTACCTGAAGAAAACTATTAATATCCATGTACAGACGAGTGGCCCTGCTCAAAATGGTGGTGGTGCCCAAGTTGTTGTACATGTTCTGTAGTATACCCATGTGGCCGGGAAGAGATTTTTTCCAGAGGTTAAAGAGACTAGCGGTTAACTTTGTATGAGGTGGGAAATCTGTTAGACTTAAATGGCCCAGGATGTGCGAAAGGTATGAAACAGGTGGATTGGCAGCCCCCGACTTCATATTATATTTTCACGCAGCACAAGTACAGTTTGCAAAGTACTGGGGGGACACCACAGAAAAATATGCGCACGTGCGGGCCGAGAAATTTGCGGTAGCCCCAGTTAACATCCAAGCTATGCCATTTACAAAAAATAATGGAAATATTAGGGAAGTAGATCCTGTGAACTCCACAGTTGGTTCCTGGGTTGCATTATTTGCAAGGGTGGATGTGTGAACCCATACTGGCCATTTACCCCCCTTGTGGCACCATCCTGACTTGGAACCCACATTTGATACGGCCTTGCAGCACAAATGGGACCGGACAAAGAAATGAGAGTAGGAGATTTATACGCAGAGGGCAGACTTGCGACACTCGCAACTGTGCATAATAAAGTGGGGTCGGGCCTTATTACCACGCTGCAATACTATCGCATGAAAGCAGCTTGTAAAAAGAAATGCTTGTCGTTTCCCGAAGCTCCCCCGATACATGAATTATTGTCTGCAATTATGTGACAGACTATACAAAGCAGTCCAAGAATATACCCCATCAGGGAACACTATGAAACAACAATTGGAGAGAGATCTTGGCACCACCATAGAAGATGCCCAATGGGCAAGATATTGCCAGCATACTAAAGTCATCTTGATTAACTCTAACTTTAGGTTAATTCAATTTAAAATACTAAATCATCTACATATAACCCCGAAAAATATTTCCAAGTTCGACCCTACCCTTCAGGTAGCTTGCCCCAAATGTGGTGTCCCCAATGTGAATTCAATGCATATTTATTAGGAATGTCCTCCATAAAGGCCTTTGAGGAAGACGCAGCTAGAAACATAAGTTATATTACAGGGCTACATATCCCGGCTGTCCCACATAAATATTTCCTGAGTGATATAGGGAAGGCTTCAGTTAAAATCTGTAGATTTGTTGCTGTTGCAGAGGCAGTGGCCAAGAGAAATATATTACAATCATGGAAATCCAAAGTAGCACCCACTCAGAAGGCATGGCTGCGGGACTTACTATATGTTCAGGACACTGAAGAACAATGCGTTAACAGTGTTACGCCTACCAATAGACCTTAAGACATCTGGGATCCACTACGTAGCTACCTTAGGAACAATCAAGAAGTCGGTTTTGAAAACTCCACATAAACGTTTCAAAATATTGTAATACTTATGGCATGTATGTTCAAAAGTCATTTGCTATGTTGCTATGAACCTATAGGGCTTCATTACGAGTTTGGAGGTAGCCATGGTGCTATTAGCGCCATGGCTCCCTCCAAACCGGGCTCCATTACGGTGTTCCTTCAATGAGGAATAACCGGGTCATTCCAACATTGGAGGACCCGGTAATTCCTCCTTGAAGGAACCATTCCCCATTCCCATTTGAGCCCTTATAGGGCTCAATGGGAATGGGGAGGGAGGTAATAACGGGCACATTACAAATGGCCCGTTATTACCTCCCTCTTCCCATCGCGGGGCCCGGAAAGGACGTCTGGTTTTACCAGACATCTGTTCCGAGTCCCGCAAAGGGAACCTCGTAATCAGCGCTCCCGTAATGAAGGGTGCCGGTACCGTACCAGCACCCTTCATTACGGGACCGCAAGGGTCGTAATGAGGCCCATAGAATCCACTCCCAAAATGTTTTGTGAATTTGTTATAAAAAACTTTGTGCAGGACCATATAAAAGACTAAATTAAACATCACTGTCCCACATGTACCTGTTCCCCCTCTCCATGTCCCAGCTGACTATCCCCAAACTGTCCCTCGCATGAAAAACGTTACAATGAGGCTTCCATCCCTTCCTCCCCTCCCATCCATCATGTCCAAACCCCTAATTCCCCTGTATTTGTTTCAGTTTCTGCTTCTCCCTCTCTTTTGTAATTTTTATACTGTTATACAATAATAAAATATTAAGTGTGTTGTTAGTATATTCCTCTGTGTCTTATTTTTTTTTAAAAAGGCAGTTAGGGTGTCCGTGGACAGCGTGGCTGTCTGGGATGTCCTCAAATAACCAAAATGGGGGTGTCCTAAGGACACTATGCCTGTTTGCACTTTTCTCAATCAAGATGTCCGCCTGTCCATAATGAACCAAAATGGGGGTGTCCTAAGGACACTATACCTGTTTGAATTGGCCGCAGTCAAAATGGGGGTGTCCGCAGAACACTAAAGACGTCTGCATGTTCGTAGCTATGCAAAATAAAGTGTCCTGAGAACATTCCCCCTGTTCGCATTGTCCGTAACCAGAATGTATATGTCCGTAGAACACATAGCCCATCCACCTGTCCGCAAAGTTGTGACACACATTTGTTTTGTTCGGGGACCTGAACACTGGCCATAGAACACCCATGTGCATGCGTAGCACACCCTTGCCCCTACAAACATCGTGCCTGTCCGCAACTGTCCGCCACACGTGTCGCCCTTTTAGTTAGTTTGGGGACTACAACACTGTTCGTAGAACACCGGCACGCATGCGTAGACCCGACCCCGCACATTTGGTGTCATATGGACAACCGCCCCTTTCGCCAACATGTTGTTGACATTATCATGTGACTGCACTTGTGCTAAGCGTAACAAACACTGTGTGGGCCCCCGGACACATTTACAGGCCGATTCATGGAATCAACGTGCGCCGAAAAAACGGCGCACGCGTGCGAAAACGTGCGATTCGCAGTGAAATAGCGAAAATCGCAGTGCAAGTGCGATTATCGCAGTGCAAGTGCGATTATCGCACAGAAAACATTGCACATCTATTCATGGAAGTCCATGCACGCGCAAAATGTGGGATGTGCGCTGAAAAAGTGTGCGGCGCACGCTGGCGCACGCTGGCGCACGCTGGCGCACAGGTCACCGAACGCCGTGCGATAAGGCCACAGCGAATTCGCACATAGCGCGGCGCACATAACAAAAGTAGGCGTAACACGGGGCGTCACACGCAGAATGGGGAACAACTCGTGAAAATGTGGGCGTCACGGGGGAAGTACAGGAGGCAAGTGCGCAGAACGCCCACACGCTCGCCTACAACACGTATTCATGGAATCGAATAGGGAAAAACAGTGCACGGCCAAAGATGCGCACAGGCCCATACATGTCCGCCACACGAAAGCAGGCGGTAGCGTCCCTGCGCAGAAAAAAAATATGCGCCAGAGAAGGCCCACACGCGATCGGGCCTGGGGGAGCGTGTGCGTGTATTTCAGAGGTGCGCGAGAAGTTCCACAAGCGATTGGCCTGGGCGCGTGTATTTCAGGGGTGCGCAAGAAGTTCCACACGCGATCGGGCCTGGGGGAGCGTGTGCGTGTATTTCTGAGATGCGCCAGAAGTTCCACACGCGATTGGCCTGGGCGCGTGTATTTCAGGGGTGCGCGAGAAGTTTCACACGCGATTGGCCTGGGTGCGTGTATTCCAGGGGTGCGCGAGAAGTTCCACACGTGATTGGCCTGGGTGCGTGTATTTCAGAAGTGCGCGAGAAGTTCCACACACGATTGGCCTGGGCGTGTGTATTTCAGGGGTGCGTGAGAAGTCTCACACGCGATTGGCCTGGGCGCGTGTATTTCAGAGGTGCGCAAGAAGTTTCACACGCGATTGGCCTGGGCGCGTGTATTTCAGGGGTGCGCGAGAAGTTCCACACGCGATTGTCCTGGGCGCATGTATTTCAGAGGTGCGCGAGAAGTTCCACACGCGATTTGCCTAGGCGCGTGTAATTCAGGGATGCACGAGAAGTTTCACATGCGATCGAGCCTGGGGGAGCGTGTGCGTGTATTCCAGAGGTGCGCGAGAAGTTCCACACACGATTGGCCTGTGTACGCGATTCCATTGGACCAAAGGCCCTGACAGCGCAGGCGCGTCTGTGACGTGACACGCGTGGGCGTGTCCCTGTACCTGTGGGAATGTTACAAGACCAAAAACTGTACGTCCGAGTGTCACCCCGCGTAATTGGAGGATAGTGCCTCAGTGCGTATACACGGAAGTGACGTTGGACGTGTGGTGCGGTTTAAAAGGTGTGTGTAGTACGTCATTTCCTTGTACGTGCTTCCCGTGGAGAGTGAGTGGGTGAAATCTGTACTTCTTGTCGGTTCTTTTTCTAGTTCGTATTCCCTGTTACCTCTGTCAGTATTTTTCTGATTTTCTCTTCGACCTGTTTCCTCAAACAGTGTACAATTCTTCTTTTGGCGGGGGTGTTGCCAACGTGCAGACGCGCATATTTTTCACGCTCCTTCCCAGGCAGACAGTGAATCGCACACGTATTTACCAACTGTGCTAGCCCCGTGTGTAGCGTACCCCTTCAGAGGTCATTGTAGGCTGCGTGTGACACGCATACATTCATTTTTGTGTTTCTGGGTGCCACAGCGTAGTGCTGGTTCCTTTTCCCACGCACGTGGTCTACGAGGGGGCACGTGCACGTCATTTTCTGTTTTAGGGGTGCCTGTGCATTGTGTGACCCGTCATCTTTCCCCAGGGGTTCCATACAGCCTTGCTAGAGCACTTGGGTACGAATTCCATCTAGTACCCTACCCCTTTGACCCCCAATTGCCCAGGACATTGTCCACTGCAACTCCCATACGCACAACTCCATCAGTGCCATGGCTGGGAGGCGAGCAAGTGGTAAGGGTGGCAAAGGTGGCCGAGCCTCAAGAGGTGGGCGTAGTGGGCGCGGTAGGGGATGTGGCCAGGATTTGCAGACTCCCCCTAGCCCCCCACGTGTGGAGGACCAGTCAGGGACACACATCCCACCCCATGGTTGAGGGAAACGTGGCTGACACCATCCCTGCTCAGCCCTTGTTGGACCAGCCCGTTGTAGCACCTGACCTAGCACAGGGTGACTCCCAGGCTGACTTCCAGGTCGCCAAGTCTAGGCCACGGGTGGCGGCGCAAGCCAGTGTCACCAGGGCACGTGGTACAGGGGCAGCCATGTCATCTGCTGCCCCGAGTAGGTGGGGTGGGGAGGCTGCAGGGGCAGCTGCAGCTCCGTCCACCCCAGCTCTGACTCCCCCAGCAAGGACAGTGTTGGTCCCGGTACATCAGACTGAGGTTCCCCCTGCCATCATCACACTTCAGCTAATGCCTGCAGAAAGTCATGTGGTCAGTGTGCCATCGCACACTACTACTACACAGTCCACCGGTGCTCCTGCCTCTAGTGTCCAGAGCGGCGTAGGGCACTCCGGATCCCCACCACCCACAAAAAGAAAGAGGAAGAGTGCTCGTCCAGTACTGGCTGATGATCCCGACACGGCTACACGGTCCGGCACGCCAAGGAAGCCTAGCTTCAATGATGCCGAAATGGATGCACTTGTGCAGTATGTGTCCGAACATGACGCCGAAATGCTGGTCACTTCAGGGTGTAGGATTACACCTGCTCGACATCAGGCACACTGGCAGACCATCGCGGACAGCATAAGTGCCCTTGGGTTTATGAGGCGCACAGTTGTTGAGTGCTACAAGCGCTGGAACGACCTTAAGGATAGGGCTAAGTAAAAGCTGGCCTCAAGTCATGCCGCAACTCTGGTGACTGGAGGTGGGACTCCACAAGAGGACATAGAACTCACTCTACATGAGCATGTTGCTGGGACCTACGTCACAGAGGAGCAGATCCAAGGTGTGGGAGAACTGCCAGATTACGAGGCATTGTCCGGTGAGTGCACATGCATGTGTGTGTGATCCATGTGTATGTTGTTTGTGGGAGGGGTTCTGGTTGAGTGCCAGGTCAGGGTGTGTGTGCCTGAGTGTTTTGGCCCACCCATGTGCTTCATCCAATGCATTCGGCGCCCTTGGATTTGGGTATTACAGTATCCCTTCTGGCCACAGTAGGCGTTTTGCACTACATCGCGCCAGTTGCCCTTGAAGTGGCATCTTGCTACAACATTGTTCCGTATTTAGCTGTGTTCATTCAGGCTGATTGTAGGAATTCACCTGGTTCTACTGAGCATCACTCTGCCCTATTGTCACATATATGACATGTCTATGGTACATGCCATCTGTGTGATGGCATGTGTCATGTATGTGTATTGGACATGCCACTCACAGGCCAATGTGTGATGGCACTGCTAGCCAGCATGCAGCTAATGTGTTGCTCTCCCATCTTGGTGTCATCAGGGTCTGACATTTTCCTCCCCTTCCAACTCATGAAAAGTGCATGCATGGGAGGGTTATAGTCATGTGGGACATGTGTAAATCAAGTATTGGTACTGTAGCTTGTCTGGCCTAATAGCGTGCCATGGTGCTAATGCCTGTTTCCATTTTTTGTCTTTCATGTTTTTGCAGAGGATGACGCACCTGATGCTGTTGAGGGAGAGGAGATGGTGCAGGCCCAGGAGGGATCTGAAGCATGACCAGGCACCAGTGGGGGACGTGGTTTGGTGGTGGGGGAGAACCCACTCTTGCTGCAGGCCATACTGTCCAGGGGTGTCCCTGGCTGCACCTCCCCAGAACTCTTTTCAGGTGTTGATTCAGATGAGGCCTATGTGGATTCGCAGGTATGTGTTCATGGAAGGGATACTGTTCTGTCCGACCCACCTCACCCAGGGGTAGAGCCCACTATGGGGATGTCAGTGTTGGTAGGTGCGCCTGTGGTGGTTACGGATGCAGGGCCACACTCGGCAACATCTGATCCTGTTCCTGGTCAAGCAGTCCAGAGGGGAAATGCAGTCCTGCAGCCTCAGGCAGTGCCGACACAGCAAGGCTCAGTTCGCCTTGCCCCAGACAGGTGTGGTGCCCGCCAACGCGATGGCCGTCCGCCACCAAGCAATACCGCATCGGAGCAATCCATTTACGGTATGGCCAATCAACAGGCAGCATCATCAGAAATGATTGCTCAAGCCATGGAGAGGGTGGCCACTTCCATTGTCCCCCCAGAAAGGCAGATGGAGCTACTACAGCAGGCAACAGACTCCATTTGCCAATCAGTCAGGGAGGACATGTTGGCGTCCAACAGGGACAGACAGGCGGCCCTGGACAATCTGAGGGAATCAATTTCTATAGATGCCCAGGGACAGAGGGAAGCCCTGAGGGGAGAGGTCCGGCACCTCAGGCAGACTCTTGTGGACCTTGAGGCTTCCACTGTCACCAGGACGGAACAGCTGCTGGAGCGCGTCACCCGTACGCTCTCAGCAGAGATGCAGGCAACTCGGGCGGAGGTCCGGGCAACAAGTCGGGTGTTGCATGGGGATCTCCGCACCATATCCCTCCAGAACGAGGCCTTCCAGACCCGCATGCTTGCTGCCATGGAGGACCAAACTAGGGCTTTGCGTGGGCTGCCTCCCATAGCACCACCACCTCCTGTGGCAGCAGCAGCAGAGGTTGAGGAGAGCGAATCCAGCAGTGAATCTCCCACTGTTTAGTAGCCGTGCAGGCCATGAGCCCATGGAGGTGTTTTATTTTCGCAACATTCACGCAGGTGGCTGTTGGTGGGCACCCTGTCCTCGGACCTCCTGGGTGGCCTCCCCCACCCCCCCTGGCCCACACATGGCCATTTTTGATTTTTGATTTTTTGTTGCAGTGTGTTGCCTTGTGTGGCTCCCGTGGGAATCCACTGTATTCCGGCTGGGCACATGCTGGCTTGTCCTGAGTTTGGGTTAGATGCTTGGGTTCATGAGACACACACCCCTCCTGCTTCCCATTTCCATGGGCTTGCAAAGGGTGTGCCCAAGTGACAGTGAATTACACAGTGACGTTGGACTCCTATGAGCTGTGTGGGCAGACTGTAGTCAATACTGTGTATAAATTCCTAGTGCATATTGTTGTTGTATTGTGCACTGCATGGTGTATTGATGTGTGCTTGTGCATCCATGTCTCCCTCCTAATTTGCAGGTTCATTCCTCATGTCTTCACAAGGCCGTCCACTTTGGAGATGGAGCTCATGTTGTGAGCAGTGGACTTCCAGATATGCGTGGCAACAACACTGTACAGTTGGAGGTGGTGGATGTGCTGGCATTCTCATGTTGTAAGACTACATATCCTTTGCCTTAGTACTGTCATGTTTATGCTATGTCGATTGTATTGTGGTAAGTATTTGGTTATGTGTGTTGTTGTTTCTACATTTATGTGGGCATATTGTGTGTGGCCAGTTTCCATTAGGGACACTGTACTTTGTGACACGTGTCATGTTTGGGGGATGACTTTGTTTGCTCTCACATGGCATGTCATGCCATGGTGTGTTGGGTGGCGGTGCTGGGGAGGGGTTGGGTGACATGGCACTGTTGTGATGTTGTGTCTTGCAAGGGGGTAATGATTCTAGCAGCATAGAAGTGTGTCTTTTGAACACAGAATTGGTGGTGTTTGTGTAGGTAGGGAAGCACACAATGGAACACTTCCAGATGTACAATCTCAGGCTGGTATGGTTGTGACAGTTGACTGTCCATTGACACATCATAATTGTCAGTTACAATCATCACTGATTGTCAGCTGGTATGTGCCAGGGCTGTGTGCACTCCACAGGGGTGTGATTTTATGTGAAGTAATTAGCCACGAGCTGCGTACGGGCTGCCTCACCCCGTGCCCTTTCCCCTCCAATGCGCAGTGGGCATGCATGTGGTTGGGGATGTGGGGGCACCACCATGTCCACGGCCAGGCCCCGGCATGTTGCAACGTTGTGCAGGACACATGCTGCCACTATGATCCTGCACACTACTGGGGGAGCGTATAACAGCTGCCCGCCAGAACGGTCAAGGGAGCGGAAGCGTGACTTGAGCACTCCGAATGTGCGCTCCACGATGCCCCGGGTTGCAATGTGGGCTGTGTTGTATCTTACCTGGGGTGGCGTGGTGGGGTTCCGAATTGGCGTCATCATGTGGGTGCTGAGAGGGTAGGCACTGTCCCCTGGGGTGGTGGTGATGGTTATCATCAGTGGGGTTGTGACATTACTCAGTATCTGACATGCATGCATGCGCAGTGGCATTTATACTCACCGAGGAGCCATGTATCGCCATGCCGCCCAGCTTCTATGTCACGGTTTAGGGTAGACATTCTGTAGATGAAACTGTCGTGGGTGGAGCCTGGATAGTTGGCGTATACTGAGGTGATGATTCCCTTGGCATCACATACTACCTGGGCGTTGATGGAATGCCAGTGCTTGCGGTTTCTATAGATGTGCTCAGTTGCCCTGGGGGGACGTAGGGCCACATGGGTGCAATCAATGGCACCTAGCACTTTGGGGAATTGTGCCACCCTGTAGAAATCCTGGGCAACAGCCTGCCTTTCTGCAGGTGTTCTGGGCAGGTATATGTGCCTGCGGACTGATGGGCGTGCAGTGATGATGGCCAAGACCTGGTGTAGGCAGCGTGACTGCGTGGCCTGTGACACCCCCCCCACTATGGCACTTGTCCGCTGAAATGATCAAGTGGCCAGGAAGTGCAGTACATTGAGGACCTTCTTCAGGGGGCTGAGTGCTTGGGAGCACAGGGTGGTTGATGTGAGGTCATCCTCCCACTCACTGACCAGGTCGAGTATTATGTGAGGTGGAGACCTGTACCTCCCATACACATGGTCATCAGGCATCCCAAAAAGGCTGGTTCTGGGTGTAAAAATTCTGGCCCGGACTATCCTCCTCCTCCTCCTGCGGTATCCCACGGCCACTGCTGCTAGGAACGGTATGTTCATCCTGGCGTCTGTGCTTGTTTGTTGTTTGCGTGCACTTTTATGCTGTGTGGGTGGACGTACGCCTACTTCCTGCTGGCGTACGTGTTTCCGGGTTGGCCACGTTCATTTCCATGAATACTTGTTGTAGGTGAGCGTGTAAAACTTCCCGCGCAGCCCTGGAATACCCGCACCCAGCCCAAGAAGAAGAAATACACGCACACGCTCCCCCAGGCTCGATTGCGTGTGGAACTTCTCGCTCACCTCTGAACTACACGCGCCCAGGCCAATCGCGCGTGGAACTTCTCGTGCACCTCTGAACTGCACGCACCCAGGCCAATCGCGTGTGGAACTTCTTGCGCACCCCTGAAATACACGTACTCCGCTTCCCCAGGCCCGATTGTGTGTAGAACCACCCACGAGCCCCTGAAATACACAGACTCCGCTCCCCCAGGCCCAATCGCGTGTGGGACTACTCGCGCACCTCTGAAATACACGCACATGCTCCCCCAGGCCTGATCGCGTGTGGAACTTCTCGCGCACCTCTGGACTACACGCACCCAGGCCAATCGTGTGTGGAACTTCTCGCGCACCCCTGAAATACACGCACACGCTCCCCCAGGCCCGATCGCGTGTGGAACTTCTCGCGCACCTCTGAACTACACGCTCCCAGGCCAATCGCGTGTGGAACTTCTCGCGCACCTCTGAACTACACGCACCCAGGCCAATCGCGTGTGGAACTTCTCGCGCACCCCTGAAATACACGCACACGCTCCCCCAGGCCCGATCGTGTGTGGAACTTATCGCGCACCCCTGAAATACACGTACCCCGCTCCCCCAGGCCCGATCACGTGTAGAACCACCCGCGAGCCCCTGAAATACACATACCCCGCTCCCCCAGGCCCGATCGCGTGTGGGACTTCTCACGCACCTCTGAAATACACGCACACGCTCCCCCAGGCCCGATCGCGTGTGGAACTTCTCGCGCACCCCTGAAATACACGCACACGCTCCCCCAGGCCAGATCGCGTGTGAAACTTCTAGCGCACGCGTGTTCCCGAAACCCGTAATACGCGTTCCCCGCTTTGCGTTTGCTGTTTGCCAGTCCGGTAAACTGGTACAGGGTTGGCACGGCCCTTTGCGATGGTTTTGCGATCTTGATGGCTTTTCCTTGCGCAAGGGCGTTCTTGGGGGCGTAACTGGCGCTGCTGCAGGGTCGCTGCGCCACTCCGCGCCACGTCTGCTTTTGCAGGCGAGAATCCATGAATACGGTGTGCGCGGAAATTGATTTTATCGCACACGGCTGGCGCACACATTCGCACGGGCACGCTGTGCGCCAGCCGCGTGCGACACTTTTGAGAGGAATTACATGAATCGGCCTGAAAAAGTGTTTTTTTCATGAATGCAAGTAATTTTCCTGGGAAAGTTCAACCTTGAACATGTCCCACACTATTTCCCTGGTGATCTGCATACTTTTGGGATTTTTTTGAGCCCTCTCTTGGTGTTTGAAAGGTTTGGGGACAGCGCAGGTCTCCGCGGACACATCGAAAAATCTGAGCGTGGGGAATTAAAATTTAAATAGTGTGCCGCATTTTCCCTTTGAGGTTCGCTTTTTTATTTGTTTGGCTGAATGCTTCAACCTTTCAAATTATACATACAGTTCTAAAATTAGGGAAGTATTTAGTACCAAAATATTCAGCAATTACAATAAAATACATTCAATTTTTCATAACATACCAGTTGAAGTTGAATGCAATATGTATTGACGTTTTACAGCTGGTCAATGATTGACTCCAAATTTCCTCTTCTGAGTGGTAACAGAGTAATTGAAATGAGTTCTCAAAGTATTTTTGCCGTAAAGTAGTTAGCGCAGAACAGCTAACTTCTAAATGGGCTAGCGATTCTCTCTGCATGCTGTTGTTACAATAGCGACACAAGTTTTGATTTTTTAGCCGAAGCCCCATTCTAACAAGAATTTCGTTGGTGGGACACAAATTTAGTCACATTCTCAACAGTTGGGTTCTAACATAGCTCGAAGGACATCTTTGAAGATATTTTTCCATGGACCCCATACATTTGTGACCAAATAATACAATGGAATAGTCTACATACTTTTTACATTGATTCTGGGTGTTAATCCAATCTAAGCATTACATTGGGATCATCTATAGTGACTAAAATGCACTTGTACCAAGTGTTGGGAAGTTTGTCTGACAAAATTAAAAGATAATGTGCCATAGAATTTAATATGTTTTTGGCTGAGGCTCCTATCAAACATTTTCTAAAAAGACCACACATCTTCCAAATTACTTGGCAATATATCAAAATGGTACCCAATTCATATCATAAAAGTGAGATTGGGGTGCATCTCGGAAGTTTGAAGACTGACTTCCAAAATCTTCCTTCATATTGATCCTAGTAATTTCTAGATTTGGGCAGTAGTGTTTCAGACCCGTATGAGATTATTTGGATCACTTTTTGTTTAAAAAAGATCATTATGTGATTAGTGGTGAATTTGCCATACTTACGCAAGAGTATGAACGCTTGTGAGGTTAGAGATCTAGTTTTAGCTTCGAGAATCAAAGAGTGGGAATGATCACTTCTTGTAAATGGCAGGCCTAAATATTTATAATTATCTACAACCGAAAGCTTTTGCTTTCCCAAAGACCAGCTTAGATTAAGCATGTTCCTTTTTGCTTTTCTTTGACATATCACAACTTGTGTTTTTTCTGAATTGATTGTCAAATTATTTTTAATGCTATAACTATTCAGACAATCAAGCAGATTTTGCAAGCCTTGGGGAGTTTGAGAAATCAGCATATAGTATCCAAGTGATTTTTTAGAACCTAGCTTGGGGGCATCAGTCAAGATATCATCAAAGGCGACTCCTAAATCCAAAATAAATAAATTGAATAAGGTTGATGCCAAGATGCACCCTTGCTTCAAACCTCTTTCTGTCCTAATTCAGGAGGAAAGACGCCCTTCTAAGGATAACCTTACTTGGATAGTAGTGTCAGAATGTAATTTTTTGATTATTGTCAGAAGGGAAGATGGGCAACTGTACTGCTTCGATTTAGAGAAAAGCAACTGGCGATTGACCGAGTCAAAGGCCAAATGAAAAAATCCACAAAGGCCATATCTAAGGCCTGATTTTGATTAATATATTTAGATTTTAGCATATTGAGGGTTATCATATTTGGCACAGTATCAAGACCAGCAACAAATCCTGCCTGAAAGTGATCTCTTATGTTGTTAGCATTCATCCACGCATTTAATTCTTGTAACACTATACAGGATTACATATTCCCCATGGCATCTAATAGAGCAATGTGTCTGTAGCTTTCCGGTTTACAATGATCCCCTTTTTTAAAAATGGGAACGATTATAGAATGTTTCCAGGATGATGGAATGGTCTGAGAGTGATTAATTTGTTGGAATATGGAAAATGAGATATCGGTCCAAGGTTCTGGATGTTGTTTAGACATTTTATTTGACAGGCCATCAGAGCCTGGAGATTTGGACTGGCTAGCTGTATTAATGAAATGCATTACGTCAGATTTATTTGTATTGAGGTGAAAGCGATCAGACCGACTGTCTACTTGAGGCAAGCATGTTACAACAGGACATGCAAAGATCTTGCCAAAATAATCCACCCAAACTGCTTCAGGTACATTCTGAGCCTGTATCATCATTTGGGAGGAGGAAGTTACATTGTTGATCGTTTGCCACATGTGAGCTGTGTTCTTGTCACGCAATATTTCTAACATCTTTTCACCATCATTTGAAACAGCTGGACATGGTATGAACTGATCCAGTTTTTATAGGGCGTTTTTATGTGTGTTAGGACTTTAAAACGCACACTTATTGGAAGATTTGCTGCCTCACATTTTTCTTGATGAAAAGTTGCTTTCCTCTTCTTGACTACTATATCAAATGCATGATTCCTGTGAGTGTAAGCCTTCTGTTTTGTGTTATGAGAACTGAATTTTTGTATAACATCATAGTATATGGATGAACTTGAAACCTGATCGGATTTAGAGTGGACAAATACATAATTTACCAACAGACCTAGTTGTAGTATTCATTTTTCTATCCACCTCACTCGGTTAACACTGTTATTGGCAATTATTTTTCCCGACCAATTTTGACTGCGAGGCTTTAGATGTCATAGAGTGGAGACCCACTGCACACACAGCATTTTATGATCACTACACAATGTTCTTTTGGTTTCAAACAATTTGACACTAGAAATTAGCCCACTGTCTACATATATGTAATCATTGTACCTTCCGAACCTCTTCACGACCATGTCACTTGTGGGGGACTGTCATGAATGCCAGTACCAGTTAACATTTGCAAACCTCGCAATTTCATCATGTGATCCCAGGGGATCCATCTTGCCTGTGCATGTAACTTAGTGTGGTCAAAACAATGCAGATTTAAATCCCCAGCTACTACCGTATGAGCAATTTCCAGAACAGCAGCAATATAATCTAACATTGTAGAAACATCATTGATACATTTCTGATTTTCAATTCCTTTTGGATTCCAGTATAAATTGACTAGAGCATATAGGATCCTATTGATTGAAATAATTGTCAGTTGTGAATATGGATTAGGCAAATACATATAAATGATGGAGATATTTGCACTTGTCTTTGAATTTGTAATGAGCCCAAACATAGCACGGCCTCTAATTCCCTTTAAAGCAGGGGTAAAATATAGTTTGTGATTCCACAGAAGGGTGTCAGTGATCCAAGTCTCTTGCAATATAACTATGCTAAACTTTGTTGGATCGCAATTCTTATTGTTAATTAGATGTTGGAAAGCGTACATGTTCGACAAGACTAAAGAGATCACTGAGTTTTCTTCCCCATGATCTAGTTAACTTCTGGACTCCACACAGTTACATAAACAATTTGATTTTTTTTGAGCTGACATTTTCTGACCACTATCATTTGAGGACCATGAGACAGCTTTTTTACCCACTTCTTTTGGGATGGGGACCTCATCAGAAATTTCCACTGGACCAGATAGCAAAACAAAACCCATGTTAAACAGCTTTTCTTTGGATTGCCATATGAGATTTCTCACAACTCTTGATCGGAAGTCTTACAGTATATAGAGCTTTGTATTTATAAACTCTACCTGTTAATATCATCAAGAAGCGGAATATCTGAGAATAACTCCATTATGCTATGCTGATTTAAATCATATTGCGGATAAGGATCCGGATGGCACCCAAGAATCAGAGATGTCATATTTTTGTAGTTCAGGTTGGCTTGGTTCTGCACCTTAATCATAGGTGGGGTTTTGGCAGTATTTGTAGTAGGCACATTTTCACATGATTTCGCTGGATTTTTTGGCAATAATGCTTGTAACAAGCGGGCTATCTCAGCACCAGAACTCTCAAAATGAGAGTCAGGTCTACCCAGGCAAGAGTTGTTATTTTCATAGGACATTGTGAACAGGTTTAATTATTGATACAAGATGGATTTTTTGAAGAATTAAACATCTCACGCACAACTTTTGAGGTAGGTTGCAGATTTTCAGAAGATGGTGTGAACCCATTACCCACTTTTATTTTATCAGCATCTGAAGGTAAATATGGAAGCCCTGGGTGATCCTCCGAGGTGAGGACAGAAGACTTCAGATCTCTTGGAAGTGAAAAATGGGACATGTACGCATCAACTTCTCTCTTAATTTCTTTGCAACGTAACTCTTTTTCCTTTTATTCATCGAGCTGCAGGGGAGTATGAATTTTATGGATCAGGGGGAAGGCCAACAGCGGGGCCATTTAGTTTAGATTTAGACATGCTAGTGTGATGTTGGACAGCTTTAGCTCATACGGGACAATAGGTTGTTCCAAATTGTCTGTAGCGCTTGATTTTGGTTTGCATGCTTGAGCTAGTAACATATATTTTTTAGAGACTTCTGAGGACGCTATTTGATGTTATGAAGAATTCTCAAAAATGGCTAATTTCCCTTACCTACTAAGTCCCTCAGCAGCTTTGCTGGATTTCTAGGATTTATTCTTTCACCTGGTAAGAGTGTGAGCCTTTTTTCCCACTCTTACATGTGTTTTGCTGTGTGTGTATTAACATTCTTGTGTTCATAGATTGTGGAGCCTCACCTACTCCATAGACATCGGGCCTCATTACGACCCAGGCGGTAAGTTACCGCCTGGGCCGTGACTTTACCACCATGGCGTAAACTACGTTTACGCCATGGTGGCTGGCGGACTTACCGCCCCATTCCGACCTTGGCGGGGCGGTAAGTCCCCAATCCCCATTTACCCTTCCCCATTCCCATTTTTGCCCCATAGGGCATAATGGGAGTGGGGAAGGCGTTAATTACGCCACCTTAAATTACGGTGGCGTAATTAACTCCATGGTCCCTTAGCGCCATGGATTTTAACACCTGCTAAAAGCAGGTGTTAAATCCGCCATGGCGCTAAGGGACCTCGTACTCAGGCGGTAAGGGTCGGCGCTGTTTACGGCGCCGTAAACCCCTTACCGCCTGAGTTGTAATGAGGGCCATCATCTTTTTACTGTGTGTTACACAGCACCTTCAGTGCAGTGACACAGGGTTATCTTTTAGACTTCCCAACTCAGACTCCGTTTTCTGGGACTGACTACTGTCTCCCAGAACATGTAACGTTGCCATTAACTTTATTAGTCTTTTAAAATCCACAGACCCAGTACACCCTATCTTGCATCGAGTGCTGGAAAAGGTTAATACTTAATCCTTTTTGTCTGTTTCTCTTAGAGCATTGTTTCGCTCCCTTTTCATCAAGACTTGGCTGGTGACAGTGGTAACTACCCTATTTTTACTACCGTGGTTATCTTAAATAACCTTGGTATTGTTTTAGGCTATCTTGGTAGCCTTGGTAGCCTTGAACTTAAACCCGCTGGACCATATACAGTTTTCTACGGTTCCGGCTGGGTTTATTCACCATTTCTTTTTGAAAATGTCTTTCTCGTATTTGACTATGTGCACCAAATCAGGTTTGGTTCCTTTGTTCACCGTCTTTTTGCTGGCTTCTCCGCAGAAGCCCTACTTAGGCGCCTGAAAGTCTGGGTAGGCAGGATGTGAGGGAGGGGTTTTAGGACCCCTGCCATGGGTTCCCTTGGTAACCCAAGTCGCACTCCTGTTTGATCGGCTAGGTGACTGTCCCGGTGGGTAAGTCAGCCTGCTGTGTGATTGACAGCCAGGCTGCGTGAATGGGGAAAGCTGCATAAAAAGCAGGTCTCTGGGATTGGAAAGGCAGAGTGGCCACTGGAATGAAAGAACCAATGAGGAGCTGACAGAAGAGGACCCCTACAACGACTGAACCGCCGGTGAAGCCCTGCTGCAGGTCCAAATCTTCAAACTCCAACGACAGAGGAGATCCTCCAGGAATCTTCTTCCCCTGAGCTGGTGGGAACAACCAACCAGCTGCAAGACAGGATGCCCTCCTCTGGTTGAATTCGCTGTACAGAGCTACAGTGGGCCGTATAGCCAGGGAGGTTGGACCCTGCTTGGGTTTTAAGGAGCGCACCTTTTATTTGTTGCTTTGCTCTGCTGATGGTTTCTTCCCCGGGCAGTGCAGAACCCTCCAGTCGTCCTACTTCATGTCACTCAAGCAGTCGCTTCAGGAACCATGAACCTGCAGGTACTGCCAGGAACGTCCGTCTCAGCTACAGCTTCTTCTCCATTTAAAGGTACTATGCAAATCCGGTGTGTGAAATCTTTCTCCAATCCGAGGGCTTGTACTTCTCCTCTCTTTCAACTAACTTTTAACACTTGGCAAAGACTTAACCATAAAACTACCCTGAACTGTGAGATCCTGAGCAAAAGGCTTTTGTCCTATTGACTTTGGCCCTAAGCCTTTTTTGATTTGGTTCCATCACTGTAGTTCCTCTTCTAGACTTCCTTGCTTACTTTACTGTTGGTTCTGCTCAATTTCTGCCTAGCTTTGCCTTTCCCTTCCTTTTTAAATTTCTAGAGTGCCATTTTGCACCCACTTCATTTTGTGAGCTTAACTTGTCTGGAAACTATTGGGAGTGGTGTGGTGTATTAAGAGTGTGATTTTTCAACTGCATTACTTAAGTGAAATGGTATACAACTGATGTGTAAATAAATGTATATTCTTTTACTCAGAAACCTTGAGTCAGTGTTTGTTTGAATCATAGTAATTGCTGTCCTTTATGTAACTATTGATACTGCTCACTTGCTCTTGAGACAAGTCTGGCTGCTCAGCCATCGCTACCACTTTTACTGTGTAGTACAGGCTTGTACCAAATGTGAATTTGTACTGTCACTTGTAGTCTTAATTGTGTGTGGTGTTCCCAAAGGGTACTGCATATAATTCTGCCTAACATTTGACAATTAGTGGCCGGTGTCTTCAAGGTTTTAGTGAATTGTTTAGAAGCAGCTGTCACAGACTGTTTAACCCCTTTGATGTTTTTAGTTTTTTTTTCAATTTTACTTTTGCCTTTTGCAGAACTACTTTTTTTTCCACATTGCTAGTTTCCGAATAGATTGTGCAAGCAGTTTTGTATTTGTAATGTTGGCTTTTATTTCATTACAGCTTTTGTCAGATGACACTGTGTTTAGTGATGTGGATTTTTTGGCAATCATAGAGGACATATCATTGATAATGTTGGGAAAACATGGTAGGGATGAACTCACTTGCGAAACATCGGCACTTGGGCCTACCCCTGGGCATTCTGATGGAACTATTTTCAAGGGCGAAGTCGCTTTGTCTAAACAATTCTTGACTGCCAAATTTTTACCAGGGCTCACTGGCGTCACTGTTCTCTCAGAGTGAAGTATATCATGTTTTGTTTGCCAAGCTATAATGGAGGCAAATTGAGTACTTTGTATATTCATTTTTATCATTCAAAGTGTTGAATGACTTCATTATGGTGTTCATAGTGGTTTGCATAGCGTCAAAAGTAATGGCTAACAGTTTAGATACACCATTGTTTAAGTGCTGTGTTCCATTACCATTTTGGTGGGGCGGGGACTAAAAAAGAAGATACTGCGTTTATATTTTGCTGGGTAATTTCAGATACATTCGGAGAGAAGGACACATTCAGTGAAATTATAGTTCTTCCATTAGGGATTGATTTGAGGTGTCCATGTTTGATGCATTTAAATCTCTGACTGCAATGTCCTCATCATCCTCAGATTGAGACCCAGAGATATTTAAGGCTACCGGTGCCAAAGAGTCACCTCTTAGAACCGTACTGTCAGACAGTGAAATGTTACATGCAGTTATTTCAATCACATCATGTTCATATGTCACAACGGGAAGAGCCGTCTTCACGTTGGAACCACTGTTTATAGAAGTGTCTTAAAAACTGGTAGTATTTGCGGCTATGCCTTTAGGAACTGTTGGAGAGTAAAAAGATCTAATGTCCATGGAAATTATGTCATTTTGACAGTTTCTCTCTCGTTTCTTAACATATGAACAAGACCTCGGAGTTGAGCAGGCTGGTGGATTGCCTGCTGGTTTTTTCGAGACAAATTGAGCAGTCTCCGTATCTGGAGCTGTGTGCCATTCAATCCATTGCGGCGGCATGTCAGGTCGCAGTGTGTAGAGATTTTGTCTCATTAGATGAATCAGAACTCAGACTTGTGAAAAAAGCCACAGTAATAAAAACATAGTCACCGATTAAAACTGCTAATAAAAAAAAACTGCTAAAAAAAAAGGGCGGAGGGGTACCAAAAATGAAACAAACCAAACAAAAGCAAAACACAAAATGTAAGGCACACTCAGAGAGCACCACAACACCGCGGATGCCTCCTTTTGAAGATTCATCAACAATAGGGGCAGAACTACATTTCCGTGAGGCAAAAGGATCTAAAAAACAATATAAAAAGGACTAAAAATCACTCTAATAAGTGTCCACTCAGTCTGGGAAACAGAAGAATGTTGTTAGAAAAGGTAAAAATACCCAAGTAATAATTCCAAGGTTGAACGAGAGTCACAGCAACAGCACAGAGTCTGGTGCAAAGTGGTGCTTTCCAGGTGCTTTGGCTTGGTGCGTGCGTGCTGGTGCACGTGGATGCCTCCTTTTGAGGATTTGTCAACAATAAGGTTAGAGCTACAATTTTGCAAGGCAAAAGGATCCAAGTAATAATTCCAGTGTTGAACGAGCGTCAGAGCAACAGCACAGAGTCCGGTGCAAAGCAGTGCTTTCCAGGTGCTTTGGCTTGGTACACCTTTTATTTTGTATATTTTGGGGTTTTTTTGTTGGTTATTTTCCTCCAAAAATATTCACATTAGCTTCTCCAAAGCAACCCTTATGTTCCAAAACAGCATGGCATTTCCTACAAAAGATAAAGACATGCCATCTTCTTTAAAGTAATCAACATTTCCAGAGTCAAGGTTGTCATTGTTGCAAAAGAACATGCCAGCTCTAAGCATAAAAGCAAACATGCCTCAGTTGATTAAACACCTACCAATATTTTGCTGAGGACCAAAAACAGAACTATTGTCCCATATTGCCATAGGTACCAAACCAGAAGAAATTATCTTGGCATTTGGAAGTAGTTTCATTACTGCCTGAACTAAGTTTTCTAGATCTTTTAACACATTAGGGGCACTGACATAACCCAAATGCAAAGCATCACAGTGCAGGACAACCACATGTGGACTGTTAACCCTAGCCATATATTGGCAAACTTCTACCATTGCCTACAAATTCAAACCAGGCACAGTGATCCACACCACATCCACTCCTTTTACATCAAAAATCTTTCCCACATTCCTACATTTTGCATACTGCTCCAAACCATTCACAAACATAACTCCAAGCACCACCACCCTGACTTTCTCCACCTCCGCCATCTTCACTACAGACAGCCTCTCTCAATACGAAGCAGAACCTCAACACATGATTGGCTATTCCTCAAAATACACTCCCATTTCATGCTCGGAAGCCGTCCTGTCTGCCAACAGCCACGCTGTGCGCGCAGCGTGTAAGTAACACTGGGGCGCTGTCATGATGCCCGCTCCCGGGGAGCCGGTTCAAGCCCTGCGTCCCCGAAAGCAGACATCCAGTCCCCAAGTAAGGACCCAGCAACCCCATATAGGGGCCCTTTGGACAGTGTCCTGGCGCCTACGGCGCCAGGCTCATAAAAGACATCAGTCCTGGCGCCATAGGCGCCAGGCTCATTATGGATGTGCTTGGGTGCACTTACCTGATGCAGACCATGCTGCAGGATCCCGGCCTCCTTGAGGCCTGAAAGGAACTACTTTACCTGTGGGACTAATTTACCATCCGGGCATGGTCGGGGAAGGATACATACCTGATTGGAGGAAGGATACATACCTGGAACTTCTTCCAAGGCTATTTAAACCCCACCCGAACAGCCACACTTGCTTTGCGTTGTTCTGCATCTAGCAGCTGGACGCTCACCGTGCCTGCTCCTGCATCCTGACTTCTGCCACGCCTGCCAGCATCCTGGATCACCTGCAAAGGAAGAGAAGAAGAGAACAGAAGAAGGAAAAGTCCTTACCTGCTAAACCCGCATTCCGGAGACTTCTCGCCGACAATCCTGAAAAGGAAGACTTTTATTTAAAAGCTCATCACGTCGATCGCTGCAGCGCCGCATTCCACTCACCTTTACTGGGCGCCTCCATGTTCAGCAGCGATCATCCGGATTCGCAGTCACGCCCCAGCGCCTAGGGAGAAAAAGACCAGAACAAAAGGTGAGAGAGAGAAGGCAATAAGGAAAGCTAAATCTCCATGTTAAGACTTATCTGTTGATTAATTCCCTCTTCATTTCGGGTCCGCGCCGCATCCTGGCATTTCCAGACCCCGGCCCCTAAGGGGAAAAAAAGACATCAGCGTTAATGAGCGAATGAAAAGACATTACCAAAAAACGCTCATTGAAGACTTACCTGATTTCTACAAGGATTTCACCTCTCATCTCGGGTCGGTGCCTGTCCCCCGGCATTCCGTACCCCGGCCCCTATGGGGAAAAAGACACTAGCATTAGTACATTAATGCATGGACACAAGGGGAACCTCTTATCAAAAAACTTACCTGGAAGCCAAGCAAGTTTGGTTCTCACCAATCCGAAAATCCAGTGAAGTAACTGGATACCAACGCGCCCCTGCATCAGAAGCAGGATGGAGAGCTTGTCCTTCCAGACCCTAAGGTGAGATGCTACGAGGAATCACAGAAGGGTTTTGAGGAGGGTGAGAGGGGAAAGTGGGAGGCTGATTGCATTACCCCGCAGATAGTTAATCCCCTATTTTCGCCTACAGAAGGATACTTCTGCGAGCCAGACAAGCCAGATTTGGGGGCCCGGTCCAGTCCATCTTCCGAACCCTGCGCATCACCTTAGAAGAGGTCACAGCAGCGCAAACCAGGCCAGCGCCTCCGTGGGAATCAGGTGAGCGTTACAGAACGTGAAGCCTTCCTACAAATTCCCACCCAGGCGCTATGGAAAGTTCTGAGACTGATCAGTTGGCCCAATTACTGGGGCAATTACGGGTCGAAGTACATGCCGCTCGTCAAGAGACTAATGCCCTCAGGAGGGAATTAATAATATCAAAGGAAAGAACTGATGACCTGGCCAGACAGCTTTTGCAAGGTCAAGCTGGGCAAACTCCTCTACCCGGTTCCGGAGGGAACCCCGCTCCTGTGGTTTTCAGTAACCCTGTGCAGATTAATCTACCTGGAAACATGCCGCTGGCCCCACCCGAACGCTTTGCTGGGGACCCCAAACGATTCGCCGTATTCATGAATCAGTGTCGTTTGCACTTCCTATGCCGACCTGGGGCCTTCCCTAATGATCAGACCAAGGTAGCCTTTGTATTGTCATATCTCAGCGGCTGCGCTGCCGATTGGTCAGTTCCACTGGTTACTCAAGATGACCCGATTCTCAGCGATTTTCAAAGGTTTCAAGCAAGCATGGAAAGGTTATTTGCTCGACACTCTCAGGGGCAGGATCTGGATGACGAACTTCTATCCCTGCGACAGGGCAATCAGGACCTCCTATCCTATATTGCAACCTTTAATAGACTAATTGTGGAAACGGGATGGCCAGAGGATAAAAGAGTCACGTTGTTTTATCGAAGCCTACGTGGAGAACTCAAAGATGTCTTGGCCCAAGTTGTAAATCCGCCCCAAGAATGCACAGAGTATATAGACTTAGTGGTCCAATTGGATCACAGACTTCAAAACAGAAAAGCAGATCGGTCCAGGTTTGAGACCCGGGTGTTGGTCAAGACCCATGCCAATCCCAAGGGAGTTGATGTCTCTGAGCCTATGCAAATTGGAGGGGTTATAGGACCCTTAACTCAAAAGGAACGTGAAAGGAGGCGGCAGTTAAAATTATGTCTTTATTGTGGGAATTCTGGACACTTTCTACGAGATTGCCCGGCAAAACCGCCCCGAAAGGCGGTAGGAGCCGCTGATAAAAACCATGAAGACTCTGTTTCGGGAAACGACTCTGCCCGACAAGTGTAGGGGTCCGCTTGCCGAGCTTGAAAACTAACTCTCAGACCTCGCATTTCATTGTGCCAATGGTTCTCGTAGATCCAGAACAGCCTAAGCGGTTGCATGCAATAAAGGCATACATCGATAGTGGGGCTATTGGAAACTATGTGGATCGTGAATTGGTCTCTAGGATTAACCTCCCTCTCCATCCTAAAACCAGCAAAGATGTCATCACCACAGTCGATGGAACTGAAATTGCCTCTGGACCGGTAACACATTCCACTACTGAGGTGACTCTTATTGGTCCCGACGGCCATCGGGAGGGTGTTGTGTTTGATGTAATCAAGGCTCCACAGTTTCAGGTTATTCTTGGAATCCCTTGGTTAGAGACACATAATCCTCGAATTGATTGGCGAGCTAAGAGAATAACCTTCCCGGATTGTACACAAACCTGCTACCCAGAAAACCTGAAGATTAATCTAGCATCTGTAACCTCTGCCTCCATGCAACTACCACCGGAATACCAAGACTTTCAGGACGTCTTCCAAACGGAACAGGCCAACACGTTACCTCCTCACAGATCGTACGATTGCCAAATCGATCTGGTGCCCGGTGCACAACCCCCTTGTAGCAGGATTTATGCCCTTACCGAACCTGAGAATCTGCATTTGAGACAATATTTGGATCAATACCTAGCTAATGGTCTTATTCGCCCGTCAAAGTCCCCGGCATCCTCGGCTTTGTTCTTCGTGCCCAAAAAAGAAGGCGACCTTAGAACTTGTATCGATTACCGCGCATTGAACCAGATAATGGTTAAAAACCATTATCCTCTGCCTCTGATCCCTCAACTCCTTGATCAGGTGAAGGACGCTTGCATATACACCAAGTTATATCTCCGGGGGGCTTATCATCTGGTACGAGTTAAAGAAGGCGACGAATGGAAAACTGCCTTCCGTACTAAATACGGATTATTCGAGTACCAGGTGATGCCTTTCGGATTGTGTAACGCGTCGGCTGCCTTCCAATACTTCATGAATGATGTCCTTCGGGAACTCATCGGTGTTTGTGTTGTCGTATATATCGATGACATTCTGTACTCCTCTTCGGAATCTGATCACAGAAAACACGTCAGGGCAGTACTTGAAAAACTGCGCCAACACAAACTATTTGCTAAATTGGAGAAATGTGTTTTCCATACCACAGAAGTCGAGTTTCTAGGTTTCATCCTGACACCCAAAGGAGTCCGAATGGACTCAAGAAAAGTGGATGCCATCCTCAAATGGCCATCACCTAGCTCTGTAAAAGGAGTTCAAAGCATGCTCGGCTTTGCCAATTTCTATCGCAGGTTTATCCCGGAATTCTCACGCGTGGTACAACCCATTACTGCACTCTTGAGGAAAAATAAACGTTTTGAATGGTCTGAAGAAGCCGAGCAGGCCTTTCAGGATTTAAAAGCTAAGTTTACCTCCGCACCTATATTGAAACACCCGCGTCCAGATCTCCCTTATGTTGTCGAGACTGACGCATCCAGCCTAGCCATGGGAGCTGTCCTGTCCCAAAGAGATTCCGAAACCAACCAACTGCATCCCGTAGCATTTTGGTCCAGAACATTCTCGGCACCCGAGGTTAATTATGCAATCACGGACAAAGAACTGTTAGCCATTAAGTCCGCTTTTAAAGCCTGGCGGCATTATCTGCTTGGCGCTCGACATACCATAACAGTGATCACTGATCACCAGAATTTACAGTATTTGAAAACCGCCAAGGCTCAGTCATCACGGCAGCTCCGATGGGCTTTGTTTTTCGCTGAATTTGATTTTGTGATTACCTATCGACCTGGCTGCAAGAATGGCAAAGCAGACGCCTTATCCCGAATTGGAATGGGAGAATCTGATACAAACTCAGAACCAGTATCAATAATTCCCGAACAGAGGATTCTAGGCATGACTTTGTTACAGACGCTTGAAGACATTCAAGCCAGAGTGAAACAACTCCTGGACCCTACAACCTTACAGGATTGGATACAAAAGGGATCAGACTTTACCATAGATAATGGTTTACCTTATTTTCAAGGACGCTTATTCCTGCCACATAAGGAATTACACAAACTAGTTATTTCCGGTTATCATGATGCATTAATGGAGGGACACCCCGGTATTGCCAAGACAGAGGAAAAGGTGAAACGACAATTTTGGTGGCCCTCTTGGCGAAAAGATGTTAAATCTTTTGTGATGTCCTGTGGTGTTTGCGCCCAAAATAAAAGTCAAAAGAAAAGACCAGCCGGTCTCCTTCAACCTCTAGACATACCGTCAGCACCCTGGCACACCCTATCAATGGATTTTATTATGGACCTGCCTCCTTGTTCGGGGTACAATACTATTCTGGTAATTGTGGATTTGTTTTCCAAAATGGCCCACTTTATTCCTTTGAAAGGTTTACCTTCAGCTTCTGTCCTAGCCAAAGAATTCCTCGAAAATATTGTTCGGCTACATGGATTCCCATCTATACTAATCTCTGACCGGGGAAGCCAATTCATTTCCCACTTCTGGCGCAAATGTTGTCAAATGGCGCAGATCGACGTAAGATTATCGACCAGTCACCACCCTCAGACCGATGGTCAGACCGAGAGGACAAATCAGACCCTTGAGCAATACTACGGTGTATGTTACAGCAATCTGAAAGCAACTGGAAAGACATTCTTTGGATAGCCGAATACGCATATAATAATTCGGTACACTCTGGAACTGGCCACAGTCCTTTTTATACTTTGTTTGGGCATCACCCTCAAACCTCAAACCTTGACTCACCTCAGAACCTCGGAATGCCTGCAGTAGAACATCTGCATTCTACAATTACCCAAGCCTTCAAAGAGGCAACTACGCATTTACAACAAGCCAAGAGAAAATACAAGGAGAATGCTGATCTACATCGGAGTGAAGCACCTCCGTATCATATTGGGGATCAAGTGTGGTTAGCTACCAGACACTTACCACTCAAAGGGCCTCGAACTTTTAACCTAAAATATCTGGGACCTTATTCTATTACGGCAATAATTAACCCAGTGGCTGTTAAACTTGATTTACCAGCTAGTATGCGAATTCACCATGTTTTTCATGTGTCACTTCAGAAACCAGTGATACCCGGAACCCGACTACTCAAACCTCCAGAACCTATTCTAATAGATGGGGAGCCCGAATTCGAAGTGAAGAACATTTTAGACTCAAAAATGTTTAGGTCAAAACTGTTCTACCTAATTGATTGGAAGGGGTACGGACCTCAGGAGAGGTCGTGGGAACCCAGCGACCATGTGCATGCACCTCGATTAGTCAGGAAATTCCACCGACTCTTCCCAGACAAATCAAAACCCCCGGAGGGAACAACCTTGGGAGGGGCCTTGGGGGGGAGTGCTGTCATGATGCCCGCTCCCGGGGAGCCGGATCAAGCGCTGCGTCCCCGAAAGCAGACATCCAGTCCCCAAGGAAGAACCCAGCAACCCCATTTAGGGGCCCTTTGGACAGTGTCCTGGCGCCTATGGCGCCAGGCTCAAAAAAGACATCAGTCCTGGCGCCATAGGCGCCAGGCTCATTATGGATGTGCTTGGGTGCACTTACCTGATGCAGACCATGCTGCAGGATCCCGGCCTCCTTGAGGCCTGAAAGGAACTACTTTACCTGTGGGACTAATTTACCGTCCGGGCATGGTCGGGGAAGGATACATACCTGATTGGAGGAAGGATACATAACTGGAACTTCTTCCAAGGCTATTTAAACCCCACCCGAACAGCCACACGTGCTTCGCGTTGTTCTGCATCTAGCAGCTGGACGCTCACCGTGTCTGCTCCTGCATCCTGATTTCTGCCACGCCTGCCAGCATCCTGGATCACCTGCAAAGGAAGAGAAGAAGAGAACAGAAGATGGAAAAGTCCTTACCTGCTAAATCCGCATTCCGGAGACTTCTCGCCGACAATCCTGAAAAGGAAGACTTTTATTTAAAAGCTCATCGCGTCGATCGCTGCAGCGCCGCATTCCACTCACCTTTACTGGGCGCCTCCATGTTCAGCAGCTATCATCCGGATTCGCAGTCACGCCCCAGCGCCTAGGGAGAAAAAGACCAGAACAAAAGGTGAGAGAGAGAAGGGAATAAGGAAAGCTAAATCTCCATGTTAAGACTTACCTTTTGATTAATTCCCCCTTCATTTCGGGTCCGCGCCGCATTCTGGCATTTCCGGACCCCGGCCCCTAAGGGGAAAAAAAGACATCAGCGTTAATGAGCGAGTGAAAAGACATTACCAAAAAACGCTCATTAAAGACTTACCTGATTTCTACAAGGATTTCACCTCTCAAGTCGGGTCGGTGCCTGTTCCCCGGCATTCCGTACCCCAGCCCATATGGGGAAAAAGACACTAGCATTAGTACATTAATGCATGGACACAAGGGGAACCTCTTATCAAAAAACTTACCTGAAAGCCAAGCAAGTTTGGTTCTCACCAATCCGAAAATCCAGTGAAGTAACTGGATACCAACGCGCCCCTGCATCAGAAGCAGGATGGAGAGCTCGTCCTTCCAGACCCTAAGGTGAGACGCTACAAGGAATCACAGAAGAGTTTCGAGGAGGGTGAGAGGGGAAAGTGGGAGGCTGATTGCATTACCCCGCAGACAGTTAATCCCCTATTTTCGCCTAGAGAAGGATACTTCTGCGAGCCAGACAAGCCAGATTTGGGGGCCCGGTCCAGTCCGTCTTCCGAACCCTGCGCACCACCTTAGAAGAGGTCACAGCAGCGCGAACCAGGCCAGCGCCTCCGTGGGAGTCAGGTGAGCGTTACAGGCAACCCTTTTACCCTTTCCACTTCACTCTCTGCACCATTCCCTCATTGGCTACTGTTAATCAGTCACACAACCATCCACCAATCACATGCAAGACCCCTAGAGTTAACTCGATCATTACATTTCAGCACTTTAGATGTACTGTTGATTGCTCCCAGTACAATTGAGCTGTGACTGCAAAGCACCTACTGCAACTACTAGTAAACTCTTCAACATTTCTACTTGCAGATCCATTCACATCCACATGCATGAACACAAAGTACAGGTATGAATATGTTTTGCACAGTACACCATACATGCCAACATTTCGACCCACCGGTGAAGCACATTTCCTCAGAAAAATTGGGAGACATTTGTGTCATAAGAATGCATTGGGCAAAGATGTATTTTCGGCAGGAGAATGTGAAAAATAACAATATTTTTCACAGAGAAATTGGGAGTCTTCCGACGAAATCGGGAGGATTAGCATGTATTGTACATGTACATCTCTTGTATAAATGCATATAAACAGAGTAACTGTCACCTATCCTGTGTAACCTGTAAAACAAGCTTACTGTCATTTCTTCCATCTGCTATGATCAAGTGTCACTTGCAAAGTTTTCTGCTCTCCAAATTTTTATTTACCCATATTATTAACTGCAATGTGCAAACTGTTATATTCTTCATTCATTCTATCATTTCTGTAACCACTGCCATGTGTTTAAACACATTTCAACCATGCTAGCATTTAATGCATTATAGTGCATACGATGTACATACAATTTCCCTTCTATACATTCTGCATACTTCACATGCATTCTATCATTTCAACTTTCTTTACAAATGACTATATTAGTAATCAGACGCAACACACACAGCTATCTAACAAAGTGCCATTTCATGTTAAAAGATGGGAGAAATAACAGTATAATTATTGAAAAGGGATTTCTAGTGTGTTATAAAATTAAACACAGCAGGATGAGTACGTGCATCTTTATTTATGCTCACAGATAGCCAATATCATTTGAAAGGCTCCCAGCTGAAACACCACCACTGCCTATACAACTATTCTTCCAATCTACACAGTTCTCTCATTCCAGCTGGTTGCCCATTCCATTCTAGATTTCACAACAGCATTCAACTATGCACAGGTGCAGTCATATCTATCACATCATCTACAACTATATACAGTGTTGATAAGCAAGATATACAACATCTCCCCCTTCCCTTCAGTCTGCAAAACAAGCACCAGGTCCCTCCTTGCAACTCTTACTTTATTTCAGACTCTCCCATCTCCAAGCACCACAGAATCACCCAGTGCTTTAGTAATCACCTACTGAGTAATAAGCTGCTGTCCCGATCAATTCCTTCTGATTTATTTCCCACACCTTCACAAATACATACATTGCATGCTTTTCCAAACAAGTCTTGCCATTTTCCTTGTAAACATAACAAATAAAGCATATGATTATTTCTTCTATCTCCTAACATCCAATAACACTGCCATACAAAGCCAAGTGTGCTCTGTGTGCTTACTATTGTACTCATTTCTAAAGCACATTCAACTAACAGATTCTAAATAAAATAAACAGAATGAACACAGGCAAAGAACATTGCATGTACATGCTATGCACAGTTATCAGAAAACACTACTTCTACAAAAACAAATCCATGTGTACATTAACAACAGAGCTATTAACACAATTAATTACTAACATCTTTCTATCACAATTACAGTGAAGAGTACTCTCCTGAAAAGCAGCAGCGTCTGAAGCATGAACGAGAACTCAGAAAAAACCTACTCTTTCCATACAAAAAACATAAGTACAATATTGCCATAATGTTCTAACTGTTACTCAAGCACTGTAGAATTCTAGTATTCTAGTACAAACAACGGTATTAACCCTGCAATATTAGATTCAGTATTAGTGTTTCCCCTCACCAGCTCTATACTTTCTATTGCAATATGAACACCAGCATACTAACACACAAATACAAGAATAACCTTCCCAACCTGATGTAGCAGCCCATTGCACAATCGCACACCTCTACATACATCCTTACCATCATACTCAGACACTCATGCACAAAGCACACATAGACTGCACAAAATCCCAACCCACACTTTCTTTTTTTCTCCAACAGACCCCAAAGAATGCCTACCAAAAAGCAACTCCATAGAAAGCAACGCAAAACTAAACAAAATCAAACTAAAACTCTCCAGAATAAGCATCCACCTCTAGCAGAATTTGGATAAAAGGTTCAAACAAAACAGCTAATACAGTCATTAAGTGAAACAAAACAAACTTCCAGTAAAGAAATGTTCCTCCTCTTTCAAAATGTAAAACAAAACGGAAAGTGATTAACTAGACAGCAGCTACCACGAGTGCTAACACTGCACCAATAAATCTTGATGTAGCGACAAGTGGGCATACCAACAATGTTTTTTTACAAAAAATGTTCTGCCACAGAGTCCTTCAGAACCTTATAAAAACAGAAGAGAAATCATGCACAACGCTTAAAACCGATCATAGAAAATGAATCCTAGAAACTCTTATAGACAGTGCAATCCTTCTCAAAAGGAAATTATTTATTTTAGTTTGAAACAGAATGCAACCATTAACAAAGCTAAGTACTAAACTACAAAAAAGACTTCTTAATAAACTGAATATGAACAAAGATAACTTTGCAAACATCTATGGAGTTGAATGGAATCACACCACGAGCACAGAACCATATTTCAATGAAGAAGCATACCAACAAAAGCAAACAAACCCAATTGCCATACATAGCATTGGACGAGGGTATGCAAAACGTAATAATACCATTATGGAACAAGAAACGCTGCTCACACACATATCCCCAGAAAACATAATATCACCTGTCCATTCCTGTCATGCTTGCGCCATGGGCGCATCCATTTACGCTCAATATGGACTATTTGTTTATCATTTATTTGCAACAGACTCTTGGATCCATCTATATTTACTTTGGGAACTTTATTATTTTTCCAACAAACTACGTATACCACAATGCACCTGGCTACTAACATCGATTCCTGGCTGTTCCTATTTGTCATCAAAGGAACTACACCCCTGTAGTGATACACGAAATTGCAACCTTGCCAATCAGGGCTTTAGATGACAGCATTAGCCGCTGAAAGCCAATAGTGTATTCAAAGTATGTGCTAAAAATGCTGACAGTAGTCTGTTGTAGCACTTCCATTATGCAGTAGTGAGCTACAAGGAATATGCAGGCCTAGTATGAAATAGCGAAAAACTATAAGTTGGATCAGTGAAACGGGTTAGCTCTGGTAGAATTTAGAACATATCATCTTTTATTTAAATTGTTTTATTACAAAAATATATCATTAATTACATAAGAATTCTAAAAACATCAACAATTCATCATCTCTTTCATACCTTCATACAATCCCCATTCTGACATATCTATCTAAAAAAACATCAAGTGATACCAAATGCTTAATTTTTAGTAGAACATCTATTATTGCTGTTTGTTAACATTTTTCAGCAATGACCCAGTCCATAGTTTCAAGTGTCATTGTATAACTGGTATGATGTTTGACCAGATATCGTATTTCTAGAGAAAAGCGTCGACACGTGTTTCGGTCAGAGACCTTCTTCAGGACGTTGGGCAGGAGGACACTTCTCCGCCCTATTATATACTTGTATGGGCCAAAGTTCAATCTAAAAACAATAAGAAAAACCAGAATGTCAACCCTATTTCTTTTTAGAGGTGACGCATTAGTGTCACATTGTGTCAAAATTAAATCGAGACACACGCCTTACTCACCCCCAAGAAGCAATTCCTAGGATCGTGAGAAAGGACCCACAGGATTAATCCTCCACTGGTCTCGGTATTTATATCGAGCCTGTGGAATCAACACATACCAAAAACACATTTAATATTTATTCCATAAATCAAAACGAGACTTGTAACTACACAACTGTCAAGCTAAGAATGATATAAAAAAATACGATATCTGGAAATACGATATCTGGTCAAACATCATACCAGTTATACAATGACACTTGAAACTATGGACTGGGTCATTGCTGAAAAATGTTAACAAACAGCAATAATAGAAAAATTAAGCATTTGGTATCACTTGATGTTTTTTTAGATAGATATGTCAGAATGGGGATTGTATGAAGGTATGAAAGAGATGATGAATTGTTGATGTTTTTAGAATTCTTATGTAATTAATGATATATTTTTGTAATAAAACAATTTAAATAAAAGATGATATGTTCTAAATTCTACCAGAGCTAACCCGTTTCACTGATCCAACTTATAGTTTTTCGCTGCATAATACCTGAAGGATCAGGAACTAGAGTGCAGGTCTACCCCTTTGTTTCTTTCTAGTATGAAATAGGTCACATTATGCATTGTTGATAGACAGGCAGGGAGAGGGCCCCTAGCTCTGTAGCTAATAGGTATTTTTGGAGTGTTTGGAACATCATGGCACCTATATAGCGCTTAGATAGCCAGTCTTAAGCGCTATAAACACTAAGCTATGAGTGCATGCCTTTTATAGCTTGCAGATGGGGTTAATACATCCCTGCCTCCCTTAGAATATTCAGCCTCACTAACGGTAGCCCTAGCTCCAAGCTAATCTTCCTTTTCTCTGGGAAGGTACTGATAAGACATTCCTCAGCCTTCGCAGATGGGAACCAGGGAGGGGTAGGAGCGAGCAGGGAGCCTCTCAGAGAGAGTTGGGTTTTTTCCATGAGCCAGTTGCACAGGGAAAGTTCTGGAACTGTGCGTCATGGTGACTGACAGCACAAGATTATAAAATATCCATGCACACATGACTCGGTGGGAGATCGTCCTGTGGACTTGATTCATGCACGGTCAAGTGCCCGGAATTGGCTCTGACGGTGTCCTCCAGCATTGTTTTTCTGAGCGGGGCTTGTTTTTACAGCTAGCTTATGAAAAGCCAAGGTCTCCCAGTGCTGATTAAAGGGACGTAAGACTGTGTTTCTCTATGTTTCTCTATATTTCTCTATGTTTCTCTATGTTTATCTAAGTTCCATGTTTCACTATATTTTGCATTGTTCTAAGTTTATGCTTTGTAATATTCTTTAACTTGAATCCCAAATGTATATGGAATTCACTGCTTAGAATAAATATGCTAAAACTTTGAGGGTGTCATTTGTCACTAGCATGAGATCACTGCTCAGCACAATAGAACCTGTATTTTGGGCTGAATTGGGTATTTTTGCTCTCAAAGGGCTGGCCCCGAGGAAGATTTTGCCCATATCAAGACATTTGGTGGCAGCTTTGTGGGATTTGTGAAGAGCAGTGCCGTGCTGTGACATGACAAATTGTGTGAGAGAACACAGTGTAGAGTGGGGAGCAGGCTGTCGCATTTCCTTGGTGGTCTCACTGCAGCTCTGAGACTTCAAAAGGCAGCAATGTTGTGTCGGCTTGCCGTGGCCGATAGCTTGTGTGGTTAAGACTCCCTTCAGTAAATCAGTCGTGACTGACTTATTGCTTGGGATGGAGCCAGGGAGTACAAGGCGATAAACAAGCGGGAAATGGCTTTGTTTAAAGCACTTCGATGAATGGTCAAGAAAGATGTATGCTCAATTAGAAAAGAATTTTATCATGCGGTTTCCCCAGTTTAAAGTTGTAATTTGGAATGCATAGTGAGACGGAGTTCTCATCTCTATTCTGTCATGAGGGCAGGGAAAAATAATTGCAAGGATTTGACATGCAAATTGTGAATAGTGATTTAACCATTGACTCAGCCCCAGTGTGCTAGCGAGTGGGGGCTGTAATGTTCGGAGGCGAAGGTTCGCTTTTTTGATGTATGCTTTTGAATGTTGGCATTCCTGAATAATGAGGAGCCATGCTTAGGAGAATGAGTAACATCTGTGCTGAGAGCCTAAAGAGTTTTTTTTTTTTCCTTTTGGCAACTGTAAAATTCCATGTGCTGGTGGTGGCAAATTCTGTTTTAAAGGAAACACACTAAAATGGTTATATTGCATTTTAAGCTGTGCCATGCTTTTAATGGGTGAGAGACTCACTTAAAAAGAAAGTGAGTGAATGTTATTTGGATTTTCGATTTTTGTGTATTGATTTGAATTTGCAGAATCAGTTTGCAATGGTTTGGGGGGAAAAACAATTTATATTTTTCTAAATTGCCCCTGGAGTATTTTTAACTGTTCGCATGCTATGCCATGGATTTGTGCTGTTGCCTTATAAGTGATGCATGGTTTGGAAATAGTGACCTGTTGACTGTGATACATGGTGAAAAAATGTTGTTGACACATTAAACAGCCCACAAGCAATATAGAGTGTGGGTTGCTCTTGCAGGAAAACGTGCAGGGAGCTGCACTAAACATTGGCATTTTTATTTTTTAAATGCACTGAAATGAGTGGTTATATTTTGGCAATGGTACAACAGAATAAAACATCTGTGTGTGATAGGATAGCACAAAGATTTAGTGGGTTGTGAGTTCTCTTGAAAGATCGCACATTACTTTGGAAGCAGCTCGTGAAGCCAAAACTACAAGGAAAAGAAAAAAAAAAACGTATGCTTTTAAATGGGACATTAATCAGGTTAAAACAGGCAAAAAAGACGCTTTGACATTTTGCAAAATTACATGGAGTAGAATCTGATGACAAGAAAAGTGCCTCTTTTGAAAATAAGAGTCTTGCTGTGTGTGCAGAGCTTGTGCCTTGAAGCTGTTTTGGGCGAGGTGCGCGAAAGGAAGGCAAACAAAAGCAGAAACAGTACAAGAAAGAGTTAATCTGGATGAACTGTCTGAAACGAGTGCTTTCCATTGAAGCCGCCACAGTGTAAGAATTATAGGCAAAAGAGATAAGCTGCGTGCTCATGGCGCTGCCAGGTGCACACGAAAGATAAACAATGCCTGCATTCCTGAGGAAGGAGGTGCAAAGACAGAGAGCTGTTCAGAAGTAAAGAATTTGCCCAGTGACACTGTGGTGGGAAACAAAGGCATGCAGGATGGCAGACGGGCACATCACATCTGAACATTAACCTATGCATCTGTGAATGGGCCAAGAAAAGACAGCTGCCCATTCCAACAGACATTACTGTGCAAACCGCATTCCAATGTGATGTGATGTGATGTGAAGTGAAACGCTATTGCTGTGCAAGCTGCATTCCAATGCTCCATGTGATGTGAACTGAAGTAAAGCGCTGTGCACTGGAGAAGAAACCTCTAGGCGCTTTGAGAAGAGAAAATACACATCTGGCAAACTGCAAGCTACATTGCCAGGGATGGAGTAACTGACAAAGACATTATGGCATTCCAGATGGAAGCAAAACTGACAAAAGTGCTTAGCCGTTTTGCAAAAGACAACATGCAGAGCGGGGCTTTGAAGTATAACATGAACACTGCACATTAGCCATGATCCAGAAGCCTCATGGCTTAGTGCAAGAATGAATGATTTGTTGAAGCAACAAAAGAAACTGACTTAGACTGTTGCACTCAAAGGGGTAGTCCAAGAAACAGCAAACCCCCTTTGAAAAAAAAAAATGACAAGTGAAAAAACCAGAGGCTTGAAAGACACTGCCTGTATGGAGAAGAATAAACAAAGCTGCTGCTTGTACAACTGTAGGCGGTATTGGACTGAAAGACTTTACCTTTGAAAAATGGAGTGATGCCAGCAGGGCAAACTAAATCAAGATCATGGGACACTGGAAGCAAGTTGGCGCCTGGCATTGGTGATCGCTTTGGTGAAAAAAGAAAAGCATTGTGCGACCTGGGTACTTATTATATGGCTTTGTAAAAGCACAGATCAGTCTGAGGTACCATTGACCAACTATGATTGCATTGCACAAATGAGTTTGTGATTAGGCAGTTACACCCCGTATGGTTGAGTGTAAATAAGCCCCCAGAAACATGCAGAAGGGTGATAAATAATTGCAGTAGCAATGATAAAGTGTGTAGTTACCTGATGAGACTTTTTTGAAGATGGGGGTGGTATTATGGGAAGGGGTGGATAACGCTGATATTGAAGTTTTGATGACATCCTAACATGAAGAATAATGATATTGGACTTTTGATGAAATCCTAACATTTCTGTTTGTATTTTGCCTAGGCAAATAACCAAGAAATAGATTGGGGGGTAGACGTGTGCAAATGCCGGGTGACACTGATCAAGGAAACAGACGCATTCTCAGAGAAAGCGAGCCACTGCGACATGCTATTTCAACTTTAAACGTGCCCTGCACCGCACTCAATGCTGCAACCTGCGAAAAGTGTCCAACAGAGTAATAACTTCTGCTGAACTGGCACGGTGCAGACTTGGCTAATTATCAAATATTTGATGCTACACATTCAAATGATTCAGTTGCTGGAAATAACTTAAATGACATGGTTTGCCCTTTCTTGTTTAAAGGACTATGGACAATGAGTTGTGGACTGTAACATCAGGCACCACAAACAGCTGTGTGACACAGCAATTGAATGCTAACACATTGAAAAATGTTTTTTTTAAATGCACTGTTGAGATGAATCTGAAAAAACGAAATGGTTTTACTCTTCCAACTGAATTGCTTTAACCAGAGATGTTTTGCTTTTTGCTTTGAAAAAAAAAAAGACTTCTACGTTACACGTAGGCAGGAGAATGATTTATGAATTGTTGGGGCAGCAGAATTATGCAAGCAGGAGCGTAATTTATTTTGAGATAAGATGAGTGCGCACATCAAAGTCACCTGTGCGTAGGTTAAGATTCTTAATTGAAGTAATGCTGCCAAGTGTGTGAGCTATAATTTGAAATGGTAATCTTTGAAACACTGGATACTTTTACAGCCAGCTTAAGGCAGGTAAATGAAACCATGACTGACTTGATGTTTGATTTTATGACACAGAGTGTGACACGGTTTTTGTTAAACCAACCAGTTTCATGTTTTTGTGGGGACAGCTGTCTCCAGCACACTAATGCAAAGAGTCACCTTTTGATTGTAGACATTTGGAATAATTCTTTGGAAAAGCGCTACAAATGAGTATCCACATGGAATTGCTAGCGTACTGGCCTGGCACATTGTCGGGCATCTTTTGTCACTGAATGGATACGATTTGTTTAATTTGTCTAATGTGATGTTTTTCTGATCAAGAACTGCAGCGAGTGCTCTCGCCAAGATTTTATGGACTATAACTTGACTAAATGAATTTTTTCCATGGTGTGATGAAACAGCCACTGCCGGAGGGTAGTATGGTGTTTGTGGCTAAAACTAATATTGTATATGGTAGATATCCCACTTGAAGAAGGGTATTCTCCAAGTCACAGAAGGTAGACACTGTGAACCTGTTAGATTTTCCAGTAGTAAGGCAACATGTAAATTGTAGACTGGTAATGCACACCTCCATAATTACAGTGATACACTTAGACATAGATTTATCATGAGGCAATGTTTCCTTAGTACTACCAAGCTGCTACAAATGGAGTCCATTTCTATGGCCCATAACTAGAGTGCGCGTAGCTAGGGAGCTAGATTCATTAATTGCAGGTGCTTTATATGCTTGTGACATAGAAACTGTGCACAATAAGCTAGCCACTATGGGTTCTGATGCCAGCTCTGCTATAGAACTTCTGGCCTAGTGGGGCCCATTGATACGCCCAACACTGCTACAAGTATTGACAGCCAACTGAAGATGGCAGAATTTTAGGTATGAAGACATTTTTGTCTGCCATAGGGCAGGTCAACAAGACTGCTAAATACACACGATGCATTGTATGGCAAACATTGTTTGATCAGCAGGTGTTGGCTTTTTACTGGGTGGGGACGACCATCCTCCACACACTGGCACGCAGAGCTACAGTTACCAGCATACATATGGATTGAATTGCTTGCTTTTAATTGCATGAATAACACATGCCATGCTTGATGTAAATTAGTAGAATTGTTTTTATTTAGATAACCTGGTGCCCATGGGTTCACCTTGTTCACGAAATTAGATGGTTTCTGGGTGGGTTCCACATACATGGGGGAAGTGTCTAGTCACACAGCCCACAGTTACGCTTGAATGCCCTGGGATCAGGGGGAGGTAGGCCCTTAGAGTGAAAGGCTGCCAGGTTTTAGAATTGGTAACCATACATAAATGCAATAGTGCATTGTAGATTAGACTACACTGGATTGCCTTGACATTTTAACTGCATGCTGCTTTTTAACTGACAATCAGTTATACAAAATTGATTTAGGTATTTTTGTGTAGGCCAGGTTTTGGCTAGAGTAAATGTCCATGTTCACTTTGTGTAGGTATTTTTGTGTAGGCCAGGTTTTGGCAAGGGTATATGTCACTGTTCACTTTGTGTACATTTTTGTTTAGGTAGTGTTATACCTTGCATGCCACGCTAACTAACCGCTAGAAGATAGTTTGCTTAAACCTCTTGCAAAGCCCCAAGGTCTTTATCACTGCACTAAATACTATATTGATAGGTATTAGTCAGCATTTGTCGCACAAACGTTGAATAGGGGTGGAATGTAGTGATACACGAAATTGCAACCTTGCCAATCAGGGCTTTAGATGACAGCATTAGCCGCTGAAAGCCAATAGTGTATTCAAAGTATGTGCTAAAAATGCTGACAGTAGTCTGTTGTAGCACTTCCATTATGCAGTAGTGAGCTACAAGGAATATGCAGGCCTAGTATGAAATAGGTCACATTATGCATTGTTGATAGACAGGCAGGGAGAGGGCCCCTAGCTCTGTAGCTAATAGGTATTTTTGGAGTGTTTGGAACATCAAGGCACCTATATAGCGCTTAGATAGCCAGTCTTAAGCGCTATAAACACTAAGCTATGAGTGCATGCCTTTTAGAGCTTGCAGATGGGGTTAATACATCCCTGCTTCCCTTAGAATATTCAGCCTCACTAACGGTAGCCCTGGCTCCAAGCTAATCTTCCTTTTCTCTGGGAAGGTACTGATAAGACATTCCTCAGCCTTCGCAGATGGGAACCAGGGAGGGGTAGGAGCGAGCAGGGAGCCTCTCAGAGAGAGTTGGGTTTTTTCCATGAGCCAGTTGCACAGGGAAAGTTCTGGAACTGTGCGTCATGGTGACTGACAGCACGAGATTATAAAATATCCATGCACACATGACTCGGTGGGAGATCGTCCTGTGGACTTGATTCATGCACGGTCAAGTGCCCGGAATTGGCTCTGACGGTGTCCTCCAGCATTGTTTTTCTGAGCGGGGCTTGTTTTTACAGCTAGCTTATGAAAAGCCAAGGTCTCCCAGTGCTGATTAAAGGGACGTAAGACTGTGTTTCTCTATGTTTCTCTATATTTCTCTATGTTTCTCTATGTTTATCTAAGTTCCATGTTTCACTATATTTTGCATTGTTCTAAGTTTATGCTTTGTAATTTCTTTAACTTGAATCCCAAATGTATATGAAATTCACTGCTTAGAATAAATATGCTAAAACTTTGAGGGTGTCATTTGTCACTAGCATGAGATCACTGCTCAGCACAATAGAACCTGTATTTTGGGCTGAATTGGGTATTTTTGCTCTCAAAGGGCTGGCCCCGAGGAAGATTTTGCCCATATCAAGACACCCCCCCAGATGCCCTAGGGACTTGCCCTGCTTCCACCAGCCTAGGAACAGAAAGGGAGGTGGCCGATTGCCTGCAGGTGTGCCTCACCAGGTGCAACCAATTAGCCTGCCTCTGTGCTGGGCTAGGCAGTATAAAGGCTGCTGCCTGCAGTGGCTCAGCCTCTTGCATCTGAGAGTCCTTCCTCCACCTTTCGCGTCTGTCTACGGATCCTTGTATGCTGTTTACCATCACTCCTGCTTGGACCCTGCCTTGCAGCTTGCTACAGCCTGCTGCCTACAGCCCTAGCCATTTGGGCTCCCTGCCTCAGTCCAGCTCCTCTGGGCTCCCTGCCTTGTTGCTTGCTCCTCCCTGCTGGCTCCAGCCATAGGCTTCCAGGCTCACAGCCCTGCTCCTCCGGGCTCTCCACATTGCAGCCGATCACGCTCTGCTGCCTTTCAGCCTCCGCCCTCGCCCTGCCGGGCTCTCCACATTGCAGCCGATCACGCTCTGCTGCCTTCCAGCCTCCGCCCTTGCCTTGCCGGGCTCTCCACATTGCAGCTGTTCACGCTCTGCTGCCTTCCAGTCTCCGCCCTTGCCCTGCGGGCTCTCTACATTGCAGCTGATCACGCTCTGCTGCTTTCCAGCCTCAGCCCTTGTCCTCTGGGCTCCCTGCTCTGCAGCCTGCCTCACTCCGGCTGCCTTAGCCCTTGTCCTCTGGGCTCCCTGCTCTACAGCCTGCCTCACTCCGGCTGCCTTAGCCCTTGTCCTCTGGGCTTCCTGCTCTACAGCCTGCCTCACTCCGGCTGCCTTAGCCCTTGTACTCTGGGCTCCCTGCTCTGCAGCCTACCTCACTCCGGCTGCCTTAGCCCTTGTCCTCTGGGCCTTCCTACTTGGCAGCTTATCATGCTCCGCTGCCTACTACCTACCTTTTCTGCTGGGTTCTCGGCCTAGTAGCCCTCTACAGTCCTCTGCTACCTTCTTCGTTCAGCGACCCTGCCCCTCAGGGTTCACTCCTTACTGCCGGCCCTTCTGGGATCCTTGCCGTGCAGTCTGATTTACTCTGCTGCCCTAAGCCCTTTTCCTCTGGGCTTTCTACCTTACAGTCCTACTCCTGTGGGCTTACTCACTGCTTTGCTGTTCCTCTGAGCTCTCAACCTTGTACCTTACTGTCCTCTGCTATCCTATCCTGTTACTCGACTTTCCCTTCATATCCTTCTGCTAGTTTGCTATCACCTCCTTTCCTGGATTTGTCTGTAGTATCTTCTCTTGTACTGTTTGTAGACCCTTTTGTACAGAGCTTGTCTGTTGGTTCCCATCAGTCAACCTCTGCCCCTTCCCTTGTCTCGTTTCTACATTACAGACACCCATAGCTGCTGTTCCAAGTCATGAGCAAATAGCGTGGGCCTCTGTTATAGCAAACTTTGCAGAAGGCTAGAGTATTTCCAAGGTTCATGGAATACTCTTTTCCTATATCTGCATACACCCCAAGAGGGCATTCATTCTGTATCTTTTCCCTTGCTACTCTTGCCTACTCTTCGTTCTCTTTCCTTTCCGCTGTGTGTGTTCTTATCTGTCCACTTTATTTGGCACAACCACCCAAACCCTTTCTGGATGTCCTGTGCTACTCTTAATAGAGTGCCATCCTTGACAGAATGCAAGAGCCAAAAATGTCTTGTTCCATAGGCCGGAAAGGCACACACAGACCGAAGACCTCTATGATGACTTTGTTTATTTGCATTATAAGAATCTTATGAAGGGACACAAGTTACCAGACCATCTGACACTATGTCCAACACCGGACATCTTATCTTTAGAGATCGACATGATAAGGCCTGGGATCGTCACGCAGAAAAGTATACAGACTTATACCAAGCAGATGGAAGACCTAAATATAGCATATGTATCCCTTCTAAAGACTGACACAGCTCTTTCACCTTCCAGCCATAGTAACTCAGGTTGTTGTACTTACAGAAAAGAATTAACTCCTCCGGTGGGTCAAATCACCCACACAGCCATAACACCACAAGACAAGGGTGGTCTTCGGATTGGAGATTCCTCTGAGTCAAAGGATGGTTCCGCCCTCACCCTTGCCTATTGTCCAGTACTCTCACTTACAACCTCTGAAATGACAACGGCAGCTGAGGAGACTGGCGCAGTTCACACCAAGCATGCTGAGTTGGCAAGCAGGGCTTGTCAAAGTGTGGCTGTGCTATCAGACAACACTCTTGAGCAATGAACATCTTCAGTTTCTTCGATACCCCCTGAATCGCCAGTGGTTGTGGTACTCGATCTACCAGTAGTTGCAACACCTGAACTGTCTGTAGCTGCTACAGCACCCGAACATCCAACTGCAATTCATGATCTTCCTGCTGCGGTGGTTCTTAAACTCCCTGTCACATTTGAGACTCCTGTAGTCCCTGCTGCAAATCTTGAGGTTGCTATAGCTACTGTGATTAGTGAAGCTACTGCTAATTCTGATGCTTCCGATGCCCAGATTTCTACTTCCTTCAAAGCTGTGCTCGCTGCAGCAGAATCCTCTGCTACACAACCTGATCCCGCAGCACCTTCTCTTCCTGATCCTACACCCGCCATGCTAACTGTTGCAAAGTCAGCGAAGGATTTTCCTGTTAAGACTATTGCTCCAGTTGTTCCTGCTGGTGTATCTATAGCACTAAGACTGTCAGACTCTACTCTACCAGTCTCAGGTGCGTTCCAGCCCGCTGGCTCTCTCATGGCACCCACACACCCAGTCGCTACAGCATCGATACTCTCTACAGCCATTCAAGATCTCACCGCTGCTGTAACCTCTGAACTGTCTACTAATCCTGGGGAAACCGCCGCTGTGACTCCTGAACTCTCTGCGGCTAACCCTAACGTTGTCATTGCTGCTCCGGATGTCTTGGAAACCCTTCCTAAAGCTACCAACTCTGCTGTACCTATGGCTCCACTTTCCAGCATCATACTGTTGCCCGTCAAAGCAAAATCTATCATGGAGCCTGCAGCAGTTTTTCGCAGTTCCTCTCTTCATGCACACACAGTTGGCGTTTGTGATCCAAAGACTTCGTCTTTTCTGATTTCTACATCTAAAGTTCAGAACATTGGTACTGTCTCCGTCATTCAAGACTCTCACCTTGTAACCCGTTTCTGGTGCTTCATGATGTGCCTTTTCGGATTAAGACTCTGGTACGATGTGACAGACGTTCTTCCTCTAGGTCGGTCTTCAGGGAGCCTGGAGAGGGGCCTGGAGAGGGGCATACTGTCATGCTTGCGCCATGGGCGCATCCATTTACGCTCAATATGGACTATTTGTTTATCATTTATTTGCAACAGACTCTTGGATCCATCTATATTTACTTTGGGAACTTTATTATTTTTCCAACAAACTACGTATACCACAATGCACCTGGCTACTAACATCGATTCCTGGCTGTTCCTATTTGTCATCAAAGGAACTACACCCCCCAGAAGCCCTAGGGACTTGCCCTGCTTCCACCAGCCTAGGAACAGAAAGGGAGGTGGCCGATTGCCTGCAGGTGTGCCTAACCAGGTGCAACCAATTAACCTGCCTCTGTGCTGGGCTAGGCAGTATAAAGGCTGTTGCCTGCAGTGGCTCAGCCTCTTGCATCTGAGAGTCCTTCCTCCACCTTTCGCGTCTGTCTACGGATCCTTGTATGCTGTTTACCATCACTCCTGCTTGGACCCTGCCTTGCAGCTTGCTACACCCTGCTGCCTACAGCCCTAGCCTTTTGGGCTCCCTGCCTCAGTCCAGCTCCTCTGGGCTCCCTGCCCTGTTGCTTGCTCCTCCCTGCTGCCTCCAGCCATAGCCTTCCAGGCTCCCTTCCTCACAGCCCTTCTCCTCCGGGCTCTCCACATTGCAGCCGATCACGCTCTGCTGCCTTTCAGCCTCCGCCCTCGCCCTGCCGGGCTCTCCACATTGCAGCCGATCACGCTCTGCTGCCTTCCAACCTCCGCCCTTGCCTTGCCGGGCTCTCCACATTGCAGCTGTTCACGCTCTGCTGCCTTCCAGTCTCCGCCCTTGCCCTGCGGGCTCTCTACATTGCCGCTGATCACGCTCTGCTGCTTTCCAGCCTCAGCCCTTGTCCTCTGGGCTCCCTGCTCTGCAGCCTGCCTCACTCCGGCTGCCTTAGCCCTTGTCCTCTGGGCTCCCTGCTCTACAGCCTGCCTCACTCCGGCTGCCTTAGCCCTTGTCCTCTGGGCTTCTTGCTCTACAGCCTGCCTCACTCCGGCTGCCTTAGCCCTTGTACTCTGGGCTCCCTGCTCTGCAGCCTACCTCACTCCGGCTGCCTTAGCCCTTGTCCTCTGGGCCTTCCTACTTGGCAGCTTATCACGCTCCGCTGCCTACTACCTACCTTTTCCGCTGGGTTCTCGGCCTAGTAGCCCTCTACAGTCCTCTGCTACCTTCTTCGTTCAGCGACCCTGCCCCTCAGGGTTCACTCCTTACTGCCGGCCCTTCTGGGATCCTTGCCGTGCAGTCTGCTTTACTCTGCTGCCCTAAGCCCTTTTCCTCTGGGCTTTCTACCTTACAGTCCTACTCCTGTGGGCTTACTCACTGTTTTGCTGCTCCTCTGAGCTCTCAACCTTGTACCTTACTGTCCTCTGCTATCCTATCCTGTTACTCGACTTTCCCTTCATATCCTTCTGCTAGTTTGCTATCACCTCCTTTCCTGGATTTGTCTGTAGTATCTTCTCTTGTACTGTTTGTAGACCCTTTTGTACAGAGCTTGTCTGTTGGTTCCCATCAGTCAACCTCTGCCCCTTCCCTTGTCTCGTTTCTACATTACAGACACCCATAGCTGCTGTTCCAAGTCATGAGCAAATAGCGTGGGCCTCTGTTATAGCAAACTGTGCAGAAGGCTAGAGTATTTCCAAGGTTCATGGAATACTCTTTTCCTATATCTGCATACACCCCAAGAGGGCATTCATTCTGTATCTTTTCCCTTGCTACTCTTGCCTACTCTTCGTTCTCTTTCCTTTCCGCTGTGTGTGTTCTTATCTGTCCACTTTATTTGGCACAACCACCCAAACCCTTTCTGGGTGTCCTGTGCCACTCTTAATAGAGTGCCATCCTTGACAATTCCACTCAACCAATACATCCAATCTACAAATGGCCGTGCACATCAATGTGTAACATTGGCAAAAAATCTTTCAAATCTTTATGCCAGTTCCTCAATCAGTACGTGAAAGGCAAAGACAAATTCAAAATTAAACTACTACAAAATATGGACCCCTGTCCAGTGCACAAATATATAGGACTAAAAGGACAGTAGCCTGCATTTGTGGACCTATTGGAAAAATTGCAAAAACACCTTCCACCATATCAAAATGATATCAACACATCATTCAACTATAAGAAATCTGGTCCATAAACGGTACTATGCCAGAAGTCCTGCTTTAGCACTAGCCAATTTAAATAACAATCTTCTACATAATACAGCAAACAACTACTCAAAGAAATAGAGCATATCCAGAAAAAAACATTTTTGAGTTGAAAGTCACTTACAAAATGCAATAGATTTACAAAAGACTAGCAACAACTGTACAGATGGCAACCTTCTTTTACACACATACAAAAAATAAATATTAAAGTTTAAAAGTACATCTGCTGAAGTACCAAACCATGTCTGTGTGTGTTGCCGCTGGACTTTTTATAAAAATAGCACAAAAACCATAGACATAATGTACAAAATAGAAGACAATGAACATTCCAAAGAGTTCCAATTAACTATATATCTTATAGCAGAAAACAAATTACGAGATTACTGACCCCTTAAGACTTTGCAGTTACTGCACTGCAAAACTTGAGAACAACCAAGCCCCTTCACGTGCTATCACAAATAACTTGGAATTATTCCCATTATCAAAATCCCTGCAACAACTCAACTTATATGAGAGCATCATAATTCAAACAGTGCACCAATTTCAAGCAATATCACGCCTTCAACCAAAAACAGCAAAACTACATCCCTCTGAATTAGTGAAAGGCATTTGTGCTAAAGTGTGTATTTGCCATTAGATCTTGAAGAAAATGTACACACTCTGGAAGTGCAACATCCAATAGATCAATCTTTAATTATCTTAGTAAATGGCATACCTACAAAAAACAAAAATATTTGGCAACAACTCGTGGACTTGCATAAAGTTAGAGAAGCCCTACAATATCTAAAAGACAACATTTAATACTACAGAGAAATTAATATTAAAGACAACCTGAGGGAAACCACTGAAATAATTCAAGAGTCATCAGAAACTGGTCAATTTCAACTTCTAGATCCTGCTACAGAATCCAATATTTTAGAACATTATACAATTCACCCATTACACTCTACAGACACCATAGATGATGCACTGGACACGTACCAAATGCGACAAGCCAAAGGATCTCCAATCAGCATATGGGAAAACAGTATAGAAGCTTGTGCATTCCCATTACTCTTTCCTAGTGGAAAAGGAGGAAGGTACTATGATAGACCCACACAAATAACAGCATCAGAATACAACTCTTTACAAATGTATTCTGAAGACCCCAGATTCAGACAAAATGTGGAATACATATTCCACCACTCTTTGAAAGCGAACTAGCAACTCTATGCTACTGAGTTGCACAAACATTGAAATCAGGTACACATTTTCAAAATATGTCAGCTATGGAATTACAATTCAGAGGACCATCAAAAAGAATTGGCACCTGGTCAAACATCCCGGCACACTCAACAATGTGCCTTGTTTTCCTTTTAAAAAGAACAGGAATCTCAAGGACACACTGGTGCACACTTTCATTGAACCACCCCCGCAAGCACCCAATACGCTCTGGCATCTACCCCAGTTAGTTGGACACCACAATTGTGAACACTGCGTTGCCTGTCCTCTGACCTTACAAAAGAGGTCTTTTGAACACGACAAAGTGAAATGGAAGATGCAAGACTTCACCAATTGCAACACGAAAGGAGTTATATACAGCATCCAATGTCCCTGCGGCCTCCTCTATGTAGGTAAAACCATTCGTGCCATAAAAATGTGCATCTCTGAACACCGCTCCTGCATTAGAAACAAGGTAGCAGACAAGCCCTTAGTCGAACATTTTATCCAAAAGAACCATAAGGACACTGATTTGAGATGGTTCATCCTTCAGAAGGTCAAACCAGCAAAACGTGGTGGAGACCTGAATAAAACACTAACCCAACTAGAACAACGCTGGGTTCACAAACTCAATACCGTACAGGCCGGACTAAACATTTCAGTGGAGTGGAAATCTTTTCTATGAAATCCCATTGCTTGGTGATAGAATAGATCTGTAATTCTATGTATATGAACAGAGTCACTTCTGTCTGTTGACTCTATAAAAATCAATCAACAAAGATAAAAAAGAATGTATATTGTGTGAGCTAGATACAACAGTCACTTGATGTACCATTACTGTCATCGCAAATCTATGTGTCCGAAGGTCGTTTGATTATACACCTGCATACGAATGTATCAACAAATGTATATTGTCTATGTGAGTTTGGACTCAATATGGGATTTTACTGCACCCTTGTTTTGGTCTGATGTGATGCTGTCTCTTTAAACTGCACCTGCACTGATCAACAAATACTCGCACAGCATATTCCAGCCTAGCGACCAGGCCCCACCCCTAAGTGTCAGAAGGGATGTTTGGAGGCGTTCCCCTTTTTTCCGTTACGCTCGTTCTCCCACAGTTGGACTCCCAGTCCTGGTTGCCATGACAACCGGCACCAACATAGGGTTAAGATTACCCACTGGGATCTCCACCCAGGTGAGGATCTACATAAACACTTTCGGTGTACAAGCCGAGCGAGTGGCACAACATTTAACGCCCCTTTTTGCCCACTGTCTGTTGCCATGTCAACCCGTATTCAAAGCAGTGGCTAATTGACACACTTGGACCCCAGACTCATGGGGACCCATGTAAATTCTTTTGCTTTACTATCTGAGCAATTGATTGAAAGGTTACTCGCTTCCACGATTAGTAGCTACCCATCCCCACCCAAGATGGCCGCCGTATAAATAATCATAGATTCCTAGGAACAGCGTTACTAACGCTAAGCCAGGTCCCCGTGAATCGTAGAATGACTCAGCGGTTCATTCGCTACAGCGGCAGACTGCGAGCAGGTCCTGTACCCTGACAGGTAAGGTCATTTTGCCTGCACTCAACTTTCACAACTACTCAGGTGCCCTTAGTGCCATAAAATATTAATTGGACACTCTCGTTCGATTTAGGTTTTTGGCCGGAGGACCATTTTAAAGAATAGAACAACTAGGCCCGTTTACAAGTGAAACTTTTCCTCCAGCCGAGAGGTAAGAGTCTATGTTATGAAGAGTGTCCGTCATAACCGAGTTGTTTTTCCGATCCCATCTAAGGTGATCTGTATACCTACTAGAAACTCCTTCCTTTTCTGTTTTTTCACAATAGGATCAGACAGAGATTAGCCCTTGTGCCTCATACAACTTCTAATAACAGAACCTTTGGAATTAATACACCCATAGGTAAGCTGTGTGTGTTTTCAATACTGCACAGCGCATGATTTATTCTTCTTTAAATAATCGGTGCACGAATACCCAGCTGACAATTGTCTCCATTCCCCCTGCAGCACAAACCACATACAGTACAGACCCCCGTCCTGATGAAGGCCGTATACCAGATGTGGCCCACTAAGCCCACATAGAAACGGCTGAAACACCGTGGTGTAGATGCACCATCCCCAACTGCAGTACACTCATGCTGCTGTATACCATGAAACTGACTTGTTTTTGTCGAAATGTTCAAGTGATGTTGTAAATGTCCAATTGTTTATATGTTTGCCATTTTCATGCGAACCCCTTGACAAATGAAATTTGAATTTGATTTTGTCTTGCACACACAAAATGGTTGTCCTACCGAAAAACCTTTGATTCTGTGTGATGTAAATATTTTCTCTACTTTAGGTCAATGACCTCCCTTTTCTCTTGTTGCTAACTCTGAAACGTCCATTTTATTTTGAACTTTACTAACATTAGATAAAAAATAAGATTGATTCTACAACAGAGCTTGGAAATCTTTATTCTTCTTTGATGCAGAGGGTGATAAAAAACAGGAGTATTCTGTTAGCACCTATTTCTCTTGGACCTATTCAATTGTAATCATTGTTCAGCTATGGAATTACTACAAAAAAGTGCAAGAAAAATATGAGATTTTACAGTCAAGCATTACAAATCCTTTAGCAAACATGCGTGGTACAAAGGAATACTGGTTCCGATGTCACAGAGATGTATGCTGTATGATAAGAAACCTTGGCCAACCGCAACCCACTTAGTTTGCGACACTCAGTTGTGCAGAAAATGCATGGGAAGATTTATACGATTCCCTGCGCATAGCAAACAAAAACAAAACAAACATAGATATAAAAACACCAGCAGAACTCTGCTCCCAGGATCCTGTAAATGTATCAAGATATTTCCATCATTGCCTCATTGCTATGCTACGCTTCATTTGTAATAAAACTGTTACTCCCCTCGGAGAAGTGCAATACTTCTTTTGGAGAAAATAATACCAAGCCAGAGGAGCACCACACATCCACATGCTTTTGTGGATTATGATTCTCCTAAATGTGGTCAGGATAGTGATGCCACTGTTTGCAGTTCATCCAAAAATATGTCACTTGTGAAATCCCTTCACAAACAACACATAATGATCTTCATGCACAAATTTTACAATTTCTAAGACACAAATGTGGAAAATATTGTCATCGCAAATATAAAAACAAAGGGAAATACTACACAAAATGCCACTTTGTTTTCCCTAGACCAGTTTCAACAACAGGACAAGTAATCAACTTCATATGTTCAGTTTTCAGTCAGACATGTCACAGGTAAATCACCTAGGCACACATATTACATAAAAAGAACAGACAAATAAAATCGATGATTACAATGCAATCATTGCCCTCCTCTGGAATGCAAACATAGATGTGCAGTACATGGCAGACAATTCCACTGAAGTTGCACGATATGTCACAGCCTACTTAATCAAACCAGAGAAAACAGAACTTCAAGACCTCTGGGATGACATATCATCTAACAAATCACTATCACAGAAATTGTACAGCTTAGGCATACAAATGCTCTCTTATAGAGAATGTGGCTGCTATGAAGCTGCAGACTGTTTAACCGGTATCGCCTTGTATGGAAAATCTGACAATATAGTATGGCTAAGTCTTGGTCCTGCTAAATCTAGAAAAATAGTTCTCAAATCATATGAGGACATAGAAACAATAGCCAAAATTGATCCCAACAGCTAAGACATTTTGAAAAACAATTTACTAGACACATAATTCCCAAACAGGAGTACCACTTTGGAAACCATGTGTCTCCACCACATAGCCCAAAACTTCACATTCATTAAAAAATTCCCTTGCAGGAAGGGGAGAGACATGATACTACGTGCCCGCCTCAATCTTCTGCCAACAAATGAGATCTTGGCAATAAGAGGCAAAACTGCATCCAATTTCTGTCGTTTTTGCAATATACAAGAAACAGAGTCAATACGTCATTTACTGCTAAAATGTGCCGCAAACCAACAAGTAAGAAGCTGTTACTTGAGACATATCTTTTCTGATTTTATTATAGCTGATGAAGATACTTGTTGGGCTCGCCTAATGGGAGGACATAGTCCGCGAGGACGACACATTTTAGCGAGACTATCTGTTTTATGCGAATTTTATGACAAAATGTCATTTTGTAAAAATCTATTGATTAAATACAAAAAAAAAAAAAAAAAAAAAAATCATGTTGAACCAGATGAAAAGAAAGGTAGATACGGAGTAGCAAATTGTGAAGGCAGCTTAGTGAAACTTACCAAACCCAGCTTAATTAATCATATCAAATTGTCATTAACAACTCCTCAACATAAAGAACTGTATTACATGTCCCTGCTACAACTTTTTCAACTATGGAGAAAAGAAGAAGAGTGACTGGATACTTATGACTTCTATGAAGACGCTTTCAAAGCAAGTGAAAGCACCATAAGAAACATAAACTTTACACGGTACCAAATAATGTTGCACAATGAACAGCAACAGGAAGAAGAACTCCAGGCCCAACTAGATGTGGACACTTCTGACAGTAGTCAACCTTCTGTAACAGGAAGCCAAGAACCACTTGGACAGCCACTAATAGCAAATGAGGCAGAATTAGCCATGACAGAGGTAGAAAACACCATGTGCCAGTATGAGCAATCTACAGAAGACTTTGCTGTATGGAAATCACAACTAAACACTGAGCAGCGTAGCATGTTCCAAGAAATAACAAAACAAATTGAAAATGGTGTGCAACATGCAAATAAAACCTGTACCTGCCAAGATTACAAACCTATACTGCTATATGTGAGTTGTCAAGCTGGTTCAGGCAAAACATTCTTAATCAAAATCATCAGCAAGTTCCTCCAACAATTGACAAACAACAAACTGTCAGCTATTGTAACTGCCCCCACAGTTTTGGCTGCCTGCAACATAGGCGGTGTCACTTTACACTGATTACTACTCCTTCCAGTAGAACACCAAAACAAATTAGACTATTATAAACTTTCCACAGAAGCTGCAATAGAACTATGCAGAGTTTTCAAACAAATGAAAATGCTGCTAATAGATGAGGTGAGCATGGTCAACCTAATGTTGGCTTTCTCTTTGACAAACTATCTGAAGTTAAAAGGATAGGATGCTCAACTGCCCGCTTCCTTCTTTTCAAAGATATGTAAGTACGCAGAGAACAATTTTCAACTCTAGCATACACAGTCACCATTCACAAATCACAAGGTCTTACCCTAGATAAAGCATTGATAGATATTGGTAGCAAAGTCTTTAAAGAAGGCATGAGCTATGTAGCACTATCACGCTTACATACACTTGACGGACTACTTCTAATCAACTTTGATGAAAGTAAAATAAATGCTGACATTTCTTGCATTCTAGAAGCAAAACGTTGCAATAGAAAACTACTTTAATCTCAATCTATGCAGGATCTCACACCAATTCCTCCAATGAAAGTAAAAGAAGGTAACACTTCATCAAGGACCATAACCAAAGAAGAATCTACTGCTCAAAGTAACTCAACTACCTCTTCAAAGAAGCAACGCACACTCTCAACAAATGACTTGGACACAGAACTGTCAGGTCCATTCTAATTTTCAAAATACAACTGCTGTAAATTGCTACGCAAATGTAGCAATAAATATTCTATTCCAATTGCCACCATCTATTGACAACATTTACTTAAACGGTACAGACCAATTGTGTTTGCAAATGTTAATCCTTCATAGAAATGCAACCAAAAATCCTGACAACACTTAAAGTGTTCATGGAATAAGACAGGAATTGGACTAATTCACTATAAACTCACAAGAAGATCCACAAGAATTTCTAATGTACTTACTACAAGTACTAGAAAACATAAACATACCTATAAATGAAATCTTCCAGATTTCATACATGTGGAAACATACATGCACTCTCTGCAGGCATGTAGCACAAGAAGAAGTTCCTAAGGAACGCTTTGTGTATGTATCCATACCTAACTGTGGACATATTCCATTTCAGCAACTTGTACACAATGCAAACCATGGCAGATTATATACTACCTGCAATTCTGATAATCATTCCACCTTACAAATACAGACACATAATTAAATATGTAATAGTAATGAGTTTCCGTTCACTGCATATATAAAAAAGAATTGTTGATGGTTTGAATGTAATAATAGTACCATTACTCTAAAGCAGAGATTACCAGCAAATCTTGTAAACGCTTACTTAATATTCTTAAAACCAAAATTCAATAACTAATCTGTGTATGAATATAAACAAAACTATGACCAGTTAGAATATGCCAAAAGGTGTCTAACTGCCCCAAGAATCTGCAACAAAGAAACAGATAAATGCATACCACTAAAATTAAACAAGAAATAAACAGTTAGAATACCCCAACAGGTATCTAACTGATCCACAAATCTGCAATAAGCCAACAGATAGATAAATACCACTAAAATGGAAAAAGAAATAAACAAATAGAATACACCAACTGCTATCTAATTGCAACAATACTACCACCACTTCCAACTGAAAAGCCATACACCTATTCAATTCCACCTATTGAAATCAATAAAAGAAATGTATTGTACCACAACGTAGACATTTTTTTTTGTTTATCTCGCATTGTTTTTTTTTTTTCTCACAGACCCAATGATTTAATCAACAAACACAGGAACTGAGCAAATTGCACAGTACACTCCTTTGAACTATAGTACTTCTAAAGTACTAACTATGAGGGTCCACAAAATACAGAAATGTCTACTATGCAATGCAATACTCCTTATAAACTAGCTACACTAACATGTTAATTTTTTTCTTTTATCATAGTGATTAAAAAGGAATGAGTGCTTCAACTACCCATGTCATCAAAAAACTGCATACAACCACAACAAATCAAACATTAAGGGGTCGATTCATGGAGCCAACGTGCGCCAAAAATCCCAGCGCAAGCAGGTGCAAGGTAGCGCAAGCGTGCGATGCAAGGAAGACGCTGCGCGTGTTTCCCGCTGTCCGTGCGCCCAATTCAATGGCGCACGCAGGCATACACGGCGTGCGCTACGCGCACAGCAAAAGCGCACATAGCGCGGCACACACAACCAAAGTGGGCAGAACAGTGGGCGTAACACGCGGAATGGGGAATAACGCGTGAAAAAGAAGGCGTAACTGGGGAAGTACTGCAGGGAACTACACGGAACGCCCACACGCACGCGAACAACCCGTATTCATGGATTCGAATATGGAAAACCCGCGCACGGCAAAAGACGCACACAGGCGTCAACGCGCCCGCCACACGAAGGCAGTATAAAAGTGCGCGCAAACAACAAACACGTATATACAGCTACGATGAATGCCCCATTTGTCTCAGCACTGATCGTGGGACACCGCAGGACAAGGAGAATAGCCAGGGCACGCATTTTCACACCACGGACAAGCCTTTTTGGGATGCCTGATGACTAGGTCTATGGCATGTATAGGTTTCCACCCCACATCATCCTAGACCTGGTCAGGGAGTGGGAAGATGACCTTACATCCCCCACCCTTTGCTCCCAAGCATTGAGCCCCTTGGAGAAGCTGCTCAATGTCCTGCATTTTTGGTCACTGGGTCATTTCAGCGGACTACTGCCATAGTGGGGGGGGTCTCACAGGCCACGCAGTCACGCTGCCTACACCAGGTCTTGGCAATCATGACAGCGCACCCCTCAGTCCGCAGGCACATATACATGCCCAGAACACCCGCAGAAAGGCAGGCCGTTGTCCTGGATTTTTTCAGGGTGGCACACTTCCCCAAAGTGCTCGGTGCCATAGATTGCACCCATGTGGCCCTACGTCCACCTAGGGCCACTGAGCACATCTACCGAAACCGAAGCACTGGCATTCCATCGATGTACAGGTGGTATGCGATGCAAAGGGAATCATCACCTCTGTCTATGCAAACTACCCTGGCTCCACCCATGACAGTTTCATATACAGAATGTCCGCCCTGAGCCGGGCCCTGGAAGCTGGGCAGCATGGTGACACATGGCTCCTAGGTGAGTACAAATGCCCTTGCACATGCATGCATGTCACACACACACACACAAATAAACAAACCACAATAATCACAACCATTTAAAACCTCCCCAGGGGACAGTGCCTATTCTCTGAGCAACCACATGATGACGCCAATCCGGAACCCCACCACACCACCCCAGGTAAGATACAACGCCGCCCATATTGCAACCAGGGCCATAGTGGAGCGCACATTCGGAGTGCTCAAGTCACGTTTCCGCTCCCTTGACCGCTCTGGCGGGCAGCTACTCTATGCACCACTTTAGTGTGCAGGATCATTGTGGCAGCATGTGTCCTGCACAATGTTGCAACACGGCAGGGCGTCCCGGTGGACATGGTGGTGCCCCCACATCCCCAACCACAGGCGCTGCCCATGGGAGGGGACAGGGCACGTGGCGAGGAAGCCCGGACCCAGCTTGTGGCCACATTTTCCACCTAAACTCCCACCCCTGCGGAGTTCACACAGGCCTGGCACATACCAGGTGACAATCGATGATGACAAAGAGACAGTCAACTGTCACAACCCTATCACCCTGAGATAGTAGCCATGGAAGTGCCACATTGTCTGCATCCCTAGCTACTTAAACACAAGCTATCATGTGTGACCAAAAGGCACACATATGACATGACATGATATGGCCTATACACAAGTATTTCAAGGTGCGATGAGGCAGGGAGGGGGGAACAAGGGAAGACAGACAACAGTACTACTAGGCCAGGTGTCATTTAGATTGTGCAAGTGCAGGGGTAGGGGGAATGGAAAAGTGCAAGGGGAGGGGGAGGGGGGGATTGCAGTACAGGGGAAGTAGACCAAAAAAAAAATACATAGGCCAGCTGGTGGCAACTGCAAAGGTAAGTGCAGACAAGTGCTGGGAAGGGGGGGCTGTAGGGATAGAGAGACAGTACTGGAGTGCAGGGGTTGCCAGGGAGGCAGTGCAGTGGAGAGTGGCTGGGCCAGGGACCGAGGTCGGTGAGAGTGGCCCAGTTGCAGATCCAGTGCAGTTCCAGTGAAGAATATTGCAAGGGAGAGGCAGAGAGAAAGCAGAAGCAAAGAGGAAGGTCTTGAGGTGCTTCCCGAACCAGAGATGGTTCCCCTCAAGTTCCAGTGAGGCAGGAAGGCTGTTCCAGAGGGAGGGCCCTGCCGCGGAGAGAGATCTACCCCCAGCTAGTTGCTTTGAGAAGCGGATGACCCTGACATGCAAGGTGTGCATCACACACACCTGCAAAACAGGCCATGGCCATCACTGTTATGTCACTCAAACCCTCCCAAACCACAACATGACATGGCAAGCAATACCCATACACCAACACAGTAACAATACGATACACATTGCCATGTCCAAAATGCACAGTGGCATCAGACAATGATGTCTGACCTGGAATCAGATGAAATGAGTGACCAACAACCTCCCACCCAAAATAAGTCATTTCCAAATGCATTACAAGAGTTGTAGACGTAACATAACAATGAATGCCTGTCTACATGCACATTGTGCATTGCAAAATCAACACTGCAGCTTCTGTGTGCTGTGTCCTACTCCTGCAACACACTGCTCAGCGCACAGCACAGTGAACAGCCATTGTGTGTGATGCACACCCTGAGCATCACATCTAAGCGACAGACCACATCAAAAAGCAAATTAGGCATGTACAGGATCCACAATTGGTCACAGAACATGTGCTGCAGGGACACAGTGGGCACCAGAAGGCAAACAGTGTACACGTGGATATGCAAGGGTGGGAGTACATGTAGTGCATCATAGTGCAAGTGTGTGGGTCAGCAAGGACATGCACTCAACATTTGCATGTGCAATCAAGTGACCATCAGTGTTCTCTACACATCACATGTGAACATTCACCATGTGTACACCCAGCATGTCAAACCATAACTATCCCCTCGCACCTGAAAGGTAAACACAACACAGGAACAGGCATTGATCAGCAGAACACAACATGTACATAGGATACCACCATTACAATGTCAGGGTTCCCATCACACTGCAGGGCAAGGCAACTATCAACAACAACCCCCCCCCCTACCTCACAAATGACCATGACCCACTGAACAACTGCACCTGGGTCATGGAGCCTTCAACCCTCAATTCCACCTGGCCACAGGATCACCTTTACCCTTCGTCACCATCTCCCACCTTGTGTGTAAAAAGGTGCCTGCACCCTCAGAATCCACACTCATTTCCAAAATCACAAAATCCAAGGCATAAAAATGAACCAGAACACCCTCCAGTAGATGACTTGACGTAGCAGTACCTCACAAAGGCCAAGTATTACCACAATGATGCAACAACCAAGGTAGCACAGTAAAACAATGTCACAACAGGATGTGAACCATGTGTGGTACATAACATAGGATGATGCACCATGAACGGATGTGTACTGTCACAGGTCCTGTGTACAGGCGCGGGAGTGTCACGAAACAACCACCCCCACTGTGTCCCGGGTGCTTGCAAGGTCAAACTCACACAGGCCCATGAGACCCTGGTGGGGAAGGAGGTTCAAGGATATGCAGTCGGGACAGGTGTTGGCACACTGGATAACTAGAATGAGTGGCAGGAGAGGGGAGGAGGAATGACACATGAAAGTAGGGAATGCACGAAAATGTACTACCTGCATGAACACATACACAATCCAAACAAACTTGGACATCATTGTCATGGCCTTCTGCATTGCAGGCTTAGGAGTGGTACGAACCAACCACCCCCTCTAGGGATTTGGCACCTGCAAGTTCGGGGCTTACACAGGCATCCATAACCCCAGCGGGGAAAGAGGGTTAGGGAATGTTGCTTGGATAGGTACAGGAAGCAGGAACACCGGGTAGAGGGTACAGGGTTCAAAATTGCATAGGATTCCGGGTGATTAGGGGGAAAAAAACATACTAAATTGAATTACACATACATCCATGCATTAGTGCACCCCCCAGCAAGCCTATGCAGAGCAGTATGAAAGAAAAACAACAAGACACTTAGCTCTGGTTTTGAGTGCTGGCTTCCTGCCTGCGCACTCTCAGGTCCGGTTACAGGAGCACTGCAATGCTGCAAAGAGAGCCACAGTCAACAACCTGTACGTGCCAATTACACAAAAACACACCAACAAACATGCCCCATAGCAACAAACTACTCTAAAAACAGACAATCTGGTGTAGATGCTTCATACCCATATATAACATTACCCCTGTGATGGGTCATACACAGTCAATGCAGTAAGTCAGCCGCTGGTGGGTGCATGGCAAATGGAACACCAATGTGTCACAATTCACACAACATGCAATGTTCCCTGGGTAAGCAGACAGACCCATATAGCAAGCCATGACTTCAGAGCAAGTTGCGTACCACCATGACCGAAACAAAGTTGGCAGTGCATTTATCATAAAGTACATGGAAATGAAATGCACTGCACCCGAGTATGTCCCTTGCTGTATGTCCCTGTGAGCTGCCCCTTTCCATGTCTCGGAAAGCTAAATGGCTGATACAAGTGCCTCGATGGACCTTGGTGTACTGGAGGGTATGTGCCACTGCCCCTGCAGGTGTCCCAGACAACCTTACAATCAACAGCCATCAGTCCACCAACACATCTGAGCTGCATTGTGTGCTTCAACACCAATAGTCGTCCAAGCTCACCCTCAGTGCTGTGACTAAGCCTGCATGTGCAACTCGCCTGGTGCAAGCTTTGCTGTGTTGTGGCTCCCCTGTGCTGCTCACCTTGCCTGGAGTTCCTTGGAACACATCAGCAGTTCTAGGATGTAGGTCTGCAATCCCTGTGCCTCTGCTTGTGCACACATGTGCATGTGGGCACCAACAAACGTGTCCAGAATTCCGTCGTCCAATGGGCCATGTCTGCTGGCAAAGGTGCTCTGGAGGCTCATCCCCTTGCAGAAAGGGCATGAAACACATGATTAATGCTTCAAAGTCATCTGTGTGTGTCTCTTCAGGCATCTCATTACTTGACCATGTCAGAGAGTCACTGTAACGCTCACCTGATTCTCGCAGAGGCGCCGGTCTTGACTGGGCGACTACCGTATCTTCAAAAGGGATGTGCACCACCCGGTTGGCTCTTTGGGCTGGACCTCTGTGCACTGTATGCCTGACTCGAAGAGTAAGATGTCTGCAGATAGAAAATATGGGATTAATGAACTGGGGTTATTGGGGTGTTCCTATCTCTTTCCTTTTCTCCTGTCCTGTAGAACCCCAAAGGTTAACGCTCTCACCTTAGGTAAGTGAACGCCGAGCTCTCCATCTGCCTCGGGGCAGGGTGCTGTAACCAGTTTCTTCACTGGATAGGTAGCGCAGGCCTCTTGACTTCAGAGGACTGCTGTCCGTCGTTTACTTCACGAACGGTGAGTTCCGAATATTTCAAATGTCTTTAAAAGTCTTTTGTAATGCTGTCTCTTATTTTGCAGGGTTCCGGCGATGGCGGTTGACTGGCTGAAGTGAGTTGAGGATGGACCGTATGCGGAATAGAAGCGCCTGGAAGCGCGTAAGTAAGCGCTTGTTGCTTGCTTCACGATGCGCACTAACTGTCCTTTTCTTTTGCAGGTACCAGTTCGGAGCTGCTGAAGGATGCCGGAATGCCCACTGAGTTCGGCGTGGATGGAGTAATGGCACGTGAGTATTTAACGTTACCCAATGTCTTTAAACGCACCTTCTTTTGTCTTACAGATGCGGGATGCAGCGCCGAAGGCCTCCGGAGCGTGCGAAGAGTTGGTAAGCTTTTGTCTTTCAGATGCCGGAATGCAGTGCGATGACCTCCGGAGCGCGTGAAGAGTAGGTAAGCCTTTGTCTTTCAGATGCAGGAATGCTGCGCGAGGCGTTGATGACAGCCGATGGACCAGGTAAGAGATGCGCTGTCACTGAAGACCGTCGTGCTAACCTGTTCTTTCTTGTCTTTATAGATGTTGCTGAAGACTGGATTCAGGATGGTAAGCCTTTTTCCTTTAGGCCCAGGATCAGATGCAGAAGACACGATGAGCGTTCTGCTGCAGAGGATGCAGAATAACGCAAAGCAAGATTCATCCATCGGGTGTGGTTTAAATAGCCTCCTGTAGTGCTTAGGTGTCTCCTTCCATAGCCACGCCTAGGTAAGAAAAGAGTTCCTGCTTTCCAGAAGAGTTCCAGTGTTCTGAACCTAAGGAGTGGCTCCTGCCCCACCCAACAGGAAAAGTAGTCCCAAACAGAAGAGGATCAGTGGTTCAACTGGCAGGTATGTAAGCAGCATGGTCTGCTGCAGGTAAGTCCACCCAAGCATTATGAGCCCGGCGCTTGCAGCGCTGGGACTGGGCATATTTATGAGCCTGGCGCCACTGGCGCCAGGACAGGGTCCAAAAGGTCCCAATTTGGACTGGCTGGCACTCGGAACCTGGGTTATGGGTCTGCTTCCAAGGGAGTTGGGTAAGTCCTGGCCTTTTGGAAGCAGAGATCATGACAGTACCGCCCCTCAAGGCCCCTCCCAAACCGGGCTTCCCCGGGGGTTTTGGCTTGTCAGGAAATGTTTGATGAAATCTTTTGATTAGACGAGGAGCGTGGACATATTCTGCAGGTTCCCAGGATCTTTCTTGAGGGCCGTAGCCTTTCCAGTCAATTAGGTAAAATAGCTTAGATTTGGAGATCTTGGAGTCCAGGATGCTTTTGACTTCAAACTCGAGTTCTCCATCAACTAGGATAGGTTTTGGGGATTTAGTTAGTCGGGTTTGAGGTTGCACGGGTTTTAAAAGAGAGACGTGGAAGACCGGATGTATCTTCATGTGAGGGGGCAAGTCCAACTTGACCGCTACTGGGTTTACTATGGTAGTGATGGAATAGGGACCAAGGTATCTTGGGTTGAATGTGCGTGGTCCTTTTAGAGGTAGATATTTGGTGGATAACCAGACTTGATCTCCTACTTGATATTGGGGGGCTTCCTTCCGGTGTTGATCTGCTCCTTTCTTGTATTGTTCCTTAGCCCTTTGAAGGTGAGAAACGGCTTCCTTAAAAGCTTGGGTGATTGTAGAGTGCAGGTAGTCTACTGCTGGTGTTCCAAGATCTTGGGGTGGATCCAACTCTGAGGTTCGAGGGTGACAGCCGTATAAAAGAAAAAACGGGGTTTTCCCAGTTCCTGAGTGGACAGAGTTGTTGTAGGCATATTCGGCTATCCAAAGGATATCTTTCCAAGTTTTTTCAGTTTGTTGCAGCATGCAGCGTAAAAACTGTTCCAGAGATTGATTGGTCCTCTCGGTTTGTCCGTCGGTTTGAGGGTGGTGACTGGTCGATAATCTCACATCAATTTGGCCGACCGACAACAACTTCGCCAAAAATGAGAAATAAATTGACTACCTCGATCCGAAATTAGCACTGAAGGAAAACCGTGCAGTCGGACAATGTTTTCGAGAAATTCTCGGGCCAGAGTTGTTGCTGTTGGCAAGCCTTTGAGTGGAATGAAATGCGCCATCTTGGAGAATAAGTCCACGATTACCAGGATCGTATTGTATCCGGAGCATGGAGGTAGGTCGGTGATGAAGTCCATAGAAAGCGTATGCCAAGGGCGAGGTGGGATGCCAATAGGGCGTAAGAGGCCGGCTGGTCTTTCCTTTTGACTCTTGTTTTGGGCGCATACTCCACAGGACATTATAAAGTCTCTGATATCTTTTTTCCAAGACGGCCACCAGAAGTAGCGCTTGATCTTTTCTGAGGTTTTGGCCATACCGGGATGTCCTTCCATTAGAGACTCGTGATAACAAGAGATCACCTTTTTCTGTAAATCTGTGCTGGGCAGGTATAATCGTTCTTGGATATACAATAAGTTGTCCTTTACTGCAAAGTCCTTTCCCTGCAGATGCCAATTCTGTATTTCTGCTGGAGTTATAAGTTGCCTGGTTTTATCCTTAATTTCCTCTATGGATTGTGTGGTTATTACACCCAGAATTCTTTGTTCGGGAATGAAAGGTACAGGTTTAGGGTTGGTCAAATGTTCCTCCACTCCCATCCGAGAAAGGGCATCAGCTTTACCGTTTTTTGTACCAGGTCGATAGGTAATTATGAAGTCAAACTCGGCAAAGAATAGTGCCCAACGGAGTTGTCTAGAGGATTGGGCTTTTGCGGTTTTCAAATATTGCAGGTTTCGGTGATCCGTAATCACAGTAACGGTGTGTCGGGCCCCCAGAAGATAATGCCGCCAAGCCTTAAAGGCAGACTTGATAGCCAGAAGTTCCTTATCAGTAATAGTGTAATTGATCTCAGGAGGCGAGAATTTGCGAGACCAGAATGCCACGGGATGTAACTGATTGGTTACTGGGTCCTTCTGTGATAGAACTGCCCCCATGGCAAGGCTCGAAGCATCAGTTTCAACGATGTAGGGGAGTTCGGGGCGAGGATGTTTTAGAATTGGTGCAGAGATAAATTTTGTCTTCAAATTCTGGAAAGCTTGTTCCGCCTCGGTAGACCATTCAAAACGTTTGTTTTTCTTTAACAAGGCGGTGATGGGCTGGACTATTCGAGAGAATTCGGGGATAAACCTGCGGTAAAAGTTGGCGAAGCCTAACATGCTTTGAACCCCTTTTACGGAGGATGGTGATGGCCATTTGAGAATTGCATCGACCTTCCTTGAATCCATACGCACTCCGCTAGGTGATAATATGAATCCCAAGAATTCAACTTCAGTCACGTTGAAAACACATTTTTCCAACTTAGCGAAAAGTCTGTGTTGACGCAACCTCTTGAGGACCATTTTCACGTGTTTCCGATGTTCAGATTCCGATGAAGAATAAACGAGGATGTCGTCAATGTAAACGACAACACATACATCTATGAGTTCTCTGAGGACATCGTTCATAAAATATTGAAAGGCGGCCGGGGCATTGCAAAGCCCGAAGGGCATGACCTGATATTCAAATAGCCCATACTTGGTGCGGAAGGCCGTCTTCCATTCATCGCCCTCTTTTACTCGTACCAAGTGGTAGGCTCCTCTAAGATCCAGCTTTGTATATATGCATGCTCTTCTGACTTGGTCCAGGAGTTCAGGGATTAAAGGTAACGGATATCTATTCTTAACGGTGATCTGGTTCAGGGCGCGGTAATCTATACAAGTTCTAAGGTCCCCTTCTTTTTTTGGAACGCAGAACAAAGCTGAAGAAGCAGGGGACTTAGAAGGACGAATAAACCCATTCGCTAGGTATTGATCCAGGTATTGTCGGAGGTGAAGGTTCTCAGGCTCGGTGAGGGCATAAATTCTGCTACACGGAGGAGTAGATCCAGGTATAAGGTCTATCTGGCAGTCATAGGACCTATGAGGAGGTAGAGAGTTAGCCTGATCCTTCCGGAAAACATCTTGGAATTCTAGGTATTCGGGAGGTAACTGGGGAGTCTCCGAAGAAGTTGCTGCTAGAGCAACACCAGGTGGAGGGTGACAAGTAGAGACATATTCTGGGAACTGAACCGTTCTTGCTCGCCAATCGATCCGAGGATTGTGTTTCTCTAACCAAGGTATCCCTAGAATAATCTGGAACTGAGGGGCCTTGATCACATCGAACATGATCTTCTCATGGTGTCCATCTTGACTTACTAGCGTCACTTCTTGAGTGGTATGCGTTACTGGTCCGGAGGCTATCTCCGTACCATCCACCGTAGTAATGACGTCCTTTACAGCCTTGGGACAAAGAGTTAGATTCATCCTCAAAACCATTTCATGATCCACATAATTGCCGATGGCACCGCTGTCGACGTAAGCTTCAATCGCATGTAATCGATCTGGATGATCAGGGCTAATGAGGACCATAGGTATCACGAAATGCGAGGTCACGGAACTGGTTTTAACGCTCGGCAAGAGGACCTCTATTCTTGTCGGGCGAGGTTGTTTCCCTGCTCAGAGTTTGTGACCTTGGTAACTGCAGCTCCTACCACCTTCTTGGCTGGTTTCACCGGACAGTCTCGAAGAAAGTGCCCTGAGTTTCCGCAATAGAGGCATAATTGCAACTGTTTTCTCCTTTCCCGCTCCTTTTGTGTTAGTGGTCCTTTCAGGCCCCCTATTTGCATGGGTTCCCCGGAGTCTACTCCTTTGGAAGGAGTTGGTGGTTTGGAAAATACTCGAGCATCAAACTTGGAACGATCGGCCTTCCTGTTCTGCAGTCTGTGATCTATTTGAACGACTAAGTCTATATAATCCGAACAGTCTTGTGGGGGATTCACTACTTGGACTAAAATGTCTTTGAGCTCTCCACGTAGACCTCTATAAAACAGCGTAATCCTATTGTCCTCAGGCCATTGAGTTTCCACTATTAGTCTGTTGAAAGATGCAATATAAGCCAAAAGGTCTTGATTACCCTGTCGCAACGAAAGAAGCTCATTGTCCAAGGCCTGTCCCTGTGAATGTCTTGCGAACAGTTTTTCCATACTAAGCTGAAAGGCTTGAAAATCATGGAGAACCGGATCATCTTGATTAACTAGAGGGATCGACCAGTCTGCCGCATTGCCACTAAGTTACGAAAGCACAAAAGCTACTTTAGCTTGATCAGTTGGAAAGGCTGCTGGCCGGCATAAAAAATGCAACCGGCACTGATTGATAAATACTGCAAACCTCTTTGGGTCACCAGAAAATCGTTCGGGCGGAGCCAGAGGTACATTCCGAGGTAGGTTGATCTGCACTGGATTCATAGGGGATATTGAAGGAAGATTTGTCCCTGATGCGGGTAACGGGGTCTGTCCGGCTTGTGACTGTAGCAATTGTCTAGCAAGATCGTCTGTTCGCTCCTTGGAAATAATTAGTTCCCTTCTTAGAGCATTCGTTTCCTGACGAGCTGCATGCACTTCTGCCCTTAGTTCCCCAAGTAACCGGGCTAGGTGGTCGGTATCCGAGGTTTCCATAGCGCCTGGGCGAGAGTTTTGCGGTAGGCTTTGCGTTCTGTAACGCTCACCTGATTCTCGCAGAGGCGCCGGTCTTGACTGGGCGACTACCGTATCTTCAAAAGGGATGTGCACCACCCGGTTGGCTCTTTGGGCTGGACCTCTGTGCACTGTATGCCTGACTCGAAGAGTAAGATGTCTGCAGATAGAAAATATGGGATTAATGAACTGGGGTTATTGGGGTGTTCCTATCTCTTTCCTTTTCTCCTCTCCTGTAGAACCCCAAAGGTTAACGCTCTCACCTTAGGTAAGTGAACGCCGAGCTCTCCATCTGCCTCGGGGCAGGGTGCTGTAACCAGTTTCTTCACTGGATAGGTAGCGCAGGCCTCTTGACTTCAGAGGACTGCTGTCCGTCGTTTACTTCACGAACGGTGAGTTCCGAATATTTCAAATGTCTTTAAAAGTCTTTTGTAATGCTGTCTCTTATTTTGCAGGGTTCCGGCGATGATGGTTGACTGGCTGAAGTGAGTTGATGATGGACCCGTATGCGGAATAGAAGCGCCTGGAAGCGCGTAAGTAAGCGCTTGTTGCTTGCTTCACGATGCGCACTAACTGTCCTTTTCTTTTGCAGGTACCAGTTCGGAGCTGCTGAAGGATGCCGGAATGCCCAATGAGTTCAGCGTGGATGGAGTAATGGCACGTGAGTATTTAACGTTACCCAATGTCTTTAAACGCACCTTCTTTTGTCTTACAGATGCGGGATGCAGCGCCGAAGGCCTCCGGAGCGTGCGAAGAGTTGGTAAGCTTTTGTCTTTCAGATGCCGGAATGCAGTGCGATGACCTCCGGAGCGCGTGAAGAGTAGGTAAGCCTTTGTCTTTCAGATGCAGGAATGCTGCGCGAGGCGTTGATGACAGCCGATGGACCAGGTAAGAGATGCGCTGTCACTGAAGACCGTAGTGCTAACCTGTTCTTTCTTGTCTTTATAGATGTTGCTGAAGACTGGATTCAGGATGGTAAGCCTTTTTCCTTTAGGCCCAGGATCAGATGCAGAAGACACGATGAGCGTTCTGCTGCAGAGGATGCAGAATAACGCAAAGCAAGATTCATCCATCGGGTGTGGTTTAAATAGCCTCCTGTAGTGCTTAGGTGTCTCCTTCCACAGCCACGGCTAGGTAAGAAAGAGTTCCTGCTTTCCAGAAGAGTTCCAGTGTTCTGAACCTAGGGAGTGGCTCCTGCCCCACCCAACAGGAAAAGTAGTCCCAAACAGAAGAGGATCAGGGGTTCAACTGGCAGTTAAGTAAGCAGCATGGTCTGCTGCAGGTAAGTCCACCCAAGCATTATGAGCCCGGCGCTTGCAGCGCTGGGACTGGGCATATTTATGAGCCTGGCGCCACTGGCGCCAGGACAGGGTCCAAAAGGTCCCAATTGGGACTGGCTGGCAGTCGGAACCTGGGTTATGGGTCTGCTTCCAAGGGAGTTGGGTAAGTCCTGGCCTTTTGGAAGCAGAGATCATGACAGTCACATCATAAATCACACCATCAGTCCATCTTTCACATCCAAAGTGTGGAACACTATCTACAGCATGAATTGCAACAAGCACGTGTACAGTAAAGATAAGAAACATACTACACAATGCATAGCAATGAATGTACACATTAATCATGAAACACCCCATCTAGCAAAAGCTGAACAGTGGACAATAACACCAACATCATTCCCACTAGGGGTGTAAACACAAGTCACACAGCACCAGACATGCCACAGATATGACAGTCCAAAGCCCTTGTGTAAAAGTTTGTGACACCGAACCATCCTTGCGAGCCCATGGATAAGGGAGGCAGGAGTGGCATAAGTGAGTCAAGGACCCCAAGCAGCAAACACATACACATAACAAGCTTGAAGGGCCCAGCTGGAACAGACAGTTGATGCCTTCAAAAGCCACAAAGCATCACACCGTCACATGAAAGCACAATAGACAAGCAATTTTAAACTATATTAACTAATTACACTAACTATGGACAACCTACATTACCTAATTAAACTAACTATCAAACAGAAACTTAACTAACTAAACTAAATGAAAAATCAAAAATGGCCACATACGACCCGGGGGGGAGGGGAGGCACCCAGGAGGGAGGAGGTACAGGGTGCTGCTCAACATCCACATGCGATGATGCTGAGCCAAAAGAAAAACCTCCATGGGCTCAATGCCTGCACAGCCCGACCTATGTGGGAGATAGATGGTCATCCGAGTCTGGCTCATCCTAGAAAGGAGGACGTGGCACAGTAGCCTGGCCACGCCTAGCCGCAGCTTGCCCCTCGTCGGCAGCAGGTCTGCCGGACGCGTTAGCCTGGTTCTGTGTGGCGATGTGACGTAGGTCTGCATGCAGAACCTCACGTGATACACGTGCTTCCTCTTGCAAGGTAGCACATGTAACACGGAGTTCCTCCTGCAAGGCCTGGCTGGACAACCGCTGCACCTCCCGGCAAGCCTGTAGCTCAGCCGAGATGGTACGCTGAAGCTGTGCAAACCTCTCCTCTGCCTGCTGCCTCTGGGACATCATAAGGACACCCAGAGTGGATCTGAGGGAAGCATACTCCTCCCTCAGGGCATCCATGTGCGCCTCTGCATGAGCAGCAATTGCTTGACGCAGAGACGACATTTCAGCCTGGCGTGCCCTGTCTGAGGCCGCCATGCCCAGCCTGAGCGAGCGGGCCGTGGACCGTGCCGCCTGCTGCTGGAGAAGCACCTGCCTAGCAGGGGGGAGCACAGATCGGGCCACACGCTCCATGCTCTCAGCGATGTTCTCCATTGCTGCCCCCTGCCGTTCTGAATCGGCAGTCATGTCTTGCTCCCACTCAGTATACTGCAGTTGCGCGCTGCAACCGCGTTGCCGGGCTTGACCCCTGCGGGACCCAAGGACCGGGGGGCCTCGCTGTGTTGGCACCACCCGCGGCTTCATGACTACATGCCCCCGTCGACGTGATGTCCCAGGCACATCAGTGACTGGTGTGGAGGGTGACCCTGCGTCCCGATCCACCACGGGCGGAGGAACCAAGACTGTCTGATCCCTCAGTGCAGGTGTCGCTGACAGAGGAGTGTCCACATCAGAATCACTCACCCCTGACACATGGACTTGATGCTCATCCAACTCAACATGGACGTCAGAGTCGTCATCAAGGCTGGACTCATAGGCAGCCAGAGACAAGATGGACTGTAGCACTTTGGGGTTTTCGTGGCCTACCACCCCACAACCCCCACTAGTGCCGGGTTGATGTAGTGGTAACAACCCTGTGTCTGGCATGACAACACCATCCTACGCCTCCATTGCGTCATCACCTGAAAAATAGAGAGAAAAAAGGTCACTACACATGTCAGCAGCACACAACACACACACACACCGACAGCAAATGCATTAGGCAGACATGTGACACACAAAATATAACCTGGCATGCATGCTGGGTCAACTTTGAATTGCTTCTGTGATCAGACCTGTTGAAAGGTGGCAGTTTCCATGGAAGTGGGTCTATGCAGTGCAGAAAATGTGTACGCCACTCACTACCTACATGTACAAGGACTCCATGGTGTGTGCCAGGAAATGTGAAGGCAGTGCAATGTCAAATTCAGACATCACGTGCATTGTGCATTCAATGTGTACCATATCTAGAAGGCAAGCGCCCCTCCACCCCAGTACCAAAGCAGGGATGCCTAGCATGGTATCAAAAGGCTCACCATACACCTGTGTATTGACAGGCAGTGTTGACTGGCATCAACAGCTTAATGTGATTCAAGTGACAACACTGCAAATGATGCTGGGACAGTAAGCAGGACACATGATGAAAACTCTGGATTCCGCCCATGTGTGAAGAAGACACAACAACAGTTAGACAGAGTCATTGGCCATTGAACAGGCTGAGGCCTGTGAGCCACACAGATTGTCAGACCCTAAACATGTGTGCAACACAGGACTGAGCCACAGTTGACATGGGAAGGCTGATGAGATGGCAGGCAATGTATGTAACCAAGGACTTGTATTACAGTGATCATCCAGTCAAGGACACATAGGGGCATGTGTGCAATGCACATGGAGCATGAATGGACACTCATGTCCCTGCGGGTCATCTGACCTATGCACAGTACAAGTGAGATACCCTGCATCAAGTACTAAGGCTGTACCACACGGCATATGTTTGGCAGATTCTACGCTGGAAGTTAGCATCTACACAGGACGCATGAACAAGAAAGTACATATTGGCAAGATTGAAGAACACCAGTGCAAAGGTGGAACTGGGGTGCAGAGTGGCGGAGGAGGGGCAATGGAGCATGCCTACATGGAGTCCCCGCATGCAGGCAGAGGAGATATGCATGATGGAAGCATTGCATTACTTACACATCAGAACCATGTACACGTCACATGTAGCGGCAATCATGCACAACACATCCCACAAGTGAAACACACACGTCCTCAACAAACAGCATCAACACTCACTGGACTGAGCATCAAAGTCCAACATCTCTCCCACTCCTTCGACTAATTCAGGTGGTATGAACTCCGCAACGAGTGCCTCATGCGGAGTGAGCTCTTCCTCCTCTGGTGCAGGCCCACCGCCAGTCACCAGAGTCAAGTTGTAATTAGAGGCACGCTTAGCCTTAGTGCTGCGTTTGATGTCATTCCAACGCTTTTTGCACTCTTGCGCCGTGCGCACCTCATGGCCTAATGAACTGACATTTCCACAACATGCTTCCAGTGGGTGTCACGTTGGGCAGCCGTAGTCTGACTATTGGCACCCACTAGCATGTCACGGCTGTGGCCCCGCACGTAGTCCACGAGGAAGTCCAGTTCCTGCTTGCAGAAAGGCTTCTTCCTCGACGTGCAGGAGGTCGTGGCTGTGTGTGGGGTCCCAGCCTGTGCTGCAGGTGCAACCTTCCTCCTCTTGGACTGTGGCGCAGACCCTGGCTGGCTAATGCCGCCCTGACCAGTATGGCCAGTGGGTTCGGTGGATTGAGCCGAGGGAGTGGCAGGCGGAGGGATGACCAAAGGCCTGACTTGTGTCAGTGGCAGCTGGGTGCCCACTAATGGACCCTGCGCAGCAACATCAGCTGTGGCAGGGTCATTGACCTCAACGGTCCTGGTTGGCAGACTCACAACCGGGGTGCTGTTGGGTGCATCTGCCCCTGCACTTGCCAACACCCGGCTGTTCGGGGCAGCAGATGACATGACTGCCCCAGGGACACGTGTCTTGGTCTGAGCAGCCCGGCCTGCCCCTATGGTTTCCCTCCAGGCCTGTTGGAGATCTACCAAGTGCTCCTCAAGTGCCAACGCAGCCTGCGCTGGCAGACCCTGAGCCTGGGTGGCGGTGTCCACAGCTGCACCTGCAGCTACCACTACCTTTGGGCCCATGGCAGTCGATGGAACGGACTGCCGGGTCACACGGGCGCCAGTGCCAGATGCAGAAGCTGCATCCCCCGGAACCACAGGGGGTGGTGGCATGACTGCCCCGACACATGGCACAACATTGTGCTCAAGTGGTGCACCCCTGCCTCTTCCCCCTCTGTGGCCACCCTGGACACCCTGGATTCCCCCTACTCCCTGGTCACCACGGCCACGTCCCTGACCATGCCCGCCACGAGGAGGACGCCCAGCTGAGGCGCCCCTCACCTTTGGTGGCCTCCCAACCATGGCACAGATGTAGTAGTGCCGGCACAGATGGAGTGGTGCTAATGGGAGGTGTACACCACAATTGACCTGGGCAATTGGGGTGAAGGGGGTGGGAAGCAAGATGTTAACAGCCCCCCTGCACCTGCAAGGCTGTATGTGACCCCGGTGATGTAGTGACGGGTCACACAACGCTCAAGCACACCAAAACTGCAGTAAAACCGTGCACGCAACCCTGCAGCCTACGTGCGTGGATTCAACCTCCCGCAGTACGCGGTGGCACCCAGTAACACGAATAACGCGTACGCGTGGGACACGCAGGCTACTATGACATCGAAAATGGGTGCGATACACAGGGGCACCCGCAGTGGGAAAAAGAGCCTGTGCGACTCACCGTTTGACTAGCGCGATGCAGAAAAACACGCGTAGCCAATACCCCCGCCAAAAGAAGAGATACGTCCTTGATAGCTGTGAAGTTGTGATGGGGCGCGAAACAACAGGAAGCAGCAACACACGTCGGTCTCCACGAAAGGCACGTACAGCAAACTGCTGGGCCCGCTCACCTTTAACCCGTGCTGAGGGAAACGCCCACGCCCGTCACGTCACTTACGCGCATGGGCCCTTTCCTCGTATTACACGCGGACGTGCAGTTTTTCACGCGCGCTGAAATGCCCATGTACGCCCGCGCGCGTCACTTACGCGCATGGGCCCTTTCCTCGTATTACACGCGGATGTGCCGTTTTTCACGTGCGCTGAAATGCCCATGCACGCCTGTGCGCGTCACGTCACAGGGGCGCTTGCGCTTGAGGGGCCTTCTGTCCAATGAAATTGCGTATGCGTGCAGACGCGCTTACGCGCTAAGGGCCTTTCCTCGAATTACACGCTGACGTGCAGAATTTTCACGTGCCAAATCACTCCGTATCAAGCTGGCCACGCGTAAGCACACAGAAGACCACGCTCCTGCCCAGAAGGCCGAATTACTGCCCCCCAGAGCCCCGAGCACGCTCCCACCTGCCATCTGCTGCTGCCTGACTGCCTGCTGCCCACGTGCCCTGCCATTTGCTGCCTGCACATCAGCCAGGGGTGCTGTTGCTGTGACCACCCCTGCTGGAACCGAAGACTCCCGACTGAGATTCCATCACTCCACAGCCCAGCCCCAGGACCCAGTTGCCCACCCACTCCTGCCTCTGGGGTTGTCATGTCGGGCACTGCAACATCTGGCACCACTGACAACCCCCGGCCAGAGAGGCAGAGGGGCACCATCTTCAGTGCCAGGGAAGTTGGTGTCCTGGTGGAGCAAGTCCTGGGGCAGTATGATGCCCTCTTCGGAAGTTCCCGTGCTGACAAGGAAGGACGGACTCGGATGTGGACTGACATCGTGACTGCCATTAACGCGGAGGGGGTGGCAGTCCGTGACTTACAACATGTCAAGAAGCGCTGGGAGGACTTCAGGTCCAGGACCCTGAACAAGGCCCGGCGCATCTTGAAGGCAGCGGATGCTAAGGGGCGCCGGGGGCCACTTGTCGGAAGATCAGATGAGGGTCCTGGAACGCATATCCCCAGCGCTCCACGTCCAGGTCCTTGAGAGGCAGACCCGTCTGGAGTCGAGCGATAAGTGTACATGCATCATGATTGTGAGCTGTGCGTGTGGTGATGTTTCAGTAGTGTGCAGGTTGCACATCTGTTTGTATGGGGTCGAGTATGGGTGGGGGTGTACAGGGCCGTGAGGCTAACACATGCGAGGGCTGTAATGTGTGAGACATGGATGGTGCTTGTGTGTGTAGGCTTGCATGCCAAATGCAGTTGTGTGGGCACACATGTTTGGATGAATGTGTTTGTAAGTAGACATGTTCGTGATGTCACACATGTATGTTGTTTTCAGCTGCATGTATCAGCACTGTGTACATGTGCATTTGTGTGTATTTGACAAGGGTGCAACAGTGATGCAACATGGATGCATGTGACAGCGGGATGTGGAAGCCTGATTGGCAGATGTGACATGGATGCCCATCTGAACACTGCGACACTTGGCAGAGGTGTACACATGCATGCAAGTGTGGTGGTGTGTGTACATGTGTAGTGCACTTCCTGTGTTGCATGTGATGTCTGGCTCAGCTTTACCTGCTCATGCTGTTGTATGTGTATGGATGGTGCTGGCAGTTGCGATATGGCTGTGGTATGGCTCATGTGTGCAAGTTGAAATAACATGTGTGTTGGGGATTGTGATGGCATGTCTGAGGTTTGCCAATGCCGCTCATGTACAACTGTCATGTGTGTATGTGTCCATTGTACAGTGCCCTGATGCCTGTGTTTTATTTCTCCCTGTCTGCAGCGTCAACTGATGAAGAGGGCGGAGAAGGTGCTGTGGAGCACAGCGGCGGGGATCGCACCACCAGCCGGAGACGCAAGGCCCGGCTCCCCTCCCAGGTTGTGATCTCGTCGGGGAGTGAGGAGTCCGGTGCCGCTTCCCAGGCCGCAGCTGCCGGGGGGAGGTCCAAGAGGAGGTTGGAGTTGGACTCCTCGGCAGCAGAAGGGGCAGCTGGGACCCCACAGGGCCCAACGGGGGAAGATGGCACGGAGTCATCCAGGTTGGTGGGGGGTTTGGTGGAGGAGGAGGCCGTGCAAGCAACAGAGACGGGGTCTGGAGGTGGGGATCCCACTGGTGGTAGTGGTGCAGTGCAGGACCAGGGACAGGATGCAGCACAGGCCACCGCGGAGGTGCCTGTGTGCAATCCTGTCCCTGATCCTGTCCCTGCATCAACTTGCACCAGCAGGGATGCCTACGTCCAGACCCGTTTTCAGGCAGGGGATGAGCTAACGACAACTGGCCTTCCTCTGCCTGCGGACGTGGCTATCCGGGTCCGGGTTGAGCCTGTCCTGACTGGTGTGGCATTGCGTCAACGGGCCATGCGAGGTGACCTGCAGTCTTTTCATGAGGAGACTGCACGTCATCTCGAATGGCTCGTTGACCGCGTCAGCCTGCTGGGACAGGTCACCCAGGCCGGATTCCTCCGTTTGATGGGGCTTGCTACGACCCCCTCCTCAACTGAACCCCCTATGCGCCAGTCGTCCTCAGTGCCATCTTCCCACCCATCAGTCACCTGGGTGCCCTGTGGAGCTGCCTCTGACGGTGCGGCCAGGCTGGTGGAGGAGGCATCCCTACCACAGTCGGGAGTCGGACGTCCAAGATACACAAGTGGGTTCGCTCTGACAACTAGATTTAAGGGGGGGTACTCTTTTTTTTTAATTTTTTTTTATAATAATACACATTAAGTTATTTAGTCATGTCACACTTATTCATTCATGTATAGTAGAAGTGAAACCTAAACACAAATAGACTTAAAGATTCACATCTTCACATAGAATAGAGTTGCATTTATTAATTATGCATTTCAACATTAAGGGATTAGTATACAAAAATATTTAGTTTTTTATCTTTTCATTTAAATTCAAAGACATTTTTTACAAATATAATTCCATTTTGGTGCTTTGGAATTAAATAGTGACCACCACCTATTAGTGACAAGTGATAGTAAAGTTTAACTTATATAAACATATTACAACCAATATTGAAAACAGTACAAAAAGCTATTGGTTTTCTGTAGCCAGGCTTGGGGTGACCTAACACGTGGTCGACGTCCTGAGTTGAATCGTGAGTTGTTTGAAGACAGTTAATAAGGACTTAGCAAGAGATGGGCGGGAGGCTGGTCCCTGGACGTTTCGGCAAAAAGCCTTCTTCTTGGGCCTGATATAGGTCTCCCTGGAAAGAAATCCAGGGGACTCTATTAGTGCTTAGAATTAAAATTAATAAGAAGTTTACATAACATGACATTTAAAACAACCTTGGTTGTGGGGCATCATGGGCTAAATTAGCCAAAACACACACGTGGGCAAAGCATAATATTGACCTTAGGGGTCTGGGTCTTGGATAGGGCCTGGACGTATAAATGCGCAAATGGTGTTGAGTCCAGGGCACAGGGGAGCTTTGGTATAGCTCGTGGCTGTCAGGAGTTAAAAACAGATGAAGAAAAGGAAGTGGAAAACTGGTTGCTGGATGCTCTTAAGTCTAAAGGAAAGACATGGTTATGTGTGAAGCAGACCAGTAGACATGTAATGTGGAGGATTACAAAGGCTCACCTAAACTTTATAGGATCTTGGTACGTTCCCCTGGAAAGGTATGGAGGGGGCGGAACTGCAGGTGCAGTATCCGAATCTTGCGGGCTGTCTGCGGATGGTAGTTCTGCAGAGGCACAAAAAAGAAGAAGGCGAGGGTGCCTGGTCAGTAATGTAAAAATCGCGGGCTGCCTCACTATGTATGGGGAAGGGGGGGGGGGGGAAGGGGGAGCGGAGGAAGCTGCTTTACCTGAATTGGGTTCAGCGTTGCAGCACAAAGGCTGTCGTACGCTGGGCTCCTAACGTCTAGTCAAGGAGTAGACTGTAGTACTTGCAGAGTTGCCGGCGTGTGCATTATAGGCTGTATCCGCCGGAGCTGCTCGCAAACGCCAGAGGCGGCAGCGCTGCCGAGTGTAATGAACAAAGCTCTCTCGATCGTGTGACAGAGCGCATGCGCGCAGTGTATAGTGTTGCACTAGAGGCGCATCTGCGCAACTGCTAGATTTCGTTTTGTAACGAAATGACGATGTTAACTAAAGCAGTATTATAAACTGCCGGACCCTTGCAGATATGTACTGTAGGGTATGTCCGAGACAATTGGTGCACAGAAACAATGTAGGGGACCTAAAAAGGATAGGTGGAATCCGACTGGAAAAATAGAGGCATACCATCAAATGGATGTACTAGAAGGGTAATACTGCGGGGGGTACGAGGAGTCAAAGAACCTCATGGTTGTAACCTGTATACAGCAGAGGAATGGGAAGTAGTTGTGTGGAATAGCATCCTGTGTGGATTCTAGCGTATACCTGGTAGGTATATTAATTAGTGGAAAACATGGTAATTATGGGCCCAACTGGGACAGGAGCTTATTAGTAGCGGTATCTGGTTGGTTCCGCCTCGTTGAGTCCTGAGGAGATACTTTTAAGCTTGAAAATCCACCAAGCTTCTTTATGGTTCAGGGAGTTGGTAACATTACTCGTGTTGGGTTCTAGATCAATTACCCACCAAAGAATGTCATCTGGTCCATGGTGATTTTCAATATAGTGTTGGACCAAGGGGGATGTTATGGATTTACATCTGATACGTGAGCGGTGTTCACCAATTCTTTTGTGGACATGCCGGGTGGTTTGGCCCACGTACCGTAGCCCACAGGGGCACTCTATTATATAGATTACGTTGGCAGTTTTACAGTTTGTGAATTTTCTCAGTTGCCATTCCTTATCTTCTATTTTGAAGTGGTTCATTTTCTTTGTGAACCGGCAGACCGTGCATGTGCCACATGGATGATGACCTTTTATTTCCCGCATGCTCCAGATGGTGGATCTTTGGTTCTTGGTCTCTAGTCTGGCATGTGTCAAGATGTCTCTAAAGTTCTTTGATCTCTTTAGTGCCATTCTTGGTATTTTTTCTTCCGGTAAGCTTAGTTGTACCAGCGGCCAGAATTTCTTTAAGATGCCCTTGATTTTGGTGGTATCAGAGTTGAAGGTCGAGACGAAGGTTAAGATGTCATCTTGTGTATTTACTGCTTTTGGTGTTAGTAAGTTTTCTCTGGGCGTATACTTCGCTCTTTTCGTGGTCATTCTAATGAGTTTCTTTGGGTATCCTCTGTCCTTCAGTTTTTCTTGTAAGTTTTTAGCATGTTTCTTGTATTGTTCTAGTTCTGTACAATTACGGCGTAGTCGTAAAAACTGCCCATATGGGAGGTTATCCCGTAAGTTTTTGGGGTGGTGACTGTTATAGTGTAACAGAGTGTTGCGATCTGTTTTTTTAGTAAAGAGGTCGCATATCAATGTTCCATTCTTATCCATAATGCAGAGGTCTAGGAAGTTGATCGATGTATTATTGCTTTGCATGGGGAATTGGATGTTTTGGGATTTGGTGTTAAGCCAGTTGAAAAATACATTCAGATTCGCTTCGTTGTCCTTCCATATTAGGATCACGTCATCAATATATCGATACCATGAGGCAATTTTGTCGTGGAACGGGTTGGATATGCTAATGACATGTGCATGTTCAAATTCTGCCATGAAGATGACTGCTAGGCTGGGGGCAAATGCTGCTCCCATCGCTGTGCCCTTTATTTGAAAGTAAAAGTTGTCGTCAAATTGGAAGAAGTTGTTAGTCAATGCCAGTTCTAAGAGTTCAACTATAAAGTTGGTAGGTACTCTTCTTTGGTTCATGTGATGGGTCAGGTGGTGCCTAATGCACTCGACCGCTGCTTCTTGAGGAATGCTTGTGTACAGACTGACTATGTCCATGGTCACTAGGAGTTCTTCTTCTTTGTTGAACTTTAGTCCTTCAAATTTATTAATGGTCGTCATGGTATCTTTGAGGTAAGTTGGTGTTTGTTGGCTCAAAGGTTTAAGAAAGTGGTCAATAAACTTGCACACAGGTTCTAGTATTGAACCACAGCCTGACACTATGGGTCTTCCTGGTGGCTTTTGGCTGTTTTTATGAACTTTAGGTAGTGCATAGAAAGCCGGTGTGCGGTTATCTGAGGTATTCAGAAAGGTTTCTTCACGGGCCGTGATCCAGTCTTGCTCTAAGGCATATCTTGTTATTTCCTGAATTTTATTCTTGATACTTGCTGTGGGGTCTTTTCTCAGTTTTTTGTAATTTTGTTCTTCATTAAGTAATGTCATTACCATCTCCTTGTATTGTGTTATATTTTGAATTACAATTCCTCCCCCTTTATCTGCTGGTTTAATGATAAGTTGTTTGTTTTCTGATAGGTTTTTCAGGGCCTTGCTTTCACCTGAAGTAAGGTTGCGCCTTGTACGTCGTGGTCGGATTTGAAGTTTTTTGATTTCTTTGGAGATGCATTTTTCAAAGGTTAACAGGGACCCAGGGATCTCATTGTCCATAGGGTTGAAAGTGGATTTTACTTTTAGACCTGTATCATCCCGTTGTTGGGGGGAGTCTGAATCCTTAAAGTACACTTTTCTTCTTATGCTTCTGAACAGGGTAAAGAGTTCTCTGTCCAAATTAAACCAATCAGTTGGTTTTGTGGGGACGAAGGATAGCCCTTTGGTAAGTATGGAGGTTTCATCTTCAGATAAAAGTATCCCAGTGAGGTTAAAAATTGGGATTTTCTTTAGAATCGTTGGTTTGTTCGTTTCCTCCTGTTCCGTTGTCCCCATTGTGGGTAGTTGGGGAACTGCATTGCTTGAGGATATTGTGGTGGCCCCCAGAATGCTCCTCTGGGGGCCATTTGCCCTAAAAAAGGCAACTGGAGTCGGACGTCCAGCAGGGGTGGCCACATCAACGACTGCACCCCAGCCGGCGGAGGATGTGCAGGCAGCAGGAGGCAGTGCACGGGCAGAGGCACAGCAGCAACGTGGTGGGAGCCATGAAGGCTAGGGGCCTTCAACATCGGAGGGGCAGGCATCGGCCGGAGGGCAGGAGGACCCAGGACAGAGAGTGTCTTCCACATGGCAGAGGTTGGGCCACGCCATAGATGCGGAGCGGCAGCGGGCGGAAGAGGCACGGCTCACAATGGTCAGGGCGGAGAACTCCATGCGGAGGGCCCTGAGGTGGGCCGAGTGTCTCGAGGCAATCCGCAGGGGACACGTCGACGGACCCTCGGGCCATGGAGGAGGACCGCCTCCGGGACATTGAGCAGGAGTTTGATGATGCCCTGGCCCGGGACATCCAAAAGTGAGCCGTCAGACTAGCCCACTGCCCTTGTACATAGTTATGTAGTTAGTGTTAGGTTTCCTTTGTTTTTGATTTTTTTTGGACCTTTTGGACAATGGGCCACATTTTTGTATATAGTTTTTTTTTATTAGTTAGTGTTGTTAGATAGGTTTCATTTCTTTTGTTGGGATAATGGACCCTGGCTTGTTCGTCTGTACATAGTTCACTGTTGGATTTTCTTTTTCTTTCACAATTTACCCATGGAGCAATGGATTTCAATTATAATTTTCCATTGGATTTTCTTTTGTGGACTTTGGACACCATTCCTTTGGATTATGATTTTTGGTTTTGCTTTTTTTCACGGACATGCTTCTTTTCATTTTTGTACATTCCCATTTCTGTTTCTTTATTTTTGATTCAATTTATGTTTCCTTTAATACATATTTTTTGATCAAACTTCAATGTGTAGTATCATCTCATTGGTTTCATGCATATCATGATATGGGTTTTGAGATTCACTGACACCCATTGGGTGTATGTGAGTGACATGTGTTTGTTTCCAAACTTGCAATTGGTGTTCTGTCATGTTATTGCCATTTCTGAGTGGGTGGATGCAATACTCGGGTGGGTGTTTTGCATTTGGAGGCTGACCATAGGGACCAGGGATCTAGATTGTGATGACATGTTGGCTGGGGAACATGAGGTGGGGCCTGCTGGCAGGTGCCCCACAGTGCTGGGAGGTGGGGGTGCAGGGGAACATGAGTTGGACATGAGTGGGGGCCTGCTGGCAGGTGCCCCACAGTGCTGGGGGGTGGGGGTGCAGGGGAACATGAGTTGGACATGAGTGGGGGCCTGCTGGCAGGTGCCCCACAGTGCTGGGGGGTGGGGGTGCAGGGGAACATGAGTTGGACATGAGTGGGGGCCTGCTGGCAGGTGCCCCACAGTGCTGGGGGGTGGGGGTGGTGGGAGACATGGGTGGGGGCCTGGTGGAGGCTGCCCCTGCACTTCTGGGGGGTGTGGGTGGTGGGAGACATGGGTGGGGGCCTGGTGGAGGCTGCCCCTGCACTGCTGGGGGGTGGGGGTGGTGGGAGACATGAGTGGGGGCCTGGTGGAGGCTGCCCCTGCACTGCTGGGGGGTGTGGGTGGTGGGAGACATGGGTGGGGGCCTGGTGGAGGCTGCCCCTGGTGGCTGGGGGGTGGGGGTGATTGGGGACATGAGTGGGGGCCTGGTGGAGGCTGCCCCTGCACTGCTGGGGGGTGGGGGTGGTGGTAGACATGGGTGGGGGCCTGGTGGAGGCTGCCCTGCACTGCTGGGGTGTGGGGGTGGTGGGAGACATGTGTGGGGCCCTGGTGGAGGCTGCCCCTGCACTGCTGGGGGGTGGGGCTGGTGGGAGACATGAGTGGGGGCCTGGTGGAGGCTGCCCCTGCACTCCTGGGGGGTGTGGGTAATAGGGGACGTGAGTGGGGGCCTGGTGGAGGCTGCCCCTGCACTGCTGAAGGGGTGGGGGTGGTGGGAGACATGGGTGGGGGCCTGGTGGAGGCTGCCCCTGCACTGCTGGGGGTGGGGGTGATAGGGGACATGGGTGGGGGCCTGGTGGAGGCTGCCCCTGGTGGCTGGGGGGTGGGGGTGATAGGGGACATGAGTGGGGGCCTGGTGGAGGCTGCCCCTGCACTGCTGGGGGGTGGGGGTGGTAGGAGACATGGGTGGGGGCCTGGTGGAGGCTGCCCCTGCACAGCTGGGGGGTGGGGGTGGTGGGAGACATGAGTGGGGGCCTGGTGGAGGCTGCCCCTGGTGGCTGGGGATGCAGGGGTTCAAAAAATGGGCTCCTGGTTATGGACCTATTCTACCCAGGAGGGTTACTTTAAGACAAAAATTACAATTGAATAGGTACAAAGATGAGTGCTCTAATGAAAACACACTGTTTCACCCCGTATTACCCTCTGCATTAAAGGAGAAAAAGAAAGAAACTCACTTTTTTTGTTGTTTGGAGAAAATAATAGTTTGTTTATCTATGCAGTTGTAAAAATCAACATAGAGTGAATAGTTCTCCAAACAACATAACATCACACGGTTTAATGAAACCAACCGTACAGGCTTATAGGATATATTTACAAACACATGGGGTCACATAGTTTGACACAACAGTCGTCTATGTAACACAAACTCAATCAAAATACATAGTTTGTTATGGTGATTCATATACTTCAGTATAAAACAACACAATTAGACAAAGTAAGCAACAACAGACAAAAAAAGGGGTTCGTGAATTGACAATTGGTAGTGGACAGTGACAATGCACTGTTGTTCGGGGTGCGTCTACACCAAGGTGTTTCGGCCGTTTAGGTGGACCAATTATGTCCCAGCATATGTACGGCCTTCATCAGGACGAAGTGCTGCACGGGGTGGAATAGGTGCTGTGGATAATTATTTCCACTGGCACGAATTTATAGTATTACGCCAGGCGTGGGAAGGATCTTAGTGTAATCCTCACTTGTGAGGATCTTGGAGTGGGATGGACTCTGATTTAAATATGCGGTCCTCGCGCGGGAACCTTTGTGCATGAATCACGAATAGCGGGCCAGTGGAGAGCGCTGTAGGAATGTACTGACTCACTCCGGGGCTCGAAAGGGGCCTGGCGGGACATGCATTGGTGGGCAGTAGTGCAAGTTGACATGTGGGTTGGCTGGGGGGCATGGCCATGGTGGATGGGGTGCCTGGAGGACATGTGCAGGGTAGGCCCCTGTGGTGTGGGCCACCTGCAGGGGCCATGGAGGGTGTAGAGGGAACACCTGGGAGGACCCACACGTGCAATTCACGTGTGGTGCTCCCCGCGCACCCCTGTAATACACGTACCCTGATGGAATCGCGTGTGATACTTTCCGCGCACCCCTGAAATACACGTACCCTGCTGATGTCGCGTGTGAAACTTCCCGCGCACCCCGAAATACACATAGCCAGGACATTTGCGTGTGGAACTTCCAGTGCACCCCTGGAATACACGTACCCTGCTGATATCGCGTGTGAAACATCCCGCGCACCCCGAAATACACGTAGCCAGGACATTCGCGTGTGGAACTTCCCACGCACCCTGATATACATGTACCATGTACCCTGCTGATATCGCGTGTGAAACTTCCCGCGCACCCCGAAATACATGTAGCCAGGACATTCGCGTGTGGAACTTCCCGCGCACCCCTGATATACATGTACCCTGCTGATATTGCGTGTGAAACTTCCCGCGCACCCCAAGATACACGTAGCTAGGACATTCGCGTGTGGTACTTCCCGCGCACCCCTGATATACACGTACCCTGCTGAATTCACGTGTGAAACTTCCCGCGCACCCCTGATGTACACGTACCCTGATGGAATCGCGTGTGGAACTTCCCGCGCACCCCTGAAATACACGTACCCTGCTGAAATCGCGTGTGGAACTTCCCGCGCACCCCTGAAATACACGTACCCTGCTGAATTTGCGTGTGGGACTTCCCACACACCCCTGAAATACACATACCCTGCTGAATTCACATTTGGAACTTCCCGCGCACTCCTCAAATACACGTACCCTGCTGAAATCGCGTGTGAAACTTCCTGCGCACCCCAATAATACACGTACCCCACTCGCACAGGGCCAATCGCGTGTGGAACTTCCCGCGCACACCTGAAATACACGTACCCTGCTGTCATGATCTCTGCTTCCAAAAGGTCAGGGTTTTCCCAACTCCCTTGGAAGCAGATCCATAACCCAGGTTCCGAGTGCCAACCAGTCCCAATTGGGACCTTTTGGACCCAGTCCTGGCGCCAGTGGCACCAGGCTCATAAATATGCCCAGTCCCAGCGCTGGAAGCGCCGGACTCATAATGCTTGGGTGGACTTACCTGCAGCAGACCATGCTGCTTACTTGCCTGCCAGTTGAGCCTCTGATCCTCTTCTGTTTGGAACTACTTTTCCTGTTGGGTGGGGCAGGAGCCACTCCCTAGATTCAGAACACTGGAACTCTTCTGGAAAGCAGGAACTCTTTTCTTACCTAGGCGTGGTTGTGGAAGGAGACACCTAAGCACTACAGGAGGCTATTTAAACCACACCCGGTGGATGAATCTTGCTTTGCGTTATTCTGCATCCTCTGCAGCAGAACGCTCATCGTGTCTTCTGCATCGGATCCTGGGCCTAAGGAAAAAGGCTTACCATCCTGAATCCAGTCTTCAGCAACACCTATAAAGACAAGAAAGAACAGGTTAGCATTCCGGCATCTGAAAGACAAAGGCTTACCTACTCTTTGTGCGCTTCAGAGGTCTTCACACTGCATTCCGGCATCTGAAAGACAAAAGCTTACCAACTCTTCGCACGCTCCGGAGGCCTTCGGCGCTGCATCCTGCATCTGAAAGACAAAACAAGGTGCGTTTAAAGACATTGGGGAACTTTAATACTCACGTGCCATTACTCCTTTCCACATCTAACCCAGTGGGTATTCCGGCACCCTGCAGCCGCTCCGAACTCGTACCTGCAAAATAAAAAGACAGTTAGAGCGCATCGTGAAGCAGGCAACAAGCGCTTACTTACGTGCTTCCAGGCGCTTCTATTCATCACACGGACTCCATCTTCAACTCACTTCAGCCCGTCATCCGCCATCGCCGGAACCCTGCAAAACAAGAGACATCATTACTAAAGACTTTAAAGACAATAGAATTACTCGAAACTTACCGTTCGTGCAGTAAACGACGGACAGCAGTCCTCTGAAGTCAAGAGGCCTGTGCTACCTATCCAGGGAAGAAACTGGTTACAGCACCCTGCCCCGAGGCAGATGGAGAGCTCGGCATTCACTTACCTAAGGTGAGAGCGTTAACCTTTGGGGGTCTACAGGAGAGCAAAAAAGGAAAGAGATAGGGACACCCCAATAACCCCAGTTCATTAATCCCATATTTTCTATCTGCAGACATCTTACTCTTGAAGTCAGGCATACAGTGCACAGAGGTCCAGCCCAAAGAGCCAACCGGGTGCTACACATCACCTTTGAAGATACGGTAGTCGCCCAGTCAAGACCGGCGCCTCTGCGAGAATCAGGTGAGCGTTACACCTGCTGAAATCACGTGAGAAACTTCCCGCGCACCCCAGTGATACTCGTAGCCCGCTTGCCGTGCTGGTACAGGGTTAGCGCAGCCCTTTGCGCTGGATTGGGGATTTTGATGGCTTTTCCCTGCGCAAGGGGCGTTCTTGGGGGCGTAATTGGCGCTGCTGCAGGGTCGCTGCACCACTGTGTGCCACGGCTGGTTTTGGTGGCTGGAATCCATGAATACGCTGTGCGCGGAAATGTATTTTAGCGCACGCGGCTGACGCAGGGATTTGCACGCGCACACTGTGCGCCAGCCGCGTGCGCCACTTGTGCGCTGAATTCTATGAATTACCCCCTGAGTATATAGTGATTGGACTCACAAACACCACAGCATAAGACACCCATTCAAGCAAACACCTGACAATAAACCACAATCCAAAATGTTTGCTTCCATGGGTATTTTATGCTCGGGCGCTTGTGGCCAAACACTGCAATCTTGACTGTATGCCTGGCCAAAACTCTTCATACAGCCTCAACAAAGGAAACAGTAAGAATATCATAATTAAACTCACAAACACTGCAACATAACACAGCCATGCAAACAAACACTTCACCAATAACTATAACCCAAAATGCCTACAGTCTTCAATACCAACAATCTGAACACAATCCAACAAACAAACACACATCATCTCACTATCCTATAAACACTATTACACTACTACCAATCAGTACTCACATTTTTGAAAACATATCCCCTAAGCAGCCCACATACCACACTCAAAATGTTTGGTAGCATTGTAGACTTATGCTGTGGTGGTTGTGGCCTTCGGCCATGCACCCAAGACTCTAGGCCCTGGCCACAACCACCACAGCATAACACACTCATAGAAAGAAACACCTACCCAACAACCACAACCCAAAAGCATAATACATCCTCCTCAAAACACTTTAATTAACATTCTAAAAAATAATTACAACCAATGTACAAACTTGTCAATATATACCCTCTTCACCCAATGCGCCCCAAAACCAACATCATACTAAACTAAAATAGCCAGTAATGTGCCCAGTGTTTAGTATGTCCGCGGACAACTCTGGTGACTCCGAATGGCGCAAACACATCACAGCCTTCTCCTACCTAAACAAATATAGATTTTGACCCATCTCTTACTCCCCCACCCTCTCCAAGCACTCATACACACCAACACAAAACCCAAGATTTGACAATTTGACGCACCTTACGCCTCATCCCAGCCAATAAGAGAACATGTCACGTGTCCGTGGACATGAGGTAAACCGATTATCCAATTCGTGTTCTGTCCGCGGAGTGAACAGGAAAGTGAGTCTGCGTAGCAGACATAGATATCACTAATTGTTTTAGACCTAGTTTTGGTTGTTTTAAAAAAAATACTGGACGGATTGTCACCAAAATTATAAAAGCACACTTTCGGGACCAAGCCGCCACTCCTGCCGCAAATTTGGTGAAAATCCTTCCAGCGCTTTGGCTGTAGGCACAACAGAAGTTTTTTCTGCATTCAGTCTATGGGAAAAAAAGACATTTTGGGATCCCCCTATAACTTTGCCCCCCCGGGACCAAACCTCACCATGCTTTGCAGAACAATTCAGAGTGGGCCATATACATTTTCTGCAAAGTTTGGTGAAGATTCGTCCAGGGGGAGCAACGTTATAAGCCTCCCAAAAAGTGTTCTTCCGATGGGTTTAGCAACTTAACCATAACTACACAGTTGCTACCGCGGGCTGTGTAATAAAATTCATATAATTTCCTTCCATGAAGAGGCTCCAAAATGTTGATAGATTGTCGCAATTATATTGATTATCGATTTTAAAAAGGTTGCACTGATTTCATTTAGGCTTTCACATTCAACTAACAAATGTTTAACCATTTCCAGTTGTAGGTTACCACATAGTCGACACCACCTTACAGCACATGGGATGCCCTATATTGCACCCTTGATCTCCAAGGTCTTACAAATACATTTCATTAAGATATACTGATGTAATATCCTAGGAGAAGGGTAAGCCTGAATGTAGGCTGGAACTGAATTACGATCCATTCGCTACTGTAATTACGTTCCACTATTATTAAGGGAAGCAAGTTGAACAATATTTGCCTCAGTACTGCCTTCCTTACACTTCTTTTCGACCATGATTTAAACCTTTGCCCACTCTGGGTAGCATTGGTGGACACAAATATCACTCCAAATTTTATGTAAAGCCATCATTTTACCAAAAAAAAATCTTCATACAGTGTTCAACATTTTTAAAAGCAGAAATAAAGTGTACCCCATTCGTGTTGTTATCCAAACATGACAATTTTTCCTAACACATCGTAATTTTATAGTTAACATCTGTAACAAAGCTATTTAGTTTGAATTCGAGCAAGATATACTCTACTGCAACACGGTGTGGAAGACGCAGCAGTTTGCACAGGATCAATGCCTCAAACATTTGTAGTTCGCATATGAATTAATATACCCAAATCTCAACCCCATAGAGTAACATGGGTTTGACTCTTGCCGTGTAAAGGAGTAAGAATGTTTTACCTGAGAAGCCCGTAGTTTACCAATAAAGCTGCTGATGGTATTTGCTACTTTTATACATTTACATTTACGTTCTATCCAGTGGGGCTTCCAGTTAAGTTGATCATCAACATATTGGCCAAGGATTTTGTATGTCTCTACTTGTTTCAGGGGAACACATAAAATATCCATGTGTGTTTTTTTTGACAAATTCCATTTTTTGCAAACACCATGATTTTGCTTTTCTCTATGGTTACCTTAAAATGATCACTTTTGGCATAGACATTTAGGGCGTTAAGAGTAGTCTGGAGGCCATGGGGGGTGTGATCGAGTAATAACAAATCATCTGCATAGGCCACCCAGTTGAAGGTCATTGATCCCACTTTTGCCGGACATGTAGAAGAGCGTATCATATTTTCCGGAAGGTCTACCAGATAAACATTAAAAAGTGTAGCCACGACTATTCAACCTTGCGTAACACCTTGCTGTGTCGGGAATGATTTTGATATTCCCTGGGGCATCAAGGCGAACATGCACTGCGGTCTTGAAATACAAGGACTTCAACATTTTAAGCAATCTTGTTGGGATATTCCATTTAACTAGTTTGGCCCAGAGTTTGTTCCTATTCACCGAATCAAAAGCTTCACTAAAATCAATGTATGCACAATACATGTTTGAGTTGGGCCGCTTCGAGGAATATTCTACTGCAGATTTTAAACTGATTGTATAATGAGCAGTATTATATTTTTCTATAAATCCTGTCAGATTCGGAGGTAAGATCTTATTTGCACGAATCCAAGTATTAAGTTCAACTAAAAGGATCATTGCAAAAATGTTACCTTATATCGAGCATGGCTAATAAGCGATAATTAGCAGGGTTGTTCTTATAGACCAGTATGATGTTAATCATCTTCCATGTGGGAGGAATTACATCTCTCAGACCAATTTAATTAAATAAGATAAATAATACTTGAGCCCAATGACCCGGTGAGTATTTTATCAAGTTGCTACTTACCCCATCGGGGCCCGCTGCTTGGGAGTTATTCAAGCCGACAATGATTTTGTGAATATCACTCTTTGTTGCCCAACAGACCCAGGTACGTTCATGTATCTTCACCTTATCTTTAGTTGTATCTACAGTACCCAGGGTGGATTGAATATGCTTTTCCCAAACTAGTTCTGTAACACAATTATTGGGGAGGACCCTTATTGTTGTACCCCGTATTACTTGCCAAATTTCTGTTGATTTTTTTGGAGTGGACAGCAATGCTATTTTTTTCCAACCTCGCAGGCATTTTTATAGGTCTTGAGCCAATTGCGGTACAAACGCTTTATGGATTTAAAATATGTGGTTGTCAGACCACTCTCAATTACACCAAAGCTGGGTACAATAAAGATTCAATCTTAGTTTGCATGCATCTTTTTGCCTCTGTCAAGTTTTTGTCGTAGTATGCCCTTTTATTAGTTGCGATATTAGGCTGTTCATACAGTGTTTTATACTTTTGCTTGGTGCTACATCCTTCAACAAATTTCATCATCATGGTTGAAAAGGCTTTGATAAACACATCCCGGACAGAGGGACCAGATTCATGGAACTGATTAATATAGACGATCAGGAGATGTTGCACAATTGTATTACCCTTTAAGAAATTTTTTCGCGTTCCACTGAATGCAGTTTAGATTTTCATTGAGAAAGATGTTACTATTCTGATCATGAGCTGAGGTTAAGGTCATGGTTGCAAGAGGCTTGGAGAGGACAAACAAGGGAAAGTGGTCACTCTCTTCACACAGAACTATTCCCATGTCGGCAATCAGGGATAAGCCTGCTGAGTTAACAAATTTATAATCAATGATAGTCGCACTTTTACAAGCGGAGCAAGTATATGCCATGTTGGCGTCCACTGGGCAATAACTATTTAGCATTGTGAAACCATACTCTTCGAAGAGCTGGGCCCATGGTTTGCCCTAGTGACTTGTTTTCTTTAAATTCATAGGTGAAGAGTGATTAGCTACTTGGAAGTCAGAATGATTAATGAGTATTTTTGTGTTGAAGTGACCCATCAACCACATGAGACATGATTGGGAGTGATTCTTAATCAGATCTTCTACCACTTTTATATTTGTTTTAGTGTCTGTGCAATTTGGAGGGTCGTAAATGTTTACGACAAAGATCTTCCGCTTACCTTGTATCAGAAAATCTGCCTGTATAGTGAGAGTACTATCTTTAAGCACTGCTAATTTCTAGGGTTGTTTCACTGATATTAAGAGCCCCCTCACAAACCGTTAGTAGCTGCTTAGTGGATTGTCGAGCGACCATCAAATTTAATTTCTTCCGAAAGCCATGTGAGCAAACCCTCTCATATTCCAAGATAGCATCAAGTTTTCATCATTGAGACTGAGATGTTAAATGGATTTTAAAGGTGGATGGTCACCATTACCAGGACCATCTACTACAGTCCTATTTGTCTCATCTGACAATGATGTATTCAAATCACCCATGCTAGTGCCAATTATCTTATTAGTACCTCTGAGCTGGGTACTTGGAACCTTTGCTTGTTGTGGTGGTTGCATATTAGGAGTACCCGAACTATACAGAGTGGTGGAGACATTTTCTGTCTTAGGTATTACTGACCAAGGTTTAATTTGAGGCAACATTACTACTTTAGATAGATAACCAAATCTAAAAGGATTGTCCTCAAAGCCCAATACAAAGGCAAGAATGGAGGAAAGGTTAAACCATATATTGGTGATGTATTCTTTAGTATTTTCCATCTGATCAACAATCTGGGTATCATCTGATGATATAGAGGAACTATCATTGCACGGCCTGCGGTAGCGGCCATGTAGTTATGATTAAGTTGCTCAACTGAGACGAAGAGCGCTTTTTGGGCGGCTTATAACTTCACTCCCCCTGGACGAATCCTCAAAAAATATTGCAAAAAAAAGTATATGGCCTGCTCTGAATTTTTGGGCAAGTTTGGTGAGGTTTTGTCAACGGGGGAGAAAGTTATAGGGGAGTACCAACATTTTTTTTCTCCATAGTCTAAATGGAAAAAAATCTTCTCACGCCTACAGCCCAAACCATGGATGGATTTTCAACAAATGTGCGGCAGGAGCAGCGACTTCGTCCTGAAAGTGTACTTTTGTAAATTTGGTGAAAATCAATCTAGTAATTTACTTTAAAACAGGCAAAATGTAGGTGCCAAAAAATGTGTGATATCTGGCTCCGCAGACTAATTTCCCTGTTCGCTCCGCGGACAGGACTCGGATTGGTCCAGAGGACCACATGGTGTCCGCGGACATATGACGTGCCCGCTAATTGGCTGGACGGAAGCGTGAAGTGCACCATATTTCTCTGAAATGCCCGTCATGTTGTATCCGTGGATATTTGCAGATAGCGCAGCGGCGAACAGGGCTGGAAAATATGTTTTGGGCCATTTGGTGTTGGGGAGAGGGGCTGCAAAGGGTGGGGGAGTGAAAGATGGTCCATATGGTGTATTTGTTTAGGTGAAAGAAGACTGTGTTGTGTCCGTGGCAGTCCACGGACACCGTGGCAGTTCGCGGATAGGTCCTGAGTGGAGCAGCTTATCTGGTGATTGCAGGCAGGCTTCATTATGGTAGGGGAGTGGAATGCAGATGATATGAGGATGTTTGTATAGGCTGTATTATGCTTTGTTGGTTGTGGCAAGCTCCTATTCTCTGCACCCAGGAGTCTGCCCAATGGTTGCAAGTACTGTAATAGAATGTGTAGATACGTGCACAGAGCCTCGGTTTAGCTGGCTTATTGCACCAAAGAGTCTGCCCATTGGTTGTGTACAGAAGTAGACAGGGTGTGTGGCAGCTGGCTTATTGGACTGCCCTGAGGGTTGTGGCCACTGGTTGCAAGTACTGCAATAGTATGTGTACAGAAGTGGACAGGGCCTCAGGTGGCTGGTTTATGTTCATGGGTTGTGGCCACTGGGAAGATAGTTGGGTGCATGGCTGTATAATACTGTGGTGATTGTGACCAGCTACTAGACTATTGGGTGCATGGCCAAAGGCCATGCACCCAAGAGTCTGCCCACTGGCTGCAAGTAGTGTAATATTATGTGTACATAAGTGGACAGGGTGTGTGGCAGGTGGCTTATTGGACTGCCCTGAGATTCTTGGGTGTATAATAGTCTGTGCAGTGTGTGTGAGTAATTTAATAGTATGTGAACTGAAGTGAAGGAGCCTCGGGTGGCTGCCTTATGTGTGTGGGTTGTGGCCACTGGACAGATTCTTGGTTGCTTGGCTTTATTATGCTGTATTGGTTGTGGGAAGTCACTAGAGTTTTGGGTGCATGACCATGCACCCAAGAATCTGCCCACTGACTGGATGTACTGTAATAGTATGTGTACAGAGGTTGACAGGGCGTGTGGCAGCTGGCTTATTGTAACTGCCTTGAGATTTTTGGGTGTATGAGAGTCTGTGCAGTGGGTGCAAGTAGTGTAATAGTATGTGAACTGTAGTGGACAGGGCCTCAGGCTGCTTCCTTATGTGTGTGGGTTGTGGCCACTGGGCAGATTTTTGGGAGCATGGCCATATTATGCTGCCGTGGTTGTGGCTCAGCCCTAGACTCACTGGTGCATGGTCGGAGGCCGTAGGCCGTAGGCCATACACGTAAGAGTCTAGGGGCTGGCCACAACGACTGCAGCATAATATGGCCATGCACCCACGAATGTGACACTGGCATGTGGATTTCACAAATATGTGTATAGAAATGCCATTTGATGATTACAAAGAAGCATGACACCAATAAGTGTATACTCATGGTATACATTGTTGAGGCACTGTATACCTTTTTGAAACTCAGTGATAGAATACCATTGACGTGGCAATGGCATATTTGAATATTGTGGCACTGAGGGCACATATTTTTTTTGTATGTGGAAATGCAGGGGAAATGTTTGTTTCATTGGCTGCGATAAAAAAGAAACATAACATGTTAGGGAAGGTACTTCATAATGTCATATTGTACTAAATTACAGACATTTATGTACTTGGTGGACCCTCATAATTAGTACATTACAAGTACTATGCTTGTACTGTGCAATGTGCTCAGTTCCTGTGTTTGTTTGCATAATATTTGGGTCTGTGGGGAAACAAAAATCCATGAAGGATAAAAAAAGCCTTCTTCATTAATTTGATGTTATGTAGCATACTCTGTTTCATTGATGTGTGTAGTACTTATCAGAATGGTTAAAGTGCACATCTATGTGGTCTTGCTGTTATAAGCATTGTTACAGTAGAAGGAAGTTAAAGGGTCTATGGGCTTCATTACAAGGAGGGTGGTAAGGGCGGCCTGGTGGCCTGGTTTTACCAGACGTCCTTAGCGGGTCCCGTGATCGGCCCAGCATTCTGACAACGGGCATGTCATTAACGGGACCGTTGTTAGCATGCTCCCCATTTCCATTGAGCCCTATAGGGGCTCAAATGTGGATGGACCGGGTCTGGATTCCCTGAATGGAAAATACCAGGCCCTCCAAGGTCAGAATGGTCCGGTATTTCCCCATTCAGGGATCCCGGACCCGAACCCGAGTTTGGGGTAGCCATGCCCTTATTAAAGGCATGGCTAGCTCCAAACTCGTAATGAGGCCCTATGTGTTTTGATTTTTGCAAGTGGTGGTGCTATGTGTGCAGTTAGATACCTGTTGGCCTATTCTAACTGTTTATCTGTTTCCTCTTTTTAACAGTATTATGCTGTTTGATTGCTGTTGGTGTTTCCAAGTACTGTTCTATTGCAAACTAATATTGCAGTATTGTGGGGCAGTTAGATACCTGTTGGCATATTCTAACTGTTTGTAGTTTGCAGTTGTTGAGGGTTTGTTTTGTAGAAGTTTGGTTGCTAAAGTTTGATTGCTGAAGGTCGATTTTAGCAGTTTGACTGCTGGAAGTAATGTTGTAGTACTGCGGTTGTACTAAGATACCAGTTGGTGTATTGTGCGGTAATGGGAAGTAACATTGCAGTATTATGGTTGCAGTTAGATACCAGTTGGCATATGCTTTCCATATCACCAGACAGTCCTGAAACTCCTATCCATGGTTCCATTTGGACACAGAAAGTGTTGCTTTGGTTCCCCCGCCCCCAGGAGACACCCCTTAATTAGTTACACATAAATTGTGATTTAAAATAAGTGAATCTCATTTTGGAATCCCACACACCTCCCTGACTTGTGTCTCTGTCTCATTTTCTTGACAGAATTCATGGGAAACCCCTTTCTCTCCACTACTCTGTCCCAATGAAGGCCTTTAAAGATTGGCTATTACTGAAGCCATTTGTGGCCGAAACACAGTTGTGTTGACTTTTTATCCTTGGTGTTTGAATCCATACACTGTCCAATTGTTGTGCTTGTTAGCAAATTGCATTGTTTGTTGTGTTGCCCATGTGTTCCTTTTATGGTGCCAGGGTTTGCACTTGTTGTCTAAACATTTACCCAAGGCTTGTCCTTGGTAGAGTATCACCTTCATCATTTAATGACATTTCTCTCTATTGCAAATGGAGTTTCCCTGTGACTGTATTTGATTTGTAAAATCATTATACTGTGATGACAATGAATTGTGTCACTGATAATAACCATCACTAAAAATGTGTGCATTCACTACAGGAGTGTGTGTGTGTTGTTTGGTTCCCTGACCCTGTTCATTTGAATTGCAAGTAGTACATAATATTGCATGGTTTGCATTTTGTACTAGCTGCTGAAATTGAATAGATTCACAGTTAGGTATAGATAAAGTGCTCGTTAGGGAGTTGTTTGTGCACCACATGGCTACAGAGAGTGAATGTATGTTCCCACATGTATGAAATCTGGAAGATTTATAGGTATGTTTTGCTTTCCAGTACTTGCAGGAGGTACATTAGAAATTCGTGTGGAATTTCATGTGTGTTTATTGTGAATTTCCCCATTCCTGCACAGTGGTCTAATTTCTGCCTTATACCTGAGACACTGTACATGTTGTCAGGATTATTTGTTGCATTTCTATGAAGGAGTAGAATCTGCAAACACAACTGGTCTGTGCCGTTTAAATAAATGTTTTAAACAATTGGTGGAAATTGGAATGGAACATTGATTGCTACATTTGCATAGCAATTTACACCAGTTGTGTTGGAAAATTTGAATGTACCAGACAGTTCTGTGTCTGAGTCATTTGATGGAAGTCCACTTGCTTTTTTTGAAGAGGTACTTCTTTTTGTTTGCGCAGTAGGATATGCATTTGCCTTTTCACTACATCCTTCTGTGGTTTTGCTAATTGATGGAGCAGCAGGTGTTTTCAGTTTCTTTAGTGGTACTGTTGGGAGATCATCAGTTGTGTCTGCACTTCTTTTCTTTTACCAAGTTTTCCTTTTTGAGGAAAAGGGTATATTTTGAAATGGGGTGTGGAGAGTGCACATAGTTTGTTGTACTCTACGATGCAAGGATGTCAGCCTTAACTTTGCTTGCATCAAAAATTACTTGAAATAATCCTTCAAGTGTATGTAGGAGTGACAGCGCTACCTAACTCATGTCTTCTTTAAAGACTGTGCTGCCAATGTCAATCAATGTTTGATTTAGGGTTAGACCTTGCGATTTGTGAATAGTGACTGCATATGCAAGAGACATGTCTTTGAAAAGAAGGAATCAGGCTGTTGAGCATCCCATCTTTTTAACTTCTGAAAGTTTGTCAAAGTGGATGTTGACATACTGAATGTTGTTGTCACGTGGTTATGTCTGGAAGCCAACAACTGTACCAAGTGCTCCATTAATTAAACCTTGCTCCACTCTACAGTTTAAATACACTGTTAACATTTTCTCCAAACCAACTGAGTTTTCTAAACTATTTAGTCATGCTGTGGCTTGTTGACACATAGGCATTGTCATACCATGTACAACCAGTTTGTCTGTGGAGTAAATTTGCACTATTGGTTGCAATTCCTTTTTCAACATTGTTTTATTGAATTGTGCACAGCTGGTCAGGGTTGGCATTAAGGACATACATTTTATATTTTTGGGTGCTAAATTTTCCATGACATCAGTAGCAGATGTGTTATGCCCGTTTAGCTGATGGATGAAAATGCTATTTAAGGTAGACTGTGCTTCCTTACAAAGCACACCGATCTGAATACTTTTCAAAATGTTAGCATAGGTGAGGTCTGCAGAATGATGCATGTTTTCAGTTAGTTCTCTGTATTGGAAATGTTGCCAGAGATTTACATTTCCTATGCTGCCAAGTGTGTTACGGCACAGTTTGTGTCTTAAGGTTTTAAAAATAGGTTCACATTTCACTGGTGTTAATTGAAGAAGATCTTAGAAAGCAATAACATGTTTTCCTTCAAATAGTTCCTTGTAGTGTGTTTTAAGGACCTCTTGCATCTGAGGTGAATCAAAGCCAACATTAGGTTGGAACCATGCTCACCTCATCTATTAGGAGCATTTTCATTTGTTTCAAAATTCTGCATAGCTCCATAGCATCTTCTGCTGAAAGTTTGTAGTAGTCTAATTTGTTTTGGTGTTCTACTGGAAGGAGTAGCAATCGGTGTAAAGTAGCACCACCTATGCTGTAGGCAGCTAAACCTGTGGGGGCAGTTTCAACAGCTGAATGCTTTTTGTCAATTGTTAGAGGAACTTGCTGATGATTTTTATTAAGAATGTTTTGCCTGCACCAGCTTCACAACATACATACAGGAGTATAAGTTTACTTTTTTGACAGGTACAAGTTTTAGTTTCATGCTGCACACCATGTTCAATTTATTTAGTTACTTCCAGGAAAATGATACATAAGTCAGTTGTGATTTCAAAGTTTTCTTCAGATTCCTCATACTGACACATGGTGTTTTCTACTTAATTCATGGCTAATTCTGCCTTAGGTATTATGAGTGTCTGTCCAAGTGGTTCTTGGCCTCCTGTAAGAGAAGGTATACTGCTCTCTGGAGTGTCTACATTTAGTTGTACATGAAATAATTTCTCTTGTTGGCGTTCATTGTCCAACATGTTTTTGTACTGTTTGAATTTATATCTGTTGTAGTGCTTTCACTTTCATTGAAAGCATGTTCATAGTAGGCATGTGTGTTTAATAAATCTTCTTCTTTTCTCCATGGTTTAAAAAGAGGCAGTAAGGACATCTAGTGAAGTTCTCTATGTTGAGGAGTTTTAAATGATAGCTTCATATGATTACTGATAAGTTTAACCGGCTGCCCTCACAACATTTGACTGTGTATTTACTTTTTTTCATCTGGTTTAATGTTATTTTTGTATCAGAAGTTTTGGGCTATGTGGTATAGAAACATGGTTTCCAAAGCAGTGCTCATGTTTGGGTAGTATGTGTCCAATAAATTGTTTTTCAAAATGTTCAGACTGTTGGGATCGTATTTGGCTATAGTTTCTCTGTCTTGGTATGGTGTGAGAACTCTTTCTGGATGCAGAAGGACCAAGCTAGGCTATGTCTTCAGATTTCCAATATAAGGCTGTTCAGGTTAAACAGTCCACGACTTTGTAGCAACCACATTCTCTATGGGAGAGCATTTTTATGCCAAAGATGTATAATTTTTGTAACAACATTTTTTCAGATGATATGTCATCCTAGAGGTCTTTCAGCCCTGTTTTCTCAGCTTTGTTTAAGTAGGATCTGAAATATCATGCAACTGCAATGGAATTGTCTGCAATGCACTGCACATCTATGTTTACATTCCACAGGAGGGCAATGATTGCATTGCAATCATTGATGTACTTGGAGGCTTCACTTTTTTAATGCAGTATGTGTTCTTAAGTGATGTGCCTTTGACACTGTGTCTAACAAAAGACATGAAGCTTTTTAATTGTGCTTTTGCTGAAACTGGTCTAGGGAAACCAAAGCAGCATTGGGTGTAATATTTGCCTTTGTTGTTTATAACTGCATCCACAGTACTTGCCACAAGTATGTCTTTGAAACCTTAAAATGTTTGTATGTAGTTCACTATGTGCGCTTTATGAAGGGATTTTGCAAGTGACATATCTGTGAATGAACTGCAAAACAGTGGCATCAATGTCCTGACCAAATTTAGGAGCATGTTTACTCCACAAAAGCATGTAGATGTGTGGTGCTCCTCTGGATTGATATTCTTTTCTCCAAAAGAAGTGTTGCACTTCTCTCAGAGGAGGAATTGTTTTATTACAGGTGAAGTGCAGCATGGCAATAAAGCAGTGATGGAGGTATCTTGATACTTTTACAGGTTCAAGAGAGCAGAGTTCTCCTGGTGTTTTGATGTCTATATTTGTTTTTTTTTTTTTTGCTATGCGTAAAAAATCGTGCAAGTCTCCCCATGTATACTCTGCACAATGTAAAGTGACAAACAATGTGGGTGGACCAAGGTTGCATACTATACACTGTACATCTGCGTGACGTCGGAACTGGTATTCTTTCGTACCACCATGTTTGCCAAGAGATTTGAAATACTTGACTGTAAAATTTCCTCTTTCTCTTGCACCTTTTGAAGTAGCTGCGTAGCAGACATGTTTAAAAAATTGGAACCTGTTTTCAATGTGTGTGCAACTCCAAACAGGAGTTGTAATATGTATTCAATATTTTGTCTGAATCTGGGGTCTTCAGAATACATTCCGAAAGCGGTATTTTGATGCTGCTATTTGTGTGCATCTTAATTATACCTTGCACCTTTTCCAGTAGGAACGAGTAGAGAAAAGGCTTGTGCTTCTACACTTTTTGCCATATACTGATTGGAGATCCTTTGACTTGCCGCATTTGATATGTCTCTAGTACATCGTCTATTCTGTCTTTGGAGTGCAGTGGGTGAATTGTATACTGATTTAAAATATCGGATGATGTAATAGGATTTAGAAGTTTTAATTGGCCAGTTGAATTATTTTGGTGGTTTCTCTCAGGGTTTCTTCAATGTTTATTTCTTTGTAGTATGCATTGTTCTCTTTAAGATATTGCAGTGCTTCTCTAACTTTGTTTAAGTCTGCTAGATGCTGCCATTTTTTTTTCTTTTGTAGGCACACCATTCACTAGGATAATTAAAGATTGATCTATTGGCCGTTGCAATCCCAGAGTGTCTATATTTTGTTTGAGATCTAATGGCAAATAAACTACTTTGCCAGGAATTCCTTTCAGTAATTCAGAAGGAGGCAATTTGGCTGTTTTCGGTTGAAGGCGTATTATCATTTGAAATGTGTGTACTGTTTGGATTACAATGTGCTCATACAAATAAAGCTGTTGGAGTTGGTTTGGAAGTGGGAATATTTCCAAGTTATTTGTGATAGCCCATGAAGGCATTTGGTTATTATCAAACTTTGCAGTGCAGTATGTGCAAAGTATGGAGGGGTTGGTAATTTCATATTTGTTTTCGGCCATAAGGTAGAGAGCTAATTGGAACCATCGGAATTCCTCATTGTCTTCTATTTTGTATGCTATATCTACAGTTTTGGTGCCCTTTGTATACAAGTTCTGAAATAACAAGACATACTTGGTTTGGTACTTCAGCAGATGTGCTTTTAAAATGTGCTATTTCTTTTTTGTACAAGTGTAATAGAAGGTTGGTATCTGCAAGGTTGTCGCTACTCTGTTCTAAAGTAACTGCATTTTGTAAGTGTTCTTCACTTCCAAAATATTTGCTTTGGATGTGGTCTATTTCTTCCAGGAGTTATTTGTCTGTGCCATGTAGGAGAATGGGGATTTAAATGTTCAGCAGTGCTAAAGCAGGACTTTTTTCTTAGAATAGTCCCTGAATGAAATTTTGTATAGTAGAGTGGTGCGTTACTAACATTTTAATATGTTGGAAGGTGCTTTTGCAAGCAGGCCTGGAAATGCAGGCTAATGAATGTCCTCGAAGTCCTGTGTATTTGCGCACTGGACAGGAGTACATAGTTTGTAATATTTTCATTTTTAATTTCTCGTTGTCTTTCACATACTGATTGAGGAATTGCCATAAAGATTTAAAGGATATTTTTCATACCTTACACATTGATGTGCACGACCATTTGTAGACGGGACGGATTGGTTCGGTGCAATGTAGAGTTTAATTGTAAGTTTGTTGGGGATATTCTTTCAATCCGCCTTTCCTCTGCCATAATGGTACTGTCTAACTGTTCATACCCTTGGCCACTGCTATGTATGGCAATTGGGTTTGTTTGCTTTTGTTTGTATGCCTCTTCATTGAAATATGGCTCTGTGCTGGTTGTGTGAATCCACTCACCTGCACAGAAGTTTTCAAAGGTATCTATGTTGATGTTGTGCATGTTGTGATTTTGTTAGTGGTTTCATTCTGTTTAAAATTAAAATAAACAATTGTCTTTCTTTTGAGGAGCATTGCACTGTCTATGAGAGCTTCCAGGATAATTTTTCTGTGGTATGTTTGAAGGGTTGAGCGTGATTTCTACCCCGTTTTTATAAGGTTCAGAAGGACTCTATGGTGGCATATTCTTTGTAAAATATTTTTTTGGGAATGCTTACCTGTAGCTACGCCGTTAACATTGGTAGATGCCGTGTTAGCACTACTGGTAGTTGCATTCTTCTTAATACATTTCTTTTTAGTTATAAAGTTTGGAAGATGGGTCTCACTTTTTTTTCCTGCTACCTGGTTCTATTGTGCTCAGTGACTGTATTAGCTGTTTTTTTAAAACTTTTCATACAAAGTCTGCTAGTGGCGGATGGGTATTTTGTATGCCTTGAGTTTTGTATGCTCTATTTCTGCATTGTTTTCGACAGAGCTGCATTTTGGTAGGCATTCGCTTGTGTCTGTTGGAGAAAAAAAGAAAGTGTGGGTTTGGAAGTTGTGCAATGTATTTGTGTGCACTGTGTATGAGAGCTTGAAATGAGCGTAGGCATACACAGAGGGGTGTGTGATTGTGTAAAGGGCGGTTTCTTTTGGTTGGGAAGGCTGTAATGGTATGTGTGGGTGTTTCTGTGTGACAAGTTTGCTTCAGTGTGCGTGACAGTTTACTGTGCCTGAAGAAGTAATGACATTATGATGTTTTCACAAAACTAGTGGGTGTTACCATACTGGTGTTCAGATGACAATACATAGAGTAGACCTGCTAAGGTGCAATGAGTAAGTGTGAAACAGCTGTTGTTGGGTTGGATAGAATGTTCTAGGCTACAATAGACCAACTCTGCACTGTCTGAGTACCAGGCAGAACACTACTACAGGACTGCGCTTACTTTTTTGGATGTGAAGAGTACGTTTCTTCTGGGTTTTCTGTTCCACTGGAGATGTCACTGTCTTTCAGGAGGCTGTTCTTCACCACAATTGCAAAAGAAGGAAGTTAGTGGGTATGTGTGATAATAGCACAGTGATTGCACTAGGAGCAGACATTATTTAAGATTGTAGGAGGATTTTCCTGGCAGGAAGAGTTAGTGTGTGTGTTACATTGTACAGCAATGCATAGGAATGGGGACATGGGAGCATCAGCATTTTTGCTATGGGGGCATTGGTGTATTGATAAGTGTGCCCTGTGGGACTGTACTTTTTTTGCAAGTGTGTGAATTGCTGCTGTACTACTTGCCTTAGAAATGGATTAGTGCAAGTCCTAGTAGGGTGAGAAAAAGGCTCAGAAAGATGTACAGATTAGAAAGAAGAATGTTACCATGTGTGGATTCTTATTAACTTTCTTAAACATAGATGCTTGCTACATGAGTGCAGAAATCCTTTGCTGTTGTTTCTTTTATGTATCCAAATGTACAGAGAGTACTGTTTGCAATGTACACATGTATTTCTTTGCTTTCTTTCCAATGGTGCATTTCGTCAATTGTGCAATGTATGTACTTGCCATGTTTTCCTAACATGAATGCAGTGTGCCTGTTTTGTTTGCATTCTGGGAATTTCACATAGGATCTGGCACTTGAATTTGCAGTGCAAATGTTACCAATGTGTTTGGTAGCATTGAAATATGTGGTTTGCAGCAGTTATGCAAGTGGGCAGTAAAAGAAAAATTTGAAAGCACACAACATTGTAAGTACCTGTCACTTGATGTCAGGAGATGGGACAAATAAGAGTATGATTATCGATTAGGTTGTGCAGGGTAAGTGACAGGTACCCTGTTCAAATGCATGCAATCTATGTACTTGCTATGCTTTGGTAACATACATGCACCTTTTGTTTTCTGTGTGCATTACAAATTATATGCATGTGGATGAATCTGGAAGTGGAAATCTTGGAGAGATTTACTGTACCTTTGGATGCAGGTGCTAGGGAATCACAGTAGACCTGCACAGTACATCTGCAGTGTTGTACTGAGTTGACAGAGTTAGATGTAGAGATCTTAGAAGTGATTGCTGGATGGGTGTGTGACTGCTTAACAGAAGCCAATGAGAGAGTGTTGCAAAGAGTGAAGTGGAAAGGGAAGAAAAGCTGCCCCTGTGTTATGGGATCCACTAACCCTGCGGTAGTTCGCGGATCGCCTCTGCCACATCCAGTGCTTCTAAGCCTGCCTGTGTTTATTGTATAGTGAAGATGGCTGGAGTTACTGTATGGATAGTGGGAGATTCCTTTTTATGTGACCTGGAAGGGTATGCAAAGGCAAGAGGTGTTTCTGCTGATCTTGGTTTTCCAGGGCTGCAGGCTTTGCGGTATAGTGTGCCTGGTCGCAATTTGCAGGCACTGCTTGTTCTTTGCAGAAACATTTGTAGTCCTGATGTTTTGATGATGCACTGTGGAGGGGTGCATTTGGGCTACATCAGTGCTCCAAGTTTGGTTCCTGTACTGTAGTCGTTGGTGGAAGAACCAATGCTGCTTTTCTCTACTGCAAAGCTGTTTTTTTTTCCCTGAAATACCACTTAGAGCACAATGGAACAACACCAATGTCTTTAATCCTCAGCAAAAAATTAGAAGGTGCCTCGTTAATAGAGGCATGGGTATAAAGTTTTGCGATGTGCTGTGATGTCTGTTTTCTCCAGGGACAACATTGACTCCCTTAGTGTGTACTATATTACCCCAGATGGCGTTACGTTGTCCATTCTTGGAAATGCCTGTTTTTTTCGCTATCTAAGGGATGCTTTGCTGAGGTTGATGTAAGGCAGTAAGAAGGAAAAGAAGAGAACCCTCAATAAATAAAAAACAAAAGGTGTTTGTTCAGTAGCACCTAAAAAAGAAAAAAAAAAGGCTCCTTTCAGAGCCACCACAATAGCAGAAATATCCTAGCCTGGGTTACATTTCTCTCCCCACCCCCTTGATTTGGCTGATTTATCTGCAAACACGCATTTCGCGGATCACACGTGCCACATTAAGGATGGCAGGCATGGAAATGGGACTGTGGAGGCCAGGGGATTGGTCAATAAGGTTCCCTGGGTGTGTTGTGCAAGGGGATAGTGTGGCAGAGTCTCTGTTTGCTGAGAGGAGTGCAGATGACTATGGCTATGGATGTGTGTTTAAGGAGGCAGAGTGTCTGGATTTTGGGGGACTCTTGGATACATTGGTTTCAGGTGTATGCAGAGCACTGTGGAGTGGCTGCACATCTTGGATACCCTCATGTGGATGTGCACTGATATGGAGTGCGTGGCATTAAGTAGCTGGATTTGGTTCCCCTTTGTGCCACTTTGGTGATGCAGCATCATCCCGCCATTATTATTGTTCATTGTGGAGGGAACAGTTTAGGCCATGTTACCAGAATCTCACTGTAGTTTGCGATGAAGGAGGCACTTGGGGAAGACATGGACATGTTTCTAAACTCCTGAGTAATTTTTTCTCGCATTGCCCAGAGACAGATGTGGATGCACTCTTCTTCATTCGGTCCACAAATTGAGAAAGTGAGGCGCAATGTCAACAAGGCTGTTTGTACATTTTTGTGAGATGTTGGCATGTCCTCCTTCCACAATGAAAACATTACATTTCATAGCACTAATATTCTTCGCAGAGATGGAGTCCATCTAACTGATGCTGGCAATCAGCTTTTTTTGTGAAATATACAACATGCTTTGCAGCCCTTTTTGTAACTATAGCAAGCATTTTAGCAGTAGGGATTGACCACTTTAAACCATCTAAAAACAAAAAATAAAAACCCAAAAGGGGGCTTTTCAATGAAATTTGTGCTGTCATCTTTGATGTCATGGGTGTTAGTATTAGCAGTGCACAATGGTGTCGTGAGTTATGATTGCTTAGCTTACTAGAATGGGTGCTTCTAACAATGAGTTTCTGCTATTGAGTATGTGGAATTGTTTGTCCACATACTCTCAGAGTAAGTTATTTCTAACCTGTATTGGGCAGTATTTTCTTGTTACTGCCTGTTCCATAATGAGCAGTTCTTGTGCTCTACTGTATGTGTTCCTTACTGGAATCTGTAAATAAATGAATGATCAATGCTGGTATCTCATTCTCTTATAATCTGATTCACTGCCCCAACGGGGGAGTTTAATTCAACTAGACACAACGGAGAAACTTCACCTGTCTTCACTACTTGTTCTTGTGCAGTGGAAGATGCAGAATCAGTTCATCCATCCAAATCTGCCAAAGCGTTACAGGACTGCACCAAGATACCTCCCAATTGGGCCTCACAAAACTAAATAGAAAGGGTAGTGGGTAATTTGCTGCCGCTGAACACTGTGCAACGAACGGTGAACAGCAATGACCTTTGCAATGGACTTTACGATGAGCTTTGCAAAGCGCGCGTGCATATGCACACACCAAGAAGGTTAAGAATTGTGCTGGGAAAAGTGGTGGGGCCACTCCCTGAAAACAACAAGTAAAGGTATATTAGTGACTTTAAATATATCTTATATAATGTAGTATACTTATAATACCAAGAGGTGTATATTAGGGTCCAGCTTCAGTAGAGTACTGTCCATACTAATGCAATAGTCCAATAGTTATTCCAGTCCTTCACAGTCCTTCACAGCGAACAGCAATGACCTTTGAAATAAACTTTGCAATGAGCATCGCATGCGTGCGTGCGCATGCGTGCAACAAGCAGGTTAAGAAGGATGATGGGGAAAAGGGCGGAGCCAACCCCTACACAAAGAGTAAAGGTATATTAGTGACTTTAAATATATCTCATATAATGTAGTGTACTTATAACACCAAGTGGTGTATATTACGGTCCAGCTTCAGTAGAGAACAGTCCATATCAATGCATTAGTCCAATAGTAATTCCAGTCCTTCACGGTCCTTCACAGCGAACAGCAAACAGCAACGACCTTTGCAATGAACTTCATGATGAGCTTCGCAATGCACGCACCAAGCATGTTAAGAAGGATGCTGGGGAAAGGGACAATGCCAATCCCAATGCAATAGTCCAATAGCAATCCCAGTCCTTCACAGTCCTTCACAACGAACTGCAATGACCTTTACAATGAACTTCGCGATGAGCTTCGCAATGCGTGCATGCTGATGCGTGCACCAAGCAGGTTAAGAAGGATGCTGGGGTAAGGGGCGGGGCCACTCCCAATGCAATAGTTCAATAGTGATTCCAGTCCTTCACAGCAGACAACGAACAGCAATGACCTTTGCAATGAAATTTGCAATGAACTTCGCGATGAGCTTCGCAATGCGTGCAGGTCTTGATCACGAGGAACCAGGTTTGCCCGTTACACATACAAACGACAAGGTAATGGAGTCACCTACTGATATTGGGCCCGCTAGCACCACATGCCATCCACCACCACCCCTCCAGCACTGGGATGTGGTAGTAGCACGTCCCAATACTTTCTAATGGCAGAATTCAGCACAGTGGTGACATTGGACATGGCATGCCAAAACCCACTACAGCTGACCAGCCCAATCAATTGGACCCATTGCTATCAGCGACTGTTGCGACTGGCCGCCCCCTGTCGCCTAAAATTGCCCCAAAATGGGGGCCACTCGCAGAACCTATCTTTAAGGAGGATTACATGGACTATGTAATTCGGCATCGTTTTACATGTTGCATTCAGGGGACCGCAAACTAATAGTGCCGGCAGCAAAAATGAGATGGCGCATGGTGCTCCATAATCTTTCCCTCCCGTAGGTGGCAGGGAGGATGGAATTCAGCAATGGCATAGGAGGTATTGTCCTTACCAGGAGAGTCCTACATGGAAAAGTGGCAGTGCTATGTGTGAGAGCTGGAGCATTTTAATGTGAGGAAACTCTCTGTGGAAGCACTTCCGAACATTATTGGGTATCTCTGCCCTCTGAAAACATGAGACGTTTAGTGAGTGACTGAACTCTTTCTGATAACCCAATACATTTTGTTGGTGGTTGCACCCTGTGAAGGAACCTGCTTAATATAAGTGTTTACAGAACCGTGTTAGAGAACCAGAGCATTTTAGTGGTTGGCTGTGAGAGAATGTGAGAAATTAAACGGTTGACTGTACCATGTGAGGGAACTTGAGAACGTTTGGGTGTGTTTGTGCCATGTGATAGAATCCAATTTGGTGAGAGGCTGTACCCTATAAGAGAACATAACGCATTAGTGGGTGGCTGCACCCTGTGAGAGAAGCTGGGAACTTTAAGGGATGGCTGCACTAAGTGACATACCCTGCACTTTGTGGGCTTTTGCTGAGAGAGGACCCGAGACCTTTAATGGGTGGATGCACTCTGTGAGAACCTGTGAACATTAGTTGGTGGATATACTCAGTGAGAGAACATAAAGAACGGCTATACCATGTGAGACTATCCAAACATTGTTGAAAGTGGCTGTCTCCACGGGTAAGATGTAAGGGAACCTGAGAAATTTAGCATGTGTTTTTGCCGATTTTGCCATTGGTAACATAACCCTTCCACTTGGAATTCCCTGTCTAGGCAATTTGAGCTGGTTGGTGTTCTTTCTGCTGCCTGTGCTGTTACTTGTATTGATGCTGCAAGTGCTGCACTAAAGCATCCTTGCACATGTGCACAGTGTCTCCTCCTTCTGATGATCACTGTGGGTAGTCTTCCCAACCAAATGCAGATTGGAAACCAACCCTTTTATCCTGAAACGTGGGTCCATAAAGGATGCCAGTCGATACTCTACGTTACCTTTAAATCCAACTACACATGAATTGCCACTCAAGATGTAAAGCCTGCCCCTCAAAACTTGTGCTGCATCAGCATCACAGGTTCAGTTTGTGTACCTCTCCATTTTGGGCACGTTCAGCTAAAGCGGGGACAGCGGCCGGAGAGCCTCACTTATGGAAGCATTGTCACACCTATCTGTCTTAGCTGGCTCCTCAAAATGTCACAATGCAAAGTAGATATTTCAGAGGAGCTGCCAATCCCACTATGTGGGTTATTTAAAAAAATAAATACATGTTATTTCCATGCAGGGTACTTCCAATATTAGCACATGTTGTTAGGTAGTTGAAATGCACATTTTTATTTTTACATGTGGAGTGCAAAGATGAAGAGTAAAAGCAGACCAAACTGCCTTTACGTTTCACTTTTGCTCTCTGTCTTGTAAAGAAAATGAGAGGCCACTTGCAAAGTATTATATGCAGATGGACTCTACAATTGATTCATTTGGAATATGCATGATTTTAGATGGTGCTAAATGAAGGTGGTTTCCATAGTGTCGGTGAAACCAAGCTCTCTCTAACATGTGTGGGCAAAAGCAAAGATAGAGACAACTTTATTGTCTTGCAAGACAGTTTACAGAGTAACATGTTCACTCAATTAGAAGAATTTTGCACAATATGACCCACGCACCAGAACTCCACCATTAGAGACTGTGACCTTGTGACTGAATCTGAAATTTTTTAAAAATCTCAAATACAATTGTCCACTGAGCAGAGTCTGTTAGAAGGCCTCCTTCCTCTCTACAGATACTTCTAGAATGAGCTGAAAATGCAGTCTTTGACACTGATGTATTTACCATACTGAGCAACTGACCTGGAGCCTTCTGGAAGGCTTGCACCTGAGCAACTGACCTGCTATTTTCCACCTCACACATGGCTGTAATTTTCCATTGCCACCTGCTCAAAACTAGTAGTTCATATTTTCTGCAATACCATGCTTTACACAAATGACACATTTGGTCCCCAAACTGAATTAAATGGGGGAACACATAACCCACTAAACAATCAATCATTATAATAATGCCCACTTTTAATAGATGGACGATTAAGGAGACTTTAGCTTTGTTCTATAAATTAATGACAGAAGAAATTAACAAAGTAGAAAACAGAAGAAATGATGTGTCTGTATTTTCAATAGGAGTCCATTTGTTTTGTGCCTGCATGACAATCACATGGAGGATCAGGATGCAATGCAAATGCAGGGCAAACGTGTTAACTCAACTGCATTCCCCTTCTCCGCATTGTATGCATTCCTTCATGTTCTACATCACCCATTAAATAATGACCACCAGTCTTAAAAATGCCCATCTAGAGATGCTGTGTCTATTACAGTCATGTGTGATGTCCTTGAAATGCGCACATAGCCTGTCCAAAATGTGAAAAGAAGAGCTGAAGTGGGTGGACATTCACATATTTCTTTATTTATTTGTTTATTATGCGCCGTAGCCCGCAGGCATCAGGGTGCAACATATATAACATAGACAAATACAACAGGCTTACAATGTCATCAGGTAGTGCAGTGGCAAACTGTGATATACCTCCAGTTGGCCCTGTGATGTTTTAGCATGGCAACTGCAGCGGAATTGGGAGTAAAATCTTCTGGGCCACAGTAAACATTTCTCACACAAGGTCACAATAAAGCACCTGATATTTGGAAGAACATGCTTAAAGGATGCAATGTGCTTTTTCCTGCCAACTTGTGATGGCAGCAAGGACATTTGGTCAATTGCCTGCTGCAATAAAGCCCAAATGCAATTTACGTGGCCAGTGCCACTCTGCCTCCACATCCTCTAACTTCACCCAGAGGTCAACTCCCCAGAGGCTTCTGACATGAAACCCTTACATTGACAATGTAAAGCTAAACCTAATGCACCTTCTGCCAAGTTTAAATACTCTGTGACACTGATAGGATGGCAGATTGTAATTGTAAAATGGCAGATTGTAATTGTAATTGTTTATTTGTACAGCGCGTATAGACAAGTGAAGTGCTTCAAAGTGCTTAAGCCAGGAAGGTAGAAAGGGAATACAGTAGTCATTCTAAGGCCTTGAGGTTTCCCAATGTTATAACAAAAAAGTAACTAGCTAGCGTACAAGGCTTGGCGGCATTTCTCTGAGTGTAAGTGCATGAAGTGTTTCAAGTTCAACAAGATTAGGGAGGGAGACAAAGGCGGACAAAGACTGAACAGACTAGGCCTAGTAAATTCAGGTCATACAAGTGAACAGACGGAAGTGCAAAGGAGGGGAAGGGGGAACAAGTGTACCCAGTCCAGCAGGGCCCTGGGTTAAGTGCAGAGAGGTTACCCCTCTCATGAAATGTATGCTAAAAGTGCAGTAGTGCTGAGCATAGTGCAGAGGCCCAGAGGCAAGTGCAAAGACTGGCGGGGGAGCCTGGGACCTGTGAGGCTATGGAGGTGAGTCAGGCGAGAAGTCAGCAAAAGCTCAACAGAGTTATGAGAGGGAGAGAGGAGTGAGGCAGGAGAGAAAGAGAGCGAGGAGGTTAGCAGGGAAGAGGGAGAAAGAAAGAGGAAGAGAAGAGGAAGGTCTTGAGGAGTTTCCGGAACTTAAGTAGCTCCGGCTCCAGCTGGAGAGAGGCAGAGAGGCTGTTCCAGAGGAAGGCACCTGCAGAGGATAAAGATCTACCCCCAAATCTCTGCTTGGAAAAACGGCTCACCCGCAAAGAGTTGGAGGAGGACGAGCAGAGGGCTCTAGAAGGAGATTATTTAGTAACAGAGTGCTGGCCACAGCCCCAGAAAGCCTTGTGGACTATGCAGAGGGTCTTGAACTTGATCCCAGCAGCCACAGGCAGCCAATGGAGATATAGAGGAAAGGACACCCAGTGTGTTGTGACAGCCACAGAGAAAATGCTCTGACCAATGATATACATGTCCATGGTGAAGTCGTTTTTATTTTCATGGACTGCTGCTGTACTCATCGCAGGCAGAATCTCATTGTGCAAATTAGATATCGCCAATTGAGTGAAAAAATAATCACTGTGAATTTCCCAGCCTTGATTGACTTTACCAATACGCTGATAAAACACAGGATTTTTTTACAAAAAAAGTGTAGGCACATGGTATTTTGGCAATATTATAGCCAGGTTATCATTGAACAAGCACTGTCTGTCTTTAACCTGTAATATGTTTTTTTCCACAACACTGGCCTGTTGCAATGGAAATTACTCCTGCTATCTATCACTGGGTTATGGGGAGTAGAATTGTGTGGTCCACTCATGAGAACATATGTCGTATTTTTAAGTGGTACTTGTGCAGACTACTGGTGGTATGTTGTTTGTCTGATGGTATGGGGATGGATGTACTTCAGATATTTTGACTGTTTCTGTGTCTGTGTGTGGTGCCATTGTATATGGGACAACATAGATATGGTGTCCAATTTGGTACCTGCCTTTCCCTCAGAGCACCACTGTGCTAGCAACACTTAACTGGGTTTGATGTCGGTGGTGGTGGCAGTGTTCTGGGTGGCACAGTATAATGTGATGCGCTTTTTGATCTGTAACAGAAAGGTTGTTTTTCTAAAAGACTGTCAACAGGTGGAAGGTAATGATATATCACTCTTGCAGCGTCTGTCTATGTGATGTCGGTCTCTCCATCCCCCCAGAATCATCGCTTTCCTGCAGCAACACATCTTATTGCCTGGACTGTTAATATTCATGATCTTTGTTGTGATCATTATTCATGTCTTTATCTTCATCATTATTGCGTGACTCATAAGCGAAGGGGCAGAGACGATAGAGAACCGGGCCATTATAAAACACTTCTGTGAATCAGGCCCCTGGTGTTCTCATTCGCCTGTTGTTCATCTAACTTGTGCATTGTTCTTATCTAATCTTTGGTATATATGTTCTGTACCCCTATCCCTTCTAACCCTTAGGTCGTGGAAGGAATTAGAGCGACTTGTGACGGGGTGAGATTTGAGAGTTGTATGATACATTCCCTTGACCACATGCTACCACAGATGAGAAAAAGACTATGGGCCTCATTACAACTCAGGCGTTAAGGGTTAACGCCACCGTTAACCCTTAACGCCTGATTCTGATTTTAACTCCTGCATTTAGCAGGCGTTAAAATCCATGGCGCTAACCTGCCATGGTGCTAATTACGCCGCCGTAATTTACGGCGGCGTAATTAGCGCCTTCCCCACTCCCATTATGCCCTATGGGGCAAAAATGGGAATGGGGAAGGGAAAATGGGAAATGGGGATTTACCGCCCCACTCACCTTGGAATGGGGCGGTAAATCCGCCATCCACCATGGTGTAAACGGAGTTTACACCATGGTGGTAAAGTTGGTGCACTTAGCACCAAGGTTGTAATGAGGCCCTATGTGCAGCACACCTGCCACAGCATCAGGCACATTTGGGTGCTGCTGAAAATGTTGCCCTGATGTATGGTTTACTTACTGACTTGTGTGCTATCTGCCACCACGGATCTCTGCATCTTACTCTCACAAAAATCACAAGAGCATGACTGTCCCACCAGCAGGCCTCATGCATTCTCTGCATCATCACACAGATGTAACACCCACTGCTTTAAAGAAATGGACAGTGACAGGGGTATCAGCCACTTCACTGAATTATTGCAGCACACTCCCACAATGGCATGCGGGCCTGACTATTCCACAAGCTGCCCTCATGGATTTTCTGCTCCTCCCATTCCAGTTGTCACCAGATGGCATGTGTCTTGTCTACCCATTTCAAGAGGCAGAAGCGGATTGGGGTATCACCTGCCTCACCAAGGCCCTATTACTTCCTCTCATCAAAATGGCATTCATTTGACTCTCCCACAGGTTATCTTCAGACATTGCCTGCCCCTCATATTCCTCCTCCAAAGTGCAACTCAACATCATATGTATCATGCACTCACTTCAAGTGGCTAACACTGACCTGCATGTTAGGTGCATTGATGAATCTCTAATGCGCCTCCCACCTAAAGAGGATGTCCATGCCTCCCCCAGACGTTGCCCATAGTTATTCTCTTATGATTCTGCTCCCCCTGCCAAATGTCACCTGCTGGCATATGCCTCGTCTACTCACTTAAAGAGACAGACACTGACTGGTGTATCACCCACCTCCCTGAATCTCGCCTGCCTCCTCCTACACATATTAAGCAACCATTCCTCTCCAACAAGCAGGCCTCAGGGATTCCCTGCCCCTCCTCCCAGCTGTCACATGAAGGCATGTGTCTCATCCACTCACTTCAAGAGACACACACTAATTCCTGAATCACTGCTTCATCCCAGTAAAATCATGCATGACTGTCCTAAAAGTGTCCCTTTGTTTCTCATCCCATTGTTCCTCCAAGGTGCCACCAGATGGCACGTCTCCTTAACTCACCCCCACAGAAAGACATTGGCCCTCATTACGACCCTGGCGGAGATCCATGGTGCAATTTGCACCATGGTCCATGGCGCAGAGCTGCCAACTCCGCCATGGGGGTTGGCGGATTTACCGCCCCATTCCGACCTTGGCGGGGCGGTTAGTCCCCAATCCCCATTTACCCTTCCCCATTCCCATTTTTGCCCCATAGGGCATAATGGGAGTGGGGAAGGCGTTAATTACGCCACCGTAAATTACGGTGGCGTAATTAACAAGAGGTCCCGTAGCGCCATGGATTTTTCCGCCCGGAAAATCCGGGCGTAAAAATCACCATGGCGCTACGGAAAGTCGTAATCTGGCGGAGAGGTACGCCATGCATTACGCTGGCGTAAACCCCTCTCCGCCAGGGTCGTAATGAGGGCCATTGACTTATCTGATATCAGGTTTCACAATTCGCTGCTCCTCCTCCCACTGAAATCAGATGAGTGTATCACTCCACAAGCTGCTCACATGGATTCCCAGCTCCTCACGCTCCCCCTACAAGGTGTCACCAGATGGCAAGTGTCTTGTGATGTAACATTAATGTCAAACACTGACTGGTATGTCACTCACCTAACTGAATATCTGGTCCTCCTTACACTGAAATCTGGAGAAAGTGATTATCCTATGGCCTGCCCTGGCGAAATCAAAAGTCATGTTGTCTCTGTGCCTTGCATTCAACCAAGTAGCACCCACTCTTAGGTATCTCCTCTTAATTAATTCACACCAGATGCCACTAGCCACCATATATTTTAGAAATCCTTCCTTCACCTCTTATTTCTCTGATTATGGTCTTCCAAAGGACGTTCAAACCCACATCACTTTGAGGCCATACCAATGTCAGTAGGCGCTATACAACTGACATATAACATAACAGAACGTGTATGGCCTTCCAATTTAAATCACTGAATGTGTCACTACAGTGCTGAGAAGCAAAACCCATCCTAAACATAATTCTATGAGTCCCCAGTCGCTCACTTTATTGCTCTATATCTTTCGTCCTTTTCATTTAGTCTAACCCCAATTCAATAGAAATGTTCAAGTACTCCACTGAAAGACTGTAAACCCTCTCATCAACAACTAATTTTAGAGCTGCTGTTCTTCATCTTTCAATCTTCTCAATGAACGCTGATTAAGGATTACTAACAACTGTTATTTTCCCCAAGAAAAGAAAATGAAGATCATATAACATTTTAAAATATGTTTTTAGACTAGTCAAATTCCATTTTTTTTTTAATCATTTAATTTATTTATGTTTCTCACTGGTTTAAAGGAAACCTTAGGCATAATAAAGCCATAATACAGAAAAACACAGCTAAACAAATAGAATAATCGACATTTGTGATTAAAATGTTGAGACAGCAAGAGAGTGCCATCTGCTGGCCTCTCAAGCAACGTTCCCAAAGATATTCCGTGCACGGTGTTCTGTACGATATTATATAATAAAGCACATGGGTAAACTGATATCTTTTAATAAATGCACCAGTGTTTAGCTGAGTAACTATATGTATAATTGAGCTGTGTATGTGTGATAACAAAGCCTACCCTTCTGTTCCCCTTCCTTTCCCTCGCATTTGCTTCACCTCTTTTTCCTGTAGCCGTGAAGATGTATTATTGTTTTTTGCAACTCAACCTGTTATCGGAGTATTATTGATGTATTCCTTTCGTGTGGGTGTTTTTCCTTTGAAGTGTCAACACTTTTGCTCCTGGCCTTGAATAAATGCTCACAACTAGCCTGGATGTAAGCACAAATTAGCATTTATCGGTTTATGAGCCAAAAACTGCAGCTTATTTTGCTACGACAGAATCAGGGAAACCCTTCTTCTTTGTGTTAACTTTCCTCCTTTAGCTTGTATTTGGGGATCAAGAGATATAGGGCCTCATTCCGAGTACGGCGCTAACCAATGGCGCTATTAACGCCTTGGTTGACGCCGTACCCGGACCGGCAGCGCCTTGGTGGTTGGCGGAATTACCGCCCCATTCCAAGGTTGGCGGGGCGGTAATTCCCCAATCCCCATTTACCCTTCCCCATTCCCATTCTTGCCCCATAGGGCATAATGGGAGTGGGGAAGGCGTCAATTACGCCACCGTAAATTACGGTGGCGTAATTTACATCAAGGTCCCTTAGCGCCATGGTATTTAACGCCTGCTAAAAGCAGGTGTTAAAAGCACCATGGCGCTAAGGGAACTCGGAGTATGGCGGTAAGGGATTACCGCCACCGCTCTCGTTAGCGGTGGCCGCTATCCCTTACCGCCATACTCGGAATGAGGCCCATAGTGTCCGGTAATCATATTAATCAATCCGTTTTTTTTCTTCCTCTTTTTTAAGTGAATTTATTTATTTATTTATTACATTTGTATAGCGTGCAGACAGCCCAGGGGCATTGTGGTGCTGTTACTTGTAAGGGAACTTAGTTACAATGGGTACACGTTGTGCCTTGGGTTACAGTAAGGCAGGATCCTGTGTTAAGCGAGGTTATTTTAAATAGTTGATTAACTATCCTTATTAAGTCTAATGATTCCTCCTGTGGGTTATGCCATTCTATGGATTCCTTTGCGTTATTGCACTTGAGAGCAACATGTGTACATATTGCTAATTTGTTTATTTAACCAACACATTTCATCTCAGTTTTGAACCAAATCTCTGATGGTATCTTTGGTACACGCTGGGCTCAGTCTTCTGCGACACCATCATCAGTTTGCCACTACGTGGTCCTTTTCCATCCAATGGGTGCCACCGCACACGTGCCTGTATCACCTGGCACGGGCCATAAAAGCACTGTGAGGAGAAGGGAGAGTGTGATTTTCGTGCAAGCACATTTGCATTATGGAACGGGAGTTATCTGTAACATTGGTCATCTGGTGTAGATGCGATCAACAGGGACCCAGGTGTCAACCAGGATGACCCTCCCAGCACCGGATATCAGTCTGCTTGATGTCATCACATATAGTAGCCACCTTTGAGAATTGTGTGTTTTGTTTTTATTCCTTATTCAGCCATTTATTTGTCTTTTCTTGTTTTTATGAAATACAGCATAGTGCAAAAGCCATACTGTGAACAATACGATACACCCAGTGTCCAGTGGTCGCCAGGGGGAGGGGCCTGGGGGGGGGGCGGCCCCCCCTGTGGAACCTTGTGCCCCCCCACTTAAGATGAGCAGTAACAATGTTCTCCCACTACATTTGTCTCTGCCATCCCTTCCTTTGTCTTCGGCCCCCTCTGTGCCCCTCCTAAATTTGATTCCTCGTGACGCCACTGCCAGTGTCACTGTAAACCTGACGTTTGGCCAAAACTCATGTGAAGTGGTACATTGTAGGCATGCGACTCCTAACAACCAATGTGTACCTTTTAGCTCTTTCAATTGGAAAAAAAGAAAAACAGCCATTCCCCAGAGACTACTCCCTGAGAAAATTGACCTCATGTCACAGCACATTGTGCATTGTGTATTGGAAGTTAATACATTTTGCAATTAGACATACTGTACGTACCAACTTTTAATTCAAAAGCAAGATAGAGGGAACCACCCTACACTACAGAAGTATTACATTTGTGTTCAAAAGTCATTGTGCCCAGGTGAGGTCTAATATTTGAATGTGGTGTCATTTGAGAAAAAATCCAAATAGGACAGGCAGGCACTTAGTCTGTGATTGGTCAAGGCCCGGTCTAAGATTTCACAGATATGGTGGGTCACCTGCAGTACCGAAGCTCTTCTTTTTGGACTCCAGAAGTAGGCCTCAAAGGACGTCGCTACAGGAGTAGAGAATGCCAGTGCAGCGACGGGCATCAGAAGTGCATCACACTACTGTGCAACAGCAGAGGCCCGCAATGTCTATCACTCAGGCAGCAACCATTAAACACTCTCGTGTCAGCATGATGTGCTGCACAGGCTAGCATCGAGTTTTTGGTATTCTGGGTGTTCTCAATGATCTATTTCCGTTAGAAACACAGAGCCAGATATCTCATGCATGTGGCTTTTTGGAATGTACTACACACATTCCATACATACTGTGCAACAAACTCAACTGCAGCCCCTTCATAACAAGTGCTATTCCATGAATGAAACCATAGGGCATATTAGGCACTGTTGTTTCAGGCCAGAGAGAAAGATATTTAAGGCACATAATTGTTACATGCATTTTAGAAAGTGGCATTTACTGTACCGCATACAGCTTTCAAACATAGTGAGACGATAATACAAATTGCATTGATATCTATTGTTGATAACTTTGATCACTTGACAGTTGGGAGCATCCTAATTTATAGTAGGGTTACATGCTTGCTTGAATGCCATAATTCGTGTGCAGATATATTGTTACAAGTTGACTACCTTGGATAACCTGTTTGCATTGGGGGAAGAGAGCCAAGGCAAGGCACATTTGTGAACACCTGTTTGTCAAATTAGTAACAAAACCTAGTGTCAGGGTTGTTTTTCTCCCCCAAACCCAACTATCAGTCTAGAAATATCTCTACTCTTGTTTTAGCAAAACATGTGCTCCTAGTCTACGGTACTAGCATTGTAAAGTGTCTCCTTAAGAGAGGGTGTGACACACAAGTTTAGGGAGCACCCAGCAGATCACTGAATGTGATATGTTGTTTTCTAAAATTAACTCCATCACTGAAAAACGTGTGAACACTCTCGGGTTTGATGAGAATGAAGCTACCCATATCCTTGGACTAATCAAAGACATAGAAACAAGCCTACTGACAGCAGCCAATCCTGATTGCATAATATTCCAACTGTGGAAACTAATTAGAGGAGAAATGTCTAATAAACTACATGCAACTACACTGGCTCAATATTACAGGGCACAGAGAATCCCAAGAGGCTTGAGAGTGTCAGGGAGTTCCCCCCTTCTCACCTGAGACCGATCCTTGCTGGACTCCATGGGCGGTGTCTTCTTGCGGATAGTCCTGGACTTGAATAAGGCTGAGCGAGCCTCTTCCAACTCCAGCGTGCATTTAAGATTCCAAGATGCAGCAATCCGGGGATCCGGGAAACGGAGAAGACGTGCTCATGGCACACAAGTCCAGGAAGCAAGAGGAAAAGGGAAAGGGGCAAGAATGGAAGTAGAAAAGCTAGGAACCAGGAAAGCAATACTGCGAACTATGGAGCACACGTCTGATCGCTACTTGGCAATAGCACTGAGACGGGAAGAGCCGCGGGGGTGCAGTCTATTAGTAGAATACGTTACGTCCAACGTATAGAACGCGGAAGGTGTGGCACACTGGACGGCCATGTTGGGAGTGTCAGGGAATGCAAGGCCTGTTGCGATAAGGACCAGGAAGACCAAAAGGGGCGCATCATGTGGGTCATGACAGCATGCCTCCTCCGAAAACCTGTTCCTCCAGGTTTGTTTGGGTGTCTGAGGTGGCATCTTCTGAGCAGTTGAGGGGTATTCAGATTAGAAAGTGGTTCCCAAGTTTTTTCACTGGGGGGATATCCTTTCCTTTCAACCAGGTATTGAAGCTGACCCCGTTTATACCTGGAGTCACATATCCGGGACACTTCATATTCCAGTTGATTGTCCACCACCACAGGAGTGGGTCTGCAGGATTTCCGGGAGGATTGAATCTAAGGTTTTAATAAGGCGGTGTGAACAACTGGGTGAATCTTTTTCCAGGATTCTGGTAGCTTGAGACGGTATGAGACTGGGTTTATAATTTTCTTGATGGAAAACGGATCATAACGGACCGGGGGGCCACTTTGTTTGGCCGTAGATGTCGGGGTAGTAATTCCGAGGACAACCAGACTTGATCTCCAACTGAATAAGAAGGCCCGGGTCTTCTTTTGGAATCCGCATATCTCTTGGTCTGTGTTCTGGCCCTCTCTAAGTGCTCTTTGGTCTCCTTATGTATGTTGATGAGTGTTTCAATCCAGGAGTCGACAGTTGGTACCGGTGTGGGTTGTGGAAGAACAGAGGGCAGAACTGATGGAGGGAATCCTTGGCTGCAATAAAAGGGACTGGTCTTAACTGCTGAATGATCGGAATTGTTATAGGCAAATTCAGCCACGGGTATCAGGAGCAACCAGTCATCCTGAACCTTAGTAGCAAAACATCAAAGATATTGTTCCAGAGTTTGATTAGCATGTTCTGTGGCCCCGTTGGTTTGAGGGTGATAACCTGATGAAAGAGCGCGTAGGATTCCTAATATTTGACAGAGGTGTTTCCAGAATTGTGAGACGTATTGAGGTCCTCGATCGGAAATTAACTTGGAAGGAAGTCCATGAAGGCGGAATTTGTGCTCCAGGAAGATTCCAGCAAGGCTTAGATGAGGATGGTAGCTTATTGAGGGGTGTGAAATGAGCCATATGAGTGAACAAGTCAATGGTGATCATGATGGTGGTGTACCCTCTGGAAGGCGGTAATTCCACAATGAAGTCTGTAGCAATAAATTCCAATGGCCTTGTTGGCAGTGCGGGTTGTAGCAGAAGACCCACCGGCCTCTTGTTGTCATGTTTATTCTGACTACAGATTGCACAAGCTTGGATGTATATTTGTACGTCAGTCTTTATTTTAGGCCACCAAAATTGTCCTTGTATGAGGTGGAGGGTGTTGGTGATGCCACAATGTCTGGAGTGAAGGGTATCATGACAGAGGTTTATTATTCTTTGTTGTAATTTTTGTGTAGGAATGAGCAGAGCATTGTCCTTGAACAAATATACTTTGTCCTCTACTGTTTTGAGAAGGACTTCCAACAAAGACACCGCGCATGTGCGGAGCGTGGCGCGGTGTGCGAAACAGTGTGTCAGATGAGAGCGGTGAGGACGGACCGCTGAGTGAATTCTCCTGCTTCTCCTGCTTTCCACAGTCCTACTTCTACCTCTACTGTTTCGAGAAGGACTTCCTACAAAGACACCGCGCAGGCGCGGAGCGCGGCGCGGTGGGCGAAGCAGTGTGTCTGGTGTCCGGCGGCCGCCGGCCAAAGGTAAAGAAGTTCCTCTTATAAAAGAGTGGCCTTTATATTGTGCGTTCCTTCAATCACACAACCCCCAGCTCCAACCAAGCTGCCATGGCACCATTGTCACCGACTGACGACGTCCAGAGTCGCCGTTTTTGAAGCACCAAATCGACCCACGAGCAGAGCTCGCAACAAGACCCTCAAGACCCTAGAGAAACCAAGTTGGGGAAAAATCGGAAAACGGCAAGGGGAATCCCCGTCATAGATGTGGTATCCTGTGGTGAGAGCGCTTTAGGCCCTCCTCTCCCCCCCGCTGATTCCCGTAAACTCTGCATCACCCCTGAGCGAGGCATCGCACCCCCTAAATCCAAGATCATTGGGAGGTGCGACCATGACAGCAGTAGTGACGCTTGAAGAGAGAGAAGAGAGAGCGGGCAGCGCAAGTGTACACTCTGCCGCCGTGCCTAATCGGGAGGTGGAAAACTCTCACAAAACCCCACTGAAAGAAGTCACCTTCGAACATTCCTCATCGCGACCGCAGGGATCTGTGACACATGCTGCTCCCGGCAGTCTGACCGTTTCGACGAGGGAGTCCACGTCGCTGACGGTCGGAGGACGGTCTAGACGGGGCCCTGAACGGCCGGGTGCGGCTCACACATTATCCCCAGCGCCAACGAGCGAAATGCTCCACCGGCTCCCCGTAGCCGCACTGCGCTTCCACGCTACAATTGGGAGAATCCAGCCTGACAACACCGCGTCGAAATCATCGGCCACAGCCGGGATGGGCACGACGAGCACAGCCCAAGTTCATCAATCAACAAAATTGTCAAGAAACTTCCAAAAGCGACCAAAACAAAGCTTAATGAAGAAACAAAAAATCGCTCAAATAAACATTGCTTCCAACGACTCATGGGACACCGAAAACGAGGAGCAAACTTGCTCCTCAGATGACTCAGTATTTGAAATGTCCCAGGTGTCGGGCATCGCAGACCAGAGGACCTCACTGGTGCGGTCCGACAACCAAGACCTGACTAACGCAGATCCGCCCCAGATCAGGATAAAGAACCCACACAAGCCACAATTGGCGTGGTAGGCGAAATTGAACATCTGCCAGGCTCCGAACCATTGGAGTCGTCTCAAGAAGGAAACGACAACTTATCTAAAATCATGAATAGGACTGAAAAAAACTCACATACAAAAGCTTTACAGAAGCCACGTCTGTTCCTAGAAAAACCACTGGCAAAGAAGCAGAGGAAAACAACATTGAAAAACCAGGGAGGCTCAAAATGTCTGCCCGCCCCCCTAATATCTGCTTCCCTAAAAGAATATTTTCTAATTCAACACAAGAGAAAATTAGACCAGGACCCAGAGCTGTCCGACGTGGAAATCTTAGAGGCAATTGTAGAGCCTCCTCAGAGGACTAAAGCGCGAAAAACAGACCTGATTGCACCAACCCCAAAGGGAACTGACGCCCCACAAGCTCAACAAGACCTATTTGGGGGCCAAATGGGGTAGAAAAAAATAAATCTAATCAGCTCGACTCTGAGACACACGGCAAATTGCCTCAGCGAGAAAAAAGTCTCCTAGAAGGAAAAAACATCGACTCAGCAAAAGACAGCCACAACATCACGCCTGTTACGCTCAGCGCAACTATGAGTTCCTCAGAACCACTGGCAAAAGAAAGGTCCACAAGTGGTATCACGAATGGCCAGGCCGAAGATAACTATACATCATCCAAGGTGAAACACTGTTCACAGTAAGAAGATCCTCAGAGAGATCCCATCATAGTTCACCTAACAAAGTTACAAAAACCCCAACCAAACCACGGCGACCAAGTGAAACAACAAGCTTCACAGAAAAAGAGTCTCCCACAAAAAAGAAAACTGACCTGCTGTCCATCATGTCGGCATTTACAATTGCCCTAAATCCATTTGGGAAATTGTATGAAGCCATTCACGAGGCGCTGACAAATAACACAGCCATGATAAGTAACATGAAATAAAAATTGTCCTACATCGAGGGCTACCTAACTGCTGCAGACCAGAACTCTAAATCTAGAGGGTCTATATTGGCCGAAAAAATAGACAAGCTGACTGAGCAGATCCTTAAAATCAGAACGTACCAGGCCGAAAATCCGAAATCCGCCCCCTCAAAGTCAACTCAGATGGACGAGCATGAGAAGGAACCGGACATGGCCCCAATTTTCATCACAACGGGAAATAAACCGGCCACGCACGCATCAGCGGACTCAGAATCCAAACAATCAAAAACCGGCCCCCAAAGAAGGATGAAAAACCTTCAAAATTCCAACCTATGTAAACAAACAAAGCCCAAAGAACCAAACTCCCAACTGAGCTCCAACACCAATGTACAAGCAGCTTCAAAACAACATACAAATAGCAGATCGACACCATCCAATGAGCAAGAAAACGAGAAGCAAGCCGTGGTTCTAATAATAAGTGACGCCCAAGACTCGTCTGCGGATCTAATGGACATCTCTCAGCATCTGGAAGATGAAACGGTAGCTACCACTCCGATCACAAACACAGCGAGCACCCAAAAAAACCCCATAGTCTCTGCACTCTGCAACCGTGCAAGAGAAAACGCCCTCTATGGCCAAAACAGGGCGTCCTGCTAGAGAGCCGGCCGACTTTAAGAATAGGGTGCGCTCAGACTCCCCAAGTACAGTCCTTGAAGCCGCAAAGAACTTAAACGAAACTGAAGAGGACCGACCAAAGAGAGAACGAGAAGAGAGACCAAATCCAAACCAACGTTTTCCGAGACCCAGAGCGCACTCATTTAAGAACTATACAAGAGCACGGGAGGCAGAAACAAGAAAAAAAATTGAAATTGGCAGACTCAGTGCTCTTCAAACTAGAGCAAACATCAGCCAAAGACAGCTACCTGGTCCTCAACCGAAGAACAGTCCTAAGATTATTAGGGAAAACTGAAAACCTCTGGCATATAACATCTGACGACCTCACATTAATTGAGCCTTACCATCGAGAACATAGAGCTAAAGCATATCTTCATATCAGAAGCAAGGCGACAAGTACAATCACTCCAGAAATAACAAAAGATCTCCAGCGCTTAGGATTCAAAATTCAACTGCTCGCGAAACCAAAAATAGACCAGAGACTCAGAGAGAAAGAGGAAGGAGAGCATTCGGAGAGCCGTCGAGACAGGATTCCCCCGTCCACCAACCCCAGAAGGCCAGAGTGGAGAACGGAGATGGAGGGAAAAATAGCCGACTCAGAATACTCAAACAAACGGAACGTGAGAATGTCAGCACTTAGCACTAGCAAATACAGGTGCGATGAGATGCATCACGAGAACCGACACTCAGAACGAGGGGCGACCCCGGCAATAAGAGAATCTAAAGAAGTATCAACCTCAAAACCATGGAGTTGGTTTACAGATACCTTCTCCCGACAACAAAAAAAATAGCAACGACCAGCGGGTCCCTCTGAAGCCAGAAAGACAATCACATCTCCACTGACCCAGTGCCACAGCAGCACCTTAAAAATGGCATCATGGAATACCAGAGGCACCGCCACCTGACCAGAGCAAACGACCTAAACTTAGCCACTTTTGACTTGATCTGTCTACAGGAAACCTGGCTAACAACCAAACCATCCCTAGTCGGATACGAAATCGAAATATCCCGGGCAACCAGAAGTAATGCTGGTCGACCCTCAGTGGGCATACTGACCGCCGTTCGAGTAGGCTCAGCACTCACCTCAAAGGGCATACTCTCAGCGAGCTATGGCAAATTGACATCATTAGCTACTTGGCTTCACTTCAATCATGCACAAGATGCCTGGGAAAACTCTGACCTGGCAATATTAAATCTTTATTGGAATCCAGAAAGAACAACAACAGATGATTTTTGTAACTCAAGAGCCGAGAGCATTGATGAAATAACGATGGACAGGAAAGTCCAAAATATCATAATCTGTGGCGACTTGAATGCAAAGTGTAAGGTTGACCCATTGAAGAAGGCAATACAAACGGCCACATTCCAGGACGATGAAAGGGGCCGCGCGTGGGGAAACCTAATGAAATCGAGAAAATTCTACAACGCGGCAGAGCTAGGCGACGGATACCCCCAAATTCCAACATGGGAAAGGCTTGAATCCTCGACCACATTAGACTATATATTTATCTCGGAAAGTTTGATTCCTTACTTCATGGACTTCAGAGTAAAGAAAACGACTGAACGCGATCACAATCTGCTTCAGATGACATGGTCCGGAGCCTCGCTGGAAAGACCTAAGTATCTACCAGACATGGAGACAAATAAACATCAAAATCGCCTCTGGCTCACTGCATCAGACATTACAGCCTTCAGAGAAAACTTAAAAAGGACCCACGACCGGGAGCCGGGGGAGCCAACAAGACCTGAATATACATCCCTACTGGTAGCCCACAAAGTGTCCTTCAACGGGAAACCACAAACCCAGGTTCCACATACCCACGTATTTAACAACACAGTGGCCGAAAAATGACGAGAAGTAAAAAAAGCCAAACGATTGGCAATACAAACTAAAAGCATCGAGAGCTCTGGGCCCTGACGGGCTGTCAAACCTGGACCTTAAAGAACACCCTATGGAATGGGCCCATGCCATCAGTGAATTATTTAAGCAATGTCAAACTCGGAGGCAGATTCCAGAAACGTGGACAGAGGCAGTTCTAGTCCCAATTTTCAAGAAAGTAAACAAAAGTGCGCCGGCAAACTATAGGCCAATAGTACTCCTGGATATCATCGGCAAGATCTTTGCATCACTTTTGCTGCCTCATTTCAAGAACTGGGCCAGAAATTCTCCCTCGCCAGACATCTTTCAAACTGCCTTCCAGAAAGGGGCTGGCACAACAATAAACCTCTTGATCCTGAACATTATAAAAGCGAAAGTAAAAAGTGGAGCACCCAAGGTCTTCTTGGCGATGGTGGACCTATCCCAAGCATTCGACATGGTAGATCGGAGCCGACTTTGGTCGAAGCTAATAACATGGAACTGCCCAGGTCCGGTGCTTGAGCCTACAATAGCTCTTCACACCTCAACATAGCTTCGGGTCCGCCTAAGCCGGCAAGGCACGCTCTCAGACAGGATCCTAACTAATCGTGGGGTTAAACAAGGATGCCCACTGGTGCCAGCGCTATTAATAGCATTTATTGGAGACTTCCAAGATTCAGAGAGAACATTGTGATCTTTTCCGCCGAAAGTAGGTGCTCAGCAGATATCAAGACTGTGGTACGCTGATGACCTGGTCCTTGTGGACCAGACACCGATAGGCCTACAAAGACAATTGACAAACCTAGCCACATACATGGAAAGCAACAACTTAACAGTAAATATATCAAAAACAAAAATCCTAATATGGACCAAAGCGTTGAGGAAAGAACAAACCAACAACTGCTGGACCATGGAAAATGCAAAAATCGAGCAAGTAAATGAATATAAATACTTGGGAATCCAGCCTGACAACTCTTTAAAAGAGAACTCGCATCAAAAAACACTATGGGACAAAATGAGAAATTTAACTGCGCAAGCTCGTGCAATAGACAGAAAGTTTGGAAAATTCTCGTGGTCCCCTACAATCCTGTTCTACAAATCTAAAGTGGTTCCTGCAGTAACCTATGGGATGGCGGCAAACTTGTGTTTGGAAGAAGAACTATGGGCTTAGCTGGAAGGTCTATTCTGGAAATCAGTACTGGGGTTGCCAAAAGCAGCACGATGCCAGTGATTAGAAGAGAGCTAGGTTTGGCTTCATTAGCGGCGGCGGTAACACAGAGTGCCACCCAGCTGTATCGAAAAATCCTGACCCCAGATTCACCTCCAATTTTCCAGGTGGTCTCTGCCGAGATCAACAAGGGATCCTGTAAACCACTACTGGATTGGGTCGCAAAAATTCAAGCAAAATTAGAAAAGGTAGCGTGTGACGAAGAAACGCTAATCCACAACCCAGGACGAGTAAAGACCAATTTGGAACAGCAAGACTGGATAAACTCAATTGAAAAAAGCCAGTCCTACAAATCGCTAAAACATCTACCAACAATGCACAACAGGCTAAAAGTCCCATTAAAATACTGCGAGAGATTCCCGGAAAAAGAGTTAAGAAAAAGCTTCATGCGGGCTAGCCTAAATCTACTTCCTACAAGAGAAATCCTTTTCATCAGAGCTCTTGCACCGACGCAAGACTGTCGTTTCTGTGCTATCCAAAACGAAGTTGAATCAATCCGCCACCTCCTCACATCCTGTCAAGGCCTAATAAAGGAAAGGCACGCCTTTCTGACACCACTGAGCGACCAGTCTGCAAGCCTCGACGAAGAAACTTGTTGGTGTAGAATGATAGCAGGAGACTCGGCCAGTCACTATCGTCCAAAGCAAAACGCCAAGCTATCCACAAAGCCACCAAAACTCACCAACACCAACACTCTAAATTCTTCTCCTCTATCAGTGGTGTCGCTACGTAGCAGGCAAAGGATCTAAACGGAAACCAGCAACCTTTTGTTAAAACCCTTGAGGTTGTAAGCAAACAAATAAATAAATAAATAAAAACAAAAATAGCCTTCCTTGACTCTCAGGTTCCATTGATTCTTTCTTGAAATGTTCTTCCAGAGTTCAGAGGATTGGGTTTGTACTCTGATTTTTTCAAGGAGGTTGACTGCTTGGGCTACAAAAATCGTGTGGGGAAACATCTTAGGATAGGCCTTTTCTTCGGTAGTTTCATAGTCAGGCCCTCGAAATAAGGCGTCAGTAATCAAGTTTTGTGATCCAGGAACATGAGTGATGTGGAGCTGGTACTAGGCAAAGAGGAAGGCCCAACGAGCATGACGACTGTTCCGACACTCTAATGACTGTAGAATTTGAAGATTTCGGTGGTCCGTGCAGACCTGGACTGGATATCTTGCTCCCAGGAGTAGATGTTGCCACTCAGTGAAAGCTTGGCGGATGGCTAAAACTTCTTTTTCCAGGATGGAGTAGTGTGTCTCACTGGGAGTCAGGGTTCATGAAAGGTAAGCAATGGGGTGTTCTAGTTTATCCTCAAATTCTTGCTTCAACACCGCTCCAATGGCATAGTTAGAGGCATCCGTTTCCACAAGGAATGGTCGATCAATGTCAGGTTGGGCCAGAATGGGAGCTTGAGTAAATCTTGACTTCAAGAGTTGGAATGCCTTATCTTGCGGAATAGACCAGACAAAGGGGGTGTCTTTCTTCAGGAGAGCAAAAGTCGGTTGAACCATCTCAGAGAAGGTGGGTATAAAAATAGAAATTGGCAAGCCTGAGTAAGGATTGAACTTGTTTCACGGACTTGGGAGCAGGCCAGGATAATATAGCCTTTACCTTTGAAGGGTCCATGCCAATTCCCTCTGGAGTAAGGATAAATGCTAGATAATGAACAGAAGCAACATGAAGCAGACATTTCTCGGGTTTGGCCAAGAGTTTATGTTCACAGAGTCGTTGTAGTACTGCCTTTTCATGCTCTTCATGCTTTAGAAGGTCCTTGGAGTAGATCAAAATGTCATCCATGTAGATGATGACGAAGAGGAATAGCATGTCAGAGAACACCCTGTCCATAAAACGTTGAAAGACTGCTGGGGCATTAGCTAATCCAAAGGGCATGACCAGATATTCGAAGTGACCAAAGGGTGTTCTGAATGCTGTTTTCCATTCGTCTCCTTCCCGGATACAAATCAAATGATAGGCACCCCGGAGGTCCACTTTTGTGAAAATTACAGCGCCTCTGACCGCTTCCAGGATATCCGAGATTAAGGGTAAATGGTATCGGTCCTTGAGGGTGCATTGATTTAATCCATGATAATCGAGGCAAGGTCTGAGTTCCTTAGTGTCCTTCTTAGGAACAAAGAACAATGAAGCTCCGGCTGGAGATTTTGAAGGTCTTATGGTGCCATTCTCAAGGTTGGTATCCAAGTATTCTCGGAGGGCCTTTTGCTCAGGTTCGGAAAGGATGAACATCCTGCCAAAAGGAATCACTGCTGAGGGATCCGTGTCTATGGCGCAGTCTTCAGGCCTGTGAGGGGGTAAGGCCTGGACTATGGCAGTTCAGAACACATCAACAAAACCCTGATAGGCCTTAGGGACCTGCACGATATTGGAAACCATGAGAGGTGCTTGATGGTCTATTGGTGGTTCTTTGGAGGGGGTCAAAGAGGGATCCAGGATTAGACAGTGAGACATACAAAACTCTGAGCCGAGGAATAGTGATCCTGCTGTCCAATTGATATACGGATTGTGTTTCTGTAACCAGGGCATGCCCAGTACCATGGGGTAATGAGCTGACTTAATAATGTCGAATCGAATCCGCTCTTGGTGGTGGTTAATTGAAAGCTGGATCTCTTTGGTCTGCAGGCTTATGGGCCCCGAAGTGAGGGGTCTTCCATCGATCGCTTCCACCGGCTGCATGATGCTTCGTGTTTAGTATGAGATGTGGTGACTAAAAACCCAATCTTGATCAATGAATATTCCCATAGCCCTGCAGTCTACCAAGGCCAAAACAGCATAGGTCGTATTCCCGGAGGTTGATAGGAAGGCCTGTAGTTACTAGATTGTTTTGTCCAGGAGAGTTCAAGGATGGAATTCATGTGGAGCAAACATCTGTCTCCCAAACCCCTGCTGCATCTAGGATCGGGAGTTGGTGTTTCCCGAACGCCGAGGAGGGGCCAGAGGGCATTCTCTAACCAAGTGTTTGTCTGAGGCACAATACATGCACAACCCCATATTAATCCTTCTCATCCTTTCTTGCAGGGATACGGGTCCATGGAAGGCTCCTATCTGCATGGGTTCTGGTTCAGTGACTGATCCAGGATTTGTGTCAGATTTGGAGGTACTCTCAAGGAACACCTTCAGAGGGTTTCCCCTACATTTTTTCTTCTCTGCCTTCCTTTCCTGGATGCGAAAGTCTATTTGCATGGAAAGGTCCATAAGAGCCTGGAATGAGTTTGGTCGGCCCACTCTAGCTAACTCATCTTTAATCTCCTCATTTAGTCCTCTCCTGAAAAGGGTAAAACTTGCCTCCGGAGACCAATCAGCTTCCTTGACCAATTGCTTGAAGCGGGATACATACATGAGCACATCCTGGGATCCCTGCTGAAAGTCTAAGAGGCGTTCCTGGGCACTAAAGACCTGCTCTGGGCGATCAAACATGGTCTTTAGGGCCCGTATGAAACCATCATAGTCATCTAGGAGAGCGTCGCCGGAGTTAACTAGGGGTGTAGCCCAGGTTAAAGCATTTCCGGAAAGGTGAGAGATTATGAACCCCACCTTAGCCCTGGGAGTGGAAAAGTAATAGGGCTTAAATGTAAAGTGAACCAAACATGAGTCCAGGAATCCACGAAGGGTTTTTGCCGACCCATCATATTTGTCAACAATGCCGCCCAGTAACACACTTTCTTTTGCGGCTGAATCACAGGATAGGACTAATTCCTTGAGAGCAGCGTTTTCCGCCTTTAAATTCTGCACCTCGGTGGTTAATTCTTGCATACCTCTCATCAGGTCCTGGACGGCCGCTTCCATGTCGACTTCGAGTGCGGTCGGCAGGAGTCTCAAACTGTCATGGAGTTCCCCCCTTCTCACCTGAGATCGATCCTTGCTGGACTCCGTGGGCGGTGTCCTCTTGCGGACAGACCTGGACTTGAATAAGGCTGAGCAAGTCTCTTCTGACTCCAGCGTGTGTTTAAGATTCCAAGATGCAGCAATCCGGGGATCCGGGAAACGAAGAAGACGTGCTGATGGCGCACGAGTCCAGGAAGCAAGAGGAAAAGGGAAAGGGGCAAGAATGGAAGTAGAAAAGCTAGAAACCAGGAAAGCAATACTGCGAACTACGGAGCACACGTCTGATCGCTACTTGGCAATAGCATTGCGACGCGCGGAGCCGCGGGGTGTGGTCTATTAGTAGAATACGTTACGTCCAACGTATAGACCGCGGAAGGCGTGTCACGCTGGACGGCCATGTTGGGAGTGTCAGGGAATGCAAGGCCCGTTGCGATAAGGACCAGGAAGACCAAAAGGGGCACGTCCTGTGGGTCATGACAGAGAGTGTACTTATGACCAGCACTTTACAAAGATAATCCAGAATTTGTGAAAAGATGGGAGTATCTTTTGAATAAATGTTCACCAGACCTAATCTTTTTTACTATTGGGGAACTCTCAAAATCGGTAATACATCTTAATTCTGAGATTAAGGAATTAACAGAACAGCAAGCACCATTTTAAGAGTAGAGAAGAATTGCAAACAATCCTAGAGCATGTAAACTCTTCACTTGAAGGGTAAAAAAAGGACATTGAGCAAAGGAAAGTGAGGAAGTTTAGAAGGGATACATTAGGTATACATTAGAGGATTTTCAGTTTATTGTCTATACTTGCCAGGAGCATTATCAACACACTAGACCACCACCAAATACTAGACCGCACTAAAAGCCACTGGACAGGAAGAAAGTCATCTAGGTAGTGATGCACCCACCAGTGGGGAAGAAACCAGAAGAAACCAGACACCTTTGGGGTACATTTATCAACCAAGCAGAATTCCCTTCCATCACCAAACTGCAATTCAGCAGTACCAGCAGAATGGGTGCACTGGCTCCTTTGAGCACCATTACCTAGTATCAAAACTGCATTTTGCAGCTACAAAAAATGATGACTGCACTGTCTTTGCCAAGCACCTATTGGGTGAGATGGAACATGGAAAACCCTGAGAAAGGCTGCCAGTGTTTTCCGTACGTGCACCAAAGAAAATAATTGAAAAGCAGCACTGCTTTGCTGCTAGCTCACAATTTCCCATTGAAAAAGGAAATATTTAACATTTAAAATGACCGCGCCTGATGCTCTTTTTCATCTTTTCAACAGTACACAGTTGGTTCCAGTGAGACAAAGCTATGCCCAGCCATATTCAGGTTGTGTTCCAGCAAAAGAAAGCACTTCTATCTGAATGACAGACTGTGTCAGGCAAGATCTGTGAAATAACAAAGAAACTTCACTTCATACCGTTCGCAAAACGCTTTACTTTGCAACAAAATATCACAACTAAATTCTTTGTAAAAACAACTCTCTCTCTCTCCTAGCTCATGTCAGGTTCAAGGGACCTTTATTTGGATAGATGCCTGTGCATTGGAAACATGACTGGGGTTTTGGAAAGATTCAGAAAATGAATGTGAAAAGGCCATATTTGAAAGTGACAGCCCAGCAGAATTAACCCACGTGTAAAATGTGCTTTTGACAAACAATGAAAATGCTGTTTAAAAGTGAAATGTTGAGAACAGCTTTCCTGGCTCGGCTTCAAAGGACATTTGCTTCCTGGGAACAGCATATTGCCTCCCCCCAAGGGGACCAGCATCTGGAAACTATGAATAGACAAAGAGGAAGAATGTCACATGCTCATCAGACTCTGTGGCAGTGCTTCAACCTGATACACTAGATTCTGGGACACATAGGTGTGAATTTGTTGGTAACACCTCCCATCAACTTAAACTGGGGAGCCTCAAAGGCCACTCCAGAACAACATGTGGAAGTATGTCCTTATATGGGAAACAAAAGCTAGCCCATTTGGGGCAAAAGACTGTTCTGAAATAATAAACTTTGGACTTTTATTTCTGCAACCGGACAACACAGTAATGTGAAAGTTTAACAGTTTAAATATGATTTTGGGGGCATTAAAACAAGATATTGTAGCTTTCCCTAGGATGTAGGGGACGCAAACAGCAGAAAAAGGTAAATCATGGGAAAAGTATCCATGATGGAACATTAAAAATGAATGCAAATATGCTCTATGATAATATGTACACATGTATAAAGTTATAGAATTTTAGGTGAAATATTTCCCACCAAAAATGGTGAAAGATTATTAGAAGGACGAAACAATGTCATACATACCTGGGAGTTGGAATGTTATGTTCTGTGTGGAATATGTCATTCGCCTATGTAATTTGAAAAAGTGCCACAACTGTAAAAATGTGTGATTCATGTCCTGACTGATTTTTGGCAAAAATGACTGTGGGATGGATCTGTATCTCATAAAAACACACACCTTAAAACTGAATCCCCTCCTTTAGTCCAATCTGCTTCTAGGGAGGAGGCGACATACACAGGCTGACCTATCCCGTTGTTAGAGGCATGTCCAGCCAAAGCCGGCCTCATTGTATAATCCTGTGATGTCACCCACCTTATAAAAGGGGGAAGCTCACAGAGACAAAGGACTCTCTTCTGAATTTTTCCAGCTGCTGCGTATCCTGATATTCCATATTCATCCTGCCAGATTAAAGATCCCACTGCCAGGCAGGAGCATAGCTGACCCTATCCCGGCAGGACCATTGATCCAGAAAGAAACCCACTAAAAATCCCAATAACTCAGGGAGAAAGGAGAAAGGTGGCTGAACCCTCTTTAGGATTATCCAGTGCTGCCCGCTTGCCCTGCTACCCAATCCATCCAGTTGAGGTGCTGCTGTACAATGACCAGACCTTCCAGGAGAGTCAGCCATTGTGACCAGTGACCAGATATTGCCTCGCTGTTCAGAAACTCATTTTGGCTGTCCCAAATCCCAAACTCAAGTGCTGATGTGATATGACGTGATAGGATATGATAGGTTATTTAATACGCAGAGGTTTCTTAGGGCGGACCGAGGGATTGAACTTGTGTGGCTCTTTGTTGTCTTGCTTCCAAGGCATGCACGTTGCCGCTGAGCTATCCTCCCGAGACCACCCCATCCCAACTTATCCCATAGCAACACATAGCATACCCCATCTTGATACCTTGTCTTTGTTCCACTCTCTAAGTACTCCCATCAATCCCATGATAACTTGTTTAAAACTGTCAGAATGCTCTGTGCATCCTGTCCTTGATTTCCAAGTGTTAGCTCCATTCTTCAACTCATTTCTGTCATGTGTAAGTCCTTAGTAATATTTTGATTAAATAAAATTTGCCCTAAAAAGAGGCACACTGCATTAAGGATTACAACTGCAGGGTAACTTTTCTATTCATGGTTGCTTTTCTCTTTTCTAGCCACGAAATCTAGTTGAAGTGAAACTTGCCCTTTCCTTTCCAAACCAATTTTCTCTGTTGACTGCTTTGATTTTTAAAACCAAATTTAGTTTCCCTTTGAGAATCTCATACTGTCATTAAGTTAGGGTCATTCTTTCACTTGCATATTATCCCTGTGATGTGCATCTGTCATCCAGCATAAAAAGCGCATTCCAATTCTGTCTATTTCACCCATTTTTCAAACCGTTTTGACATTTAAAACCGTGAAAGTAAGAAAGTGCAATTTCTATGTGTGTGATTTTGGCTGCGCTGTTTTATCACTTCAAAGTTGATTTCTGAACTGTATGCCATTTGTTGATACTTTGCCTTGTAGTTGCTAGTGTTCTTACATCCCTGATACTGTTAGGACTCATACTTAACTCATTTATTGAAGTGCATATTTGCCAATTCCGAGTGTTATTCATGCAATTGCATAGGGTTTTGAATCCAATTTTGCCTCTCATTTTGTGGGGGAAGGTCGGATTGTAATTCTGTTTGCTGCCTAGTATACCTGACTCCGTGCTTCTCCTTTCTATCCACATTCGATTAATAGAGGTTTGAGGGAGCATTGCAGAGGGAAATCCTAACTTGGGTGCTATCTACCCGAACAGTAACATTGCTCCCAATCAATTGTGCTTTGGATATGTTATACTAGAAGGTCAAACTAAGTGTGTTTCATCATTTACCCTTGTAGTCATCACCTCATTGGTGATTGCTGCCCAATATTAAATGTGTGTGTTTTTCTTTGAATTTAAAATAAATAAATACTATATTTCATTTCCAGAATAATCATATACCTAACGTTACAGTAATTGCTGTAGGACAACAAACTGGTGATGGGAACCCCTCTCCATTCTTGAAAATCCAGTTTTAAGAGGCATTCCACACTGGAAGGAAATACTTTGAACATGTATACTTACCCACAATCAGCAAATCCCAATTCTATAGTCAAAAGTGATGGGAAACCAGCTCAAAGTTTAGCTGACATTCAGAAAATTAGAGAAACGTTGTTCCTCCCTATTCAGTTAAATGAGGGGAAGCAGTCTGTTCTCACCCAAGTGTGCTTGAACAACGGAAAGAGCTACAACAGCGAAGCCATGTTCAGAAAACTCCCAAAAGATCCAACCATTCCCACATTTAAATTGATCGGTAAGTGGGAAATGGACCTGGAAACTCCCAATTCCAAACATCTCCTGCCTAGCAGGTGTATGCTCAAAATTTCTATAGGTACTAAAAGCATAGGGCTAATTGTTCGGGTTGTGCAAGATGTCGCTGCTGCATTCTATTTAGGCAGTGACATTCTCAATCGGTTTGCAATTAATTTGGACCTTATTAATTACAAGGCCTGGTCCCGACAAGGGGACAAACCCATGGGCTTTGATGATTCTGAAAAAGCATTTTGGTCAGCACAATTGCTGCCATATGCAGTTAAAGTTCAAATTGGAGAGGGGATCACCATCCCAGGACGGACCTGACAATTCCCACTTGAAAACAATATTAAAAGAGGACAGAAGATGCAAAATCCTGACACCTATGTACATCTCAATGTCCATCTCCAACAGCAGGGGTTGGGGTTACACCCAACACCATTAGTCAGTATAGAACACAACACTATTCCAATTTTGATGGATAACAGCAACCCTAGAAGTATCACTCTGGGCGCAGGCACCATTATTGAATGGTGGTTGATGACTGACAGTTTTCCATGGATCTAGGAAATTAACTGATAGGACCAACGCCCAATGACTGTTATTATAATGACAATGACATACTACCAGACAGGATCGTCACCAAGCAAGGGGGGCATTTCCTGGTGTACTCTTCCTGCCCTTACGGGGAGGAAGAGGTGACCTGTGACATCAGGCAGGATGAGGTGGTATTCCAGGTCCACAATGACTGCCTCTCCTACCTGAAACCCTCTGTCCAGGTCAATACTCTAACCAGAGATCTCTCCACACAATTGGAGGAGGCTGCTGAGATAGCAAAACTCAAAGTCTTTCCAGGCTTCAGGCAAATGGTTGAAGAGCGGGTCAACCTCACTGATGCCTGTGAGACTGAGGAGCAAAAGGAAAAGTTGAAACATGTGTTCTTAGATTTCCAAGATATCTTTGCTGTGGACTCGTATGACTGTGGTCGCACCGAGATCCATACTACAACAATTCCCACGGACCATGGAATGACTCCATTATTTGTGAAGCAATATCACTTGCCTCTTGCATCTATGGAGTCCCTTTTTTTATGGTGCTTCAGGCGTCATAAAATAATCAACAACAATTGGACCAACGGAACAGGGAATACCCACTCAACACATCTATCTATTTATACATACCAATAAATACTCAATTGTCAGTTATAAAAACTTTTATTTTCATATCGAAATTCATGTAAAATACTAATAAAACATTTAAACGAACAGATGTCTCCCCATTTCACTCATACTGATTCACTCCTACCATTCATTCCACTTTTTGCTTCTTTTTCTACCAAATCACTGGCATATATATCTTTATGGCCTCCTATTGGTCAGCCTCAGATTCTACTAATACAATTAAAAAAGTTCTCCATCCAATCGTCTGATGGTTCTGTCTATATGCTCCTAATCACATAGACCTACGTCTACACGTGTTTCGGTTGTATTTTCGGGACGTCAACTTCCGTCGCCCCTTGGTTTTTGCAACCTTCTTCAGGACAAAATGTGGGGAGTTTCCTTATTCCCATAAGCACCAAGTAGGGTGAGTAACACCACCTAAAACATAATACAACATATCAGAAAACACTAAAATGACTCAATTGTTGATATCTACAACCATTGGCTATTCCCTCTTATTTGTTACCGCAGTCAATGTGAAAAACGATTCTAAACAGTAATCATTATATCAATGTGTATGAGTGATCATTTTTAACACCCATTTCCCATTGCTTTCTGCATTAATCCTGTTTCCATCTCTGCATAGTGGTCACCTCCATCTGCCCACACCCAGGATGCAAACAAACATGCATAGTCGTTGCTTAAGTAATGTACTTACTCGAATTTCTAGTTTTTTTGCAGAACATAAAAGCTATTTCTTCAAGAGAAGTTCTTCAAAACGCAATCCCAGGGGAACCGGTGGTTCAGATTACCTCCTAGAGAATGGGGGACTCCTTTTAGTAAAAGGTTTAAAAAACAGGGGGATCTATTTAAGGGGGAGCTGTCATGATACTTACATCCGTATCTGGTCTACATATAATAATTTCTTATTTTCAACCTGCAGCCATTTTGTTCAGCCGTGGTGGATTATTTTAGAAAGGATCTGTAAACAGATTAGGGGACAGGCTGAGAGTTAGGCATCCAAACTCGCATCATTCACAATAATTCTCCTCCTCTGTTCTTATAACTTTCCTCTCCCATATTGCCATTGATGGTTTCACCCTATTCATTCTAACGGTCACAATACTCTCTGTTCCTCGTGCATGATTGTTTCCGTCTTCATATACACCCCGTAGTACAGAAATTGTTATTATAATGCATCGTATCTACTAATCAATGTATGACATATTTAGCACTTACCCCTATTACTAGAAACCTTGGGTCTATTCTATTTCTTGTTTCCTTCCCATTAGATTCCCCTTGTTGTCTTCCGGATATTAATCTGCCCTCTCCCGCTTACCTTGTTTTTCTTTTACTTTTCAGAGCGCCGTCTGCATGCCGTCTCGTATTCATCTTCCGGCGCTTTTCCCATCCGTGCGTCACGTCCTTATTTAAGCTCACGCGTGCATCGAGAGCAAAAGAGGACTGCCTCAAATGCTGCCGATTCATAAGCATAATGAAAGGACTATCGGCCCTGTGCTGTTCTAGCTTGAATAATTCCCACAGTAAACAGGCAAAATATGCTTTTTCGGGTTCAGGGCACAGTTCAAGACTATAAGTCTTGAACTGTGCCCTGAACCAGAAAAAGTTTCAGGACATCCATATATTCAGATTGAAAGATATATTACTCCTTATCCATCACGATACTGTACCGAACACTCTGTAAACCAAGTAGGCCGATATATATGAACTACGGCCAAAGAAAAGTCTCCCGAACAATACTCACCCTCTACTGGTGTCCCATATTGGTGCACACAGCATAGAAAGGTCTGCAACGGGTACCGATACTTTGTTGGCTTTCATAGTGTTTAGGAGCTCTACTATTGGTACTCACACCTTAGTGGATTTCTCTGACTGGCACTTGGAGCATGTATGGGGGCTGCCATTCATACTCATACAGTGCCGGGGGTCTGATATCACAGCATTGAGGTGCTCATGTCCTAGTGTGCTTCTATCACTGGACATCCTACTACCAATGGATTTACTAATGGTGCATTGTGCACAGGGTATGTCTGACACTGCTCGATAATAGGAGAGTCTGACATTCATTAATATATTAATGGGTGCTCACACTGTTGGGTGCCCATGCCATACTGTGGGTCTTCTATTGGTACTTACATTGTGGACGGCGTGCTCTCGCTGGCTTGGTTCAGGTTGTATCGCCAGAAGCTCTTCCACAGGGTCTCCACCGGGGTGAATTGAAGGTTTATCATGACATCAACGATAGCCTGGAAGAAAGAAGGAGATCAGTGTGTCGAAGCCCACTCATGCAGCATGCCGAACATGGGCCTGGGGCCTGAAGAAAGGTCATGCTCCTTAAATAAATTCAATGTTATCGTAAGGGGATGTAATACCATGAGCAGACCCGGACAGAACGTAGACAGACATGCAGGAGAAGGTAGGTGGTGAAGGGTAATCAGGTCTGAAAAACCTGGCCAAACAAACAAACCAGGTTTGAGGAACAATTTCAGACTACAACCTTACCTTATCTCCTGGAAAACCTGCAAAAAAACATTAGACTGACCTAAAGGATGAACAAATCTTCGCTAGTATGAAATTTGCTGTGGGTCGTGGGGGGCATTGCTCGATGATTAGATGCTCAAGGGCTGTTTAAGAAATGTTACCTTTTGGTGCTTCAGGTATTCTTACACTAGGAGTCATCCTGACCTATAAATACAGCTGAAGATGTCCAACTGTCCATTCACAGTGTTTGCACGAAGTACTAATGCACTTTCAATGCATAACAATTAGAAGAACACAGTGTTAGCATTATAAAGGAGGGAAAGCTACGAACTAAGTGTCTGAATCAGTGTGAAGGTAATATTTCCTTATTGTTATGTCCTGCACTCTCCCTCCTTCACAGATTGCTTGGACAGAAGCACAACAGAAATAATAAGGAGAAGGTGACAACATATGCCAACAGTCTTGACACAAAAACGTTATAGAGCACCTTCTGGACGAGATGTCCAGTGAGTAATGCTTACAAAGGGCATGGTGTGTAGTCCACATTGCCATACTACATATCTCCGAAGTGCCCATTTGGCGTGGAAAAAATGTCAACAGACTTCCTATCCCCCCTGTCGGGAATTGTGCATGCCCGAAATCACAAATGAAGGGATGCAGGGGACAGTGAGATCAGGGGTGGAGGTAATCATGGTGGGGGTGGTGGAGATTTGCAAAGCAATTGTGCAGGGACCGAAGCATGACTGGAGGCTGAAACTGGGATGGCTGCAGCATTAGAGGAGGTTTCTGGGTTAAGGGTGGACAAATCGAGGGAATTCTTCCTTATAGCCAAGGGGAGCCTACCCCTTTGAGGCTAGGGAGGTGAGCCTGCTTGTTAAGACACACCATAGGGGTCTGGACAAGGACTCCCATTCCTGTGCGAAACTCCCAAAGGCATTCCCCAAGGTGAAGATAAAACCTACTGTTAAAAACAAGAAAGACAATCTATCTCTTTAAAAGGAGACCTTCATTTAACTGAGATGAGAAGGCTACAGAGAGAGGACATGCAGAGACAAGAGGAGGCACAGAGACACATACGCAAGCAGGGAAAGCTCCCTGACGGCACCACATCTGAGAAGGGCTTAGCCGCAGAGAGCCGGGGAGACGGCAACTTTCAGAGTGTCTCTGAAAGTAAGAGCAAAAGGCTGGGAGCCGAAACCGAGGAGAAAGAAACCTGCATTCCGGTGGTGGCGTGACCACGCCGACTTCGTGATGGGCCGTCTGTCCGTCCAAATATGCGGAAACCACTACCCAGAAAAGCTAGCGAAGCCTCCGCTTACCTGCAATGTTACCGGTTTGCACAGTAAGAGAGAACCGGGAGAAGAGGAGAAACCAAAGAGAACCAGAGTGAGCAGAGGCCCCGGAAACGTTCTCATGCAGATTCCAAAGTTACAGGGGTGAAAGGGAGTCCTGGGGAATCGCTACGCAACAAGAGACACTCGTCTCAGTAAAATAGACAAGACAGTAAAGTTGATGAAGTCACACTGTAATAATCTGAGAATGAAAATCCTGATAAAAGTTGGAAAAGAGCATATTAAGAGTTGGACACAAATCCACTGTGAAGAGGAGGAAGTAACAGATATTTTAAGACCTGAACAATGGGTCAAATCTGAGAGAAAGAATATCTTAAACAGAGAAAGAGAACTCTATGAAGTGACAAGTGAATCTCATAAGGGGACCGATACACTAGACAAGCCAAACCAGGAAAAGGGGAACATTTGGTATCCAAAAAGTACACCCCATAATACAACAATACCAACGATATGTCAGTGTGAAGCAAAGTGTAAGAGAGAGAGGTAAAAAGGAATCCTGGAAGAAAATCCCTAAAGCGGACAGAAAACCCAAAGAGCTTGTGAAAGAGCTACAATAACTGATACAAAAGGTGACAAGAGACCAATTAATAAGAAGTCTGAAGAAAAGGAGAGACCTTGCAAAAAAGGCAATAAGGAGAAGGGAGACTTTCTCCTGACCTTATTTTTGAAGAATAGTGGCAGGGTCAGTTAGAACTCGTTCTCTATCCCTCAGGGGCATATGAGAGGGGAGGGTAATCACTCAAATGTAATAAAGCAAAGAAGGCCAAAACTGCTGCACAATAGGCACAAGTTACAAAATCCTGCACAATTTATTCCGACTTTTAATATTCCATTTTTTTTGTATCTCCCCCACTGTTGTTCTGCCTTTCATGTACAATTCCATTAGTCATCTATACAATGTTTGACTTGAATCAGATTTACCTGATTCAACGATTTTAAAATGCAGTCTGTGTTTATTCTTGCATCTCTTGTCTAAGTGTACATCATTTTAATCTAAAACACAGTTGATGATAGGCAAGGTTGTTCCTTACCCCCAAATGTTCATAATCCTCTGAGATGTTTCTCTTCATAAAAACCTCTATGGATGGTATTTGGCTCAAAGGATAGTGGTAGATTGTATATGGATGTGGCTCGTAGGGACCGAACAGCAACTTGTGATTATCAGACAAGGCTCATCATTCAAAGTCACTTGAAGTATATTCCCGCAAACAGGATTTAGCGGCAAGATAACGTTTTGGGAATGCAAGGCTTGCTGTAGTTGTAAAGTACTTGAGATTAATTAATCTGAGGTACTCAAGGGGTGATGGCAAACCTTAGGCAAATAAATATTTATGATTCTTGGTTGGAAATGCTTTAAGGTTATGTAAGTCTTGTGAAAAATGAAAGATGTGCCAAGCCCAGTGTTAATTATGTAATAAAGGACCACATTATACAAACCTTTTATCACACGCATGTTTATCACACGCATGTTTATCACACGCATGTTTATCACACGCATGTTTGGAAAATATGAAGCTCCACGTTCTCACATTTTTAAAACGTTTGATATTTTATTCAGAGTTTCCAGGAACACTCACTGCTGCTATTGGTCCCATTTTGAAAGGGTGTGTACCAAATTAAACAAAATGATAACCTAATAATATGTATGTTTGTTGTAGGCTTTGACACCATGCATTGCTCAGTAAGACACAAAGGGCAGCATTACGAGTTTGACAGTAATTTGTTGGTAAAACCGCTGAATTAGCACCACAATGTAGCACTGTTACACGTGCCATGGATGTACCATGGAAATAAAAGTGGTGGTAGGGTGGTGCTAATCCCCGCTTTTGTGTTCATTAGGACTCCATTAGCATTTTTGCAGAATTACCATAAGCAGCAATTCGGCTAATTTACAGCCTTAAAGTGAAGGATGTACTCCCTGCATGATTCGGAAGGAAAATCCTCCACTTTGAGGTGAACTCGCAAATTATAGGCCCGGTAAAAACAGTGCTTTTTCTGTAACTGTCAAAATAAGTGGCACTCGGCGAAGCTTGAAAAGAGGCCCATTGTTTTTCAGGACTACAAGATATACTGGAAGTGATCATTAAAAATGAACATTGGACAATATTTAAAAGAGCAAAAGGTCAATGTTACTACATCTTAATTAAGTTATTTTTTATTAGCTTTGTTTGCTGGTAATGCACACCATTTTGTCTCTCAAAAAGTACTTACTTCATAGATTTGGTTGTGCTCAGATTAAAATCAATAATCTGTTTCTTCCATAAGCACCAACGCAAAGCAAAACCCACACATGTGTTACAATATGCTCAAACCTTAATAAATGATTATGTTCCTTCACAAGGTCTCTCAGAGATCAGCCTCCCACACAAAGGCTATCCACATCCCTACATTCCTGCAGAATACTCACAGTGACATTGTATGTCGTACCTTGATAGATGTCTCTGTTTTTACTGCTCCTACGCTTAAACAAAAACACACATAGCCCCCCTTTCTCTTCAAGATATATGAGATTGTTCAATGGTTTCACTGCTAAGAGCAATGCATTGGGCACCCCTAGCAAATCCACCCTTGACAACCTGCAACCTGAACTCTCACCCGAAGAGAGAGAGAGAGAGGGGGGAGAGGAGAGAGAGAGAGAGATATATATATATGGTGCATGGTGCATCTTGTCCACCATGCTTTACAAATAAAGGACGTTTGATGGAGATCCTTTTTTGACGTGTCTGGATGATTTTTATGATCGAGGAAGAGTGCCGTCCAGGAAGCGATATTCCGCTTTCTTTTTCTTCTTTTTTTGTTTTTTTATATATATATATATATGAAGGGAAAGGGAGCTGGATAGGCACATGATTCGCTGCACACAACACATACTAATTTTTTGGCACTGCTGACGTTTGGATACCAAATATGCAAGTTAAGTAGTGGGTTTAACCATGCAACTTCTTAATAAACGACAGACTCAAGTTTTGGGATGATAACGTATTCCAAGCATTTACCCCACTAGAATGATTTGAAAATTATGCACACTCCACAGGCAGAATAATGCCTCCATTTACAGAGTAGTATTTCTCTGCAAAATGGTGTATGCAGAGAAAATTGATTATTGTTTTTTTCTTCTTTTCCTTTCACTTTCTGCCCTAATATTAAACCTTACACATTCTGTTGGACAGGGTCTGACTTTGTCGATTAAGTGAATTACGCTCTAATGAAGAAATTGTCAAACAACTACAAATAGCTATTTTTTATTTCCACTGCAAATTGTTTGAATAGCACTTGGAGCACTGATTGGCAGACCCTTTGGTCAAATTCCATGCAAATATTGCATTTTAAAGCAAGTGGGTCATTAACATTCATAAAAACTGCGCCCTCTCCAGTGCACTAAATCATCAAACTGGCCCACATCATCCCACAAAGATGTCAACTACTAACACAAGTTCCCTGCCTTTTCAGCTTTTTTTCTATAAGTCATTCTATGAAAATGTTAATCCTTTCTTTAGCACCTCTTTTGATAGTTTGCTCCGCATCACTAATATTTTCACAAACCTTAAACGGTACTTATTTAATTCTAATTCCACAAATGTCAAGTTGGTCATTTTCTTTTGGGTCTGTTTTTTGACTGATCAGTTTAGTCAAACTTGGATGATGTCTACTGCCCTTTATTGAAACTATGGGGTCGATTCATGGAAATAATGTGCGCCGAAAATTCCTGCGCAGAGGTGCCAAAACGTGCGAATCGCAGTAAAAGTGCGAAAATCGCAGTGCAAGTGCGAAAATCGCAGGGAAACCAGCGCACATCGATTCATGGAAGTCTGTGCGCGAGAAAAACATTGGATGTGCGCTAAAAATGTGCGCCGCGCATGCCGGCGCACAGGTCATCCAACAGCGTGCGCCACGGCCACTGCGAAATCGCACATAGCGCGGCGCACATCACAAAAGTAGGCGGAACACGGGGCATAACACTCGGAATGGGGAACAACGCGTGAAAATATGGGCGTCACGGGGGAAGTACAGGAGGCAAGTGCGCGGAACGCCCACATGCTAGCCTACAACCCGTATTCATGGAATCGAATAGGGCATACCAGCGCACGGTCAAAGACGCGCACAGGGCCAAACAAGTACGCCACAAGAAAGCAGGCGGTAGCACCCCTGCGACTGAAAAAAATGTGCGCCAAAATGTGCGCTAACAAAAAGCACCCATATACAGCCATGATGAATGGGCCATACAGTGGCCCTCCAGGACAAATGAGGTGCAAATGGGTAACGACAAACACGGACACCCGCTGTGTGAAAAATAGCGTGTGTGTGTGTTCCTGGGTGCGCGGGAAGTTCCAGACGTGATTGTCCTGGGTACGTGTACTTCGGGGTGCGTGGGAACTTCCACACGCGATTAGCCTGGGTACGTGTACTACGGGGTGCGCGGGAAGTTCCACACGCGATTGGCCTGGGTATGTGTACTTCGGGTGCGCGGGAAGTTCCACACGGGATTGGCCTGGGTACGTGTACTACGGGGTGCGCGGGAAGTTCCACACGCGATTGGCCTGGGTACGTGTACTTAGGGGTGCGCGGGAAGTTCCACACGCGATTGGCCTGGGTATGTGTACTTCGGGGTGCGCAGGAAGTTCCACATGCGATTGGCTTGGGTACGTGTACTTCGGGGTGCGCGGGAAGTTCCACACGCAATTGGCCTAGGTACGTGTATTTCGGGGTGTGCGTGAACTTCCACAAGCGACTGGGCCTGTGAGAGTGGGGTACGTGTATTCCAGGGGTGGGCGGGAATATTTTCTCGCGACTGGGCCTGGGAGAGCGTGCTACATGTATTCCTGGGGAGGGCGGGAAGATTCACACGTTCGCCTATGACGCGCCGAAAAATAAATGGTCCAATCCTGAAACACGTACGCCAGCATGAAGCAGGCGTACGTCGACCCGCGCAGCATAAAAGTGCGCACAAACAACAAACTAGCTCAGACGCCAGGATGAATATACCGTTCCTAGCAGCAGTGGCCGTGGGTTACCAAAGGAGGAGGAGGAGGATAGTGAGGGCCAGAATTTTCACTCCCAGAACCAGCCTTTTTGGGATGCCTGATGACCAGGTGTATGGGAGGTACAGGTTTCCACCACACATAATACTGGACCTGGTCAGTGAGTGGGAGGATGACCTGACATCACCCACCCTGTGCTCCCAAGCACTCAGCCCCCTGGAGAAGGTCCTCAATGTACTGCACTTCTTGACCACAGGATCATTTCAGCGGACAAGTGACATAGTGGGTGGGGTGTCACAGGCCACGCAGTCACGCTGCCTACACCAGGTCTTGAACATCATCACTGCACGCCCATCAGTCCGTAGGCACATATACCTGCCCAGGACACCTGCAGAAACGCAGGCTGCCACCCTCGATTTCTACGGTGTGGCACAATTCCCAAAAGTGCTAGGTGCCATTGACTGCACCCATGTGGCACTACGTCCCCCCAGGGCATCTGAGCACATCTATAGGAACCGCAAGCACTGGCATTCCATCAACGTGCAGGTAGTATGTAATGCCAAGGGAATCATCACCTCAGTATATGCCAAGTATCCAGGGTCCACCACGACAGCTTCATTTACCGAATGTCTACCCTAAGCCGGGAAATAGAAGCTGGGCGGCATGGCGATACATGGCTGCTTGGTGAGTATGAATGCCACTACACATGCATGCATGTCAGATGCAGAGTTATGTCACTACCCCACTAATGATACCCATCACCTCCTCACCAGGGGACAGTGCCTACCCTCTGAGCACCCACATGATGACGCCAATTCGGAACCCCATCATGCCTCCAGAGGTAAGATACAACACAGCCCATATTGCAACCCGGAGCATAGTGGAGCGCAAATTCTGAGTGCTCAAGTCACGCTTTCGCTCCCTTGACCGTTCTGGCGGGCAGCTGTTATATGCGCCCCCAGTAGTGTGCAGGATCATAGTAGCAGCATGTGTCCTGCACAATGTTGCAACACGCCGGGGCCTGGCTGTGGACATGGCGGTGCCCCCACATCCCCAACCACATGCACGCCCGCTGCGCATGGGAGGGGAGAGGGCACGGGGTGAGGCAGCCCGTACGCAGATGGTGGCTAATTACTTCACATAGAAATCACACCACTGTGGAGTGCACACAGCCCTGGCACATACCACCTGATAAGCAATGATGACTCGACCTGACCATTGAGACGAACAAAGGGACAGTCAACTGTCAGAACCATAGCAGCCTGAGATTGTTCATGTGGAAGTGTCACAATGTGTGCATCCCTACTTACACAAACACCACCAATGCAGTGTCATCAAAAGACACTTCCATGCTCCAGAAATGAATACCCACTCGCAAAATACTACATGAAAACAGTGCCATGTCACCCAACACCTCCCCGGCACAGCCACACAACACACCATGGCATGTCATGCAATGTGAGAGGAAACAAATTAATCCCCACAACATGCCCCAAGTGTCACCAGCTACAGTGTCCCTAATGGAAACATGTCCACACATGAAATGTTCACAGTAATGCAGGACCTACAACACACATTACCAAATACTTACCAAGAATACCAATCACCTACACAACCTCCAACCTACCTTAAACATGACATTACAGACTTAAACATTTGCTAGCCTCACTACCTGATGATGCCAGCCCTCCGAACACTTCCAAGTATACAGTGTTAGTGCCACGCAAGAGTGTAGGTGCACTGCTTACAACATGGACTCCAGTTCCAAGGTGGACCGCATTGTGAAGACATGAGGAATGGACCTGCAAATTCGGAGGATGAGATGGATGCAGAGGCACATATCAATACCATGCAGTGTACAATACAACAACAATATGCACTATGAATGTATACACAGTATTGACTACAGGCTGCCCACACAGCTCATGGGAGTCCAATGTCACTTGGGCACACCCTTTGCAAGACCATGGAAACGGGAAGCAGGAGGGGTGTGTGTCACAAAAACCCAAGCATCTGAACCAAATTCATGACAAGCCTGCATGTGCCCAGCCACAATGCAGTTTATGCCCACGGGAGCCACACAAGGCAACACACTGTACCAAAAAAATAAATGAATAAATAAAAAAATAAAAAATTGCCATTAATGGGCCCGGGGGGGGGGGGGGTGGGGGAGGCCACCCAGGAGGTCCGAAGACAGGATGCACACCAAAACCCACCTGTGTGGATCTTGCGATAAAAAAACACCTCCATGGGCTCATGGCCTACACGGCTACCCTATTGTGGGAGTATCACTGCTGTCGCTCTCCTCACCCTGTGCAGCTGCATCAGGAGGTGGTGGCACTATGGGTGGCAGCCCACGCAAAGCCCTAGTCTGTTCCTCCAAGGCTGCAAGCATGCGGGTGTGGTAGGTCTCGTTCTGGAGGATAAGTGTGCGGAGGTCCCCATGCAACAACTCACGGGATGCCCGGACCTCCGCCCTAGTTGCCTGCATCTTAGCTGAGAGCATACGTGTGAGACGCTCCAGCTGCTGTTCTGTCCTTCTGTTTGTTGAAGCCCCAAGCTCAACAATGGTCGTCCTGAGGTGAAGGAGTTCCACCCTCAGGGCTTCCCTGTGGCCCTGGGACTCTATGGAAATGGCTTCCTGCAGAGTCGCCAGTGCCGCCCGCCTGTCCCTGTCTGACACCAACATGTCCTCCCTGCGTGACTGGCAGATGGAGTTGGTTGCCTGCTGTAGTCGCTCCATCAGCCTTTCGGGGGGGACAATGGAAGTGGCCACCCTATCCATGGCCCGAGCCATCATCTCTGATGATGCTGCCTGTTGGGTTGCCATACCGTATATGGATTGCTCCCATGCGGTATTGCAAGGTGGCTGCCGGCCACCACGTCGGCGGACACCACACCTGTCTGGAGCAAGGCGAACTGCGTCTTGCTGTGCCGGCACTGCCTGAGGCTGCAGGACTGCATTCCCCCTCTGATCTGCTGGCCCAGGAACAGGATCAGATGTCGCGGAGTGTGACCCTGCATCCGTAACCACCAAAGGCGTACCTGCCAGGGTTCTAACCCTGGTGCAGGTGGGTCGGACAAAACAGAATCCCTCCCAGGAACACTCACCTGCGGCGGCACATAGGTCTCATCATCCGAATCGACACCTGAATACAGCTTGGGGGAGGTGCAGCCACAGACACCCCTTGAGAGCATGACCTGCAGCAGTTGTGGGTTCTCACCCACAACCACACCACGTCCCTCACTGGTGGTCGGTCGGCCCTCAGACCCCTCCTGGGTATGCACCATCTCCACAAACCCAGCAGTATGAAGTGCGTCATCCCCTGCAAAGACATAAAAGAAAACAATTGGAAACAGGCATTAGCACTATGGCACACAATTAGGGCCGAGAGGCTACAGAAACAGTACTTGATTGACACATGTCCCACATGACTAAAACTCTCCCATGCATGCACCGTCACTGCGTGTGAAGGGGAGGCAGATGGCACACATTGATGACACCAAGAAGGAAGATGAACACATTTGCTGCATGCTGCCTAGAAGTGAGATCACACATTGGCCAGTGATTGGCAGGTCAAATACACATGCCATCACACAGATGGCATGTACCCTAGTCATGAAGCGAAGAGGGAGAGGAGGTCACCAATTGTTCATTCAGTCCAGTTTGCCAATGTAATTGATTTTTTCATTGAAATGGTTCAAATGTTTAACCTGCAGCTGCCAGTCCAAAATGGTCCTATAGCACAGGGACACGTCTAAACAAATCATGTCTAGGAAACTAAGCCAGTCCACTGTACCATAGCCATGTCAGACATGTGACAATAGGACTGAGAAATCTCGAGTAAAAGTGGTGGTATGCAAACAATCTGCCTGATTAAACAGAGGTAAAAAAGCAACAATGTTGTGGCAAGATGACACTCCAAGGGCAACTGGTGTGGTGTTGGGCTGGATGTCTAATGTTGGCAGAAGGAATGCTGCTATACCCAAATGCTGGTGCGCAAAATGTATAGGAAGAGGCACATGGGTGACCCAAACCACTCAGGCACACACAGCCTCACCTGGCACCCAAACAGAAGCCCTCCCACACACACCTTCACACACACCTTGCACATGGATGACACACACATGCATGTGCACTCACTGGACAATGCCTCGTAATCTGCCAGTTCTCCCACACCTTGGATCTGCTCCTCCGTGACGTAGGTCCCAGCAACCTGCTCATGTGGAGTGAGTTCTATGTCGTCTGCTGGAGACCCACCTCCAGTCACTAGAGTTGCGGCATGACTTGAGGCCAGCTTATTCTTTGCCCTGCGCTTCAGGTCATTCCAGCGCTTGTAGCATTCAGTAGCTGTGTGCCTCATGATTCCAAGGGCACTTATGATGTCCGCAATGGTCTGACAGTGTGCCTGACGTTGTGCAGGTGTGGTCTTGGATCCTGCAACAATCACCATTTCGTGGTCATGTGCGGACACATACTCTACAAGTGCATTCAGTTCAGCCTCATTGAAGCTTCCTTGACGGGCCGGACTGTGTAGCCGTGTCTGGGGCATCAGCCTCTACTGGACAAGCACTCTTCCTCTTCCGCTTGGAAGGTGGTGGGGATCCTGAGTGTCCTACGCCGCTCTGGACACTAGGGGCAGGAGCCCTGGTGGACTCTGTACTAGGAGTATGGGATTGCACACTCAGCATTGGAGTTGGTGCAGGCATTAGCTCAAGTATGATGGTGTCAGGGGGAATGTCAGCATGATGGACTTGGACCGACACTGTCCTGGCTGGGTGTGTGAGAGGTGGGGTGGATGGAGCCGCAGCTGCCCCTGCAGCCTCCCCAGCCTGCCTACGCGGGGCAGCAGATGACCTAGCTGCCCCTGATCCACGTGGCCTGATGACACCAACGTTCACCGGCGCATGTGGCCTAGACCTGCTGACCTGGAAGTCAGCCATGGAGTCACCCTGTGCCAGGTCTGGTTCCACAGTGGGCTGGTCCAACAAGGGCTGAGCATGGATGGTGTCAGCCACGTTAACCTCAACCAGGAGGTGGGGCATGGGTGTCCCTGACTGCTCCTCCACACATGGGGGGCTAGGGGCACCCTGCAAGTCACGGCTACGTCCCCTACCGGATCCACCACGGCCACCACTTGGGGCTCGGCCACCTTTGCCACCCTTACGGCTTGTTTGCCTCCCAGCCATGGCACTGATGTTATTGTGCATATGGGAGTCGATGTGAACTATTGTCCTGGGCAACTGGGGGTCAAGGGGTTGGGTACCAGATGGTAATCGTACCCTAGTGCTCTAGCAAGGCTGTATGTCACCCCTGGGGAAAGATGACGGGTCACGCAATGCACAGGCACCCCAAGAAAGGGAAGTACGGTGCACGCAACCCCTCCTAGACCACGTGCGTGGAAAAATGAACCTGCACTACGCTGTGGCACCCAGAAACACAAGAATGAATGTATGTGTGTCACACGCAGCCTAGAATGACCTCTGAAGGGGTACGCGACACACGGGGCAAGCACAGATGTTAAATATGTGCGCGACTCACCGTCTGCCAGGAACAAAAGCGTGAACAATATGCGCGTTGGCAACACCCCCGCCAAAAGAAGAATTGTACGCTGTCTGAGGAGACAGGACAACAGTAGAAGGGAACGCTGTTTGAGGAAACAGGCCCAGGAAAAAGAGGAAAAGAGAAAAAGCTGTCAGAGGTAACAGGGAGTACGAACTGGAAACGCTGTGAAGTAAATCGCATGTGATCCGACAAGAAGTACAGATTTCACCCACTCGCTCTCCACGAAAAGTACGTACAAGGAAATGGCGTTCTACACGTACCTTTTATACACACGTCACAGACGCGCACACGCGATGAGGCCATTTCCACCAATTACACGCTTTGACACTCGGACATGTATCTCTTTTTTTTTACACGCGCCTTTCTCTACGGCCCTGCGCATGACGTCACAGCTGCGCATGGTGGCCTTTGTGCCAATGAAATCGCATATGCGAGCACACGTGGTAAGACTGCACATCCGAGTGTCATCGCGTGTAATCGGAGGGAAGTGAGCGTGCACGCGATTGGCCTGGGTAGTGTATTTCTGGGGTGCGCAGGAAGTTTCACACGCGATTGGTGGAAATCCACGTGTGCTCTGTCATCACGTGTAATGAGGGAAACACCCGCGCACGTCACGTCACAGATGCGCTTACGCGCTAAGGGCCTTTGGTTCAATGAAATCGCATATGCGTGCTGACGTGCATACGCGCTAAGGGCCTTTCCTCGATTTACACGCAGACGTGCAGGATTTTCACGTGCAAAATCACTCCGTATGAAGCTGGCCACGTGAAAGAACACGGAAGGCCACGCTCCTGCCCACAAGGCCGAATTACTGCCCCCCAGAGCCCCGAGCACGCTCCCACCTGCAATCTGCTGCTGCCTGACTGCCTGCTGCCCACGTGCCCTGCCATTTGCTGCCTGCACATCAGCCAGGGGTGCTGTTGCTGTGACCACCCCTGCTGGAACCGAAGACTCCCGACTGGGATACCATCGCTCCACAGCCCAGCCCCAGGACCCAGTTGCCCACCCACTCCTGCCTCTGGGGTTGTCATGTCGGGCACTGCAACATCTGGCACCACTGACAACCCCCGGCCAGAGAGGCAGAGGGGCACCAGCTTCAGTGCCAGGGAAGTTGGTGTCCTGGTGGAGCAAGTCCTGGGGCAGTATGATGCCCTCTACGGAAGTGTGCACGCTGACAAGGAAGTACGGACTCGGATCTGGACGGACATTGTGACTGCCATCAACACGGAGGGGGTGGCAGTCCGCGACTTCCAACATGTCAAGAAGCGCTGGGAGGACTTCAGGTCCAGGACCCTGAACAAGGCCCGGCGCCTCTTGAAGGCAGCGGATGCTAAGGGGCGCCGGGGCCACGTGTCGGAAGATCAGATGAGGGTCCTGGAACGCATATCCCCAGAGCTCCACGTCCAGGTCCTTGAGAGGCAGACCTGTCTGGAGTCGAGCGGTAAGTGTACATGCATCATGATTGTAAGCTGTGCGTGTGGTGATGTGCCAGTAGTGTGCCGGTTGCATATATGTTTGTATGTGGCCGAGTATGGGTGGGGGTGTACAGGGCCGTGCGGCTAACACATGCGAGGGCTGTCATGTGTGAGACATGGATGGTGCTTGTGTGTGTAGGCTTGCATGCCAAATGCAGTTGCGTGGGCACACATGTTTGGATGACTGTGTATGTAAGTGGGCATGGTCGTGATGTCACGCATGTATGTTGTTTTCAGCAGCATGTATCAGCACTGTGTACATGTGCATGTGTGTGTATTTGACAAGGGTGCAACAGTGATGCAACATGGATGCATGTGACAGCGGGATGTGGAAGCCTGATTGGCAGATGTGAAATGGATGCCCATCGGAACACTGCGACAGTTGGTTGAGGTGTACACATGCATGCAAGTGTGGTGGTGTGCGTGCATGTGTAGTGCACTCCCTGTGTTGCATGTGATGTCTGGCTCACCTTTGCCTGCTCATGCTGTTGTATGTGTATGGATGGTGCTGGCAGTTGCGATGTGGCTGTGGTATGGCTCATGTGTGCAAGTTGAAATGACATGTGTGTTGCCGATTGTGATGCCATGTCTGAGGTTTTCCAATGCCACTCATGTGCAACTGTCATGTGTGTATGTGTCCATTGTACAGTGCCCTGATGCCTGTGTTTCATTTTTCCCTGTCTGCAGCGTCAACTGATGAAGAGGGCGGAGAAGGTGCTGTGGAGCATAGCGGCGGGGATCGCACCGCCAGCCGGAGACGCAAGGCCCGGCTCCCCTCCCAGGTTGTGATCTCGTCGGGGAGTGAGGAGTCCGGTGCCACGTCCCAGGCCGCAGCTGCCGGGGGGAGGTCCAAGAGGCGGAGGTCAGAGTTGGACTCCTCGGCAGCAGAAGGGGCAGCTGGGACCCCACAGGGCCCAACGGGAAAGATGGCACGGAGTCATCCAGGTTGGTGGGGGGTTTGGTTGAGGAGGAGGCTGTGCAAGCAACAGAGATGGGGTCTGGAGGTGGGGATTCCACTGGTGCTAGTGGTGCAGTGCAGGACCAGGGACAGTGGCAGCACAGGTCGCCGCGGAGGTGCCTGTGTGCAATCCTGTCCCTGATCCTGTCACTGCATCATCTTGCACCAGCAGGGATGCCTACGTCCAGACCCGTTTTCAGGCAGGGGATGAGCTCACGACAACTGGCCTTCCTCTGCCTGCGGTCCTGGCTATCCAGGTCCGGGTTGAGCCTGTCCTGACTGGTGTGGCGTTGCGAGGTGACCTGCAGTCTTTTCATGAGGTGACTGCACGTCATCTCGAATGGCTCATTGACCGCGTCGGCCTACTGGGTCAGGTCACCCAGGCAGGATTCCTCCGTTTGATGGGGCTTGCTCAGACCCCCTCCTCAACTGAATCCCCTATGTGCCAGTCGTCCTCCGTGCCATCTTCCCACCCATCAGTCACCTGGGTGCCCTGTGGAGCTGCCTCAGACGGTGCAGCCAGGCTGGTGGAGGAGGCATCCCTGCCACAGTCGGGAGTCGGACGTCCAGCAGGGGTGGCCACATCAACGACTGCACCCCAGCCAGCGGAGGATGTGCAGGCAACAGGAGGCAGTGCACGGGCAGAGGTGCAGCAGCAGCAGCAACGTGGTGGGAGCCATGATGGCTCGGGGCTTTCGACATCGGAGGGGAAGGCATCGGCCGGAGGGCAGGAGGACCCAGGACAGGAAGTGTCTTCCGTGTGGCAGCGGTTGGGCCACGCCATAGATGCGGAGCGGCAGCGGGCGGAAGAGGCACGGCTCACAATGGTCAGGGCAGAGAACTCCATGCGGAGGGCCCTGAGGCGTGCTGAGTGCCTCGAGGCAATCCGCAGGGAGTTTGTGGGGAACATGTGGACGGCCCTGCAGAAGCTCGGGGCCATGGAGGAGGAGCGCCTCCTGGACATTGAGCAGGAGTTCGATGATGACCTGGCCCGGAACATGCCGAAGTGAGCCGTCGGACTAGCCCACTGCCCTTGTAAATAGTTCTGTAGTTAGTGTTAGGTTTCCTTTGGTTTAGCATTTTTTTTGGACCTTTTGGATAATGGCCCACATTTTTGTATATAGTTTATTTTTTTAGGTAGTGTTATTAGATAGGTTTCATTTCTTCGGTTGGGATCATGGACCCTGTATTGTTTATCTGTATATAGTTGACTTTTGGATTTTCATTTTTTTAATGATTTCCCCATGAAGCAATGGTTTTCGATTTTAATTTTCCATTGGATTAACTTTTGTGAACTGTGACTTTGGACACCTTTCGTTTGCATTATGATTTGTGGTTTTGCATTATTTCACGTACCTGCTGGTTTATTTTTTAAAAATTTCAATTATTGTTTCTTTATTTTTGATTCAATTTATGTTGCGTTTAATACATATTTTTTCTTCAAACTTCAATGTGTAGTATCATCTCATTGGTTTCATGCATATCATGATATGGGTTTTGACATTCACTGACAACCATTGGGTGTATGTGAGGGACATGTGTTCATTTCCAAACTTGCAATTGTGGTTCTATAATGTTTTTGCCATTTCTAAGTGGGTGGATGCAATACTCGGGTGGGTGTTTGGCATTTGGAGGCTGACCATAAGGGCCAGGGATCTAGATTGTGGTGACATGTTGGCTGGGGGACATGAGTGGGGGCCTGGTGGAGGCTGCCCCTGCACTGCTGGGGGGTGGGGGTGATAGGGGACATGAGTGGGGGCCTGGTGGAGGCCGCCCCTGGTGGCTGGGGGATGGGGGTGATAGGGGACATGAGTGGGGGCCTGGTGGAGGCTGTCCCTGCACTGCTGGGGCGTGGGGGTTATAGGGGACATGAGTGGGGGCCTGGTGGAGGCTGCCCCTGCACTGCTGGCGGGTGGGGGTGATGGGAGACATGAGTGGGGGCCTGGTGGAGGCTGCCCCTGCACTGCTGGGGGTTGGGGGTGAAAGGGGACATGAGTGGGGGCCTGGTGGAGGCTGCCCCTGGTGGCTGGGGGGTGGGGGTGGTGGGAGACATGAGTGGGGGCCTGGTGGAGGCTGCCCCTGCACTGCTGGGGGGTGGGTGTGATGGGAGACATGAGTGAGGGCCTGGTGGAGGCTGCCCCTGCACTGCTGGGGGGTGGGGGTGATAGGGGACATGAGTGGGGGCCTGGTGGAGGCTGCCCCTGCACTGCTGGGGGCTGGGGGTGATAGGGGACATGAGTGGGTGCCTGGTGGAGGCTGCCCCTGGTGGCTGGGGGGTGGGGGTGATAGGGGACATGAGTGGGGGCCTGGTGGAGGCTGCCCCTGCACTGCTGGGGGGTGGGGGTGATGGGAGACATGAGTGGGGGCCTGGTGGAGGCTGCCCCTGGTGGCTGGGGGGTGGGGGTGCAGGGAGACATGAGTTGGACATGAGTGGGGCCTGGTGGAGGCTGCCCCTGGTGGCTGGGGGTGGTGGGAGACATGAGTGGGGGCCTGGTGGAGGCTGCCCCTGCACTGCTGGGGGGTGGGGATGATAGGGGACATGAGTGGGGGCCTGGCGGAGGCTGCCCCTGGTGGCTGGGGGGTGGGGTGATAGGGGACATGAGTGGGGGGCTGGTGGGGGCTGCCCCTGCACTGCTGGGGGGTGGGGGTGGTGGGAGACATGAGTGGGGGCCTGGTGGAGGCTGCCCCTGCACTGCTGGGGGATGGGGGTGATAAGGGACATGAGTGGGGGCCTGGTGGAGGCTGCCCCTGGAGGCTGGGGGGTGGGGGTGGTTGGAGACATGAGTGGGGGCCTGGTGGAGGCTGCCCCTGCACTGCTGGGGGGTGGGGGTGATGGGAGACATGAGTGGGGGCCTGGTGGAGGTTGCCCCTGCACTGCTGGGGGGTGGGGGTGCAGGGAGACATGAGTTGGACATGAGTGGGGGCCTGGTGGAGGCTGCCCCTGGTGGCTGGGGGTGGGGGTGGGGGTGGTGGGAGACATGAGTGGGGGCCTGGTGGAGGCTGCCCCTGCACTGCTGGGGGGTGGGGTGATAGGGGACATGAGTGGGGGCCTGGTGGAGGCTGCCCCTGGTGGCTGGGGGGTGGGGGTGGTGGGAGACATGAGTGGGGGCCTGGTGGAGGCTGCCCCTGCACTGCTGGGGGGTGCGGGTGATAGGGGACATGAGTGGGGGCCTGGTGGAGGCTGCCCCTGTTGGCTAGGTGGTGGGGGTGCAGGGAGACTTGAGTTGGACATGAGTGGGGGCCTGGTGGAGGCTGCACCTGGTGGCTGGGGGGTGGGGTGGTGGGAGACATGAGTGGGGGCCTGGTCGAGAATGCCCCTGCACTGCTGGGGGGTGGGGGTGATAGGGGACATGAGTGGGGCCTGGTGGAGGCTGCCCCTGGTGGCTGGGGGGTGGGGGTGGTGGGAGACATGAGTGGGGGCCTGGTGGAGGCTGCCCCTGCACTGCTGGGAGGTGGGAGTGATGGGAGACATGAGTGGGGGCCTGGTGGAGGCTGCCCCTGGTGGCTGGGGGTGGGGGTGCAGGGAGACATGAGTTGGACATGAGTGGGGGCCTGGTGGAGGCTGCCCCTGCACTGCTGGGGGGTGGGGTGATAGGGGACATGAGTGGGGGCCTGGTGGAGGCTGCCCCTGGTGGCTGGGGGGTGGGGGTGGTGGGAGACATGAGTGGGGGCCTGGTGGAGGCTGCCCCTGCACTGCTGGGGGGTGCGGGTGATAGGGGACATGAGTGGGGGCCTGGTGGAGGCTGCCCCTGTTGGCTAGGTGGTGGGGGTGCAGGGAGACTTGAGTTGGACATGAGTGGGGGCCTGGTGGAGGCTGCACCTGGTGGCTGGGGGGTGGGGGTGGTGGGAGACATGAGTGGGGGCCTGGTCGAGAATGCCCCTGCACTGCTGGGGGGTGGGGGTGATAGGGGACATGAGTGGGGCCTGGTGGAGGCTGCCCCTGGTGGCTGGGGGGTGGGGGTGGTGGGAGACATGAGTGGGGGCCTGGTGGAGGCTGCCCCTGCACTGCTGGGAGGTGGGAGTGATGGGAGACATGAGTGGGGGCCTGGTGGAGGCTGCCCCTGGTGGCTGGGGGTGGGGGTGCAGGGAGACATGAGTTGGACATGAGTGGGGGCCTGGTGGAGGCTGCCCCTGGTGGCTGGGGGTGGGGGTGGTGGGAGACATGAGTGGGGGCCTGGTGGAGGCTGCCCCTGCACTGCTGGGGGGTGGGGGTGATAGGGGACATGAGTGGGGGCCTGGTGGAGGCTGCCCCTGGAGGCTGGGGGGTGGGGGTGGTGGGAGACATGAGTGGGGGCCTGGTGGAGGCTGCCCCTGCACTGCTGGGGGGTGGGGGTGATGGGAGACATGAGTGGGGACCTGGTGGAGGCTGCCACTGCACTGCTGGGGCGTGGGGGTGCAGGAAGACATGAGTTGGACATGAGTGGGGGCCTGGTGGAGGCTGCCCCTGGTGGCTGGGGGGTGGGGTTGGTGGGAGACATGAGTGGGGGCCTGGTGGAGGCTGCCCCTGCACTGCTGGGGGGTGGGGGTGATAGGGGACATGAGAGGGGGCCTGGTGGAGGCTGCCCCTGGTGGCTGGGGGGTGGGAGTGGTGGGAGACATGAGTGGGGGCCTTGTTGAGGCTGCCCCTGCACTGCTGGGGGGTGCGGGTGATAGGGGACATGAGTGGGGGCCTGGTGGATGCTGCCCCTGGTGGCTGGGGGGTGGGGGTGCAGGGAGACATGAGTTGGACATGAGTGGGGGCCTGGTGGAGGCTGCCCCTGGTGGATGGAGGGTGGGGGTGGTGGGAGACATGAGTGGGGGCCTGGTGGAGGCTGCACCTGCAATGCTGGGGGTTGGGGGTGATAGGGGACATGAGTGGGGGCATGGTGGAGACTGCCCCTGGTTGCTGGGGGTTGGGGGTGGTGGGAGACATGAGTGGGGGCCTGGTGGAGGCTGCCCCTGCACTGGTGGGAGGTGGGGGTGATGGGAGACATGAGTGGGGGCCTGGTGGAGGCTGCCCCTGCACTGCTGGGGGGTGGGGGTGATGGGAGACATGAGTGGGGACCTGGTGGAGGCTGCCACTGCACTGCTGGGGCGTGGGGGTGCAGGAAGACATGAGTTGGACATGAGTGGGGGCCTGGTGGAGGCTGCCCCTGGTGGCTGGGGGGTGGGGGTGGTGGGAGACATGAGTGGGGGCCTGGTGGAGGCTGCCCCTGCACTGCTGGGGGGTGGGGGTGATAGGGGACATGAGAGGGGGCCTGGTGGAGGCTGCCCCTGGTGGCTGGGGGGTGGGGGTGGTGGGAGACATGAGTGGGGGCCTGGTTGAGGCTGCCCCTGCACTGCTAGGGGGTGCGGGTGATAGGGGACATGAGTGGGGGCCTGGTGGAGGCTGCCCCTGGTGGCTGGGGGGTGGGGGTGCAGGGAGACATGAGTTGGACATGAGTGGGGGCCTGGTGGAGGCTGCCCCTGGTGGATGGAGGGTGGGGGTGGTGGGAGACATGAGTGGGGGCCTGGTGGAGGCTGCACCTGCAATGCTGGGGGTTGGGGGTGATAGGGGACATGAGTGGGGGCATGGTGGAGACTGCCCCTGGTGGCTGGGGGTTGGGGGTGGTGGGAGACATGAGTGGGGGCCTGGTGGAGGCTGCCCCTGCACTGCTGGGAGGTGGGGGTGATGGGAGACATGAGTGGGGGCCTGGTGGAGGCTGCCCCTGGTGGTTGGGGGGTGGGGGTGCAGGGAGACATGAGTTGGACATGAGTGGGGGGCTGGTGGAGGCTGCCCCTGGTGGCTGGGGGGTGGGGGTGGTGGGAGACATGAGTGGGGGCCTGGTGGAGGCTGCCCCTGCACTGCTGGGGGGTGGGGGTGATGGGAGACATGAGTGGGGGCCTGGTGGAGGCTCCCCCCGCACTGCTGGGGGGTGGGGGTGATGGGAGACATGAGTGGGGGCCTGGTGGAGACTGCCCCTGCACTGCTGGGGGGTGGGGGTGATGGGAGACATGAGTGGGGGCCTGGTGGAGGCTGCCCCTGGTGGCTGGGGGTTGGGGGTGCAGGGAAACATGAGTGGGGGCCTAGTGGAGGCTGCCCCTGCACTGCTGGGTGGTGGGGGTGATGGGAGACATGAGTGGGGGCCTGGTGGAGGCTGCCCCTGGTGGCTGGGGGGTGGGGGTGCAGGGAGACATGAGTTGGACATGAGTGGGGGCCTGGTGGAGGCTGCCCCTGGTGGCTGGGCGGTGGGGGTGGTGGGAGACATGAGTGGGGGCCTGGTGGAGGCTGCTCCTGCACTGCTGGGGGGTGGGGGTGATGGGAGACATGAGTGGGGGCCTGGTGGAGGCTGCCCCTGGTGGCTGGGGGGTGGGGGTGATGGGAGACATGGGTGGGGGCCTGGTGGAGGCTGCCCCTGGTGGCTGGGGGTTCAGGGGGACATGCGTTGGTGGGCAGTAGTGCAAGGTGACATGTGGGTTGGCCTGGGGGCATGGCCATGGTGGATGGGGTGCCTGCAGGACATGTGCAGGGTAGGCCCCTGTGGTGTGGGCCACCTGCAGGAGCCATGGAGGATGTAGAGGGAACACCTGGGAGGACCCACACGTGCAATTCACATGTGGTGCTCCCCGCGCACCCCTGTAATACACGTACCCTGATGGAATCACGTGTGATACTTCTTGTGCACCCCTGAAATACACGTGCCCTGCTGCTTTTGCGTGTGATACTTCCCGCGCACCCCTGGAATACACGTACCCTGATGGAATCGCGTGTGATACTTCCCCCGCACCCCTGAAATACACTTACCCTGCTGATTTTGCATGTGATAGTTCCCGCGCACCCCTGAAATACACGTACCCTGCTGCTTTTGCGTGTGATACTTCCCGTGCACCCCTGGAATACACGTACCCTGCTGCTTTTGCGTGTGATACTTCCCGCGCACCCCTGAGATACACGTACCCTGCTGCTTTTGCGTGTGATACTTCCCGCGCACCCCTGAAATACACGTACCCTCTGCTTTTGCGTGTGTTACTTCCCACGCACCCCTGATACACACGTACACATGACAATCGCGTGTGGAACTTCCCGCGAAGCACTGAAATACACGTTCCCCGCTTGGCGTTTGCTGTTTGCCAGCCCTGTGAACTGGTCCAGGGTTAGCGCAGCCCTTTGCGATTATTTGGGGATTTTGAAGACTTTTCCTTGTGCGAGGGCGTTCTTGGGGTCGTAACTGGCGCTGCTGCAGGGTTGCTGCGCCACGCTGCGCCACGGCTGGTTTTGGATGCGAAAATCCATGAATACGCTGTGCGCGGAAATCGATTTTAGCGCACGCGGCTGGTGCAGACATTCGCACGGGCACGCTGTGCGCCAGCCGCGTGTGACACTTTTGTGCAAAATTCCATGAATTACCCTGTATATGTCTCAAATATCCACCATGTGCACACCTTTATCTCGTTTTTTAAGTTTAAATATTTGTATTATAGTAAGTGCCAGAATACGCAATTACAGTCTGTGTTTGTGTGAGCTATCAACTATATAACAAAGTGTTAGGCTAAACAAATACATGTTCTAGTATAATAATTAAGAAACAAATACAGCCTGAAATTCGTTAACTTTGAAGATATCTAGCTCGCCCAAAAATTGTAAATGCCTGCGTTGCTCTGAGCTGGAGTGGCGCTGATGGTGCACTGCATTTTTTGCACCCCTCCTCCCTCTGCTCCACGTTACTTTGGGAGGGAGGAGGACAGTGCTCACTTTTTTTTGTTTTGTTTGGCGGTTGTTGGAGCGTGTCATGAATGCTGGTGCGTGCATGCTTGTCTGTTATGTTATGTCAGTAGTGTCTGATATGTGTATGTTAACATTGAGTGACGGAGGGACTGCAGTGGTTGTGTGTGTATGTTTTTAGCAGAGAGTTAGTATAGTGTGTGTGTGCGTGCATAAGTGTGTCTGAGTGTATGTATGTTCGAATGGGTCGGGGGTTGACTGAATAAAGTAGGCATCTATTCAATATCTATTGTTACTACTGCTGTGAGGATAGATACTGCATAGATGCCAACCAACCAGGTGTGCAGTAAGTATCCAAGCATTTCTGGGGTGAGGTGGGGCTAAGAGAGCCTGGCAATTGACCTCCTTCAGTCATTGCCCTGGGAAGTATCCAGCATTTTAATAGTGGGGGAAGGGGGTGAGCCAAGAAAAAAGTCCTGCTACAGAGCTACTTTTGCCCACAAATGAAGTGCACGCAATTCCATACAGTCTCATTCACACACCCAAACTGCCCACCTCTGCTCCAATCTACTTTTGTTTTAACATTAGTGGCAGATGGGGCATTTTAACACATAACAAAAAAGTTAAACTGCAGAATCCTTACAGATGCAGGAAACTCATCTATTAGAGCTCTGTGTCAAGGCGCTCTGGGGCAAAATAAATGCAAACCTCCTAATTTGCATATGGATTGCACCAACAGATGTGACTTCATAGAAAAGGACATTACTAGAAGCATAATGAGTCTTTGATACTTGGACGCACCATGGAAATGAGTTCAAGTGACTAAGTGGCAAATACCTTTGTAGTGCAAAATACCAAAATTGTGTTTTTATTATATATGGAGCAACTCTGTAGCCATTACATTTTTTTATAATAACATGATATATTAACGTAAGCTTTGAAGTGAATCAGAATCCCTTACAGAGCTGCAGATAAGAGACAGTGGGCCTCATTAAAAGTAGGGCGGAAAGAGTTAACGTTCACCGGTAACAAGACCGGTGCCGTTAAACAACCCTTACTGCCCTACTACGCGATCCCTTTGCGGGTCCCTTCCTTAACGCCTGCTTTTAGCAGGCGTTAAGGACGGGACCCGCAAAGGGACTTTAGAGCTAATAACGGTACCGTAATTTACGGAACCGTTATTAGCGCCTTCCCCATTCCCATTGAGCGCTATGGGGGCTCATATGGGAATTGGGAAGGGCCCTGGTGAATGGGGAATTACCGGTCCCGCCAACCTTGGAATGGACCGGTAATTGCTCGATTCACCAGGCCAGAACCGGAACGAGTTTGGAGGCATCCATGCCGCAAATAGCGGCGTGGTTACCTCCAAACTCGGAATGAGGCCCAGTGTGATTAAACAATTTGCCCAGGATCACACATTTTGGTTAAATGGTGAAACTGGGATGCAGACAATGTAAGCAACTGAGCACATCTTACCAGGCTTAGTTGATATAGATGTTTATTAAGGGTTTGCTTTGCATTGCGTGTGCTTAAATAATACTTTATGTATAGCAATGCCTTGGAAGCCAACCACATTACATAATAAACTAGCCTTTCATAGTAAACTAAAACTATGCACTATATACATTGTCATTGAAATATATTTACAAATAAAAGTATGGCTTTAGTTTTATTCTCCCAGTCCTGCTGCAAAATCACACTAGCATCATGCAGATGTGTGTGAGCCTAACAAATCCCCCTTGGGTTTTAAAGCCATGGTCATTATTTCATAAAACATGCAGCATTATCCACCCTTCTCACTTCTGATCACTCCCTCGCATTACCATTTCTAAAGGGACTCCCCTCCCACTCCCTCCCATTCCCATTTCTAGCAGGGTCCCTGCTAATAGTGCCAACATTTGTTTGGGGGGAGGGGCTAAAGCCTGCCCGGTCTGCTCAATGGCCGTTGCGGTAGCGGGGGGCAGGGTCATGTTGTCACTGGTGTGGGTGGTAATGAGGGGTGGAGGTAGGTGTTGAATGTGGGTGCCATTAATATCAGATGCTGGCTGCTTTGCATTAAAACAAAGTGCATTTTGGGAACATAAGAATGGCCGCCAATTTATCAAACATATTGGATATTAATTTAAATGTGTATTCCTACTGAGCATGCAATACACACTTTGTATAATGGTTATTTGCTCTGTCAAAATATTCAACATGACAGTAAAATGTGTCCAAAGTGTCAGACATGTATACAGCTTTGGACCATTTTATTGATTGAGTGTGGACTGTTCTGGTAAGCAATGGACAACTTTCAGATGCAGCTTGTTAAGGCATTGCATATCGTCGCTCGCTGCACGCATTGAGACTTCAAAAGCACAGTGTTCAGGAGACTTGGGGAGTCAGGGGCAGAGAGCTTCCTCAAGTTTGGGAGGGCATGGGCCACGGGTCTCAAAGGAACAGCGTCTGGAACACAATATTTGCCAGAGTATAGCTCTGCCTAGTTTCGGCCCAATTCCTTCCCTGCTTTGATAGGTATTGAAAAGTGATGGGATTGATTGCACTGGAGTAGCTTCTGATCTTGGGCAAAACTGTTCTGGGAATGTATGTTCATTAGTAGGTTGAAGGATGGAAAATATTTTAGAAGGGTTATAGGATATAGTGAAGTAAGGACATGAAGATGATTTGAGGATGAAGTGAAGGAAGGAATGTGAAAAGGGGTTGTAAGATGTGGCAAAGGAGGAAAGGGAATATGAAAAGGGGGGTTGGAGGATGTAGCGAAGGAAGAAAGGGAATTTGAAAATGGGGTTGGAGGATGTAGTGTGGGAAGGAAAGATAATGTGTCCAGAGAGTTGTTGGATGCTGTGAAGGATTAATAGAGTAATTGCACCGATTTTTGTAAAGTTTTACATTAGAGACAGAATGTTTTAATGGACGGGATCCAACTGGAGGTAGTGGGAAAATGACAGGAATCGTTACAAGTCCGGGTAATGTCATAGAACAAAAGAAATGGACATGAAAGGAAAGTGAACATTTGGATGGAAAGATATTCAAGTATAAAATGTAGAATAGAGCACATGTTTGTGACTTTTTTAAAACAATAAAAATATTTAGTTAAAATAATGTATCACTTTTCTATTACATGTTTGCATCTTTCACACAATGCATTTGCTAATACAGCTACAGCATAGAACTGTATATAATGTATACCTGTGTCCAAAAGCACATACCACCCATGATTTCCTTGTTGATAGCAACATCTCAATTTAACTAGCCTATCATTTATGTAGCCACTATCATTGTAGTGTCCAATCAAAAGCATATTTTCATAGTACAGTAGTGGGCAGTAGAACTTTCTGGCAGTTGTTCTGTTAAATGTAAATGCTGTTCTTGTCGGGGCATATTGATGTAAAAATTTGATTTGCCCAGGAAAAACAAAATCACAGTCTGATGATTTACAGATATGGTCTGCTTACAAATCATGTTTATCTAATACCTTTTAAACTATGAATTTGATGTTTTAAGGACGTCTGTTTGGGGAAGCTTACTATTTGTTATCTCATTAGATCAACAAAACTCATACAATTTTTGATCCATTATCTTAGCTAAAATATGCAGATAAAATGCATGCTATTTCCTAAAACAAAATCTACGGATGGAGGGACAAACCCCGACTTCCATCTGTGGGGGAGCTTTCCTTGGCTTCAGGCCCCACTTGTTGAACAATCCTGGCTACGCCTCTGGTACCTAGGATATAAACAGTATGAGATTTGTTTTCCTATATGTGAATTATTCAGACTGACTAATAGAAAGAAAGGGGATAATCGGGAGGGTAATAAAGGGAGAGGAGGAAATGGGGAGAGAAAAAAAATATAGTATTCAACAGCAATCAGTTGAGTAACTGGATAAAGGGAAATAGCAATACAGTCGTAAACAGGACTAGCAATATATCAGTCAGGTAAGTTAAACATGTGTAGTATTTAAGTAATCAACAAAAAGATGCCATCTTTTATCATTTCTGAGAGAAAGTGAGGGTGAATTGGCAATACATTTCTCTATTCTATGAACATCGTATATATTATTCCACCAAACCTTTTTAGAGATTACAGTGACATTTTTCCAATTTGATGTAATCACGCATATTGCTAGAAGTATAAACAGGTGTAACGCTCACCTGATTCCCGTAGAGGCGCCGGTCTTGACTGGGCGTATACCGTATCTTCAAAGGTGATGTGTAACACACGGCTGGCTCTTTGGGCTGGACCCCTGTGCACTGTATGTCTGACTCGAAGGGTAAGGTGTCTGCAGATAGAAAATATGGGATTAATGAACTGGGTTATTGAATGTCTCTCTCTTCTTCCCTTTCTCTTCTCCTGTAGAACCTCAAAGGATAACACGCTTAACTTAGGTAAGTGAACGCCGTGCTCTCCATCTACTTCGGGGCAGGGTGCTGTAACCAGTTTCTTCACTGGATAAGGGGAGCAGGCCTCTTGACTTCAGAAGACTGCTGTCCGTCGTTTACTTCACGAACGGTAAGTTTCGAGTAATTCTAATGTCTTTAAAAGTCTTTAGTAATGATGTCTCTTGTTTTGCAGGGTTCCGGCGATGGCGGATGACGGGCTGAAGTGAGTTGAAGATGGAGCCCGTGTGATGAATAGAAGCGCCTGGAAGCACGTAAGTAAGCGCTTGTTGCCTGCTTCACGATGCGCTCTAACTGTCTTTTTCTTTTGCAGGTACAAGTTCGGAGCGGCTGCAGGGTGCCGAAATACCCACTGGGTTAGATGTGGAAAGGAGTAATGGCACGTGAGTATTAAAGTTTCCCAATGTCTTTAAACGCACCTTGTTTTGTCTTTCAGATGCGGGATGCAGCGCCGAAGGCCTCCGGAGCGTGCGAAGAGTTGGTAAGCTTTTGTCTTTCAGATGCCGGAATGCAGTGCGAAGACCTCCGGAGCGCACGAAGAGTAGGTAAGCCCTTGTCTTTCAGATGCCGGAATGCAGCGCGAGGCGTTAGTGACAGCCGATGGGTCAGGTAAGTGAAGCGCTGTCACTGAAGACTGTAATGCTAACCTGTTCTTTCTTGTCTTTATAGGTGTTGCTGAAGACTGGATTCAGGATGGTAAGCCTTTTTCCTTAGGCCCAGGATCAGATGCAGAAGACACGATGAGCGTTCTGCTGCAGAGGATGCAGAATAACGCAAAGCAAGATTCATCCATCGGGTGTGGTTTAAATAGTCTCCTGTAGTGCTTAGGTGTCTCCTTCCACAGCCATGCCTAGGTAAGAAAAGAGTTCCTGCTTTCCAGAAGAGTTCCAGTGTTCTGAACCTAGGGAGTGGCTCCTGCCCCACCCAACAGGAAAAGTAGTTCCAAACAGAAGAGGATCAGAGGCTCAACTGGCAGGCAAGTAAGCAGCATGGTCTGCTGCAGGTAAGTCCACCCAAGCATTATGAGCCCGGCGCTTCCAGCGCTGGGACTGGGCATATTTATGAGCCTGGTGCCACTGGCGCCAGGACTGGGTCCAAAAGGTCCCAATTGGGACTGGATGGCACTCGGAACCTGGGTTATGGATCTGCTTCCAAGGGAGTTGGGAAAACCCTGACCTTTTGGAAGCAGAGATCATGACAGTACCCCCCCTCAAGGCCCCTCCCAAACCGGGCTTCTCTGGGGGTTTTGGCTTGTTAGGAAATGTTCAGTGAAATCTTTTGATTAGGCGAGGAGCGTGGACATATTCAGCAGGTTCCCAGGATCTCTCTTGGGGGCCGTAGCCTTTCCAGTCAATTAGGTAAAATAGTTTAGATTTGGAGATCTTGGAATCCAGAATGCTTTTGACTTCAAACTCGAGTTCTCCATCAACTAGGATAGGTTTTGGAGATTTAGTTAGTCGGGTTTGAGGTTGCACGGGTTTTAATAGAGAGACGTGCAAGACCGGATGTATCTTCATGTGCGGGGGCAAGTCCAACTTGACCGCTACTGGGTTTACTATGGTAGTGATGGAATAGGGACCAAGGTATCTTAGGTTGAATGTACGTGGCCCTTTTAGAGGTAGATATTTGGTGGATAACCAGACTTGATTCCCTACTTGATATTGAGGGGCTTCCTTCCGTTGTTGATCTGCTCCTTTCTTGTATTGTTCTTTAGCCCTTTGAAGGTGAGAAACAGCTTCTTTAAAGGCTTGGGTGATTGTAGAATGCAGGTAGTCTACTGCTGGTGTTTCAAGATCTTGGAGGGGATCCAACTCCGAGGTTCGAGGGTGACTGCCGTATAAAAGAAAAAACGGGGTTTTCCCAGTTCCCGAATGGACAGAGTTATTGTAGGCGTATTCGGCTATCCAAAGGATGTCTTTCCAAGTTTTTCCAGTTTGTTGCAGCATGCAGCGTAAATACTGTTCCAGAGTTTGATTGGTCCTCTCGGTTTGTCCGTCGGTCTGAGGGTGGTGACTGGTCGATAGTCTCACATCAATTTGAGCCGACCGACAGCAACTTCGCCAAAAATGAGAAATAAATTGACTACCTCGATCCGATATTAGAACCGAAGGAAAACCGTGCAGTCGGACGATGTTTTCAAGAAATTCTCGGGCCAGAGTTGCTGCTGTTGGCAAGCCTTTGAGCGGAATGAAATGCGCCATCTTGGATAATAAGTCCACGTTTACTAGAATCGTATTGTATCCGGAGCATGGAAGTAGCGCTTGATCTTTTCTGAGGTCTTGGCCATACTGGGATGTCCTTCCATTAAAGAATCGTGATAACAAGAGATTACTTTTTTCTGTAAATCTGTGCTGGGCAGGTATAATCGTTCTTGGAAATACAACAAGTTGTCCTTTACTGCAAAGTCCTTTCCCTGCAAAGGCCAATTCTGTATGTCTGCTGGAGTTACAAGTTGCCGGGCTTTATCCTTAACTTCCTCTATGGATTGTGTGGCGATTACACCCAGAATTCTTTGTTCGGAAATGATTGGTACAGGTTTAGGGTTGATCAAGTGTTCTTCCACTACCATCCGAGAAAGGGCATCGGCTTTACCGTTTTTTGTACCAGGTCGATAGGTAATTATGAAGTCAAACTCGGCAAAGAATAATGCCCAACGGAGTTGTCTAGAGGATTGGGCTTTTGCAGTTTTCAAATATTGCAGGTTTCGGTGATCCGTAGTCACAGTAACGGTGTGTCGGGCCCCCAGCAGATAATGTCGCCAAGCCTTAAAAGCAGACTTGATAGCCAGAAGTTCCTTGTCAGTAATCATGTAATTGATTTCAGGAGGCGAGAATTTGCGGGACCAAAATGCCACGGGATGCAACTGATTGGTTACCGGGTCCTTTTGTGATAGAACCGCCCCCATGGCAAGGCTTGAAGCATCAGTTTCCACGATGTAGGGGAGTTCGGGGCGAGGATGTTTTAAGATTGGTGCAGAGATAAATTTAGTCTTCAAATCCTGGAAAGCTTGTTCCGCCTCGGTAGTCCATTCAAAACGTTTGTTTTTCTTTAACAAGGCAGTGATGGGCTGGACTATTCGAGAAAATTCGGGGATAAACCTGCGGTAAAAGTTAGCGAAGCCTAACATGCTTTGCACACCTTTTACGGAGGATGGTGATGGCCATTTGAGAACTGCATCGACCTTCTATGAATCCACACGCACTCCGCTAGGTGATAATATGAATCCCAAGAATTCAACTTCAGTCACGTTGAAAACACATTTTTCCAACTTAGCGAAAAGTTTGTGTTAACGCAATCTTTCGAGGACCATTTTCACGTGTTTCCGATGTTCAGATTCTGATGAAGAATAAATGAGGATGTTGTCAATGTAAACAACAACACACACATCTATGAGCTCTCTGAGGACATCGTTCATAAAATATTGAAAGGCGGCCGGGGCATTGCAAAGTCCGAAGGGCATGACCTGATATTCAAATAGCCCATATTTGGTGCGGAAGGCCGTCTTCCATTCATCGCCCTCTTTTATTCGAACCAAGTGGTAGGCTCCTCTAAGATCCAACTTTGTATATATGCATGCTTTTCTGACCTGGTCCAAGAGTTCAGGAATCAAAGGTAACGGATATCTATTCTTGATGGTGATCTGGTTCAGGGAGCGATAATCTATACAAGTTCTAAGGTCTCCTTCCTTTTTTGGAACGAAGAACAAAGCTGATGAAGCAGGGGACTTGGAAGGACGAATAAACACATTTGCCAGGTATTGATCCAGGTATTGGCGAAGGTGAAGGTTCTCAGGCTCGGTGAGGGCATAAATTCTACTACAAGGAGGAGTAGATCCAGGTATCAGATCTATCTGGCAGTCATAAGACCTATGAGGAGGTAGAGAGTTAGCCTGATCCTTCCGGAAAACATCTTGGTATTCTAGGTATTCGGGAGGTAACTGGGGAGTCTCTGAAGAAATTGCTGCCAGTGCAACACCAGGTGGAGGGTGACAAGTAGAGACATATTCTGGAAACTGGACTGTTCTTGCTCGCCAATCGATCAGAGGATTGTGTTTCTCTAACCAAGGTATTCCTAGAATAATCTGAAACTGAGGGGCCTTGATCACATCGAACACGATCTTCTCATGGTGTCCATCTTGACTTACGAGCGTCACTTCTTGAGTGGTATGCGTTACTGGTCCGGAGGCTATCTCCGTCCCATCCACCGTAGTAATGACGTCCTTTTCAGCCTTGGGACAAAGAGTTAGATTCATCTTCAAAACCATTTCATGATCCACATAATTGCCGATGGCACCGCTGTCGACGTAAGCTTCAATTGCATGTAATCGATCCGGATTATCAGGGCTAATGAGGACCATAGGTATCACGAAATGCGAGGTCACGGAACTGGTTTTCACGCTCGGCAAGAGGACCTCTATTCTTGTCGGGCGAGGTCGTTTCCCTGCTCAGAGTTTGTAACTTTGGTAACTGCAGCTCCTACTGCCTTCTTGGCAGGTTTCACCGGACAGTCTCGAAGAAAGTGCCCTGAGTTTCCGCAATAGAGGCATAATTGCAACTGTTTTCTCCTTTCCCGCTACTTTTGTGTTAGAGGACCTTTCAGGCCCCCTATTTGCATGGGTTCCCCGGAGTCTACTCCTTTGGAAGGAGTTGGCGGTTTGGAAAATACTCGAGCATCAAACTTGGAACGATCGGCCTTTCTGTTCTGCAGTCTGTGATCTATTTGAACGACTAAGTCTATATAGTCCGAACAATCTTGTGGGGGATTCACTACTTGGGCTAACACATCTTTGAGCTCTCCACGTAGACCTCTATAAAACAGCGTAATCCTTTTGTCCTCAGGCCATTGAGTTTCCAGTATCAGTCTGTTGAAAGATGCAATATAAGCCAAAAGGTCTTGATTACCTTGTGCCAACAAAAGACGCTCATTGTCCAAGGCCTGCCCCTGTGAATGTCTTGCGAAAAGTTTTTCCATACTGAGCTGAAAAGCTTGAAAATCATGGAGGACCGGATCATCTTGATTTACTAGGGGGATCGACCAGTCTGCCGCATTACCACTAAGGTATGAAAGCACGAAAGCTACTTTAGCTTGATCAGTTGGAAATGCTGCTGGCCGGCATAAGAAATGCAACCGGCACTGATTGATAAATACTGCAAACCTCTTTGGGTCACCAGAAAATCGTTCGGGGGGAGCCAGAGGTACATTCCCAGGTAGGTTGATCTGTACTGGATTCATAGAGGATGTAGAAGGAAGATTTCCCCCAGATGCGGGTAACGGAGTCTGTCCGGCTTGTGACTGTAGAAATTGTCTAGCGAGATCATCTGTTCGCTCCTTGGAAATAATCAGTTCCCTTCTTAGAGGGTTCGTTTCCTGACGGGCTGCATGCACTTCTGCCCTTAGTTCCCCAAGTAACTGGGTGAGCTGGTCGGTAGCCGAGGTTTCCATAGCGCCTGGACGGGAGTTTTGCGGTAGGCTTTGCGTTCTGTAACGCTCACCTGATTCCCGTAGAGGCGCCGGTCTTGACTGGGCGTATACCGTATCTTCAAAGGTGATGTGTAACACACGGCTGGCTCTTTGGGCTGGACCCCTGTGCACTGTATGTCTGACTCGAAGGGTAAGGTGTCTGCAGATAGAAAATATGGGATTAATGAACTGGGTTATTGAATGTCTCTCTCTTCTTCCCTTTCTCTTCTCCTGTAGAACCCCAAAGGTTAACGCGCTCACCTTAGGTAAGTGAACGCCGTGCTCTCCATCTGCTTCGGGGCAGGGTGCTGTAACCAGTTTCTTCACTGGATAAGGGGAGCAGGCCTCTTGACTTCAGAAGACTGCTGTCCGTCGTTTACTTCATGAACGGTAAGTTTCGAGTAATTCTAATGTCTTTAAAAGTCTTTAGTAATGATGTCTCTTGTTTTGCAGGGTTCCGGCGATGGCGGATGATGGGCTGAAGTGAGTTGAAGATGGAGCCCGTGTGATGAATAGAAGCGCCTGGAAGCACGTAAGTAAGCGCTTGTTGCCTGCTTCACGATGCGCTCTAACTGTCTTTTTCTTTTGCAGGTACAATTTCGGAGCGGCTGCAGGGTGCCGAAATACCCACTGGGTTAGATGTGGAAAGGAGTAATGGCACGTGAGTATTAAAGTTTCCCAATGTCTTTAAACGCACCTTGTTTTGTCTTTCAGATGCGGGATGCAGCGCCGAAGGCCTCCGGAGCGTGCGAATAGTTGGTAAGCTTTTGTCTTTCAGATGCCGGAATGCAGTGCGAAGACCTCCGGAGCGCACGAAGAGTAGGCAAGCCCTTGTCTTTCAGATGCCGGAATGCAGCGCGAGGCGTTGGTGACAGCCGATGGGTCAGGTAAGTGAAGCGCTGTCACTGAAGACCGTAATGCTAACCTGTACTTTCTTGTCTTTATAGGTGTTGCTGAAGACTGGATTCAGGATGGTAAGCCTTTTTCCTTAGGCCCAGGATCAGATGCAGAAGACACGATGAGCGTTCTGCTGCAGAGGATGCAGAATAACGCAAAGCAAGATTCATCCATCGGGTGTGGTTTAAATAGTCTCCTGTAGTGCTTAGGTGTCTCCTTCCACAGCCACACCTAGGTAAGAAAAGAGTTCCTGCTTTCCAGAAGAGTTCCAGTGTTCTGAACCTAGGGAGTGGCTCCTGCCCCACCCAACAGGAAAAGTAGTTCCAAACAGAAGAGGATCAGAGGCTCAACTGGCAGGCAAGTAAGCAGCATGGTCTGCTGCAGGTAAGTCCACCCAAGCATTATGAGCCCGGCGCTTCCAGCGCTGGGACTGGGCATATTTATGAGCCTGGTGCCACTGGTGCCAGGACTGGGTCCCAAAGGTCCCAATTGGGACTGGATGGCACTCAGAACCTGGGTTATGGATCTGCTTCCAAGGGAGTTGGGAAAACCCTGACCTTTTGGAAGCAGAGATCATGACAACAGGTCAAATATAACAAAGGGTGAACTAATCTTGCCATGATTGAAGGCCAGACTTCCAAGTAGGATGTTGGTCACATCTAAGGGAATAGAGATCTTAATAATGTGTTTTTAGTTACCCAAACATGGGTCCAACTTGTATTTACCAAGGGACAGTCTATAAACATATGGCCAAAGGATTTGGAAGCAAGATGACATGACCAGCATAGATCATTGTCTTCCAATTTAGCTTCCTATCGGCGATAAATACTCAATGCATAAAAAAATAAAGGGTTTGGTTTAAATTTGCCGATGTAGATATCATTTTGGTATTGGACCAAATCTTTGACCACAATTCCTCACCAAAGTGTATTCCACAGTCTTCTTTCCATTGTAATTCAGATGACAATAAGTTAATATGGGTTCTTTTAGACCTTATAACTGTCACGACGCGTCCGTCCTGGAAGTTGTGTACTCGATGGAAGAAACACTAACGGAACCATTCGCTGCGGTCTAGTGTCCGGACTGCCGTGCCACGCCCCCTGAGGCTCGACGTTATCTTCACACCGGACAGCTACGCCGGTGCGTTGCAACCCTCTGTTTCCGCTTCGGGTTTACACACTGAAGTTTCTTCCTTCGCGCTCTTTGTGTGATTATTCTCTTCCCTCCAGCTGTTTCCCCGCTGGGTTTCTGTTTCCTGCTTTCCTCCGCTATACCTCCCGCTTGACTCCTGCTTACCTTGTTTTGTCTGCATTCCCCGCTCTGCGCAACTCTTCTCTGGTCCATTTACTACAACCTTCGTCTCCCGCTCCTCTTCGTGTGCGAATCCTGCTTCCACTCAGCTGCATTCACTCTCTTCACGCTACCGCCTTGTTGTGCCTGGATTTTGCTTTGTTTGAAGTTCTGAAGAGACTTCTGGGAATCGTAGTCTACGCTCTCCTGCATTCCATCCTGCAGCAGTTAACCATCACGCCAGGGTTTTTTCCGGCCTATGCCTTTTTCCCTGGAATTAGGGGCGGACTCCCTGAGGGTCCCACTGCCGAGCAATCTGCGAACTGGCAAGGTGGCCTCCAGACGAGTCCGTCCCAAAACCTACAAAGAGAGACAAGAGGGAACTTGGAGAAATAGAAGGACGATATCTACAGAAAGCTCCTCTGAGGAACAAGATACAGGTGAGAAGGAAGAGAGGGAGGATCCTGGTATTTACCTTAACATAGAACCCACCAGATCTGAGAATAACTTTGTAGATATTGGATGCTTTTATTTCCTCTGGGGATTCTATAATACACATTCTTGGAGTATTAACAAGTAGTTGATGTGAATCATTACTACTGATGACATCCATGCACGTTTTAATTAAATTAAGGTATTGACTAAGAGGAAATGCCAGCAATGAACATTTATTTTTAAATTCTTCTGCAGAGAGGATATCGCGTTTGGCAATTATTTGATCAATGAATTTAATTCCTTTGTTAATCCATACTTTGCAGTAGATAGGCCTGTCATTTATGGTTATATGCTTATTACCCCAGATAAAGGGATGGAGGGCGGAGAGAGGGCTACCAGCTGTTTTTTTTTAATCTGATGAAATAGAAAATCCTTCAAATGTAAACTAGTGAGACATATTATTTTGGAAAGGCCCAACTGGGATCCATTGAAAATATATATATATTGTATCTTTAATATCAAATGGTGAAAGAAGAAATGTTTCAATAGTTATCCATGTGGGTGGGTTAATGCCATTAACAGAGAACCCGTTTTCTGGCTTGTTTCAGAACAAAGGCTCTATGATAATTTTTAAAATGATGGAAATGAATGCCACCATTTACATATGGATATCTCAATTTGCTAGTAGCAATTCTTTTGTTTTTCTTAGAACCCCATAAGAAATCTATGAGTAACTTGTCAATAGATTTGAAAAAAGAGGATGGCAAAGGCAAGCTAAGCATTTGTAAATACTAGTGAATCACAGGTGTAAACATAATTTTGATGGCCTCTAATCTTCCATACCAGGACAGGTACAAAGGAGACCATGTACTTACAAATTCAGCTCGTTTTGATTGTATTTTTGTTAGCTAATTTTAATCATTTGAGGCAGAGAGGAGGCAATTGAGATACCTAGATAGTTAATAGAAACAGGATTCGAACTGAGACCAGAGGGGGCAAGTTCTTCTTTAATGCAGTAGGTGTTAAGGGGAAGCATTTCTGATTCGTCCTTGTCAAACCTATATCCTGAAAACTGAGAATAAAGATCAATCGTGTCTAGTAAGTGTGGAATTGCTGTGGTCGGGTTGTCAAGGAAGATCGATATGTCATCAGCATAAGCAGCTAATTTAAATTCAGATCTCCCACATCCCGACAATATCTCTATTTGTACGTTTCAATTCCAAAAGTGGTTCATGGGCAAGTACAAATAAAATAGATGAAAGGGGGCTTGCCTGGTGCCCTTATGTAGGGGGAAGACTAGGAAGTGTTTAGCTCTGACTATAACAGCTTAACTAATTTAATATAGCCATCTCCATGCCATGCCAGTTAAGTGTTTGAAATAGAAAATCCCATTCAACGCGGTCAAAGGCTTTTTCCCCATCTAGTGAAATAGCCATATAAGTTTTTTGGGATGATTTTTCTTATAGTCTGGAATTTGCTGATATAATTCGGCCTTTGACAAATCCTACTTGATTTGAATTAATTAATTTATACATAAAAGATTCTATTCTATTTGCAAAAATATTTGCAATGATCGTACATCCTTAGTTAATTAATAAGAATGGCCTATAAAAAATCTCTTACTGAGCCACCAGTACTGTCCTATGCTGATCTGAAGCGACCCTACGTATTACATGTGAATGCCAGTTCTGATGGACTGGGGGCCATACTCGATCAGGGGCAACAGGGAAGTGTTAGACCAGTGGTGTTTGCTAGTCACCACCTGAGCCCAGCCGAAGCCAACTATCCTGCTCATAAACTAGAATTTGTGACCCTGAAGTGGGCCATGTCTGAGAAATTACATGATTACCTGTATGGAGTTGCTTTTATCATGAGAACAAACAACCATCCACTGACCTACATTCTCACTTCCTCCAAGTTGGATGCCACCAGCCACCAATGGTTAGCAGCCTTGTCCACATACAATTTCCAGCTAGAATGTCGTCCTGGAGTCAACAATGTAGATGCTGATGCATTGTCCCGAAGGCCACACACCGGTGAGCCTTGAGTCCACCTTGGGGACAGAAGTAGCCTCTGTGGACGCCATGAAAGCTCTCCATCAAATGGGAACTAGCCAAAACGTCAAACCAGCACGTTGTATCGACTGCATGGGAGGGACTGAAGAATGTGTCCCTGCGAGCTATTGTGACATCACCAGCCTAATGGCAACATAACTGCCACACCTGAACCTGACGGACCTAAGACAAAAGCAGTTGCAAGATGAGGAACTAAGAGAAGTCCTACTGAACAAAGAGAACAGTGCTAGGGGCCCATCGGAAAATAGACACATGCTAAACTATCCAATATATCGTAAATAATGGAATCATTGGTGATGAAGGGAGGAGTTCTGCACAAGGAGAGTCAAATACAAGGGCGACTGATACCTAGACTGGTGGTGCCACACTCATTACGGCTTCTGTTCTTGTGTGCTCTGCATGACCTACACGGGCATATGGGCAGTGAACAAACATTAGATTTGGTACATAATCGATTTTACTGGTTGCGCCTAGAGCCCGAAGTGGAGGAGTATTGGCACACCTGTGCAAGGTGCCTTGCCCGAAAAACCCTCAGTCATCCTGCTGCAGACCTTCAACACTTAAAGAGCTCTGGACGTATGAACCTAGTTTATGTGGACTTCCTGAGCATTGAGACTGACCATGGAGGGATCCAGAACATTTTGGTAGTAACTCATCACTTCACCCGCTGTGACCAAGTATATCCCACCAGGGATCAGAAGGCAATGACCATAGAAAAAAAGTACTTTGGGACACATTTTTTGTGCACTATGGTTGGCTGGCTCATTTACACTTAGATCGAGTACGAGACTTTGAGTACACATTGCTCAAAGAACTTACGCAGCTGATTGAAATAAAGAAAACTAGAACCTCTCCTTACCATCCACAAGGAGATGCACAAGCCAAACACTTTAACAGAACACTGTTGGGTAGGCTGGGGACACTGAATACCTCCGAAAAATTGAAATGGAGCCTACATATATCCACTCTAGTCCACACCTACAATTGCACCAAGAATAACAGCATGGGATTCACGCCGTACCTTCTTATGTTCGGCAGGGATGCCCGACTCCCCATAGATTCGAGTTTTGGAGTCTCTTCTGATGGCACAGGGATAGAAAGCTACCGGAAGTATGTGAAGGACCTGCAAGAACAATTGTCAAGAGCCTTTCAATTAGCACAAGCCTCTTCAGAATGTAATGCACAGCAGAACAAAAAGAGGTATGATGAGAAAGTCTGGTTTCACAACTTGCAACCAGTGGATCGGCTGCTCATCAGGAATTTAGGAAAGAGAGGCTGAAATAAGCTGGGTGACTGCTGGAACTCACAACCCTATCTGATTGAATGACAGGTGATGGGGTTTCCCGTGTTTAGATGAAGGCGGTAGAGCCTCCCGAGAGACGTGAAGACCTTCCACTGAAATCATCTCCTGCCTATAGGAGATCTACTAGAAATCAAACCAACTGCTACGGAAGTCCGTTTTTCCCTCTGTAAAAGGGACACCAGAAGTCTTCAGCAAGAGCCCCTCCGAGGAAAAATTCAACCACCCACCGGCTGGCCTATTGTACCATCTGTAGCATCCATGTCAGGAAACAAAAGTGATACGGAAGATATAGAGCCTGCACAATTGAAGTAGCCATAAGGCCCTCGGACAATCCGAATAGCACAGAGGAAGATGAAGAGGATGGCGGTGATGAGGACCTAAATGTCGGCTACTGGTTTGAAGCGAGGATCCACGTCCAGCCTCCACTGAACAGTATGAAGTAGTAAGATAACTATCAGAGTTTGGGGACTCTGATACAGTCCTTCCCATTCAACGGGGAAGCCCACCAAGGCCAAAATCAGAAATTTCCAATCAATCACCTGCATCCATAGCCTCGCAAGAAGCACCGCCTGAGCATCCTTCAGAGGTTATACAGGAATTGCGACAATCTAAACGCGAAGTCAGGCCCGTCAGAATCTTGAGTTATGATGCGCCTGGAGCTCAAATTGAAACTTTCCAAAAAGGAGTGCCTGTCCACACAAGTACCCAGAGTGATGTATACTAATGAACCAATGAGGCGGTCCAGATAATGGTGGACTGTGCCATTGCTGTGTAGTGAGAAATGTCATGTTGTATTGCATGCATTACGGGAGTAGAGAAACCCTTAGGGACAAGGGTTTTGATGGAGAAGGGGGTGAGTGTAAATCCCATTTCCGTTGGGGTTTCATCATGTAAAGTGCTAAATGTCCTGTTATAGGGACTGGCTGGTGATTTCACAGTCTTTTCTTTATGTTTGCACCCCTCTAAACAGTGTGTGGTTTGGGCGTGCAACAGTCTGGGTCCCTGATATAGTAGCCTTCACCAGCAGGGGGAGCGGGGCCACCAATGAGGTGATTCCCCTCACGTGCTGAGGGAGCGCCCCTGCTGGTGTGCGGGAATTGTAATGCTGATTGGGCATTTAACCCGAAGGAGTATTGCTGAGAGAGAGCCAGGAGAGAAGGTAGACAAGGAGGAGGTCCAGGCCTCTCGGGAGGGCTCCAAGGTCCTCTGTCGAGTCGGGTACTCCCTCCCCTATGGCCATAGGCCACCCGCCTATCGTGGCTGGCTCCTCTCCCACTCCCCCACCCGGGGTTGAGAGAACAAGACAGAGTAGTGACAGGCCGCACTTGCCTGAAGCAGCAGCCGGGGACGTCAAGGTAGGAGAGAAGTAAAGTGCAGCGAGGATACCAGGCCCCTCATGTGACAGCGTTGTTTTACCAGAAGGCTGGGTTTTTTCTTGAAAAGTACTTTGGAGACCTAGCCACTGTTCCAGGTTGGTAACTCTTTGTTGTGTTCCCGCAGGTGGCACAGAAGTAGGGGGCACAGAGCAGGAAGTCCCCATTGGCGCCCTTAAGCGTGCCCACTGGTGTAGTGCCAGCGAGCTATTGTTCTCCCTAATCTCACCTTGACCTATTAGGTCGTGTGGTGTATTCTGTTTTTCTTTTAGCTGCCACCACCCTGGGGGTCCAATAAATATATCCCATCGGAGTTTGTGACTCTCAGGGGATACCAGTGACAAGAAATGTTATGTACTTATCAAAGGTGAAACCATTCAGTCACAAGAGAGACCCGTGGCTGAAGGAGTTATTTATTTAGCACATGAGAAAGTGTTCTTTCTCAGGGGATACCTGTGACAAGAAATGTTATGTATTTATCAAAGGTGAAAGCGTTCATGTACAAGAGAGGCTGGTATTATTATACTGGAGGGTAAATCCCTACTCTGTCTGGGACTGGGATGTGGAACTGGCAATTAAACAAGAGGGTGTGTCCCAACTGGAAAGTTGTGTACTTTAACAGTGGGAGAAACAAAGGCGTAGCCAGGATTGTTCAACAAGTGGGGCCTGAAGCCAAGGAAAGCTCCTCCACAGATGGAAGTCGGGGTTTGTCCCTCCATCCGTAGATTTTGTTTTAGGAAATAGCATGCATTTTATCTGCATATTTTAGCTAAGATAATGGATCAAAAATTGGATGAGTTTTGTTGATCTAATGAGATAACAAATAGTAAGCTTCCCCAAACAGACGTCCTTAAAACATCAAATTCATATTTTAAAAGGTATTAGATAAACATGATTTGTAAGTAGACCATATCTGTAAATCATCAGACTGTGATTTTGTTTTTCCTGGGCAAATCAAATTTTTACATCAATATGCCCCGACAAGAACAGCATTTACATTTAACAGAACAACTGCCAGAAAGATCTACTGCCCACTATTGTACTATGGAAATATGCTTTTGATTGGACACTACAATGTTAGTGGCTACATAAATGATAGGCTAGTTAAATTGAGATGTTGCTATCAACAAAGAAATCATGGGTGGTATGTGCATTTGGACACATGTATACATTATATACAGTTCTATACTGTAGCTGTATTAGGCAAATGCATTGTGTGAAAGATGCAAACATGTAATAGAAAAGTGATACATTATTTTAACTAAATATTTGTATTGTTTTAAAAAAGTCACAAACATGTGCTCTATTCTACCTTTTACACTTGAATATCTTTCCATCCAAATGTTGACTTTCCTTTCATGTCCATTTGTTTTGTTTATGACATTACCCGGACTTGTAACGATTCCTGTCATTTTCCCACTCCCTCCAATTCCATTAAAGCATTCTGTCTCTAATGTACAACTTTACAAAAATTGGTGCAATTACTCTATTAATCCTTCACAACATCCAACAACTCTCTGGACACATTATCTTTCCTTCCCACACTACATCCTACAACCCCTTTTCACATTCCTTCCTTCACTTCATCCTCAAATCATCTTCATGTCCTTACTTCACTATATCCTATAACCCTTCTAAAATATTTTCCATCCTTCAACCTACTAATGAACACACATTCTCAGAACAGTTTTGCCCAAGATCACAAGGTACTCCAGTGCAATCAATCCCATTACTTTTCAAAACCTATCAAAGCAGGGAAGGAATTGGGCCAGAACTAGGCAGAGCTATGCTCCTGCAAATATTGTGTTCCAGACGCTGTTCCTTTGAGACCCGTGGCCCATGCCCTCCCAAACCTGAGGAAGCTCTCTGCCCCTGACTCCCCAAGTCTCCTGAACACTGTGCTTTTGAAGTCTCAATGCGTGCAGCGAGCGACGATATACAATGCCTTAACAAGCTGCATCTGAAAGTTGTCCATTGCTTACCAGGACAGTCCACACTCAATCAATAAAATGGTCCAAAGCTGTATACATGTCTGACGCTTTGGACACATTTTACTGTCATGTTGAATATTTTGACAGAGCAAATAACCATTATACAAAGTGTGTATTGCATGCTCAGTAGGAATACACATTTGAATTAATATCCAATATGTTTGATAAATTGGCGGCCATTCTTATGTTCCCAAAATGCACTTTGTTTTAATGCAAAGCAGCCAGCATCTGATATTAATGGCACCCACATTCAACACCTACCTCCACCCCTCATTACCACCCACACCAGTGACAACATGTCCCTGCCCCCCGCTACCGCAACGGCCATTGAGCAGACTGGGCAGGCTTTAGCCCCTCCCCCCAAACAAATGTTGGGACTATTAGCAGGGACCCTGCTAGAAATGGGAATGGGAGGGAGTGGGAGGGGAGTCCCTTTAGAAATGGTAATGCGAGGGAGTGATCAGAAGTGAGAAGGGTGGATAATGCTGCATGTTTTATGAAATAATGACCATGGCTTTAAAACCCAAGGGGGATTTGTTAGGCTCACACACATTTGCATGATGCTAGTGTGATTTTGCAGCAGGACTGGGAGAATAAAACTAAAGCCATACTTTTATTTGTAAATATATTTCAATAACAATGTATATAGTGCATAGTTAGTTTACTATGAAAGGCTAGTTTATTATGTAATGTGGTTGGCTTCCAAGGCATTGCTATACATAAAGTATTATTTAAGCACATGCAATGCAAAGCAAACCCTTAATAAACATCTATATCAACTAAGCCTGGGAAGATGTGCTCAGTTGCTTACATTGTCTGCATCCCAGTTTCACCATTTAACCAAAATGTGTGATCCTGGGCAAATCATTTAATCACAATGGGCCTCATTCCGAGTTTGGAGGTAACCACGCCGCTATTTGCGGCATGGATGCCTCCAAACTCATTCCAATTCTGGCCTGTTGAATCGAGCAATTACCGGTCCATTCCAAGGTTGGCGGGACCGGTAATTCCCCATTCACCAGGGCCCTTCCCCATTCCCATATGGGCCCCCATAGTGCTCAATGGGAATGTGGAAGGCGCTAATAACGGTTCCGTAAATTACATTACCGTTATTAGCTCTAAAGTCTGTTTGCGGGTCCCGTCCTTAACGCCTGCTAAAAGCAGGCTGTAAGGACGGGACCCGCAAAAGGGAACTCGTAGTAGGGCAGTAAGGGTTGTTTAACGGCACTGGTCGTGTTACCGGTGACCGTTAACCCTTACCGCCCTACTTGTAATGAGGCCCACTGTCTCTTATCTGCAGCTCTGTAAGTGATTCTGATTCACTTCAAAGCTTATGTTAATATATCATGCTATTATAAAAAAAAATCTAATGGCTATAGAGTTGCTCCATATATAATAAAAGCACAATTTTGGTATTTTGCACCACAAAGGTATTTGCCACTTAGTCACTTGAACTCATTTCCATGGTGCGTCCAAGTATCAAAGACTCATTATGCTTCTAGTAATGTCATTTTCTATGAAGTCACATCTGTTGGTGCAATCCATATGCAAATTAGGAGGTTTGCATTTATTTTGCCCCAGAGCGCCTTGACACAGAGCTCTAATAGATGAGTTTCCTGCATCTGTAATGATTCTGCAGTTTAACTTTTTTGTTATGTGTTAAAATGCCATCTGCCACTAATGTTAAAACAAAAGTAGATTAGAGCAGAGGTGTGCGGTTTGGGTGTGTGAATGAGACCGTATGGAATTGCGTGCACTTCATTTGTGGGCAAACCTAGCTCTGTAGCAGGACTTTTTTCTTGGCTCACCCTCTTCCCCCATTATTACAATGCTGGATACTTACCAGGGCAATGACTGAAGGAGGTCAATGGGCAGGCTCTCTTAGCCCCACCTCACCCCAGAAATGCTTGGATACTTACTGCACACCTGGTTGGTTGGCATCTATGCAGTATCTATCCTCACACCAGTAGTAACGATAGATATTGAATAGATGCCTACTTTATTCAGTCAACCCCCGACCCATTCGAACATACATTCACTCAGACACACTTGTGCACGCACACACACACTATACTAACTCTCTGCTAACAACATACACACACGAACACCACAGTCCCTCAGTCACTCAATGTTAATATGCACATATCAGACACTACTGACATAACATAACATACAAGCATGCACGCACCAGCATTCATGACACGCTCCAACAACCTCAAAACAAAACAAACAAAAGTGAGCACTGTCCTCCTCCCTCCCAAAGCAATGTGGAGCAGAGGGAGGAGGGGTGCAAAAAATGCAGTGCACCATCAGCGCCACTCCAGCTCAGAGCAAAGCGGGCATTTACAATTTTTGGGCGGGCCATGCCCACTCAGGCCCTACCCTGTCTATGCCTCTGGGGAGAAGTCACTGTAAACGGTCTCATTAAAGGACTGCTGAAAAAGGATGACCCTTTGAGAGGTGTGTGTAGCTTACACCTAGTGTGGTGTCCTTGTGATGGCTTTTTGTAGGAGGGAGAGCCAGAACCCTGTGTTAATTAATGACACGTAGTGGTATGTCCTTGTATCAGCTCTCATATATACAGGAGATAGAACACACTTTATTTATTTATTTATTTGCATTTGTATAGCGCACTTGCAGCCCAGAGGCATCGAGGCGCTGTTACATGAAAATGTATGTAAGCTTGATTCAGTGGTTACATAAGATATAGGTGGTCTCTTAATTGCACATACATGAGTCACATTATTGAAGAAGTGTTTACAAGATAGCATACAGATAAAGCGATATTACACTCATGCATGAAGGCATTCTGAAAAGGGGCTAGCATCCGACCACAGTATGGCTAGATGTAGAGAGCACAAGTACACCATTAAACAAACAGCTTAGTTTTGATAGCTTTCCGGAATGCAAAGTGAGAGTCGATCATCAGTAGGTGAGTGGGAAGAGCATTCCAGTGTGAAGCGGCCATAGTGGGGAAGCTAGTGCCCCCAGCACAGATTCTTTGTGTTTTGGCCGTGGTGATCAGTTTGGTGTAGTCTTGCTGGATACTTAGCGTATGTATCAATTTCACATATTTTATTCTTTGCAAAAAAAATTGTAATAACAATTTCTAAATAAAACAAGATACATATAAGCAATGAAAAATCAAGAAGTCTAAAGTCAAAGTCAAGAATTGGAAGGACAGAAGGAAAAGAGATTTGAAAGTTCAAAGCAAATTCGACTATTATTTAGAACAGAACATTATTTTTGTCAAATCAAAAAGCAAATTACAATAAAACAGCAGAAATCATACAGTATTTTATGACCAGGACCTAATGTGTGGACAGCCAATCTCTCGTTGCGTCAGTATCAGTCATTCATATGGAGCTGAGAGATTGTCCTTTTGGTTAAACAAATTGAAATCCAATAAGGACGCAATTATAGTGAGCAAAAATATTTCAAAATGCTGCTGTTTGGTAGGTCTCAATGTCTGTTGAATCTACTCGGTGACAGGAAAACGTATCCGCCTAACAAATGAGGGGCGTTTATTCTCAAGGAATACCTGGGACAAGAAATGCGATGTATTTATTAGATATTTATTAGATGTGAAAGCGTTCATGCATGAGAGAGATTGGTGACAGGAGAAGTTATTTATTTCAAGGGAGACTTGTGACAGAAAATGTTATGCATGTATCAAATGAAGTAACGTTTATTCTCAAGGGACACCTGTGACTGATTTACTGATCAAATGTATAACCGCTAATCATCAAGGGATGCCTAAAGTAGTGGGGGCTCAAGCAGTTACCACATGTAACACTCTAGTCTCGTAGTTGGACCTGAGGGATTCCTTTTATGTTTTATGTGACCGTGTTATCCAATGTTATGTGATGGGAGCAACTCTGTCAGGGGCCTAATAGTGGTATAGAGACTCAGGGCCTCATTACACGGAAGGCGGTAATGGTTAACGGCCACCGTTAATGGTAACGGTGACCGTTAACCATTACCGCCTTACTACGAGGTCCCTTAGCGGGTTGGTGCTTTAACGCCTGCTTTTTGCAGGCTTTAAAAACCAACCCGCTAAGGGACCTCTGAGCTAATTACGGCACCGCAAAATTGCGGTGCCGTAATTAGCGCCTTCCCCATTCCCATTGAGCCCTATGGGGCAGAAATGGGAATGGGGAAGGACAATGGCGGAAGGGGGATTTACCGCCCCACCAACCTTGGAATGGGGCGGTAAATCCCCTTTCCGCCAAGGCGGTGCCGGTATTTTACCGGCATGAGCCATGGCGCTAATAGCGCCATGGCTCACCGCCTTCCGTGTAATGAGGCCCTCAGTATTGTATTGTGTGATGTAACCCTCTGTCTATATATAAAACAAAAGTAATCCTTGCACAAACAAAACAAAGAAATCTCTGCTTGTTTATTTGGTCTTTGACATCCTAGCTGCTGTTGGCTGATAGGGCAAACCCCTCACTTTGAGAGCCCTCCCTGGTTTATCTCCCTTCTGGCAGCCATCTCACCCTCTTGGGCTATTCAAAACTCTTGCACATGTGTGGAATAAGTTGTTACACTCCTATACTCAGGTCTCCTACAGATAGCTAATCCCTCACTTTAACAGAAAGCGATAAAGCAAATTTTAACTACAGGGAGAAACACCTTACACAAACTATATCCACATTGGACCCGATAAAAGCCTTCGATTTTTCTCATATAATCAAAGAACACACCTATTATCTAGGACACATCTTAGGAGCTATTTTTGCCAGTGCCCCAATTCATCTCACATTTAATCTTCACGTTCTTTGTTGGACTTGCTGCATTGGGATTTCATTTAGTATTACTTAACTTTAATTCCTCAATAATTAAGCCTAGTCACAAGTCAGAGGTTATTCAAATTAGAAAATGTTTGATGATTACTACATAGTCAATGCAACTATTTACCATATCTTGAAAAGGCCATCTTGAGTAATGTATTGAACCCAACACAAGAACTTAACACCAGTAATACTGCCTTTCTCTGAGGATTTGGAGTTCTTCCGCTGACTAAAATTAAATTAAATAAATTAAACAACATTGCCATTCATGCAAGTTATAGAAAGAGGAACTGTTACATAAGACTGAACGAAAATGGCTACCTTCAAATTTGATACCTGACCATTGAATTTTAAAGCAAATGAAACTGGAGTATAAATAAAACATCTAGAAAGAGAAAATATTAATATCTGAAAGAAGTGTTTCCTCAAATACATTATAAACAAAAAACAAAAAATTCAAAGACTTTTTGATATTGGCCTTTTACCTAATAATGAATTCTGAAATGTGATAACTGCTTTTTCGCTAACAAAACCCGCAGAATTTTTTTTGATTTTTCATGTTTGTTTACCACTTCTAGAAGAAGAAGCAATAGTGAACTACTTCTAGTCTTTTAATTATCTAACCATATTTTAGCACTTTACTCTAATACCCCATCAAGGTTGGAATATGTTGGTTCATAAATTAAAACCATTTCTCTCAGTTAAACACATCCACCCTGCAAACATTTCAACAACGGTATTCCTTTTGATCATGAGACTAACTGAATACTTTTTACATCAATTGGTTTTTTAACGCCAAATACCAAAAATCTTCCTTATAGTTAAGTAGAAGACTGTGCAAATAGACTATTCTAGAAACAAAAAAACAAAATAAATTGGCCTAGTTCCATTCATGTTCCCATAGAGGAAATAGTGCATTGATTGAACACCCATAGAGTGAAAACCGCCGGGCAGATTTGTTCCAAATAAGAAACAACTTGGGCACAAAGCATCACAGATGTTTTTTTCCTGGTTTGAGGTAAATCCATCCAGTATTCTTTTTAAATATTCAACATAGAAGGGAGTGATTGCTGCTCCCAATAAAAGTTCATATATCTTCCATGGTGCTTTGCATAAGAGAGGCAAAGAGACATTTCAGAAGTGAAAAGCTGCCATTTTCTTTTTTTCTTTTTGCTCAAAGAAAGCAATTCCTGCAATAATGCTGGGAAAGCTGAAAAGGAAAAAGGATGCAATCACATCAGGCTACAGGTGGGTTTGGGGGAACAGTGCATCATGTGAGGATGGGGAGTTGGGACAGGGCTGGGGAGCCAGTTATGGGTAGAACACTTTTCAGCTTATCTGGGAAATACTGAAAAAAAGAGGAGGGGGACATAATATGAGTGCCTGTGAGGATGGGAAATACTTCTTAATGTTCTAGCTTATTTCCCATTATCACAAGAATTTGTTCAGTGCTACACTGCCACAGGATTAGGCATAATCGAATTAGTGCAGGAATAGGAAGTAATATGTTTTACATCTGCAGTGATCACATCTTTTAGGCAGAGTGCAACAGGTCTTTGGGAAAAATGTATTGATGTAACCTGTTCTGCTATGTCCACTGGCCATGGATGACCATGAGCAGTGGGCCCAAAGAAACTTATTGGTGCAGCATATTTATTTACTTATTTATTGTTATAGTTGTGTTTAGTTCATTATAAACTTTTGCAATTGTTACAATTAATTTTCTTAAGATCACATCTAAAATTGGAATAATAAAATAATAGTACATACATATATATTTCATCAAGTATTCCAATAAATTTACAAATGCGATAAAATAGAATGATATGCAATTAATACTCCAATATATAAAACACAAATCATTGGCATAGAGGGTTACTGTTGAAAATTCCCCCTAAACATAATTCATGATGAGCAGTCAGACCTGCTACATTGTACAAATTGATCTTATTATGATTTCTTTTTACAACTGCTTAAATAATTTCACTTCATGTTGCCGAACACTGTATAGCACAATTTGCATAGCTCCGGTGACCGTATTTAAGCAATAATCCATCAGAAATCAATAGTTTTAAAGTTTTAATTGCATCATACTGATATACAAAATAACCATATACTGACATGTAAATCGAACCCAAACATGGGCATTCAGTAAGAACATGTGTTACTGTCTTGGGGTTGGTATTACAATTACAGATGTGACATGAAAGTTGCTTTTTGGTCAATTTCCATTTGGGGGAGTTGGTTTGTTCGCATAAGAAATCAAAAATTACCGACCGCAGGGTCTGGGCCCATTAAAAGATAGGCTTGTGCTTGAAAGTAAGTGTGGGCAATACCTTCTATTTGGGAACAATTATGAAGTGTACACATGTAGATGTAATTGTGTTCCCAATCCCATTATTTCAGTCTTTTTTTGAATGCATGTTTAATAGCATTAAAGTTACCACAACATGCTTTTTCCATTGACCAATGGAGTCCCGTGTATAACTCTGTAATAAGCTCATAATATAAGTTAGGATGAGTGGTCTTTCCCATAGTAATTATGTTATTTCCTATTATTCTTCACATTTGGTGCTCTGGATGAGTTACAGCTTTCATAGGTTATAGGCCTCTCCGCATCACGATAGTAGCTTTAAGAGAGAGAAGGCCTAATTCAACTCTTACTTATTGGACGAGGCAGGAAGATGGAAAACGCAATATAGAACACCAAAAATGGCCATCAACTCTATCCAACCAAGATAAATCTCTAATAGAGAGGGCATAAAGTCCATAAACTATCACTGGAATGAACCATTTGGTGTATAGAATTGTGATCCCCTTCAGTGAGTACCCCACATAATCAGAAACAAAGCTATGTATAAGCAATGTTATCTGTTTTCCACGTCGGATCTTAATTTCAATTAGAGGGGTATAACTCAATCTGCTATGCATTTCAATTCCTAGGTATTTATAGGATTCGGTATAGTTAATATTCTCCCAGCTGGTAACCATTTTAGGCTTCATAACTTTCTTGGATGATTATTGTCTGTGTTTTTATTAAATTTAAATTGATTCTCAGATTATGCTCATTTGCAAAAAGACCAAGCTCTTGTAGGATTTCTTTCATACCTCTGAAAGTGTGGTCAAATGTGACAAGGTTATCTGCATAGAACATTGCAGTGACCTGGATGGACTTGAATTTGGCAGGAATATTAACTTTGTGCTCGAGTCAATTTTTTAAATTGGCTAGATAAAGGTTGAATACATGGGAAGCCAGCAAGCATCCCTGTTTAATATCCTTGTTAATGTTAACGGGTCTAGTAAGTCGACCTTCATTATCTAAACGTATTTGGATGCTGGTATCCATATACAGACAGATTATGATCACCTGCAGCCAGCTTGGAAAATCCATGGATGTTAATATTTTCCACAGCTGTTGCCGGTTAACACTATCAAAAGCAGAGCTTAAGTCTATATAGGTGACATATATAAATGGATTGTTACGCTTTTTTTGCCTTAGTTATTATGGTATCAAGTATATGGATATTGTGGATGGTGCTGGGCCCTGCTCTGAATCCTGTCTGGAAAGCATGGAGAGGAGAATATTGTTCTGTTTAGTCCAGCTCTGCAAATGATCTAGGACAATGGCTGCAAAAACTTTACTGGTGGTATCGAGTAATGATAATAGGCGGTAATTCTCATGGACAAGCCTGTCCCCAGCCTTGCAACTGGTATTAATGTGGATGTTTTCCATGATAAAGGTATATGCATTTCATTAAATACCTTCATAAAAGAATATAGAGAAATTTGGCACAAATTTCAGGTTTTTGCTTAATTATAAGGGTAGCAAGGCCATTTGGGCCAGCGCTCCAGAATGTCTTGCCTTCATTATTATCCCACTGTTGCTGATAGTCACATTGCTCAAACTTACCTTTCACAGAGGCGAAAGGTAGATTAAGATCAACAGAAATCAGGGAATGATCCCTATTTGCTAATTGAAGAAATCTAAAGTCAGGGACATAATGATTTAATACAGGAGGATTTCCGCATGTATTGTCTAAAGTGGCATATTTAACTGCACTGAACCATGTGGGTTTACCAGCGATATCCCTTCTGGCTCTTCCATTGAGCGACTATATGTCCCATTCTGCCATAAAGTTCTTCCATTCCAAACCTTTATCATTGCATTTGGGATTTTCCATGATATTGGTAGCTGCAATGTTTATGTAATAATCATCCATAGTGTTCACACCACACTAAGCATTGAAGTCTCCTCCCAATATTATCATATTATTCCCCACAGTCATGGCCTATTTGGTGATCATTGTGTTGATGGTTTCAAATATTTCACTACTACAGTTCCTATTAGGGGGATCATATATGCTTATGATGAATATCCTGGGAGCATCTGGACCACCTTTATATGTCACCTTTATTTCAATTAATTGCAAGTATATTATCAACTGCTTGTTCTACTTTTATTTCCATAGAGTGAACATCCTGATTCACCGCTGTCAGTAGGCCACCATATGGGGGACATTTTTGGCCTTTTTTAGCACTAGTCTGATTAATAATATGACTATCAGTATAGAGGTTGTTAAGCAGCCACGTCTCTTGCAGCATGAATATGGGACAACCAATCAGCCGGTTAAGGGAAGGGAGCAGCATATAGAGTGGCCACTGCCAAAGGCCATGGCTACAGGGCATGGCCAAAGGCCATGGCTAGTGGGCCCTGGAGAATCATTAGCATAACAAAACACTTGAAATTCAGTGAAACGCATTAGGTAAAAGAGAGTTAAGGGGATTACAGTTAAAACATCAAAACCCTTGAAATTTAGCGGATGTGAATAGTGATGATCATCTTAACTCAGCATCCCCCATGGCAAAGCCCAGTGGCACATGCATAATATAACAGAAATGATTCCCAAAGACACAATTACATCATGGGGGACCACTTGTTCCCTGGACATGGGAACTAGGAATATTTAGGATGAAAAGCAGACAGGGCTATGCTCCTATATAAGTTCTCAACTTGTTGTGGTTTCTACTATTGATTTGATTCGAAAAATAGTAGTTGTGAGGGTGGCAGAGAGCTGGTCCTGCAGGACCTGTCATCTGCCTTCTACACCATTGGCCACTGCATTCTACTAGAAGGATTTTATCACTTCAAAATTATGGCGATGCTGCTTATTGGGTTAATGTTTTCTACCTAACATAATTCAATCATTGACACTAGAGGGTGTTGCGTCTTGCTCTACTGCCAACGCCTGTTGAGTCCAATGGGGAGCTTCAATATTACCATTGCTCTTCAACTAGTACCTCTGGCCACTAACCAAATTACTTCCTTCTTCTAGAATAAGATTATATACTCATGCCGACAGTTCCCAAATCCTATTACATCTTGAAGGGCATGCCATCTCCACCCTTAATTTCTCCTCAGGCATGTGAGCAGTTAGCAGCTGGATTAATACAAAGGTTAATATAAAGTTCAATAGTTTTTTTTTTTTTTTTTACTGTGTTCCATCTTGCATTGCATGGCCCACACAGGTAAACACCTCAGAATTATACAACACATACATCAAGTTGTATGTACTTGCTTCATCAACTCAGCAAATTCTGAATCTTCTGATGTTTTTCACTTCAATCATCAAGCCCAGCAAATACATGTATGTATTTAATCTAGACAGAACAACAAGCCCAGCAGGTAACTGCATGTATTTAATCTACATAAAACTCAAATAATGCAATAAATGTGGGTCTAACAAAATATGCGCTGAAACATCTTCAGAGGGTACAAATGGCCTAACTCGAAAACTAGTTAAATTGCAAAAAACAGTTTCCACCTTCTGCGCTCTTTAGCAACTGCATTGGCCTTCCAATAAAAGAGAGCACAACGTTTCAAACTGTTTGTATTGGAGAACATTTTTGCTACCCTGAACAGGTCCCTCCTATTCTTAGGAAAATGTTAATTAAACACACTACATCTATGGGAGTCAATTCAAATTACCATCAGAAATATTGACAACTATCTGAAATTCAGAAAGGTTGGAAAACTTTTCAATCCACAGGATAAACTCTTTTTAGCTGAACTAGGCCGATTAAGTTCAGATGCACATTCGAACGTCCAGCATATTGTGTGCATTAAAAGCTAACCAGATTTAGAAGAATTGCAGTAAAGACCATCCACAGAGATGAGGCCAGGTGGAATGAGGGGATAAGCCCTGAGGTGGCGGGCCCACCCTGTGGGTAACCACTCGCTGCCCAAGTTAAGGGCCTGAGTGAAGCGAGGGTCCCCTAACGAGGGTGGCGGCCTGCTACCCACAGGGTGGGTCCAGCCACCGAGGGGTTTATTACCATTAGCACCGGTGTAGTGAACTACACGGATGCCAAACGGTTATTTTTTTTTAAAGTGTTTTGGGTCTTTGAACGGAACGCCTTGCGGCATCCCGCTCTCGGAGATAAAATACTATACCAACATGGCTGGCAGGGAATTGGAAGGCGGGGCTCCATATGAAGACTCTCTTCCATTTCTATGGCAGCCACACAGGGAAGGGACCTGTAGCGGCAGATCCCCGCTGCCGCAATCAGATAAGTGGGATGGGCGAAGGGAGAGGGAACCAAAAATAAAATAAAAAAGGGGTTGGCGGAGGAAGATGGCGGGCGGGGGAGCCAGCCATCAGGCAGGTTGTAATGCAGGCCTTCACTGGTAGTGTCAGCCCGCGTTGTGTGCCACCTGATTGGCTGGCTTCCCCGGCCAGGGTGCTAATGGTGGGTCCAGCAAACAGAGCAAGCAACACTGCAATGGTTGCTGCCGCTCCCTTATGCATGTCTCAGTAGTTTTCAAGGAAGAAGAACCTCACTAGGCCACTGAAATCCAAGCTGGGGAGGCCCAGTTCTGTCTCCTTCAGAACCCTGCAGCATAGGGCGTGTCAGGATGAGCATGCTCTTATCAACTACTCCTCTTTCTCTTCAGAAGTTAATAAGGGATATTATTACTAGTTCCATTAGCAATAATATCTTCCTGAAAAGGACGAAGTGTTCAGTTTGAATAGTCAAGACCCAAATTTGTGACTGTGCCCGATCTCAAGTTTAATTAATTCATGCATTTATTTAAGTCTCCATACTTCACTCTTGTATCCAATAGATAGAGGAACATAGACAAGATTCACCCAAAGGGTAAATCAGTATTAACAATCTGTGTCTCTGCAAACCTCTGGATTTCAATGCTTGTGTGTCATACAACCTGCAGTAACCTATAGTCAAATTTCAGATGTTTTGTTTTGTTGCACACAGATGTCAGCAAAAGACAGTTGCTAGTGGCCTCATGGCACGCATCCAATTTGTATTATCATCCAACAGGACTGTTGGTGCAGTGACGGGTGAGGAGAGACGGACTGGGCATGCTAGTCTAGCAAGTGATGAGAGAGGCATGCACAGGTAAGTACCTACAGTGGGGAATGGGGGCAGAGCAGGGGACTATGGTATCCCTGGCCCATTTGAGAGTATCTGTGATGTGGTGGAGAATATCACACAGAGCCAGAGAAATGGGAACTGCCCCTTATTATTACAGCACATGAACTTCCGTTCACTCGTGACTCACCCCTGTGCATGCACCGCTTTTGTTTCCCTAGTTGCTCACATTACGTGAGATATATCAGCAGTAGCTGACAGAAGTTAACCCTGGGCCATGCTGGCATACATGGACCCGACATCTCCTCCGGGTGAAATAATGTACCTTGATGCGGTTCTGCACCCAGGATCCTAGATCTTGTTAATCAGGTGCACAGGTTTCTTGGTACACCCGAGATGGTGTGACTGAATTATCGACTGCTCACTCCTCTCTACTGGTTTTCATGCTAGCTTTGGAGTAATCCACAGGTGGCCATTTTACTTGCTATCTTACATATTCTTTACGCTGTTTCTTTGGGGTCACCACGCAATCGGTAGTTCTCGCAGTCATCATGGATCCTTTGACATAGGACACTGCATTGGGTCAAATGCTGATCGCAACACTCTTTCTTGTCTGCATTCGATCATGATCAGTCATAGATACTTCTTGATTGAACTGTCCTCTCTGGTCATGGGGTTTGGCATGCTTGTCTTCACTTTCCTCCTAAACATTGGCTCTGCTGATCATTTGCCATTGGTTCTGTGTGGTGAGTTCCTGTAATCTCGCAACATATAGCATAGGGCTTGTTTGAGTGACATGGAGCCCATGCTGCTCTCTAACTTTCTTAGGACTGCCCATGAACATCTCAACCATTTAATTGCCTGGTGCCCACAGAGGAGTTATTTTTCTGTGATGAACTCCCATGTCTTGTATGAAACATCTTAATTCACCCCAATGAATGAAGGCGCATTGTCTAACTTGAGAACCCAGAGAATTCCCCATCAGGGCCATCTTAAGCATGTTTGGGGCCCTGGGCATGGACATCTTTGGGGCCCCCTCCACCAAACCAAAGGAATAAGTGATCAAGAATATCTGGTGGTACCCCTCCCCCCCCCCGTCCGTAAACATAACCCATAGGTAGATATGCCATCTCGCAGCATTAAAAATAAGCATGTTTAGTCCATTTAAGTCCCCTTATCCTCTTCAGTCTTGCTCTAATCAGAATGATAAACAAGTAGCAATTGAAGGCCAACATTAGCAATCTACGAAGAGGTTACTTCTCTTCTAGTATAGAAACAGGATACTTTTTATCAATATCATCCGGGAAGGTATGCAGCCTGTAGTATTAATGCAGGGCTGTATGTAAAAGGTACATGTAACCCAGAATAGGCAGATAACTCACATTAGTTTCCTCAGATAGTGCAAAAGTTTTCTAACATGGATAGAGTAGACCATTTGTAAGGAAGGAGAAAGCTACAAATAGCATAGCATGGATAATAAATGCAGATTAGAAGCTACCAGGAAGGTGTCTCTATCCAGACAGCCTGAGATTAGAAGTGGGACATGGTTTTCAAATAGTGTTGTCATTAGAGATCAAGGGAACAAGTGCCTGTGGTGTGCAGTATATCAATGCACACTATTATAGTGGAAGCAACCCTATAGAAAGTGAAACCATGAATGAGGCTTTTATGAAGATCATACCCTGAGGAGGAAATCATTCTGAAGGGCTGACAATTTTTAAAGGTTTAGGGACTGCCAATTCTGAGAGGTTAGGCAATACAAGATTAAATGAGATTCCCAGGATAACACATTGCTTAAGGGGCGAAGCTGGGATTTGGGCCAACTCTGCAATTTCTGAATTTGAACACTTTCTTTTCCAGCTCTTACCACTGACTTGCAAAGTACACAAATCACATTTCCAGACCTGACAATTTTTGTAAACGAAGATATTACAGAAGGGTGTTATGCAACATTGGAATGATTTACCAATCGAAGTGATGTAAGAGATTTAATCTAGGTATGTCTTTTGTACTTTTAAGCTTGAAATACTTCCAAAACAATGGCTTGTGAAATTGTCATTCATAAACATGCAAAAAAACCTTTGACCTTTTTACAAAAAGCTAAAGGTTTTTTGTGTCAAACAAGCAGACCTTAAAATATGCTTGCCCAAGGCCAACAACATCTGGTCCGCTCTCTCCTGTCTACTACCCCTTCCACTCAAATGACCTACAGAAGAAGAAAGATCAAGTAATGAGCTAAACGATGCCAGCAGCATGCAAGAAGGAAAACCTCACAGAAGATAGCACAGTAATGCAAGAGATATATGATTTGACCAGGATCACTGTATCGTCTGCTGGCAAAGCCAGGATACAAGCACGAACACTTTGTTTCCACAGTCTTTTATTCACCTCTTGGACCAATAGTTTATGCTCATCTTTGGAGGGGATTGCCTGGCTTTTAGAATGCCCCATCTGAACAAACCAATTTCTAGACCTTCACCATATAAATGGCATGTTAGTTTTCATAGCAACCCCTATGTGGTGCAGCAACATTGCTGATAATAGCACCTCTTAAGCTGCAAAACCAAGTACATGTGCTGGTAGGTTTATAAACTTCAGACATCGGAAAGCTTCAGCCATCCTTGCTGGAGTGCTTTTCTAATCTTTCATATGAACACATATTTCTGCAATGAGTGCTTAACACACTGTGCTAACTTCTGAACCATTGTGGCACTCGATGTATCAATATGCATTTCAACTTTGGCTATTGCACATGATCAACGTAATTCCCACAAGAAAGAAAGAATGCCACAGAAGCTGTGCTATACGGAACACACAAACGATGTATTCCACAGTGAACACAGAAAGCATTACATGATTAATTGATCAAGGCAGAATGTACTTGTCAAAACAGACAGACAATACATTTAGCACTTCAGCAGCTTGCTATAAAATCTCCTGGCGTGTGCTATTTAACCCTGGTAAACAATGGAATCTTACTTTAGATCAGGCAGCCTTGTGGAGGCCCTCTCCAAGGTGGGGGCCCTGGGCAAGTGCCCCTTTTGCCCTCCCATAGAGACGTCTCTGTTCCCCATGCCACAAATATATTATCTATCCCAGGAATTACGACTTTTGCCGCTGTAGATGACTTCATCTATACACTGTTTTTGGTTTTCATCCATTACTACCAATAGATAATTTACCTCTTTGAGAGGGCTAAAGAAATCTACTGTCCCATTACTCCAGATAGTTATAAGCAGCTCAAACATTTGGAGCAGCTCCAGCCATTCCGGTCTCCAGGTGCTTTGACAACTCTTTACAAATCTGCAAGTAACTAGCCAACCCTACTGCAGTCTCCACCTCACCACTCCAATCCCTTGTCCTCTGCAACACACTTAATTGCAAAAACTCATGTTACTGTCCCCCGTCTTTGGCCACGCCCTGTCTCCCATGGCCTCACATCCCCCCTCTGCCTTTCTCTCCTCCTTCTCTCCTATTACACCTGATGAGGTCACCAGAGTTGTCCGCACCATGAAGGTCTCCTCCAAACAGGTTCCCCTTGTTCCTCCAGAATAATTACGGACAATATTGGCTCTCTTACCCCTGCACTTGCTGATTTTTTGCAACCACTCTTTTGCTACTGAATCTTTCCCCTCCTCCATCAAGCACTATATTGTGCGCCCCTCCTAAAAAAAATCTTCTGCAGGCCCATCTTGTCCGGCTAACTACCGCCTCACCTCTGCCACCACCTTCCATGGGAAGCTCCTGGAGAAGCTGGTCTTCCCCCAACTGACCCAGCACACTGAAATTGTCGGTTGCTGACATGACCGTCAATCTGAATTCTAAGCATCCCGAGGCACAAAAACTGCTCTTCTGAACACCCGTAAAGGACTACTCACATCTCTTGATGCCAGTTCTCCAGCTGTTCTCATTCTACTTGACCTCTACTCTGTATTTGACATGGTCAACCACTCTATACTCATAAATGGCTCCAATGTACACTGAGTATCTCTGAGTGGGCACTGGACTGGCTGATCTCTTTCCTCAATGACCCTCCATTCCTGATCATTCTGGTCTCTTGTTCCTCCCCCATTTCTATCTACACCTGAGGCATCCCCCAGGGCTCTAACCTTTCTCCCTGGCTCTTTAACATCTATCTTGCTCCGCTTGCACACCAAATTTCCACCTTATACCATAACTTCCTGTTAATATTGGAATTATTATATTAAGTTATGCCGATGGCATACAACATTTCTTCAAACTTCGCTCTGATCCTCTCCTTACTTCCGCCATCCTTCATGACTGCCTGTCTGCCATCCAGTCCTGGTGTGCCTCCAATGATCTCTGCCTCAATGCCAGCAAGAGTGAGATCCTTCCCATTGGGATTCCTGCTCCCTCTTTCTTCCCCTTATCCTTATCCTTGTCCTCAAGTCCAGAGACTGCACCTCTCCCGCCCTAAGATCTCTCCACTGGCTCCCAGTTGCTGCAAGGATCAAATTCAAATCCCTCTGCATCATCCATAAGGCTGTCTCTCCACATTTTAGATATTTCTGGGCCCTTCCCCACTTGTCCACTAACCCACACCTTATGAATAGGGCCTGGTGTTAGATACGTAGGTGTTGATGATCTACACTGAAAACATTCAGTTGGAATAAGCATTATGTTTACATTCTCTGGGGATAAGCCCTAAGGTCAATGCCAAGCACTCCATCCACCAATCCTAGGTTCTCAAGAACACCTGTATATGATCAATCGTGGTGGCTGGGGTTGGCAACCTGATACATGTAATGATGGCCTCTGTAATTATTGAGAGGCACCCTTTTGAGTGTCTGGGCCAGTGCATACATTTATTCACTAAAGCATCATGGCCCTTGTACATATTGGTAGATAGGTGGGCACTTTGTCAAGTGTAAAATTAAATAAAAATGGTTACGGAAGGGCAGTTGCATCTGTTATTATTTGAATTTCTAATTTTTGTTGCCTGGTTTGGGGTTGTGATAGTCAGTACATCTCACTGGGATTAGAGCCTGATAGTAGGACACTAGTTCTAGGAGAAAACTGCCTGTTCAAAGTTCTGGGGCTCAGTAAGGGTCTTATGTCAGAGTTTTTCAGGCCCCAAACCCCCAATTGCTGTGGTTGGGGTACCGAGGTTAAATAGTTTGTCTACACTAATGACAGTGTCTTCCATTTGATGACTCAACAGATTACTTTGAGTCAGGTTACATTTGCTTTTGCAAACCCTTGTTCAGTATTGCGCACACCTATCAGAACCACCTAATTTTTAAGTGTATTTATTTCACCAACAGCTCTCTAATTTAACAACTATTAATTCCTTCATTTCATAGAAAATGTCTTCTACCTTCTGGACTGGTCTGTTGGGTTCTTGGTGCTGGTTAAAAGGAGTTGGTGGAGAGACAGTTTGGCAACCAAAATCTTTACTATCTCTGATCTTTTGTGGGCTGTCCTTCTTTCCACCCTCTTCACACCAAAGTGTGAACATTCTCTTTCCCTTCTTCCCTCGTATTCTGGGACCATTTTCCACATTGCAAGGGGCAGAACCCAGATTCAAGATGGGATCACATCTGTTTGAAAGTAGAACTGAGGGAATGGCCAGCAATGCTGCACCTGCCACCTGTTCTTCCCTTTCATTATGCATTGTGCCATCATTAGTGACCAATACCTCCTCCACTTCCACCCCCGCTGTGACTTTAGTTTCTTCACTTATATTTGGTACCTCCTTGTGAGGAAAGATCTCAATTATATTTGGGGCTGTAAAAGAAGACATTTTTGTTGTATTGTGGCCCCATGAATCAAAATGTCATCAATGTGGTTAAAACAGTTTCCAATGTGCCGTATCACATTGCGGATGCTTTCCTGGAAGATCTCGGTAGCTGAGAAGATGTCAAAACGTAAGAGCTTATAGTGAAACAGGCCTGCAGCTGTAAAGAAGGCAGAACAATGCAGGAAACCCACAGGCTGGGACCCGATGCCAGCTCAATTATGTAGCTCGCTAGTATGCATCTGATCTCTTTCTCCACTTGTTCCTGGAGGTGAATGGGTGTTCTTTGTGGATGCTGTGCCATGGGTACAACTGATTCATCAACATGAAGCACTACTAGATCACCTTTACGACATCCAAATCCCAGGAAAAGTGAAGGAAACTTGTGCACTATAGAATAAGACAGCTGCATGGCATACATGCTGGCCAGCATGTTCATTGCTATGTCTGTCGAACTCCTGGGGACTTCCCATTGAAGGACGTGAACATCAGAATGCAGCTTCCTTTCCTTGCATTGAAGTGCGGTCCTAAACTTGCCATTATTTATTACTGGGACCTTTGCTGCCTATTGAAATACTCTCCGTTTTTATGGCCCTAAGATCAGTGGTTTGATCAATCTATTGAATTCAGAAACGCACATGATGTTTAATGCTGCCCCCTTGTTTATGACGAACTTTGCAGCATGATCTCCCACCAACACGTTGACATTGCTTCCTTGGGAATTCAACAGATCGTACATCATGCATGTGTAGTCTTCACCTTTGCCCTATCTGGACAACATGGGTGATAAAGGATGACCCATCACTTGGTGAATGTGACTCACGAGGTCTGTTGTGGTGTGTAAGGATATTTGGCGTGTTACAGCACAGAGTACAGCACTACTGCACAGGTAGCAATTTTTTTTTGATGCAGCACCAAATGCCTATGGTGCATTGCTATATGTGTTGCCAGGATAACATGGACATATAAGTAAAGTCAGGCTATTCAGTCAAAAACGATTTTTACATATAAGATGCAAATCTATTTTCACGTGCACATTCAAAAATGCACAATACTTTTCACCTGAAATGCCTATGGTGCAAGAGACACATGTGAAAATTAATAACTAACATTATTAATAAACAACCTGACTAATAAAAATTCATTTAACATAACCCACTAATAAAAATGTGTCTCCACTGCAGAATTAGGCCTATTCTGAAAGTGAACTTTTAAACGCACATTCATTTTTTTTTTTCGTTTTCTCTGCTGCTCTGTCCACATAACTACAGGAAGCAAAAGGGCTCGAAAGAACAGGAAATCAGTTGGTTACAAAGTATTACTATAAAAATGAGCCATTGTGTAGAGAGGGAGGAGATGGCATGATTGATTCTGATTGGAGCAGCGTCATAGCAAGTATCATGCTAGAGGCAGTGATTAGGGTTTTGCTGGGGGGAGTTTGAAGAGAGAGGGAGAACAGTGGAGATTTGGAGAGCTGAGAGAAGGACCTGTTTTTTCCTGGTTGGAGCATTTCTGCTGAAAAAGCTGAGAGTTCCAGGCAATGACCCCGGTTTGAGAACGAAAGGCGCTCGTTTTCACTGGGGTTAATCTTCAAGGGAGCCACATTCAGAAAGAGAACAGCTGAAGAAAACTCGGGCTGAACAGATAAGGTAATTACATAAGTGTGGGAGCTGAGTGTGTACGAGAATATTCAGTCAGTGTAGGAAAGGAGATTCCTGTGCCTTAATCACATGTTAATGTTGCCAATTGAGTTCTTTTCTCCGCCACTCTCTTTTCAGTGTATCACAGACAATGCTATTACTGTGCTATTTTATTTATTTCTGTAAAGAGTGAGATCGTGTTTAAATGCAACTTTTATAATACAGAAAAATATTTGAAAGCAGACGGGTGGTGTGTTTTATATTTACCAATACAGTGCTGATGATGTGGGGAGATTTTAAAACAGTGCAATTGTCATTTTAAGACAGATGTGTGCATGATCATATTCAATATGGACAGTTGTGAGTGACTGTTTGTAGCATAGCTCGTTGGAGGTACATGAGCCAACGGGAAGAGGGACTCTCTGGACATAGTTCCCTACCGTATATAAGGTAGTGGAAATTACCACAAAATTACCACATATAGCTCTCTGTCGTAAATAAGTCAGTGAGATCGCCCATGGTGGCACACTAACACTAACACTGAAAATGTGGTATTCCTGAAATGTAGGTCTGAGGTCTCTCTAGTGATTACACAAAAAATCTAAGCAAAGATAAGGGATTCTGGACATTGGGGCCACAAATAAAACAAGGGAATTATGCTCACCAAAATACCACCAACCACGCATACCAACCACGCATACCAAATATGCATGTCTGGGTGCTGAAATAATGCATGTCCACTGTATTATTGTTGTACATGGCCCAATCTGAATACAAGGAGTGATTGTTGCTAAGTTATTTTTCGGCGGTAAGAAAATACCGTCAGGCCCCAAATCTCCACAAAATACCCTACAGGTGCTTCTTTCACAACTGACAGTTGCAGATGTGCATGCATTAACATCACACCTTACAAGTAATGAATTGCATACGTTTGCTTGCTGTTTTTCCATGTCACAGTTGCTGCATTTTCGACCTATTCACATTTTCGTTGTGCAAGAACATTAGACAGCATCTATAACATCAGCCTCATGATGAATTCTTCCACGCCAGTGGGAAACATTCCTGTTTGTTCTTCATAGAATGAGAAATTTGATAAGCCGTTCGCCTTTGGGTTCTTTGCCAGTCTCTATCTGTACTGCCTGCTTCAGTTCTGGCCATCATGTGAATATTTGACAGTGGAAGAGGCTCCCTTAATAGATTTTACAAAAAGCAGATGACAGATACCCACCTGTGATCCGAAGCCGAATGGCTTCCTCATTTGTACAATTGAGAGTGAGCCACCACTTTGAGAAGATGTGTCATGACTGTATCCATCAATGCTCCTTGATACTGACACACAGTGTTGAATGTGTGTCTCTCAGGATAAATGTTCCTTTGAAGATTGAAATATGCACTCACAGCTTTTTTCAATCCTTTGTTTGAATCAATCTGATTAGGCAGGAGAGAGGGGATGAGATCTTCTACTTCCGCACCTACCAGTTTGATCAAAATATGCCTGGCAAATTTGTCTGATGAATCCTCATTATAGGCATGTAGGCAATTTTCAAATCATTGTAACTAGCGCACCCTTTGTTAGGCAGAATTGCAGGCAGTACCCTCTGGGAACACCACATACAATTAGGACTACAGGTGTAAGCAAAAAGCAACCTTTGGTATAAGTCTGTACCACGCACTTTTTGGTAGCGAGCTAAGCAGCCAAGCTTATCCCAAGAGGGAATGTGAGCAGTAGTTGGAGTTACACAGATGTATCACAATCACAGTGGTTCAAGTAGACACTTACACTCAAGGTTTCTTGTTAAAAAATACTTATACATTTATTTACACAATCATTTATAAAACATTCACTAGTAGAAATTAACTTAATATGAAACACCAATACACTAAGTTGTAGGGACAGTTTGTGCTCCCCTGAAAAAGGAGCCAAATGGCACTTCAATTACTTTCAATGAGAATAGTGTGTACAATGAGTTAGAAAACACTTATGTTAGGCAATGCAAAGGTTCAGTGTACCAGGAGGGTCATTTCAATTGAGTAGGCCAGGCCAAAGTCAATAGTCTAGTGTTCTTGGATAGGACAGATCAGTTCTGGTAACAGAAGGAGAAGTCTTTGTAAACGTTCTCAGAAGTAGTTTAGACAAAAAAGAATGATATGCTGGGTCACAAACTAATTATGCCTGCAAGTTGGGAAAGTTTCACAAACTTTCACCGAGAGAGTTAGGATCTCTCAACAGGAAGGCACAGTACTTTAATGTGAAGCAAAAAGATGCAGCTGAAGATGTTGGCTCCTGGCAGTTCCTGCAGATCTCGCTGGTCCTGAGCCTCAGTCAAGGGAGGACGTTGGGGGACTCCTGCACTGCACCGGATCATCGCCGGAGCAAACAAAATGGAGTCACTTTGGTTCGAGTAGCCATTGCTTCAAGACACAAACTGGTTTCCCTCTCCCTGGCTAAACCTTAAACAGCATTGAAAATGGTATCCAGGTGTCTTCTGAGCTGATTGGTCCCATCCACTCAAAGGAAGAAGACGTCCTTGAAGGAGCTTCTCTGTCGAATGGAGTTCTGGCAATTCGGATTTGCAGCAGGGCTTCACCGGGCAAACCAATGGTCCAGTGGTTGTAGCAGCCATCTTCTTACAGCTTGTCTTCGGTTCTTTCGTTCCAGTGGTGGACTCTGCCTTCCAGTCCTGGAGACTTGCCTGTTAAACAGTTTTGTCCCATTCATTCCAGCCTAGCTGCCACTCACCCAGCAGAGTGCCTTTCCTTGCCGGACAGTGTGATGCTAGAAATTCATCGGAGGGACAGGGCCTCCGTATCTTTTGTCCTTTACTGCTTTTTATCATGTGTTCTGTCGTGTTTTCCGCGCAGGAGTTCATGTGGGACTCCTGGCGGTGCAGCTCTCTTTCTTTTGGTTTGGTGAATGGACCCGTGGGATTCCCTTATGGCACCCATGGGAAGGGGTACAACCCTGTGCCCCTAGTGTATGTTTTTGGGCACCTCTGGGTGGCCCACAGAGCAGGGTATGGGCTGGTGGCAGCTCCAAGCTGAATTTGACAGGCGCACGGAGTATCCTCCATTTTAGGATACCCCGGCCCTGCCATTGGGATCAGTTGATCCCTGATGGAAAACAAGATGGCCCCGGTGGCCTCTTGCATTCTATTACCCATTACCTTGTTTTCCCAAAGTCCTGGGAAGCCCTGACTCTGTCCCTTCCCCCTGACTGGCTGTTGGATGGAAGTACCATATATGGTGTTGTTGTGAAGGCCCAGTCAGACTAGCTGGAGCCTTCCCGGTGATGTATGTTGTGGGTACCTCCTGTGGGTGGGACCTGGGTGAATAGAGTGTGTGACGAATATGCATTCTGTGTTGTGGGTGTCTAGTATCTGGTGGTTGACACAATGACTGAGACAACCCTACCCGAAACCGGTATGAATGCAGCTTGGAGTGTTGAATGGCTCGGTACTTGTCCCAATACACATAACTTGTTGTGAGTGTCTGGAGAGAAGTGAATGTCCTGAATACCTCGTGTGCCTGATTGGCTGCCTTCCTACATGAATGCCCGTAGTCGTGATTGGATGCTTGAGTGTGACCCAGCAGAATGAATGGGAGATCCACAGTATATCTGGGGACCTCTCACTGCTAGGAATCATGTTCAGAAGCTGAAGTCCACTACGACGAGTAACTGGATTAACTGACGCTTGACCTTGAAGCCCTGCTGGACGAGAAGACTTGCTGTTGCTCTTCTTCACAATCGGAAAGCTGCTGTGCCTCCAAGGACTGACCCAGAGAGGACCTGGTAAGGCACCCTCTTCCCGAGCTATGAGGGACCATCGTGCACAGCTGATCTTTGCCAATGCTCCCTGGTAGACAGACCTTCGACAGGCTGCCGACCCGATACGGGGACTGCTGCGGAACTCCAAGGAGAAGCACTCGGACTGTTGTCCGCCACTGTCGATGACCGCCGTCGCCAACCAGAGCCGCTGTGCTCCCGTTTGCCTAAGAACTTTCATTGATCATCGGACGCTCTCGTCTGAATCGTCATCCGCTTGTCTCCCACTGGAGAAGGCCCGACCGTCGACGCGCCGAGGAGTATCCACCGGTGGGTTTCCCGCCACCTACAGACCGCAGGGACTCCGACGACTCGACGCCCTTGCTGGGCCACAGTTCTTCATCATCTCTTTGCGGTCCAGAACTAGTGTCACCGAGGTGCCCCGCACGCCTCTTCCTTGCAGGATGCCAACTCTCTGTCGTCGACAAGCACCGCTAGGAACGAAGCTGCCTCAAGGGAGGGCACTCAAGAAGGGCCGTCGATTCCCCGACACCGAACGCCAAGTTCCCCGACACCTCTCGACGATCCGTGGCTCCCGCCTGAAAGGGAGGCACTCAAGAAGGATCGGTCGGTGCATCGTCGGAGAACTCTACTCCACCAGGTACATTGGGGGGGGGTAAAACCTTAATAGGAAGAAGTAAGACTATCTAACATTATATGGACTGGGCTTGTGCTATATATCTTTATTTACAGTTTGCCCAGGTGGGGGGCTCTCCACACAGAACTGCGCCTAGAGGTAGGGGCCAGTATTCTGCCTATTGTTTCACCCATCTTGCGTTCCTTCTATCTCTATTGCTGGTTTACTCGTTATTGATCTGTGTGACATTTTAACCGTACAGTTGATGCACTTTAATGAGATTTGATAACATTAGTGGTACCACTCTAGACGTGTATATATTAATCATTATTGACTTCCAAGTACAAAGTGCGTTACTGTGATCGTGTACATACTTTTGAATATTAATTATATAAATACTGTGTTTTCAGTAATACAGTGTGTGGACATTCCTTTGTGGGGGTTCGGGGACTACACTGTACTTAAGGAACAGCCTGCATCACCTCCTGAGAAGCTAGGCCTTGATTGCTCGACTACGTTACCAATAATAGAGAATCTTGGCTGGGGTCCTCTGTGCCTCTCCTCTACCATATAGAGAGCAGAAGTACAGACACCCCCTACCGGTCTTTACACTGGTGGCAGCGGTGGGATGCTTATGGTTTTAAGAATCAGTGTATAACCGTGCCACTTACAAAATATCTGCACTTCATTCGATTAAGGTTTGGGTGTGTACAAAATAAGTGCATTGCAAGCAATGGAGTCTATTGCGAATGGCAAATTGACTCGTATGAGCTTAGAGGCTCTCCGGAGTGCTTGTGAAGCCAGGGAGTTAGACTTTGTGGATAAGTCTAGGGCTGAGCTGATAGCTGCCCTGGTGGACTACCAGACCGATGGTGAAACTCTTGATGAGGGGGGGAATGCAACCAATGAGGACTCTGCCCCTGGGGTTTCTACTGAATCTGTTTCTGGGAATGCCGCCATTCCTGCTGCCTCTGTTCCGAACCCCAGCAATACCTTGGAACTTGAGTTATTAAGGATGAAATTGGCCTTTGAATATCGCAAGTTGGAAATAGATGCTGAGTTTAAGAAAGAGGAGCTGGCGCAACAAGTGGAACTCAAGAATAGGGATCTTGAACTCAAAGACAAGGACACTGAATGTCAGAGAATCCAGCTAGAGAAAGCTCGAGTGGAGACTTCAGCGAAACCCAGTGAGAGTTTCAGGTCCCCAGCAACTAAATTTATAAAGGATTTGGTTGGTGTGTTTTCGGAGGGTTCTGATATCCTCCAATGGATTGAAGCGTTTGAAATGGCTTGTCCAATTCATTATGTTGACAAAAGAGATTGGGCTAAGTGTTTGCTAAGCAGAGTGCCTCAAACTGGATATGACTGTATTCTGAAGCTGAGTGTGGAGGAAAGGGGTCAGTATGAGTGTATGAAATCTGCTTTGATTGCCAAGTTTGGCAATACCTTAAAAGGTTCAGGGATTTTAAGAAAAGAGAGAATGTTTCTTGGGTCGACTGGGTGAGTTCTGCGCACATGAATATGATGGGGTGGATTGACGGTTACAAGGTGAAAACTTTTGTTGAATTGTCCCACCTGTTGTTTTTTGAGCATTTTTATGAAGCCTGTTCACCGGAGCTGCGTCAGTATGTTGCTGACCAGAACATTTTGGATACCTTTAAGCTGGATAGGTTGGCAGACAAGTGGGTCTCCCACCGGGTGTCCCCTAAGGACTCCAGTGGGAAGGACAAGAACAAAGAAAAGGGGGCCTCTCAGAAAGCTGAGGAGTCTCAAAAGCAGTCACAGTCGAATAAACCTAAACCCTCCTCTCCTAAGACCGAGAAATCTAGTGGGGATAAGTCATCTGTGGGTGGGAATAAGAGTAGTGGTCCATCTGCTGCAAAGCAGGCTCCCGGTGGTTCCAGTACCGTACCCCACACTCCCGGCACTTGTTGGGACTGTGGGGCTCTGGATCACAAAAGGGGTGACTCCAAGTGTAAAGGTAAGGCACTCGGAGTACAGGCTGTCAGCCTGACCTACCCTTACCCCATGTCTGAGATGGAAGCCACCGTCCTCCCCTCCTCTACCGGAATCACTTTTGGTGCTCCCGTAGAGATTTCCTTAGTGTCCCTTGGGGCCTGGGACCAGTACGCGGAAGTACTGGAGACTATCCCACATAACACCCATAGATTTTTGAGAAGTGTCCTCCTGAATGACCAGCCTTCTACTAGTTTGAGAGACACTGGGGCAAGCATGACAGTGGTGGACAGGACCCTGCTCATGCCAGAGGACTATGTAGATGCTCCTCTGAGAACGACCAGGTTAGCTGGTGGCCCTCCCAAATTATCGCCTGTAGCCCGAGTCACACTCATAATTGGAGACAAGACAGCAAAGCTTCCTGTCCTGGTTCAGGACAACGTCCCTGCTAACATTCTGTTAGGTAACGATCTAGTCGAGTTGGGATTGATCAGGGAAGGTCTTCCCATGACTGCTGCTGTGGTCACTAGGTCACAGGTGACACCGGGTCTGGCTGTGAGTCAGGTACCCGAGCCGAAGGCGCGGCCTAAGGCACGACAAAGGAAGAGCAAGAAGGCCACCTCTGTGGAGGGAGCCCCGTCTCTTCCTGCTGTTCCTACAGCACCCATTGGGATCCATGCTCCAGATGGGCTGGGTCCAGTGGTAAACCCCGTCTCAACTCCTGTGGGAGAAGAGCCAGAAGACTCTCCTGTGGGAGAGGTTCACAACCCGGAGGATCATCCCGATCTTCAATGCTTGTTAGCTGAAGGGGGACCCTCCCCGGCAGACTTCTGTAAAGGACAGAGAGAGTGTGCCTCTCTCGAGGGTCTGAGGAAACAGGCCCTGTCCCAGGCACAAGGCGAAGTGCCTAGGACTTTCCGGATTTATTGGGAGGGTGAGCTCTTTGTTAGTGAGCCCACAAAGCCTGAACCTGGTGCCCTCAAGAGGTTGGTGGTACTCCATGTTTACAGGCCATTCCTACTGCAGTTGGCGCATGAGGTGCCCTTGGCTGGTCATCTTGGTACCAAGAAGACTAAGCAGAGGCTCTCTGCCCATTTCGCCTGGCCCCGGAAGGGAGCAGAAGTGGAGTCCCACTGCAGGACCTGCCCAACTTGTCAGTTGTCTGGCAAGACTGGAGGCAGTGTCATTGCCCCACTGCAGCCATTGCCAGTGGTTGGCACACCGTTTGAGAGGGTGGGCATCGACATCGTCGGTCCCCTTGACCCTCCCACGTCAGGTGGACATCGGTTCATCCTGGTTTTGGTAGATCATGCTCCAGGTACCCTGAGGCTATACCCCTTCGGACTGTTACTGCCAAGGTGGTTGCCAGGGCCCTCCTGGGCATTTTCACCCGCGTTGGATTCCCCAAGGAGGTTGTCTCTGACCGAGGATCCAACTTCATGTCTAGTTACATGAAAACCATGTGGAAAGAATGCGGGGTAACCTACAAGTTCTCCACTTCTTACCACCGCCAGACCAATGGTCTGGTTGAGAGATTTAATAAAACTCTCAAGGGCATGCTAGGTGCTTTGGAAGAGCCCCTAAGGAGGAAATGGGATCTCCTCCTGCCATGCCTGCTGTTTGCTTACCGAGAGGTACCTCAAGAGGGTGTTGGTTTCAGCCCCTTTGAGTTGCTCTTTGGATATCCCGTGAGGGGGCCCCTCGCCTTGATCAGAGAAGGTTTGGAAGCCACCCCTCCCGGTCCCGCCAAGCAAGTGGGGGACTATGTGTTGGGCCTCAGACGGAGGATGACACAGATGATGGGACAAGAAACGGCGAATGTCAAGGCCAGCCAGGAATTGAACAAATACTGGCATGACCTGAAAGCATCGCAAGTGGAGTGGACTCCGGGACAGGAGGTCCTCGTGATGGAGCCTACCAAGCCTCGGGCATTGGCAGATAAATGGACTGGACCCTTCCGGATAGTCTCCAAGATGGGCAAAGTCAATTATCTGGTTGACATGGGAATCCCAGGGGTAGCCCCTCAGGTATTCCATGTTAATAGGCTCAAGCCGTTCCCCAGGCGAGCAGAAGCCTCATGTCTCTTGCTGGCTTCAGAGCAAGAAGAGGATGAGAGTGAGCCCCTTCCTAATTTGCTGCAAAGCAACCCTCAGGATGGCTCAGTGGAGGGAGTGCAGCTCTCTCCAGATTTGACAACCGAGCAGCAGAGGGCCTCCCGGACTTTGCTCCAGCAGTATGCCTCTCTGTTTTCACTGACGCCAGGCCTTACACCGTGGTGTAAGCACGAGATTGACACTGGTGACAGCGTGCCTGTCAAGAGCAGGAGCTACCGAATGTCAGATACGGTTAAGAACCACATCCAGGCTGAGGTCGCCAAGATGTTGGATCTGGGTGTTATTGAACCCTCAACCAGTCCCTGGTCCAGTCCAGTGGTCCTTGTCCCCAAGGCAAGTTCCCAGGCCGGTACCAAGGATTGGAGGTTCTGTGTGGACTACCGAGGAGTCAATGCCGTCACCAAAACTGACGTGCACCCCTTGCCCCGGGCTAATGAGCTCGTGGACACCATAGGTGCTGCTAAATTTGTGAGCACCTTTAACCTCACCTCAGGCTATTGGCGGATAGCTCTGACGGACCATGCCATGGAAAAGACGGCGTTCTCAACACCAGAGGGACTCTACCAGTTTAGGATCATGCCTTTTGGGTTGAAGAATGCCCCTGCCACCTTCCAGAGATTGGTCAATCATGCTCTCAGTGGGCTGGAAGCCTTTTGTGTGGCTTATTTAGACGACATTGACGTCTACAGTTCCACTTTGGAAGAGCACTTGACGCATCTGGGTAGAGTGTTGCAGGCCTTAAAGAGGGCTAACCTCACTATCAAGGCCACCAAGTGCCAGATAGCTCAGGGGAAAGTCACGTATCTTGTTCATGAGGTAGGAGGGGGTCTAATCCAACCTCTCCCCAGTAAGGTACAGGATGTATAGGACTGGGAGACTCCCACTACTCAAACCCAGGTGAGAGCCTTTTTGGGTCTCACTGGGTACTATCGGAATTTCATGGCCGACTATGGAACCATAGCTGCACCACTGACAGCTCTGACTTCACCCAAGCAGCCTAGGAAGGTCAATTGGACTGAAGACTGTCAGAGGGCCTTTAAAGGCTTGAAAGAAAGTCTGTGTCGGGCACCCATGTTGTGTGCGCCTGACTACAGCCGACCCTTTATCGTCCAGACGGATGCCTGCGACACCGGAATGGGAGCTGTCTTGTCCCAGTTAGATGACAAAGGGAGAGAACATCCTATCATATTCATCAGTAGACAACTCAAGGGTAGATAACTTAGGTGGGCTACTGTTGAAAAGGAATGTTTTAGTATAGTTTGGAGCCTTAGGCATTTTAGGCCCTACCTTACGGGGTCTACCTTCAAGGTCCAAACAGATCATAAGCCCCTAAAGTGGCTTATGCAGATGAAGGGTGGGAACCCGAAACTGCTCAGGTGGTCCATTAGCCTGCAAGGGCTAGACTTCACCATAGAGCACAGACCAGGGAAGAGTCACGATAATGCAGATGGCCTTTTCAGAAGGTATGTTGACCGTCTGGATGAGGGTGTCTATCCCGTGGGAGATTAGGCACCCTCCACCTCAGTCTGGGGGGGGGCGACTGTGATGCTGGAAATGCATCAGAAGGACAGGGCCTCCGTATCCTTGTCCTTTACTGCTTTTTATCGTGTGTTCTGTCGTATTTTCTGCGCAGGAGTTCATGTGGGACTCCTGGAAGTGCAGCTCTCTTTCTTTTGGTTTGGTGAACGGAGCCGTGGGATACCCTTATGGCACCCATGGGTGGGGGTACAACCCTGTGCCCCTAGTGTATGTTTTTGGGCACCTCTGGGTGGCCCACAGAGCAGGGTATGGGCTGGTGGCAGCTCCATGCTGAATTTGACAGGCGCGCGGAGTATCCTCCATTTTGGGATACCCCGGCCCTGCCATTGGGATCAGTTGATCCCTGATGGAAAACAAGATGGCCCCGATGGCCTCTTGCTTTCTATTACCCATTACCTTGTTTTCCCAAAGTCCTGGGAAGCCCTGACTCTGTCCCTTCTCCTTGACTGGCTGTTGGATGGAAGTGCCATATATGGTGTTGTTGTGAAGGCCCAGTCAGACTAGCTGGAGCCTTCCCGGTGATGTATGTTGTGGGTACCTCCTGTGGGTGGGACCTGGGTGAATAGAGTGTGTGACGAATATGCATTCTGTGTTGTGGGTGTCTAGTAACTGGTGGTTGACACAATGACTGAGACAACCCTGACCGAAACCGGTATGAATGCAGCTTGGAGTGTTGAATGGCTCGGTACTTGTCCCAATACACATAACTTGTTGTGAGTGTCTGGAGAGAAGTGAATGGCCTGAATACCTTGTGTGCCTGATTGGATGCCTGCCTACATGAATGCCCGTAGTCATGATTGGATGCTTGAGTGTGACCCAGCGGAATGAATGGGAGATCCACAGTATATCTGGGGACCTCTCACTGCTAGGAATCGTGTTCAGAAGCTGAAGTCCACTACGACGAGTAACTGGATTAACTGACGCTTGACCTTGAAGCCCTGCTGGACGAGAAAACTTGCTGTTGCTCTTCTTCACAATCTGAAAGCTGCTGTGCCTCCAAGGACTGACCCAGAGAGGACCTGGTAAGGCGCCCTCTTCCCCAGCTTCGAGGGACCATCGTGCACAGCTGATCTTTGCCAACACTCCATGGTAGACAGACTTTCGACAGACTGCCGACCCGATACGGGGACTGCTGCGGAACTCCAAGGAGAAGCACCCGGACTGTTATCCGCCACTGTCAACAACCGCCGTCGCCGACCAGAGCCGCTGTTCTCCCGTTTGCCTAAGAACTTTCCTTGATCATCGGGCACTCTCGTCTGCATTGTCATCCGCTTGTCTCCCGCTGGAGAAGGCCCGACCGTCGACGCGCCGAGGAGTATCCACCGGTGGGTTTCCCGCCACCTACAGACCGCAGAGACGCCGACGACTCGACGCCCTTGCTGGACCACAGTTCTTCATCATCTCTTTGCGGTCCAGAACTAGTGTCACCGAGGTGCCCCGCACGCCTCTTCCTTGCAGGACGCCAACGCTCTGTCATCGACGAGCACCGCTAGGAACGAAGCTGCGACTTCCCTGCCATAGTTCACCCTGTTCACCGTCGGACGTTCGACGACCCGTGACTCCTGCCTTAAAGGGAGGGCACTCAAGAAGGGCCGTCGATTCCCCGACACCGAACGCCAAGTTCCCCGACACCTCTCGACGATCCGTGGCTCCCGCCTGAAAGGGAGGCACTCAAGAAGGATCGGTTGGTGCATTGTCGGAGAACTCTACTCCACCAGGTACATTGGGGGGGTAAAACCTTAATAGGAAGAAGTAAGACTATCGAACATTATATGGACTGGGCTTGTGCTATATATCTTTATTTACAGGTTGCCCAGGTGGGGGGCTCTCCACACAGAACTGCGCCTAGAGGTAGGGGCCAGTATTCTGCCTATTGTTTCACCCATCTTGCGTTCCTTCCAATCTCTATTGCTGGTTTACTCGTTATTCATCTGTGTGACATTTTAACCGTACAGTTGATGCACTTTAATGAGATTTGATAACATTAGTGGTACCACTCTAGACGTATATATATTTATCATTATTGACTTCCAAGTACAAAGTGCGTTATTGTGATCGTGTACATACTTTTGAATATTAATTATATAAACACTGTGTTTTCAGTAATACAGTGTGTGGACATTCCTTTGTGGGGGTTCGGGGACTACACTGTACTTAAGAACCAGCCTGCATCACCTCCTGAGAAGCTAGGCCTTGATTGCTCGACTACGTTACCAATAATGGAGAATCTTGGCTGGGGTCCTCTGTGCCTCTCTACCATATAGAGAGCAGAAGTACAGACACCCCCTACCGGTCTTTACAGACAGTCAGCCAACCAATCACACCAGAGTGCATTTGGGTCTCCTAGGAGACCGAGTACAGGGAGTTTCGGGCACCTCCCTCACTTCCTGCCCACCCCAGACACTCAGACGCCAAGGGTGGACTTCAGTCCTGAAGCCTGCCAAAGGCTCACAAACAAAGGGACCAAACCTGGTTTGGCACACAGAGTTAAACACCAGAAGGAGCTTTCCACAAAGAAACTGCGAAAAAAGATAACCAGAGTCTGTTCTTACAGAGGGGTCTTGGGCGTGATATTGAAAAAGATGGTGGCCCCGATTTTTAGCTACCTGTGTTCGCGGTCAGAAAAAATCATGGTAATTCATTATAAAACCACTGCCACCAGCCATTTCAATAGAAAAGGGTACCTTTTGACAGCTACACAAGTGTTTAGGACATAGGGGATACTAAGTAAACCCTCCAGCACTCTATAGGAAGATAATGTGTGCTGGGTCTATGAATTTAAAAAGACTAGTAAAGTCAGTTTAACTTCAAATTCTCTGGGAAACAGTAGTTTATCCCAGAGAAGGTATTTAAACATTTGGGAAGTCTAAAAGACATCCCTTTGTCACTGCACTGAGGGTGCTGTGTGATACAAATAAAAAAGATGATGCCTATGGACTCCCAAAGTTCAGCAAACGAGCTGGGGGTCTCTAAGGTAGAGAGGATTTAGCACATTTTGAGAATTCTCCCTAACACCCATCACAGATCCAACGTCTGCAGATCGGACATGTCGAATGGTGTGGGGCAACAAAACACACCTGCCTTGGTCAGTTTATTACTGACAGTTTCATTGCCAGACATTGTGAATACGATCACTGAGAATGTCCTCTGTGTGAGTTACTTTTCTGGGAATTCCCTATGTGAGTCACTTCAACATGGTATCCAGGAGCAATGATCCGAGGTATTAGTAATCACAGATCTTTCCTCAGACCATCAGGGGCTGAGATTTTTTCTGCATGACTGAGCTTGATTTTGTCCTAGACACTTTTTTCATGGTCATTCAATCCCATCCTCGTCACTATTGTGTGGTACGCCTGGCCCCTTTGAAAATATCTATGATGAGGTGGAGAACATATCACATTTTTTCAAAGACCATCTTCTCACCGAGCTCACTTGATTCTCTTTAAAGATTGGGTCTGCATTTATAGCTATGAATGCAGTAAGTTAGTGAAATAGCTCATTGAATCAACTGTTTCCTGAAATTCTTGTTTGAACGGAATGTCAGAGATTTGTGCCCAGCAGGTATCACTGTCTGTCTTGCATCCTTTCTATTGCATTAAACTGGGTACCATTCATTTGTGCAAAGAGGCCACCAGCTTTTGTTTGTTGTGCTATGAAATAGCAAAACTACAATTGCAAGTGTTATATGAAAAAAATGTATACTTAGTATGCATCATGAGGGACGGAGCTGAGACAACTGTTTTAGAGTGACTTGCTCTTCATCAAAATGCCAAACGATATGGCAGCAAAAATAACAAAAGTGGCCTTTTCACACGTCAGTTGCCTCGAACTGACATGAGAGGCCAGACTGTCACATTGCAGAAGCAGACTTGCGAAGGTGTCTCTGTGTGCTGCATGCTAAAACGTCGATAGCAGCCAAACCCACAACATACTGATCTGAGATAAAGATCAAACTTTCAGCCGCAGTGCTTATAACTGAAAAAGGAAAGTGCATAGCAGTGGAGGCTGGTGCATTTTATAACACACCCTACTACATAAAGAAAACAAGGCATGAAAAAGAACCGGTTCTGTTTATTTGCACCCGCTTCCCCCTGAGGACACGTCAAAAGTAACGCATTGAAATGGTGCAGTGCGTAGTACAACAGTTCATGGAAATTTGACAATAATCAATGTCAGACAGTAGGGGGAATTATGGTACATATATGCACGTACAGAAAACCACGTTTATGCATGTGCAAACTGCATTTGCCAAATGGGTAATCTATCCAGCGTTTGCACAAAAACATCCACACTGCTATGCACTAACACCAATATGCTTCCACATCGGCCAAGTGTGATTTATCCTGTGCAAGCAAAGTTTATGTGTGAGCAAATAAACGAAATCCTGCCCCAGGTCTGCGACAGTAAACAGACCCATTGTTCCACAAAAGAAAATCGTGTATATGTTCATAATAGAAAATAGAAACACTCGACGCATAGTAGACATATATTTGTGCTCCATTGTTAAACCATTGCCAAATACCATGTGCCAATAAAAAAATCAGATTAAAAAAAGTACTACTTTTAAATAGTGCAGTCGCAGGTAAAATTACACCAATTCAAATAATTTTCCAGGAGACACAACTCACATAATTTTTCCTGTGCTAGTAAATAAACTATGACAAGAATTGCCCAAACACACTTGAATTCCTATTATAATCCAGGATCTTCAAATGCAGGAAAACGTCAAAGTATGTTTTCAAGTTCAACAAATAATCTAGGTCCCGCTCAAACAAATCAGAATTGTACAAAGTCCATTCTACAAATACAAGCCTCTCTGCCCTTTGCCAGACATTACTTAAAATCTGTAAGAATGAATTGTGCCTGCTTCTCCGCTGGTTTCATAATTTTGCTGTGCACACATCTTTGCAAGGAACTTGGGAAGATATCATTGAACTGTTAAGGGGCCAGAGAAACTGCAAATTCGAGATTGCAGTGTAATTGGACTGTCCATGGTATCCCCCACACACATCCCATGTCTTGCTTTGGCATTTTCTTCACCTTCCTGCAGCAGCCACAACTCCATAAGGCCATGTAGGTGCATTTAGAACAATCCACACTCCACTCTGTTTTATCTCTTTGCACCTCATTTTATTGTGAAGAAGCCTCTGAAGGGGTGCAGCATGAATCTGATACCAAAGACCTGGTGTAGCTTCAAGATATTGTGAGTTGTGGCCATAGGTGTAAGGGGGGATTTGGCTGTATGCCCTGCAAGAGAAGGGTTGCAGGCTTGTGGAAGACGGCAGTGTAGACCTCTGGAAGAAACAAATAGGGATTCTGGAACCTGACCCTCCTACCTGATGAACACCGGAAAAACACCTTGCCCTAACAGGATGGGTCCTGCCCTGATGGACAGAATTCCCAGTGGGCTGCTTAGCGAAGCACCTGACCAGGTAAGAGTGAGGTTTGGTGTGTCTCTCAGCCTGCCAATCAACACATGTAGGAAGGTGAAATAGGTGACTGTGGTCTTCAAATTTCAAGCAGCCTTTTCTCTGAACAACATTTTCTTGCCTCTCCTAGCCTTAAAGTAATAGCTTATGGTAATGAGTGCAGTTACTGGACTGCCCCCTTCCTCATCTACCGACTCCCAGATGCTTGATGGATTGCAAATGGGGAGCACCATATCTCTGAAACAAATACAGAGAGAAAAAGAAGGAGCATGTTAGGGAAGGGGAAGTGAGAGAAAGAGAGAGAGATAGAGAGAGAAGGAGAGAGAGAGGGGGAAATAGAAAATGAGAATGGGATTAACAGTGGCAATATGAGCTAGTGAAATGGAACCTGTCTGCAAGAGGCCAGTTGTGGAAGTGCAGCATTACAGGTTGTTTTGCCTTGCAAGGAATATTCCTTTTTCCCGACTAACTGACTCCCCTCTAAGACTTCCTACCAGCTTACACTACATACAGAAATCCCTCACAGACACCCACCACATGCCTAGCCATTAGCACAACCACTTTAATTGAACCAACAATACATTCTCCTCTTGCCACAGTCACATTTTCTTACATCAGAAGTTAAGCAAACCCAACACAGTAGTCTATCTGATCGCTGGCTCCTCTCAATGGGTAACATTCCCATAGGTTTTATCTGCCAAACCAATGAAAGGCAAATTGCCCATAGGAAGCGGGTACTTTCTACCTACACCCATGAACACCACACGTTTTGAACCAGCCTCTCCTACTAACCCACTAATGACCTCCACCCCATTTTCCTACAAAGCTGTGCAAAGCAGTGAACGGAGGATGGCACAGGGGCAACGTGCTGGTCTTTGAAGCAAGACCATGCAGAGCAACAGAGGTTTGAATCCGTGATCTGCGCTTAGAAACCAAACTCAGGTATGGTATTTGGTGCATTATAAAAAAAAAGCAAGGCCACCAGAAGGGTGTTATAAATGAAAAGATCATTTAAAATGTGTCATGATTCTCTTAAATATGTCAGTTCATCGCAATATGCCATTTTGCCTGTTAGAATGCTAAACTAGTTTTCCATTGCCTAGAATTATTTTTATTTCCATGTCATTTAAAACAGTTTAATTTTAGTTTCTCATTGCGATATTATGCCAGTTCCACATTGCCCACAGATCATTATCATGAAAGATAACGCAGCGTCATACCACATTGCCTCCTTAAAGTACATTGCTACAATGCTTTTTCCCAGAAAGTTACAATGCTAAGAACATGACTATGGCAGTTTCACATTTCTTCCAGTAAAATGACATGCCAATTTCAAATTTCCCAGTATGAAGTCTTTCAATGTAATTACACCTAAAACTATCAAAATCATTTTCACATTGCCCCCAGAAAAATTCCATGCCAGTTTTATATTGCCTGAATACAATTCTCATGGCAATCTGAACAGTGCACATTTTCACAATTCCCCCAGTTGCATACTGCATCATTGCCCCAAATAAACTACAGGTCCATTTTACAAAAATTTACAGTTTAAATGTGGCATCTGATATTTCTCAAATTCAAGGCCTACGCCCATACCCCAGGATACTTGGCATGTAGCAAAGGGAGCAGTATTACCCGGTGAAGTTCCCCACCCCAATTGCAATGCAACCCATGTACACGCATTCTCTTTCTGCAATATACACATTCACATATACACACATACCCCCCCTTCTGTATCTTCTTGGAGAAGCTTATCTTTCTCCCAGTTGTGCACATAGGATAAAGGCTGAAGAAGAACAGAAATTAGGCACTCCTGTACCTGGGTCCTAGTGGCTTTGTAAACCATAGTGTGAACGCTGTTTCTCTCTTGAGTGCTGGAGAATTTTAGGGCAATCAGTGCACAAATTCCAACCATGCACTAATTTTAGCAGTGCTACTGATTTTTATTGGGGTAAGGTGCACTATGCAAAAATGGTGCTAATGTCTTGATAGGTGTGTGACTTACTGCATGTGTGAGGCATGCTTTGGGAGTTAGCTCGGCACAGTGTAGTGTAGGCTACTAACAATTAACATGACTAATTAGTAATCTGAATAATGCCTTACTTTAATACAACTAATACTAGTGGACATTAGTAATTAGACTGGGGTTTGATTAGGCCATTGGCCAGCTGTAAGCTGGGGGTGCAGGACCATTCACACTGCACTGTTGATTTAGAAAACAAATGCACAAATCAAAAGATGTTCTGCAGTGTGATGAACATGGAGCTCAGGGCAACGAGACAGCAGAATACATTTTTGCAAGAACAACTCCTTTGTTTGCACAGAAAGTTAGTATACAAAATGTTGCACATTCATCCGGGCTTGAGAAAGAGTGCTGTATAAAGGTCATTGTGGGGAAGCAGTACAGGGTTTGGAAAATTACTGGTGCGTTGGCTAAAAGGGAGGTGTGTGATTGATTGATGACCTCACGGAATAATGTATGAAAGTGGGTGGTAAAACCAAATGCTTTCTTTATGAAAATAGAGGTTGGGGGAGGTGAATGGAGAATAGGTTATAAGCCAGAGAAGTAAGAAAGAAAAGGGTTGGCCGGAGACAAATTGGGTGGAAAAAGAAGTAAGAGTAAAAAGAAAGAAAATGTAACACATTTTGGGCTGGCTTTGTTGCGCAGTGAGAGGACAGACGTAGCTGTGTTGGCCCAGGCTGCAGAATGAGGGAGCTGGGGGATCTTTGCTGAGCTCCAGCAGGGAAAATGGGAGAAAAACCACCTGCTTTGTAGAAGACATCTCTCTGCCAGCCTTGCAGACAAATAACCTGATTCACAGAACATTTTCCTATGGGATTGCGCCATTATAAATGCTTCTGTAAATCAGGCCCAACGTGTCACTGAAATCTTGGTAAGCATAAGTAACAAAATACAAGAGAACTATCTACTTAGAGATACAATTATCATAATTAGTCAAGTATCACACTAGGCTCAAGGGGGAAAACCCAATTTCTTCTTCATGCACCAGAGAATAGACGTGCTTTTTCCCCTGTGTGCAACCAGTCATTGATTGGAAAGTGGGAGTTTGCAGCCCTGCTAAAATATCAATTATATTTCAAGGTTTCATGTAAAAATGTGTGTGCTCTGCCAGGTTTGCTAAAAGAGAAGCCAGTTTTGCTGGAAGAGGATTAATTTTCTTGGTGAGGGAAATTATGAAAGTCTTTTCCAATGCATTACAAATATGAACGTGCTGACAGAATATGAAAACTGCATTTTTATAATTTGCATTTAGACTTTTCTTTCTATTTCTGGCACGTGTTATGAGATGCAATGCTGATGTTTTCTCAGTGTTTATTTTACTTTATTTTGCTAAATGAAGATAAAATGCCAAAGAGTGTTATTGTGAAGGCCATGTGTGGTCTGCTATCATGTGGTATGTTTATTTTGTGACACTGATACATAGAGTGTGGCGCCTGGGGCATCTGTACCGTCAGTGGCAATATTCAGTGTGCTTAGTGCAGCACCAAGTCTGGCATTGTCCTATCCAAAGTGTCCCATATAAAAGGGTATAACAGCAAGCTAATTTCCCATGCTTTAGCAAATGAAAATCAGAGAGAAATACATTGTTGCACATTCCTGCATACAAATGAAAAGGGCCTAGAGATGAAGTGCAATTGCTAGGCATAGCATTTTGTAGTGTGGTCATAATGTGTTGTGCTGGGTGCACTTTATATACAATTTTTGTTTATCTTCTGTTTGAATTGATTCAGTGACATTGTGTTTAGGACAGTGATTATACTCGGAGCACTATGAATCTTTCCCATTTTCGTTAGTGGTGTTGTGTAAACGTTAGTGCACTGCAAACTTGACAGAAGCTGAAACTGCTGACCTTACCACATATTCAGAAACACAGCTTTATGCACTGGCAACTGGGACCTCTGAAACGATCTGTGGTTGGAGAGAGGGGATAGTTTCCGAGTTAGGTAAGGAATGTCCTGAGAAGCTATTTGCAGAGGGAAGTATGTGACAAAACTGCCTATTAAGGCTTTTTCATGCTGAGAACCACCAGGGGAAAACAGATTGAGCAATACATCTGGTTGCAAAGGAACGGTTTGCTTTTGACAAGTTTATCAAACTTAGAAGAAAAGAATCTGAGCTCATAACAGCGTTACGACATGAGTTAGCTGATATGCGTGAGAAAGTCCTTCAATCAGAGAATTCGAAACAGAGTGAGTTTTGTGTGCAGTTACAGGCCAAGTAAGATGATGCACACGTGCAGTTGGCAGAGACAGAGAGAGAGAGAGAGACAGCTGGCTGAGAGTGAAGGAGAAGTCTTAAATGTGAAAACAATGTTGGAGGACGTTCGAAAGGATAGAGACCTTCCTTTATCAGAAATGCAGGCAGTGCGCAAATGTGATAGTCAGTCCTCTAGGGAATTACAGGCACTTGAAGATGAGGTATTTAGATTGATGGTTGAAAATGATAGAAAGCTGGAAACTAATGATAATTTTAAAATCTTAATTACAGAAATGGATGAGATAATAGCGAAGCTAAGGAAAGAAAACTTTGCCCAATATAATGAAACATAAGAGCTACAAGCACAGTGTAGGGAAATGAGGCGACAGATTTAGAATTTTGAAAACCAAGAGCGGTTTTCTAAACCCTGAGAGCAGCAGGGCATTACTTTCACTGAAGCTGGGTCGTGCCACAGTCTGGGAACTCCGCCATCTGATATTCATTCAGCAAGAGCTGAATACACTCCAATGCTCAAGGCCAAGTCTGCTTGCTCAGAGCAGGGAAAAGGGGGCAAAATGAGGTACCGTGCAATGCACTCAAAATCATGAACAGTCTAAAGAGCTGATGAAACTGTTAAAAAAGAATCAGGTATAAACATCGACCAACACCTTGAAACTGTTATTTCAGACGTTGGCCATCCCCAAGGCTCAGTATACTAGATTAATTCACCTCACCATGGACCCCAACTCTGCTAGCCTCCTAGAAACACTTGTTTATAGGCGTGTTATAAATGCCATATTATATCCTAGAGAGCTTAAATCAACAGGGGAATTTAAAATGAAATGACTTTGAAAGAGACATACAAAACAATTCTCACTATATCGCTCCATCCAATATGCCAAAAAGGCAGCATATACCATGACAGCTCAGGTAGATGATTCTTGCAAAACCTGAAAAGAGCCTTTTCACGTTTTGATGTTACCTGTGACATTCATTCACCAGAATTCAAAACCCATTTTTTCTATGTATTGCAATGAGAGATAGTCTCCTAGCTTGCATGTGAGTTCAATAGAAACCAAAGCTTAGAGTGGACTTTCAAGCAAGCTACTAACATCTACGAGGTAATTTGTCATGAGAAGAATGAGGGTAAGAATACATAATCCAATCACAATAAGTTAAAGAATCTACCCCTGCAGTGTTAGAGATGAAGTCTGGTAAAATACATTGGGAGACTGCTCAAATAAAGAATGACACACCACATAATGAGAGGGGCATGGCCTTGCAATGAAAGGCAGCACCATCCCAAGTCACTGTGTTTCAATCTACAGACCCCTGTGACCAAAGCTTGTAAATGAGTCCTAGGGCCTCATTACGAGAAGTGCGCTAAAAACAGGGTCATTACCGGCATGGAGGAACTAGCAGGTCCGTGCTCGTATGACGCCGCTAATAGCGGCTGATTACGAGTGCGCAAGCACGCGCGAACCCCCATGCCGGTAATGGCCATACCGGCATGCCGCTAAAGGCCCTCCAACCCCCCGATAACGCCATCACAGGACCTGCTGATACCGCGTCCTCCTAGGAGGAACCCCTTAATACCGACCCGGTAATAACACCATGGTAATACCGGGCTCGCAATACCGGACCCGGAAGTAACGTCATTGCGTCGGAACGGGAAATGGGTCAGCGGCCATCTTTAAAAACACAATCCATTGCAATCCGCCCAAACCACCAGTGTTTTACTGGAGAGACCAGGGCCTTCCAAATCACCATGTCCAAGGCAAGCAGAAAATCTAACCCCCGCCTGCGCAAGCAGTGTTTTTCTGATGAAGAACTAAACATGTTGGCAGACACCCTAGCTGCCCATGCTGAGGACATAAATACCCATAACCTCAAACCCTGCCACACTGCAATGCATGCTGAGTGCCAATACCATTACCAACAGACAGGCAACAGGCACAGACCATTCCCATGTCATACATCACACAAACCCCAATACAACGGCATGCCACCTGCCATGCAGCATTCCTGAATTGAGACGTCATGGCTAATGCCAGAATGCCCCCTTTCAAACTACCCTGTGTAACACACCTGTAAGATATGAATGCATGATAATTGAAAACCTCCACAGCACCATATAATGCTACTTGCATGTAACACCATCACTGATGCCCTGCATCTCTTCTACCCCCCAGGCACCGATGGAGAAGATGCCAATGAGGAACCAACCACAAGGGCATCGACGTCCCGGGCCGAGACAACTGCCACTGACAAATCCACCTCCGGGGTAGCCTCTCAGCCCACACCAAAACCCAGGGCAAGTGCCCAGGCCATGGCCGCACATGAGGGCCCCACAGCTATGCCTGAGACCGGGGCCACAGAGCTGGCAACACCAGCGGAAGGCGACGTCAGAGGCACCCATTTGGCGGAAACAAGTTCTGTGATTGAGGCAGCAGCCACTGCCCCACTGAGCGACATTGAAACTGGAGTGGAGGAGTAGGTGGACGAGGATGGACTAATCCATGTGGCATGTCCACACTCCCCAAGCCCCCTGTCCACCTCCCAACCACACACTCAGGCCACACCCACCAGCAGCATTCCGGATCTGGCACTCAACGATTCAGACCTCAGCACCAGCCCCAAGGCCAGCCCAGACAATGGGCACCCGGTCACAGCACCCTCAACCACTGATGCTCCCACCAACCTTGAGGCACGGATAGCAAGGGTGGAGGTAAGACAGGACTCCATGCTGGAGCTTGTCTGACAATATGTGGCGGAGGGAGAGGACATGAGGCGACAGATAGGCAGGCCATAGCGGGGAACACAGCCACCATCAATGCCTCTGCGGTGATGATGCAAGACAGTCTGGGGGCCATCACACAGGTTCTCACCTCTATCCTGCTGCACATGCAGCAGCAACAACCCGCACCAGCCGTGCCAACCACCACAGCTTCCACCCCATCCACCACACCCCCATCCTCCACACCCGCTTCCTCTGCTCCCACCAGCCCTGTGCGTCAGACAAGACGGAATGCGAGGCAGTCAGAAATGCTGTCCCTGGACATCAAGAAAGCTAGGAAATAGTTTTGGACAACAATGGGAGTGGGGGAGATGGGGTCTGTGGTGTATAGGTGTTTAAGGGGGTGTTCTTTGGGGGATGTGGGGAGTTCTTTGGAGGATGTGGGGAGTTCATTGGGGCATGGGTAGTTTTGGTGTTTTGGTGGGGGTAGGGGGGTAACACATAACTGTAGTTTACTTTAATACACCCGTTGTGTAAGAAATCATGTCATGCCTGGACATTGTTCATTTTGTGTGTATTCATTTTATTCATGACAGTGCACAGTGCCCAACTCCCCACATACCCTGTGTGCATGTCCACATGGACCCAGTGCTCAGTGTAGCTCTGACACATATCCATCAACGTCCCTGTGGCGCAGAAGTATTCGTCAATCAGTGATTGGCGTACAGGACGGCCATCTTGTGCATCACGTACTAGCAGGGGTGATGCTTCTCCTCCGTCTTCATCCTCATCATCCACACCCGGTGCATGCATGTCAATGTTAGGTGGCAGTGGTACATTTCTCCGGACGCACATGTTGTGCAGCATGACATAGGCCATGGTGATCTTTGCCACCTTCTCAGGCCTATAAAGGAGAGCTCCACCAGACCTGCTTGGGCAGCGGAACCACACCTTCCACAGGCCAAAGATCTGCTCAATCACAACACGGGTACGGGTATGAACCCGATTGTACTCCTCTTCATGACTGTTCCGCAGGTTCCGCAAAGGGGTAAGGAGCCACAGCTTCAAGGGATATCCTCCATCACCTGCAAGCGAATTCAAATAGGTCTGGTGAGTCACTCTGAGCTGCCACCTTCAGGATTCACAGCCATGGCCGCAGCAATTTGGTGTTGACATGCACATGTCCCTGTACATATGCACAAATATTATTTAGATGCATTGTATACTGCTATATGGTGTGGTAGTCTGGATGGATGTGTACAGATGATGCAGGGTGATTACTTGCATGCTGATGTGGATGTACTGTGGATGCAGGACGATGTTTTGCCTCCCATTATTGCTGTGTATACTACACTGTGCATGATCACACTAGCCACATTGGCACAGTTGCAATCATGTTTAGTCATGCATTGCTTCACATACCCATGGTGGCCAGGTTGTGCGTCTTACATGTTGTCATTGATATACGGCATTGGTCCAATGAGTGGCAGTGATGTGTCATGTTCGGGTTGGGAGGTTCAGGTCAGGAGTGTTTAGCTCTGCATGCATCCTCCACTCACCGCTCATTCCCACCCTGGTGGAGTATGCATCCCCCACCTCACAACCCCGATGCACTGCTATGGGCCAGTCAGGCAACTCACCAAGCAGCCAGCATGTTTTCCAGCATGTCGTTCCATGTAGTGGGGTAGCATGGAGTTACCCAGCACCATGGCATCATGTGTAGATCCGGGATATCGGGCGCAACAATGTTGATAATCTTGCTGGAATCACATACCATCTGCACATTGATGGAGTAGTATTGCTTGTGATTACGGTACACCGCCTCTAGGGCATGGGGGACTACCAATTCTACATGGGTGCAGTCGAGGGCACCAACGCAATTGGGCATGGCTGCCAGTGCATGGATGCCTACTTTGGTGTCCGCTATCTCCTGGGCAGTCAGTGGTAGGGATATGTGGTGCTAGCGTGCTTCAGGAGGGCATCCAGGACTAGGGTCAGCATGCGTGAAAATAGTGGTTGTGAAATGCCATGAAGCTGGCACACTGTGTGCTGGTAGGTGCCTGTGGCCAGGAAGTGGAGCACAGACACCACCTTTAGTGGGGGGGGGGGCGGCAGTGCGTATTTCTATGAGGCTGACCATGTCGTCATGTATCATGTCCACACCGGTGGTGATGGTGTACCGGTCCAACCGGTACAGGGTGTGGATGTGGATCTGCTCAGGGGTTAGATTAAATGGACTGTTTCTGATGCAAGGGATTGGTGGCTGCCTACGAGGTACTACTGGCTGCACTGGTGGTAATTGCTGGGCCTGTCTCACCCTCCTTCTCCTCTTGCGTCTCCTCTGTGCTGCCTGTTGCTGTAGTTGTAGTTGTTGTAGTTGGTGTTGTTGCTGTAGTTGTAGCAGTATAGGCATGTCCTCCAGCCCCATGATTGCAACAGCCAGTGGTATCATTTTGGTGTAAGAAGGGGTTTGGTGTGTGGATGTACTCCTTTAACACTGGGACAGGCTCCATTGACTCCACCTGTGGTGATTGCGTGCACCTGTGGCAGTTGCCTTGACTGCAGGTTGCTGTTTACGGGTGATACGCGATGCCTGTATGGCCGTCATCGTGCAGGCCCTAATTGCCGCCTCCGGAATGCCGGTAATTGCATGCCCACGTGAGTTGTGATGTCCTCCTATTACCGGCATCCCAGTATTTACTCCACGAAGGGGTGCGCTTACGCATGCGTGCCGGTATTAAGGGGCACGGTACGGGCGGTGGAGGTATTGGCGGGTTGTCGGGTCGTAATGGCCCGGACCCGTTAACGATGCCAGTAATACCATTTCGCCTTCCTATTTTCATTACCTCCATTCTCGTAATGAGGCCCCTAGGTTTTTTGGTAATTCACCAAAGGTGGGATTTTGCTATGATATTCTGGGGCCTAATAACATCCAGAATCAGTGTATAATGGGCTATACCAGGCATTGGGGACCCAGAGTAGATTTTACCCTGCCACAATGGTATTTGGCAATCAGGCAAGACCAAGGTATGTAGATAAGTTCCTTGAAAATGGAAATCAACAATGATCATATCTTTACAGAAATGAAAATGTTGCAAATTACAGGAATGGATGAGTTCCTGAAGGAGTATTTCGAGCCACAGATGTTCAATGAGGCAGAACTGACAAGTAAAGTACAGGTAAGCTTCATACACACAATGCTGATGCTTTGCCACACGATGCTAATGAAAATAAAGAACAATTGTGCCACAGAGTGGAGGTAAGTGAAAGAGACCCACATGATGGGAAAAAGGAGGAAGAGAAATGTGGTGAGAACACAGGTAGTACCGATATTGAAGAGTGGCAATCAATGGCAAATATCCAAATGAATCCTCAGGACAGAAAAATAAATGGAGACATTGAAAGAAAGACGAAAAAAGGGGGGTAAAATGTAATTTCATATGCCCCTTTGGTTAGCAAGAAGCAAGGCATTCCTACAAAAAATAAGCCCTGAGATTAGCAACAATTCCGTTACATAAATGAAGAATGGGAGGACAGGTGAATAACAAGAGTTGCCAAGACATTCATTTGGAAGAAGGTACACCATTAGGGCTGGCAGTGCAGGAATCACACTACACGGCTGATTTAAAAGATCCTGTAATTGGAAACATCCCTGAAAGCTGTGTCACTTCACAGGATGAACTGCCTGAGTCCTTAGATTCTAAACCTAGGGGGATTTTCAGGATTTAGTCTTTATATCCTTATGAATCAGAGGATGTGGTTTTGTTGTCATAAGGATAATTGCACCCTATTTCAAGTTGGTGAACATGAAAAAGAAAAACAGCAAATGGAAAGGGAGGCTTATGTGCCAAAATATTTGAGGGTGGCATCTTCAAAGAGACACTTCCAAACAGCTAGAAGAAAGCACAGAAGTTCCACTTTTAGAGGATTTACGAGAATTCTCTAAAATGGTAGAAGAGCAAATTCAAGATGTGGATGCTTGCACCAATGAGGAAGAGAAAGTTGAGGAAAATATTCACAGGTTTCAAAGGGGTTTTGCCAAAGACGCCTATCATTGTGGGTTTACTGATTTGCATGTTGCAACACTGCCAGAAGGATATGGAAGGGAGCCTGTATTTGTGTGACAATATATGCTACCCCTGGGCTGTTTGGAGTCTCTGGTACAAATAATTAAACATTTAGAGTTCAGGAGATTCATTAGATCTATCCACAGTACCTCAATCGTCCCAATATTAGGTGTGTGAAAGCCCAATGGTCAATTGCGTTTGTGTGCAGACTTGAGAAACTTAAATAAGAGGGCACTTGTGTCAAGGTGGCCACTTCCATTTATTGATCAAGGCCTTGCATAGATTCAAGGGTCAAAGGTATTTATCATGTTGGATCTTACAGAAGGGTATTGGTGTGTACCCCTAGCCGAGGATATACACAATCTATTTGCCTTTTTGTTTAATCAACTACAATATACATGGAATCATACTCCTTTCGGGTATATCGAGCGTGGAAGTGAATTTGGGATCTTCCTGATCAAAGGACTCCGAGATGCAGCAGAGAGAGGAATTGTACTTCATGTGGATGATGTCCTGATAAAAAATGAAGACATAAAAAGCCAACAAATTAAAATGTGCTCAGGCAGTTACAAAAGGCTGGGGCAAAGGTGTCATTGCAGAAAGCACAGTGGTGTAGAAGAAAGGTAAACTTCCTGGGACATGAGGTGACAGAACAAGGGTTAAACCAGCAACAAAAAAAAAGGTTGAAGCTATCCAAAAATTAAAAGATCCCACAAATGTGACGGGCCTGAAGAGTTTGTTAGGGATGATAAGTTAGAATAGGAAATGTATTGAACACTATGCAGAAATTACACAACCATTGACTAAATTACTGAAGCAGGGAGTGCCCTGGAAATGGGGAAGGAACAATTTGAGATGCAGCCAAGTTGAAAAACTGTCTGATAAAAGCCCCATATTTAGCTAATCCAAGGAAAAACTAAGATTTCTTTATAGAGATAGAGTTCACAGACCAGAGTATGTTAACAGTCTTTTGTGAAAAACATGATTCAAATAACAAAACCATTGCATATGCCAGCAAAGCATTTTCACAGGTAGAAACAAAATGTAGTGAATGTGAAAAAGCACTGTTGACCATGGTCTGGGCACTGCAACAGTTCTGCCCCATTATTTAGGGGGAGCGGGCTATTGTTGAAACTAAGCATCAGCCGCTGCAATTGTTACAGACTAAAAGGATCAGATCAGGGATTTTAGCTCAATCAAGAATCACTTCATGGACATTGGCATTGGAGGGATAACCAGTAGAAGTGAGATATGGACAGAATAAAAAGAGCCCAGTTGCTCAAGGATTGGCAGACTTACATGACTGTGCAGCCGTGGGTGCCACAGATGATGCAGAGATGGAAACAAATTTGGCTGAATTAAAAAAATTCTCAGACAAGGCCTTTGATGAAGAAATGTGCAGTAATCTCCCAACCGTGTATGTGGATGGATGTGGATATCACGTGGGGGGTGATTCTGAAAAAGAATGTGTGGCAGAAACAGGGAATGTGTGGATCAAATGTAATGGCATCCCAAGAATAAGCATGAGGCTAGGTTCCAAAAGCAGTCAAGTTGCAGAATTGGCTGCCAGTTACAAGGCAATATCCACAGCAGTAATTTAAAGTAATAGTTTTAGTAACAGATTCTGATTATGCCCACAACAGTTTTGTGGAATACTTACCAGTGTGGAAATTGAGAGGAATGGTCACATGTAAAAAAAAAAAAAAAACACTCAAACATGGAAAACTGATTCAGGCCATGTGGTGGTGATGGTGTGGAGTGGTCCTTGTGAGTGGTCTGCAGTGTCAGAGTATTCTTTCAGTGTTCATTTCCTGTGGGAGGAGTTTTGGCAGAGCACTACCAGGATTTCTATATAACCTTCATATCCATGCAGAGCGATGCGTGGAGTGGTGCTTGTGAGTGGTCTGCAGTGGTCTGTGGTGGAGCTGTTGGGAGCCATGCACCCGAAATTACCCTGTGCAAGTTTACTGCCTTCAATCTCGTGGTGTAAACGGCAATAGTAAGCAACTTGTTTATGTACTTTCATACTGTTTGTACAAATGACAAAAATGAAAGGCCCACGCCACAAGAGAAAAGCTTCCAAACCTCCGCCCCCTCAATCTTATCTGTTGTGCAGCCCGGCAAATCGACCCACAGCGGCTGAAGTAAAAAGTGAAACATTCCAACCTGGCCAATGAACAAAGAGCAATAAAAGGTATTTTTTGGCAGGCCAGTAGATGTTATAGTGTCGAACAGTGCTGTGGGAACGGGTCACAGCAGAGAGTTAGCAGGGACGATGGTAGAACAAGAAGCTGGTGAGAACATATTGAATTAATCTAGTATGCTAAACACTCCGCCATTAATCTCCTCCAACTCTACTGTGTTGAAATCAGATGATGGACCTCTCTGTGCAGGCTTTGCCTATTGCGACCTTGCCAAGATTTCATGGCCTGACGAAGCAGTCAGACAAATGGAGAAACGGAAAGAATAATGCCAATTCCCGGCCAACCAGGAAAAAGCAGTCGCACGCCAGACTACCCTTCACTTCGAATGTAACTGAGAAGCTACTATGCATTAATAGCTGTAACGCTCACCTGATTCCCGTAGAGGCGCCGGTCTTGACTGGGCGTATACCGTATCTTCAAAGGTGATGTGTAACACACGGCTGGCTCTTTGGGCTGGACCTCTGTGCACTGTATGTCTGACTCGAAGGGTAAAATGTCTGCAGATAGAAAATATGGGATTAATGAACTGGGTTATTGAATGTCTCTCTCTTCTTCCCTTTCTCTTCTCCTGTAGAACCCCAAAAGTTAACGCTCTCACCTTAGGTAAGTGAACGCCATGCTCTCCATCTGCCTCGGGGCAGGGTGCTGTAACCAGTTTCTTCACTGGATAAGGGGAGCAGGCCTCTTGACTTCAGAGGACTGCTGTCCGTCGTTTACTGCACGAACTGTAAGTTTCGAGTAATTCTAATGTCTTTAAAAGTCTTTAGTAATGATGTCTCTTGTTTTGCAGGGTTCCGGCGATGGCGGATGACGGGCTGAAGTGAATTGAAGATGGAGCCCGTGTGATGAATAGAAGCGCCTGGAAGCACGTAAGTAAGCGCTTGTTGCCTGCTTCACGATGCGCTCTAACTGTCTTTTTATTTTGCAGGTACAAGTTCGGAGCGGCTGCAGGGTGCCGGAATACCCACTGGGTTAGATGTGGAAAGGAGTAATGGCACGTGAGTATTAAAGTTCCCCAATGTCTTTAAACACACCTTGTTTTGTCTTTCAGATGCGGGATGCAGCGCCGAAGGCCTCTGGAGCGTGCAAAGAGTTGGTAAGCTTTTCTCTTTCAGATGCCGGAATGCAGTGCGAAGACCTCCGGAGCGCACGAAGAGTAGGTAAGCCTTTGTCTTTCAGATGCCGGAATGCAGCGCGAGGCGTTGGTGACAGCCGATGGGCCAGGTAAGTGAAGCGCTGTCACTGAAGACCGTAATGCTAACCTGTTCTTTCTTGTCTTTATAGGTGTTGCTGAAGACTGGATTCAGGATGGTAAGCCTTTTTCCTTAGGCCCAGGATCAGATGCAGAAGACACGATGAGCGTTCTGCTGCAGAGGATGCAGAATAACGCAAAGCAAGATTCATCCATCGGGTGTGGTTTAAATAGCCTCCTGTAGTGCTTAGGTGTCTCCTTCCACAGCCACGCCTAGGTAAGAAAAGAGTTCCTGCTTTCCAGAAGAGTTCCAGTGTTCTGAACCTAGGGAGTGGCTCCTGCCCCACCCAACAGGAAAAGTAGTTCCAAACAGAAGAGGATCAGAGGCTCAACTGGCAGGCAAGTAAGCAGCATGGTCTGCTGCAGGTAAGTCCACCCAAGCATTATGATCCCGGCGCTTCCAGCGCTGGGACTGGGCATATTTATGAGCCTGGTGCCACTGGCGCCAGGACTGGGTCCAAAAGGTCCCAATTGGGACTGGTTGGCACTCGGAACCTGGGTTATGGATCTGCTTCCAAGGGAGTTGGGAAAACCCTGACCTTTTGGAAGCAGAGATCATGACAGTACCCCCCCTCAAGGCCCCTCCCAAACCGGGCTTCTCCGGGGGTTTTGGCTTGTCAGGAAATGTTCGGTGAAATCTTTTGATTAGGCGAGGAGCGTGGACATATTCAGCAGGTTTCCAGGATCTCTCTTGGGGGCCGTAGCCTTTCCAGTCAATTAGGTAAAATAGTTTAGATTTGGAGATCTTGGAGTCCAGAATGCTTTTGACTTCAAACTCGAGTTCTCCATCAACTAGGATGGGTTTTGGAGATTTAGTTAGTCGGGTTTGAGGTTGCACGGGTTTTAATAGAGAGACGTGGAAGACCGGATGTATCTTCATGTGCGGGGGCAAGTCCAACTTGACCGCTACTGGGTTTACTATGGTAGTGATGGAATAGGGACCAAGGTATCTTGGGTTGAATGTGCGTGGCCCTTTTAGAGGTAGATATTTGGTGGATAACCAGACTTGATCCCCTACTTGATATTGAGGGGCTTCCTTCCGATGTTGATCTGCTCCTTTTTTGTATTGTTCTTTAGCCCTTTGAAGGTGAGAAACAGCTTCCTTAAAGGCTTGGGTGATTGTAGAATGCAGGTAGTCTACTGCTGGTGTTTCAAGATCTTGGAGGGGATCCAACTCCGAGGTTCGAGGGTGACTGCTGTATAAAAGAAAAAACAGGGTTTTCCCAGTTCCCGAATGGACAGAGTTATTGTAGGCATATTCGGCTATCCAAAGGATGTCTTTCCAAGTTTTTTCAGTTTGTTGCAGCATGCAGCGTAAATACTGTTCCAGAGTTTGATTGGTCCTCTCGGTTTGTCCGTCGGTCTGAGGGTGGTGACTGGTCGATAGTCTCACATCAATTTGAGCAGACCGACAGCAACTTCGCCAAAAATGAGAAATAAATTGACTACCTCGATCCGAAATTAGAACCGAAGGAAAACCGTGCAGTCGGACGATGTTTTCGAGAAATTCTCGGGCCAGAGTTGCTGCTGTTGGCAAGCCTTTGAGCGAAATGAAATGCGCCATCTTGGAGAATAAGTCCACGATTACTAGAATCGTATTGTATCCGGAGCATGGAGGTAGATCGGTGATGAAGTCCATAGAAAGCGTATGCCAAGTGCGAGGTGGGATGTCAATAGGGCGTAAGAGGCCTGCTGGTCTTTCCTTTTGACTCTTGTTTTGGGCGCATACTCCACAGGACATTATAAAGTCTCTGATATCTTTTTTCCAAGACGGCCACCAGAAGTAGCGCTTGATCTTTTCTGAGGTCTTGGCCATACCGGGATGTCCTTCCATTAAAGAATCGTGATAACAAGAGATTACTTTTTTTTGTAAATCTGTGCTGGGCAGGTATAATCGTTCTTGGAAATACAATAAGTTTACTGCAAAGTCCTTTCCCTGCAGATGCCAATTCTGTATGTCTGCTGGAGTTACAAGTTGCTTGGCTTTATCCTTAACTTCCTCTATGGATTGTGTGGCGATTACACCCAGAATTCTTTGTTCGGGAATGATTGGTACAGGTTTAGGGTTGATCAAGTGTTCTTCCACTCCCATCCGAGAAAGGGCATCAGCTTTACCGTTTTTTGTACCAGGTCGATAGGTAATTATGAAGTCAAACTCGGCAAAGAATAATGCCCAACGGAGTTGTCTAGAGGATTGGGCTTTTGCGGTTTTCAAATATTGCAGGTTTCGGTGATCCGTAATCACAGTAACGGTGTGTCGGGCCCCCAGCAGATAATGCCGCCAAGCCTTAAAGGCAGACTTGATAGCCAGAAGTTCCTTGTCAGTAATCGTGTAATTGATTTCAGGAGGCGAGAATTTGCGGGACCAAAATGCCACGGGATGCAACTGATTGGTTACCGGGTCCTTTTGTGATAGAACTGCCCCCATGGCAAGGCTTGAAGCATCAGTTTCCACGATGTAGGGGAGTTCGGGGCGAGGGTGTTTTAAGATTAGTGCAGAGATAAATTTAGTCTTCAAATCCTGGAAAGCTTGTTCCGCCTCGGTAGACCATTCAAAACGTTTGTTTTTCTTTAACAAGGCAGTGATGGGCTGGACTATTCGAGAAAATTCGGGGATAAACCTGCGGTAAAAGTTAGCGAAGCCTAACATGCTTTGCACACCTTTTACGGAGGATGGTGATGGCCATTTGAGAACTGCATCGACCTTCTTTGAATCCATACGCACTCCGCTAGGTGATAATATGAATCCCAAGAATTCAACTTCAGTCACGTTGAAAACACATTTTTCCAACTTAGCGAAAAGTTTGTGTTGACGCAATCTTTCGAGGACCATTTTCACGTGTTTCCGATGTTCAGATTCCGATGAAGAATAAACGAGGATGTCGTCAATGTAAACAACAACACACACATCTATGAGCTCTCTGAGGACATCGTTCATAAAATATTGAAAGGCGGCCGGGGCATTGCAAAGTCCGAAGGGCATGACCTGATATTCAAATAGCCCATATTTGGTGCGGAAGGCCGTCTTCCATTCATCGCCCTCTTTTACTCGTACCAAGTGGTAGGCTCCTCTAAGATCCAGCTTTGTATATATGCATGCTTTTCTGACTTGGTCCAGGAGTTCAGGGATCAAAGGTAACGGATATCTATTCTTGACGGTGATCTGGTTCAGGGAGCGATAATCTATACAAGTTCTAAGGTCTCCTTCCTTTTTTGGAACGAAGAACAAAAAGCTGAAGAAGCAGGGGACTTGGAAGGACGAATAAACCCATTTGCCAGGTGTTGATCCAGGTATTGTCGAAGGTGAAGGTTCTCAGGCTCGGTGAGGGCATAAATTCTACTACAAGGAGGAGTAGATCCAGGTATCAGGTCTATCTGGCAGTCATAAGACCTATGAGGAGGTAGAGAGTTAGCCTGATCCTTCCGGAAAACATCTTGGTATTCTAGGTATTCGGGAGGTAACTGGGGAGTTTCTGAAGAAATTGCTGCCAGTGCAACACCAGGTGGAGGGTGACAAGTAGAGACACATTCTGGAAACTGGACCGTTCTTGCTCGCCAATCGATCAGAGGATTGTGTTTCTCTAACCAAGGTATTCCTAGAATAATCTGAAACTGAGGAGCCTTGATCACATCGAACACGATCTTCTCATGGTGTCCATCTTGACTTACTAGCGTCACTTCTTGAGTGGTATGCGTTACTGGTCCGGAGGCTATCTCCGTTCCATCCACCGTAGTAATGACGTCCTTTACAGCCTTGGGAAAAAGAGTTAGATTCATCCTCAAAACCATTTCATGATCCACATAATTGCCGATGGCACCGCTGTCGACGTAAGCTTCAATTGCATGTAATCGATCCGGATTATCAGGGCTAATGAGGACCATAGGTATCACGAAATGCGAGGTCACGGAACTGGTTTTCACGCTCGGCAAGAGGACCTCTATTCTTGTCGGGCGAGGTCGTTTCCCTGCTCAGAGTTTGTAACTTTGGTAACTGCAGCTCCTACTGCCTTCTTGGGAGGTTTCACCGGACAGTCTCGAAAAAAGTGCCCTGAGTTTCCGCAATAGAGGCATAATTGCAACTGTTTTCTCCTTTCCCGCTCCTTTTGTGTTAGAGGACATTTCAGGCCCCCTATTTGCATGGGTTCCCCGGAGTCTACTCCTTTGGAAGGAGTTGGCGGTTTGGAAAATACTCGAGCATCAAACTTGGAACGATCGGCCTTCCTGTTCTGCAGTCTGTGATCTATTTGAACGACTAAGTCTATATAGTCCGAACAATCTTGTGGGGGATTCACTACTTGGGCTAACACATCTTTGAGCTCTCCACGTAGACCTCTATAAAACAGCGTAATCCTTTTGTCCTCAGGCCATTGAGTTTCCACTATCAGTCTGTTGAAAGACGCAATATAAGCCAAAAGGTCTTGATTACCTTGTCGCAACGAAAGAAGCTCATTGTCCAAGGCCTGCCCCTGTGAATGTCTTGTGAACAGTTTTTCCATACTGAGCTGAAAAGCTTGAAAATCATGGAGGACCGGATCATCTTGATTTACTAGAGGGATCGACCAGTCTGCCGCATTGCCACTAAGGTACGAAAGCACGAAAGCTACTTTAACTTGATCAGTTGGAAAGGCTGCTGGCCGGCATAAGAAATGCAACCGGCACTGATTGATAAATACTGCAAACCTCTTTGGGTCACCAGAAAATCGTTCGGGCGGAGCCAGAGGTACATTCCCAGGTAGGTTGATCTGCACTGGATTCAAACACCTGTGTATAGGCGCATTACAAATAACATATCATATCATATAATATCATATCATATCATAGAGGATGTAGAAGGAAGATTTCCCCCAGATGCGGGTAACGGGGTCTTTCCGGCTTGTGACTGTAGCAATTGTCTAGCGAGATCATCTGTTCGCTCCTTGGAAATAATCAGTTCCCTTCTTAGAGCGTTCATTTCCTGACGGGCTGCATGCACTTCTGCCCTTAGTTCCCCAAGTAACTGGGCTAGCTGGTCGGTATCCGAGGTTTCCATAGCGCCTTGACGGGAGTTTTGCGGTAGGCTTTGCGTTCTGTAACGCTCACCTGATTCCCGTAGAGGCGCCGGTCTTGACTGGGCGCATACCGTATCTTCAATGGTGATGTGTAACACACGGCTGGCTCTTTGGGCTGGACCTCTGTGCACTGTATGTCTGACTCGAAGGGTAAGATGTCTGCAGATAGAAAATATGGGATTAATGAACTGGGTTATTGAATGTCTCTCTCTTCTTCCCTTTCTCTTCTCCTGTAGAACCCCAAAGGTTAACGCTCTCACCTTAGGTAAGTGAACGCCGTGCTCTCCATCTGCCTCGGGGCAGGGTGCTGTAACCAGTTTCTTCACTGGATAAGGGGAGCAGGCCTCTTGACTTCAGAGGACTGCTGTCCGTCGTTTACTGCACGAACGGTAAGTTTCGAGTAATTCTAATGTCTTTAAAAGTCTTTAGTAATGATGTCTCTTGTTTTGCAGGGTTCCGGCGATGGCGGATGACGGGCTGAAGTGAATTGAAGATGGAGCCCGTGTGATGAATAGAAGCGCCTGGAAGCACGTAAGTAAGCGCTTGTTGCCTGCTTCACGATGCGCTCTAACTGTCTTTTTATTTTGCAGGTACAAGTTCGGAGCGGCTGCAGGGTGCCGGAATACCCACTGGGTTAGATGTGGAAAGGAGTAATGGCACGTGAGTATTAAAGTTCCCCAATGTCTTTAAACGCACCTTGTTTTGTCTTTCAGATGCGGGATGCAGCGCCGAAGGCCTCCGGAGCGTGCAAAGAGTTGGTAAGCTTTTGTCTTTCAGATGCCGGAATGCAGTGCGAAGACCTCCGGAGCGCACGAAGAGTAGGTAAGCCTTTGTCTTTCAGATGCCGGAATGCAGCGCAAGGCGTTGGTGACAGCCGATGGACCAGGTAAGTGAAGAGCTGTCACTGAAGACCGTAATGCTAACCTGTTCTTTCTTGTCTTTATAGGTGTTGCTGAAGACTGGATTCAGGATGGTAAGCCTTTTTCCTTAGGCCCAGGATCAGATGCAGAAGACACGATGAGCGTTCTGCTGCAGAGGATGCAGAATAACGCAAAGCAAGATTCATCCATCGGGTGTGGTTTAAATAGCCTCCTGTAGTGCTTAGGTGTCTCCTTCCACAGCCACGCCTAGGTAAGAAAAGAGTTCCTGCTTTCCAGAAGAGTTCCAGTGTTCTGAACCTAGGGAGTGGCTCCTGCCCCACCCAACAGGAAAAGTAGTTCCAAACAGAAGAGGATCAGAGGCTCAACTGGCAGGCAAGTAAGCAGCATGGTCTGCTGCAGGTAAGTCCACCCAAGCATTATGAGCCCGGCGCTTCCAGCGCTGGGACTGGGCATATTTATGAGCCTGGTGCCACTGGCGCCAGGACTGGGTCCAAAAGGTCCCAATTGGAACTGGTTGGCACTCGGAACCTGGGTTATGGATCTGCTTCCAAGGGAGTTGGGAAAACCCTGACCTTTTGGAAGCAGAGATCATGACAATAGCTCTGGACCTAAACCCCAGAGTAAAGACAATGCATTAAAGCAGATCAAGCACCAGTGTGGTACACTTGATAAATGGCTGCAGTTTTGTGAGGTGGCTACATCAGTTATGACAGAAACCAATGGTCCAAAAGAATCCAATGTGAAAGATACATGCCCTGTTACTCAAGTCTTGCAGCAAAAAATAGATATATGGGTACAATGCTGATCAAACACGGATTCGGAAACCAGAGCAGACAGCGCCAAGGACTGCACACCAGGAAGTGTCAGCAAAGGCTCCAGTTGATCAGTGAAAGTCTCACTCGCATACTCAGGCATAGGGCGTCTGGGTGCCTCAGCCTGAACCTTGCCAAGATTACAATGCAGATAGTAATCTTATTGTGTCAAAGCCTCGTGATAAGCACCACTGGAAGGCCCTCCATATTCCTTCTTATTACTCGCGTTGTCTACGTATTGAGGAAAATGTTATAGTCCCTTCTTAAATAGAGGGAACATGATGGTAACAAATTAAGGAATTGTCCATCAAGACACCAAGAGACTAAATGGGTGGTGGTCGCATTTGTGAGACAAATGGTTGTGGAAAGAATCATTCGATTTGTCAATGAATTCATGCCATGGGTTATGTCATACAACTACAACACGTATCATCCAATGAGGAACATTTTAAATCCCTGTTATACACCATGGCAGCCAAAGGAAAACAAGTCTTCATCAAACCTTCATGGTTTAAAAGAAAGCCCAGTTATGGTCAGAAGCAAGTTAATGCTGCCCTATGATCCCAAGCTGTTGATCATTGGATCCCAGTATGGGAAGAGGCTAATTATTGACCACCATTCCCTTTCACCCTTGGCCAAGTTCTCTTATGGAACACAAAGGGTTTAGATCTTTCACTTCCCAGCATGCTGGATACGCTACCTTGATAATGTCTGGCATATTTCTATTCCAGAAGTCCTGGCTCACGATCACTTTAAACCTAGATGGGTATCAATCGTTTGTACTACCGGCAAACAAGGCATGGACAGGGAGGCCAAAGGGAGGCAGCAATATAACTTATGATAACTGTCTAGTGGTAGAAATGAAGAACTTCTCAGACGGAAATACTTGTTCCTTAATACTTAATCTCTATGATCCTATGGATGGTACACAGAAAGAGGCTCTGTTGAGAGTTGAGATGACTGACAGACCTTTGTTTTCCTGGAAATGAAAGAATCCCAGGGGGAGCATAATGGTTGTGGGTGATTTCACACTCCCTGGAAGAGGAGAGGTACTTTGATATTGATTATGCCAATGGCAACAGCATTCCAAACACTTGAAACACAAACCCACAGACAAAACAAAACAAACAACTCCCACACGCTACTAAATAGGGGCCAGAGCTGGTCAGAAGCATTATGAGGATTCAACCGTGTGCCCCTGATTCATAGCAAGAATGAAAATCTGCTTGAGGTCATTACTTGGTCTAATGGGAAAGGCTCTTCAGGTTTGAATTTTTTTTTTTTGCCCCTGATCTTTTATGTCGGAAAATGTCGAACTATGAAATCATACAAACCCCCGTTGCGATTATGCTATGCTGATGGACAGGTTCCATGTAAACACACAAAAGACAAGAAATTGGAATTAGTTAAGGCATCAGTGACAGCAGAGGGCAATAGAATTGTGTGGCCGGTGGCCAATGCAAAAAGGGCTAATGAATGTATAACAAAGATAGTCTGTTCCCCAGAAGAACTCCTGAACAAATGCACGGGTGAATTATATGAACTAATCAGGCCACTGCTTTATATGGCAAGTAAGATTACTGTACATGGCAAGGGTAATGCATTGCTTTTTGACTAAATATTCACAGGGAAAAGTGTACCCTGGGTAAGAGGGTGGCCGCTATTAGAAAAGGTACGCTTTTAAGGTATTCGGCGCAAAGTATTAAGATTGGGACCATTACTACCAAATATAAGAACTGGCTACAAAGCCATAAAACTAGCAATAAAACTGCTAACTATAAAATTATATATGGCCTGGTTTGTAGCCATGATTCACTCAAATTCTGGCATTTGTATCGTACTTACCTGGCTGCAAATACCCCTAAAGAAATTCTGTGTTATTGCGGAGGGTGATTGGCAAGTTCATGTAAAGAGGATGTAACTGCATATACAAACAGAGGATCCCTTTCTACATCTGGGTGGCTCAATGCTGAACTTCAATACAATAGACATGTTAAACATTATGGCCAAACTAAAACCATCAGGTGGTCTAGCAAAGTTTGTTCTAAAGTCCAATCCACAATTACGGGCCAGAGTGTGGCCTGAAATGTACACATAAATCTGCACTTTGGGAGTACTTCCACGGAGTTGGCGCAGCTCAATACTGATACCTATTTTTTAAGCATGGAAGCTACACAGATCCTAATAACTATACATTACTAGCAATGCTAGATACTAGCAGTAACATTTTTGCTACAAGCTAACTATGCTAATTGAATAATTGGGTCAGAGAGAAACAGTTGCTGAAGCCCCAGCAACTTGGATTTAGGAAGGGGCACTCCACCATAGAGGTCATGTGGGCCCTGTGTTTGCTGTCCACTGATGTTTTGAGTGGGACCAACGGAGCGCTTTATGTATGCTTTGTATATAACATGGCAGCATTCAACTGTGTAGAGCGGCCACTTTGTGGGCCAAACTGAAGAAATGGGGCATCGATAAGCATTTGGTATATCTTATAAAGGCTTATACGCCTCTCTTATGCCGATAACACATTCTTACATAATCACACCCCGGTCGGCATGAAACGGGGCATAGATACCCTGGCCCACTTTGCTGAGATCAATCATCTGAAGATTAACCCCACCAAAACCAAAGTTATGGGAAGGTTATTGGAAGAATAAGGAATTATATCACTTTGCCCGACTCTATATTTGGCTTCAAATCCAGCCAATTGTGGTATCAAACTTTCATAGAAAAGTGTTACATTTTGTAATCATGCACTAAACTAGGCCGCCAGCATTTCTCTATCATATTCTTACGTCTATTCTACAAGTATATTTGTTAGCTCGTATCTTGAGTGTTCCCCTGGCAGGGGGTGATTTACCTATATATATATATATTCAATGCAAAAACTTTGTTAAAGGGACGTTATTGTTAAGGTGCGCTACTAAAAACCTATGAAATTCAATAAAAAAAACTTTGTTAAAGGGACTTTATGGTTCAAAGTAAAACCGAAAACCCCCTGAAATTCGCTAGTTATGGTAAGCTAAGCAACCATAACTCGCACCACCACCGTGCATTGCTAAAACTAACACCCAGGACATCAAAGATGATATCACATTTGAGTTAACAGGGAAGTACGTCCGCAGAGCAGACATAGATATCACTAATTTTTTGTGACCTACTTTTTGGTCGTGTTAAATAAAACTACAGGACTGTTTTTTACCAAATTTACAAAAGCATGCTTTCGGGACCAAGCCAATGCTCCTGTCGCAAGTTTTCCCCCATTCAGTCTGTGGGAAAAAATACATTTTGGGACCCCCCCTTATAACTTTTCCCCCCCTGGATCAAAGCTCACCAAATTTAGCAAAGTTATAAGGCGCCCAAAAAGTGCCCTTCCTATGGGTTTAGCAACTTAACCATAACTACACGGCCACTACCATGGCCGTGTAATATATTCCAAGTAAAGGTTTTTCTTCCTCTTTAATTTATTTTAAACCACAGCATAGAAGGTGTTCACGGGGTACTAATACCATCTGTTAAGATCTTGCTGTATTTAATAGACAGTGGACTATACATTCTAATTGATACACACGGATTCACAGAGTTTTACCTTACAAACCAATTGAAAGTGCAGTAAGCTGAGGCCACCGGGGGGCGCAGCCGTGATGGCTGCCTGATCTTTCAGCTCCCCTGAAGCCCCGAGAGATTTGTGGAGTAAACTCCAATAAAAGGAACGTTATCCTCCTATAAAGGCTGAATCCAGTTGGGGGAACTCCTGGGGACTCTGGAGACACCTTCCCAGGCTTTGGGGGTGCCCGGGTCCCCGAGTTATTTGACTTGGAGCTTCCGCGCTCCCACTCCCCCCTCGAGGCCCGTGCCACGCACAAGGTGAAGCTCTGTGGCCGGGTCCCTCCTCTCCACGGATGAGCGCTGCGCCGGGATCAATCTGAGGAATCGACGCCCTGCGCCTCTTCCGGCATCACTGAAAGCCCGTGGGAGCCCCTCGGAAACCGGGGCCCTTGTCCGCGGGGGCTTCCCCAGACGAGCCCACCTTCGGCTCCCGTTACGGCGGTTTTGGACGTCAGTACGCCCCGGGCCTCCACAGCCAGACCCCGGCCTGCCGCACACAAGTCTGTGTATCACAACCCGGGCCATCGCAGGAGCGCGCCCGGGCCCCTTCCTCTCCTCGCCCCCCAGGCGTTGGGGAACATCTTTGCAACAACTACCATAAGGCTCCCCCCAGCTGCTGCTGTGACACAACCCTTAGAGGCCTACACCTAACAGGCCCGGGTCGACGCGGGAGGCCACCTGGGCCCCTCTGCGAATCGCCGGGTCCATTGTGGGATTCGCCACCCCATTGATGGACCTACTACTCGCCATCCACAGCGACTACCACCCCGGCGACCTTTGAACGCACCCACCGGCCCCGCGTCGGAGCAACCGTGAGTAGTGGCTGTCGGGGGGGGTAGGGGCATGACCCGCCTGTCCTAACCACCACACCTCATCGGAGTTGCCACGGAACCGGGCGACTGTCTCCCCGAGCCCCGGGGGGAGACCTCGAGGAACCACAAAGATCTAGAGGGGGAGACACCCCATGAGTTGGAAAGAAACCCTGGCCAGATACCAATTCACTCCCTGAAAACAAGAGATGGAGATCAACCCCCCACCCACGCCAACACCCGACATGAACACCATGCAGAACAATATCCAGACAATCCTAGATGAAATCAGGGGGATGAGAACGGACATGGGAGCCAAGCTTGCCGACCTCACCGCCAAGGTCTCGACGTTGGAGGACAGAATGAAGGGGGTTGAGAATAACCAGGCGTCCACCGTCTTCCTGGAGGCTCAGATGGAGGCAAGGTTTAAAGAGATGCAGCGGCGCGAGGGGGAGCTCCGCTTCAAAGTGGACGACATGGAAAATCGTGAACGGAGATGTAACCTGCGATTCTTCGGCCTGACGGAGGTGGAGGGGGACACCCAGACCGGCCTGGATGGCAAAGTGCAGGAGATCATTAGGATTGTCTTGGGAACCGTCTCCGGAGAAACCATCCTGATTGATAGGGTTCATCGAGCTGGCGGAGGCGGTAGGGGCCCACGCTCCGTGCTTGCGAAGTTCCACTATTACAGAGACAAAGCAAAAATACTTGAAAGAGCTAGAACCCTAAGAGAGATACAATTCAACAACTCCAGGGTGGCAATCTACCAGGACCTATCCGCCCTCACGCTACAAATGAGGAAAAAATGCGGTCCGATCACTAGGTGGCTGCAGGAGAAGGGGGTCCGGTACCACTAGGGACACCCATTCTACCTATCCTTTGAGTGGCAGGGGGAAAACTTTCAGCTCGTTACAGAAGAAGACATCCAAAGAGGGATTGACAAACTGATTGGGGTCCCCCTGGGGCCCTTGGGGGAGAACGGCGGATCCGACAGAGGCCCGAGCTGGGCCCCACGGAGCCCTGACCTCAGCCAGGGGAAACACAAAGTGAAGGGCACCCGGAAATTCAGAAAAGGAGGGACGTGGAAGACCCGCATGATTATGGGACAGAGGAGAAAAGAAAAGGAATGCAGTGCCGATCTGTTGTGGTTCATTCGCTCACTCGCCCCCCGCGGCCGCCGGCGAATTGAGGAGAACCATTTGTTCCACTTTTGCTGATGCCAAGGCATGTGCGATGGATCCGAGTGATCGAGAGGGAATGGGAGAAAGGTAAGAAATGTGATGTTGTTGTGTTGTATTGCATTTGACCGCAGGGCCCTCAGGGGCTCCTTCATGTTTGGGGGCGTGTTATGTTGTATTGTGAGGTTGCCACGGTTGGCGAGGCTTATGCCGAAATTGAGGGTTGAAGGTTTCGGGTCCCACCTGTCTGAAACACAGAGTGGTGTTGTTCTGGGTTGTCGGAGGGTGGCCAGGTGCATCCCCCGAGACCTTTGAAGACCCCCCCAACTCACACTGGAAGCTAGTTCGTGGTTGGACCCAGCCCCTATGAGACACGCAGCGGGAGTAGAGAGGACTGGGGTGGGGGAGGTCTTGTAGAGGGATTGGACTCCAACTAAACCTGTAAAATGTTCCTAAAGGTATAACCTGGAGGGTACGGTCCACACTATTTATCTCTCGGGGCCCAGGCAGCGGCCCTGGTGGTTCGTTGACTAAACCCGATGTATGTCCGGCGATGGAGACGGACGCCTACCAAAATGGGTAAGGGAAATGGGGAACCGGGGAGGGGGAAGAAATAGGGAACGCCATGGTTCTGGGGTTCAAGTCAACAGATGATAACGAGGGCACTCACTGAGGCTTCACAGGGCAAGGATAGCGATGACCATGGTTGAAGGTCGGATCAGTACACTCAACGTCAAGGGTCTCAACTCGCAAAACAAGCGTTCTCTCACAAGTAACTTATTCCACAAACAGAAATTACTGGCCCTCTTCCTACAAGAAACCCACTATAGAAGGGGGACAGAGTCAACGATCAAAGGAAAGGAGATAGGCAGAAACTTCTGGGCCTCGCATAAATCCTCTAAGAAGGAGGGAGTGGGTATCCTCTTGGGTAAATCGCTGCATCTCACCGATGTAGAGACGAAAAGGGGCTTTGGAGGCAGATTTCTTGCGATCAAGGGGTCAGCCCAGGGCACACGAGTCACACTAGCCACAATATATGCGCCCAACGCCAGCCAAGTCAAGTTTATCCGCAAAGTTCTTGGGGTCATGGACGGGTGGGCCAAGGGAGCCACAATCCTGGGCGGAGACTTCAATCTCATTACAGACCCCCATCTTGACTGGTGGTCGGCCAAAGGGACTGGACCAAAAGCACCCGCAAAAAAAATAATCTCGCCTTGAGGGACCTCCTACAGGAGTACTACTGGGTTGATGTATGGCGCAAATGCTGGCAAACCCCTGGGGGTTACACGTTCTTCTCCCTTCCCCACCAAACATATACTAGAATTGACTTGCTGCTGGTTTCGGAGGAGGGAGGGGAGAGGTTGGAAACCCTACGGTTGAATCTGTGACCTGGTCAGATCATGAGCTCCTCGTTATGGAATGGCGGTTGCAAGCCACCGTGAAATCACATAGGTGGCCTGTAACGATACCCTCATGAGGGACCAGGTGTTTAGGGAATTCCTTAGGAACAAAATAAAAGCCTTCTTCTTATCGAACGACACAGGGGAAGTCCCAATGGTTTCAGTCTGGGAGGAAGTGAAGGCCACCTTCAGGGGTCTACTCATCGCAGAGGGTTCGAGCAAGAAGCGAGAGATGGCCCTGATAGAATCCAGACTCTGGCAAGGCCTGCGGGCCATGAGGGCACAGCTCACCAAGGGAAACATAGACCGCGAAAACCTCCTGAGTGAAATGAGAGAGAAGAGACAAGCTCTGCATACAATCCTGATTGGAGAGGTAGTTAAAAAAATGAGATACATGAAGCAGAGATACTATGAGAGGGGCGACAGGGTTGGAACTCTTCTGGCACATAGGCTGAGGGGAAACAGGGCGGGCATACACATAAAAAAGGTCAAGCACGGGGCGGGTAACACCCAGATAAAAACTGAACACATAGCCGAATCATTTGCGGCCTTCTATAGGGCCCTCTACACTGAACAAGAGGGTGAATCACTGGATGAAATTTGAAAATATCTTGAAGACTACCCCCTACCCAAGCTCACAGACCTAGAGAGGGAGACACTGGATAAGGAGATAACGGAGGAGGAGGTGGAAGAGGCCATCAAAAAGCTTAAAATAGGCAAGACCCCGGGGGAAGATGGGTACAAGGCGGATTTCTATAAACAATTCCAGTCTGAACTAACCGAGCCACTGACCAAATTATTTAACCAAATCAAAACCTTAGAAACCATTCCACCGACATTCCTGCAGGCCATAATCACAGTTATCCCTAAACCGGGCAGAGACCCAGCGGAATGTGGCTCATATAGGCCCATCTCGCTCCTGAACACAGATGCCAAGATCTTCACCAGGATCCTGGCGACACGTCTAGAAAAGTGTCTCCCCAGGCTGATCCATCCCGATCAGGTAGGCTTTGTAGTAAATAGACAAGGAGCAGATAGCATGCTCAAAACCCTGCACATACTGAGCTCAAATGGAGTGAAATCTGACGGTGCACTTCACCTGTCTCTAGACGCGGAGAAGGCGTTTGGCAGGGTGAGCTGGGCCTTCATGGAGGGGGTTCTGTCGTCCTTGGGGATGGGACCCAGGTGGCGGGGATGGATGGCGGCCCTTTACTCCCGCCCTTCCGCCAAAGTGGTGGTCAATGGAAGAGAGTCAGAGTCCTTTCCTTTAGAGAGAGGCACAAGACAGGGATGCCCATTGTCTCCCCTCATATACGCCCTGGTGATGGAACCTTGGGCTATAGCAATCAGGACTAACGATCAGACACAGGGTTTTAAAATAGGGGGAACTGACTACAAAATAACCCTGTTTGCCGACGATGTCCTCCTGTACCTCTCTAAACCATCCCAATCTGTCCCAGAGGTGTTGAATAGTCTAGAGCGATATGGTTCCCTGGCAGGCTACAAGGTCAATGTAGATAAATCAGTGGCTTTCCTGGCAGGCCAGCTCAACGAGACCGAGAGACAATACATCGATAACCTTCCATTTTGTAAACAAACAGAGGGACTCTCTCACCTGGGGATCCAAATTCCATCAGACCTAGGGGATCTCTTTAAGGTAAACTACCCGCCCCTACGGAGGTCGATCAAACACGACCTGGGACGCTGGTTAAAATCCGGCCTCTCATGGATGGCTCGCCTCAACTCCATCAAAATGGTAATCCTCCCCAAATTCTTATATCTGTTTCAAATGCTGCCAACCGAGATACCGAACACATTTTTCCTGGAGATCAAACGGGCCCTCTCCGTTATCTATGGGCCGGTAAATCCCATAGAATTGCTTACGACACTCTCATAAGACCCAAAGATGAGGGTGGAGTTAATTTCCCCGATCTAAACACCTATTATAAGGCATCACACGTGCGCATCCTTGTTGACCATTTGATGACTGGCCCAAAGAAACAATGGGTAACATTGGATAACACACTCTTCTCGCCAGTCACATTGGACGAGTGGCTATGGGTCCCCAAGCCATCCATTCCGAAAAGGGTTTTGAAACATCCAGTGTTGGGAGTGCTGTGGTCCATTTGGAAGGAAGGGGGTTACCTAAGATGGCTCACAACGTGGCCCTCACCTTTGAGCTGCATCTGGGCTCTGCCACTTTGGGAAGGGAACAACGAACCACTAGCCTTCCAGCAATGGTACGAGGTGGGTCTTTGTAGGGCCGGACAGCTTTGGGTGGATGGGGTGTTTATATCTCTTGGTGACTTGAAGGATGCCCTGGGCCTCCCTAACCTCTCCCTCTTTCAATATCTACAGCTCAAGGGTGCACTTACCGAGAGCAGATGGGGAGACACACTTAGGCGGGACCTAACCGATTTTGAGAAATTCCTCATAACACACAAAGGTACCAAGGGGGTGATATCGCAGCTTTATAGCCTTTTGCTGTTCTCTACCCCACGGGACCCCCCATCTTCCCAAGTACAATGGGGGAAGGACCTAGGCACCCCCATAACGGAAAAAAGATGGACCAAGATCTGTAGGCAGGCACACCGTTCCACAACTGCACCTCAATACCGCCACCAGGCCCTGAAGTTGATACACAGATGGCACTACCCCCCACAGAGGATAGCCAGAATGAGAAAAGGTTACGACCCCCACTGCTGGAAATGCCACGTTGAAAAGGGGGACTATGTCCATATGTGGTGGTAGTGCCAGCTGGCACAAACCTACTGGAGTGAGGTCCTGTCATGGATAAGAGGAGTAGACGGAATGGTGAGAACTCTGTCCCCCTGGCTGGTGTTGTTCGGTATTGAGGTTGAGGGGGGCCCCAAGGTGAAACACGACCACATGTTGCAGGTCATGCTAGTCACTGCTAGATTTCCTCTAATATCCAATTAAATCATGATTCCCTTTCATGTTTACTTTCAACTGTTCTTGTTTTATATATTTAAAAACAGTGAAACATGTGATGCTCTGTACTATTCCTTAAATCGAGACACTTAACATTTGCAGGCCGATTCATGGAATTAATGTGCGCCGAAAATTCCGGCGCAGAGGTGCCAAAACGTGCGAATCGCAGTGCAAGTGCGAAAATCGCAGGTAAACCAGCGCACATCGATTCATGGAAGTCTGTGCGCGAGAAAAATATTGGCTGTGCGCTGAAAAGGTGCCCGGTGCACGCCGGCGCACAGGTCATCCAACGGCATGCGCCACGGCCACAGCGAAATCGCACATAGCGCGGCGCACATAACAAAAGTAGGCGGAACACGGGGCGTAACACTCGGAATGGGGAACAACGCGTGAAAATATGGGCGTCACGGGGGAAGTACAGGAGGCAAGTGCGCGAAACGCCCACACGCTCGCCTACAACTCGTATTCATGGAATCGAATAGGGCAAACCAGCGCACGGGCAAAGACACGCACAGGGCCAAACAAGTCCGCCACAAGAAAGCAGGCGGTAGCGTCCCTGCGCCTGAAATAAATGTGCACCAAAATGTGCGCTAACAAAAAGCACCTATATACAGCTATGATGAATGATCCATACTGTGGCCCTCTAGGACAAATGAGGTGCAAAGGGGTACCGACAAACACGGACACCCGTTGTGTGAAAAATAGCATGTGCGTGTATTTCGGGGTGTGCGGGAAGTTCCACACGCGATTGGCCTGGGTACGTGTATTTCGGGGTGCGCGGGAAGTTCCACACGCGATTGTCCTTGGTACGTGTATTTCGGGGTGCGTGTGAAGTTCCACACGCGATTTCAGCAGGGTACGTGTAATTTGGGTGCGCGGGAAGTTCCACGCGTGAATCCAGCAGCCTACGTGTATTTCGGGGGTGCCGGGGAATACTACACGTGAATTGGCCCTGTGGGTCCTCCCAGGTGTTCCCTCTACACCCTCCTCGGCCCCTGCAGGCGGCCCACACCACAGGGGACTACCCTGCACCCCTGCACATGTCCCGCAGGCAGCCCATCCACCATGGCCATGCCTGCCCAGCCAACCCACATGTCACCTTGCACTACTGCCCACCAACACATGTCTCCCAGTACCCCCATCCCCAGCATGCAGGGGCACCCTCCACCAGGCCCCCACTCATGTCTCCCTGCACCCCCACCCCCCAGCATCCAGGGGCACCCTCCACCAGGCCCTCACTCATGTCTCCCAGCACCCCCACCCCCCAGCATCCAGGGGAACCCTCCACCAGGCCCCCACTCATGTCCAACTCATGTCTCCCTGCACCCCCACCCCCCAGCAGTCAGGGGCACCCTCCACCATGCCCCCACTCATGTCTCCCAGCACCCCCACCCCCCAGCAGTCAGGGGCACCCTCCACCAGGCCCCCACTCATGTCCAACTCATGTCCCCCTGCACCCCCACCCCCCAGCACTGTGGCGCACCCTCCACCAGGCCCCCACTCATGTCTCCCAGCCCCCCACCCCCCAGCAGTCAGGGGCACCTTCCACCAGACCCCCACTCATGTCTCCCTGCACCCCCACCCCCCAGCATCCAGGGGCACCCTCCACCAGACCCCCACTCATGTCTCCCTGCACCCCCACCCCCAGCATCCAGGGGCACCCTCCACCAGGCCCCCACTCATGTCCAACTCATGTCTCCCTGCACCCCCACCCCCCAGCACTGTGGGGCACCCTCCACCAGGCCCCCACTCATGTCCAACTCATGTCTCCCTGCACCCCCACCCCCCAGCAGTCAGGGGCACCCTCCACCAGGCCCCCACTCATGTCTCCCAGCACCCCCACCCCCCAGCATCCAGGGGCACCCTCCACCAGGCCCCCACTCAAGTCCAACTCATGTCTCCCTGCACCCCCACCCCCCAGCAGTCAGGGGCACCCTCCACCAGGCCCCCACTCATGTCTCCCAGCACCCCCACCCCCCAGCATCCAGGGGCACCCTCCACCAGGCCCCCACTTATGTCCAACTCATGTCCCCCTGCAACCCCACCCCCCAGCACTGTGGGGCACCCTCCACCAGGCCCCCACTCATGTCCAACTCATGTCTCCCTGCACCCCCACCCCCTAGCAGTCAGGGGCACCCTCCACCAGGCCCCCACTCATGTCTCCCAGCACCCCCACCCCCCAGCATCCAGGGGCACCCTCCACCAGGCCCCCACTTATGTGCAACTCATGTCCCCCTGCACCCCACCCCCCAGCACTATAGGGCACCCTCCACCAGGCCCCCACTCATGTCCAACTCATGTCTCCCTGCACCCCCACCCCCCAGCATCCAGGGGCACCCTCCACCAGGCCCCCACTCATGTCCAACTCATGTCTCCCTGCACCCCCACCCCCCAGCACTGTGGGGCACCCTCCACCAGGCCCCCACTCATGTCCAACTCATGTCTCCCTGCACCCCCACCCCCCAGCAGTCAGGGGCACCCTCCACCAGGCCCCCACTCATGTCTCCCAGCACCCCCAACCCCCAGCATCCAGGGGCACTCTCCACCAGGCCCCCACTCATGTCTCCCAGCACCCCCACCCCCCAGCAGTCAGGGGCACCCTCCACCAGGCCCCCACTCATGTCTCCCAGCACTCCCACCCCCCAGCATCCAGGGGCACCCTCCACCAGGCCCCAACTTATGTCCCCCTGCAACCGCACCCCCCAGCACTGTGGGCACCCTCCACCAGGTCCCCACTCATGTCCAACTCATGTCTCCCTGCACCCCCACCCCATAGCAGTCAGGGGCACCGTCCACCAGGCCCCCACTCATGTCTCCCAGCACCCCCACCCCCCAGCATCCAGGGGCACCCTCCACCAGGCCCCCACTTATGTCCAACTCATGTCCCCCTGCACCCCCACCCCCCAGCACTGTGGGGCACCCTCCACCAGGACCCCACTCATGTCCAACTCATGTCTCCCTGCACCCTCACCCCCCAGCAGTCAGGAGCACCCTCCACCAGGCCCCCACTCATGTCTCCCAGCACCCCCACCCCCCAGCATCCAGGGGCACCCTCCACCAGGCCCCCACTCATGTCCAACTCATGTCCCCCTGCACCCCCACCCCCCAGCACTGTGGGGCACCCTGCACCAGGCCCCCACTCATGTCTCCCAGCACCCCCACCCCCAAGCAGTGCGATTGGCCTGGGTACGTGTATTTCAGGGGTGCGCGGGTAGTCTTACACGCGATTTCAGCAGGTTACGTGTATTACGGGTCCGCATGAACTTCCACACGCGATATCAGCAGGGTACGTGTATTACGGGGGTGGGCGGGAATATTTACACACGACTGGGCCTGGGAGAGCGTGTTACGTGTATTCCTGGGGTGGGCGGGAAGATTTACACGGTCGCCTACAACGCGCCCAAAAAAAAAGTCCAATCCGGAAACACGTAAACCAGCATGAAGCAGGCGCACGTCCCGCGCAGCATAAAAGTGTGCGCAAACAACAAACAAGCTCAGACGCCAGGATGAATATACAGTTCCTAGCAGCAGTGGCCGTGGGATACCGCAGGAGGAGGAGGAGGATAGTCAGGGCCAGAATCTTTACACCCAGAACCAGCCTTTTTGGTAAGCCTGATGAACAGGTGTATGGGAGGTACGGGTTTCCACCTCACATAATACTCGACCTGGTCAGTGAGTGGGAGGATGACCTCACATCACCCACCCTGTGCTCCCAAGCACTCAGCCCCCTGGAGAAGGTCCTCAATGTACTGCACTTCTTGGCTACCGGATCATTTCAGCGGACAAGTGCCATAGTGGGGGGGGGGTGTCACAGGCCATGCAGTCACGGTGCCTACACCAGGGGTTGGCCATCATCACTGCATGCCCATCAGTCCGCAGGCACATATACCTGCCCAGAACACCTGCAGAAAGGCAAGCTGTCAGCCAGGATTCCTACGGGGTGGAACAATTCCCCAAAGTCCTAGGTGCCATTGATTGCACCCATGTGGCTCTACGTCCCCCCAGGGCATCTGAGCAATCTATAGAAACCGCAAGCACTGGCATTCCATCAACGTCCAGGTAGTATGTGATGCCAAGGGAATCATCACCTCAGTATATGCCAACTATGCCAACTATCCAGGGTCCACCCACAACAGCTTCATTTACAGGATGTCAGCCCTAAACCGGGACATGGAAGCTGGGCGGCATGGCGATGCATGGCTGCTTGGTGAGTATAAATGCCACAGCACACGCATGCATGACAAATACAGAGTAATGTTACTACCCCACTAATGATCCCCATCACCACCTTCCCAGGGGACAGTGCCTACCCTCTGAGCACCCACATGATGACGCCAATTAGGAACCCCATCATGCCTCCCGAGGTAAGTGTCATGATGCCCGCTCCTGGGGAGCCGGTTCAAGCCCGGCGTCCCTGAAAGCGGACATCCAGTCCCCAAGGAAGGACCCAGCAACCCCATATAGGGGCCCTTTGGACAGTGTCCTGGCGCCTATGGCGCCAGGCTCATAAAAGACATCAGACTCATTATGGGACTCATTATGGGAATGCTTGGGTGCACTTACCTGATGCAGACCATGCTGCAGGATCCCGGCCTCCTTGAGGCCTGAAAGGAACTACTTTACCTGTGGGACTAATTTACCATCCGGGCGGGGTCGGGGAAGGATACATACCTGATTGGAGGAAGGATACATACCTGGAACTTCTTCCAAGGCTATTTAAACCCCACCCGAACAGCCACACGTGCTTCGCGTTGTTCTGCATCTAGCAGCTGGACGCTCACCGTGTCTGCTCCTGCATCCTGACTTCTGCCACGCCTGCCAGCATCCTGGATCACCTGCAAAGGAAGAGAAGAAGAGAACAGAAGAAGGAAAAGTCCTTACCTGCTAAATCCGCATCCCGGAGACATCTCGCCGACAATCCTGAAAAGGAAGACTTTAATTTAAAAGCTCATCGCGTCGATCGCTGCAGCACCGCATTCCACTCACCTTTACAGGGCGCCTCCATTTTCATCAGCGATCATCCGGATTCGCAGTCACGCCCCAGCGACTAGGGAGAAAAACACCAGAACAAAAGGTGAGAGAGAAGGGAATAAGGAAAGCTAAATCTCCATGTTAAGACTTACCTGTTGATTCATTCCCTCTTCATTTCGGGTCCGCGCCGCATCCTGGCATTTCCGGACCCCGGCCCCTAAGGGGAAAAAGAGACATCAGCGTTAATGAGCGAATGAAAAGACATTACCAAAAAACGCTCATTAAAGACTTACCTGATTTCTACAAGGATTTCATCGCTCATCTCAGGTCGGTGCCTGTTCCCCGGCATTCCGTACCCCGGCCCCTATGGGGAAAAAGACACTAGCATTAGTACATGAATGCATGGACACAAAGGGAACCTCTTATCAAAAAACGTACCTGGAAGCCAAGCAAGTTTGGTTCTCACCAATCCGAAAATCCAGTGAAGTAACTGGATACCAACGCGCCCCTGCATTAGAAGCAGGATGGAGAGCTCGTCCTTCCAGACCCTAAGGTGAGACGCTACGAGAAATCACAGAAGGGTTTCAAGGAGGGTGAGAGGGGAAAGTGGGAGGCCAATTGCATTACCCCGCAGACAGTTAATCCCCTATTTTCGCCTACAGAAGGATACTTCTGCGAGCCAGACAAGCCAGATTTGGGGGTCCGGTCCAGTCCGTCTTCCGAACCCTGCGCATCACCTTAGAAGAGGTCACAGCAGCGCGAACCAGGCCAGCGCCTCCATGGGAGTCAGGTGAGCGTAACAGTAAGATACAACACAGCCCATATTGCAACCCGGGGCATAGTGGAGCGCACATTCGGAGTGCTCAAGTCACGCTTTCGCTCCCTTGACCGTTCTGGCGGGCAGCTGTTATACGCTCCCCCAGTAGTGTGCAGGATCATAGTGGCAGCATGTGTCCTGCACAATGTTGCAACATGCCGGGACCTGGCTGTGGACATGGTGGTGCCCCCACATCCCCAACCACATGCACGCCCGCTGCGCATGGGAGGGGAAAGGGCACGGGGTGAGGCAGCCTGTACGCAGCTGGTGGCTAATTACTTCACATAGACATCACACCCCTGTGGAGTGCACACAGTCCTGGCACATACCATCTGACAATCAATGATGACTCAATCTGACAATTATGATGAATGAAGGGACAGTCAACTGTCAGAACCATAGCAGCCTGAGATTGTTCACCTGGAAGTGTCACAATGTGTGCATCCCTACCTACACAAACACCACCAATGCAGTGTCATCAAAAGACACACTTCTATGCAGCAAAAATCAATACCCACTTGCAAAATACAACATGAGAACAGTGCCATGTCACCCAACCCCTTCCCGACACCGCCACACAACACACCATGGCATGTCATGCTATGTGAGAGCCAACAAATGAATCCCCACAACATGACACAAGTGTCACAAAGTACAGTGTCCCTAATGGAAACTGGCCACACATGAAATGCTCACAGTAATGCAGGACCAACAACACACATTACCAAATATTTAGCAATAATACTAATCACCTACACAACCTCCAACCTACCATAAACATGACAGTACGCATTTAAAAAATTGGTAGTCTCACTACCTAATAATGCCAGCACTTCGACCACTTCCAACTGTACAATGTTAGCGCCACACAAAAGTGTAGGTTCACTGCTTACAACATGGACTCCATTTCCAAAGTAGACCGCCTTCTGAAGACATGAGGAATGGACCTGCAAATTAGGAGGATGAGATGGATGCAGAGGCACATATCAATACACCATGCAGTGTACAATACAACAACAATATGCACTAGGAATGTATACACAGTATTGACTACAGACTGCCCACACAGCAAATGGGAGTCCAACTTCACTGTGTAAGTCAATGTCACTTGGGCACACCCTTTGCAAGCCCATGGAAACGGGAAGCAGGAGGGGTGTGTGTCACACAAACCCAAGCATCTAACCCAAATTCAGGACAAGCCTGCATGTGCCCAGCCACAATACAGCGTATGCCCACGGGAGCCACACAAGGCAACACACTGTAAAAAAAATCAAAAATCAAAAATCAAAAATGGCCATGTATGGGCCAGGGGGGTGGGGGAGGCCACCCAGGAGGTCCGAGGACAGGGTGCACACCAAAACCCACCTGTGTGGATTTTGAGAGAAATAAAAACACCTCAATCGCTGCTGTCGCTCTCTTCACCCTCTGCAGCTGCATCAGGAGGTGTTGGCACTATGGGAGGCAGCCCACGCAAAGCCCTAGTCTGGTCCTCCATGGCAGCAAGCATGCGGGTGTGGAAGGTCTGGTTCTGGAGTATAATCGTGCAGAGGTCCCCATGCAACAACTCACGGGGTGCCCGGACCTCCTCCCTAGTTGCCTGCATCTCAGCTGAGAGCGTACGTGTGAGCCGCTCCAGCTGCTGTTCTGTCCTCGTGTCAGTTGAAGCCTCAAGCTCAACAAGAGTCACCCTGAGTTGACGAAGTTCCACCCGCAATAGAAATGGCTTCCCGCAGAGTCTCCAGTGCCGCCCGTCTGTCCCTGTTGGAGGCCAACATGTCCTCCCTGTGGAACTGGCAAATGGAGTCTGTTGCCTGCTGTAGTTGTTCCATCAGCCTTTCTTGGGGGACAATGGAAGTGGCCACCCTATCCATGGCCTGAGCCATCATCTCAGATGATGCTGCCTGTTGGTTTGCCATACCGTATATGGATTGCTCTCATGCGGTATTGCCAGGTGGCGTACGGCCACCGCGTCGGTGGGCACCAGACCTGTCTGGGGCAAGGCGAACTGCGCCTTGCTGTGCCGGCACTGCCTGAGGCTGCAGGACTGCATTCCCCCTCTGATCTGCTGGCCCAGGAACAGGATCAGATGTTGCGGAGTGTGACCCTGCATCCGTAACCACCAAAGGCGGACCTACCAACACTGACATCCCCATTGAGGGTTCTACCCCTGGTGCAGGTGGGTTGGACAGTACAGAATCCCTCCCAGAAACACTTACCTGCAACCGCACATAGGTCTCATCATCCGAATCGACACCTGAATAGAGCTTGGGGGAGGTGCACCCAGAGACACCCCTTGAGATAATGGTCTGCAGCAAGTGTGGGTTCTCGCCCACCACCGCACCACGTCCCTCACTGGTGCCCGGTCCTGGGTCTGCACCATCTCCACAACGCCAGCAGTATCAAGTGCGTCATCCCCTGCAACGACATGAAAGAGAAAAAATGGGAACAGGCATTAGCACCATGGAACACAATTAGGGCTGAGAAGCAACAGAACCAGTACATCATTGACACATGTCCCACATGACTATAACCCTCCCATGCATGCAGCGTCACTGCGTATGAAGGGGAGGCAAATGGCACAAATTTATGACACCAAGATGGAAGACCAACACATTTGCTGCATGCTGGTTAGCAGTGCCATCACACATTGGCCTGTGATTGGCATGTCCAATACACATACATGACACATGCCATCACACAGATGGCATGTACCATAGCCATGTCACATATGTGACAATAGGACTGAGAAATGCCTAGTGAAAATGGTGGAATGCAAACAATCAGCCTGAATGAACACAGAATAATACGCAACAATGTTGTGGCAAGATGACACTTCAAGGGCAACTGGCAAGAGGTCGGGCTAAATGTCTACTGTTGCCAGAAGGGATACTGCAATACCCAAATCCTGGTGCGCAGAATGTATTGGATGAAGCACATGGGTGACCCAAACCACTCAGGCACACACACCCTCACCTGGCACTCAATCAGAAGCCCTCACACACACACCATGCACATGGATGACACACACATGCATGTGCACCACCGGACAATGCCTCGTAATCTGGCAGGTCTCCCATGCCTTGGATCTGTCCCTCCATGACGTAGGTCCCAGCAACATACTCATGTGGAGTGAGTTCAATGTCCTCTGCTGGAGACCCACCTCCAGTCACTAGAGTAGCGGCATGACTTGAGGCCAGCTTTTTCTTTGCCCTGCGCTTCAGGGCATTCCAGCGCTTGTAGCAATCATTAGCTGTGCACCTCACGAATCCAAGGGCACTTATGATGTCCGCGATGGTCTGCCAGTGTGCCAGACGTTGTGCAGGTGTGGTCTTGCATCCTGCAGTAATCACCATTTCGCTGTCATGTGCGGACACATACTCCACAAGTGCATCAAGTTCGGCCTGATTGAAGCTGGGCTTCCTTGGCGGGCCGGACTGTGTAGCCGTGTCTGGGGCATCAGCCTGTACTGGACGAGTACTCTTCCTCTTCCGCTTGGAAGGTGGTGGGGATCCTGAGTGTCCTATGCCGCTCTGGACACTAGGGGCAGGAGCCCCGGTGGACTGTGGACTAGGAGTGTGGGAATGAACACTCACCATGGGACTTGGTGCAGGCATTAGCTGAAGTGTGATGTAGTCCGGGGGAACGTCAGCAGGATGGACTGGGACCGACCCTGTCCTGTCTGGGAGACTCAGAGCTGGGGTGGATGGAGCCGCAGCTGCCCCTGCAGCCTCCCCACCCTGCCTACTCGGGGCAGCAGATGACATAGCTGCCCCTGATCCACGTGGCCTGGTGCCACCAACATGCACCGCCACACGTGGCCTAGACCTGCTGACCTGGAAGTCAGCCATGGAGTCACCCTGTGCCAGGTCTGGTGCCACAATGGGCTGACCCAACAAGGGCTGAGCAGGGATGGTGTCAGCCACGTTACCCTCAACCAGGGGGGGGTATGGGTGTCCCTGACTGGTCACCCATGCATGGGGGGCTAGGGGCACCCTGCAAGTTCCGGCCACGTCCCCTACTGTATCCACCACGCCCACCTCTTGAGGCTCGGCCACCTTTGCACCCTTACCGCGTGCGCGCCTCCCAACCATGGCACTGATGTTGTTGTGCATATGGGAGTTGCAGTAAACTATTGTCCTGGGCAATTGGGGGTGAAAGGGGTAGGGTACTAGATGGAATTCGTACCCTAGTGCTCTAGCAAGGCTGTATGTGACCCCTGGGGGAAGATGACGGGTCACGCAATGCACAGGCACCCCAAAAAAGGGAGATAATGTGCATGCAACCCCTCCTAGACCACGTGCGTGGAAAAATAAACCTGCACTACGCTGTGGCACCCAGAAACACAAATATGAACGTATGCGTGTCACACGCAGCCTAGAATTACCTCTGAAGGGGTACGCGACACATGGGGCAAGCACAGATGTTAAATACGTGCGCGACTCACCGTCTGCCTGGAAAAATAGCGTGAAAAAGACGCGCGTGTGTGCGTTGGCAACACCCCGGCCAAAAGAAGAATTGTACGCTGTCTGAGGAGACAGGACAACAGAAGAAGTGAACGCTGTTTGAGGAAACAGGCACAGGAAAAAGACAAAAAGAGAAAAAGCTGTCAGAGGTAACAGGGAGTACGAACTTGGAATGCTGTGAAGTAAATCGCGTGTGAACCGACAAGAAGTACAGATTTCACCCACATGCTCTCCACGAAAAGCACGTACAATGAAATGGCATTCTACACGTACCTTTTAAACATGCCCACACATCCAGTGTCACTTCCGCATGTACGCGCTAAGGCCCTATCCTCCAATTACACGAGCTGACACTCTGACGTGCAGTCATTGGACGTGTAACATGCACCCGTGTACAGGGAAACGCCCGCGCACACGCACGTCACAGACGCGCATACGCGCTGAGGCCCTTTCCACCAATTACACGCTATGACACTCTGACGTGCTTATTTTTTCTACACGCCATGAAAAACGCACGTGTGCGTAACGTCATAGACGCGCCTACATGCTGGGGGCCTTTGGGCCAATGAATTTGCGTACGTGTGCCGACGCGCTTACGCGCTAAGGCCCTTTCCTCGAATTACACACAGACGTGCTGGATTTTCACGTGCCAAATCACTCCATATCAAGCTGGCATATCAAGCTGGCCACGCGTAAGCACACGGAAGACCACGCTCCTGCACAAAAAGGCCGAATTACTGCCCACCAGAGCCCCGAGCAGCCTCCCACGAGCCATCTGCTGCTGCCTGCCTGCCTGCTGCCACCGTGCCCTGCCATTTATTGCCTGCACATCAGCCATCTGCAAGGGTCCAGTTGCAGTGTCCACCCCTGCTGGAAGAGAAGACTCCCGACTGGGATACCATCGCTCCACAGCCCAGCCCCAGGACTCAGTTGAACACCCATGCCTGCCTCGTGGGTCGCCATGTCGGGGCAAACACCATCTGAGACCACTGGCGACCCCCAGCCAGAGGGGCAGAGGGCCACCAGCTTCAGTCAGAAGGATGTCCTGGGGCATTATGATGCCCTCTTTGGATCATCACGCGCCGACAAGGAAGGACGGGACAGGATCTGGGACGACTTTGTGGTTGCCATCAACGCGGAGGGGGTGGCAACCCGCAACATGAAGCAAGTCAAGAAGCGCTGGGAGGACTTGAGGTCCAGGACCCTCATGAAGGCCCGGCGCCTCATGGAGGAGGCCCGGGGCAGCATGAGTACCATCCAGCTGAGGGTCCTGGAACGCGTACGCCCAGCACTCCATGCCCAGATCCTTGAGAGGCAGACCCGTATGGAGTTGAGTGGTAACCAAGCATTGCTGTGTGAGACAGGGCACGTTGCAGTGTGCTGGTTGTCTGATACTTGCCTGTATGTGTGACATAGGCCATGTACGCGTGTGTGTGTGCAGGGACATCATGGTCATGCATGTTAGACCAGTAATGTGTGAAGCACACGGTTGGTGTATGTGTTTAAATGAAACATGGGGAGCCCTATGCGGAATGGACACATGAGAGCATGCCAGTCTCTGTTCCTGGACATGGGTGGGGGTGAGCGATGGGTGCTGATGCCATGTACATGTATGGTGTCCATGTCTGTGTGTCTGACCTGCGTGTCTGTGACTTGTAAATGCCATGGATGCATGACACATGTCTGTGACAATGTTCAGAATCACTGATGCAGCCTAGTTATCCTTACATCCACTGTGTCTGGGGTGTACGAGTCCAGATGGATGAAAGTACGGTGAAGTGTGTGCATGTGATAGGCATGACCCATGATGCATGTGAGTTCAAAAACAACATTGTATGCTTCAAGAGTCCCGTGGACATGTTTGCTAATGTCCATAGCATGCGCCATGCCTGTTACTGCATGTGTTTTGCCTTCACTGACCCATGTGTTGTGGAGGGACATGATGGAAGTGATCTTTGACAGTGCCACTCATCTGCTATTGCCTCCTGTCTAGCGGACCATTGTACAGTACCCTTATGCTTGTGTTCTATGTCTCCCTCTACACAGCGCAAAGTGAAGAAGAGGGCGGAGACGGTGCTGTGGAGCAAAGCGGCGGGGATGCCCCCATGGCTGCAGCGGAAGTGGTGGGTGAGCCCCCACAGGGGTTTGCAACGGCGGAAGACGGGGTGGAGCCATCCAGGTTGGTGGTTTCCACAGAGGAGGAGGAGGCCGCTACTGAGCCGCACATGGGGCCTGGTGGGGGCATCCCTGCTGGTGCAAGTGGTGCATTCCAGGGGCAGGGGCAAGAGGCAGCACAGGTCGCCGTGGAGGTGCCTGTGAATGTCACTGTCCCTGACACTGTGACTGCACCACCATGCACCAGCAGGGATGCCCCATCCCAGGCCCGTCCGCAGGTAGGGGGGATGTCCATGTCATCTGACTCCCCTCCACCTGCGGACGAGGGGACCCCTGGCTGTATGGAGAAGGTCATGATTGGTGTCGCATTGCGCACGGGTGTCATTCGTGATGAGGTGCATGCTTCCCGGGGGAAGCACGCACGTCATCACGAAGAGCACCGTGCCAATGTGGCCCAGTTGGGAGCGGCCGTGGTCAGGGATTTCGTACATGTGTCAGGCACTCTGGCGACCCTCTCCTCCTCTGTGGAGGCTATGCGCCAGTCGTTCTCCATGCTGTCTTCCGGCCCAGATGCCACCAGGGCCCCCTGTGGACCTGCCCCGACCAACGCAGCCAACTCAGTGGGGATCCCATCCCTGCCACAGTCGGGAGTCGGAGGTCCAGCAGGGGTGGACACACCAGCAACTGGACCCCAGCAGATGGAGGATATGACGGCATCATCGGGCAGGGCACGTGCACGACGGCGTCGGTGGATTCCATCAGCCTGGATGCCGTCGTGCTGGCACAGGCAGTTGCGTCGGAGGCAGCGGCAGGCTCGACGTGGGATTCATCATGGCTCGGGGCCATCAACATCAGGGGGGCAGGCATCGGCCAGAGGGCAGGAGAACCCTGGAATGGGAGTGTCTTCCGTGTGGGAGTGGTTGGGCCAGCAGATAGGTGCGGAGCGGCAGCGGACAGAGGAGGGACGGCTCACAATGGTCAGGGCGGAGAACTCCATGCGGAGGGCGCTGAGGCGGGCTGAGTGCCTCGAGGGTATTCGCAGGGAGTTGGAGCTGGACACTGCATTATCCCTGCGAGACTTCAGGGCCAGTGAACATGCCCACCTCCAAGCCATTGAACAGGAGTTCGATGATGCCCTGGCCCATGACAACAACCAGTGAGCCGTCGGACTAGCCCGCTGCCCTTGTAAATAGTTATGTAGTTAGTGTTAGGTTTGCTTTGCTTTTTTATTTTTTTTGGACCTTTTGGACAATGGACCACATTTTTGTATATAGTTTTTTTATTAGGTAGTATTTTTAGATAGGTTTCATTTCTTCTGTTGGGATCATGGACCCTGGATTATTTATCTGTATATAGTTGACTGTTGGATTTTATTTTTTTATATGGAATTTACCCATGGAGCAATGGTGTTCGGTTTTGTTTTTCCCTTGGATTTACTTTTTTGAACTGTGACTTTGGACACCTTTCCTTTGGATTATGATTTGTGGTTTTTCATTATTTTACGGACATGCTGCTTTTGGTTTTTAATTCCCATTGTCGTTTGTTTATTTTTGATTCAATTTATGTTGCTTTTAATAAAAAATGTTCATCAAACTTCAATGTGTAGTATCTTCTCATTGGTTTCATGCATATCATGATATGGGTTTTGACATTCACTGACATCCATTGTGTGTATGTGAGGGACATGTGTTCATTTAAATACTTGCCATTGGGGTTGTATCATGTAATTGGCATTTCTAAGTGGGGGGATGCAATACTTGGGTGGGTGTTTTGCATGTGGAGGCTGCCCATAAGGGCCAGGGATCTAGATTGTGATGACGTGTTGGCTGGGGGACATGAGCGGGGGCCTGCTGGCAGGTGCCCCGCAATGCTGGGGGGTGGGGGTGCAGGGGGACATGAGTTGGGGCCTGCTGGCAGGTGCCCCGCAATGCTGGGGGGTGGGGGTGCAGGGGGACATGAGTTGGACATGAGCGGGGGCCTGGTGGAGGGTGCCCCTGGATGCTGGGGGGTGGGGGTGCTGGGAGACATGAGTGGGGGCCTGGTGGAGGGTGCCCCTGGATGCTGGGGGGTGGGGGTGCTGGGAAACATGAGTGGGGGCCTGGTGGAGGGTGCCCTGCACTGCTGGGGGGTGGGGGTGCTGGGAGACATGAGTGGGGGCCTGCTGGCAGGTGCCCTGCACTGCTGGGGGGTGGGGGTACAGGGGGACATGAGTGGGGGCCTGGTGGAGGGTGCCCCTGACTGCTGGGGGGTGGGGGTGCAGGGGGACATGAGTTGGACATGAGTGGGGGCCTGGTGGAGGGTGCCCCTGACTGCTGGGGGGTGGGGGTGCAGGGGGACATGAGTTGGACATGAGTGGGGGCCTGGTGGAGGGTGCCCCTGCACTGTTGAGGGGTGGGGGTGTTGGGAGACATGAGTGGGGGCCTGGTGGAGGGTGCCCTGCACTGCTGGGGCGTGGGGGTGCTGGGAGACATGAGTGGGGGCCTGTTGGAGAGTGCCCTGCACTGCTGGGGGGTGGGGGTGCTGGGAGTCATGAGTGGGGGCCTGGTGGAGGGTGCCCTGCACTGCTGGGGGGTTGGGGTGCAGGGAGACATGTGTGGGGGCCTGGTTGAGGGTGGCCCTGACTGCTGGGGGGTAGGGGTGCAGGGGGACATGAGTTGGACATGAGTGGGGGCCTGGTGGAGGGTGCCCCTGCACTGCTGGGGGGTGGGGGTGCTGGGAAACATGAGTGGGGGCCTGGTGGAGGGTGCCTTGCACTGCTGGGGGGTGGGGGTGCTGGGAGACATGAGTGGGGGCCTGCTGGCAGGTGCCCTGCACTGCTGGGGGGTGGGGGTACAGGGGGACATGAGTGGGGGCCTGGTGGAGGGTGCCCCTGATGGCCGGGGGTTGGGGGTGCAGGGGGACATGAGTTGGACATGAGTGGGGGCCTGGTGTAGGGTGCCCCTGACTGCTGGGGGGTGGGGGTGCAGGGGGACATGAGTTGGACATGAGTGGGGGCCTGGTGGAGGGTGCCCCTGCACTGCTGGGGGGTGGGGGTGCTGGGAGACATGAGTGGGGGCCTGGTGGAGGGTGCCCTGCACTGCTGGGGGGTGGGGGTGCTGGGAGACATGAGTGGGGGCCTGGTGGAGGGTGCCCCTGACTGCTGGGGCGTGGGGGTGCAGGAGGACATGAGTTGGACATGAGTGGGGGCCTGGTGGAGGGTGCCCCTGCACTGCTGGGGGGTTGGGGTGCAGGGAGACATGTGTGGGGGCATGGTTGAGGGTGGCCCTGACTGCTGGGGGGTAGGGGTGCAGGGGGACATGAGTTGGACATGAGTGGGGGCCTGCTGGCAGGTGCCCCACAGTGCTGGGGGGTGGGGGTGCTGGGAGACATGCGTTGTTGATCAGTAGTGCAAGGTGACATGTGGCTTGGCTGGGGGGCATGCCCATGGTGGAGGGGCTGCCTGCGGGACATGAGCAGGGGTGCAGGGTAGTCCCCTGTGGTGTGGGCTGCCTGCAGGGGCCGTGGAGGGTGTAGAGGGAACACCTGGGAGGACCCACACGGCCAATTCACGTGTAGTACTCCCCGGAACCCCTGAAATACACGTACCCTGCTGAAATTGCGTGTGAGACTTCCCGCGCACCCCTAAATACACGTACCCAGGACATTCGCGTGTGGATCTTCCCGTGCACCCCTGAAATACACGTACCCTGCAGGATTTGCGTGTAAAACTTCACACGCACCCCTGGAATACACGTACCCAGGACAATCGCATGTGGAACTTCCCGCGCACCCCTGAAATACACGTACCCTGCTGAATTTGCGTGTGAAACTTCCCACGCACCCCGAAATACACGTAGCCTGCAGGATTTGCGTGTGAAACTTCACGCGCACCCAGAAATACACGTACCCAGGACAATCGCGTGTGGAACTTCCCGCGCACCCCTGAAATACACGTGCCCTGATGGTATTGCATGTGAATCTTCACGTGCACCCCTGGAATACACGTACCAAGGACAATCGCGTGTGGAACTTCCCGCACACCCCTGAAATACATGTACCCTGCTGAATTCGCGTGTGAAACTTCCCACGCACCCCGAAATACACGTACCCTGCAGGATTCACGTGTGAAACTTCACACGCACCCCGAAATACACGTACCCCGGACAATCGCGTGTGAAACTTCCCGCGCACCCCTAAAATATACGTGCCCTGATGGAATCGCGTGTGAAACTTCCCGCGAACCCCTGAAATACACGTTCCCCGCTTGGCGTTTGCTGTTTGGCAGCCCTGTGAACTGGTCCAGGGTTAGCGCAGACATTTGCGATGAATTGGGGATTTTGATGGATTTTCCTTGCGCGAGGGCGTTCTTGGGGGCGTAACTAGCACTGCTGCAGGGTCGCTGCGCCACTCTGCGCCCCGGCTGGTTTTGGAGGCTAAAATCCATGAATACGCTGTCTGATGAAATGGATTTTATCGCACGCGGCTGGCGCAGTGTATCGCACGGGGACACTGTGCGCCAGCCGCGTGCGCCACTTTTGTGCGAAATTCTATGAATTACCCTGTAGGTGTGCAATTCCCAATGAAAAACACTGGATCAAGATTTGGGTGGAACAATTATAATTAGAAAACACAAGACAATAGAAAACAAAATTATCCTCTCAATAAAAACGTTAGGCCAACAATGCTAGACCAAATCATCCTCCAACAAACACACTCATTTCGCATGCTGTAAAGTTGTACTCATTCTCTCACTCCCCAGGCATTTTTAAGCTTTTTAATAACTCGTGGCTTGCCCTTTTGCAATCACTATTAAAACAACACCTCGGTTTTGATGAACATTGCTTTATTACCAAAATGATTATGAGATACACATAGGCTTACTTTCAAAATTACCATGACGATTTTATATTGGATCTTGAATATTTCATGTAAGTTTGAAAAGTGCCGAATTAGCATGTGGTCATGCGGTCATGGGATACTTTAATTGCAAGCATGCCTCTCCTGACATGTCTCCCATTGAATGCCCAGGTAACCCTACACTGCAGTACCTGCATGTTTGTGCCACTACCCTGACCATATCCCCTGCAATGTGTCAGGAGAGGAATACTTGCAATTAAAGTATCCATGACCACATGCTAAGTAATTTAAGTAATTACATGAAGAGACACAGACAGACAAAACACACCTATGCACACACAATCTCACAAACGCATATACATGTATATGGTTTGTGCACACAGAGAGACACACGGAATAGTACCGTGCATTCCTTGCTCCATGGTGACCTGGAACATATTCTTCTGGCAACGACTGTTTCTCCCAGTGGTGCACATTGGAGGTATCAGTGACCCATATCACTGGATCCTACACTCTATATTCATCCTAATGTAAAAGGCTTGATCTCGGTATACTCCTAGATAATGCATAGATAAAGTCGTGGGCAAACCACAGGTTTCATTTGAAGGACTATATCGCTCTGCTCTATATCCTGCCATTCTTTAAAGGCCCGCAAACTCAGACACACCTCAATTTTGGGTCGTGATATCGCACGTATTACAGAAGAGGAACATTACATGCTTCTGCAATTCTGGTAGTTATTTCATCACAGTTTTTAGTCACCACCACTATTCTGCAACTTTGGGGGGTACCGCAGAGCCCTTTACTAAACTCATTGGGCCTCATCACAAGAATGGCAGAGTGGTAAGAATTGTGTTAAAGCAGAAGTACTACTGTTACAACCATTTTACTTCTGCAACAATCTATAAGTAACTCTTCCACCTGAACCACACCTCAACACATTTACTGTATGGTATTACTGCTCGCAGTAAAGCTACACAACATTCTCATGGAGCACTATGGACTTCAACAACTGTGATTTACACAAACCTTACCAGCACTCACAATCCTATAGTCATGCCATAGCATCGAGTGGTGGTAACAATCGGCCATTTGAAATGTATAACCCTTTTTTGCCTTTAATCATAAAAATCAATTAAATCCTACAAACAAAAGGGTCATCTGGAATGAGTAGCCTCCACTACTGCAAATTCATCCCAGGTAGAAGATATATTTATAAATACAGCTCAAAATTCCTCTAATCAAAAATTCATGGTTTGCTCGCTGATAACTATCAGGCCTGCCCTACTGTGGTCAGACTTCAAACAAATCTTATTATAATTAGTGTGTCCCTTTAGAAATCTGTTTCCGCATAACTAGAGTTCTGTGTCAGTAAAACCAGGTTAATTATGAACTGAGCATATATCAGTGTGATGTTTAACTCATGCCAACCAATTGGAAGCTTCAAAACGAGAGACTGACGATTAGAAAAAAAATAACGAGGCCGTGGCGAGGGTCTGCAGCCGGCGTCCCCGCCATTTGCAGTGACCCAGGCCAAGGTAAGGAGTCTCCCGACCCCCTCCTCCCCAAACCCTGCAATGTAATATTGCATAGGTGCCTAAAAGCACCATAGCGCACTCGGCGCGTGGTCCCTCTCCCCAGCCCACCCGCTTCCTGGTTCCCCTGTACCCGCCTCCCAACACGCCCACTCCAACCGGATTGGTCCCCATACACCACTTCAAGGACATCCAAGGGCAGCCCTCTGCCCGGCAGCCCTGCGGCAAAGGACCCCGAGGCAAAGGACGGCCCCAAGATGTGTCTGCAGGTGTCCGCAGGGGACGCCAAGGAAGCCAGCAGCCAACAGACACCAACAAAAACCGTGAGTGTGGTATTGGTGGGGAATAGAGCAATCACTCTACCCCAGAAAACCCCTGCCACTCTATCTTACCTACTAAGAACATAGACTGCCATAATACTTACATGTCCACTCTTTATAGAATTGTGATTGTTAATTCATCCACTCTTTATAGAACTTTAAATGTTAGCATGTCCACTCTTAGATAGAAGCGCCAAATGTGATTGTTAGCATGTGCCACACTTAGATGAAATTTCTCAAGTTTAGTCTGCACCAAATCTAGACAGAAATGTGACTGTTAGCATATGCCACACTTAGATGTAATTTCAGAAATGTGACTGTTAGCATATGCCACACTTAGATGGAATTTCAGAAATGTGATTGTTAGCATATGCCACACTTAGATGGAATTTCTCAAGTTTAGTCTGCGCCAAATCTAGGCAGTAACATGATTGTTGGCATGTGCCACACTTAGACGGAATTCTCAAACTTAGCCCGCGTTGCATCTAAATAGAAATATGATTGTTAGCAAATACCACACCTAGATAGAATTTCAGAAATGTGACTATTAGCATATGTGACTCTTAGCATGCACCACACTTAGAATTATGAACCTAGCTTGCGCGGCTTCTAGATAGAAATGTGACTGTTAGCATGTACCAGACCTAGATGGAATCCCACAATTGCAAGGACAGCAATGGCAACTAACCAACCAACTAACAATTCCATCCCTCTGCATACACCTCTCAAACTATAACCAAACACAACCACAAGCCTTAAACGCAGCAATCCGCACAAACTTCACAACAATGCAACAACAAAACAAACCACACATAGACTTGCACAACAGCACACGGCGACTACGGACCATAAAACACCCCAAGCCCAGCCGACGGACCCACCGGGCTGAGGCTGCCAACAGCACATCACTGCTCTCTTGCACTTTTCCAGCTTATTCCTACTAACCCACCCCCCCTCCTCCCCTTTTCAGAGCCGCCAGAGCGCCAGGGGACCACTTCGGTGGTGATAGTGCACGGTACAAATGACCTTTAACATTTACATAGAGTAGTGACATTGAAACATGTAAAGAAGTGAATTTGTGCTTTTATTCTGTGTTTGTTTGGCTGTAGGTAGAGGCGTACAGGAGAGGCTCACACAACGTGTTGCTTTTGGAGTGTGTTGGTCAATTTTGGTTTATTTTGAAACTGTCTTGAGTTAATTGTGTTGTCTGCAGATCCCTGCTTTAACCCCTTTTAACTCTATTGAGCCCAACTCTGTTTCCTTCTCTTTGTTAAGATAGACCCAAATGTACCAATAAGAAATACAACTCATTAATAGAGTAACTCGCAGTGCAAAAAAAAAACAGCTTTCAAAACAGACAGCTGCTGGGAGAAGGTACAAAAGACAATCTCAAAACGCCATTTGGAGCAACAAGATTTTGAACAAGGAAATCATCATAACTGACGTCATGTTAATAGTCATTAAAAAAATCTACTCTCTAACTTAATTTGTTGGTAGAGTATAGAACATGTAGTTATCTATAAGTGAACCATTTATTATTGGTTCTTTTACAACTGCTGACTCCTCCTTGCTACATTTTTCTACAGATTATACATTTCAATCTAGCTTAATAATGGTTGGCACTCTACTACAATAGTTGATAGAAAAACATAATTTGATTGGCCAGTTGTTTGTTTATTGACCTTGCACTCAATTATGCAGTGCCAAGGCACAGAGTGGGGAAGGAGAAGTGGCCGAACCATCATGATCAAGTTATAGTAATACTCATATCTCATTTCCAACCTTGTGGTCCATTTAACAGCCTGCTCATGGCCTTGGGCATGTTGTGTCGGTGTCTGGACGTGATAGGAAAATGACCATTGTTTTAATCACATGGTGAGGGACTGCAGTTCTAAAATAAATCTGACCGTTTATTGGGATTTTTTACTTCTGTTCTATGTGTGTGTGCTTTCCTTCGATGGCCATTTGGGCCACTGTGTGTTCATTCGTTGTGGGATCGACTGGCATGGCAGCTACATGCACCTGGTATTCAAGGATGCATGTCTTTCTCACTGCTGCCAACTAAAACTAATTAACCTTATAATTGTATGCTGTGTGCTCTGGGAAACTTTATCTGGTGTGGTTTCAGCTTCTAGGGAAACCCTCCCTTCGGTGCATCGACCTTGGCGTTGTGCTACTGTCTGGGATTCATGAGGCCTGGAAAAGGGTTTGCTAAGCAATGTATGTCTGTATGTAGTATTTAAGAATTGAGGCCTTGCTAGTTTTTGTCAGAGTCATGGCGGCACTTCTGTTCGCTCCCTGCCATTTTAGTGTTCTTTGTGCCTGGTGTATGTTCTTTGTGTCTATTGCATGTGTACCATGTCTTTGTGTCCTGGAACCTCCTGCTACTATAAGTGTAAACTACCTTGTGCCCTACTTGTGTCACATAACATTTCTACTCTTAAATGGTGGCTACATGATCCTTAGTGTTTCATTGACGGTTCCCTGAACATTTTTAGTTTGTAGCTTCATTCATAATTGGTCCTGGTCTGACCTGGTGCAACTCTCATCTTCATTACCACACTCCCCCCTCTAGTCAATTTACTGACCACGCATTCATTTTCCTCTGTCCTATCACATCCATATTTGGGTATCCATATTTTACGCACCTCCCTCAAGCTACCTCCTTGTTCTACATATTCTTCTGGCACACCTGTCATGAAGCAACAATCCCCGTATCCTTATTATAGTTTTTGTGATTAAACGGGGCTCAAACACAGTGCCTGGGGTAGCTATCGGTCTATCGATGACATGCATTTGATGTGGCTCATCTGTTAGTGTGTGAATATGGACCACACTGTCTTTACCCAATATCACTGTCATCATGTGTTGCTCTATGACCTTTTTGTCTGTCTTCCTGCACTGTGATAATATTATTTACAGGACCTGAAGACTGGTTAGTACTAATACCAGGACTGCCACTCATTTTTTAAATGTGTTACCTAGCTACATCGGCATCCATGAGAACAGAGCCGTAGATGAGTCCTCATATTAAAATGTGTTAGATTTCTGGACCATCTTTTTGTGCAAATTCTGCTGAGACGTTATTGCATCTGTCAATCTCCCATTCTGCTGATAGTACACAGGTGTACATGTCCAGTAACTTGAGCACACTTTTACACACGTGCCTCCCTCCATAGCAGTGAGGAGGTTGAGGACAAACTTTTTCTGGAGAATCATCAATCTGATAGCTCTCAGCCTTTCCTTAATCGCGTTGAGCCCCTTCTCAGTGGCATTAATGGCCTGTACTAACTCCCATATAGTGATCTGTAACCACTTTTGATTTGCTATGGATTGCAAGCTGGGTGCAATAAGTCATGAAAAGAACATAGATGCTTTGGTAAACAGCCTGTGTTTGGATGGAAAAGAATCCATTGTGTCGATGGATTCATTTGAAAAATAATTGTCTCTTCTGGTACGTTTTCTTCTCTCCTTCTGATCACTTTTTAACAAAGAGTAAAAAGTGATCGGAAGGATCACAATATGCACTACATCACTTTGAGGCACCACTAGTGCCGGTGCATGTAATACTACTATTGAGCGGATGCTACCCCAGATTGGCAGGAGCTGCATATAAGCATGTGTGCCACAGGCCCAAGAGTGGTCCATTAACAATGTGCCTACTTTCATACCTTGCAGGCTCATGATGCATTTGCATCCTTAATTATTCCCTATCTGTACTGTGCCATTGTTTCTGAAACACAGAGATTACTTTTTCATCTTTGTTATGTGCACTGGCCCTTCTTCGTCCTCCACAGTCTGCCATATTGGCTCCATTCTTCCAGGCACTCTTTATTAGCATTTTCCAAAGGGTACCACAAGAGCCCTATGAGTGTCTCTGCTCTACAACCCAGTATCCTTTCTACCCAACTTTGAGGGTTGAACACTTCTTCTGCTATGTGCAACTGAGGTCTGTCCCTGCAAAACAGTATCTTTTTCCCTCTTTTGTCAATATATTTCAACAAGGGGTGCTCTCTCACTGTCACTTGACCCATTTGTGGCACTGATAATATATATTTTTTCACTTTGTTGTCCGTTTTCAATTATTGATGAGTTAATCTTCATAAGAGAAATCTTCCTTTGTCACCCATTTTCTGAAAGCTGATCTTTCCTGGAATTGTACCATTGTTTTGCATTGTGAAATGTGAGTTAAGCTGTGTGACTTCTTTACTGGGATTTCCTCGGCCACAAACAATCTGGGAATTCTCAAAGCATACAGAAGAAGAGAGCACACAAGGCAGTTTTCACCCGATTTCTCCCTTCCCACCTTGGTCATATGACGGGACCATAGGTTGTCTTAGAGTGACAAGTTGTAAAGGTTTTCTTATGTGATATCCGCCATCCATCACTTCTCTTCTAACACTAGTTATTTTTCACCTATTTTAGCAGCTACATTAGTAGTATTAGCACAACATTTCTGTTACTGCCACTCTAAAGGCCATCCGCAAGAACAAAGGGAAAGGGAAAGGGTGCCAATCGTATTGGTGACCAAGTCCATCTAATCCAGATATATCCTTCTCCTCAAATGTTGAGATAGTAAGGATACTCTCTCTCGCTTGGGAAAAGTACATAGTCCTTAGTATGATATCAAGTTTCACGTTGCTCTACAGCTCTTCCCTCTCGTCTGGGGCTGGCCACTTCTTCTTCTTTGTCTACTTCTTGCTCACCTAACTGACAGGGAGGCCATGCATAGGTATTGCTTCACATCATCAATATGCCCACGTTTTCTGGCACATACCTTTACTGCAGTGAGGTTTGCATATTGGACAGAAAATGGGCCCTCACACCGTGGCTTGTGCCACTTGAAAAGAATGTTCCGCACATAAACAAGGTCACTTGGAAACAATAATAAGGTGGCTGTCACAGCATTTACATCTACTACTTCAATGCTGTTGGTTGGTTCTTGGCCTCCATGCCGCGGCTTTATCTGTCAGGAAATACATTACAAACATTTAGTCATGGTGGTCAAATAATCATGTATTTCTTCTAGCACTGTTGCAGAACTTTCTGCATCTGATCACGCATGGGAGGAGCAATGGGAACATGTATGCATCGTCCTGTTACTATTTCATGGGGTGTGAGGTTGTGGTCTGAGCCTGGCTGATTCTGTAGGCCAAAAAGACCCAGGGTAAGGCAGTTCAACCAATTTTTATTTAAGGTATCTCTCAATTTTGCAATGTTTTCCTTCAAGAGGTCATTGAGGCATTCAACAATGCCATTGGCCTTTGGGTGATAAGCAGAACAGAGCTGGTGGTTGATGCCAAGCAGTGACATCATTTCAGGAAAAAGCTCAATTACAAAGTGTTGTCCATAATACGACTGTAACACTTTGCCTAACTGGGAACACCTCACGTATGAGGAACATAGCATCAAATTTGCTATCTGCATGGGTTCATGGACTTCCTTCTATCCATCGTAAAAAGGCAAACACCACCATTATCATACATTTGTGTCTATTAAAAGTCTGAAGCATATCAACAGGTGGATGTGCAAATGCAGAAATGAACCTGTTGGGTGGGGTATTGCTCCTTGCAATGTCCTCAAGGTATTTTCCAGAGGTATATATATTGTCAACTGGTACTTGGCCCAGTTGACAATATAATTAACAATGTGTTCATGATACAAACCAATCCTCTGAAATATCTGCTGCCACATACTCTCTTGTGGTGTATGCTGGGTAGGCGTTCCTATAATTCCACTATGTGTGTAAATGATAATGCATTACGTCTCTCTGTTATCTTCCTGCTGAGCATAATTTTGTGTGGAACAATTGCAATATCTGTTATTTGTGGAATATATGCTGCCCTTTTTGCTTCTGATCTGCCACTTCGTTATCACATGAGACACAATTTGATCCCTCGTATGGGCTGTACATTTCACCACGATGGCCGCATCTAGTTACCTTCCTAGCAACCAAGTGTTTTGTACTGGTGTACCATCTGCGTGCTGAAAGCCCCTCCTTCTCTACCGAGACAGTCCTGAGTGTACTGTAGACATCACATAGGTGGAGTCATGGTATATCATCACTAGCTGGTCCTCGTGCTCTTCAAATGCTAGTATCATTACCAATAACTCAGCTGCCTGCACAGAACAATGTGCTGGTAATCTGAATAATTGACACAATCTCCAAATCAATGTCCCTGCTCCTTCTCACTGCTGCCCCAGAATGTCGCAATCCTGTGCTATGATCTTTCATTGAGGAACCATCAATGAAGATCACGTCTCCCCCTCTAGCTTTGTTATTCTCAATGCAGGTGCATCATCATACATATCTATGTATGTTGAACAGTCAAGAACCTATTCTCCTCCAACCACTGGTTCGGCAATAAATCTCACAGGGTTCTCTGTGCAACATCTAACAATTTTTATTGAGGGATTTGACGATATAACCTTTTATCCTGATGCTTGCTGTTTAGTGAGCATTTACTTTGGTTTATCAAAAACGGCAACAGGGCATGTTTCAAAAACAATGTTAATGCACAGCCCATCATTATTCCTGTTGATTTCTCTTTGGCAAAGGCTGCTGTATCCAGGGCTTGTTCACATGGGAAATGCCCTCGTGTCACTGGATCTAAGTTCCCGCTTTAATATGCCAGAGGCTAGTGCCCCATTGAAGCTGCATCAGGACAGCTGTCATGACGTACCTTTCGTATTGTGGGAATAAATAACATTCTTCCTTGTAATCTGGTATTCCCAATATGGGGCTGTGCTTATCGCTCATTTCAATTATTCAATTACATCTATCTTCCTTTCTGTCCACTTTAGGGGCTTTGCTGTTTCTGTGCTTCCTTCAATCCTTCTAAAAGGGGCCAAAAGTACATGCTTTAGTCAGTGATTCAGAGGCAGAATTGTTGTAGTTCCATCACTGTCTCTGGGTAGGATATATTTGCAATTGCCTCTGATCCATCAGGTGTCACCCTCCTCTCCTATTTTCATATTATTTGGGCCAAATATAATACCTCTTTGTGATAATACTGCCATTTGTTTTTGTCCACCTTATATCCTTTGTCGGACAATACTTTCAATAGCGTTACTTAGTCTGCGCTGCACTCTTCCTCTATGGTGCAGCACACCAGAAAATCGTCAATATATGGTATGATTAAGTGTCTACATGTTTCCTAAATTCATCTGTAGGACTCTGTTAAAATCACTGGGGGACTCCCAGTATCCCTGATTCCCTGTGGGAGTTTTGTGTGTTAAAGGCAGATTCTGCGATACTTAAACACTGTGAGATTGTAATATTTTCAGAGTCTATGTGCAATGTAATAGAAAAGAAAGGGTTAAATAAGTTAATCACTGTAAAATGGGTAGCTTTGGGTGGTGTGTTGCACAGAATTGTAGCCGGAGTGGGCACAACTGTGAACTCCACCTTCTCGATGTTGTGTAAGGGCCCGTACTCCATAAGGAATCATTCTCAATTTAAAGGCACACCTCATAATGCTTATGACCAAGGAATGTGTGTAAAGATTCTCTTGCATTTGCCTAATGTATGCCTGGTGTCGAACATATTATGGCTTCCTCTGTGAATGAACTGGCCATGTTTAATTTACTCATTAATTCTCTTCCCAAAATATTAACCAGTGTTTTCTAAGAATACAACAATGGCACAGCCATTAGATCTTCTCTCACTGTTATAGGTAGAACTTCTGTAAATGGAATGTTTGTCATAGCCCCAGAGAACGCTTGAGCATCCATCGTTATTCATGATAATGGGAACCCTCCTTCTCAAGATCTTGTTTCCAGAGTGTCAACCAAAAAAGAGATCATCCTATCCCCTATTTTCACCCCCACCCAGGGTTCCTCTTCCGGGTCAGGACTTACGGATACTATTGGACACATTAAGCTTCTCTCTGGGCCCATTATGGGAAAATGTTCATCCCGGTTTCTGTGCAGGGATTCACCCCCAGTACTGTTGCACCAACCCTATCGCGGGAACAGGATTCTGTGGCAATATTTTCCTGTACCACTGTCTGGACTGTTGCATTTCCATTTGTAGTGGATTCAGTGTCTGTAATTGATGTTGCACTTGTGGCTGTCGAGGCTGCTGTATTTGGGGCATATGCTGCCTCTGTGTCTGAGGCATCTGCGCTTGTGTTTGTGGCTGTTTATCATCTTGTGGGAATGCCTGCTGTTGTCTATAGTGAAATGTGCTCTGTTCTTGCTGTGTCTGTGCATAATATTATGGGGGATATGCTGGCCCCCTTCTTGGACCTTTGCTGTTGCCACCCTTCGTTCATTGCCCCTTTGCTCCTACATGCTTGTTCATAATGTGCTGTTCTCCCACACGTCCAACATTGTGCTCCAAAATCTCCTAACCCACAAAACCTCCTCCATATACACCTCCAAGTCCACATCCTCTTCCTGTCAGCATGTACCCCATCCCCTGGGGATATAGCTGCTCACTCCTCTCACTTCGGAATAGCCACTCTCGCCCTGCTTTTGATATTCCTGCTCATAGTTTTCTGACCAACCGTAGTTATCATCGCTTCCTCCACCATTTTTTGACTATTTCTTCTGTAACAATCTATCTTCCTCTCTTTGCACCTCTTCCGCCTTGTTCCTCTCCTTCTCTTGTCTCATTCGACAAAAGTGGACAATATTGAACTGTATCTCAGGCCATTGTTTCATCTCAATCCCTACAATTTTCTTTAGCTGTTTCTGCACTTCTTTGGGGTGACCTGACATAAAATGTGATAAAACACAGGTATACTTGTGTCCCAACTCTCCCTTGTTTTTAAGTGCCACTTCTCTTGTATTTCTTGAATATATGCAGATGTGTCCTCTTCTGTCTTCATTTTCTGTGTCATAATCACACTCATGTCTGATGTGTCTGGGTACTGCACCCCCAATGCCCTTCAAACAGCTGCTCTGCAATTGTTAAAGGAAAGCCATCATGTGTGTTCATTTGTGCCATCACATCAGGATAACCTGCCCTTTCCATACATCGGCCTGTTCTAATATTGACACGAGTAAACTCTTTATGTACCTTAATGACAACATCAATCCTGCCGTCCTTTTTTCCAGGTCATTAATCCACTTTCCTGTCCTTGCTGTCAATGATAGCAGGAGAGTCACCAAATATGTCTTATCTGCCTGTCGTAATGGAACATACTAGCTAATGCCTTCCCCTTTTGGAGCAATGGTAACTGTGCCACCTCTTCCTTGCCCACCATCTAAACCACGACCTTCATCCCTTTTGGCACTACCATCATGTGGCTTGCTCGACGGTCTGGACATTTCTGTAATCTGTTTACATGCAGTGTTTTCCTTCCTATGTTTAATGGGAGGAGCTGGGAGAGCAATGGAGCACCACTTCATACCATCTCTTGATCCCGCAAATCTAGTAGAGGGTACTGTATCCTTTCGGGCTCAATTGGTTGGGATTGTGCCACCTCTTCTTCCTCCTCCTCTATATCTTCCCACTCATCTTTCTCATCCTCTATTTCTCCCTGTACCTCGTGGCTGATTCTGCCACTCACATACACTTCTCTCTCAATTTCATCATGATATGTCTGATAATGTTGTCTGTGTCCCCCTCACACTTGCTTCTCTTTCTCTGTCTCCTACAAATGCTAGTGTTAAATTATCTCATATACTATTTTCTCCTGCTCATAATCTCTCCTCAGGACCTTTACAATGTCACTGTATGTTTCCTGTCTGTCTAATTTAAGTAATATCTGTCCTCACACCCATTTGTTTGGTGTGACTGCTGCCTCGTGTTCCTCTCTCCTTATTTTCTTCACTCTTTTCAACTCTTCTCTCGCTTCCTTTAGCTGCGCTTCTAAACTGCACCATTCATCAACTTCTGCTCGGGTTGCTAATGTACTCCTGACATCACCTTCCTGTTGCTTTTCCTTAACCTCGCCTCCTGTTTCCAAGGGCACATATCTAGGATTACTCTAACCCTCAGTAGCCTTCCACAGACATAATCCTGTGACAAGAGTGGAATGCATGGTTGAGGGGGAAGAGGTGCTTTTTTGCTGCACACACCATTTATCTACTCGTCTGCCTATATTTTAGTTTATGAGCAGCTCCACCACCTCAAGCTTTTTTCACAATTCAAGTATGTTTAGTCTGCTCTGTAATTTCTTTCCCTTGTGTGCGGCACTATACATATGTGTGCATATGTTGCAGCAGATGCTTTGAGCGCATCCCATCTTGGGGCCATTTTACCACCCATTTCTTCAAACCATTGAGCGAGATATTTCAGAATGTTTCAGTTACATTGTGGAAGTGACTTAAAGAAATGGACAATGGTGGTGTCCTCCTTTATAATAACAGATCCAACTTACCATAATTCAACAATGGCTCTTTTCAACACACTCTCGCTGTTCTTCTCCATTTCACACTCCCTTTTCTTCACAACAATTCACAATATCAACCCAATATCCTCCTAACTCACCCAAAGAATACCCAATCTCAGTCTGATCCATACTTACCTTCAATAATCATAAGTACTACTCTACCAGCACATACAAACAACCTCTATCGTCCAATTATATACCTCCGCCAAACAATTTTATGAAAGTAAGATCTCTCTCATGCACATCATGGAGTCATCTCATCTTCCATGGTTGAAATCAATTGCCCAGCAACAGTACATACCCAAACATACTGCACCCTTTCCAGGGGAAAAGGTACAGTTGCATATTGTATTTAACAAGTGTTGTTGGACGCAATGACTGCTTCACAAATCAGAATTACAGAAGATTGTCATCATTAGCCAGTTGCCATGTTTTGAGAACAAAGAGATCTGTAGATGTTTTAATTGGGCAACATCTCATTTAGGGGACTGTTCCGACCAACTGCAAATCAGGCAGGTACACTTTATATTTATTTAATTAAGTTCTTTTTATGAACCTGTGACTGCCAATTTAACAATATTTCTTCCCATCAGCCTCACTTCATTTTGGAACACGAAGCATGCAGGGTTGCACAGAAGGTATATTAATCAATAAATTAGAAATAATAGAATCACTTTAAATATAGACACATTTTGCTTTGATGACATTCCAATAGTGACAACAATGAAGGAAAATCAGAACACTGTTGTATCACTTTTCTTTGTTTTGTTTACATGAATGCAGACTTCTGAAGCACAGGTATCACCATATGCCCATTCCATGCGTTGAACAGTGTATGAGGGCTCGGGAAAACATTGCCATTGTATAGGAAACTAAATTTAATCACAACATCCCTGGCTATCTTAATCACTCTACTTACTAGTCATAGAAAAATAAACGCTTCCCCCCCACTAAGTGGACATGTCTGAAATTCAAACAGAGGTTTAGAAACTCAACTAACAGACAAGCTACTGTGAATCACGTTCAAAATAAAAATGTATATGTGCTAGATTCCCAATGTTGTGTAAAAGTGTATATTTCTTATTTTCAATGGGCAACTTAAAGGCAGGAAAATGGGTAGCAGGTAATAACACTTTCCCTTTAGTTTTGAGTGGGTCATTACCAACAACATGATTCTGCTTGGCTATGTAAACAAAAATCACCTAAATTACCTTATGTTTCTAGTATGTACATATTTAAATGTCCTTTTCACCAGAGTATGTGAACAGTGTTTAAAAGTGACATCACTCCAAACAATGCACTTCATGATCACTGGGCATATTAATGAAGAGGGCACCAGTTTTCCTTCCATTTGATGTGATGTGATCTTGCACATTCCTACATTCAACAATTGTACCCTTCTAAGATTCCTCACATGTGATCATGTTACTAAGCAGTACATCAGATGTCTCTCACTCAGGCGAATCAAATGAATGTATTCTGTAGTCTGATCTCAACATAACGAGTGATGTGTTAAAAACATTGGCTTTTTACACCCTGTTACTTATACACAAAAATTATTTTGTATCTAAGAATAACAGGCTCGCAGACACGAATGCTAGGATCGATGAATCACTGGTGTGTGCCATTTCAGTGCAATAATATATACATTTGACTAATTTGCATATTCAACATATTTAAAAAATGCTTGACACCCAGCTGTTAGAGATTCTCACCGTGAGCATCTGAACAATAAATCAAGTCTCTAAAACCGTCTGTCCAAAAGCTATAAGAAAAATAGTAATTCCATGTATCAAATTCAAAAGGCAGTTTTAAATTTACTTTACAAAATATTAAATCACATTCCAGCTCTTCTCGCCAGTAACAGAACAGCTGGTCAGTTCCTTTGAGCCTAGATCTGGGTTATTTATGACATATGAGAAGGCTGGTTGTCATGTCAAAAGTCCTTAGAAACCCAGTTGCTGGCAGGGCCATTTATGACTCAGAAATGCTCCTTTGATGGGTTTCAGCACCTGCCTGCCCTTCTATCAGATATTCAGACTCCAAAGGTGCAAATGTCTTTCTCCTGGAAGGACCTGGGTGATCAAAAGATACGATTATGTGGAAGAAGACCACTGCTCAGATTACATTTAGGGTATTTATAAGGCATTTGTCTTTCCAAGACCAATCTTTGAGAACAAAATAAATATATGTGTAGACTGAGTGTGCATTGTTCAATAGATTTCTTGTAGTTGGGATTCCAACACTGGGTTAAAGATCCTGGACCTTCAACCATCTCTTCTTTTCCCATCGATGTTTAAACATCTCTTAAGTGTATCCTTACACATGGCTAGCATGTTCTCTTGTAACTGGCAAACCTCTGAAGTTTACTTATCCTCACACACATTCTCCCTTCACACCATGGGTCAAGAATAGATTAAATGGGGTCCTCTATTTTATTCCCTTTCATTACAACAATGTCAGTTGGAACATCGAATACAGATGTATGACCAGTTCACATAATTCCACATGCCCATATATTTCACACTCACCTATTATGTTGGATACATCTGATTCCTACAGATACACAAGTATGGGTGACTTGCTGAGTAAACGTAGCATGTACACCAATATGCTGGTTGTATGATAGGTTGGGCAATGGCTGCAGATTTTCTAACATGAGTAGCTAAAGTCAGTGCTAATCTTAGGGACACACTTTCCATTAAATCTAATGATGGGAAGTGGTCACCAGAGGATGAAGAACATGGGAAAAGTATAACATGTGCACAGGGAAGTACTGGCAACTTTTGGCCTGCTGGTAAGTACAATTGTCTGCCCTATGGGCAGTGGAACATTCCGGACAATGCAGCAGCCTTAACTTCTAGAACATAAAAGCCCAATACCAACCTATTACCCCATCCACACATTCTCAAGTATACAAATTGAATTTAATGGCGTTACTTTATTTTAATGAAACATACGTTTGAGTTATGTTTGTTGTTTTTTAGAGACCCAGGCCCAAGGAAACCTACCCAACATACTGTGAGGAACTATGGAGTGAAACACCAGTCCTGTGTAGTAAACTGGGAAAAGAAAGTGTAAAGAGTAAGAGCGGTAGTGTTAAAAACAGTTTGTTTTGTGAAGATTTCTTCCTCTCACTCGCTACCATGAGACATTTTCTAACAAAGTAAAAGAGCATTCCACAAACTATAACCATTTCTAGGGGCTTTAAACCCACTCATCCCAGACACTAGATTGTCGATGACGAGGGCATGCAGGGAACTGTACCTGTTAAAATCAGAATTTTGTCACACGTAAAAAGATAAGACCCTGACCCTGACATGTCAGTGTGTTTCCAACAAATAGAACATTTATTGGAGCTTTAAGACATAAATTAACAATATCAGGATATCCCTCCAATGGCACATTACCAGTATTAATGCTAAAGGTGCATTTGTGAATTGTAAAAGAAATCACCTTTTGTTAATGTTCAATAATTTTATCTGGCAATATATTTCAATAAACTAACATAATGCAACTGTTATTGAAGAAAAAAGGCACTGCATGAAGTTCCATTATTAAAAAAATATCGAATTTTATTTACTTTGCATTGGAACATTCCTGAGCACCTACATTGGATTTGGCTTAGAGCAATAGTCCCAACCAAAGGAATTTGTCGTAAGACCCAGATCATAAGGAAAACATTTTCTTTATTTTAAATGCGAATCACATTCTGAGCAAGGCTTGTTCAAACAGTTTTTTTCCAGGCTCTTGTGACAAGACCACGTTTACTTTAAATTAAAATCATATTTTGAGCGTTCAATGTCTGTAAAATGGAACAAAAAGCCCATTTCCCATGCATCACCAGTGACATCTTTTGTCCGAAATCAGCATTTTCTGCCAAAGAAATACCACTGAAACGCTCACCCACCCAGGGGGGACCTACCACAACCACCTGCCCACAAAACTTGCCGTGCTACACTCACGACATCTGGGGCCTGTCCTGAGCAAACCCCTCTGCTTATATACCTACCTGATGAGTACGAACATACAGGAACAGGCAAATACAGAATTTCTGAGTACCATCACGTATCACACTCCCTGTCTGGACCCTAATAAAGACTGGCTACACCACTGAGGCCTGAAAGCACACGCCCTACTAAACGTGGCACAGTCAAGTCATACCACATGGCAAAGTATAGCAGAACAGTGCACATAACCATGCTGGAAGCTGTGAAATGGGAAACCCCAAAAGACGATTCAGGATGGAGCAGTTTACATGACCTGATCAATCACAGCCCCCTCCAGCACAGAACCAAACCTCTGCCCAACTAGATGTAGCTGTCCTAAACCAAACACTATTGGCCCTAAAGAGTAGGACGGACAACCTTGGTGCAAAAATGGATGCTCTCACTTGCAAAGTTGATGTCTCAGCTATCCAAATAGATAAACTGTGTGGTCGCATGGCTGAAGCAGAACAACGGATAGGCAAAGATGAGGACAAAGTAACTGCCCTGCAACGTGAAGTTGTGGCACTTCAGCAAAAGGTCAAGAAAGTGGTGGTCAAAAATGAGGACATGGAGGGACGATCCAGGCAGAATAATATTCTCATTCTAGGATTGTCGGAGTCCACTCCCATCGACCACATGGAAACATTTGTGGAAAAAATGCTCAAGGAGGTGCTGGGAAAAACCCCCGGTCATGAACATGTTCATGGTGGAACGGGCACAAAGATCTTTGTTTGCAAAACCTTCTCCTTGGGTGCTGGAACGGCCCATCATTGCTTGAATATTCATCTACTGCGACAGTGATACCCTACTCCGTGCTGCCAGAGACAAGAAAGAATTACGATGGGGCTCCACGACTGCGGGCACACCACACTGAATACTAAGCAGGAGAGAAAAGAAATACACCGACTGAGAGAAAGGGATACCGTGATATTTAATGAAATTAAAGAAACTTTACAAAGGAATTCTGTGGTACTGTGGTGCTATTTGGATAATTCCCAAGATAAGATAGAACCTGAGAACAAGAAAGGTAAAATTAAATTTGGAAAGAATTGGTCCACCCTGTTTTGGAAATAAAAAGACATTTCCTACATACAGCTGGTGCACTGAAAGGTATCAAAAGCAAATATGGAGTGATTATGATATTGGACAGTCACAAAATTGGTACAATCCGTGCTGACAACTGGAATCACAAAAATTACACATTTCAGATTCGCCTACAGATTCGCCGATAAGGTTGCTTATTTACTGACTAATCTGTAAATTAACAAAAGCTCCACGACTATTCGTCTCTTCCCAGACTTTAGCATGCAAGTCCAGGACCAGAGAAAAACCTTCCAAGCTGTAAAAAAACACCCTGCGGAGAAAGGAAGTATGTTATTCGATGATATATCCTATCAAACTTAGAGTGGTGCACAATGGTGCAGTGACCTTTTTCACTTCTCCGGATGTCACCAAATGCTTTGTACTGGGCCTCCCCGACCCCAGGGGGCCTCCCCGACACCCACCTTGAATCCACTACTATCCCAGTTCCATGGATCACTACGTCACTACCCAGACAATACTGATGGTGAGCTGAAAACGAGGCAGACAAGTAGGCAAATATGAAAGACACTGCCTTTGCCTCAAATTATCAATCTAGCTGCCTACGGCTCCCCAATTCCTGCAGTCACTGAGATTACTGTTTGGTGTTTGTTGATGGGGGTTGCTGGAGTGCTGGGGTGACATGGGTGCCGGTAGGTTTCTGTTTCTGGCGTGGGTGGGGATGGTAACTATGGGGGTTTGGTATTGTATGATTTTTAGCAATCAGGTTTATAGTCGGGGGATAAGGACGCAACGCAAGGAAAAGAAAACCAGAGTCCACCACACAATAAGTCATTGACCTCACTCCCTGACAAGCTATGATTGAATTCAGAGGGCACCATAAGCCCTGAAAATCCTCCCTTCTGTCCATCACATGGGAATGCCTAAAGTAGAGGGTAAATTGGACAGTCTATTATCAGTGATGTCATGGAACATATGTGGGTTTACTAACCGAAAGAAGGTCCGATTGATAACAAATGATGTTAAGAATCATAATGTAAACATTATGTGCTTGCAGGAAATGGATCTCACATTAGAGGGGCTTCTCCCTAACATAGATAGATAGGGCATACACAGATATGGTTCCCCCTACACTTCACATTCACAGGTGTGGCAACATGTATTCACTGCTCTTTAGAATTCAAACTCCATGAACAGATAGGGAATGAGGAAGGTCAATATATCCTACTCGTTGGGGAGATAGCTGGCCTAATACTCCTCCTGATGAACATATTTACCCCCAAACTCAGACTCACCAGAATTCTTTCAAAGTTGTGCTAACCACATTCAAAAATTCCTGGATTACGATATTGTGTGGTTGTTTTGTTGGGAGATTTGAACATGGCTATAATCCTAGGCTTGGACAGGTCATCTATGGTGGACCGTCATAGCAGAATACCAAACCCTACATGATGCAATGCTGCATGATTCACCCCACTGATAGGGAATACTCATTTTTCTCCAGTGTAAACAGCAGCTCCTCCGGGATAGATTATGTTATGGTAATGGCATCCCTGGCTAGGAATATTATCAGTGCCAACAAGCTCCCCCAAAGCCTTTCAGACCATTCCCCAGTCTGGCAGTAATTCACATTGCAGGTCCAGTTAAACCCTAGAAAAAATTAGACTGGTGATTTAAGGCTAGCGCACTGGAGGATATGGTTTTCCGGGAAGAAACTGGACAAGACATACAAATGTACTTTCTAACCAACGTGGGTTTGGTTCCTTACCCGTGGGTTATCTGGGAGGCTTTAAAGTTTATATTAGGCGATGTTGCATCTCAAAAGAAAGAAGGGTCCCGAAAGCCTTATGCAGATCCATGAACACTCTAGAGACTGTTATGGAGATACAATAAGGAATCCGAGACCCCATTGCGGCTGTGGGTTACAGCGAGAGTGACCGACCTAACAGGATGCTTTCCTGGGCAATCAAACATGAACGCCAACTAGAATCAATTATAGAAATAGAGAGACTGGGCGGGACCCCTAGTAAAGGTCTTGAAGGTATCAACATTGTCTTTCATGAATTCTATGACCACCTATAGACATCCCAATTGGATGTTGGACATGACACTATAACACAATATCTAGATAAAATAGCTCTAGGCTGGTTGGACCTGACTTAGGATGAGAACCTGAATGCACCACTCACGGACAAAGAAATGTGTAATGCAGCCCTCTGCCTCCCTAATGGGAAGGCTTTAGCCCTGGATGGCATAACGGCCAAACTCTACAAAGCCTATGTGGACATTCTGTTGCCACATTTGTGGGACATGTACAAGACGGCAATATCTACGCGTGTCCTCCCTGAGTCTGCCAGAACCACCCTTGTAATGGTATTGCTTAAACCAGACAAAGAGCCCGTAAATTGCAAGTCGAACAGACCACTGTCCCTAATCACCACGGACAACAAAATCCTAGCTAAAATACTTCTTCCGGACCAGGTGGTCTTCATTCCCAGACGGTCCACCCAAAACTACCTGACACATCTATTTATGCTTATCCACAATGTCAATCCAGAAATTCCAATTGCTGCAGCCACGCTGGATGCGGTTAAGGCCTTTGACTCGGTAGAATGGTCCTTTCTGTTGGAGGTTCTCTGCCATTCTGGGCTCGGCCTCACCTTTGTACGTTAAGTTCGCTACTATACACTGCACCCAGATCCACAGTGTATACAAATGGAATGACATTGGAATATATATACCCAAAACGGGGGACACGCCAGGGCTGTCACCGATTCTGTTCAGCCTGGCAGTTGAACCATTGGCCTGCTATGTACATGAATACCACTTCTGCCGGGGTATAAGGATTCACTCGCACCTCTCCATTATCTCCCTATACAAGGATGATATACTCTTGTATGTGAAACACCCTGGCCAGAATCTACGACAATTGGTACAAGAAATAAGCACGTTCAGAGACCTTTTGGGGTTGAGAATAAAATAGTCTAAATGGTCTAAATCGGAGGTATTATCTCTAACCTTAACTGTCCAGCAGTCAGACATAGGAAAGGACTTTAGATTGTGCCCACAGGGCATTCAATACCTGGGTATCTTGGTGACCCTATTTGTGGGAGATCTATGTAGGGAAAATTATGTCAAAACACAAGAAGTCCTGGAGCATAAAGTGGGTCCTGGATCCTCCTACCTATCTTTCAATCAGCTTGTATTTCCCTCGCAAAAATGGTGATACTCCCGAAACTCCTATATGTATTTAACAATGTACCCACCTGGCCCCATGTAAGCATTTGGACTCAGCTCAAAAGCCTGATGGTGTAACTAGCCTGGGTGGGCATATGAGCAATAGTGTCCTATGATACCCTTGCCCTCCCCTACGAATGTGCAGTGTTAAAATACCCATATATATATATATATATATATATATATATATATATATATATATATATATATATATATATATATATATATATATGTTGAAAAAGAGGAGAGGGGCGCACTCCAGTTCCCTGCACAGTAAACCTTCTCAGCCACAGGTGTTCTCCTCCGACCGGTTTCTGTGCCAATACACGTCATCAGGGAGGCTGTCTTAACTTGCAGCTCACAGCAAGTGCAGGTGTTAACACTTAGTGATAATTCTGCTGCAAGGACTTCTGGTAGCTGTAGTCATCAGGTTTGCAAGGAACAGACTCACACCCAATCCCATAAATGGGGAAAGGGGGGGAGTAGCCTACAGTGAGGCACTCCAAAGTTGGGCATATATTACCCCGGTGCAGCACCCTATAAGATTTCTGAAGATTCCACCCTTCAGAAAACTTGCAAATGTGTTGAAAAAGAGGAGAGGGGCGCACTCCAGTTCCCTGCACAGTAAACCTTCTCAGCCACAGGTGTTCTCCTCCGACCGGTTTCTGTGCCAATACACGTCATCAGGGAGGCTGTCTTAACTTGCAGCTCACAGCAAGTGCAGGTGTTAACACTTAGTGATAATTCTGCTGCAAGGACTTCTGGTAGCTGTAGTCATCAGGTTTGCAAGGAACAGACTCACACCCAATCCCATAAATGGGGAAAGGGGGGGAGTAGCCTACAGTGAGGCACTCCAAAGTTGGGCATATATTACCCCGGTGCAGCACCCTATAAGATTTCTGAAGATTCCACCCTTCAGAAAACTTGCAAATGTGTTGAAAAAGAGGAGAGGGGCGCACTCCAGTTCCCTGCACAGTAAACCTTCTCAGCCACAGGTGTTCTCCTCCGACCGGTTTCTGTGCCAATACACGTCATCAGGGAGGCTGTCTTAACTTGCAGCTCACAGCAAGTGCAGGTGTTAACACTTAGTGATAATTCTGCTGCAAGGACTTCTGGTAGCTGTAGTCATCAGGTTTGCAAGGAACAGACTCACACCCAATCCCACTCGCACACACACCTAGTGGAAGCGATCGCACACCCAAACAACCTGAAGGGATTGCTATGGGGAAACATGGGGAAATTGGGATGATCTGAGATCCAACCAGCAGAAACTACATGCAAAGCCTGGACCCGAGTATACCAGGTAGTGGGAAGGTGGTACTGCTATTCTCCGGATCTTTCCATATTCAAAATACGTGGGGTCCCTATTACCCACAAACAGGTATTCCAAACACATTTTGAGAGTCTGGGGATCACGATCTCGGGGGATCTTGTATACAACGGGGAGTTTATAACATGGTACACGCCGAAAACTAGAGGTGAATGGACGGCCGTAACTATGCTGCACTATTTCCACCTCAGGGAGGTACTCAAATCCAAATGGCCAGGCTTCCTGCAACCCCCTGACCCCTTCACAATACTTCAATATGTAATATGTAACTACCCCATTGTCCACTAGGAAATTGGTATCTACAATCTACAAGATGATTAGAACACAGAAGGAAGTAAAGGTTCAGAACTTAAGAATGAGGTGGGAGCTAGCACTGGATACAGTGATAACAGACGAGCAGTGTAAAATTGCGTGCATGCAGACCCATGACCGGTCTCTAAATGGCTGGCTCTGAATGATCCACTTTTAATTCCTACATCAAGTCTATTATTCACCCACCTGCCTGCATCAGTTTTTCCCCCAAGAGATCCCCCCACTGCAAAAAATGAGCTGGGATCCGGGTGACTTTTTTTTTATGTGGCATGGTCCTGCCAACATATTAGGCCCTTCGGGGAAAAAATCGAGTATGCCACATCCCAGATGTTAACTTCTCAGGGGCATTACTCCCCAGAGCTGTGGCTGCTGGCAATGATTGAACGGGGCAATCAAGCATAAAAAAAACTGCTGAAGATGTCATCAGTAACTGCTAGATTTCTAATTAATAAGACCTGGGGGAAGAATAGAGCACCATGTTTTCAGAACTGGCTGAACTTTATTAATGCATGTGAAAAAAGAGAAACATGATACGCAACATCACTGCCAAGCGGTAGCAGACCACTCGACTACTGGGACCCTTTCAGACACTATATTGACGAACAAATTCTGAACTCACCGGCTTTGGGTGGGAGCCCTACTGCATCAGAATTGTGCTCTTGATGAGGGTGCATAGCCCCATGTACGTGTGAAACAAACTTTAGACAATATAACAAACAGCCAAACTGGGGAATCCCATGTGTGGAGGATATTTGTGGGGATGAGTACTAAATGTGAACACATCTTAACAAGATCATACTCCTGTAAATTCGTGGTGAACACTGTCATGCTGCATAATGCCGAATTGCTATAACTGTAAATTGAGATCAATGCGCTGAATCTGGTCGCTCAGGGAGGGACAGGTGGTATTACTGTTAGGCAAGCTGTGTTGTTATTGTTCACTGATATGCAACATCAGTAAAGACATTTTGAAAAAAAATAATGCACATATGCACTATGCCTTTCAAGGCGCATTGTTCCAAATTGCAAGATTCCAAAAGCTAGGGTAGAGCTCCTTTCTCCTATGTTTCATCTAATCTCAATTTCCTGCCGGACAGCCACCCTGCTGTGAGATTGACAGCCAGGCTGTGTGAATGGGAGAACACTAATTAAAAGCAGGTCTCTGGGACCTGGAAGGAAGGGTTGCCACTGGAACGAGAGAACCAATGACGAGCTGAAGGAAGACAGCTGCTGCAACTACTGGACATCCCGGTGAAGCCCTGATGCAGGTCCGAATTGCCTGAAACACCGATGACAGTGAAGATCTGCAAGGAGTCTTCTCCCCTTAAGTCTGGTGGGACCAACCAGTTCACAACCTGGACCTCCCCTTCAGCCTTGTCGAATTTGCTGTGCTACATGAAACCGGATAGCCAGTGAGAGAGAGTCCATTTGTGCTTTTAAGGAGCGTACCTTTTATTTGATGCTTTGCTCTGCTGCTGGTTTCTTCCCTGGGCAGCAGAGGACACTCCAGTCTTCCTCCTTCTTGTCAGTCCGACAGTCGCTTCAGGAACCGTGAGCCTGGAGGAACTTTGGCAGGGTACTGCACAGAAGCCCTTCTTAGGCGCCTGAGTGTCTGGGTGGACAGGATGTGAGGGAGGGGTTTTAGGCCCCTTGCAGGGTCTCCTTGGAGCGCCCATGTCATACTCTAGCTTGATTGGCCAGGTGGCTGTCCTGCCAGGACAGCCACCCTGCTGTGTGATTGACAGCCAGGCTGTGTGAATGGTGGAAACTGCAAAAAAAGCAGGTCTCTGGGACTTGGAATGGAGAGTCGACACTGGATTGAGAGAACCGAAGAGAAGCTGAAGGAAGAGGACTACTGCAACTACTGAACCTCCCGGTGTAGCCCTGCTGCAGGTCCGAATGGCGTGAAACTTCGACGACAGGGAAGATCTGCAAGGAATCTTGTCCCCTTGAGCTGGTGGGACCAACCAGTTCGCTAAATACCAAGCAAGACCTCCCTCCCCTGGTCGAATTTGTTGTGCATCGCTGCAGTGAACCGGATAGCCAGGAGGACCGGACCCTGTTTGGGTTTTAAGGAGTGCACCTTATATTTGTCGGTTTGCTCTGCTGCTGGTTTCTTCTTTGGGCAGTGCAGGACCCTCCATCTTCCTCCTTCTTGTCAGTCTGACAGTCACTTCAGGATCTGTGAACCTGCAGGAGCTACAGCGTTCTTCTTCTACTAAGGTACTGTTCATATCTGGTCGGTTGATCCGTCCAACCGCGGTGAAAGTGTTTTAAATCTTTTTTTAATCCGAGGGCTTGTCCAGGCCTATTGATTTGAATCCTAGTTGTAGTAAGTCTTTTCTAGATTGCCCTGCCTATTACTTGTTGGTGCTGTTTGATTTTGAATAACCTTGTCTTTGCCTTCCTTTTTAAACTGCGGGAGTGCCATTTTGCCCACACTTCATTTTGAGTTTAACTTGTCCAGAATTGATTGGGTGGTGCGTTGCATATTAATATTGTGATTTTCTGCTGCTTTATAATAGTGAACTGTTTTATAACTGATGGTGTAAATTGATGTAAATTCTTTTACTCAGAAACCTCGAGTCAGTGTTTGTATGAACCATAGCAATTGCTGTCCTTTGTGTAACTTCTGATACTGCTCACTTTTCTCTTGAGATAAGTCTGGCTGCTCAGCCATCGCTACCACTTTTCTGTGTAGTACAGGTGTGTACCAAAGGTACTTACACTTGTACTCTTAATTGTATGTGGTGTTCCCAAAGGGTACTCCATATGATTCTGCCTAAAACAGCCCACATGGGAATGGTCTTCCCCTAGACAAGAAGGGACGACATCCTCAGATTCGTCACAGCCTATAACATTTTATTGATTTCCCTGGCATAATGCTGAATTTCACCTTTGCTGGATTTGACTTTCAGGTTTATTTAAAAGAATTTGTTTCTGTACAACTGCCGATTCATTGCTCAGAATTGTGGAGTGTGACTATGAATATTGGACATTAGACTAGTCATGTCACCCTAGTGAGAGCTTATGATTTAAAAGCAAAACATGTCTTTACAATGCCAACTGTAGGAACATGAGTTCACCAGGACACTGGGTAAATGGGAAAGCTGATATTTAAGTCCTCATGTCCCAGTAGGCAATTTGACAGCAGGCTATATCTACTCACATGTCATTCCATCCTATTCCAGCTTTAGTTTTAGAGACATTTAAAGAGGTGGAAAAGCTAAAGAATAAATTGTTAGAGATGAGTCAAAAGGTCTGGCTTCAGTCTTAGAGTCAAGAGTTAAACATTTGGGGCCTCATCACGAGTTGGGCTGTATTCCCGGCTGTATTACCGCCGACTGTAATAGCCCTAGCACCGACCGGTCCGGCTGTATTATCGCCGGATCACGAGTTGGGTGTTAACGGTAAATCCCCATTACCCATTGGGTCCATTGGATTCAATGGGGTATTTTCAGCGCTAATTATGCGGGCTGATACAGCCGGCGGTAATACAGCCGAAAACATGGGATTTTCACCTCCAGAGAAATTAGCGCGACCGCCATAGCCCCCGGCGCTGATAGCGCGGGATCAGGAGTTGGGCGGACTTGGAAGTCCCCATTCCCCATTGAGCCCATTCGGGAATGCCCCATTCCCCATTGGGCTCAATGGGGAAATTTCGCACTCATACCGCTGGCGGATTTCCCGCCGGCGGTATTAGCGCGAATTCTCAGCGGATTTCACACCAGCTCAGAGCTGATTTGAAATCCGCCGAAGCCCTGATCCGGCGGACCCTTAAATCCGGCGGTAATAGCGCTAACGCCGGATTTAAGGGTTACCGCCAAGGTCGTGATGAGGCCCAAAGGCTGGAGGTAACACAGGCCATTTAGCGCCCAACTCGTGATAGGGCCAGCCCTTAAATGCGGCTGTAATACCGTTACCACCGCATTTAAGGGCTACAGCCCAACTCGTGATGAGGATACCTTACTTGTCTTACTGCCTTCCCAACCCACAACACAAAACCCATAACTGGTGTTAGGGAAGATATATCTTACTGCTATCTTGCCTTTCTATGTGTGGACTCCCCAAACTATTTCCTCTTGTTACAGCCTCCTGACCTGATTTTTGCCAGTGTTGCACAGTCTTCAGCTGCACTCCACTGGGCTTTCACTCATCGTTATGGGGAAACTGACTTGTCCTTCAGGCAGTCAGTACTGGGAAACTTTGTTTCTCTTAGTCTTATGACTATGTTGCCACTTTTGGCAACTGTATTTCATTTCACAAAGTACATTACTTTACCGCGCACTGGGTTCTTGTGTTTTCTGGCCCTACACATCCACTAGGATTTTGTGTATACAGGAGTAGATGCCCAGGAGTAGACTGGTGGCAGCAGTATCTTTTTTTCATGTATTATTTTACCAAGCCATACCACGCTTACCGCGTTTGGCTCATGACTGCAGCAAGTGCCCGTCATGGCCGCGTCACGAGGTCTTTTGTTTTCTTCTTTGCCCATTTTGTCTGTTGGCCTTCCTCCTGGTCTCCGTCACCCAGAGAATCCTTATTTGGATATGCATCCACCCGCGAAAGCCATCATCTTTAACAGGCTAATGCATGTCATGTTTGTATGTACCCAAGAAGTGTACTGGGACTGTCTGGTCCCAATCTACGCTACTGGTGCCAGATAGGCTGGTGTGCACAAGAGCATGAGAGCACAGTGGTCCCTGATTGGATCACTGCTGGCATGCATGAGTGGAGCAGATCTCCCCATTGGCCAGCTGGGTGCAGGCACTCACTGGACTTTAGGATATGAGGAGAGGGCCTGATGCAGACCCCCAGTTCACTATTAGGTCTGAATCGACCTATAAACGGAGCCAAGTAGTCAGAGGAGAGAAGCAGATCCCTGGACTCCCCGGACCCATCCCAACAAAGGTTGGCACATTGAGCCTCCTGCTGTCTTGGTAGAGCCCTGCTTTGTGCTCAACCTCCACAGGCCTGCAAAGTTGTTTCAAACCCTTGTAATATTGGGACTAATCACACTCAATGTCTCCTTGGTGCACTGCAAAATAGCCTTCTCAGAAGTGTCGCTGGCCGTCTAGTGGACTGACCAGCTGGTACCTTGGCATCCGTGCTGGAGCGTTGCTACATCGAGTTGTGGCTCTAGCTTTAGAGGAACCCTTGATTGCACTGCAAAGCATCTTCTTACTAAATCTCATTGTCCCAGTTGCTTTGGGCCACGAGCAAGAAACGTGTGTCAGACCTCATGATTTGGGTGCCCCTCCGTCACTGCAAACAGCTCCAATCTTTGTTGTGCTGGACCTTTAAAGTTAGGGACTTCCATCTCTGGAGTTTGCCAAAGTGTTAAAGTTTGTCTGCTTTACCTCCGTACCGGTTTTGTCGGGAATCTGAACTTTGCTGCATTGATCAAAAGTGAATGTACATATATTTTACATAGTGTGTGTCTTAGTAGTAATATTACTGTGTTTGCCATTATTCATTTGTGTTTGTTCTGGGCCTAAGAATATACCTCTGTCTAAGGGTAATTCATGTCAACATACTCTGTGTGCTCATCGAAGACCTCGGATCACCCCCACTACTCCTGATACCTATCCTTGACTGTTCTCCAAGATACCTTGAATTGTCCTGGTTAACTTCCCTGAAGTGATCCTTGTTTCACTAACAAAGGTGGCCTCCTAAACATCTCTTCAGCAGAGCAGAGTTTGGAAATCCATTCTAACACCTGGCACCTTGTCCACCCAACACCCTTCCCCCCAAAATAAGAACCTCACTTGGCATCCTGCGTCCCCATCACTCTCCATTAGATACATGGTTAATATGTATTTGTGGACTAACAATAAAAATTACAAACCCATACAAATAAGAGATTCTCTTCAGACTCTTAAGTATATCAAGGCACAGTGACCCGGGATCACAAAATGTGTCCATTTTGGAAGGTGGGTATTTGAGCCATAGCTTCCTGGATCAACTGTTTCCGATTTAGACATCAGATGAGATGCAATCTTCTTCTATCCCTTCTTCAGTATTAGAACCAACAAAACCATTTCTGCACAGCTGTTATTTCGAAGCTAAACTATTACACAGGTCGTTAAATCTGTCTTACAAAGCTTAAAGTCACATAATATATCAACCTGACAAAATATAATAGATGTCTTAATTGAATCATATGTTCAAATAGAAAGTATGCATCACTTTGTCTGAAAGAAAAGGGTTTGCGCCAGACCGAAAATTGGATGCAGTGGCTGAACAACCTTTCCAGATGTGTGTACCTCTGTCTCATTTACCCTATTTTCCTTGACTATCACCTTGCGGCATTCTTCGTTTTCACCGCATTCGAGATGCCCCTTCACTCACTTTCCTTACAATTAACTTTCATACTTCTGATCCCCTTTTGTTCCATCCCTTAACTCAATCCTCTTCTCTTACCTAGCCCACACCTAATTCCCTTATCCACATTCAGTCACCAATTCTTTGTCACTATCCCCATTCCATTGTCTGGCTCACATGTGAAAGGTAGACCACTTTGATTTGCTAGTCAGTCTCTGCTAGTCATAAGAAGAAGCTGTGCCTGAAGTCTTGCTGGTAATTGTGGATCTGGTGTCTGCACTTGGACAATGCAGATCCACATAGCTGAGAGTACTGGACAGTTTTGCTCCCAAGATGCATTTTGTTGAAAAGTCAGCTGCATATTTCAGTTCACGGAAGCAGAGGGAACTGCGAGGGGAGTCCACTTGTCATTTGGTGTTGGAGAGTGTGTAGGAGAGACCTAGCATATTTAATTTTTTGTTTTCAAGGAAGGCGGAGTGTGTGTGTGTGTTGTATGGTAGGCCAAACAATGGATTGGAAAAATCAATCTGGGGAAGCAATGAAAACAGTCCAATACTTGAACATTTTAGCCAGGAGGATCAGACAACTCTTTAGAACTGAAAACTGAAAGCGCTCAAGACTGCCAACACTGAGTTACAGTATTTGAAGACAAAAAAACACAAAATTTGAATACATAACAAGTATCAAGTATATGTTATTCCCACATTGCCTTTTGGCTCTCACCTATATGAAAATCGATACACAACCTAGAATACTAATGGTTAGTATGTTACCCCTGGCCTACCAAAGTACAGTCCCCTACAAATTACCTAATTGTGTAGTCAGCAAAAAATACTCCATCCTGATTGGCTAAAGTTATACATGAAGCATTTACTAAAATGGCATACCCTCAATGGTCAAAAAAATGCATGTAACTTCTGATGTGCAGTCCCACCAAAATGTCCCAATCATGTAGTAACCAGTGAAGACAGCAAATTAGACACAGTAATTTCATCTCTCATGAGCTCAGCCAATTTATCATTACAGGCAGTTCCCAGGCCTTGTAACAGTTTACTCTACAACACTTTTTGCAACTCACATTTTAAAAGATGTTGCTATCCCTGGCACACATTCTTCTGGCTATCTCTTGGGAAACAGGTGCATTCATAAAAAACGTAACTGCGGCCCCACTCTTTGGAAACACATTTCTCACATTTATTCATAATACCAGGCCATTCTATTGCAGACCCGGTTGTTCCAACAATCCCTATGTGGCAGTATAACAACAATCTGGTTTGGCTCCTGCAATAAGTTTATTCACGCCAAAATATGTCCTTCACAACTATTGTACTTATCTGTCGTCGAGAACACAAACCACTATTCTACATTTTACTCAAAGCTCCTGAGAATAGCTAGGCCCTGCAACAATAACTAATATGTTTGCTGCACCTCACCCTTCCTCCAAAGGCATGCTGAACGCTTGGTGGGGGAAGCAGGATTAACGTTTAATTTAAATGGAAGGACAGAGGGTCAGATCTGCGGCCTAGTGCCCTGAATGACAGAAATCTATGACTCTGATGGGGACAAGTCCAAAATGGCAGGACTCTGGCTGATGTGGCTAGAGGCAGTTATGCTAATGGTAACCAGTAACAATATATTTTGCTCCCCATCATTCCACCACGTACTCAGTAGCCTAGTGCGCTCTAGAACGTGGTAAAACGAAATCCAATTGGAACATTGTCTGAAATGCTGCGACAAATGACTGAAAAACTGAAACTAAAAATGACCACATCTTCATGCAAGTAGTACTTTGACAGCTTGTAATTCCCTTCACGTTTAGGGTGTTGCACCTGCATCCTAACACTGTCTGTGTGTTTATTTCCTTTTTTTGTGAGTGTGATGATTTGGGTAATGTTTATGATGATTTCTTTGAGTGTATTTATGACTGGGTAACACATTTATGACTGGGTAACCCTCTGGCTTCGCATACGAACTGCAAATCTCTGGTTAGAGCCAGCATAATGCCACAACTGCACTATGGAAATGCCCTGCTCTGCGGTGCAAGCAGGGAGAGCTTACAGAAACTTCAGGCAATACAGAATGACGTTATCAGGATCGTGTGTAATCTTCCTAAAAGGGAACACATAACCAAGTTCCACAAGGAACTTCATTGGCTACTGGTGGAAAAAAGGATTAATTTCAAGACACTTTCACTAACTCATAAATGTCTTTATAGTAACACACCACAATACCCAAAAGAAATGTTGACTCAACACAAATTATTTTTGCCGGTCGCTTTCCATGAACATAGTGATAAAACGTTTTTACATAGAGCCAGGTAAAGGGGTGAAAACATGAAAAGAGTGCCATCTCTGATACAACCTCACCACCTTACCCATGTACTGCATACATTGGTCAGAATGTACCCTATTATGCATAAACAAGAACAGTATTGGCATGAACCACTACTGTACATTATCCATGTACACCTTCACAATGGCTGAAAAAACATTTTTAAAAAACTCCTTTTTACATTGCCACAGAAAGATGTGGTATTTATAAAAGACTTCCAGAGCTATTCAGGAAATACAACCTCCACTGATGATAAACTCTGAATTGGACAGACTGTCAAAAATACCACTGGCAGAGGTGGTAACCTTCTCAAATGGTAATACATAAGAAAATATCTGCCCAACTTTGGAATTTAAGAAAAACAACCACCTTAATAAAGAAATAAAATAAGCAGGTCAGGTTGCATCCAACCCGTCATGACAAAAGATCCTCACAACACTGGCTGGGCAAAAAAGGTCACTGGATTGACAACGTGGCACCTCACAATGTGAATTGCTGGCTTTGAAAGTATAACTTCTTACCCTGACACTCGTTGGATAGTGAGGGTAGACTTGGATGTTTCCAGGATAGCGAATACCGCATGTTCTATATAGAGTGTCGCTTGTCAGCTCATCGTTATGACAGATGATTTTTCAATTGCGGAAGCTTCAGCTGCAAGCGCTTCCTTCGATGTAAAATGCCCCTGCATTACTGAATCTAAAATACCACTTTAATGAGCCAGGGGCATGTGGCCTTGTGGCTTTTTCTAAGTTAGGGCAGCCGTCATCACTTTCCCTTTGGAATGGGAAAGCAGAAGGCATAGTTTGTTGTAATCTGGTGTTTCTAGCACTGGTGCATTGTTGAGGGCATATTTTAGTTCCTCAAACTAGTCAATCATTTAGGCCATCCAGGTAATGGGACCCTTCACTTTATGTGCTGTCTTGAGCCCCTGTAGTAGTGGATGACTGTAACTGGAAAAATGAAATGTCCCGGACTGACAGAGCCTGCACAAGTCTAAGAACTGCTGCATTTCTTTTAATGTGTTTGACTGGGGTGTATTCTGTACAGCTGCTGCCCTTTTAGGTGTTAATCTCCTCCCTTTTGATGATAATATCTGCCCTAGGTAAACTAAATTTTTCTGGCAATACTGCAGCTTTTCTCTGTCCACCTTGTACCCCTTGCCTGCCAAGAGAGATACTGAATCCTATCTGCACTGCTCCTCAGTGGTGCTGCATTACCACCAGGAGGCCATACACGTATTGTATCACTGTGCTCTGTGTCTGTAAATTTCCCAGATCTACCTGCAGTCCACTATTAAATATACTCAGGGACTCACAGTACTCTTGTGGCAGTCTGGTTTTCTGGAATCGCTGTCAGAGATAAGTTAAAGTGGTGAGGTACTGTGAATCTGTGAAGAATGTTGTCCCCATGGGAATGGTGCACAAAATGGTGGCCGGATTGGGTACCACTGGGAACGCCACCTTTGTAAACAGTGGAGTGGCGTATCTGTATTTCTGCCCCTGTATAGTTGGGGTAGAGGCACAGAACATCTATGCCATGGTTCTCTAATGTTAGTACGGATGAGCAACCAAAGGATGAGACTCTCAGGAGGTGATGCAGGCTGGTTTTTAAGTACAGTGAATCCACAAGCACCCACAAAAAGACTGTCCACATACTTTGTCATGTGCTGCCTCAGATGTTTTATATAAAATAAGGATCAGATAAATATATACATGAATAGATTGCACACTTTGTATTCAGGTACCACTATCCTAATAAGTCTAAATATATACACATCTATTTGGTATCACAATATACTTTAGATTCAATTAAAAATGCACCAACTGCTGACAGTTATTAACAAGCATAGGCATAATAAAGCATTGGGTAACTGCATAGAAATGACTGTATAAAGGCAGGTTTGACTAGGAACATTGGCAGAATGTGTGAGGATTCCCCTCCTGAACTGTAATGGAAACATGAAGGTATGCTTTATCTTGTATATCACAGCCAGGGGAGGACTGGGAAATAAAAGAGGCTCTGGAAATAATGTTCAAATTGGCCCCATATTACACTTTTTCTGCAAGCCCAACTCAATTCCTATGGGAACATTTGGAAATACCACACGCAAGAGATCCAGGGTGCAGAGGCCTACCGGGAAATCTCCAGAGTTCCCTATTGACCAGTCCACCCCTGATCACAGCCCAGTCCAAATATGTTCAATAATGCCGTGCTTCTTTTTCTACAGGAGCCACTACCCCAAACTACATGGGATGCCACAGGAAAACAGGATCCAAGATGAATCTGGGACCCCTGGAGGATTCCGATGCTCTTCCTCGTCACAGTACCTTGAGTGCCTTGGCAAGTAAAGTGGTGGAGTTTCCTGGCTTTACTCAATGAGACCCCTCAAGAATGGATCCCACATGGAAGAAGGAGCCGCTGGGATGTTGAGGTTCAGAAGAAGAAAGGAACCAAGCAGTGTCGGAAAGGCAGCATGTTCGGTCTTCGTAGTGGTCTCCATTGGCGGGTCGTTACTCCAGCTGTGGCATGGATACCTCTTTAAGGATTCTTCAATGAGTTGAAACTTTTGCAGATTTGGGTGTCAAGCAACACTATGCGCAACACTATGCCAGTGTATCCCCTATTCCAGGTGATACTCAGCAACCTGGCTTGCAACAGTCACAAACACTCCTCTGGACCCTTGCTGATACAGAAGAACATCTTGGTTTCGAGAGGTTCAGGCACTCCTCTTTTGGCCCCACAAAGATCCTTATCCAGATGGCAGTCACACAGGACTAGCATCCAGCACAATTTGGGTGAAGAGCAGCAGTTGCTCAATGTTCTCACGTAGCTCAGGAAGAGGTCACCTATCCAGCTCCTCTCTGGTTCAGTCCAGCAGCTTTCAGATTGATTGAAGATTGGCAGCTGCAGACCTCTTCCTTTAGCTGGACTCCAGGATGCAAGCTTAACATGACGTCAGCTTTAGGTTTCTTGTTACAGCTTCTGACAAGGAGGTGAGTGTGAGGCCCCCTGTTGTACAAAAACACTCCCCATTCACTCAGTTTGACCTAGGTTCAGAAATTCTATCATACACAAGTAAATTCCTGCAGGCAGCACACAATCAGACTCACAGGCATTCAGGTTATTCACCAGAAATCAGACACCCACAACACAGGATGTGCATTGGGGGCTACTTCCCAACCATTCAGTGCACCACACTGCATCCATTCCATTGGCAGTCAGGGCTGGCTCAGGCATTGTGTCACACAACCAAAACCAGACACTGACAACACAGAATGTATATTGACTACTCACTCCATTCAGTTAGGCTCCTCCCCAAGGGTGTACCAACAACAAGTTGCCCTGGGAAGGCTCCAGACAGTATGCGAGGATGCAACCCTAGAGACATATATGATCCTTCCACCCAACAACGGTTCAGGGGACGGAAAAAGAGCCAGGGCATTCAGGATTTTGAGAAACAAGGTGGTAAGATAAAGGAAACCCAGAGGTCACCAGTGACCATCTTGCATTTGTGTAGGAATGCATTGCTTCCTATGGCAGGGCCTGGGTATCCCAAAAATGGAGTATACCTAGAATATACGTAGAGCAACTGTCACATAAGCATGTAGCTGCTACCAGTTCATACTCTGCTCAGTGAGCCACACATATGTGCCCAAACACATACACTAGTGGTACCAGGGTTCTACCCCTACAGGTGGGTGCCCCAAGAACAAAATGAAGAGATGCACTGTCAGGGGTCCAGACTGGTTTCCAGTACAGAAAATAAGAAGAACACACAGAGTATTGAGGTATAGAACAAGGACAAGGAGGCCCTCTTCCTCCAATGCATTTCCAGCATCTGAGCCTCCACAATGTTATTTAGTAGGCAGAGATCCTGCACCATCCTCCAAGAACCCCCTTCACCTTTTTTACAGGGTACATGGTCATGTAACACAAGGAGTCTGAGTGTTGTATTATGCCAGGTTGACATAATGTTGCAATAGAATCATAGATTTCTTTAACTGCCTCCATGGACAGGGAGTATTGTTTGGCCGAGAGCCGCATGGCCCCTTCCTTCAATTTGATGCCAGCTGCCCCATCCCCCTCAGAAGTACTACCTCATGGAGCCCACTGATCCAAATCTCAGCAGTCACCTTCTGCAAGACTTCCTGCAGGTGAGCCAACATCACCCTCATGGGGAGTGCCAGTTGGGGAATCTTCCTATGCCGTACAAACAGGTGGCATGGTATGCTTATCTCAAACACCATCTTCCCTATTTCCTTATCGTCATCAAAATGTTGTTCATCTGTCACGTCAGTCAAGAGCTGAGTAGGGTCAACACACAGGACAGAGTGCCATTCAATACCATCCTCATCTATCTCCTGTAAGATCACCTTGTTCTTTTGGGTTATTAGAACATCTAGCTGTATATTGATGACAGTTACTGGCACTACCTTCTTGTGTGCTACAGGTCTGAACAGAAATTATGTGAGTTACCATAATTTGTAGTTTCTTATCCTAAGTACTGTGAGAAACCTAAGGGTGTCTCAGTGTCTGAACCCTGGGGATCTCTTGCTCAGGTGGCACGTCTATTGCCCTTTTCCAGACCCTGTGGGTGGACCAGGGTGGGAGGATCACCTGGGTGAGGGGTCTTAGGGTGTGGCATTGGGATACCTGATGGCGAGACAGGGTATCCCTGCTCCTGTAACACCGTTACCCCATCCTACCAGGTAGGTAACCTCAGAACTTTACCCCCCTTCCCTACATGAATACTTTCACACAGACAGCCCGATACAGGAGAAAACAGAGTCATACCCGAGCAATGCACCTGACATGTCCCACGTCTAAGGTCAGGTAAAGTCAGGCAATAACTTTTGACAACTCACACCTGACTTCCATTAAGCTTCCCCACACGTATAAAAGGTGATACATGAGAGAACACTCTAAGCGAGGCAAAGCACATAAAGGAACAGTGTTTTCCTGACAGCAGCTGAACGAGGGCAGAAAGGTGGCAACCCTAGAAGGGAGAGCAATGAAGGAGATACCCTTGACCTTTCTGAATAGAAACAATTACTTTGCAGAAACCTTCAGATTAAAAGGCGTAAGACCAGGAAACCAGGCTGAAGAACCATGGATTGTGTGTCGTAGATACCCAGGGACCTCCTGCTTGACTGGCCGAGTTGGGGAGGAGCAGCAGCCATGGTACCATCCTTGGCTCCTGGATCGAAGCAGCACCAGAGAAATCAACAAAGCCAGTGATTTAGGAAGACCTATAGAAGACCGGTCTCTGTTGAAGCTAAGGTTGCAAGCAGCAATATTGTATTAAGAGTGAAGAAGATTAACGAGTGTGATGAACGATGTGAGCAAAGTTCAATTGCAGATGGATGTTTGAAATTTAATATGAATCAGAGAAAGTGTGATACAAAGTAACAGAGTGGTTGGGAACCGCTAGTGTGCTCAATTGAAGGTCTCTGTTTGAAATATCCAGCTAAGAAGTGGCAGAAGCAAGAGTAAAGTTTAAAGTTGAAACATATGATTAAGGTGAATCAAAATGGTCCTGCGATGTTTTAAGCAAAACCCATTGCACAGTCAAAAGTCTTCGATTTTTGATAAAGTGTGGAAAGCAAGCTAAGTGAGATTACAGAGTCTGACCCCCGACCGAGGGAGACCTAGTGTGAACTTGTGTTTTAGAGGATCCAAGCCCGACTGAGGGAGACCCGTGATGGACAGTAAAGCCGACAACTTGTAAATGTGAAAAACCTGATGAGAAAGGAACTTTGGCATTTGTTTGCTAATCCTAGCACTCTACAAATAAGAGACTTTTATTGGGAAAGAGACTTTGGCGCTGAAGGCCCAGATATTCATGTTTTGGACTGCATCCTCGTGCTTGAGAAGTCAGAGTGTGTGCGAAGCTTGGGTGTGCCACCTTGTCCCCTGCTGAAAACGTGGGGAAGGGATGCTAACCGCTCAACTATCCTGACATATTGTTTCTTGAAAACTTTTCTTTTGCATACATCATTTTCTCACACTATTTGTTCTTAGAGGTAAGGTTTAGCAATAGGGTTTTTAGTATAGGCCCTTTTATTTTGATAGACTCCACTAGGTCTGTGTTATTATTATTTGATGGTCACAGCTTGCTCACATCCTTAAATTTAGGATTAGATAGGCGTTCAACCAACCCATTGAAAGTTCAATAGACACCGTTGAACGGTGATCACTTGTATCTATCTTCAGTGTTTAATACCATGTCTTCCTTACAGTACCCATTCTAACAGTAACTGTACCCCGTAGAGAAATAACTGGGGGTATATTGGGACTGAGTGTTTGAAGTACTGTGCATGATTCGCTGCAGTACACTCTAGGATTGGAACACGTTATGTCATTGTCAGTGAATGAAATGGTCATGTTTAATTTTCTCATAATGTCTCTGCCCAACATCTTGATTGGTGTACGTTTGGAGTGCAATAGGAGTACAACTATTTCCTGATTCCCAATGGTAAGGGGTAAGTCTTTGGTGAAAGGAACTGTTACAACAGCCCTAGAGAATCCATTTGTGTCCATTAACCTGTCTGACAAAGGGATTCGTCCTTCTCTAATGCTATGTTACTCTGTGTTGGCTAAAAATGAGAATATCTTGCTGCCTGTGCTCACTTCCAGGTCTGCAGTTGCTTATAGGATTGGGCAAGCTAGACCCCTCTGTTGGTTGTCTATTCAGTGTTTATGTCTGTGCCTAGTAGTAGAAAAGGATTTCCCCCAACATCGCTGCTCTCGTATAGTGTGGTACCATGCCCTGAGGTAACAAGTTGGTTTCCCATTGCTGATTAGCTGTCTTCACTTTTGTCTGTACTTAGATCTGTGTCTGTGCTTGCACATGGAGAGGATTTGGTGGTGGATATTGCTGTAATGTACTGCGGGTTGAATGGTGACTGTAACTCTGGAGCTGGCGGTGTGGTAGAAACTGGTATGGACTGCTGTCAGGGCATTGTTGGTGCATTCTAGGCTTTTGGGAAGAACAGGGGCAGCTGTGGCATACTCTGAATGTTCTAGAGAAACATGTATTGCAGGAGCTGTGCTTGCTGCTGGGGCATACTATTCTAGGGTAATGTGTATTGCATGGGTTCTGCTTGCTTCTGTGGAAAGTAAGGAATGTTGTCGTAGTACGTGGTGCCATCTGGGCCATACTGTGTTTGAATTCTGTTCCTATATTACCTCACAAAGTGGCCTATTCCTCCAGAAGCACAACATTGTCCCCCATACTGAGACCTTGCTCCTCCATATCCAAACCCCCTACCTCTCTGGAATGCCCCTTGTGGTCTCAGAAAATATCCCCTCGCTGGACAATCCCCCCTTCTGGTGCAAACCCTCCTGGTGGAGAAAACCCTCCTTGTGGTGTGAAAGCTAACTGTGGTGTGAAACCTCCCTGCTGAACTACACCTCTTATGGAATGCCCCCATCCTGTGGGAGGACTGCTGCTTGCTGCAGGAAACCTTGTGGTACGAATCCCCCCTGTGGAAGGGCAGTTAGGACAACTCCTTCCAAACTTATATTAGACAATTTCTTCTGTACCAATGCCTGTGTATTTTTATTCCTCTACCTTCGTTTTCTGTGTGTCCTGTTTAGGCCTGCACTGATGTACCATACCATATTTGCCTGTTATCTCTGACCACCCCTTATTCTCCATCCCCACTACCTTCCCTAATTCTGCCTGGACATCTCCTGGGACACCTCCCAATAGGATGTTTTATAAAACAGGAATGCTCATATTCCATGATTGGTGGTGGCGCAAGTTAAGGTTGGTTAGCTTACCATAAGTGGCACATTTCTGGGGGTTTTCGGTTTTACTTGTAACCATAATATGCATAGGTTGTTATTAGTGCAAACTAAATATAACGTCCCTTTAACAATGTTTTGCACTGAAATTGATAGGTTTTTAGTAGGGCAACTGAACCATAACATCCCAATAACAAAGTTTTTTCACTGAATTTGATAGATTTTTATTAACACAATTTAACCATAATGTCCCTTTAACAAAGATGTTTCACTGGATTTCATAGGTTTTTACAGGATACTCTTAATGTGTATGCATGTACCATACAACATACTGAACCCCCTGTTTCAACGCTAATAAACACATGCGATTGTTCGCGGGTATGGGGCAGCATCCACACTGCCGAATAGCACGGGGGTTGTTTCACATTATGGTAGCATACAGCAAAGAAACAGAACATCTTTAAAGACCAACACATAAGTGAATTCTAACGAACAATTAAATAGATCTACAAACTCTGTATTTACAAAAGCAGCAATGCAATTGCATAGAGTATGCAACATAATGGAATGCACTGAGCACAGAAATAACATGTGCTTCCAACAGTAGTACTTCAATGCTGCATTACATACAAACTGAGAAAAAAAGTGTCAGCTGAACAAGTGGAAAGTACTGACAGCACAACTGTACTACAATGTAGTAAGTGCACTATATTTTTTCCTATAACTGTGCAGTTTGTTCTGTGTACAGTAGTAGTAAAAATAATTTGTACTTTTTTCACACAGAAATGGCAATCAACCTAGAGCGGCTGGAAGAAAATGTTCCTCGTGATGAAATGAGTGAAGACAGTAACTCGAATGGTACACAGTGCATTTTCAAAAGTAAAACAATTAATACACATTTCTTCACTTGTACTTTAAACATATTTTTTTCTTTAACAGTACATACAGTAAATGAAGACAATGGCCCAGATACAGCAACTCCTCCAAAAGTGCATGGGCACATAGAAAATGAAACAAACACTGTGCAAAATAAACTAGAGAGCCTGGATGCAAAAACTGAGCATTTGCTGAACACGTTTGCGGACTTAAAAGATTTTGTACAGGGACATATCATGGAGAAACTTAAATAGCACTGCCCCACCTGCACCTGTACACCTTCCCCTATCCCAGCCAACCATCCCCAAAAATTCCCTGTAAACAAGTATGTTATGATGAGACCTTAATCCCTTCCTCCCCTCAAGCCCCACCTGTGGAATACCCTAATTCCCCTTTATATGTTTCCATTTCTTCTATCCCTTCCTTTTCCGAATTCTGTGTATTTATGTGTGTAAATAAAGTTCTATGTGTACATTGTTGCTGTGTGTCTATGTATTTTCTTTTTTAAAAGCACCGTTTTGAATCTGCGGAGCATGCAACTGCCCGGGATGTCCGCAATTAACAGATACTGCGCCTGTCCAGAAAGTCTGTATTAAAAATGGAGGTGTCCTTAGGACTCTCTGCCTGTCCACATGACAAACCTGTGAAGTACCTTTAATTAGTTTGGAGACCCTACCCATGTCCTGCAGACACCTGGTTGCACATGCATCACATTCCCTGTGTCCTACGGATAATGCTCCTGTCAGTCATATCTGCAAAGTTGTGGTGTACATTTGATTAGTTTGGTTACCCCTGCCCTTCCGGTGGACACTTTTGGTCATGCGCATAACTTCCCCCGGGTCCTATAAACAACGGGCCGGTCCGGCATCTCCACAGCAAAGCAGTGACGTACTTTAATTAGGTCGGGCACCACATCCATGGCCAGCGGACACCTCTGCACCTGTTCATCTCTTCCCTCGGGTCCTACAAACACCGGGCCTATCTGGCATGTCTGCAAAGTGATGATGTACTTTAATTACTTCCGGGACCCCAACCTTGTCTGGCGGACACCTAGGTGCATGCGCATCTCATCGCCTGGGTCCTACGAACACTACGCCTGTGTGGAACTGTCCCCCGCACGTGTGTCGCCTTTTAATTAGTTTAAGGAACCCAACCCTGTCAGTAGGACACCTATGCACATGTGCACAACGGAGCCCACGCAATAGATGTCCTATGGACACCCCCCAATCACAAACGTATGAGACGTCATCATGTGACCGCACCCACACTTAGCATAGGCCCTTATTCATGAATAGGGTCCGGGCACCCGAACACCCAAAAAGTGATTTTTTGGCCAATCCAAGGTGATTTACTGTGGAACGTCACCCTTGCAGATGTCCCAGACTATGCCCCTAGCCATCTGGACACTTTCTGGAACTTTTTGAGCCCAGCTTTGGTTTCAAAGTGTCCATGAAGCGCGCAACTGTCCATGAAGCTGTAAGTGATTTCAATCCGGCACTTCACCTAAGTCAATGCGTAGCGTGTAATGCACAACTGAAACCCTTATTTATTTGTGTCTAAAAGATCTTTTATTCTAAATGATGTACCACTTATATCACTCCCCTCTCTTGGAACCCCCCCCCCCCTGGTCACACTGAACTAGAAATCAGGCTGATTTGCAAAGTTAAAATATGTATTTATATATTCACAATATAATCACACTATTTTTAATGGAGATACAATAATCACCAATGGGGTTATGTCACACTAAGCAATCTCTTTAATCACAGGGAGTAATAAATAATGAGCAAAAACAATGCAGCACAGTAATAATACTTTTGTGGGTGTGTGTTCAAATCAAATAGCAATGTGGTTACTATTTCCCCCTGCACACCCCTCAACCCCCCAATATGCAATGTAGAGAGATAAGAGGAGAGAGAACAGGATTCAGGAATACAGAATTCAAGCAAATGTCAATCCCAATTTCCCCCCAGCAACACAAGAGAGAAACAGAATTGATTGGCAAACTGTCAGAATGGTTTTAAAGGTGGCTTTGAATGGAATAGGTAAAACACTAAATATGGCTTATATCACTGAAATTGTTTAAATTCTAATGGGAGCTGCTTTATCTGGTAGCAGACAAACACTAGCAATGATTTGATAGCAAGAAGCAATGCAAAAACTGAAAATTGAGGTTGGGTGCAATGAAAAGCTGTTTTATACGTGTAATCATTTGCCAAAACGAAAATGTGTGGCAAACATCTCTGTGCGCGGTAACCGTGATTGTGGGAAAACTTTAGGGATTTGAGATCTATGGAAAGCTGGGAATCTTAGCTAGCTACAAGCAGACATTTAAATTGTGTTTCTAGCATAACATTTGAACAAGTTATGGGCGTTTTCGTGGAGGTCGTTTTTATCAAATAGGCGTAAAATCGGAAAACAGGGATGCGCTTTCAAATGACAAAGAGGATTTCTTTACACTAGGGGTGACAATGAAGAAGCAAATACTACACGGCAGCAAAGCCACTAAACCAGGATCAGGTTTTTACCTGAGGAGGAGCTTGCCTTCTTCAGATGAAATATAACAGTGCAAAGATATGTTTAACACTACAAGTACAGAAGGAAGATAGTAGGAATAAGATAAAGAGTTCAGAAAATTCAAAAATATTTCTAACAATGCTGTTCTGAAGACAAGATAGGATGGATTTGGATAGGGATTGCTATGGACAGTACATAGGCTAGTGACAGTCCTGTACTATGGATATTCACTATATAGGTTTGAACAGAACTGTCAGGAGGTCTAGTCCGTCAAGATCAGGGATTCTGCTCAGAAATTCTGCTGGGCACACCGGACTGGGACAGGCTGCTGGGCACACCGCAATGGGACAGGCTAATGGGCACACCGGACTGCACTGGGTCGGCAATGGCTCTGGTTCACAGCTATCTGGTCACAGCACGGCACTACTGGATTGGGTCTTTTGATTGTGGTAATAATTCTTTAGCAGGAAAGCAGTTACAGCACAGTTACAGCACAGCCGGCTGTTCTTTTGTTCCCCTTAGATGTCTGGGATAAATTCTGGTTTCTGGAATTGTAAGGCCAAGCTGAGAATGGTTCAGCTTTAGAACTCAACAATTTGAAGAAGATACAATTTCATGCACCCAAGAAGCACAACTTGAATAGAGGCGAATTATCACAAATTAAAAATCTCTTTAGAGATGAGACTATCACCATTCGACCAGCTGATAAAGGGGGAGCTATTGTGATTCAGGACACGTCTCAATATCATGAAGAATGTTTACGACAACTTTCAGATGTCAACACGTATAAGCTACTGTCGCATGATCCGACACCAGGCATTAAAAAGAAACTAGAAGAGATTCTTGAACAAGCAGTAGAAGATGAATGGATCAGCACCAAAACCAAAGCATATCTATTGACCACACATCCTGTAATGCCCCATTTATACACCTTGCCGAAGATACATAAACGATTAGACAACCCACCTGGAAGGCCCATAGTGACCGCAACGCAAAGCATTCTGCAACCACTCGGGACGTACATAGATTTTTTTCTTCAGCCAATCATCCAAGCCACAACCACATATGTCAAAGACACTACTCAATTTTTGAGAATATTGGATACAATAACATTAACTCCAGAAGACATTCTGTACAGTATTGATGTGGTCAGTTTAAATACCAGCATTACACACGATCTTGGACAGAAGGCAGTTGAAGCTCTACTACTACAAACAGCTGAGATTGGAGCCAATAAGGAATTTTTAATGATTTTTCTTGATTTCATTTCTAAAAATTCAAACTTCACTTAAATACTATAAACAAATATCAGGAACGGCCATGGGAGCCACAATGGGACCTGCATATGCAAATTGTTTTATGTACCAATTTGAAACGTCACATGTACTCAATAACCAAAGATGGAAACGTCACCTCAAGACATGGGTTCGGTACATAGATGATATTTTCGATATATGGGCAGGCAATCAGAATGAACTTCAAGAGTTTTTGGAATACTTAAATGGAATTGACCATTACATCCAATTTACACTCGAGATAGTGGATTCCAATATCCACTATCTAGATGTTCAGACCATTATCAAAGACAACAAGATAAACACTACTCTTTACACCAAACCCACAGATCGAAACAACCTCTTGCACCGCATGAGCTTCCATCCTCCAAATACTTTGCGCAACCTGCCTTATGGACAGATGTTACGTATAAAAAGGATAGTGAGTGATCCAGAAGACTGTCACATTCAGCTTCAGAAGCTACAAGAAAAAATGCAACTGAGAGGTTATCCTGAAATAGATCTAACTGCGGCCAGAGTTAAAACAGATACACAAAGTCGACAAGAATTACTTGACAGAAAACACGAAAGTGCCAGTCCGGAACTTGTGTTCGTAACGAAATTTTCCATACAAAGTAGGCAGATCAAAGCTATCATACACAACAGATGGAACGTGCTCACCAGCGACGAAAGAACAAAAGAACTATTTCCACTTCCTCCGGTTTTCGCATATCAGAAAAGCAGCAACTTACGCAACATGTTGGTTAACACCAGAGGTAGGGCATCCTCAATTAAACCAGACAAACATCCTGGAACATACCCATGTATGAGTTGTGGGAATTGTAATAACATTATCAAAGGCAACATAGTCACGCACCCACGAACAGGAGAAAAAATCAAACTGAAACAGCACGCAACGTGTCTATCAGAAAATGCCATTTATGCGATCAAATGCCCTTGTGGTAAATACTATGTAGGAGAAACATCACAACAAGTTTGCATCAGGATGAATGAGCACAAATCAAACATTAGGAACAAGAACAGAACGTCGGCAGTTGCCATACACTTCAATGACAATGGACACTCAATCACTCAATTAAGGTTTTTGATACTTGAGGTGATATCTAAAGGTCCTAACCGTGACATTAAGAAATGGCGAGCACAAAAGGAAGCTTATTGGATTGATAGACTGGACTCACAATCACCTAATGGGATGAACGAAGAATTAGACCTCAGTTGTTTTCTTTAGCATTTTTGAGTTACAACACTGACCTCACTCAGGTTTCTTAAATATTGCACATGAAAGTTGTCTTTATATGTCAATTCACATTCTAGTCATTTCTGATGGAGATCCACAGCGACAGACCTTTAGTTAAAATGTTGGGCGATGTTTGTGTCAGGCGAGAGGGAGAATAATGATTATTTTGGGTTCCCCTGTTTCATTCAAGCACGATTAATGTCAATATCAACAGTTGGCCTGGTTGTCTTCTGATGTATACCTACTTTAATTGAATATATAGTGGTTAGCAACATAGTAAGGTGGTTAAGCGTATTTACATCCCATAAGTCCATACATGTCTTGCCTGTGACCAGCAAACGTTTTTTTCTCGCTTCCCCTCCTTTACCACCATCTTGATTTTTTCATACTATGACATTATTATTGTTCATTTTTTGAGATATGGAGATTTTTGTAACACAGCGTATGTCCTTGTGCACCACGCAAGGTAGATTCCGAGTTTCACTTAGTATCATGAACTTTCAATCAGGCAGTAGATAGCCTGATTAGCAAGCCCCCGTTTACCATACCAGGCAGACTCCGAGTCCGGCACAGCATTATGCACTCGTTTTCAGGCAGTAGCTAGCCTACTCACAGATGCCACATGTGCGCATCAGGATACATCCCCGTCTTTTTCTTTACGATCTTAGCGGCAGCTATACATTCCAGCACATTTCATTGTTCACCATGAATTACGCTTTAGCAGGATAGCAAGACGTTATCGAGGTATGCCAGAGCATCTATGCCATTAGAATTCAATCCAATTTTTTAATCATTATTATTTTCTAAACTTTAGGTTCTATTTATTTATTTACTTGATTATTTCATTTCGAGTTAGAAGTCATTCTATCAGGTTCTTGGCGCTATAGCACGATAGGGACTAGATTTAAATCTATTACCATAGAGAAAGACTATATTTAGCATGACCCAACAGCGATAATATATGTTATAAAATGGCCGCTGCCGTAACGAAGCATTGGGCTGTTTCCATGGTTACGCTTTCTAAACAACCTGGAGAATCTAGTTATTCAGTACACGACTTGCGCGCTTTCGAGGCGTCCTTCAAGGATCCACTCTTGTGTTTACTAGGTAAGCAGCCCGTTGGTCTCACACGCTATCACAATGCACCTTTGCACCCCCTGCAAGTCTGTACCATCCGCACGTGTATTGGACGTGACACTTTCACTTTTATGCATTTTCTAGCGCTGCAGTCTTTGCTAGCCAGCCACACTGAGCAGTTTTTCCATGCTACTCTACAGTATAAGTACTGACACTGGATGCACAGCAAGGTCAGTACCTTTAGTTTATTGTTAGTAGTTATACAGCATTTTACATTAGCGGACAATCAGCTAACTGAGTAAATCCAATGTTTTCTCATTCATTTTTTCATTTTATCCATCTTTTTTCTTTTTTCGTGCTTCCTTGACTCGGCACGTATGTATGGGCTATATTTCATTATTTTATTTTACAATCATCATAATCTAAATAATGCGCTTTGTATTCTTGCACATGTGACAATTTAACTTGATGATGATGGTGGCTAATATGGTCAAATGCTGACGCGGTGAAAATAAACTGGCCTAATTCGGAATGTTAATCATGATGGTATTGCACCTCACTGCCTACTTATGCCTTTGTTCTTTTCACAATGTAACCACTGTTTACCATATGACTTTTTGTATGATGAATTAACGCTGCACCACTATTCTGAATGCCATTTATACGATTTATGCCTGACATATATATATTGTACATTGTGGGATTTAGACTGAAACCGATGATAGGTTTTGACACGTTAAATACTACATGAGCTGGCCCTGAGGAAGGATATTGACTCCGAAATGCATAGGCCAATTCGGGCTCATGTGATACATCTGCTAAAACAGTGATACATAACTGTAGAGCACTAAGGAAATTAAACTCTATATATTTTCATAAATATCAACAGAGTATTCGAATGATTATTACCTCCGATTGACCGACAGAAAATAGTTATACCACTCAGTGGTTATTGGGAGTTCAGCCCGCACCGCTGGCCTCACGGCCTTGGTCCACTTTTTTCGTCTACTTTAGCGTGCTACTTCACGGAGGCACCTTACCAGCGGGTTTGCACCCCGTCTTGAATCGCATTTACATCGAATTAACTGAATAACCATCACATAAACCTAGGTGGTGCACGTTCACCTCAACCCATCAGCTTTGGAATGGGCCTTTCTGCTTGCCAAGTTTCTGGAGTCTGGAGCAAGGAAGATGTCTGGTCCTCTTGGAGGGTGCTCCACCAGCAATCGGTTGGTGGGTGAATCTGTGTGTGTTCTAAGTCCTCAGCTTTCTCTATTTATGCATATGGTAAAGGGATCTGTGTGCTGAATTATCCTAAGCGTGCCCCCTAGGCTGGCTATATGCTAGAGTCTCCCCTCTCCCTTGATTGGAGGAGAAAACAGGGTATCACCATGATGATGTAGTTTTATGAGTCACAGAATCCTCCCCTTTCTTCTTTGAACATGAAATCTACTTTTAGTATAATACATATTTACAATTTTGCAAACTTTATAACAATAACATATCTAGATCACATATTCTGTGGAGCAAATGCTCTTCCAAGCCCCGTCATTGTAGGATCTTGTGTCTGCTTTTGACAGAATTCTGCCCTTTTGGGCAGGAACACAATATGTTTATCCAAAAATGTGTACAACTGTGCGCATTGCATATGGGCATAAGCATGTGAAGTTTCATGCTTTTGACATAAATAAATTTGCTGCAAAACCATAATTTTCACAGTTACTTCCCAGAACATAGCATAGAGTTTTGGCTCCTCTTAAAACGTGCAGCCAAAAATTGGGTTCAGAAGTCCGGGTTTTACATATTTTCCACAATTGTACACAGTAAATTATTAGTCTTTTTAGAAATGTGCTTTTTGTTCATTGTGAATCAACAAAAGGTTTTCGGTCCCCACCTCCTTCTCCTTCTTGCAGCTCAGGAGCAATCTCCACCCCCTTCCTTCTGGCAGAGGCCATTTATAATCCTTCCTGATTAGCACCACCTTGCCTTGGAGGAAGTCCATTGTGCTCCTCCCATAGCAGCCCAAGTTCTCCTCCCCTCTTAATCATCACCTGGGTGTGAGTTCCTGGTCTAGAGAACAGAAGGGAGGTGCCTGGGCCTGTGGGGGAAGTTGTTCTACTGGTTTTGGCTTGGAGTCAGGCTTAATTTAAATGTCATTTATTACATTTTTTCTTGGTTTGAATAAACTTGTAATTTTAAAACCACCAGCTAGAACACTGATTCCAGACTTTAAACCATGAAGTTTAAATAGTTACAACCTAGGTTACTCTTGATAACAGGTCACTTAGATTTCAGACATTAGATCTTAGTGGTACAAGTTTACAGTTTTAATGCAGGCTTTTGAAAACAGTCATTCAGGCGGCTGCTGGTACTGCGCCCAGATTTTGACAGATCCCACAGGCAGGCAAACTTATGATGTGGGTGTTTTGATGACCAATTCAGCTTTCCAGGATATTGAAATTTCACAATGATTTCTTGAATTCTGTGACACTCAGCAAGAATATTGGATGTTTGTGGGTGTTTTGTACCAGCATTCTGCAGTTTCAGCAACCAGGAAAAATTTAAAATGCAAGATTTCGGATTTCTTTCAGTAAGCACTGCTTTTCATGCAGGCTCCATTTTTACTGGTTGGGCAGCCCAATGACATGCTTCAGGACTGAGGTCTCCTTTCCACCACTGACAACATGCATGGTAGATTTGGCAGCCATCTTTTTGTGCTTTGTAGAGCGCAATTTCCATAGGTTTTGGTGTGCATAGGGGTTTTGCAGCCATTTTGATGATTCTGGTACCACCAGGACACAGGGATGCAGCAGGGCAGAGCATAAGTGGGTTAATACATCCCATAAAGTGCTCCCCAGCACCCTTATAAAAGGCTGCACCCCAGTGCTGCTCTTCATTCTGTTTTTGGATTTCCATAACAGAACACTTGATGCCATTGCCATTTCTACTGCTGGATTGCTGCTGCATTGCTACTGCTGGATTGCTGCTCAGAACACTTGGCTGCAATTGGCATTGGTGTTGCTTAATTTCCAGGACTACTGCTGCAGGTTGCTGTTTAGCATATTGCTGTGTTCCTACTGTTTTGCAGATTGCTCTGTTCCAGGCTACTTTTACTTGGATAATCACATCCATGGCTACCTCTGCTGCTGCCTCTGCCTCAGCACCAACCAACCCCACCCCCACCAACACCACCACCACATCCCCAAGAGCATAGAAAGGGGAATAGGCATGGTGATGCAGAGGAGGAAAAAGAGGACAAAGAGAATGAGGTAGTGGAAGTCCCCGTTAACACCTGCCAATGTGAGTCTTGGGTTTGGAAGCTCTTTACCACCATTGGATATAAGCCCAAGGCTAGTGCAGCCAAGGTTCGCTGCAAGGGGTGCCTGATAGTACTCAGTCGTGGCAAATGTGGGCTGTACAGTTACGGGACTACCTCCATGCAGAGACATCTGAGATCCAGCCACAAAGCAGCAGTTTGGAGAATCATCCCCATACAACACGCTAGTAGGTTATCTTTCACTACAGAATTCTCGACATCTGCTCATGTCACCACAAGGGACACTCCTGTGGGGTAGAAGATCACTCCAACAGCCTCACAGGCCATATGCAATGCAGTAGATCCTTACCTTCTAAAGGTCACTGTTTTGGTTTTGTGTGTGTACTGCAACACAGTATTACAGTGGTGAGCAGTTTCAGAGTGGTTTCGAGGCTATGGTCCGGGACCACAAAGGAAACTGCCCCCTACCTCAATGAGGCTCATGCAACAGCTTCCTCTCTCTATCTGCCCTTTCTTATCCCTGTAGTAGGTGCCACTTCCCTACCCTCTCCTCCCTTGTGTGTCATGTTTAAAAAATCTATTAAAAAAATCACAAAACACAAAAAACAAAAACAAAATGGCTCTTCTCAGAGCCACCTTTCACGGTTTAAAAACCAAAGTGCCAATGAAATGGTGCAGGCCCCCGCGCAGTCCCTGAGGCCTGCAGACAGTGCTACTTTGCAGACATCTGAAGCATGCAGGGTGTGGCAGCATGCAACCACTGCATTATCTTCCTTCCGGAATCCCGCTTGCACCTTCTCCTAAATTTGAGTTCAAGATGATCAACTCCTCTTTTGCTCCCTCTCACTGTTGGATCAATGTGTCAATTTTTTCTGCTTGCATTTTAGATATGGAGCGAAACTCAGCCAATGTTTTACCTAGTGAGTCATTGATGGCAGGCGTAAGAGCCACCATAGTAGATTCATTGATTTCTAGGTCTTAGTCCATTAAGAGAAGAGTTCCAGAGTGTTGCTGTACCTCTGTTTCTAAGTTTTCAAAAACTTTAACCAATGAGTTTAAAACTAAATTTAAAGCTGCTATTGTCATGTTCCAAATTCATGCGGTCGAGTCAAACCTGGTGTATTACTTTCTGCCAATAGTCTTGTTTCCCTTTGTGGGGGTTTATCTCAAAAATCCTTAGCCACTTTAGATACTTCTAATAACGCTGATATTGTGTTAAGCTCAAGGAACGAGTTTAAAGGTGGAAAGGTACCTACATTCACCTTGTCATCATCTATCAAAACAATGTTATCTCCATAGGTGTCTTTCTGAGGTTCGTACATTATGGGCGTCTGATGGTCATTAATTCACTGATTATCAGATGTTTCTTTTTCTTAGTACTTTTCTTCCATTGGGAAGAAGTCTTGTATGGTGTTTTTCATCGTAGTGGCCGTAAGTATATATTCCAAGTTGGGTACTAAGATGTCTGTTATTTTCTGGTGTGATGGTGTTGACTACACAGTTTATTTTGGTTTCTTGTTCCCTGGTGGCCCCAAACCTGATCCAGTGGGTAGTTGGCTATCTCTGGGAAAAATACTTTGTGGGGGTAAAATCTCCCACCATCCGATTAATAAGGTTTCAAAATCGTTCTTTCTACCCTAATGGGATTTTTTTCCCAGTCCACTGCCTCGTCAGGTTCCGGGGCTCTTAAGTCTTCTTCTGTGGCAGTGCTTCGAAGATTATACAGTTGTGTCATTTTGGTGTATTGGACATTTTAATAGCCGATCAAGCCGCTAGCACTCTCTTCAACCAATGTGGTTCACACTCACCCCATCCCATTGTAAATAGATTCTTGATGCAGACTAGACTTCATTCGAAGATCCCCACACTTTCCACAAGCTTACTACAAGAAAGAACCACCTTATCATTGGTCACACGCAATCTGCCCAGTGGTCCAATCACGATCCTTGGGAGTTTAGAAATGAACAGGGCAAGGATTTCGTTGAGAATCCCCCACTCTCAATATGCCCACAGTCCCGGGCTGATTTAGGGTATCCGATACTTAGATTTGAATCCCGTCCACTCCTAATTTTTTGGAGTTAATGGCTGGGAGGGTCAAAGGCTGTTGACCCGCAGTCCCCGCCCAGTTAGCACTTTCCCACTGTTAATACAGTTAACTTATAAAATAAACATTGTGTTGTCAGCACAATTTTCCAAGCTAATGAGGTTCAGATGTCAACAATCCTCTTGTGCGAAAATCCCAGAAAATGCCACTTGGTAAAGATCTTTTTTTTAAGCAATGATTCTCTAAAGTGTCAGAATCGATGTTCATGCATCATATTGAGGGGAGTATATGAAAGTTCACCTTCATCGAGCGATTTTCCTCTGGCACTGCACTTCCTGTATGGACTGGACAGACTGCAGCTCACTCTGCTGCCTCACTCCGCTGCCCCGCTCAACGACTGAAACAGTGTTTTAAGGAGTCTTGCAGGTACTGCTACACAGGCTCCTCCCTCCAGGCACTATAGTAATAGAAAAAAGATTTGCTGGAAAAACACTGCCAAAATGTGAATACAGACTGCAACTCACTCTGCTGCCTCCTGGGATCAAAAGTAGTGGGGCGTGCAAATGAACAGGTGAACACAACCCGCTCCAACATGATGGTAGATGGAAGTAGGCGTTAATCGATGCACTGCCAGAACAGGTCCATTATTGTGCAGTGGCCTCTTGCAGTGTTGTCATTGTCAGAGTTGTGTTGCAACCTTTATTCTGACCCACTGGCATGCTTCCTTTGCCTCTGAATCAAAATGAAGATTGAGTGAGTAACTGTGCTCTTACTGGTTGTTCATGCTGCTACAAACTTGTTAACGTATTGACAAACCCACATGTTTGATATTATTCCCATTTCTACTTCTTACAGTCATTTGTTTCATAATATAATAAGAAAGGAAAAGAGAGAAAAACAAGCAACCTATCCCTACAAACAACTGTTTAATTGTATTATCTTCTGCTGTATGAGTCTCTGACTCTTGTGTTGACCTCTCAGCTTTGGTTCGCCCAAATGGTTGTACTCTCCTGAAATAAGATGTCTCTATTTTAGTGAACTTTGGTTTGCTGCTGGTGCTGATTTCAGCATCTGCATATTGTGGGTGCTCTGTTTCTGTACTGTTATCTTTCCGGATATCTGAACGATGAATCCACGCCTTGCAGTTCTTCAACTTCACTGCTGTGGGCATTGACAGGATAACTTTATACAGGCCTGTAAAATTCGGCTGGTTCCACTTATGGTTCTGTTGTCGTGCATACAGTCGATTCCTGGGGAATAGCTGTATGTGCTGGATTCTTTCTTTGTTGCTTGTGTTCGCTGGGGCCCTTTGATATGTCTTTGTAATTACCTGATGAGATAACATTTTTGCACATGTTGACAGTTTCTTAACATATTCAGTAAACTCTGGCTCAATGACATCTGTGCTCCTATGAGTGTCCGCCAGTGTTTGTATTTGAGCGACCCGCGTGTGCATCCGCCTACCTGTCTGCGACAAATCAACTTCCTGGGCACCAATGGTCCAGGGATGAAAATCGGTTTCTAAACCATCAATCAGCCCGACACTTCTAGTACACCTGAAGGGATCCATAGAGATTCGAAACCCAAGTAAACTATAAACCTCCTTGTCCCATTTTGGTAACGTGGACGGAACAGCAGGCCTATCTACGCAAGGTTGTGGATCATTGGTTAGATGCAATACAGCAAAAATACAATTATTACCCAATGATAAAAGGGACTCGCCCAGTCAAGGTTGTATAAAAATATCTACTGCATTATTACTACAACAGACAGTTCCTGCACACTACAAAATACAACCCACCATGTAAAGGAACATAGAGAACAGACAGTTTCACAGAGGAAAGCAATGCACTCTGGATACTGACAGAAGAACAAAGTATATGATTTAAGGGAGACAGAAGTTTGTTCTCAGCACAAACATCAAGGGAGACCTGCGCTTTGATCAAGAGCCACATAGGGCTCAGTTAGTCAGAGAGACACTGTGGGCCTCATTATGAATTTGCCGGTCCAGGAACTATGGTACCGGTAAGCTTGCTGGTACCATAGCTCCCGGACCTGCAAACTACGAGTTGTGCTCGCGGGTGCCTTTTTGCCCGCCAGTTCGGACCTGGCGGGCAGAAAGGCACCCGCGAGCACAGCATGTCTGATGCACCGGCACAGTTCATTACGGTGCCGGTGCATCCGACCTCTCCATTCCCATTGAGGCCTATGGGGTTCAAATGGGAAGGGGGAAGAATTTTTCCCGGCGTCCAGTAATGGGCAAATACTGGGTCCGGCAAGGCCGTAATGACCCGGTAATTGCCCATTCCTAGGCACCGGAAAAAATAAAATACCGGTGGTAGCAGTGCCTGTATTACAGGCACGGCTACCACCAGCCTCGTAATGAGGGCCTTTGATTTAAAACTAAGAAGAAGTTGGGTGGGATTTATAAGTGCGTGTTGTCACCTCTAACTTTTCCTGTTGTAAAGCACTCTGTCCCTGATCTGACGCATAACATGAAATTGTTGGTAGGGACCCAAGATTGGTTCATTAAGGTAGGCTTAACTTGCACCAATCGCTGGTGCCCATTTGGCTTTAAAAGAGGGCTGAGCACCTGACTTAGCAGATCATCCGACGACTTTGAAAGTAGTAAGAAGAAGGACTCATTTGGACCCTGGCTGAAGGTACAGTCTGCCTTACAGCTTCTGCCAGAGAAGGAAGGCTGGGATTTCCAAGAGGGAAGCAAGATCCCTCCCCTAAACATCTACCAGGGAACAGAGGGAGATACCGGACTCAGACGACCCATACAGCAGCTCCAGAACAGGTACCCAGCCAGCACACAGCGCACCCTGCTATGTTCTGCCAGCAAGCTTCCTAGATGGGAAGTGCCAGAGAGTCTCTGAACAAAGTACAAGGCAGTTGCCTGCAGACACTCTCCTCAACGTTGGGCTGTCTTCTTTAAAGGACAAAACAAGCACAGCGAAGAAGCTAGGAGGAATGCCACAACAAGCATCATCCATGTCTTGGCAAAATGAGGGCCGTTCTCAGACCTCAGAGCACTACATATCCCCCACCTTGGAAATACTTCTCTGATCAAAAATGTGGCTGCACATTTTGCATCAGCATATACACACGGGCAAGCCTCAATCCAACCAGAAAATTGACATACAATCATGATTAGGTAACTGTATATACTGCACCTGTTCGCCATGATTGGCCCTGATGGGTGGTGCAATGTTTCCCGTAAAGTCTTCATGGTATAACATGAAAGATACATATGGTACATAGTGCATTTGGTCATACACTTACCCACTTGCTCTGAAAGGTTCAATACAAACCAATCCTCACTGATGTCAGCAGCAATGTGCTGCTTATGTGCATGTGTTGGGTGATGGAGCAGATACAAGGGCATCACTACTTTACCTGTGATGTTTTGTCTCCAAACCAAATCAGTGGGTGACAACATGCACTTTCTTTTCAGTCATAGGGCATCATTACAACCCAGGCGTTAAGGGTTTAACGGCGCCGTCGGCGCCGTTAACCCTTAACGCCTGATTACCATTTTAACGCCTGCTTTTAGCAGGCGTTAAAATGCAAGGCGCTAACCCGCCTTGGTGCTAATTACGGCACCATAATTTACGGTGCCGTAATTAGCGCCTTCCCCACTCCCATTATACCCTATGGGGCAGAAATGGGAATGGGGAAGGGTAAATGGGGAATGGGGATTTACCGCCCCACTCACCTTGGAATGGGGCGGTATATCCGCCATCCACCATGGTGTAAACAGAGTTTACACCATGGTGGTAAAGTAGGGAACTTACCGCCTGGGTTGTAATGAGGCCCATAGTGTTTTTTCCTCAGCTGGCACTTTTTCCTGCAGGTCAACTATCTGTGTAATTGATACTGAGCTGTATGGTTGTGATAAATGCTCGTAGTGTACTGCTATGGCTGGCATGTTACTTTCCATTGGAAAGGGCATATAAACTGCCTGTTTGGTGGCTATGTCCAAAACTGCCTTCTGTGAGAAACCAAATGGTGTCTCAACTACTAGTCCCCAGGGATCTCTCTCTCAGGTGGATGGGGCACAGCCATCACCTTTGGACCCAGACCCTGGTGGTGGACAAATGTGGGAGGATCACCTGGGCGAGGGGTCTTCGGGGAGTGGGGGTGATGCAGCCGATGGTGAGATGCGGTATTCCCCACTAATTTGTTTATCTAACACATCCTATTTTTCAGGATTCTCTGAGGTCCCAACCCCCCCTTTTTACACAAACTCTAGGCTGAGGAAGGGAGTGACTGAGAGTAATCAGACTAACTCTCATACATTGTACTTGACATGTTAATTGGGTCAGGCAAAGTCAAGCACTTGATTTTAAGGGCATGCACCTGATACTGATTAGCTCTCCTCACACGGATAAAAAGCAGAATCTAGAGACACACTCTGAGCAAGGTGTAACATGGTTACAAGAAGCACTTCCAGGGTGAAGGCAAACCTACTGGAACAGAGCGATGGACCAAGGGATGAGAGCAGCGGATTGAAAACCCCAAGAGTTCCCTACTGGATGATGTTGCCTCCAAAAGGCCGCGAAAGACACATGGAGAAGGCCAGACCCCACATCCAAAAGCTGCATTGTGTTTCAAGGACGCCGGTGACGCTGGGTGAATGTCCAAGTTGGGGATGTGAGGCCAGGCCTATGGTACTAACCTTGACTCCTGAATCAGAAAACCAAGAAAGAAATGCACACAATCAGCGAGTTGGCAAGCAACCTGAGAAACCGTTGTGTGTTAAAAGAAAGTTTGAAGTGGCAGCATTATATTGCTAGTGAAGGCTGCACACATGTGAATGAATAAGATGTGGAGAAAGGCAGAACTGTGAATCAACTTTGAGTGAGGACTGCTGTGAAGTCAGCGATACTGAGAAACCGATTGATCTGGCGAAAGGAAGTAGCCCATTCAAAAGTCTCCATAAAAGGTGCATTGTTTGTTAGAATAAGGATTAACTGCAACAGCGAAATAAGCAAAGTTAACGCTTAGAGAAGGAGAGAGTGAAAGTTGAACCTTGAACTTTTCATCGATTTAGTCCAGCGGACATCTTTAAAGAAAGCCACACACATTTGAAAGTCTTCGACATCCGAAAGCTTTCTGAGCCCGACAGAGGTAGACCTGAGGTGTAAAAAGCTTGGGGAAGAGAGCCCCCTTGGAAGTCTAGTTGAACTTTGTTTTGAGAGGTCTGAGCTGGACAGAGGTGGGTCTACGTAAACTGTGTTGTGAAAAGGTCTGAGCCCAACAGAGGGGGACCCATGTGAACTTGTTTCCTTTGCATACATTTCTCTTTTATACACTTTTTTGTACAAGAGATTGGGCAGGCATTAGGTTTTCTTAGCATAGGGTTTGATTCTTTTTTTGACTGATCCAGACCAGGGTGAAGTGACTTTTGACCAATCTGAACTATCAGCCTAGTAGATAGTATTTGAGATGTAAAAGGGTCCATTTGATAGCTAATGCTTCCAACTCAATGACCCAATAGTTTTTCTCCCACAGAAATAGCTTCCAGCTGATATATAATATTGGGTGCTCTAAACCATTTTGAGAGGGGAAGGCACTCGGTCCTGTCAGGGAGACATCTGTCTGTAATATAAATTCTTTGGAAAAGTCTGCCACTTTTAAGATAGGACTTTGACGTAGAGTCTGTTTTAGGGCATGGAAATAAACTTCATCCTTCTTGTCCCATTTAATCTGTGGGGGTTCTGCATTTCTTAGTGTGTCAGGCAACCTAGAAGTTCAGGTTAAATCGTTGATACTATTCGATTAACCCTAAGAATGTTTTTAACTCTTTCTTTGTTTTTGGGTCAGGTGTCTCAAGTACAGCCATATCTTTTTATTTTTGAGGTTGACCTCTGCCATTGCCGAAAAGGAACCCTAGTCTTAGCAGCGGATTGGACCAGTTTACATTTTTTTGGGTTTTGGGTTAGCCATTAATCTGTCTTTTCTTAGGGCCGCCATCACAGTATACAAGTGGAATGGGTGGTCTTCCCAGGTTCTACCGTGTATCACGATGTCGCTAATCTATACCTCGCAAAACTTTGAGTAAGGCTGCACAACCTTATCCATCAGTCTCTGGAACGTTGCAGGTGCACCATGTAAGCCGAAGGGCAAGACTTTGAAATGGAACAACGCGATAGGGGTGGCAAATGGAGTCTTTTCTTTATCTGCATCATGTAGTGGGACTTGCCAATATCCCTTTGTTAGATCTGGGGTTGACAAATAGACAGCATTACCCAATCTATCAATGAGATCATTGATATGAGGCATTGGGTAAGTGTCCAAGGCTGAGATACTCTCACCTTCCTAAAATCTATACAGAACCTCCAGCTTTGGTCTGGTTTCACTACTAGTACAATGGGGGAGGACCAGGAAATAGAGGATGGCTCAATTATATTGGCTTGGAGCATTTGTTCCACTTCCACTTCCTTGATAACAATGAATCTGCAGGCCTCTGGTATGTACAACTTTTCCTGCGGGGTGCGAATATGATGGTATAGGCCCTCACTCTACCAGGCTCTTCATTAAATATGTCTGCAAATTGGTTTACTAGGTCAAGAAGTTCCTGCTGTTGGTTATTTGTGATTCCAAAGGGAATAAGGGTGCTGCTGTTCACCTCTTCTGGTATTAAACAGGAAACTATTGTGGCATTGGACTCAGAGCGGTTCTCCTTCCACTCTTTTAGCAAATTCACATGGTATACTTGTGTCTTCTGGTGTCAATCTGGTTTGGTGATTTTGTATTTACATGGCCCTTTTTGTTCAACTACCTCATATGGTCCATGCCACTTTGAGACCAGTTTATTATCAGAGGGAGGCAGGAGCACAAGTACTTTTTGCCCAATGGAAAAGGATTTAAGTGAGAACCTTTCGTTATATGACACTTTCTTTTGTTCCTTGGCTTTAGTAAGATGGGTTTGTACCAGGGATCGACCAGTTGTCATGTGTTCTTTTAAGCTTGTGGCAGTTTGAGAAAGTGGTATGGGAGCCTCTTTCCTTTCCTCCCACGTTTCTCTCAGCATATCCAAAACATTTCAGGGTGTTTCCCCATGGAGTAACTCAAATGGCGAGAAGCCAGTATAGGCCGGCAGATTATTTCTGATTCTGAACTAGGCCCAGGGAATCATCTGATCCCGGTTGTTTCTGTTCTTGTCTACTAATCTGCGTAGAATAGTTTTAAGGGTCTTATTAAACCGTTCTACTAATCCATCGTTTTGGAGGTGGTACACTGATTTCCATAGAGTTGTAATGTGAAGTAGGGCCTTGACCTGTCCCATGAGTTTACTCATGAAGTTGGACCCCTGATCAGTTCATATTCCCTTTGGGAAACCCTCCCAAGCATATCCAAAACATTTCAGGGTTTTCCCCATGGAGTAACTCAAATGGCGAGAAGCCAGTATAGGCCGGCAGATTATTTCTGATTGCGAACTAGGCCCAGGGAATCATCTGATCCCAGTTGTTTCTGTTCTTGTCTACTAATCTGCGTAGAATAGTTTTAAGGGTCTTATTAAACCGTTCTACTAATCCATCGTTTTCGGGGTGGTACACTTGTTTCCATAGAGTTGTAATGTGAAGTAGGTCCTTGACCTGTCCCATGAGTTTACTTTTGAAGTTGGACCCCTGATCAGTTCATATTCCCTTTGGGAAACCCTCCCAAGAAAGGAAAGGAAGAAGATGCTTTAGGATCTGCTGCATGGTAGTGTTTCTCAAGGGGAAAGACTCAGGGTAATGGGTGGCATAGTTGAGTATCACTAATACATATTTGTTACCCATTTTGGATTTTTCCAAGGGCCCAATAATATCCATCCCAATCCTTGAGAATGGTATTTCGATAGCAGGTAAAGGATTCAATGGAGCTGGGAGTGGTATATATGTATTGGTGCTGTAACAGATATCACAGGTTTGAACAAAATTGTTCATGTCTGCATGTATTCCTGGCCAGTAAAATGTGTTAGCTAAGTGTGCTTGAGTTTTGACCTGTCCCAGATGAACTCCTGTAAGTTGGGACTGTGCAATCTCAAGTACCACCTGTTTATGACTTCTGGGAACCACCAGTAGTGTTTTAGAAAGACCTTATGTGGTAAAAGCTCCTGTTTTAGTAAAATAAATTATCCCCTTTTCTTCGACCCTCGGATTCAGGTATGACTTGGACCAAGGCTTCAGACAGTAATGCATTGTTTCTCTGGGCAAAGGATGTCAGGAAGGATATCCACCTCTTTGTCAATATGTTTTGGGGATGGGGAGGAGCTGGGATTTTTATTTTCTTCTCCAAAACCTAATTGATCTCTCTCAGTGGTGTCTTTCTCAGCTTCTTCCTTGAGGATAGGAAACATCATCCTCTCAAGTATCCATTGAGCTACTTGGTCTCCCACCTTCAGTTGAACAGCCGCCTCCCCATGATTTTGGGGCAATACTTTTATATCTCCCCTAAAATACGGGTCAATAACCCCAGCCAGACGTTGAGGCCAAATTTCCAACCGAGTCCTGACTTGGGTGCTAACCGGATGTAGGCTTAAGGGGGTGGTTTTAATACAAGATCGTGGGGATTAGTTGTTTTTCTTATGGAGGGATGGTCTCAGATCTGCTACAACAGATGTCGAACCCGACAGACCCTTTAGTGGCTACTGTGGGGTGTGAAGCTCTATCGCTCAATTTCCCATAGTTTAGGGTCCCCCAGCCTGTTTCACTTGAGCTGCGTCCCACACCTGACACCATTGGTGAGACAGGCATGGTATCACAAGATGACACAGTCAACAATGGTACCAGTTTGGACAACCTTCATTCAGTTATTCAGGATTGGATGACCCCCTAACTTGTCTGTAACTCAGTGGTCTACAAAGTTTTTAAGCCTGAATCCCCCTGAGCAAAATGTGGGCAGGCCGGGCCCTCCAAAAATTCCAAATGGACAGTAAGTTCAAATTGCTATGAACTATCAAGTGTTGTCACAACACCCTATTCCCGGTATAGTCCCTGGGATCCAACACCTGCTCCCATTACAGTCTCTGGTCTCCCTTATCCCACTCCTAGCCCAGTCCCCATGCTCTCCCCACCCCACCCCACCACAGACCCTGGACTCTGCAAACCCTGTTCCTACCACTATCCCATCGCTCTCGCCCATCCTGCTCCCACCACAGTGCCTGTGCTCCCCCACCCTGCTGCCAGTGCAGTCCCAGGGCCAGTGCTGACTGCTGATTTTTTTAAGTGGAGGCGCATAAATATTTCCACCAGATATGCCATACAGACAGCATAGTGAGGGAGCGCGAAACAATCAAAGGGGGATCAGGGTTTTTTCCCCGTGAACTCTTTTTAAATAATGGGTTGAAATGTTGCATTTTAGAGCATCCTTTAAAAAAAATGGGTAAAAACCAAACAGTTTGCAATTGGCACTGGGGGGCCCAGGGAGCAAGCATGATATTTTTTGCTGGACATCTATGATAGATGTCCAGTGAAAATACACCATCCCTCACTCATAACACTCATACACTAATACACTCAATACACTCACTCATAACACAAACATACACGCATCCATAAACATATGTAAATAAGAAATAAATTAACATAAACTTACCATCTGCAGGGGCCTGTACATGAGTGCTGGGGCGTCCCGGTCCAGGCTCCTCTGTCCCTAGGCACAGGAACTACACATCGCACATACAGACACGCAGTGCCCCAGCCAGCATTTCCAATGCAATATAAAAGGCTGGCAAAGTAACACACCCCCATCATTGCATGGCTCACGGAGCATGGGCGTCTGGAGAACTGAACAGAACTGTCAAAGGGAAACATTCAACATTCACCTTTTCTGTTGGGCTTTGGGCTTGCCCTCTTTCCTTTGCAATTCAGTTGTAACACTCTTTCTTAGGGATTTGCTTGCATTTCACCTTTTTGTGCAACTCCCCTCTTTACGCTTTCTATTTTGCTCATGCTTCACTGCCGCTCACAGCTCCCCTTCCTTTTCAAGAGATTTCTATCTTCTCACAGAGACTTTTGATAACATATCCTTTGATATGCAACTACTTTCTTACTTTGTATTGTTCAATTGTTTCCTCATTACAGTTTCAACACTCAACATCCCCAGGGACATCGACAGGTGAGCATTTCATCATACGCACTCACGCTGACACTTTTTATCGGCTCGTGCCTTTCACATATCGGGTTTCTCTCTCATTGAAACTCACTGATTGTGTTTCCTTGCTTTTTCCACTGCAGCCCTGCTTAACGTCCTTCACCTCTGAGGTCAGAATCTCACAGCCTGCCCCTCAGATACTCCTGTGCTTCCTTCTCTGCCCAGGGGAACAATGATTTCTTTGGTCATAGTATTGAAGTGATCAGCATGCCCCTCAGCTCCCTTCCTTGGACCTCTCTGGCTGCCTGGAGACACAGCTCCCTCGCCACGCTTTCTCTTGCTGCCTTTCTCTGCAGACCCTCAACGTCTTGTGGTCCTGTTCTCCTTCGGCTCGTCCTGGGTTGCTCTGGCTAAACTGCTCTTCCGACTCACCCTCTAGCTCATTCAATTTTTTTGGTAAAGCTCCACCTTTTATACCTTAGCAGTGTTTCAATAGGAGACAGGTGTGCATAGTTGGGTTCACACGCCTGACAGTGGCTGACCTATTTAAAGGGACATATCTGCAGTGTATTGTAGTGTACCTCCTTGATCCTCATCATCCTCTAATCTCAGTACTATAGTGGAGTTTTTGAAGGGAGATATGCAGAGCCTTCTCCCTTGTCTCAGTTCTTGAAGGAAATGTGAAGGGGGATGGGATGAGGTTGACAGTATCCAATGAATTCTGAGGGAGAGTAGAGTGTATGGAAATTGGAAAGGGGGAAATGTTGTGTCTCACCTTCTGGGATTCTTTCCTGAGGGACCCTTCACTTAGATGATCCTCCCCTGCTTGTCTGCCCCCAGGGTCAGGATACAAAAAAGCAATTGCTCTTCCCTGGCTACCTGGATGGAAGGTCCCTGGGGAGTTGGTGATAGAACACTCTCAGGTTTCTCACAGGTGTCACATAGTCCCTCATCTGCTTCTCTGGACAGTGGATATTTTTTCACTCTGGGAGCATTGCATCTGGTTTCAATTTGATCTTCGCTGCTCCTATGCTATTCATTAATACTGCATCATGGGGATTGTCTGTCCATAGTCGACTGGGCACTGTTACCAAGCCCTCATTCAATCATTTTAGTTGTGTGGTTGCAACTAATATTGTATGTGGTACCTCTCTGTGTTGTATGACCATGTGACATGGTGTGCAGATTTCAAATAATATTCTCCCTCTGATTCCCTGTCTGCAAATCAGTGTTGTAAGTTATTTCTCTCAGTGGTAATATTGGGTCTATGCATAGTACTATGCACCATTCTATTCCTTCATCATATGTACCCATTAGAATGATAGCGTCTCTTCTGGTTGTTACAGCATCAATGTGTAAAGTAACCTTTGTTCCTGGTGCCCTCTCTTGTGGAATTGCCGGTCTAAATAGGAATTCCACTGGCAAGTGAAATATTTTTTTAACTCCTGGAAGCCATCTAATCAGGATAGTTACTGCGTACAGGAACATCTGTTCTTACACTGGTAGTGCTCGAATTACATTAGCACTGAATAACGATTGAATTACTGTGGTTAGTCTGGTGTAATGCATGCCTGGTCTAGAATATACTATTCCTTTGTCTGTAAAGGAAATTGACATTTTGAGTTTACACAATAGGTCCCTGCCCTGTAGGTTTACTGGTGTCTCAGTGCTGTAAAATAATGGTACTAACATCTCTTGTGTCCCTATTTTAATGGCTAAATCTTCTGTGAAGGAAACCTTTGTTATAGCCCCAGAGAATCCATGCGTGTCCATGCTTTTGTTGGTCAAAGGAAACCATCCTTCCTTTTCTACAGGACTTCGTATCTCCTGTATCTACCATGAAGGGGAACATTCTATCTCCTATCTTCACACCCACTTTAGGTTCCTTCTCTGGTTCAGAGGTGACTGATAGGACTGGAGGTGTCAGGGTTCGCTGTGGGCTGTCCTATTGTGAATATATGTTTGTCCCTGGGACCAGCAAAGTGTTATCTCCCAGCACACCCACTCCTGTATAGTGTGTCACTGTCCCTCATGGCAGTGCATTCTGTTCCCATGGTGGGGTGACATCTTACGAGGGTGCCTGCTGTGTAATATTATGTGCGATATTTGACGGCTATCATTTGTTGTGTGTCTGGATATTGTGCCTGTGCAGGCTCTGGAGCACACCCTCTGTATATGTGTGCCCTATAGGATGATTCATAAGTTTGATACAGGATTTGTTGTGCACCTGGATGATATTGCATGGGCTGCCTGCTTCTGCACTCTCGCGATACATGTCCCACATTTCTGCATGTCCAGCAGGCGCCCCTGCATCCTGGCCTCAAACCTCAACATGCTCCCCCATGCCCTTTTTGGGAGTTACCCCTTTCTCCTTGTTCCCCTCCCATATACCTTCCATCGTTCCCCCATGTTACCTGTTCTCCATTGGTGAGCCTCTTGCTCCTGTTACTCGTTTGTGACATTTGTGACTACCACACCTTCCATACTTACCTTTGCTAACTTTGTCTGCACTAAATATACTTCTGCTTGCTGCTCTTGCTCTTCTTTTTATCTCTCTTTTTTGCATTTGCACCTGCAATAATGTACTATGTGAGCTTGTATTTTGCCCCATGTTTTTGCTTTGATGCCCACTATTTTATCTAGCTTCATTTGTACTTCAGTTGGAAGACACCAGCGTAACAAATGGTAGAATATCGGTATTGCTTCATCCCATGCTTTGCCTGTTTCTTCCCTCCACAGCTCCTTAATCGAATGAATGTATATGACTGGGTCTTCGTCACCTAGCATTGTGCATGCCATGATTGATCCTATGTCAGGTTTATATGGCTACACTCTTCTCAGAGCATCAAATACATGGGCTTGACAGTTGTTAAATGGAGCGCCATCACATGTGTCATTTTCTAGTCATACTCCTGGGTACCCTGCCTTTTCCCAAATGGTGTTCGTGTGCTCCCTCAGTATGCTGGCAAGTAGACACTTCATGTCTCCCACTGCTAATGTAACCCCTGCTGTTTGCTTCTGAAGTCCATATATCCATTTTGACACTCCCGCTGTAAGTGTGGGTACCGTCTTTATCAAGCTGTTCCTGTCCATATGTGGCAATGGCATCTATTAAGATCTGCCTACCCACTTTTGTATTAATGGGAATTTGGTCCCCTTCTTTCCCTTGCTGTACATTTTGCCCTTTTCCTCCCTCTTGCCACTGCTATGTTTGAATGGTGGGTGTAAACTGCTCCCCCATTGAGTTCTCAATCTCTTCTCACCTCCATTGTCCAATCTTCCTCCTGATCCTTGCCATTCTCTGTCACTGCTGAATCATTATCAAAAGATTTTACGTTATGTCCTCTACGCAATGACCCGTCTTCATGTCTTCCTTCTATCTGCATGTTATCCCCTGCCTCTATCTTCACATCCTTAATCAATGCTCTGTTCATCTTCAATAATACTTCCCCCTGCTGCCCAGACATCAGTGTTAACCACAGGACATGGTCCCTCCTGTGTTCTTTTCTTTGTTACCCTCTGAAGCTCATCCTCCGTGTTGTGAATAGCTGCTTGATTTTCTAGCTTTGTTGTAATAGGATCTCTGTCTCTATCATTTACAGCGGCACCTTGTGACATTGTTGGTTCTGATTCTGCATGGGGATTGTACCAGGGATTTGAATTATCCTGCAGCAGGTTTTACAGGATAGGTTCCAGCTATGGGTGGATACATCGGCTGCACAGTTGCTGGAGTCTGTGCCGAACTGGTTATCTGTCTGAGAGAGGGTGGGTCTGAGAACTGTACAGGCATTGCATCATGTGTTGTGATGGTATTGTCTCAGGCTAATTGAGGGGTAGAGGCTACAATAGATGTTTTCCCTTTGGTTTCAACACCTTCCTCTGACTCCCCTTCTACCTCATCATAATGTTTCAACAGCTGTAATATGCACCTTCGTATTTTCACATTATTTGTCTTTGTTCATTGATAAGAAGTGCGTGTACAAATGCTCTATTATGCCCTGATTATGTGTGACTTCTGCTGGCCGTGGTATAAACATTTTCCCTTTGGACCCTTCTGACCATTCTAAATTATCCCTGTATGTGGGGTGAGCCTTACACATATGTGCAGCTGGTGTGCACATTTGTAACACTTACAATGTCATAGTGACGTACTAGCCAACAACTAATTACCACAATGAACAAAACACCAATAAGCAACACAGCGATCCCCTGAGATCAACCCCTATGGTGCACCACCGAGTTGCCACAAAAAACAAAACATAAAAAAAACATTCAATTCCTTGTGCGTCCCCACACCACATCAAAAATATTCAACACAATTGCTCCTGATAAGATCTTCTCACCCATGCTCTATGCCCACACTCCACACTCGCACCAATCTACTCTCGACGCTGATCAAATTCCACTTTTATATCTACACTTTATGCAACATAGTTAAATATTCAACACATATGTACACTCATTTTTTTATTTTTCCTTCTCTCATTCCCTTACCAGTGGAACAGAGGGATACAGTCCTCGCTAGTGCAGGACTTCCCACTCTTCGAGCTATGTTATACTTCAGTATGCACAATTGTCTACTAACACAATGTCACTTATTCCCCTATGGAAGCCCTCTATTTCTACTAAAATCAAAACCTAATACAAAAGCTTTACTCCATGTGGTTCACTTGTCACACACTCCACTCTCAAACCAATAGTCACACCCCAGTCGTTCTTGCGACAATTGCTCTTCACTCTCGAAGTTCTTCTGAGGTCTTCTAATGGAGTCTCGCCCCTCAAGAAAGCCTGCACACCTGAGGGCGGCACCACAGCATTCAGTGATCAGGCAACCATATTCTGCACAGTTTCTGCTCCCTGCAGGCAGGTGTGTGTACCTAGGGGATACAGCAGAAGAACTTTCGTGGGCCCCGGAAAATCTTTGAATCACAGCATTTCGGTCACCAAATGTAGGTTAAGGCCCAAAAAATCAATTCATTCATTCTCAATCCATTGAGTAAATAAAAGTGCACAGGAGCAAGAAAAACAAACATTTATTAGATGCAACCGGTGTTGAGAACAGTCAAAAAATCATTCAAAGAACATGACAAAATGGCCATGTTAGATAGTAGAAAGTGGAGTGACACTTCACTCATTTTTTCAGAATACTTTAGAAATACTGTTCGCTGATTGGTCTATCCTATCGCTCGTGACAGTTTCTAATACTTCCTCATAATGATGACTTCAAAGTGGGACCATTTAGTTTCCCAGGATTTTTGATTGGATAATAAATGTATAAAATGTTTCATGTACAACTGGGACTTCTGATTGGTGTATCCCCGCTGGTTATCCTAGGGTGGGATACTTCGTTCATTGGTGACCGATAGAAATGTGAGGTACGAACAGTGTGGCAACAAAAATGATACTTTGCATCCTTTCCCATGAGAGCTAGAATGTTGGCAGCATTTTACCATTCTCCCCCTTATGACTGCTCAACAGGCAGTTAATGTGACAATTCCAGGTTGGAAATATGAATCCCTTCTATTTCCTTTCTCATGATGTGACTACATAACTTCATGGGGCGTGCTTTTCTGACCTCTTGCTCTGAGACCATGTGCACGACTAAACTGTGTATTGATGAATGGGCAGTTGTGCGTGGTATGGATATACACATGCAGGGGTACTTTAATAGCTGCCAAGACATCTACGTGTTATATTCCTTTCTTACTTGACTTATTTCTTAGTTCAAATAATCTTAATTAACTACCTTTGTATGTTCGTCTGTGAACAATGCATGTATAACCGAATGGTTTTCCTCGATTCTTATGTATATATCTTCCTACAGGGTGAAGTGTGTGTCTGCTCTTCTGGTGGTTCTGTCCTGTGCACATCTCTGCATGTTGCTTCTTTCCCACCAAGCTGTGGCCTTGTAGTTGTTAGTTTCTAAGAACCCGGGCGAAAAACTTTTTAGTCTCATTTGTTAGATGAGTGGGACCCTGCTGCATCATTTTGTTCTTAACCAGTCACCTCACGGCTTTTTACATCTTCCCCTCATGGGGTCTGATCGTTGTTGCAACATCAAGTTAAGTAATGTGTTCTTGTTCTGGGCTTAGGAAAGGAATTTACCTCCCAATTCGAACCAATCACAGCGCGACTTTTACACCATGCTCAGGGCTTCTCACCTGGTCAATGAATCTCCCTAATGTGCGCTGAAAAGTGGCTGCCTTTAACTGTATGTTCTATCCATGGATTTCAGAGGCCTAGTGAATCCTAAATGTCCTAAGAACTACCTTTATTCTGAAGACTACTCTATATGTTATTCACCTAATAAGTGTTAAATGTACTTTACATGGCCTGCTGTAGCGGCATGTAGTTATGGTTAAGTAGATAAACCCATAGGGGGAGCACTTTTTGGGCGGCTTATAACTTCGCTCCCTCTGGACGAATCCTCACCAAACCTTGCATAAAATGTATATGGCCCACTGTAACAAAATGTATAACGTTTGGTGAGGTTTGGTCAAGGGGGGGGCAAAGGTATGGGGGAGGGCACAAAATTTATTTTTTTCCCATAGACTGAATGGAGAAAAACTTTGCCCACGCCTACAGCCCAAACCGCTGTACAAATTTTCACCAAATTTGTGGCAGGAGTGGCAGCTTGGTCTCAAAAGTGTGCTTTTGTAAATCTGGTGGAAATCCGTCCTGTATTTGTTTTTAAAATGACCAAAAAGTAGGTCTAAAAGAATGTGTGATATCTACGGCTAATCAGCTTACGTCTTGTCCGCAGACAGACAATGTGTTCGCTGATTGGTTGGGGTGAAGCGTTTGGTGCGTCACATTTTGTTGATGCGCACACCATGTTGGATCTGCAGATATCCGTGGACAGAGCAGCATGGTACTGATCATAAATCAAATTATGGGGAGTGTGTTGGTGTGTAGGTGTGGCTGGAGAGGGTGGGGGAGTGAGGGATGGGTTAAATGCTGTATTTATTTAGGTGGTAGAAGGCCGGTATGTGATCGCGGTGCCCGCAGTCTTTGCGGTTGTCCACGGACATAATAAACACTGGGCACACTTCTGGATATTTTACTATACTGTGATGTTGGTTGTGGGTAGTTAGTAGAGTATGGGCCTCATTACGACCCTGGCGGTAAGGGGTTTACGCCAGCGTTAGCTGCGCCGACCCCTTACCGCCAATTACGAGGTCCCTTAGCGCCATGGCGCTTTTAACACCTGCTTTTAGCAGGTGTTAAAATCCATGGCGCTAAGGGACCATGGAGTTAATTACGCCACCGTAATTTACGGTGGCGTAATTAACGCCTTCCCCACTCCCATTATGCCCTATGGGGCAAAAATGGGAATGGGGATGGGTAAATGGGGATTGGGGACTTACCGCCCCCGCCAACCTCGGAATGGGGCGGTAAGTCCGCCAACCACCATGGCGTAAACGTAGTTTACGCCATGGTGGTAAAGTCACGGCCCAGGCGGTAACTTACCGCCTGGGTCGTAATGAGGCCCTATGGGTTTAACAGGGTATGTATTTAAGAGTTTTTTCATTGGTTGTAATTATTGTTTTAGAATGTTAATTGAAGTGGATAGGTTTTGACGTGGTTGTGTTATGTTTTGGGGTTGTGGCCATTTGGCAGGTGTTTGCTTCCATGATTGTGTTATTCTGCGGTCATTGTGGCCAGGACCTAGAGTCTTGGGTGCATGGCCGAAGGATGTCAGATGATATGTCATCCCAGAGGCCTTTCAACTCTGTTTTTTCTGCTTTGGTTAAGTAGGCTGTGACATATTGTTCCACTGCACATCTACATGTGTGCTCTATTGAAAGGCAATGATTGCATTGTAATCATTGATATATTTTGATCCTTCTGTTCTTTTTATGTAACATGTGTTCTTAGGGAATTTACCTTTGACACTATGTCTAACTGACATTAAGTTGTTTACTTGACCTGTTGTTGAAACTGGTCTAGGAAAACCAAAGCGGCATTTGGTGTAGTATTTCCCTTTGTTTTTATAGTTGCAATGACAATACTCCCCACAATTGTGTCTTTGAAATTATAAAATGTGTGCATGAAGGTCAATTTGTGTAGTTTGTGATGGGATTTCACAAGTGACATATTTTTGGATGAACTGCAAAACAGTGGCTTCACTGTCCTGACCAAATTTAGGAGCATTTTTAATCCACAAAAGTATGTGGATGTGTGGTGCTCCTCTGGCTTGGTATTCTTTTTTCCAAAAGAAGTGTTGCACTTCTCCGAGGGGAGGAACAGTTTTTTTACAAATGAAGTGTAGCATAGCACTGAAGCAATGATGGAACTTTCTTGATACATTTACAGGATCTGGAGAGCTGAGTTCTCCTAGTGTCTTTATATCTATATGTTTTTGCTGTGCGTAGGAAATCGTGTAAATCTTCCTGTGCATATTCTGCAGAACTGAATGTCACAAACCAAGTGGGTGAGCCAAGGTTTCTTATCATACAGCGTACATCTGCATGACGTCGGAACCGGTATTCTTTTGTACCACGCATGTTTGCTAAAAGAGTTGTAATGCTTGACTGTAAAACTTCATCTTTTTATTGCACTTTTTGTAGTAATTGCATAGCTGACATAGTTTGAAAATTGGTACGTGATTTTAATGTGTGTGCAACTCTGTAGCATAGAGTTGCTAGTTCACTTTCAAAGAGAATGTGGAATATGTATTCCACGTTTTGTCTGAATCTGGGGTCTTCAGAATGTATTTGTAAAGAGCGGTATTCTGATACTGTTATTTATGTGGGTCTAGCATCCTACCTTCCTCCTTTTCCAGTAGGAAAGAGTAGAGGAAAGGGTTGTGCTTCTATACTTTTTTCCCATATGGTGATTGGAGATCCTTTGGCTTGTCACATTTGATAAGTTTCCAGTGCATCATCTATGGTGTCTTTAGAGTGTAATGGGAGAATTGTATAATGGTCTAAAATATTGGATTCTGTAGTAGGATCTACAAGTTGAAATTCACCAGTTCCTGACGAGTCTTGAATTATTTTGGTGGTTTCCCTCAGGTTTTCTTCAATATTTATTTCTTTGTAGTATTCATTGTTGTGTTTTAGATATTGCAGGGCTTCTCTAACTTTATGTAATTCCACAAGTCATTGCCAAATTGTTTTGTCTATTGTAGGTACGCCATTTACTAAGATAATCAAAGATTTATCTATTGGACGTTGTACTCCCAGAGTGTGTACATTTTGTTTGAGATCAAATGGCAAATACACTACTTTGCCAAAAATACCTTTCAGTAATTCAGAGGGGAATAGTTTTGCTGTTTTTGGTTGAAGGAGTTTTATTGCTTGAAATGGGTGCACTGTTTAAATTATGATGCTTTCATACAAGTTAAGTTGTTGCAATGGTTTTGGTAGTGGGAATAATTCAAAGTTATTTGTGATAGCACATGAAGGTATTTGGTTGTTGTCAAGTTTTGCAGTGCAGTAACTGCAAGGTATTAAGGGGTTAGTAATTTCATATGTGTTTTCTGCTATAAGCTAGAGAGCTAATTGGAAACACTTGGAATGTTCATTGTCTTCTTTTTTGTACATTATGTCTACAGATTTTGTGCTATTCTTATAAAAAGTCCTGCGGCAACACACACACACATGGTTTGGTACTTCAGCAGATGTGCTTTAAAACATTAGTATTTCTTTTTTGTATGTGTGTAGTAGAAGGTTGACATCTGTAAAGTTGTTGCTAGTCTGTTGTAAAGCTATTGGATTTTGTAAGTGGCTTTCACTTCCAAAATGTTTTCTCTGGATATGCTCTTTTTTTCCAGTAGTTCTTTGGCTGTACCATGTAGAAGATTGTTATTTAAATTGGCAAGTGCTAAAGCAGGACTTTTGGCATAGTACAGTTTATGACCCAGCTTTCTTATAGTTGAATGGTGTGTTGATATCATTTTCATATGGTAGAAGGTGTTTTTGCAAATAGGTCCAGAAATGCAAGCTAATGAATGTCCTTGTAGTCCTGTGTATTTTCGCACTCAACAGGAGTCCATACTTTGTAATAGTTTTATTTTCATTTTTCTTTGCCTTTCACATACTGATTGAGGAACTGGCATAAAGATGTGAAAGATCTTTTGGTTATGTTACACATTGATGTGCACGGCCATTTGTAGACTGGACGCATTCCTTCAGTTGAATGGAAAGTTGATACTAAGTTTTCTGGGGATATTTTTGTGAGCAGCTTTTCTTGTTCCATAATGGTATTATTGCGTTTTTCATACCGTCGTCCACTGTTAGGTATGGCAATTGGGTTTCTTTGCTGCTAGAGGTGGATGCTTATTTCGAACAATTTTATTTTGATTTGCTCTACATCTCTGTTGCTTTCTACAGAGTTTCTTTTTGGTAGGCATTCTTTGGGGTCTGTTGGAGAAAAAAGAAAGTGTGGGTTGGGACGTTGTGCAATGAATGTGTGAATTGTGCATGAGTATCTGAATATGATGGTAGGCATGTATGTAGAGGTCTGTGATTGTGCAATGGGCTGTTACTTCAGGTTGGAAAGGCTATTCTCGTATTTTTGTGTTACTATACTTGTGTTCAGATGACAATAAAAAGTGTGCACCTGCTGAGGTGCAATCAGTAATACTGAATCTAATGCTGCAGGGTTAATACAATTGTTTGTTCTAAAATACTACAGTGTTTGAGTAACAGTTAGAACATTATGGCATTTTTGCACTTACTTTTTTGGATGCAAAGAGTAGGTTTCTTCTGAGTTCTGATTTGTACTTTACACTCTGCTGGTTTTCAGGAGAGTGGTCTTCACTGCAATTGTGAAAGAAAGAAGTTAGTAAGTATGTGTGTTAATAGCACTGTTATTAATGTAGACATATATTTGTTTGTTTTTGCAGTAATACTGCTTTATGATAATTGTGCATAGGATGTAGATGCAGTTTACTTTGTTTATGTGCATTCTGTATATTTTAATTAGAATCTGTCAGTTGAACTTGCCTTAGCAATGATTACAATAGTAAGCACAAAGAGCAAACTTGGCTTTTTAAGGCAATGCTATTTGATGTTAGGAGATAGGAGAAATAACCGTATGCTTTTCTTGCTACTTAAACAGGGCAAATGACAGGAACCCTAGTGAAAAGCATGCAATGTATGTATTTACAATGCAGGGTCTTTTATACGTACCCAGGATAAGTAGTAAACATTTTGTGCTGGAATTTCTTTCATCTGCTATGAACAAGTGTCACTTTAATGGTTTGTGTTTTACAAGTTCGCATTTACCAATATCACAACACAGAGCAGGAAACGATTCATTGCATGCATTTGAATATGGTTGTTGCCATTTACAATCATACTGTTATTTATCCCATCTTTCAACATGAAATGACACTTTGTTAGACAGCTGTGTGTGTTGTGTTTGATTACTATTGTAATCATTTCTAAAGGAAGTTTAAATGGTAGATTGTATGTAAAATGCCCAGAATGTATAGAAAGAGAATGTTATGTACATCCTATGCACTATAATGCATGGAATGGTATTTTGCTTGAAATGTGGATAAATAGGTGGCAGTGGTTACACAAATGACAGAATGAATGAAGAGAATAACAGTTTGCACATTACAATTAGTAATATGCATAAATAAAAATATGGAGAGCACACAGCTTTGCAAGTGACACTTGATTTTAGCAGATGGGAGAAATGACAGTAAGTTTTTTTAACCGGTTATACAGGGTAAGTGGCAGTTACCCTGTTTATATGCATTTATACAAGAGATGTACAAGTACTGTGCAGACAATATTCATACCTGCAGTTTGTGTTCATGCATGTGGATGTGCATGAATCTGCAAGCAGAACTATAGCAGAGATTTATAGTAGTTGTTGCTGTAGGTGCTTTTCAATCACAGCAAAATTTTAATCAGAGTGATCAACAGTACATCCAAAGTGCTGAATTATGATGATGGAGTTAGATGTAGAGATCTTGGATGTGATTGGTGGATGGTTGTGTGACTGCTTAACAGTAGCCAATGAGGGAATGGTGCAGTGAGTGAAGTGGAAAGGGAAGAAGGGCTGCCCCAGTGGTATGCGCTCCGCAGACACCACGGCTGTTCGCAGACACTGCGTGCCCCATCCCGGGCTTCTGAGCATGAAATGGGAGTGTATTTTGGGGATTAGCCAATCAGATGTTGAGGTTCTGCTTTCTATTGAGAGAGTCTGTGTGTAGTGAAGATGGCAGAGGTGGAGAAAGTCAGGGTGTTGGTGGTTGGAGATATATTTTTGAATGGTTTGAAGAAGTATGCTAAATCTAGGAATGTGGCTAACAATTTTGTTATAAAAGTAGTGGAGGTGGTGTGGTGCACTGTGCCTGGTTTTAATTTGCATGGAGTGCTGGACGTTTGTCAGGATATGGCTAGGTTCAATAGTCCAGATGTAGTTGTCCTGCACTGTGGTGCTGTGCATTTGGGCTATGTCAGTGCCCCTACTTTGTTGAAAGATCTGCAAAACTTGGTTCAGGCAGTCATGAAATGCCAAAGTTATTTTTTCTGCTTTGTTACCTAGGGCAGTATGGGACAATGGTTATGTTTTTTGTCCTCAGCGAAATGGTGCTAGGTGTTTAGTTAACCAAGGCATGTTGGCTTTTATGATTAGAGCTCGGATGTTCTTTTGCAATAATGACAACATTGAATCTTGTTATGTTGTTTACTTTAAAACAGATAGCATTTTTTAATATTTCATGGGAAATGTCATGCTGTTTTGGAATATAAGGATTACTTTGGAGAAGCCAATGTGAAGATATTTGGAGGAAAATAAGAAAATAAAGTATAAAATAGAAGGTGTTTCTGAAGCATCTTTAACAAAAAAAGGTACTTTTCAGATCCAACCTCAAGGGGGAACTGGGGCACACTATTAAAATTGTCATTCCCCACGCTGAGATTTTACGATTTTTCCGTGGACACCGCAGTTGTCCGCGGACAGTACGTATTACATACCAGGATTTTGAGGCTGAGGGGCATGCAAATGAGACTGTGCAGGTCGAGGGATTGGTCAATAAGGTTTACTGGGTGTGATGGGTAAGGAGAGACATTGGCAGAAACTCTGTTTCTGAGAGGAGAGCAGATAGCTATGGCTGTGTCTTTCAGAAGTCAGATTGTCTGGATTTTGGGGGACTCATGGATAAATTGGTTGGAAGTGCATGCAGATCGCTGTGGAGTGGGGGGACATCTTGGATTCCCACATGTGGATGTGTACTGACATGGAGTAAGTGGAATGAAGTGGCTGGATTTGGTTCCTCTTTGTGCTACTCTGGTGACACAGCGTCATCCAGACATTATCATTATTCATTGTGGAGGGAACAGTTTAGGACATGTCTCTAGAATCTCCTTGAAATTTGAAATGAAAGAAGGACTTGGGAAAGTCATAGACATGTTTACAACTCCCAAGTAATTTGTTCTCGTATATAGACAAATGTGGCTGCATTCTTCTTCATTTGGTCCACAAATGGAGAAAGCAAGGCGCAATGTCAACAAGGCTGTTTGTGCCTTTTTGAGAGATGTTGGCATGTTTTCTTTTCACAATGAAAATATTATGTTTCGTAGTACACACATTTTTCACAGAGATGGAGTACATCTTACTTATGCTGCGAATCAGATTTTTCTGCAAAATATACAAAATACATTGTGACCCTTTTTGGAATTATAGCAATCCTTTTTCCTTTAGGTGTTGACCACTTTAAGTTTTCGAAACACAAAAAAAAAAACACCACAAAAAAGCTCTTTTCAGAGCCAACACTTCCTTCCAGAGAACAGTGCAATGATGTTGATAGGGCAGCACCACAAAAATGATAATAGTCTGCGGACTGTCTATGGACTTCGAAAATTGCACAGGGCCCTGCAGCATTTCATTGGCACTTCTATTTTTGAACTGTGAAAGGCGGCACTGAAAAGAGCCTTTCTTTGGTTTTTGTTGTTTTGTACTTTTCTTTGGTTTTTCAGACATGACACATAAGGGTAGGAGGGGAAGGGAGGGGAAGGAAGGGGCACTAACCACTGGGATAAGAAAGGGCAGGTAGAGAGAAGAAGATGTAGGGTGGCCCTTAATAAGGTAGGTGGCAGTCCTTCTCATGCTCCCAGACCGCAACCTCTAAAGCACTTCGAAGGGTCTCCACCCAGCAGAGTACTGCGTTGCAGTACATACACAATATTGTGACCCTCGAAAGGTAAGCGTCTACTGTATCGCGTATGGCCTGCGAGGAAGCTTGAGGGATGCGCTGCCCCACAGTAGTAGCTCTTGTGGTGGCAGGAGAAGAAATGGAGGATGGTGCAGAGGAACTCAACCTACTACGTTTATCGCAGGGTACAACCTTACAAATAGCCCCACCGTGGAACAACTTTAGGTGTTGCTTCATTGAGGTAGTACCGTAGCTGTACAAACCTGGTTTGCCATGACTGAGCACCAACTGGCACTCAGTGTAGCGCACCTTGTTTGCACGAGCTTTCGGTACTCCATCAAGAGTGGCAAACAACTTCCACAACCAAGATTCACGGTGAGTGCTGGTACTAGGGACTTCCACTACCTCATCCTCGTCATCCTCTTTATCCTCCACTGCATCCTCACACCTGTTCCCCTCTCCGGGCACTTGGGGAGCTGGTGGTGGTGGAGGGGTTTGGGGTAGTGCTGAGGCAGAACTAGCAGGAGCAGCAGCAGCCATGGTTGCCATCTTTTGCGGTGTCCGGAGGCACAGCAAAGTGGAGAAAGTTACCACCTCTGCCAGTGCTATTTTTGACAGGCTGTCCAATTCAGAAGAACAAAGAGTATGGTGTTGAACCGAAAGGCAAACCGGACACATTTAGCCTCAATGATATATCAGTCCAGGTGGTCTCGCATTACACTGTCGCGGTTTATTACGCGATCACACTGAACTCAGGGAGTTCCTTTCCCCCAATCAAGGTGGTGCATAACAAAGAACTATTAGTGTGTTAAGGTTCACTTTGGTAAGGCCTCCAACTCGTCTCACACCCAACCCCAACAAATACCCAATGCCACAATGGACTAGGAACCAGGCCCATGTGTAGTAAGAATATAGATGTATTCATTTATTTAAACCAAATTTGACAAACAGACTAGCATCAGCCACCAATGCTGTGGCAACACAAGAACAAAAATGACTTCCATAAGAGCACCAACAAAGAGATAATACTGAGACATGCAGTCACAATTTCCTGCAGCTTTCTTTTCAAATCACGCCCCAATACAGAAAAATAACAATTCTCAATACACACAGTGATTGCTGATTTGGTTATAATACTTTTTAATCCCAGAAACCCCGACCCTCCAAACATAAATTATACTTGACCCCTCTGAATTGAAGGACAGTGGCAGAGAGTCAGAACACAATGGAAAAATTGTTTTTTGGGTTCTCATAGAAATGCACTCTTTGGAAAAGGGATTCACTTATTACCACAGATGCACTATGAGGGAAAGAAAAGCAAATGGAAACATTTGTTTTGCCACACCTTAAAAGAACAGGCAGAGCTTTGTGGTTTGGGTCAGAGCACAATGGGAACAAAGGCCCAATTTTGGTTTTCTCACCACATATGCAAAGGAAATACAAGGCTTCACAATTCTGATTTAAAATCAAGGGGATCAATGGGGAATTTCGTTTTTGCACCCTGCACCCTCACTTTGAAACAGGGTTTTTGGGTTAACGGGGTAATTCATGGAATTAATGTGCACTGAAAAATGGGGGTGCAAGCGTGAAAATCGCAGCGCACGCATGTGAAACCCGCGCAAGCAGCCGTTTGCCGATTCATGGAATGTGCTGCGCCGAATCTGTGTGTGGCACACACGTCATTGCGACATCCCGAAGGCTGTGCGACACATGGATCATTGGTGAGTAGAAATGCCTGTGCAAATGCAGGCATGTCACACACAAAGAAATGGCAAAACCCAACTAATCACAACCATTATCACCTCCCCAGGGGACAGTGCCTACCCTCTGAGCACCTACATGATGATGCCAATGAGGAACCCCACCTCACCACCCGAGGTAAGATACAACGCAGCCTATATTTCAACCCGGGGCATAGCAAAGTGCACATTCAGAGTGCTCAAGTCATGTTTCTGTGCTATATGCGCCCCCAGTAGTGTGCAGGATCATTGTAGCAGCATGTGTCCTGCACAACATTGCAACCCGGCGCGGCATACCGGTGGACATGTTGGTGCCCCCACATCCCCAAACACACGCACGTCTGCTGCGCATGGGAGGGGAAGGGCACGTGGCAAGGCAGCCTGTACCCAGCTTGTGGCTACATTTTTCACCTAAAATCCCACCCCTGCGGAGTGCACACAGGCCTGGCACATACCAGGTGACAATCGATGATGAGAAAGGGACAGTCAACTGTCACAACCTTACCACCCTGAGAATGTGTCCCTGGAAGTGCTACATTGTGTGCATCTCTAGCTACTTAAAGAAACCCAATGCCGTATGACGAAAAGCCACACATTCATGCTGCATAATGGACTACCCCCTTGCAAAACAGCACATCCAAATACTGGTTTGTTACCTAACCCCTCCCAAACCCCATGTCACCCACCCAACACACCATGGCATGGCATGCAATGTGAAAGCAACCAAATAGCAACCAAATAAATGCACAACACATGACACAACTGTCACAAAGTGCACCGTCACTAATAGAAACAGGCCACAGACAATTCTCTCTCAAATATGAAAATTAAACTGCACCCATGAACATGTTCTTACCAGCATGACTAATCGTGAATACAGGACCCAATGGTGAAAACGTCAGACAGTGACCAATCACAAAAGCCCAAGTGTCACAATCTGAAGAAGCCACCACATGGACCCCTCCCATTTTCAGTGTATTGCTGGTAGGTAAATATGCCAGGCTACTGCATACAGCATGAACTGCATCTGCAATAGAGACAAGCAAGGTAACACATGTAGATATGCATAATGAGCAATATTAAAACAATATACATATCAACCATATAGTGGAGAAACCATCATGAATCGCCACTAGGGGTGTATACACAGTTTGGACTACAGACTGGCCACACAACTAATGGAAGCCCAATGCCTCTGTGTAAGTTACTTTCACATGGTGCCCTCCTTGCAAGCCCATGGAAAGGGAAAGCAGGAGTGGCCTATGTGTCTGGACCCCAAGCCTCAAACACAAACACAAGACAAACATGTATGGGTCCAGCTGGAACAGACAGTGGTTGCCTTCGGATGCCACACAAAGCAACACACTGTTACATGAATTCACAATAGACAGAACAAGTGAAACAATAAAAAAGAAAATACAAAAATCAAAAATGGCCATGTTCAACCAGGGGGGTTGTGGAGGGTACCACCCAGGAGGGAGGAGGTGCAGGGTGCACCTCAACACCCACATACATGGATGTTGAGAAAAAAAAAATCCCTCCATGGGCTCATGGCCTGCACAGCTAGCCGATAGTGGGAGAACTGCCATCGCTGTTGTCACCCTCGGTGCAATATGAGAAAGTGTGCATGGTATGGGAGGCTGATCACACATAGCCCAGGCATGCTCCTCCATGGCAGCAAGCATGCAGGTTTGAAGGTTTTGGTTCTGTAGCATGATGGTCCGGAGGTACTCATGCAGCACCTCACGTGTAGCACAGAGTTGTGCCTGCAAGGCCTCCCGTGATGCAAGAAAATCCTCATGGGTTGCCTGGAGCTCAGCCGAGATGTTGTGTGTTAGCTGCTCCAGCTGCTGTTCTGACCGTCTACTCCGGGCCATCTCAAGTGCACCCAGAGTAGCCCTGAGGGAGCTGTTATCTTCCCTCAGTGCATCCCTGTGGGCCTGTGCCTCTGCAGATATGGCTGTGTGCAGATCCTCCAGTTCAGCCCGTCGGTCCCTGTTGGCGGCCAACATGTCCTGCCTTTGTGAGCGGCACGTGGATCGCGTTGGCAGCTGCTGGAGCTCCACCTGCCTTTCAGGGGGGGAGAAAGGAAGTGGCCACCCTTTCCACGGCCTGAGCCATCATCTCACACGATGCCCCCTGTTGCTGTGCAATTGCATAAATGGAGTTCTCCCAGACAGTATTTCCCAATGGCGCACGGCCACCACGTTGCAGGAAACAACACCTGTTGGGCCCAAGGAGAGGGGCGCCTTGATGTGCTGGCGCTGCCTATGGCTGCAGGACTGCATTCCTCCTTTAATCTGCTGCCCCAGGAACAGGAGCAAGTAGCGTGGAGGCGGACATTCCAACATTGAATGGGACATTGAGAGGTCTACCCTCAGTGCAGGTGTGTTGGACAGAACAGCATCCCTGTCAGGAACATTCACCTGTGACGGGACATATGTGTCAATGTCCAATTCAGCACCTGAGCCATAGAGATCCTCAGAGGTGTACTCAGAGAAACCCGTGGACAGGATGGTCTGTAGGAGCAATGGATTCTCATGCAGCACCACCCCATGTCCTCCACTGGTGCCTGGTTATGGCTCTGAGTACTCCTGCGCCATCTCCTCCTCCTCCACAGCTTCCAGTGCCTCATCACCTGCACAAAATTAAAAAGAAGTCATGAACACACACGTGAACAGCATAGCCCACACACATAGGCATTACAATGGTGACATCCAATACATTAATCAGACATGTCACACATGACACAAACACAGCCATGCATGCAGTGGCAATGAGGTGGAAGGAGACCCTGAAAGCAGACATTGATCAGTCTAAAATGCAAATGCAACACATGTGCTGCTTGGTTCACAGCACCTGCATCACACATAAGTCTGTGAGTGGCATGGACCATCAGCAAACATGACAGTTGCCAGCACATAGATGACACGTAGCATAGCCATGGCAGAAATGACAAGGACACCCAGATGGGAGTGAATCACTACTATCCCCCATCCATGTAAAATGCATTTAATCAAACAGAACATGCAAAAGAGTGTGACAAAACACACATGTGTCACACACTGCAACAACGCCAGTGTGTTCAAATACAGTGATGGGAGGCACATGTATACATTAATGGAAGGTCACTTTGACATGACACAAGTCAATTGGCATGTTGAAGGTTGAAACAGGGCTCAGAAGTGAGTGGGTGCAATACATATGTCAGTCCTCAGCAGTCAATAAAGAGACAAAAAACATAATTACAATGTTGTGTCATGATGGCAGTTTAAGGGCAAGTGCAGTCATCATGTGCAAAGTGTTTGCAGTGGTTGGGGGATACAGTGAACCCCAAATCCAAGGGCGGGGGTTGGCTTGGAGGCACTACATGGATCACATATGACAGTTATGACTACATAGCCTGACCTAGCACTCAATCACAACACATCACCCAAGCAACATACACATGGTCTGGACACACACGCATGGACACTCATTGTCTCAAGATCTGGGAGGTCTCCCATGCCTTGGATCTGATCCTCTGCGATGAACTCTCCAGCAATTTCCTTATGTTCTGTGAGTTCATCGTCCTCTGGTGGTGTTCCACTGCCAGTAACCAGAGTAGAGGCGTAATTAGAAGCCAGCTTGTTTTTAGCTTGGCGTTTGAGGTCATTCCAACACTTTGAGCAATCATTAGCTATGTGCTTCAGAAATCCCAAGGAACTAATGTGGTCCGTGATGCACTGCCAGTGGGCCTTACGCTGAGCAGGTGTAGTTTTGCACCCTGCCATCAGCATGTCGTGGCCGTGTTCTGACACGTAGCCCACAAGTGCGTCCAGTTCCACATTATTGAAACATCGCTTCCTTGACATGCCGGGCGGCCGAGCCATGTCTGGGGTCCCAACCTGTTCCACAAGAGCATGCTTCTTCCTCTTGAGAAGTGGTGCGGTCCCTGAGTGACTCGCACTGCACCGGTCTGTAGGGGCTGAAGCGCAGGTGGACTGGGCCCTGGAAGCAGGCAATGGCATGATGACCAAATGTCTCACTGCAGGCATTGGCTGTTGGGTGCTGTTGCCAGGAGAAAAGCACCACAACTGCCTTGCTGTGGGGGACGGGACCAACACTGTCCCAGCTAGGTGACTCACAGCCGGGTGGTGTCAGTTTCAGCTGCCCCTGCAGCCTCCATGGCCTGGCTGCTCGGCGCAGTAGATGACATTGCTGCCCCAAATCCACGTGGCCTGGTGACAGCAACTTTCACCGCCGCACGTGGCTTGGACCTCGTGACACAGAAGTCAGCCTGTGAGTCATCCCATGCCTGTTCTGTGACCAGTCTGGGCTAGGCTAGCAGGGCCTGAGCTGGGATGGTGTCAGCTGCTTCTCCCTGACCCACTGGAGGGTGGGGGCATAGAGGTCTCTGAATGGTCCTGGACACACTACCCTCTTGGGCCACCCTGTCCACGTCCCCGACTGCTACCACCTTGGCCACCGTGGTCATCCTGGCCACGTCCCCTACTGCGGACACATCTGGGAGGTTGCCCAGATTTGCCTCCCTTACCATTTGGTGGCCTCCCAACCATGGCACTGATGTACTTGTGCGAATGGGAGGTGCAGAACACAATTTCCTGGGCAATTGTTATGTTATGGTATGTTATTTTGCATTTATATAGCGCCTTATATTACATTGGTATGGTCTGAAGATGCTGGTAGGTTGAACGCCCTTGGGAACCGAAGTTCAGGTCAGTAGAGAGAGTAGGGAGAGTCAACGGCGCGTTTGCTACCGGGTATGTGTGCAGCTGGTGCTGTATTCGTGAAATAGCTGCTTCTTAGCGGTAGGTGTGGTGGTTGAGATCAGGGGTATGTGTTCGTTCTGGCAGGATTTATCCAGACCGACTGTGGCTGCGTTAGGCCTGAGGAGAACGCCTGGCTGGGCGGTGTGTAACCAGCAGTGATTACTTAGAATGTTGGGGAGTGAGCGGGAGATGTTAGTATGAGAACAGTTATACCAAATGGTGTCATAGTATCTCTGTGTTCTAGTTGAGTGGTGGTGTACAGAAGAGAGTAAGCGTGGGGTGTGATATGATGTGTTACATGCTCTGGCAACGTTACCTGCATTCCAGACCATACTATGTACGTTGTGCAGTTCTATCAAAGAAATGCAACTTTCTCAGAGAGGCTATTGGGCACAACTTCTAAATACACACATATGCTATTGAGTACACTTTTAGATGCAACTTTTCTCAGAGAGGCTATTGGGCGGAACTTCGAAATACACACATATGCTATTGGGTACACTTCTAGATGCAACTTGTTATTGTAATTGGAATGAAGGAGGCATGGTACTAGATGGAATAGGTACCCCTGTGCTCCTGCAAGGCTGTATCTGACCCCTGGGGAAAAATAACGGGTCACGCAATGCTCAGGCAGCCCAAAAACAAAACCAAACATCCATGCGACCCCTCCGTAGCCCACGTGCCTGGAATTAATGTCCTGCAGTACGCTGTGGCACCCAGAAACACACAAAATGCACACGCATGGAACACGCAGGCTACTATATCCTTGTGAATGGGGTACGCGAGACGCGGGGGCAACCACAGTGGGAATAATACGTGCGCGACTCACCGTCTGCCTGGAAAAAGTACGAAAAAAACATGCACGTGTGCACGTTGGCAACTCCCCCACCAAAACAAGAAGTAATCTCTGGCGCAATAAACTAGTACGCACTGCAATCATTGTGAAGTAATCACGTGTGAACCCACAAGAAGAAGAAGAATCACATGCTCGCTATCCCCAATAAGCATATACAGCAAAATGGCGCCAACGTGGACCTTTAACCTGTGCCGAAAGCAATGCCTACGTGCGTCACATCACTTACTCGCTTATGCGCTAAGGGCCTTTCCTCGAATTACATGCTCACGTGCTGTTTTTTCACGTGCAGACTCCCTCTGCATCAAGCTGGCCACACAACACTACATGGAAGACCACGCTCCTGCCCATAAGGCCACTTACCTGCACCCCAGAGCCCCGAGCAGCCTCCTATGAGCCATCTGCTGCTGCCAGTCTGCCTGCTGCCAATATGCCCTGCTATTTGGTGCCTGCACAGAAGCCATTGCCAGGAATCCTGTTCTTGAGACCACTTCTGCCGACCCAGAAGACTCCCGACTGGTGTACCATCGCTCCACAGCCCAGGACCCAGTTGCCCACCCATGCCTGCCTCGGGGGTTGCCATGTCAGAACAAACACCATCCGGGGCCAGTGGCGACCCCCCGGCAGACAGGCAGAGGGCTGTTAGCTTCACTGCAAATGAAGTTGGCATCCTGGTGGAGCAAGTCCTGCGGCATTATGATGCCCTCTTCTCAACAACATTGCGACTCAACAAGGAAGGACGCAGGAGGATCTGGTCGGACATCGTGGATGTCATCAACGCGGAGGGGGTAGCATCCCACGACTACCAACGCTACCTTAAGCGCTGGGAGGATTTCAGGTCCAGAACCCACAGCAAGGCCCGGCGCCTCATTGCAGCTCGTGGAAAAGTGGGGTGCCAGGACCAGTTGGCCAACATCCAGATGTGGGTCCTGGAGTGCACACGCCCAGCGCTTCACTACCAGGTCCTTGAGTTGCAGACCCGTCTGGAGTTGAGTGGTAAGTGACATTGTGTATTTGGCCAGCGTATTGCATGTGGAGGTGTGGCAGGATTGTGCACCTTGGCCTCATGTCTACCATGCCCCATGTAAGTATGTCTGTGTGCAGGGTCATGACAGTGCTGCATGTGAGTCCACTGACGCCTGGTCCACGTCAATGGTGTCTGTGTTACGATGCATGATGTGCACCATCATGTGACTATGCAGACATGTTTGCATGCCTGTGTCTGGACTTGGCTATGTTTGGGGTGTGAGACATGGATGCTGATATCACCGTCATGGTAATGCATGGTGTACACATGCGTGTGTCTGAGTAGTGTGTGTGTGACTGGGAAATGCCATGGATGCATGACACATGACCATCGCGATGCGTGAATTCACTGATGCAGCCTAGTTGTCCATGAATCCACTGTGACGGGAGGTAGACATGGCCAGATGCATGACTGTCTGGTGGTGTGTGTGCATGTGATCAGCATGTCCCATGATGCATGTGATGTTCAGCCCTCCATCGGATGTTCCAACGGTGCCTTGGACATGGATGCAAATGTCTGTTGCACGTGCCATGCCTGTTTCTGCATGTGTGTTGCTTGCACTGACCCGTGTGTTGTGAAGTGTGATGATGGAAGTGAAGTTTGACAGTGCCACTCATGTGCAATTGCTTTGTGTCTAGCAGATTATTGTTCAGTACCCTGATGCTTATGTTCAATCTCTCCCTATCTACAGCGGCAACTGAGAAAGACGGCGGAGACAGCACTGTGGAGCAGAGCGGTGGGATGCATCCACCAGGCGGGGACGCATGGCTCGGTTATCCTCCCAGGACATGTCATCTTCCAGGAGCGAGGGGACTGGTGTCACGTCCATGGCCAGGCCTGCCGAGGGAATGCCCAAGAGGCAGAGGTTGGAAGTGGGCTCCTCAGCAGTGGTACGGGTAGGTGAGCCCCCACAGGGGCTGTGCACAGTGGAAGATGGTGCAGACGCATCCAGGTTGGTGGTGGGTGAGGAGGAGGAGGAGGCCGCATCAGACCCACACATGGGGCCTGGTGGGGGTGTTTCCACTGGTGCAAGTGGTTCAGTCCAGGGTCAGGGGCAAGAGGCAACACAGGTCACTGCAGAGGGGCATGTGCCTAATCCTGTCCCTGATACTAAGACTGCATCACCATGCACTGGCAGGGATGCCCCTTCCCAGGCCCGTCCACAGGTAGGGGGGAGTTCCACGTCAACTGACACTCCTTTATTGTCGGGGGTTTCCACCATGTGCTGGGTGCTCTTGGGACCCTCTCCTCCTCTTTACACACTATGCGCCAGTCGTACTGCATGCCGTCTTCCAGCCCACATGCCACCAGGGCCCCCTGTGGACCTGTCCAAGCCACCATGGCCAGCCTGGTGGAGATAACATCCCTGCCACAGTCGGGAGTCGGAGGTCTCGCAGAGGTGGTCACCCAAGCAACTAGACCCCTGGCAATGGAGGTTGTGCTGGCACCATCAAGCAGGGCACGTGCAAGATGGCCCCGGGTTTTGCCACCTTCCCGGAGGCAGTCATGGTGGCAAAGGCAGATGCATCAAGGCGGCAGCAGGCTTGACGTGGGAGGCGTCATGACTCGGGGCTGACTACATCACGGAGGCAGGCATCGGCCGAAGGGCAGGAGGACCCTGGACAAAGTGTGTCTTCCATATGGCAGCGGTTGGGCCAGCGGATAGGTGCAGAGTGGTGGCAGGCAGAGAGGGCACGGCTCACCATGGTCAGGGCAAAGAACTCCATGCGGCGAGCCTTGAGGCGGGCAGAGTTCCTTATGGAGACTTGCAGGGAGTTGGAGAAGAGGATGGCGGCGTCCATGCAAGACCTCTCGGATAGAGCGCAGTCCCACCTCCAGGCCATAAACTCAGAGTTTGATGATGCCCTAGTCAAGACTCTTGGAAAGAACAGTGAGCCGTAGGACTAGCCCGCCGCAATTGTAAATAGTTTCAGAAGGCAGATTGTCTGGATTTTGGGGGACTCATGGATAAATTGGTTGGAAGTGCATGCAGATCGCTGTGGAGTGGGGGGACATCTTGGATTCCCACATGTGGATGTGTACTGACATGGAGTAAGTGGAATGAAGTGGCTGGATTTGGTTCCTCTTTGTGCTACTCTGGTGACACAGCGTCATCCAGACATTATCATTATTCATTGTGGAGGGAACAGTTTAGGACATGTCTCTAGAATCTCCTTGAAATTTGAAATGAAAGAAGGACTTGGGAAAGTCATGGACATGTTTACAACTCCCAAGTAATTTGTTCTCGTATATAGACAAATGTGGCTGCATTCTTCTTCATTTGGTCCACAAATGGAGAAAGCAAGGCGCAATGTCAACAAGGCTGTTTGTGCCTTTTTGAGAGATGTTGGCATGTTTTCTTTTCACAATGAAAATATTATGTTTCGTAGTACACACATTTTTCACAGAGATGGAGTACATCTTACTTATGCTGCGAATCAGATTTTTCTGCAAAATATACAAAATACATTGTGACCCTTTTTGGAATTATAGCAATCCTTTTTCCTTTAGGTGTTGACCACTTTAAGTTTTCGAAACACAAAAAAAAAAACACCACAAAAAAGCTCTTTTCAGAGCCAACACTTCCTTCCAGAGAACAGTGCAATGGTGTTGATAGGGCAGCACCACAAAAATGATAATAGTCTGCGGACTGTCTATGGACTTCGAAAATTGCACAGGGCCCTGCAGCATTTCATTGGCACTTCTATTTTTGAACTGTGAAAGGCGGCACTGAAAAGAGCCTTTCTTTGGTTTTTGTTGTTTTGTACTTTTCTTTGGTTTTTCAGACATGACACATAAGGGTAGGAGGGGAAGGGAGGGGAAGGAAGGGGCACCAACCACTGGGATAAGAAAGGGCAGGTAGAGAGAAGAAGATGTAGGGTGGCCCTTAATAAGGTAGGTGGCAGTCCTTCTCATGCTCCCAGACCGCAACCTCTAAAGCACTTCGAAGGGTCTCCACCCAGCAGAGTACTGCGTTGCAGTACATACACAATATTGTGACCCTCGAAAGGTAAGCGTCTACTGTATCGCGTATGGCCTGCGAGGAAGCTTGAGGGATGCGCTGCCCCACAGTAGTAGCTCTTGTGGTGGCAGGAGAAGAAATGGAGGATGGTGCAGAGGAACTCAACCTACTACGTTTATCGCAGGGTACAACCTTACAAATAGCCCCACCGTGGAACAACTTTAGGTGTTGCTTCATTGAGGTAGTACCGTAGCTGTACAAACCTGGTTTGCCATGACTGAGCACCAACTGGCACTCAGTGTAGCGCACCTTGTTTGCACGAGCTTTCGGTACTCCATCAAGAGTGGCAAACAACTTCCACAACCAAGATTCATGGTGAGTGCTGGTAGTAGGGACTTCCACTACCTCATCCTCGTCATCCTCTTTATCCTCCACTGCATCCTCACACCTGTTCCCCTCTCCGGGCACTTGGGGAGCTGGTGGTGGTGGAGGGGTTTGGGGTAGTGCTGAGGCAGAACTAGCAGGAGCAGCAGCAGCCATGGTTGCCATCTTTTGCGGTGTCCGGAGGCACAGCAAAGTGGAGAAAGTTACCACCTCTGCCAGTGCTATTTTTGACAGGCTGTCCAATTCAGAAGAACAAAGAGTATGGTGTTGAACCGAAAGGCAAACCGGACACATTTAGCCTCAATGATATATCAGTCCAGGTGGTCTCGCATTACACTGTCGCGGTTTATTACGCGATCACACTGAACTCAGGGAGTTCCTTTCCCCCAATCAAGGTGGTGCATAACAAAGAACTATTAGTGTGTTAAGGTTCACTTTGGTAAGGCCTCCAACTCGTCTCACACCCAACCCCAACAAATACCCAATGCCACAATGGACTAGGAACCAGGCCCATGTGTAGTAAGAATATAGATGTATTCATTTATTTAAACCAAATTTGACAAACAGACTAGCATCAGCCACCAATGCTGTGGCAACACAAGAACAAAAATGACTTCCATAAGAGCACCAACAAAGAGATAATACTGAGACATGCAGTCACAATTTCCTGCAGCTTTCTTTTCAAATCACGCCCCAATACAGAAAAATAACAATTCTCAATACACACAGTGATTGCTGATTTGGTTATAATACTTTTTAATCCCAGAAACCCCGACCCTCCAAACATAAATTATACTTGACCCCTCTGAATTGAAGGACAGTGGCAGAGAGTCAGAACACAATGGAAAAATTGTTTTTTGGGTTCTCATAGAAATGCACTCTTTGGAAAAGGGATTCACTTATTACCACAGATGCACTATGAGGGAAAGAAAAGCAAATGGAAACATTTGTTTTGCCACACCTTAAAAGAACAGGCAGAGCTTTGTGGTTTGGGTCAGAGCACAATGGGAACAAAGGCCCAATTTTGGTTTTCTCACCACATATGCAAAGGAAATACAAGGCTTCACAATTCTGATTTAAAATCAAGGGGATCAATGGGGAATTTCGTTTTTGCACCCTGCACCCTCACTTTGAAACAGGGTTTTTGGGTTAACGGGGTAATTCATGGAATTAATGTGCACTGAAAAATGGGGGTGCAAGCGTGAAAATCGCAGCGCACGCATGTGAAACCCGCGCAAGCAGCCGTTTGCCGATTCATGGAATGTGCTGCGCCGAATCTGTGTGTGGCACACACGTCATTGCGACATCCCGAAGGCTGTGCGACACATGGATCATTGGTGAGTAGAAATGCCTGTGCAAATGCATGCATGTCACACACAAAGAAATGGCAAAACCCAACTAATCACAACCATTATCACCTCCCCAGGGGACAGTGCCTACCCTCTGAGCACCTACATGATGATGCCAATGAGGAACCCCACCTCACCACCCGAGGTAAGATACAACGCAGCCTATATTTCAACCCGGGGCATAGCAAAGTGCACATTCAGAGTGCTCAAGTCATGTTTCTGTGCTATATGCGCCCCCAGTAGTGTGCAGGATCATTGTAGCAGCATGTGTCCTGCACAACATTGCAACCCGGCGCGGCATACCGGTGGACATGTTGGTGCCCCCACATCCCCAAACACACGCACGTCTGCTGCGCATGGGAGGGGAAGGGCACGTGGCAAGGCAGCCTGTACCCAGCTTGTGGCTACATTTTTCACCTAAAATCCCACCCCTGCGGAGTGCACACAGGCCTGGCACATACCAGGTGACAATCGATGATGAGAAAGGGACAGTCAACTGTCACAACCTTACCACCCTGAGAATGTGTCCCTGGAAGTGCTACATTGTGTGCATCTCTAGCTACTTAAAGAAACCCAATGCCGTATGACGAAAAGCCACACATTCATGCTGCATAATGGACTACCCCCTTGCAAAACAGCACATCCAAATACTGGTTTGTTACCTAACCCCTCCCAAACCCCATGTCACCCACCCAACACACCATGGCATGGCATGCAATGTGAAAGCAACCAAATAGCAACCAAATAAATGCACAACACATGACACAACTGTCACAAAGTGCACCGTCACTAATAGAAACAGGCCACAGACAATTCTCTCTCAAATATGAAAATTAAACTGCACCCATGAACATGTTCTTACCAGCATGACTAATCGTGAATACAGGACCCAATGGTGAAAACGTCAGACAGTGACCAATCACAAAAGCCCAAGTGTCACAATCTGAAGAAGCCACCACATGGACCCCTCCCATTTTCAGTGTATTGCTGGTAGGTAAATATGCCAGGCTACTGCATACAGCATGAACTGCATCTGCAATAGAGACAGGCAAGGTAACACATGTAGATATGCATAATGAGCAATATTAAAACAATATACATATCAACCATATAGTGGAGAAACCATCATGAATCGCCACTAGGGCTGTATACACAGTTTGGACTACAGACTGGCCACACAACTAATGGAAGCCCAATGCCTCTGTGTAAGTTACTTTCACATGGTGCCCTCCTTGCAAGCCCATGGAAAGGGAAAGCAGGAGTGGCCTATGTGTCTGGACCCCAAGCCTCAAACACAAACACAAGACAAACATGTATGGGTCCAGCTGGAACAGACAGTGGTTGCCTTCGGATGCCACACAAAGCAACACACTGTTACATGAATTCACAATAGACAGAACAAGTGAAACAATAAAAAAGAAAATACAAAAATCAAAAATGGCCTTGTTCAACCAGGGGGGGTGTGGAGGGTACCACCCAGGAGGGAGGAGGTGCAGGGTGCACCTCAACACCCACATACATGGATGTTGAGAAAAAAAAAATCCCTCCATGGGCTCATGGCCTGCACAGCTAGCCGATAGTGGGAGAACTGCCATCGCTGTTGTCACCCTCGGTGCAATATGAGAAAGTGTGCATGGTATGGGAGGCTGATCACACATAGCCCAGGCATGCTCCTCCATGGCAGCAAGCATGCAGGTTTGAAGGTTTTGGTTCTGTAGCATGATGGTCCGGAGGTACTCATGCAGCACCTCACGTGTAGCACAGAGTTGTGCCTGCAAGGCCTCCCGTGATGCAAGAAAATCCTCATGGGTTGCCTGGAGCTCAGCCGAGATGTTGTGTGTTAGCTGCTCCAGCTGCTGTTCTGACCGTCTACTCCGGGCCATCTCAAGTGCACCCAGAGTAGCCCTGAGGGAGCTGTTATCTTCCCTCAGTGCATCCCTGTGGGCCTGTGCCTCTGCAGATATGGCTGTGTGCAGATCCTCCAGTTCAGCCCGTCGGTCCCTGTTGGCGGCCAACATGTCCTGCCTTTGTGAGCGGCACGTGGATCGCGTTGGCAGCTGCTGGAGCTCCACCTGCCTTTCAGGGGGGGAGAAAGGAAGTGGCCACCCTTTCCACGGCCTGAGCCATCATCTCACACGATGCCCCCTGTTGCTGTGCAATTGCATAAATGGAGTTCTCCCAGACAGTATTTCCCAATGGCGCACGGCCACCACGTTGCAGGAAACAACACCTGTTGGGCCCAAGGAGAGGTGCGCCTTGATGTGCTGGCGCTGCCTATGGCTGCAGGACTGCATTCCTCCTTTAATCTGCTGCCCCAGGAACAGGAGCAAGTAGCGTGGAGGCGGACATTCCAACATTGAATGGGACATTGAGAGGTCTACCCTCAGTGCAGGTGTGTTGGACAGAACAGCATCCCTGTCAGGAACATTCACCTGTGACGGGACATATGTGTCAATGTCCAATTCAGCACCTGAGCCATAGAGATCCTCAGAGGTGTACTCAGAGAAACCCGTGGACAGGATGGTCTGTAGGAGCAATGGATTCTCATGCAGCACCACCCCATGTCCTCCACTGGTGCCTGGTTATGGCTCTGAGTACTCCTGCGCCATCTCCTCCTCCTCCACAGCTTCCAGTGCCTCATCACCTGCACAAAATTAAAAAGAAGTCATGAACACACACGTGAACAGCATAGCCCACACACATAGGCATTACAATGGTGACATCCAATACATTAATCAGACATGTCACACATGACACAAACACAGCCATGCATGCAGTGGCAATGAGGTGGAAGGAGACCCTGAAAGCAGACATTGATCAGTCTAAAATGCAAATGCAACACATGTGCTGCTTGGTTCACAGCACCTGCATCACACATAAGTCTGTGAGTGGCATGGACCATCAGCAAACATGACAGTTGCCAGCACATAGATGACACGTAGCATAGCCATGGCAGAAATGACAAGGACACCCAGATGGGAGTGAATCACTACTATCCCCCATCCATGTAAAATGCATTTAATCAAACAGAACATGCAAAAGAGTGTGACAAAACACACATGTGTCACACACTGCAACAACGCCAGTGTGTTCAAATACAGTGATGGGAGGCACATGTATACATTAATGGAAGGTCACTTTGACATGACACAAGTCAATTGGCATGTTGAAGGTTGAAACAGGGCTCAGAAGTGAGTGGGTGCAATACATATGTCAGTCCTCAGCAGTCAATAAAGAGACAAAAAACATAATTACAATGTTGTGTCATGATGGCAGTTTAAGGGCAAGTGCAGTCATCATGTGCAAAGTGTTTGCAGTGGTTGGGGGATACAGTGAACCCCAAATCCAAGGGCGGGGGTTGGCTTGGAGGCACTACATGGATCACATATGACAGTTATGACTACATAGCCTGACCTAGCACTCAATCACAACACATCACCCAAGCAACATACACATGGTCTGGACGCACACGCATGGACACTCATTGTCTCAAGATCTGGGAGGTCTCCCATGCCTTGGATCTGATCCTCTGCGATGAACTCTCCAGCAATTTCCTTATGTTCTGTGAGTTCATCGTCCTCTGGTGGTGTTCCACTGCCAGTAACCAGAGTAGAGGCGTAATTAGAAGCCAGCTTGTTTTTAGCTTGGCGTTTGAGGTCATTCCAACAGTTTGAGCAATCAGTAGCTATGTGCTTCAGAAATCCCAAGGAACTAATGTGGTCCGTGATGCACTGCCAGTGGGCCTTACGCTGAGCAGGTGTAGTTTTGCACCCTGCCATCAGCATGTCGTGGCCGTGTTCTGACACGTAGCCCACAAGTGCGTCCAGTTCCACATTATTGAAACATCGCTTCCTTGACATGCCGGGCGGCCGAGCCATGTCTGGGGTCCCAACCTGTTCCACAAGAGCATGCTTCTTCCTCTTGAGAAGTGGTGCGGTCCCTGAGTGACTCGCACTGCACCGGTCTGTAGGGGCTGAAGCGCAGGTGGACTGGGCCCTGGAAGCAGGCAATGGCATGATGACCAAATGTCTCACTGCAGGCATTGGCTGTTGGGTGCTGTTGCCAGGAGAAAAGCACCACAACTGCCTTGCTGTGGGGGACGGGACCAACACTGTCCCAGCTAGGTGACTCACAGCCGGGTGGTGTCAGTTTCAGCTGCCCCTGCAGCCTCCATGGCCTGGCTGCTCGGCGCAGTAGATGCCATTGCTGCCCCAAATCCACGTGGCCTGGTGACAGCAACTTTCACCGCCGCACGTGGCTTGGACCTCGTGACACAGAAGTCAGCCTGTGAGTCATCCCATGCCTGTTCTGTGACCAGTCTGGGCTAGGCTAGCAGGGCCTGAGCTGGGATGGTGTCAGCTGCTTCTCCCTGACCCACTGGAGGGTGGGGGCATAGAGGTCTCTGAATGGTCCTGGACACACTACCCTCTTGGGCCACCCTGTCCACGTCCCCGACTGCTACCACCTTGGCCACCGTGGTCATCCTGGCCACGTCCCCTACTGCGGACACATCTGGGAGGTTGCCCAGATTTGCCTCCCTTACCATTTGGTGGCCTCCCAACCATGGCACTGATGTACTTGTGCGAATGGGAGGTGCAGAACACAATTTCCTGGGCAATTGTTATGTTATGGTATGTTATTTTGCATTTATATAGCGCCTTATATTACATTGGTATGGTCTGAAGATGCTGGTAGGTTGAACGCCCTTGGGAACCGAAGTTCAGGTCAGTAGAGAGAGTAGGGAGAGTCAACGGCGCGTTTGCTACCGGGTATGTGTGCAGCTGGTGCTGTATTCGTGAAATAGCTGCTTCTTAGCGGTAGGTGTGGTGGTTGAGATCAGGGGTATGTGTTCGTTCTGGCAGGATTTATCCAGACCGACTGTGGCTGCGTTAGGCCTGAGGAGAACGCCTGGCTGGGCGGTGTGTAACCAGCAGTGATTACTTAGAATGTTGGGGAGTGAGCGGGAGATGTTAGTATGAGAACAGTTATACCAAATGGTGTCATAGTATCTCTGTGTTCTAGTTGAGTGGTGGTGTACAGAAGAGAGTAAGCGTGGGGTGTGATATGATGTGTTACATGCTCTGGCAACGTTACCTGCATTCCAGACCATACTATGTACGTTGTGCAGTTCTATCAAAGAAATGCAACTTTCTCAGAGAGGCTATTGGGCACAACTTCTAAATACACACATATGCTATTGAGTACACTTTTAGATGCAACTTTTCTCAGAGAGGCTATTGGGCGGAACTTCGAAATACACACATATGCTATTGGGTACACTTCTAGATGCAACTTGTTATTGTAATTGGAATGAAGGAGGCATGGTACTAGATGGAATAGGTACCCCTGTGCTCCTGCAAGGCTGTATCTGACCCCTGGGGAAAAATAACGGGTCACGCAATGCTCAGGCAGCCCAAAAACAAAACCAAACATCCATGCGACCCCTCCGTAGCCCACGTGCCTGGAATTAATGTCCTGCAGTACGCTGTGGCACCCAGAAACACACAAAATGCACACGCATGGAACACGCAGGCTACTATATCCTTGTGAATGGGGTACGCGAGACGCAGGGGCAACCACAGTGGGAATAATACGTGCGCGACTCACCGTCTGCCTGGAAAAAGTACGAAAAAAACATGCACGTGTGCACGTTGGCAACTCCCCCACCAAAACAAGAAGTAATCTCTGGCGCAATAAACTAGTACGCACTGCAATCATTGTGAAGTAATCACGTGTGAACCCACAAGAAGAAGAAGAATCACATGCTCGCTATCCCCAATAAGCATATACAGCAAAATGGCGCCAACGTGGACCTTTAACCTGTGCCGAAAGCAATGCCTACGTGCGTCACATCACTTACTCGCTTATGTGCTAAGGGCCTTTCCTCGAATTACATGCTCACGTGCTGTTTTTTCACGTGCAGACTCCCTCTGCATCAAGCTGGCCACACAACACTACATGGAAGACCACGCTCCTGCCCATAAGGCCACTTACCTGCACCCCAGAGCCCCGAGCAGCCTCCTATGAGCCATCTGCTGCTGCCAGTCTGCCTGCTGCCAATATGCCCTGCTATTTGGTGCCTGCACAGAAGCCATTGCCAGGAATCATGTTCTTGAGACCACTTCTGCCGACCCAGAAGACTCCCGACTGGTGTACCATCGCTCCACAGCCCAGGACCCAGTTGCCCACCCATGCCTGCCTCGGGGGTTGCCATGTCAGAACAAACACCATCCGGGGCCAGTGGCGACCCCCCGGCAGACAGGCAGAGGGCTGTTAGCTTCACTGCAAATGAAGTTGGCATCCTGGTGGAGCAAGTCCTGCGGCATTATGATGCCCTCTTCTCAACAACATTGCGACTCAACAAGGAAGGACGCAGGAGGATCTGGTCGGACATCGTGGATGTCATCAACGCGGAGGGGGTAGCATCCCACGACTACCAACGCTACCTTAAGCGCTGGGAGGATTTCAGGTCCAGAACCCACAGCAAGGCCCGGCGCCTCATTGCAGCTCGTGGAAAAGTGGGGTGCCAGGACCAGTTGGCCAACATCCAGATGTGGGTCCTGGAGTGCACACGCCCAGCGCTTCACTACCAGGTCCTTGAGTTGCAGACCCGTCTGGAGTTGAGTGGTAAGTGACATTGTGTATTTGGCCAGCGTATTGCATGTGGAGGTGTGGCAGGATTGTGCACCTTGGCCTCATGTCTACCATGCCCCATGTAAGTATGTCTGTGTGCAGGGTCATGACAGTGCTGCATGTGAGTCCACTGACGCCTGGTCCACGTCAATGATGTCTGTGTTACGATGCATGATGTGCACCATCATGTGACTATGCAGACATGTTTGCATGCCTGTGTCTGGACTTGGCTATGTTTGGGGTGTGAGACATGGATGCTGATATCACCGTCATGGTAATGCATGGTGTACACATGCATGTGTCTGAGTAGTGTGTGTGTGACTGGGAAATGCCATGGATGCATGACACATGACCATCGCGATGCGTGAATTCACTGATGCAGCCTAGTTGTCCATGAATCCACTGTGACGGGAGGTAGACATGGCCAGATGCATGACTGTCTGGTGGTGTGTGTGCATGTGATCAGCATGTCCCATGATGCATGTGATGTTCAGCCCTCCATCGGATGTTCCAACGGTGCCTTGGACATGGATGCAAATGTCTGTTGCACGTGCCATGCCTGTTTCTGCATGTGTGTTGCTTGCACTGACCCGTGTGTTGTGAAGTGTGATGATGGAAGTGACGTTTGACAGTGCCACTCATGTGCAATTGCTTTGTGTCTAGCAGATTATTGTTCAGTACCCTGATGCTTATGTTCAATCTCTCCCTATCTACAGCGGCAACTGAGAAAGACGGCGGAGACAGCACTGTGGAGCAGAGCGGTGGGATGCATCCACCAGGCGGGGACGCATGGCTCGGTTATCCTCCCAGGACATGTCATCTTCCAGGAGCGAGGGGACTGGTGTCACGTCCATGGCCAGGCCTGCCGAGGGAATGCCCAAGAGGCAGAGGTTGGAAGTGGGCTCCTCAGCAGTGGTACGGGTAGGTGAGCCCCCACAGGGGCTGTGCACAGTGGAAGATGGTGCAGACGCATCCAGGTTGGTGGTGGGTGAGGAGGAGGAGGAGGCCGCATCAGACCCACACATGGGGCCTGGTGGGGGTGTTTCCACTGGTGCAAGTGGTTCAGTCCAGGGTCAGGGGCAAGAGGCAACACAGGTCACTGCAGAGGGGCATGTGCCTAATCCTGTCCCTGATACTAAGACTGCATCACCATGCACTGGCAGGGATGCCCCTTCCCAGGCCCGTCCACAGGTAGGGGGGAGTTCCACGTCAACTGACACTCCTTTATTGTCGGGGGTTTCCACCATGTGCTGGGTGCTCTTGGGACCCTCTCCTCCTCTTTACACACTATGCGCCAGTCGTACTGCATGCCGTCTTCCAGCCCACATGCCACCAGGGCCCCCTGTGGACCTGTCCAAGCCACCATGGCCAGCCTGGTGGAGATAACATCCCTGCCACAGTCGGGAGTCGGAGGTCTCGCAGAGGTGGTCACCCAAGCAACTAGACCCCTGGCAATGGAGGTTGTGCTGGCACCATCAAGCAGGGCACGTGCAAGATGGCCCCGGGTTTTGCCACCTTCCCGGAGGCAGTCATGGTGGCAAAGGCAGATGCATCAAGGCGGCAGCAGGCTTGACGTGGGAGGCGTCATGACTCGGGGCTGACTACATCACGGAGGCAGGCATCGGCCGAAGGGCAGGAGGACCCTGGACAAAGTGTGTCTTCCATATGGCAGCGGTTGGGCCAGCGGATAGGTGCAGAGTGGTGGCAGGCAGAGAGGGCACGGCTCACCATGGTCAGGGCAAAGAACTCCATGCGGCGAGCCTTGAGGCGGGCAGAGTTCCTTATGGAGACTTGCAGGGAGTTGGAGAAGAGGATGGCGGCGTCCATGCAAGACCTCTCGGATAGAGCGCAGTCCCACCTCCAGGCCATAAACTCAGAGTTTGATGATGCCCTAGTCAAGACTCTTGGAAAGAACAGTGAGCCGTAGGACTAGCCCGCCGCAATTGTAAATAGTTATTTAGGGTTAAGTTTCCTTTCGTTTTATTCTTTTTTTTTTGAGACCACGGACATTGCTGCACTTTTTGTATATAGTTGTGTTTTCGTAGGGTTTTTGGTAAGTTTTATTTTCTTTTGGGATCATGGACACTCAAAATGTCCTTGTAAATAGTTCTGGTACTGTGGATTGTTTTGATCTATTTTTGATACCCATGAAGGAATGTTTTTTTTATTTTTTATTTGCCCTTTGAATTCTGATTTCTGAACTCTGGACATGGCCCACTTTCAGCATTTTTTTTTCTTTTTGGATCACATATTTTTTTGGCATGTGCATTCCAGTGCAGTTCACATTCATGAATTTTTCGTTGTCATGGTTGTTTTATGTTTGGTAGATTTCAGTTTTTTAATACATTTTCATTTGTTCCAATATTTCTGTTGTCTGCTCTCATTTGTTTGGTGCATGTGTCAGTCATCATTGCCTCAGTTATGTTTTGCTGTTGTCTGGCCATGTGGGGTTATGTCTTTGTGTGCATGCATGTGTGCTTCTGTGAATGATATGCCATGGGGCCTGTACTGAGAAGTGGGGACAATGGATGGGTTTGGAATTGCACTGTGAGGGGGCAGCATGGGGTGGCATTTGGGTGGACATTTGCTACATGCATGTATGTTCTGACAATGTGTTGGTTGGGAGGACATGAGTTGGGGCCTGCTGGCAGGTGCCCATCAATGGTGGGGGTCATGAGTCGGGGTCTGCTTGCAGGTGCCCATTAATGGTGGGGGGACATGAGTCGGGGCCTTCTGGCAGGTGCCTGTCACTGGTGGGGGTCATGAGTCAGGGGCCTGCTTACAGGTGCCTGTCACTGGTGGGGGTAATGAGTTGGGGCCTGCAGGCAGGTGCCCATCACTATTGAGGGGTCATGAGTCGGGACCTGCTTGCAGGTGCCAATCACTGATGTGGGTCATGAGTCGGGGGCCTGCTTGCAGGTGCCCATCACTGGTGGGGGTACATGAGTCGGGCCCTGCTGGCAGTGGCCCGTCACTGTTGGGGGTCATGAGTCGGGGCCTGCTTGCAGGTGCCCATCACTGGTGGGGGTCATGAGTCGGGGCTTGGAGGTGCATGGTGCCATGTGAGCTGCCTGCGGGGCATGGTCAGGGGTAATGGGTGGTTCCCTGTGGTGTGGGCTGCCTGCGGGGCTTGGTAAGGGGTGTAAGGTGGTCCCCTGTTGTGTGGGCTGCCTGCGGGCATGGTCAGGGGTGATGGGATGCCTGCAGGTCATGGTCAGGGGTGATGGGTGGTCCCCTGTGGCCAGAATAGTAGAACCACAATGTTGGTTGGTACCACTGACTGTACAGAAGTCTTCCAATATATGTGGGGTAATCGCAATTGCCAAATCAAGGTTAGTTGAAGTCCATGTCACACGACTCAGGCCACTATTGATCGTCACTGTTCCACTCACTTTATCATTATATTTACTTAACTTGAGATCAAGGTTTATCAAGATGGGCAGGTGATCACTCTCTTCACAATGTATTATCACAAGATCACTAATCAAGGCAGACTCTTGACTAGCAAAGACATAGTCAATGATGCTTGAGCTTGCAGATGTAGACCTGGTATAATGAGGGGGGCTGACAGATGGTCGCGCACCATTGAGCGTCATGAAGCCCCTGCTATAAAGCAGTGTCACCCACTCCAGACCTCGTGGGCATGTTTGATCCAGTCAGTGATTCATTGTTGTAGCAGAGCTGTGCATTTAATTGATGGAGGCCTCAGCTATTATGTCCTTCGGGATTCAGGAATTAAAGTCCCCACACAAGATGATGGTTTGATTATTTGGGACAGATTCCAACCATTCTTAGAATTCCTTTATCAGTGCAATATGCAATGTTACGTATGAGGGAACATAAATTGTAGCCATCAGAATGTTGATTTTGGACTCCAATCACCCAATTAGTGTCAGCATGCCTTCCAGTATAAAGTGGGAATTAGAGAGGACCTCAATTAAGGGAGAGTTTTGTTTTTGCCCCCAACAAGAGACCCCCTTTTGGTCGTCGTTCATTTCCCTTGATGGCTAGCCTCTCAATAATAGTCCATCCTCCACAGTTATAGATGTTTGCATCCAGGTTTCTTGCAAGGCAATGATGGCAAAGCATTCAATATGGTCAAACATTTCATCTTGGTCATAAAGATGCAAAGAAACTCTAGGTGTTTCAGTTAAGCATTAACATTACACGTTGTGCGGTAAGGGATTAATGTTACCGGTAAGGGAATACCGGTATTGTTAAATCCCCATGCCAATTATGACCCGGATTACCGCTATTAGCGGCACCGCTAAGTACGGTGCCATTAATAGCGGCTATTTCACGGGTGCGCGACTCTTCATCCCGTAAATAGCGCCATGCCGCTAATAGCACACCATCACAAGCCATGCGGACATGCAAATAGAGGCATGGTAAAGCCCCAAAAACCCCTTACCGGCATGGTGCTAATACCGGCATCGCAAACCACCCGTCAATAGAACTGAGCAGTGTTCCCACCTGCCACAAGTGGACACAATCAGCACAGGTGGAAGCAATGGAGACTGTGGCAGGACAAAAGGAGCACACCACACCCCTTCACACACCCCTTCCAACACCAAGATGGTTCCAATACTAGCAGCATTACATGGGCTGGAGAACATGATTGCAGTGCAGCAGCAACAACAACAGACAGCACAGAGGAGACGCAGGAGGAGGCGGAGGGCAAGACAGGCACAGCAAGCACCACCAGGGCACCTAGTCATACCACAGAGGCAGCCACCAATCCCCAGGATCCGAGCCAGTCCATTTAACCTAACCCCTGAGCAGATAAACACCCTGTACCGCCTGTACCGGGATACCATCACCAGCATCGTGGACATGATACATGACGACATTGTGAGCCTCATAGACATCAGAACTGCCATCCCCCCTCTACTGAAGGTGGTGACTGTGCTCCACTTCCTGGCCACAGGCACCTACCAGCATACAGTGGGGCAGATGCATGGCATCTCACAGCCAGTATTCTCACGCACGCTGAACCAGGTACTTGATGCCCTCCTGAAGCATGCACCTGAACACATATTCATGCCACGGACTGCCCAGGAGATCGCAAACACCAAAGTTGGCTTCTATTCACTAGCAGGCATCCCAAGTTGCATTAGGGCCATCGACTGTACCTATGTGGAATTGGTGGTCCCACATCACAATGAAGGAGTCTACCGAAACAGGAAGCAATTCCACTCAATCAATGTCCAAATGGTATGTGACGCTAACAAGATAATCACACATTGTTGTGCCCGATTTCCCGGATCAACCCATGATTCCATGGTCCTGCGGAACTCAACCATACCACACTACATGGAGCGACAAGCCGGACAACATTTGTGGCTACTTGGCGGGTAGCAGGGCAAGCACATGGCAGTGTGATTGGGGGGGGGAGAGATACATACTCCAACTGGGTGTGATTGGGGGGGAGAGATACATACTCCAACTGGGTGTGATTGGGGGGGGAGAGATAAATACTCCAACTGGGTGTGATTGGGGGGGAGAGATACATACTCCAACTGGGTGTGATTGGGGGGGGGAGATACATACTCCAACTGGGTGTGATTGGGGGGGAGAGATACATAGTCCAACTGGGTGTGATTGGGGGGGGGGGATACATACTCCAACTGGGTGTAGCCTGTCGTCCGTAGGACAAATGGACATACAGATGTACACAAATGTCCATCAGGGAAGGCTGCAATGTACTTGAGAAGAACCTGCATGCAATTATAAGCTACATGATATAGAGAACAATCCAGGTCTACAAATATTACACATCCATCCACATTGCACATCACGCCACACCACATAATACACAAATCAGCAACATGGCGTCAAGATGGTAATACAGTATTAGCGCAGCACAACATCAATACAGAAATGTGCCCTTGAATGCATGCAAAGGGATCACCCCTAGCCATAGCATTGAACCATACACCTATAGCAACAGTGAAGTGATGCTACACAGCATGGCAACATCAATGTCGGAATGGCAGTACACTAGCAGTGTGGTACCAAATATGCCTGGGCTCAGGGACACCTAAGACCTGGCCTCACCCAGGACATGTCAATTGCTGTCGGAGGCATGAATCGGGCATGTCCACTTGCAGGGTCAAGCACACCTTTGCACATTGCAGTCACACAGATCGTCTGCATGCATGCTGGTAGTTGTGGATCTCAATCAGAATGCAAAGTTGATTTGTGTGACATGTACATGCCGCCCCAGAGGTGAACAGTAACAGGTCCCCATTCTTCCCCCATACAGGTGATGCCGGCTATCCCCTGAAGAGGTGGCTCCTTACCCCTGTACGGAACCCACAGAACCAGCACGAAGAGGACTACAATCGTGCACATACCCGTACCCGTGTCGTGATTGAGCAGACATTTGGCCTTTTGAAGACACGGTTTAGATGCATAAGCAGGTCGGGTGGCGCTCTCCTGTAAGGCCATGAGAAGGTGGCCAAGATCACCAAGGCATGTGTCATGCTACACAATATGTGTATCAGACGGAATGTGCCACTGCCCCCTGACATTCAAATGCAACCACCTGGTGAGGATGATGATGGTGATGAGGACGGAGGTGACAGGGATGCAGGTCATGCAAGAAGCGACGGCCAGGAGGGACGTAATGTGAGACAGCATCTGATCAACCAAATGTTCTGAGTAACATGGTTTCACTCTGTACAATGGATATGGGTAGTAATGCACTGGTGTCTGTGTTGAAGCGCACAATGGACCCTGTCAACAATAAAGTACACATACACAATGAAGAAGTCCAAGCCTGTGTTTTGATTAATCACCAGTGTATTAAGGAATTTTAAGATGTATAAGTGCATGTCCCCAACCATCCCACCACCCTTCCCCCCTCCCCCCACAACAGTCCGAAAACACCCTTGCTCCCTCCCCCCACAACAGTCCCAAAACACCCTTCCCCCCTGCCCCACAACAGTCCCGAAACACCCTTCCCCCTCCCCCACAACAGTTCCGAAACACCCTTCCCTCCTCCCCCCACAACAGTCCCGAAACACCCTTCCCCGTAAGCCCCCACAACAGTCCCTTTTGTGTCTGGCACAATGTTGTTGTCCAGCTGCACACGTGGAAGGTTGACCCTGCAGTCCCTATTCCCCATTGCCACGACCAGCATTAGGAGGCTGGGTTGACGTGCGCCTGGTGGTGCGCGTGGAGCAGCGGAGGGGGCTTGTCTTCCTCGAACTAGCGGATGATGATGTGGCTGTCTGTCCCGGTGGTGGTGGTGGGAACTGGCGGTCCATCGCGTCCGCTATCTGCGTGAGGACCTGCCTGAGTTGGCCAATCTCCCCACAAAGCCTGTTGGTACAGGCTTCAATCACCTCCCTTGAGTTTCTGGCAGTTTCTGTTATCTCCCCTCTGAGACGGGCAGCCTCTTCCACATGCTGCCCAACCAGCACAGTTATGTCCTCTTGGCGCTGCCTGATGCCGGCCAGGTCAAGGGCACTGTGGCGTTCTCATGGTGTGGCTGCTGCGCCTTCCTCTGCAACCAGGACATCTGGTGAAGCCACTGGTGGGCTACTAGACCCTCCCATGTTGTCCTCGCCAGACTGGCCATGGACACTGGACCCAGGTGTCTGCTGTGGAGTTGCCTCTGGGGTTCCTGGGGGGGTTGGGGTGTGCATTTCCATGGGGAACTCTATCGGGTCCTCCACATCTGAGAGTGGCGCTGTGGCTGCCGCCTCACCTGTGGAACTTGTGGCAGCAGAGGGTGGGCCCTCCGTGGCTGGAATCTGTGGTGGGGGGTTCACTTCTGAAGGTGGGGCAGTTGTTGCTGGTGTGGACAGTGGTATGGTAGCAGTGGCGCTCCGCCGATGTTTGGCACTCTGCATGGGAACTCTTCTACATTTGCCCCTTGATGTAGTGGGGGTGTCCCCTGTGTCCTGTGGCCTTGGTTATTTCGTGGCAGGGGGTGCCTGAGTTGCAGTGCCAGGTTCTTCACTGTCTGTATGTGAGCCTGTCGGGGACAAAGAGGGGGATGGCATTGGTGACGGTTCAATGTACTTCATGCAGAATATGTTAATCATGCTGTTGTGAGCATTGGGACTTCATTGGTAGGGATGCAGGTGATGTGTCTGTTGAGTGGGTCATTCATGAGGTGAATCTCGGCTCACATTTGGGGGGGACCTCAACATTCACAGTGCATACTTTCATGTGTACACTCACCTCCATCTGATGTAGTTGCCACACCATGCTCCATGCTCCCGACTCCCTCAATCGATTCAACACCAATCGTGTTGGCGCAGGTCTCCTCCCACGCCTTTAATTTTATCGGCGAATCAGCTCCACCTCCTGTGGCCATGTTGCGGTTCGCAGACAGGATGCTTCGGACCCAGGGGCGGAGATCATCCCACCGCTTTCTGCACTCCCGGACAGTGCGGGTGGTGGTGCCCACTGCACTCACTTTCAGGGCAACCTCTGCCCAGATTGCCTTCTTGCGGATCAGGGTCTCCCGCCGCATGTCGTTCGCAAATACTATGTCGGCATTCGCTGCAAGGGTCTCAGTGAGCATTGTTAGGTCCTCGTTGGTGAACTTCTCCTTGCGCTGGCGGTTGGTTGTTTTTTGAATAGCCTTAGGCATGGCGAGGGTATCCTTGGGGCTTTCGAATAGCAAAGTTCTCAAAACAGGTCCAGGGGGCAGAGTATGGCAATGGATTGTGTTTTTAAAGATGGCCGCCGTGCTCCTTCCCGTTCCTGTGCGGTGACACTATTTCCGGTTCTGCTATTTAACGGTGACCGCTAATTGCGGTGACCGCTAATTGCGATGGCCGCTATTAGCAGTGACCGCTGTTTGCATGTTGCGGGAGGTCGGAAGTGCTATCAACGCTTTCATCAGTGCCGCTAAGGGTCTTTTTGGGGTCTTTAGCGGCATGGTGGTAAGGTCATTACCGGCATGGCGCTATGCTCGTGTCTGCGTACTCGTAATGGTACGCTATTAGCGGCCTCTTGCCAAGGCGGACACGTTAATAGCGCCATGCCGGTAAATTACGATTTTTAGTGCACAACATGTGATGAGGCCCATCGTCTTTATTTGTCTCAGGGGTAACTCACGTCTGTAGTTGGGTGGCATCGTCTGGGCACTCCAGGGCTCCTGGTCGAGTCAGAAGGGCTTGATTTTGCGGCGTGGGTGCAATCCAGCCTCCTTTCAGATTTAATGTTGGTCTAATCATTTTACAGGATATTAGAGAACATTCATAGCCTAATCGAAAGAAGTACTGAGCCTATTGTGCAACATAATCAGCCATTCCATCCATTAAGCATTTTACCAGCGATGTAACATAGGTGGCTTATTCCATTTGGTATACAATTTAAAGTCATCAGCTCTTATTGTACGGAGGGGAATTATGGATTGAAATTGTTCAAGCACCTGGACTCGGTTGAGATAGTCATTAACATCCTGCCTAAACAGGTTTCTACTTCGATGCTCTCTTGTATTCCCACAGTACTGGCTCCTTGAGTGGGCGTAGTTGTATTGCCAAGGCGGGAGTTGTCATTAAGGGCTCCAGATACTGCCATGTTCTCGTTTTCAGCAGATCCTTTACTTGCCACCTTGGAGTTTATCATCTTAGCCACTGGCGCCTGGGCTACTTGTGAGCTTTCGGGGATGTTGAACATTTTCCTCAGGTTGTAGACCAGGACATGATTAGACATGGGCCCTCTATTTGCTAGAGCACCACAACGTTGTTTTTTTCAGCCTCTCTTCTTTCTGCCAGCAGATTTCAGATTTGCAGGAGAGTTTCTATCAGGTAGCAGAGTAAACTTTTGCAGGCTAGCAGGTGTTTTATTTGATGGTGTATCTTTTTACTCCATTATGGAGAAAGATGTCTGGATAGCACAGTTATTACAAGCTTTATCATTTTGAGGTAGATGGGTCATATTTGGATCAGGTTGTGGATCACTCCCATTCCCTTGCAGAATCCCTGGAGGGGTGTCCCTGGAAGGATTCTGAGTTCCATCTTCACTGACACATTTCTCTCTATGCAAGTTGTGCAAATGTGCAGTGAGACCCTGTCCGATGAAATCTGGGTATTCTGCAACAGTGTTCATGTTTTTGTTGAACGTTTCAATATGAAGTAGATGGTCTCTGCCTCTGTTAGGGAGAATTCTCATTTTATGGCTAATTTCCCTTACCTACAGAGTTCCCGAGCAGCTTTCCTGGATTTTAAGGGTTTGTTTTTTTCTCCTGCTAAGAGTGTAACTCTTTTTCCCACTCTTAGGAATATTTGCTATGTGTGTTCTAGGCTATTTTTTTGTGTTTAATGTCTATGGGGTTTATCTCACAGGGGTGTTGTAGCGACCCCCATACATAGACTCCATACCCTGGGACTGACTACTGTCTCCCAGGGCATGTACAGTCCCAATTGACTTTACTAGTCAATCTTTAGGAACAAAACCAGTACAACCCATCTTACTATGGAGGTACTGGCAAGGGTTAATAATGTTTCCCTTATGTTCATTTTTGAGAGGGTACCGTACAGTGCCTCTCTCAAAAGTTTCTGGCTGGTGGCAGTGGTTACTACCAAAAATATTTGACCGTAAATATTTCCCTATGGGATTTTCCCATTGTTTGAGGCTACCACATTTACTGACAACCTCTAACATACCACCGGTTTATTATTATATTAATTTTACTCCTGTAGGTTTTATTTGCCAAAATGTTCATATAAATTCTTTCTTGTGTCTTTCTCTAAATTCCTAACCCAGGTCGGGGATCCTTTGTTCGTCCTTTTGGTGGGCTTCTGCCAAGAATCCCTCCTTTCGGCGCCACTGAGTCTGGGGTGGATCCATCGTGTGGGAGGGGGAGTAGGACCCCTGGACAGGGTTGCCTCAGCAACCCATGTCGCACTCTGCCCTGATAGGCTGGAGGGTCTCCCGTCAGGATGACCACTCCACTGTGTGAGTGACAGCTAGGCTGTATGAATGGGGATCTTTTTGCATAAAAGCAGGGTCCTGAGGACTGGAAGAGCAAGACGTCGCCACTGGAACTAATAAGCTGAAGAGGAGAGAAGCAAAATGCATCTGCAATGACTGAACCACCGGTGAAGCCCTGCTGCAGCGTCTCACCACTTTTCTCCACACGACGAGAGAAGATCTTCATCTGTAAGAGCCTTCTTCCCTTGAGCTGGTGGGGCCATCCAGTTTGCCAATCGCCTTCCTGGACCTGCCTTAGTCGAATCGCCAGTGCCCTGCACTTGGAGACCGGATAGCCAGGCACCCGTCCACCCGGACCGCGATTTGAAGGAGCATACCTTTTATTCGTTGGGCAGCACCGTGGCTGGTTTCATCCCTGGGCACTGCAGTAACTCGAACCTTCCTCCACGATGAGAGTCCTGCTGGATCTCCCGAACTGCAGGAACTGCCAGAAACAACTGCCACCGCAGGAGCCTCTTCTACATTTTAAGGTACTTTGTTCCACCAGGCCTCCCTTTCCGTGTGGTAGTGCTAAAGGTGTTTTAAATCCTTTACCTACCTACTGGGTTGGCCGCCCCTATCCTCTAACATTGTTATTACTGGTTGCTGTTGCAGCACTCAAGGAGTGATTCGCTGTATCGTTCACCATGGATGCCACATTACCCAATGGAGCGTTAGGAACTGCTGCAGGAATAGAAAATTGGGATGCAGCAATTAACCTCTCTAGGCTTGGCAAGATGGGTTTCATGGGTAACTTCAAGTAGCTTAGTAGATTGCACTTGTCTCTGCGCCTGTGTCTTCAATAGTGACAGGAATTCATCAACTCGGGCTGGTAAAGTGGCTAGCAGTTGTTGCCGAGTCCCGGCTATCCATGCTCAGTAAACTGATTCTCTCACTTGTAGAATGAGAAAACGAGTTAGGGGAAGCACAGAGCGATTCGTTCAAAGGGGAATTTATAATATGCCTACTGAGAGAGAAAGGATCACAGGAATGGAGAGATAAAATAAGAGCATTCAGTAGAGTGGACGGGTGCACCTCGACCACGACCTGGACCAGGCTATTGTCCGGGGCTAGGAAGCCATCCCTCGGGTGAACAGCAGGGTCAGGGTCACCTCCTGCTGTATTGAGAGTCAACGCATTATCGCTGCAGTAGGGTGCCAATACCTTGAGACGGGGAAGTCTTCTTTGAGCCTGGCGTTTGTCTCGACATGTCATCTTTATTCGTAAGCAAAAGGTATTTTTTTTTAAATGTATGGGCTCAAAGCTCCAAGGCAGAAGAAACACGTTTAATAATGTGTGTGCCGATGCAGGGTACAGCAGTGGCCAGGGCACTCATGCACTGTTCGCATGAGTCTAAATTGGTAGTAACACATTGGCTCCTCCATTCATCTGCAATGTTCGGTGGGCAAAGAACATCGGCCTTTATTAAGGAGATAGGGCTAGATGTATGAGGTGGGGGAAACAACTGAAAGGTTTTCCGTGGACGGAATTTTGGAGTATGCACAGCCGGATTATCTGTTTCATCACTTAGATTGATATTTTTACTTGGCTGGTACCATGATAGTTGGATGTCACTCCTTGCCACAGGGAAAGGCCTGGGTGGGCCAGACCTGAGCCAGTCTTATTATTTGTACTTTGTATTTGTATTTTATTGTTTATATAGCACTTTAATCCAAAGCGCTTTACAGTTTAACAACACTGGAACATTAAACATGGAACATAGAAGCAATAACAGTACATATGAGACAATCCAGAAAAACAGCATGTGGAACAATTTGGATTTGAGGAGGAAGAAGAAAGGAGTGGGAGGGGAAGGAGAAAGGGAGAGCGCGTATGGAGTAGTGGGAGTAGGAGGGAGGATGGAGATCATGGGGAGACAGGGAAGATAAAGGAGCGAGGAAGAGGGTATTGGAAGTAGAGAGAAAAGGTGGAAGGGAGGGGCGGGGAAGGTGTCAGGGAGGGGAGTGGAGAAGGAGTGCTTTCAAGGAGGAAAGGAAGGAGGAATAGGTGGGAGTGGAGCCGATAGTGAAAGGAAGGGAGTTCCAATGTAGGGGGGCACAGAGCTGAAAGGGGCGGAAATGAGAGGATGCACAAGACGGTCAGGGGGGTGGAAAGTAAGAAGAGATCAGCAGAATGAGGGGAGCGAGAGGGGGTATGGCTTGTGCAGCGGGGAGGGAAGGGGGCGGAACTCAAAAAATTTGGAAGAACAAGGGAAACTAAGGGCGTGACGAGGGACGGCCGGCAGGCAGTCCATCGCACAACCACTATTGCATGGAACAATACGTATTCATTGGTCCAAGTGCGCAACCCCTCGGCGTGGAAATGACCACGCAAAGCCCTCATACTATCCGCCACCTGAAGGCAGGAATACAGACACTTGTGCTTAGGTTTCACTGCGCAGAGGTGAGATTGGGTGTCAGATTTAGGGTTTTACCCAAGTTACGAAAAACCGATTGCATGTTGTAGGGGTGCCGGTGACAGTTACGGGGGATGCTGTGCAGGGTCCCCAAGATGCAGGCCTGCTTGTGGGGGGACCCTACGCACTGTTTGAAGGTCGCATGTATTTGCACCCAGGGGAGCACTCAAAGGTAGCTGTTCTGCCTGTTTTTGCTTTGCATTGGGGCTTGCAGGGGGCATTCTGGCCGTGACTTGGGGTTACCGTTACTTTGCACAAACAATTCCACGAATATTAAATCTGCATACATGCTTGCACTGTGTCCTTCTTGACACACAGCTTTTGCACGATTAATGCGTACTTTTCCATGAATCCGGCCCATTGTGCTCTCATTGCGACGAATGCTTCTGCAAAAACAGCAGGGTTTAGTCATGAGTCGTGCGCTTCGTACGGACTGGCTCAGCATGACAAGGTTGTACTTTACTGCAGTCCTACTAGCCTGGCAGAGGCACCAGCTTATCACTCTTACATATCCACATTTCCATATACAGAAATGTCTGCATTGCGTGAGGCAGAGCCGGCTTAGGAAAATATGTGCAAATTGCCTTTCTGGAGCCCTGTCCCCTGCAATGCGTCCAGGGGATATCTATGTTTATAAAGTGAATCTAGCATCCCTTCCTGTTCCTGTTAATATTCCATGAGCATGTAGTTTATGCAGCCTTTCTAGTGTTAACTTCAATAAAGGCCACGCTCTCTTTTGAGTTGCACCACGAACCAATTAATGAAAACCCACATCTTCAAAACACACCATGTTGAGTTGCTGCTAATGCACAGTTCTTGTAATAGGTTTTCCACAAGGTTCACCTGACATATCCAGACTTTAGCTAACAATATTCATTATTTTCGTGAAACCTACTTTTCTAAATTCGCTCTGTTCTTTTGAAGAGGCCTGCCTGAACTCTCCACCCTGCATTAAGCAGGCACCTGATGTGCTTTTTTGAGAAGATTTGCAACACCTCCCGAGCTATGCGTTTTGTTACCTGTCAGCTGTTATCTCATCTTCATCCGTATATGAATTCTAAGAAAGACCTTCACCTCCAAGCTGCTGAACTATTCATTGGCCGAAAAACGACTGCAGCCTACAAATTACAGACTCTGCGTAGGCTACTCAATTTAACGGTGCAACACTGCCATCCCGCGTCCATATCCATACTAACAAAGTAACACAATATTTGTTTGGTATTTCTTGAACACCATGTGGACGTGTGAAACCCTTCAGTGACACCTACCCTTTTATAGGATATAAATAGCTGATACTCAGAATGCAAAATATTCTCTCTGTCAACGTGCTATTAAGAAAATAAAACATTAACAATTCCACTATTAATAGGAGGATATTAAGAGGGTATACCTGGACGCCCTTACATATCCACCAATTTCTCAAACGACAGCCAGAAATGAACAAAGGGACCAACAAGAACACGACCAACTGGGCGCCACAAACCAAGTGTCAGACCCATAATTAGGTCCCTTGAGTCCCCTCCCACACCTTCTTGTGAGGAAAAACACCTTGGTGTCATCTTCAACTCCTTTCTCTCCTTTTCCCCTCACATCTTGGACCTTGCCAAGAAGGCCAACTTTCAGCTCCACCTCCTCAGGGGCTTTCTTTCTTTCCTCACCTTTCCCCAGAAGCTCCTTGTCTCTAGAGTCCTGGTCCACTGTAGGCTGGACTACTGCAACAGCGTCTTCCTCAATCTGGCTCTTTCCTCTCCTAGCCCCTCCAACTAATCCAGAATAGAACTGCAAGACGTATCCTTGCCTCAAGCCCAGGGACTGCATCTCTCCAGCCCTAATGACTCTCCACTGGCTCCCAGAGGCTAAAAGGATCAAATGCAAGACCATTCATCATCCACAAGGCTTTCTGGTGCCTGGGACCTGCTACATCCAGCTCTCTCTCCCTAAATACCTCCTAGCTAGAACACTTCGGTGCTCTAGCTCCAACTCTCAGCAGATCTGACGTTTCTCCAAGCAGAGAGTGGGCATTAGATCTCTATCTTCGGCAGGAGCCTCCCTCTGGAATGGCCTCCCTGCCTCCTTCAGACTTAAGCCGGATCTCCTTAAGTTCCCGAAGCAGCTCAAGAACCTGCTTTTCTCCAACTCCTTCCCTCTCGCCCTACCTTGCTAATTGCCCCCTCGTTCTGCTGAGACTGGCAGCCTGGTCCCTTATGAGTCTTACAGGGCACCAGGCCCCCCTTGTCCAGTCTACCTAAGCACTCGCCCAACCTAGCAATTAGCACTGCCTTTCCGAGCCCCCTCCCTGACCGGCCTGAGGGTGTGCACCCCTCCCAAGTCTGGTCTGGTCCAACCCCTCACCTGAACTTCCCCGTCCCCCTCGCTCTTGCCCTGCTTGGTTTTTCCCTTAGGACATGCCCAGTGCTGGGCCCTCCTTCCCCTTGCCCACTCACTTCTCTACCCCCCTCTCCCTCTGCACCTTTTCCTGGTGCATGATCCGAATGTGACAAGGCCTAGTAGGACCATTGTTGTTTTTATCTCCCTGTGCCTCCCATTTTGTCTTGTGGTGCCTAGAAACATTTGTAAATATGCAATAAATGCATACAATAAATAAATAATGCTTATATTATGAGGACACGAGTAATCTGGTTAGAAAGCCAACCCACACAGAAATCAACAGATGGCAACATCATTTCAAATACTCAACCAGTTACACTGTGAGTCTATATGGGTGCTGCACGTAGTAAGAGTATAGACTGTGTCATAACCATGCATCTCCACATCATGTCATAATGTGATGCATGCTAGAATATAGCACAGTTGCGGGTGTCTCTAGTCAAATAGTCGCAGAGGAGACACAGAAATGTAATGCTACCAGCCTGCCTTGATGATGTCTGATAGTATTTAGTTATCTGTTTATTAATTCAAAGAGACACAGTCCACCAAAGTGGTCTCCTTTTAAGACAAAGCAAGACCCACATCTAAAAGCGCATTTTACATAATGCAGCCACACTTACCCACCTATAATGTATCCAATAAAGTCAAGCATTAAGTGTAGCTGAAAATGATCTATTGTTTCTAAGCCTATTTTTGGCTCTAGACAACATAGGTGGGCAGGGCGTTTAAGAAGGTTGTGGGGGACTTGCAGTTTGATCCTCTTCTGTGCTACAAAATGCGATGAGATGGCAAACCTGAACACATGAGTGTTAGGGAGAATTCTCAAAATGTGCTAATTTCCCGTACCTTTTGAGATCCCCAGCAACTTTGCTGGATTTCTAGGATTTTATTTTTTACCTGGAAAGAGTTTGAACCTTTTGTTCCCACTCTTTCATGTATTTTGATGTGTGTTTTACTTTTGTGTTCTTTGTTTATGGAGTTTTTACACAACTCCAATGGCATCATCTTTTTCTGTGTGTCCCACAGCACCTTTAGTGCAGTGGCACAGGGTTGTCTTTCAGACTTCCCAAGGTTTAAATACCTTCGTTGGGACTGATTACTATTTCCCAAAGCATGTAAAGTTAAATTGACTTTACTAGTCTCTTTAAATTTACTGACCCAGGACACGGTATCTTCCCATAGAGTGCTGGAGGGGTTGCCTAGCTTCCCCTGAGTCAAAACACTCATGTAACAGTAAAATGTTACCCTTTCCTACTTCAAATGGCTGCTGGCAGTGTTTTAGATCAAACTACCATGATTTTTCCCGACTGCTAACAATGGTAGCTAAAAATCGGGTCAGTCATGTTTTTCAATATGGCACCCAAGACCTAACTGTAAAAACAGACTCTGGTTATCTTTTTTGGCCATTTATTTAGGAAAGGTCCTTCTTTGTCTCTGCGTGCCAAACCAGGTTTGGTCCCTTTGTTTGTTGGCCTTTGGCAGGCTTCAGTGTGAAGCCCTCCTCTGGCCCCTGATTGTCTGGGGTGGACAGGATGTGAGGGAGGTGCCCAAAACTCCCTGTGCTTAGTCTCCTAGGATACCTGAATGCACTCTGGCGTGATTGGCCGGCTGGCTATCCAGCAAGGACAGCCAGCCTGCTGTGTGAGTGACAGCCAGGCTGGAATAAATGTGGGAAAACTGTTTAAAAGCAGGTCTCTGGGACTTGGAAAAGCAGAGTCAACCACTGGAACGAAAGAACCAAAGACGAGCTGAAGGAAGAGGACTGCTGCAACTCCTGGATGACCGGTGAAGCCCTGCTGCAGGTCCGAATTGCCTGAAACTCCATCGACAGAGAAGCCCTTCAAGGTTAACTTCTTCCCTTGAGTTTGGCGGGAACAACCAACTCGCAAGCCACCTGGACATGTCCCCATCTGGTCGAATTTTCATCAGAGTGCTGTTGAAAACCGGATAGCCAGAGGAAAGGAAACCAGCTTGTGGACTTTAAGGCACTCACACATTAAACCGACGTCTTGCAAAAGATTTTGGCCTCATCCCTGGACAGTGCAGGAACCTCCCGACATCCTCCTTCTTGTCCCCACAACTGAAGCTCAGGAACAGCGAGATCTGCTCGAACTGCCAGGAACAACTGCCTCAGCTACAGCTTTTTTCATTAACAAGGTACTGTGCAAACACGGTCCTGAAATCTTTTCGGCCATCGAGAAAGTGCGTGAAACTTTACTCAACTACGAAGGCTGGTCCTTCCCTTAATATTTGTCAAATGTTTCGTCTAGCGAAATTCTTCTAATCTCCATGGCAAAGACTTAACCTTTACGTACCAGAACTGTGCTATCCTATACAAAAGACTCTGAACCATTGACTTTGGCCCAGGCCTAATCAGAAGAATTGCTGGTTGTACTTAACTGAAACCCTTTGCCCTGCCTATGAACATATTTGGGCTGTCTATTCTTATAACCTTGTCTTTTTACTCCTTTATTTTTCTTTTTTTTTCTTTTTTTTTTGTAACAATTAGTTATTTACCCAACTTTAATTACAAAAATAAAGACATCTTCTTCATCCTATTATTTCTTCTATGATCATCTATGTACATTCATCATTAAATTCAATATAGGAACTTTTCCAAATTAAGGTCCCCTTTATTTGTTTTAACAAGAAACTTCTTCTAGAATGTTTTTAAGAAAGTTTACCAAGGCACAAGTTAGTCTAACATTATTTCCAGCTATTAGAGAGTGCCACAAATGTTCAGTTTGTTGAGAGGTCGATGCTAGATGTTGAAAAAAGAAAGATCGCTGGGTGGCCACGTACCCACATTCAGAAACTAGATGTTTAAGAGATTCTGATTCATTTTTACAGAACCTACATCTATTGTCTGTTGTTTGTTTGTGATGTCTCATGTACATCATCTCCTTGGTTTTATATAGGTTGAGCCGAAGCCTTAAAAATGTGTTGCGGTAAAGTCTTGAAGGAAATCTTGACAGATATTTAGGTAACGTATCTAGGTTATTGCAGGTCATACCTAGATTAAGTGATGATGGCATAGCCTCACGCAGTTCGCTGTTTTTTATCCAATACCAACGTCTGAGTTTCTTTTTAGCGATCTGTGGAGTATTGCATACAGTGTCCCAAGAAGTGTCAGTGACTTCCAGTAGCTTTCTGATTTTCGTGGCCCAGATGTCTAAGATGCCTGAGTATCATGTTACACCCGATTCTTTCAGAATTTCATAGGCCGGTGCAACAATATTAAGGCTCATTTTACGTAGCAGGGCGATGGATTGCCATAGGATCAGGCCAGCTAAGGGGTCTAATCCAAGTGCGTACCTTATCGCCACAATGGAAACATAGGTTGGAAGAGCCAAAACTAATCTCCTGAATTGGCCTTCTAGAACTGCCCAAATACGGTTATCGATGTTCAGACCTGCCTCCGCCCCATATGTCAGAGCAGGGATAACTTTCTGACGATAAAACGTCATAATTGGAATCAGAGTGTATTTGCCATATTCATTATGCAGGCGTTTACCTTGCAGAGTGAATGATGTTGTGCAATGCTTCAGATCTGTAATCCAGGCCTGTTCTCTAATTGAGTTATTTATTTGAATCCCCAGATAACGTATAGTTTGGACAGAATCAATCTTTTCTCCTGCTGCTAACCATCTGAAGCTCTTAACTAATAATTGTTGAGCTGTGCCAAATGACATTATCTTTGATTTCCCGGCGTTGATTTCAAGGTCATTTGGTTGTAAATAAAGGACCAACGCCTGTAGGAGCCGTTGTAGGCTGATTTCCGTTTGATCGAATAGGACAACGTCATCGGAGTATATTGCATAACTAATTGGTTGTTTATTCAATTTTGGTGGAAAACAGCGAATGTTCACAAACGCCCCAGATAAATTGGCAATATATAGCTTGAACAGTAGCGCTGCTAGCGGGCATCCTTGCTTCACCCCTTGAGAAGTTGGAATCTCTCTCGTCAAGGTGCCTCTATTTTTTTCATAACAACATTTTATTGAGTTTTGCAAGATAGTATATTTCATACAACAATACAATACTTATCAGCTTAAACATCAAATAGTGTCTTTATAGGCTTTTGTGGGTGGGGGTAAGAGAGATGGTGGATTGATTCCTGACTGTGGCAGTTAGGTGGCTTGGTCCCGGGTGATTGTCCGATTAAGTTCCAGCATGTTTGGGGGTTGATCAGGGGTCAGTAGAGGGGGCTACATTGGAGCCACCTTGTAAGCGGGGGCCTCCTGGTGAGGGTTGGGTATTTGGCCGCATAGTCCAAGAATGGGTCCCATATATTCAGAATTCTATTTAGGGAGTCTGAGCGTATTGCTGTGATTTATCGATGCAAACTTTTATTGAAGTTCCAGTATGTAGAGCCATAAGTGGATGGAGAATATTCAGGGGAAATTTCCATGCTGTTAGTTTGTTCCATAGAGTTGTACGATTGATTAGGTCAAACGCTTGGCGCATATCTATGAAAGCTACAAAGATTTTTCCCTTGTTTGTCATTGTTTCCAGCTTTAATGTATTCACTATAAGGAGGTTAACTTCTGTTCCAACATCTTTAGTAAAGCCTGTTTGCCGATTATCGAGTAGATTGTTAGAAGATGCCCATTTGGTAAGTTTATGTTGTAAGCATGTGGCAAAGATTTTGCCTATAATATCCAAGAGGGCAATAGGGTGATAGTTGGCAGGATTGTCCCTATTGCTCTTCTTGAAAATTGGTGCAATCACCGCCGCCCTCCATGAGCTTGGGATCAGCTTGGCTACTGCAATTACTTTGAATAGGTCTACGATGAAATTGGCCCAAAGCTCCTTTTTCTCTTTTAATAAGATGTTCGTTAGCCCATCAGGGCCTGCAGCACGAGAGTTCTTTAGCTGTTTTATGAGAGCAATGATATTGGCTCTGGATTCACATACATTCCAAGGGACGGTTGACATTGTAGGCTCCACGATGCCCTGTTCTGAAGTTTCTTCAAAAACTTTCCTGAAATGTTGTTCCCAGGTTGACATGGAGATGCCATTTGCCAGACTTGAATCTTGGGTATGTAGGGTATTTTGTGGAGATTTGGGGCCTGACGGTATTTTATTACCGCCGAAATATAACTTAGCAACAATCACTCCTTGTATTCAGATTGGGCCATGTACAACAATAATACAGTGAACATGCATTATTTCAGCACCCAGACCTGCATATTTGGTATACGTGGTTGGTGGTATTTTGGTGAGCATAATTGACTTGGAAAATTTAAACTTAAAGTAATGCCACTTCAACTGAGAAGGCAAATGTGGAACATTTTATGAACTGATGGACTCAGATGAAATGTTGATTGCAAATTTTCATTGATGCACATGAATATTCATTTTGTTGGATCAAGTTGAACAAGTTGTTTTTAGGAATTGGCTTGGATTATAGCCAAGTTCTGAAAACAAAAGGAGGGTATATGTAAGGATATTTGGCATGTTACAGCACAGAGTACAGCACTACTGCACAAGTAGCACATTTTTTTTGCAGCACCACCACAAGGGTGCGGTACATTGCTATATGGGTTACCAGATTAACAAGGAAAGACAGGCTATTCAGTCAAAAACGATTTTAACATATAAGATGCAAATCTATTTTTACAGTTAAAAGCACACGTGCTCATTTAAAAATGCACACTATTTTTCACCTGAAATGCCTATGGTGCGAGAGACACATTTGAAAATTAACAGCTAACCTATTAACCATTAACCTGACTAATAAAACCTTATTTAACATAACCCACTAATAAAATGTGTTCTCCACTGCAGAATTAGGCATACTCTGAAAACCATTTAAATGTGTGTGCAGATTTTTTTTTCTTCTCTTTTTTTCTTCTCTTCTCTGCCTGATTCTCCGTGTTTTTGTGCACAGTAACTGCAGGAAGAAGGAAGTCAGATTTGCAACAATTGCAAATGTATAAGCGAAGCTAATGTTGAAGAGTAGGAGGATGAGAGATGATGGATTTCATTGGGACACGTCATACAGAGGGCTGAGAGGAAAGTTTTAGTGGGCAGTAACGGGGAAAAAGACAGGAGACATTTTCTGCACTACTGGGGAGAAGACCTGGCTGTGGGGCTCCTGACTGAATGCAGATTCCTGTGTCCTGCTGCAGTCGAGATTGGGGAGAGCTGAAAGAAGGACCTTTCCACTGGCTGAGGCATTCCTATCTGCAAAAGCTGAGAATTCCAGGCAATGAACCCGGTTTGAGAAGGCAAGCGTTCCTTTTTGCTGGAGTTAATCCAAGGGAGCCACATTCACAAAGAGAACAGCCAAAGAGAACAACTAAAAAGATAAGGTAATGAGAAGTGTGGGAGCTGAGTGTGTACGGTAATATGCAGTCAGTGTAGGATTCCTGTGCATGCCTTAATCAAATGCTATTGTTGCAATTTGAGTTCTGTTCTCCGCCACGCTCTTTTCAGTGTGTCATAGACAATGCTTTTACTGTACCATTTTATTTATTTCTGTAAAGAGTGAGATCGTGTTTAAATGCAACTTTTATAATACAGAAAAATATTTGAAAACAGACGGGTGGTGTATTTAATATTTATCATTACAATGCCGATGAAGTGGGGAGATTTTAAACAGTGCAATGGTCATTTTAAGACAGATGTGTGCATGTCAGATTCAGTATGAACAGTTGTGAGTGATTGTAGCATAGCTCGTTGGAGGTACATGAGCCAACGGGAAGAGAGACTCTCAGAACATAGCTCCCTACCGTATATAAGGTAGTGGAAATTACCACAAGATTACCATATATAGCTCTCTGTCGTAAATAAGTCAGTGAGTTCGCCCATGGTGGCACACCAACACTATCACTGGAAAATGTGGTATTCCTAGAATGCAGGTCTGAGGTCTCTCTAGTGATCACACGAAAAATCTAAGCAAAGATAAGGGATTCTGGACATTGGGGCCACAAATAAAACAAGGGAATTATGCTCACCAAAATACCACCAACCACGTATACCAAATATGCAGGTCTGGGTGCTGAAATAATGCATGTCCATTGTATTATTGTTGCACATGGCCAAATCTGAATACAAAGAGTGATTATTGCTAAGTTATTTTTCGGCGGTAATAAAATACCGTCAGGCCCCAAATCTCCACAAAATACCCTACATATTTATGGTGCGTTGCAGGCCGGGAAAGTGATCATAGAGTACCTGCTGGGCGTGGCAAGCGTGTCTCACACTGCCATTTGCACATTAAAGGGAACCCATTTTATAATAGCAGTGTGCCACTAAAAACGAATTTCAGAATGTCACAAAGGGAAACCACATTCTCAGATCTAGTGCAATATTTAGAGGCAAAGTTATTTGCACATGGGAATTGGTCTTCGAATAGCACGTTAGAATGGAGTAACCGCATTCAGGGTGAGGTGCAGAAAGAAAAACTAGACAGTATTTTTGCAGAAGGCAGCATAATTCAGGTCTGCCTTACAAGATTATTGAATGCAGCCGATAAAAGTGCAGAGAAAGACTGTTTAATACGGCTATGCAGCAAAATATGGTTTATTTTAAACAAGTCCCTGCGAATGCAAGAGAATGATACTCAGCTAATTAACAGGTTAAAGACTGAATTAGAGGGGGCAAGTAAAAATCAGGAAATGTTGAGAGCAGAATTGGATGTATGCCAAAAAGACATGCAATTAAAATGCAGAGACTTTGATACTCAGTTATCCAAAAGCAAGAAACAATTTGAAGATAGTGAGCAAGAATTGGCACACTTAAAAGCCTTAGTGGATCACATTAGGCAGGATAAAGATGAGGTTGTTTCAGAAATGCAGATTTTACAAAAAGAACATTGTGAAAAAGAAGGTGATCTCCAGAGTGCAGAACAAGAAATGATTAAAATGATTCAAGAAAGAGACAAGAGAAATAAAGAGTTCAATGAATGCCAAATGCAAATGTGCGATATGCAGGAGGTGATTAATAAAATGAGTGATGAAAATAATTATTTGCATGATGAAGCCAATAGACTCCTTAAAAAGTGTAAGGACTTAGAACAGCAAATGTGCATTCCCAGGTCCCAGGAGAGGCGGCAGGGTACCACATTCAATGGAGTGGAGGTGAAGTCTAGCTCTGCCCAAAGAGCTAGTGCCCCAGAGACTGGGCCGGTGACTGAACTTGGTTGCAGCGCCCTTGGGGGATTTGATACTCCCATTGGGGGCAGCCACCAATCTCATACACCTGAAAACAGGATTGAATCACAAAATAGTGCAATTCCATGCATTGCAACAAGTAGCCCCATAAAAATAATGAAATCCATTAAAGCCCTGATCAAACCATTTAAAAAGGGAGGTGAATGCTGCATTGAGGATCACTTAGAAGCGGTGCATGACATTTTTAAAGCACTCCAGATACCTAGGGAACAGTACAGACAATATTTTCATTTAACTTTAGATGCCCCGACGGCCAGCATCATAAGGGGATTAAATGAACAGCAGAATATGACATGGCTGGAGTTTGAAAAAGAAATTAGGCGTCATTTTTCTCCTTTTCAGTCATTGCAGGAGGCAAAGAAAGTCGCGTACACAATTACTGCTGGACCTAATACATCCCCTCGCCAATTTTTACAAGACTTAAGAAGAGCATTCTCTCGCTTTGATGTATCTTTTGACTCAAATTCCAATGAGTTTAAAACTGCATACTTCTATGGGCTACAGAAAGACATCATATCCCAATTGGTCCGTGAATTTGACCGTGACAAGTCCCTTGAATGGATTGTACATCAAAGCACAAAGCTATATGAGGTACTCTATTGTCAGGGTAGAGAAAGCGATAAAATGAAAGATACTAGGCCTAAATCTAAAGAACCCTCAGCCACAGTAATGGAAATCAGGTCAGCCAAAATGTCCCTTGAGTCTGCTCAAAGTCAAGGTAAAAATAATGTGACACCTGAACAAAGGGGTAATCAACAAAGATCGCCATTTCCTGTACCAATGTTCCAAACACATGATCCTAGTAATAGAGAGAGCTACATCAGCCCTAGGTATTTAGGGGATAGACCCCGGGTAGGATATCGGCCTGATATGGCAGGTATGAACAATAACCAGAGACAAAATCAAGATCAAAGAAATGATGGTCCCTACCAGTCATTGGGGACACAGAGCAGATTTGATCCCAGCACCATGATATATGGTAATCAGGATAGGCCCCGATATGTGGATCGATTTACTGATAATGGAAATCAACATAGGGGCCAGTACCCACAATCTGAGAGACAGGACATGAGGCAAAACGTGAACTACAGTCCACGCCAGTACAATGATTCCCCACCAAGGGACTATAATCAAAGGATGGGTGCAACCCGCTCCCCTCCACAAATGAATCAAGAGTTCAGAAACCATCCCAACCGACATCAATCACCTGAGAGGTATCAGAATAGATCCAATCAGGGGGAAAACAACCAATATCGACCTAGGCCACAGAAAGAGGATCCTAGAGAGATGGAAAGGTTCCAGTGCCTTGAGGCCCAAGTGAAAATGTTAGCTGAGCAAATAGGAAAGCTCTATACAGCGCAAAAACAACCTTCCAAAGAGGGGGCTGATGGCCATAGCAATGACCGGGGGGCTTCCGAAAAGTGACTAAGTACTCATGATAACTGGAGTGCCAAAATGACAGATTGCTCTGATATAATTTTGCATAACAACTCTGAGATGCCTAATGGATTAAAAATGAAAGTAGCAGTAAATGAAATTGTGACGGAAAGTGCAAATATTTCTAAAAAAGAGGTACGGTTTAGCTTAGAGCTAAATAAAACAGTAAAGATTTGCACAAATGAAAAAGAAACATTAGGAATTCCAAAAGAACAAAGGAACAGATTTAAGAAAAATGACTCATGCATGGGGAATACCAGTGAACAGGGAGTAAGTGGGGATGCCATAGCTCCTTCCCTGGGCAAGCAAAACAATGACCAAACACGGACAGAAAAAGGAAATACTCACAAGGAGGGTACAAGTCAATCACCTGAAAAATTCTTTGAGCCACATATTTTTGAAGAGGCTGAAAGGGCTGGTATTACACTAAATGATCACAAATGCACAGAATTAAAAAATGACAAATTGCTGAATGATGTTGTTACACATGTTCAGTTGGAAGGTTGTAATGTGGTCTCTGATGTTACCCAGATGGATGGGCGAACAGTGGCCACACTCCAAAAAACCTCTGAACATGGAGAAATGAATAAAATATCTTGCACAGAAATGGGTAAAAAGGAGGAAAAAATGTCTTTTCATATACCAATGTGCTTAGCCAAAAGTGAGAAAGATCTGAGAAAGGTGAGCCCTGAACTCAGTAAGAATTCACACTTCTTATGTGTATTAGAGGAAGTTGAGGACAGATATTATGCACCCATCACTGTAGAAGAAAAGTGCCACACCTTTGCTATGATTGACACTGGCGCACAGGCCACAATTATGTCCAAGGAGCTGGTAAAGAGTATCAATGAAGGGAGGCCTCCACAGAGTCAGATCACAGTGAAGGCAAATCAAGGCCCAGTGCATAACTTTAATGGGGAGGAGGTGCCCATCATAGGTGTAACTGAGGTCGACATAAAAATAGGAAAGCACAGAATGAAACAAGAGGTATTGATCACATCTATTTGTGAAATTCCATTTCTGATGGGGACAGATTGCCTGAAAAGATTGTCTCCTCTCATAGATGGGGTGAATGGAGTGCTGTGGTCCTTAACCAAAAAACCATTGAGGCCTAAGAAACTAAAATCACAAAACAGCAATATAAAAGAATGTCACACCGTTGCCAAAACAAATGATGCTGTGGAGGTATATCTCCAGAATAGCTGCATACCTAGTGTCACTGTTATATTAATGTGTCAAGACAAAGATCAGAGCGACAATGAAAAACTACCTGTACAAATATACTTGGGCCCAAGGAAAGATTGGCAGACTGCCATAGATGAGCACACATTACGTTTCTATTTAAAAGAGAAAACATGCAAACAGAATATTGTTCCTAAAACAGATTCAGAAAAACACATTACCACTCTGGCAGAAATACACATGGAAGATGAGCAACCATGGGTTCATGTTGGTATAAATGATTATCTTAAAACAATAAAAGCCACTTTAGCACTTGAACATGAAAGGAGTTTCATTAATGAGAAATTGTTGCAAAAAATTATGGAGAGGGAAGAAATCCCGAAATTTAGGATTAAAAACCAATATGTTTCTGGGTTGGACAATCCAGACTTTGAAAACCGAATTGCAGGCAGATGCATGCTTAAAATTAGCATTGGGCAGAAAACAATCTACCATAATGTATGGATAGTGAATGGAGCACAAAATGAATTTTACATGGGCAATGACATCATGCACAGAATGTGTATGGTGTTAGATTTCCTTAATCAAAAAATATGGTCACGCCTAGGTGGTCCGGCACCTGAATTTGAAGACAAAAGAAGGGCTTATCATTGTGCACAACTGGTTCCTTATGCCATCGAATTACAAATAAGGAAAGATACTATTATTCCTGCATTTACAAAACAGTTTGCAATAACACTGAAATGCAAAAATTTACAGCAGATGAAAGGCTCTGATGCATTTGTATGCCTGAATGAATCCATAAAACAGCAAGGCCTGGATTATGAATACATTCCATTGGTAGACATTGGTGAGGGATCTGTAAAAATCATGGTAAATAATAAAGGTTGTCAGGATATTCATTTAGAGGAAAACTCCCCATTAGGAATGGCCATACAAAAATCACATTATACGGCAGATTTAAATAACATGGTGATTGGGAATATTCCTGAAAAATATGTAGATGCCAAGGGCGAGTTGCCAGAACACCTGGACTCTCAGCCCAAAGGAATATTTAAAATTCATTCTGTGTATCCTTATGATTCAAATGAGACAGTGTGCTGCCATCAAGAGGATTGCATAATATTTAATTTAAATGAAAATGAAACAGGAAATCAGCCCATTGAAGTGGAAGCTGATATGCCGAAATATTTAAAAGTGGCAGCTCTACAAAAAGACACAGCCACACAGTTAGAGGAAAGCGCTGAGATTCCTTTACCAGAAGAGTTTCCAGAATTTTCCAGAATGGTAGAAGAGCAGATCTCCTTAGCGGATGCATGTGACAGCGATAAGGATAGAGACGACCTGAGGGAAATATTTATGGAGTTTAAGGATGTATTTGCAAAAGATGCTTATGATTGTGGTTTAACTGATTTACATGTGGCCACACTACCAGAAGGTTGTAGCAGAAATCCAGTGTTTGTACGCCAGTATAGACTACCGCTGGCATGTTTAGAATCATTGGCAGAGATTATTAAAAATTTGGAATCACGGGGAATAATCAGGCCCATTCATAGCACATCCAATACGCCTATTTTAGGTGTGTTAAAGCCAAATGGTCAATGGCGGCTGTGTGCAGACTTAAGAGAGTTAAATAAAAGAGTACCAGTATCTAGATGGCCACTACCATTCATTGATCAGGGCCTAGCTCAGATACATGGTTCAAATGTATTTACCACGTTAGATCTCACATCTGGATATTGGTGTGTGCCATTGGCAGAGGAGATACAACACTTATTTTCCTTTACATTTGACAGGACTCAATATGCCTGGCTTAGAGCTCCGTTCGGATACATCAATAGTGGGAGTGAATTTGGCATATTTTTGAGAAAGGCCATGCCGGATGCAGCGGAAAGAGGAACAATAGTTTATGTGGATGATGTCCTGATAAAAAATGAAACCCTAAAAAGCCATTTTGATGAAATAAGACATGTACTTGGCCAATTGCAGAAAGCAGGCGCCAAAGTATCTTTGCAAAAAGCACAATGGTGCAAGAAAAAAGTGAACTTTCTAGGGCATGAAATGACTGAACATGGGCTAAATCCACAAAGGAAGAAAATAGAGGCCATACAAAGATTAAAAGATCCTAAAAATGTGAAAGGAGTAAAAAGTTTATTAGGGATGACAGGCTATAACAGAAAGTTCATTGAGAATTATGCAGAAATCACTCAACCATTGACTAAACTGCTTAAACTAAATACTCCCTGGAGATGGGAAAGAGAGCAGTCTGATGCAGTGGCTAGATTGAAGGAATGTCTTGTAAAGGCACCATGTTTAGCATACCCCATACAGGACAGGGATTTCTTTATAGAAATAGGTTTTTCTGAACATTGTATGTCAGCAGTGTTATCACAAAAACACGATTTGAATCACAAAACCATTGCATATGCAAGTAAGGCATTTTCCCAAGTTGAAATGAAATTTAATGAATGTGAAAAGGCCCTATTAACCACTGTGTGGGCGCTACAACATTTCCGCCCCATTGTTCAGGGAGAAAAGGTGATTATTGAAACAAATCATCAACCTTTGCAATTTTTAGAGAGTAAAAGAATTAGATCAGGCAATCTAGCGCAATCCAGAATCACTTCATGGACGCTGGCATTACAAGGTTTTCCCGTAGAAGTGAGATATGGACAAAATAAAAAGAGCCCAATTGCTCAAGGGTTAGCTGACTTACATGACTGTGCAGCTGAACAAATACCAAATGAAATGGAAGTGGAAACTAGTTTGCAGGAATTTGAACAATCATCACACAAAGCTTTTGATGAAAAAACATGCAAGGATTTGCCAACTGTATATGTGGATGGTTGTGCTTTTCACATTGAAAATGACAGTAATAAACAATGAGTGGCAGGAATAGGAAATGTCTGGTTGAAATGTGAAGGCGTTCCTAGTATAGGGATGAGGATTGGAGATAGGAGCAGTCAGGTGGCGGAATTGGCAGCCATCTATAAAGCAATTGCTACTGCAGTTGATAAAAAGTTCAGTGAAATTGTCCTGGTGACTGATTTTGACTATGCACGGAATAGCTTTGTGGAGTATTTGCCTGGTTGGAAAGCAAGAGGCATGGTTACATACAACAAAAAGCCACTTAAACATGGAAAAATGATACAAGCCATAGACAAATTGGTGTCAGAAAATAATTTAACAATATACTGGAGAAAAATTCGTGGGCATTTAAAAACACCAGGAGAGGATAAGGAGGGAAATGATAAGGCAGACCATCTGGCTAAGATTGGGGCTGTGATGGGAGAATTGCTACCTATTGATTATTTAATGGGTGAAATACAAATTGATGCAGTCACACGTTCTAAAGCACCAAAGGAGGTAGATCAACCGGTGGTGCAGTGGAGTCATGACACGCCAGACCAAGATTTGATTGAGGCACAAAAGAATGATCAAATTTTGGGAATCTATTATAATCATTTGATAGATCCTGAACAAAATCCTGTAACAGAAAAAGATTGTATGGGAAAAGAAGAGTTGAGGGTGTTATTAAAGAACAAAACACGAATTAGATTACAGGATGGGCTCATGATTAGAGAGTCCATAACAGGGCAAATACAGTGGGTAGTACCCCTTTCATTCAGAGGACTAATGCTACACCATGCACATGATGCCATAACTGCAGGCCATAGAGGTTCACAAAAAACATTAGAAATATTAAAAGATTATGCTTACTGGCCACATATGTCCCAAGATGTGGAATTATATACTAGAGGATGTCTAGTATGCGCCCAATTTAAACCTGCTTCACCAATGCATAGAGCACCATTGATGAAAAGAGGCCTAACTCTCCCATGGTCAGATTTGCAAATAGACTATGTAGGTCCTTTAAAAAGGTCGAGCAGGGGACACCGTTATATTTTGAGTGTGGTATGTTTGATGTCGAAGTGGATTGAGTGCATTCCTGCACCAGATTGTAGTGCGCAAACAGCAGCCACATTGCTGGTGAACCATGTGTTCTCAAGGTTTGGGTTGCCACAAAGAATTGAGTCAGACAGAGGAAGTCATTTCACAAGTACTCTAATGAGTAAGGTATGGCAATTACTAGGTGTAAAAAGGAAACTACATATTGCATATCGGGCGGCGTCTTCAGGTACAGTTGAAAGAAGCAATAGGTCTGTTGTGGATATTTTAAAGAAGTTTGTGGCAGAAGCAGGTTCCAGCTGGGATTTACGTTTACCGTTGGTTCTGATGGCAATCAGGTCGACTCCTGCCAAAGCAACAGGTGTTAGCCCCCATGAGGTCTTGACAGGTAGGAAAATGGTGTTACCACAACACCTACTATACAGAACACATGAGCAAACTCTTGTGAGTGCATCCACAGTTCATGAATATATTGATGAACTGAGGAGGCATTTGCAACATGCATTTGCTTTTGTGCAGAAAAATCTGGAAAGAGCTGCTGACAGTGCAAAGTCATATTATGACAAAAAGACATCAGTAAAGGAATACAATGTAGGGGATCAGGTGTACAAGTTTCATTTTGGAAAAAGTAAACAGAAAAATTCTAAATTTCTAGCAGCCTGGCAGGGGCCATTTCGAATTATAGATAAGGTTTCTCCTGTAGTGTATAAAATTTTGAAAAATGAAGGTGAAACAGCAATAGAGCAGTTTGTCCATGTAAATCAAATCAAACCATGCCATCCCAGGCATGAGATCAGGCAGCTTGAGCATGTAGAAACAGATAGAGTCCCTTGAGAAAATAAATGGGTGTAATCAGGAGGCAGTGACAAAGAAGTTAAAAAAAAGTTGATTGTTATGATGGCACATAAACACTGTAATATATGTAAAAATATATAATATAAATAAATAAATAAATAAATAAATAAATAAATAAATAAATGCACATATAACGGAAGCTCGTGGTTGGTGTGCAGAGAGAAAGTGTGTTAAATATTGAATATCTGCTTGTTTTCTTTTAACTTGTATTTGATTTTAAAAAAAAAACAGAAAAAAAAAAAAAAATATAAACGAAATATTTTTACCAAGCATGTTTTATTTTTGGCAAAAGGTGGAAATTAGTATTGTGCTATGTACTTAATCTGTTTCTTTTCTTTTTGATTTAGAAAACTAACATTATTTGATCGGAGGTTCCGGGACCAGAGGCCACGGGAGACGATGGAGTCCTGGAGTCCCCTGGATGAAGACCAAAAGATGCCTGCCTCCAGGTGGAGGTGAAGACAAAATAACCGGAATGCCAAAAGAGATGACTACTGTGGATTCAAGATTGCCAAGATGAAAGAGTACTCGAATGAACCGAATAACATCGCTGGTCGGGACATATCAGAAGCGGACAAGAGTACTGACATATGGAGTTCCACGTATTTATTATTTTAATTTGTTATATTAATTATTTGTTTTAGTTAGTTGTTTTATTTCGTTGTTTTTAATTGACTTGGAAAATTTAAACTTAAAGTAATGCCACTTCAACTGAGAAGGCAAATGTGGAACATTTTATGAACTGATGGACTCAGATGAAATGTTGATTGCAAATTTTCATTGATGCACATGAATATTCATTTTGTTGGATCAAGTTGAACAAGTTGTTTTTAGGAATTGGCTTGGATTATAGCCAAGTTCTGAAAACAAAAGGAGGGTATATGTAAGGATATTTGGCATGTTACAGCACAGAGTACAGCACTACTGCACAAGTAGCACATTTTTTTTGCAGCACCACCACAAGGGTGCGGTACATTGCTATATGGGTTACCAGACTAACAAGGAAAGACAGGCTATTCAGTCAAAAACGATTTTAACATATAAGATGCAAATCTATTTTTACAGTTAAAAGCACACGTGCTCATTTAAAAATGCACACTATTTTTCACCTGAAATGCCTATGGTGCGAGAGACACATTTGAAAATTAACAGCTAACCTATTAACCATTAACCTGACTAATAAAACCTTATTTAACGTAACCCACTAATAAAATGTGTTCTCCACTGCAGAATTAGGCATACTCTGAAAACCATTTAAATGTGTGTGCAGATTTTTTTTTCTTCTCTTCTCTGCCTGATTCTCCGTGTTTTTGTGCACAGTAACTGCAGGAAGAAGGAAGTCAGATTTGCAACAATTGCAAATGTATAAGCGAAGCTATTGTTGAAGAGTAGGAGGATGAGAGATGATGGATTTCATTGGGACACGTCGTACAGAGGGCTGAGAGGAAAGTTTTAGTGGGCAGTAACGGGGAAAAAGACAGGAGACATTTTCTGCACTACTGGGGAGAAGACCTGGCTGTGGGGCTCCTGACTGAATGCAGATTCCTGTGTCCTGCTGCAGTCGAGATTGGGGAGAGCTGAAAGAAGGACCTTTCCACTGGCTGAGGCATTCCTATCTGCAAAAGCTGAGAATTCCAGGCAATGAACCCGGTTTGAGAAGGCAAGCGTTCCTTTTTGCTGGAGTTAATCCAAGGGAGCCACATTCACAAAGAGAACAGCCAAAGAGAACAACTAAAAAGATAAGGTAATGAAAAGTGTGGGAGCTGAGTGTGTACGGTAATATGCAGTCAGTGTAGGATTCCTGTGCATGCCTTAATCAAATGCTATTGTTGCAATTTGAGTTCTGTTCTCCGCCACGCTCTTTGCAGTGTGTCATAGACAATGCTTTTACTGTACCATTTTATTTATTTCTGTAAAGAGTGAGATCGTGTTTAAATGCAACTTTTATAATACAGAAAAATATTTGAAAACAGACGGGTGGTGTATTTAATATTTATCATTACAATGCCGATGAAGTGGGGAGATTTTAAACAGTGCAATGGTCATTTTAAGACAGATGTGTGCATGTCAGATTCAGTATGAACAGTTGTGAGTGATTGTAGCATAGCTCGTTGGAGGTACATGAGCCAACGGGAAGAGAGACTCTCAGAACATAGCTCCCTACCGTATATAAGGTAGTGGAAATTACCACAAGATTACCATATATAGCTCTCTGTCGTAAATAAGTCAGTGAGTTCGCCCATGGTGGCACACCAACACTATCACTGGAAAATGTGGTATTCCTAGAATGCAGGTCTGAGGTCTCTCTAGTGATCACACGAAAAATCTAAGCAAAGGTAAGGGATTCTGGACATTGGGGCCACAAATAAAACAAGGGAATTATGCTCACCAAAATACCACCAACCACGTATACCAAATATGCAGGTCTGGGTGCTGAAATAATGCATGTCCATTGTATTATTGTTGCACATGGCCAAATCTGAATACAAAGAGTGATTATTGCTAAGTTATTTTTCGGCGGTAATAAAATACCGTCAGGCCCCAAATCTCCACAAAATACCCTACAGGTATGATTATTGTTTAAAATCTTCCAAATGTCTCTTGATTTATGCTGGATGATAAGACCAAGCATTGTTTCCGCTCTTTCTTGAGCTCTTATTATTTTGAAGGATTTTAACCAATTTCGATACTTCATTTTGCAATTCTTAATTTCCTCTCTTTTCTCAAAAGTACTGCTGTATTTCCTTTTAATTAGTCTGATGTTTTTATGCAATTGTTTCTTTTGCTGGTTAACCTGGGCACTATACACATATTTTTTCTGTTGTTGCTGAAACTTGTTTGTTGTTTTTCTTTCGGTTCCAAATTGAATTGAAACCTTAGCAAAGGTGCATAATTTACTTTTTCGGAAATGGTTGTTGTGTCGTCTTTGAGACTGACACTCAACTGACAGATGTGATAATCTTTGATACGCAGACGGTTTATACCCTCATTCACCTCCAGAGGACAGCTATACTGAGTCGATATTGGCACTGATCTATTATACAGATCAATTCCAGTATGCTGTGATCGCTTGCAGATGTTTTAATTATGGACATTCTTTCTACTTTCGGCCAGAATGAGGAAGAGATCCAAATGTAGTCTAATGTTTTTTTACTTTTGTCTCTTTGCCAGGTCGATCTTGGAGGGATATACCCATGGATGGAGCCATTGGCCATCTCGAACTTACTTGATTTCATGGCTTCCAACCATTTGTCGCCTCTAGTCAGTACCACAGTAGATTGCATCCTGTTTCTAGGTGAAACTTCAATCCATGAGAAGTTGAAGTCTCCACATATTAGAATTGTAGTATCAAAATAGGATGTTAAGCATGGATCAATTATTGCCATCACTGTTTTAATGAAATTTGCTGATGAAATCAACGCTGGGTTCCAATATAAATTGATGATCAGTAAATGTGGATTGAATTCATTTTCCTTCGGTCTTAACTGCAGTAGAGTGCCAAGTACAAAAAGATTTGGCATAAATGTTCGAACTAGCTCCCAACCATAAGCATTGTTTACCATTGTAATCAGACCGGAGAAAGGTCTCCCACGCTGATTCTTCCCTGCTTTATTTAGAACAATGGTATAACCATCTTTTCACCGAGTCTCTCGGAGCCACGTCTCTTGAATACAAATAATACATTTATTTATTAGAGAAGTCGGAAAATCATTGAATAGATGGTAAAACCTCTGGTATTCCAGGAAAGGATCCCACAACTCTCTTTGCCTGTTTTTGCTAATGGTTTTGCTTGTTGGATTTTCTGTGACACAGCTCTTTTTGTGATTTCAACAGAGTCTTTCTGAGTGGATTTTGTTCCAGGTCCACACTCCTTTATTAGGTATCTGAAGTGCCATTTTGCCCACACTTCATTTGGAGCTAAACTTGTTCATTTACTTACCGGTTTTATTTTTGTGGTTTATTAGTGTGTGATATTGAGCTGCTTATGCTAGTGTAATGTTTTCTTACTGACTGAGTAAATAAATGTATATTCTTTTACCAAGAAACCTTGAGGAATTGGTTACTTGAATCACTGTATTAGTTGGTCCTTTGTGTAACTTGTTCTACTGCTCACTTAAACTCTTGAGATAAGTCTAGCTGCTCAGCCATTGCTACCACTTTACTGTGTAGTACAGGCTTGTACCAAAGGTGAAATTGTGTTTACACTTGTAGTCTTAATTGCCTGTAGTGTTCCCAAAGGTTACTGCAGGTGATTCTTCCTAACAATGAGTACACCACAAGCCATAGAAAATTGGGTACCATGACATGTCATGGCGGGGTACCACAAGTACTCGACTCCAAAACTGAAGCTTGAGTTGTGTTGATTCCTTGCAGTCGGGGGTAGTATTACCTCTCCCGCTTTTGTTAGAGGTTCGCATGAATAATATATAAATGCAGACCCCACTAGCCATAGCAGTCAACGAGCAATTACCTGCATAGCGTGCACATGGTTAAATATAACTTACCGATGTCTGACAGGCATGCCCTTTTATCTTAGACATGCCAAGGTTACAAGTGATCTTTTAGGGGTTTCTTGTAAGGCCCAGACCCTTTGCCTGGGGGATATGTTTCCTCTGTAGCCTCTGTCTTCCTCCTTAATGTATCCATTGCCTGTGTCAATACTGCCCCATACCAAGTGTGTCTGCTAACGTCTAGCACCATGTTATGTGTCTGAGCCAACTTCGAAGACAGCAGGTTGGCAAGGCTGGAGAACATCTGCTGAAGCAGTTTGTCTCTCCCTGCTCCATATCATTGACCCAAAATAATTATAAAATTTACGGCTACTTGTGTTGTTTTAGGTCGTTTTGCAAGAAACTGCCCAGGATGGCACAACTCATGAGATTGTTACATTTCAACAGAACTACTGTAGTTGTTCAGGACAGATTCTTTAGTCCATCCTCCTTCCATTACCCTTAACTTAGCTCGCATTACAAAGGAATGTCCCACGATACAATATGTACTGTTGGAGAATCTGAGGAAGGAGATGAAGATCGTACACATATATTCAGAATTAGCCAAATAGACATGATATGCAACAAAGCAGCAATTCACACATTGTGCTAATGACACAACATTCTAAAACTTGGCCTATTGCCCAAACTGTCCCTTTGGATATCACACTGCATTTTACAGCCCACTATCAGACCCCAATGTACTATTTGTAACTACTGGACTCCAAGTCATGGCCATCTTAAGCACCTCTGGTGTCTGTCCAAAAACAATGTTGGGCCCCCCCCTCCACCAAACCAACTGAATTAAGGGATCCAGAATCTCTGGTTGCGTCCCCTTGGTGGTGATCAAAACTCATTGCTTGATATGCTGCTTTGTAGCGATCAAAATAAGCATGGGATTTCCTTTTCAGTCCACTTACCCTCTTTATTCTTTCTGTAATTAGAATGATAAATAAGTAGTATTTCAATGGCAAGATTTGCAGTTCACAACAAGGGTACTTGTGTTCTAGCATAGGTACAGGACACTTCTCATCAACTGCAGTCATGAGAAAGCTCCATCGCCACAGTATTAATGCAAGAAACAGATCGCATGAAAACTTTGTACATAATCCAGAGTAGATAGATGACTCAGATTAGTTGCCTCACAGAATGCAAACGTGCTCAAGCATGGATACAGGAGACCAATTGAAAGCGAGGAGAAATCTACATATACCATGGCATAGATAGTGGATGAAGATGAGAAGGTACCAGGAAGATGTCTGTATCCATATGGACTGAGATTAGAGGAGGGATATCGTTTTCAAGTGGTGTTGCCATTAGGGAGCAAATTAACACATGCCTCTAGTGTGCAATATATCAATGATCGCTGTTATTATAGATGATACAACACCATAGCCAGTTAAACCATGAGAGAGGTTTTTCTGAAGATCATACACCGAGAATAAAAAGTCACTGGTGAGAATTTTGAAAGGGTTAGGGACTGGACATTTTGACAAGTTAGGCAACACTTGGTTCTTTTAGTCCTAGCATGAAAATAAAACTACTAGTAGAATACAGGTACAAAGATTGATATGGCATGAAATGTCAGGACTTGCAGAACATTAAAAACCTGGGGAGCCAAATTCGTTTTTTTAAAAAATATCAGTGTACCTCAGAAGCACATTCAGTGGGTAAATACGTAGACACCCTCATACCCACCCCCACCTTTGTTCCAGAGTAGTAGGATTTTTCAGACTTGGAAGACCTGACCACATTTATGTTCAGCATACAGGGGAAAATGTTTAAACCGTACACATGTCCCAATCTCTCTCTCACACACACCCGCACTTGGATCAGGACGTCCTAACTTTTTTTTTTTTTTATTGAAAAGCTATAGTTTCTTCTCCCTTCTCCCTCCAACACCAAGGTGGAAGTAAGAAAAGAAGACTTTTGTTTCAAATCGTGTAAACTTCGATCACACGATCGTGTAATCGTGTATTGTTCCATCATCATCGTCATGTCTTATTATGCTTTCCACAAAGTTCTTCTACGCAACATCGTAACATATAAGGCACTTAATAGTCGAGCAAACAGATAAACAAAGTCAAATAATCAGTCGACATATCAGTTAAACAGTTACACACTTTGAGCATCAACGTAGCGCCCCACTTGCTTACAGGGGACATCTCAGGAGAGCGTTCATAAGATTTACAACCGCACAGACATGTTTAATGTTTTGGCCTGAGGATATCAGGCACCACCAGGTGCTCATGTCATCATTTAGCGGGGCGTATTCGCCTAGGTGGACAGAACGTAAATTAGTAATTGCTGGACAGCTTATAATCAGGTGTTTCAGTGATTCAACCGATTCCTCACAGAAACGACATAGATTGTTGTTCATAGCAGGCTGCCTTCTTTGGAAAAGAATTTCTTTCGTATTCAACGTATTTAAGCGGAAACGAAGAAATTGCTCTCGATATTGGCGATTGTAGCACTGCAGGAGGTAGGGTTGTTGACAATTTAATTTTTTTTTAACGTTACCTAACTTATTGGAAACATCGAGATTTGAGTATCTTTCCACATTTATGATCCATGCCCAGGATTCAAATTTTCTTTTTGCTACTTTTGGGCATGAGAACAGGTCAAAGTAATTAATATCGGCTGCTACGATCCACTCTTGCACTCTTGAGCTCCATTGTGCCAACAGGTTACTAATTTGCGAATCGTCGGGGGCGGTGAATATTCTATATGCTGGCGCACCACCTACTTCTCTCATCTTACGCCACAGTGAGATGGACTTCCAAACCACATTTGAGAAAAGAGAATTTAACGAAAGTTTGTGGCGTATTGCAATAATTGGAATACAATTTGGGAGATTAAAAACCCGTTTCCAAAAAAGACCCTCTACAGTATTCCAATTTTGTTCACTGATGTTCCATCCCGCCTCTGCCCCAAACGTTAGAATAGGAACAACCTTTTGATGGTAGAACGTTATCACCGGCGATAATGAAAATTTACCAAAGTTTTTATTAATCAGGGCTGCTTGCAGTGCCAGTCTTACTGCTTTCAGTTTCAGCGTATTTAGCCATTGGACTTCCCCGATTGAACTGTTAAATTCGATGCCTAGATAGCGAATCGAATTAACAGACGTTAACTTTTGACCACCTACCGCCCATTTAAATGCACGATCTCTTCTACTCATTATTGAACCAATCGACACAATTTTAGTTTTGTCTGTGTTAATGGCCAATTCATTTGCAACTATGTATTCGTGCAGGCAATTTAGCAGACGTCGGAGGCCGATTTGTGTTCTGTCAATCAGCACGAGATCGTCAGCATACGCAATATACCGAACTGGAGTTCCGTTTAGGCGTGGAGGAAAACAGTGTGCTTGCTCCAAGAATAGTGGGAGATCTGCCAAAAATAGTTTGAATAAATCCGCGGCCAGTGGGCAGCCTTGCTTAACACCCCTTGTCGTTGGAATGCTGTCAGATAATATGCCTTGTTTGTTAAGGCGTACTCTAAAAGAGGTCTCCGTATGGAGTGCCATTATTGGGTTGAGAAGGGCCATGGGACATTTCCATTTCATTAGTTTGGCCCATAGCATCTGCCGGTTGACTCCGTCAAAAGCTTGCCTCATGTCTATAAAGGCTAAATGTAATTTGGTTTTACGCTGTAGTGCATGATATTTCAAAGCTGTCAGGATCGAAAGGTTGACTTCGACACCTGTACCCTTTGAAAATCCAGTTTGCCGAATATCAAGGATTCCCGCCTTTTTAGCCCAACTCACCAATTTACATCTCAAATTGGAACCAAAGAGTTTTCCAATGGTGTCTAATAGGGCAATAGGCCGATAATTTTCAGGTGCGTCCCAACGGCCTTTCTTATGAATTGGAATTACAATTGATGTTAGCCACGATTTAGGCAAGCACTTAGATTTTGCGATTTTGTGGAACACACACTCAATGAAAGGTGCCCAGATCTCTGGATTTTTTTTTAGTCTGGCATTACTTATCATATCCGGATCAGCAGCACAAGAGTTTTTTAAGGCCTTAATAGCGTCAATGATGTCTGACAGCGACATCTGGACATCCCAGGAACCCATCTATCCACTGAATTCCATTTAGGAACCTTCAGCTCGCTATTGAACACTGACCCAAAGTGTTTACACCAGGTGTCCCCTGAAATTGTGTTCTGTGTAGAATTTGAACCGTTGAAGGGGCCCTTATTTAATATTCGCCAGATGTCGCGTGTGTTCTTAGTAACCATCAGTTTCATCATAATCTCGGCGGAATCCTGTTCTACAATCGCTTTGTGGGATTTCAACCAGTTTCTATAGGTAGCTCGTCTGGCCTTCACTTTCTCCAACATTGTCTTGGGTGATACATTTTTTTGCAATTTTATTTTACGGACATCTTTTCTTAGAGCTTTCTTATCAGCATCCAGCAATTTACTGAAAGGGTGGGGGTACAGCTTATATTGCTGAGCGCTGTCTTTAATCGAGGTGATATGATTCTGTAACAGTGGAATATATTCCACATCGTCAGTCAGATCACTTAGATTAACCGTTAGAGCATGGATCTCATTTGCGCTCAGTCTCAATCGATTACCACCCATATTTACTTCGACTGCTCCTCGGTATGGGGACAAAGTATCAGACACCGCCAGAAGACATTTCACTTTCAACAGCGAATGATCGCTCTTAGTCGTTGCCAGTGAATGCAGTGTCAGAATCTTTGACTCCAAGTTACTAGACACCCAGAAATAATCAATTATACTGTGCGTGGATTCACGATGCCAAGTGGCCTGAGCTGAAATATCACCACGCACATTGCCGTTCAGCAAAACGCAGTCAAACGTCTCCATAATATCTGACCAACGTTGTTCTTTTTCGCCTAAGTCTACATATGGAATCTGGCTGTATACTTGATTGGGGAGGTCATAATTAAACCACGAGCCATTGAGGTCACCACAGCATATGATGCTTAAGTTATTATATTGCATGGCTGCCTCTTCCATTAGACAGCTGATTGCTGTGGTAAACACTGTGACATTTATTTTGGCCGGATTCCAGTAACAATTTATGATCAACAGAGTTGCAATTGTATTTAGAGTATCTGAACATGCTTGCATAATTAAACCTTGGACCTAGGGATTGGGATTACGACAGATAGGAGTAGACCATACTCGTGAGATTCGAACCATTGTTAAGAGTCCTGCCGCGGGTCGGCCCTGAGTATTTTGTATTGCAGGATTGATAAAAATATTGAAGCCATCTCTGATTGGCGCCTCAACTAACCAGGTCTCCTGCAGACAAATTACAAACACATCATCCAGTGGGATGTCAAAGTCCCGAAACAAATGTTGAGATCCACGAGTTTTCCATGATAGGATCGAGCAGATTGATTCCTGCAAATCCAATCATGGCTATTCCTGCTTCGACTGTCTCTGCCGCCCCAGCTGTTTCTCGGACCGACGAGAGTCGTCGTGACGTATTTCAGAAGATATACTGTGGCGAACAGATGTCACAACTGTTTGTTTTTTCGATTTTGAACCAGAAGTTAACTGCACCGGATTTGGGCTTCTCCTGGCCACGTCTGGTTCAACTGAGATGTCAAAGCCGAATAACAGAAAATCTTCAGCTGCCTTAAGAATGGTGTTACGTACCCCAACGGCATCAATATGAAGAAGCACCGCGTCAGAGGCGCTTTCTGTCACATACTCGACTATTTTAATGTCATCTGATTCAATCAGTCGAAGAGGTGGAATATGCTTAAAAAACCGCAAAACATTTGCACGGTTGAGGTTCAAATCATTGTCATCCTTAAGTATGTTTTGCAATCTCAACTTACATCTATTACCCTTTGTGCGGTGCAGCAGCTGCTCTTGTGACCTCAGTGGGGAGCAGCGCTGTTTGCTACGTTGATTAGATGTGAATTTTCGGTTTAGTTTTGAAGAAATACCCTTTAAAGGCAAGACTTCCCTTTCATAGTAGAGGCACGGCGACCTTGGACTGCTTGCCACTCTGAGGGCGGGCAGCTTAGTTTTCTATTGTCAAATTTCATTGGCAGATTTAAATCCAGTGGCTGATCTTCCATAGAGTGTTGCAATGACTCCTCGTCGCTGCGATGGGAATATATAGTAATGTCACACAAGTCATGAACGTCAGCTGCCACCATACTGGCTGACGTGCTGTCACTCGAATTTAAACGTCTACGCTTGACACCGTGGTTCAAAGATAAAGTTGGTTCAGTATGCTGTGATGAGGAGGGCACCTTTGCTCCATTCGATGGGCGCTTGAACAGCCCCGGCCTTGGTGGAGTCGACATGTTTCTTATAAAGCGCTTTGTTGCAGCATGAGTTGCTAATTTTGATTTCTTGGTTGTAGACGTCGTTTTGGTGGACTTCACTTTCTCCTTCAACTTGGCCGTACCATTCGGTGCAAAAGATTTACCCGTACCTACAAAGATGCCAAATGTGGACGGCGCACCATCCTGAGAAGGAGCTTGTGTTGTTGCTTTATGTGCCTGGATAACATCAGTTGAGGGTACCATTGCGGCACCTATTGGGATGTCTATGTCAGCAGAGACATGTAGAAGGACGCAATCAGATAAATTTGCATCACAGACCACAGACGATGATTTGGCGCTGTGACAGCTCGTTGATTTGTGTGTTGCACCAACCGATTGGCCTGTAGTTGTGACCAATTGTTCGATAGTCTGCATCGTAGGCCTGGACCCTTGCTCAGAATTTTGTAATGGGGCAAAACATTGTACATCAGATTTTGGCCGGTTGGGGCTATAACCTGACTTTAACAGCGGTACTAGTTCGGACAGTACCTCTAAGAGACATTTTAGCTGTAAGTCATGTCGTTCTTGTTGCAGGGTCACTAGATCATTAAGACGAGATTGCCAGAATGAACTTGTGTCTTTACCAGCTTGAACATCAAGTTGGATAAGCTTGGTAAAAGACTCTATTTGATCCAATTTCGTCGAGAGATTCAGAATGAGAGCGCCTTGGTCTCTTATAGTCTCGTTTAAGGTCTCGTAGAGCTTTACGAACGGAATCATCGCTTGAGATGATGCGGCGAGAACATTATTGTGTAGTTGAATGGCTGCACCTGCAGACAAGTTTATTTTTGAGGTCGGTGTTTTCAAAAGGTCTTTGCCCGGAGTTTGATTTAGTGAAAACGCATTCACAGCAGTTGTGCTTTTTGCAGGAGTAGCTGGCGCTATTGATGGAACATTCTTTTTTAGCAGGATGTCGGTTGCGTTGTACCTTTTTGTGGTGCTGTTGTCTTCAGCTAAGATCGCCGTTCCTAAGGAGTGATGAATTAACCCTTGGTCCTGCGCTCCAGAAAGTTCCAGTCGTGATTTTGGTGATGGCGGCGCTGACCTCATGGACGACGAAAGCACCTGCTTTTTCTGCGACGGGCAGGACGGACTGGCACTGCACTTCAGACGGTCATTGATCGACAGCTGCAGCAAGGAAGTATCCTGTGCTATCTTGTTTTGGGCGATTGCGCAAGCAAGCTTATCAATAGGGGACCGTATTGAAGTAGTGCAGGGGTCGCTAGAAGACGTTGAATGTGAGTCCTCATCGGTCATTTTTAGCCCTTCAGGGGCTTTGCTCAAGGCACTATCAACCCGTGTCGACAGAGTTGACTTTTGTGAAATTAAAGGGGCATTGAGCTTGAGTTCAGAGTGACCGACACCTTCTGTGCTTGTTAGGCATGTCACTGAACTTTCTGGAGAGATCCCCAGATTGCTCCAGCGAGGTCGTTTCACTTTCCTGATGTTCACTGGGGACACTGAAAACTCCAGAGCTCGCGGCACTAGGGACAGAGTCAGTCAGAGAGCGACCTCTCATGGAGTTGGCGATCGTCTGCATTGGAGGGACAGCATGTCCAGTAGACTTTAGTTGCATAGATGACGTATGCGCTTGAACCGGCAAGCTCTCGTTTGCTTTGAGCTTTTCCTGAGTGGCAGAAATAGCATTTATTATTTCTGCATCCGTCAAATCAAATGGCGAAAACATTTTGAAAGGATGAGAATGCGTGGCTGGGGCCACTTTTGGTAACACGTGCTCAGTTGACGGCGATTTCAACAGCGGGAGTGGCATCGGCACCAGGTCAGCAAGAGAAAGCATAGATAGTGGTTTTACCAAGGGCTTATGTGTAATCGCACTAAGCGTATTGTGGTCCAGACTAGTGCTTGGAGACACCGCAGCATCGATGACATTGACCGCACCGCTATCAACCAAAGAGGCAACGTCATGATGGACCTGTGCAGTTGTTTGTATCAATTGGACAGGCGCTGCCGAAGGATTCGCAAGCGCTGAGGGGGCCTCCTTCGAGCAAGTAGCCGGCTTACCTTGTGTCTTCTGGCCGACCACTGCATTGTTTGTCAGGGGAGTCCATGGATTAAGCATCCGACGCTGTAGCAAAGTCTTATGACGTGTCTGAGGCCCCCCCGACGCAGGGGCCTTCTGCATTGCAGCCATCGGCCCTTGCATATAAAGTTGGACCAGGCCCTCGGACGCACTCGGGCGAACTGGGCAAACTGGGACTCAGCCGGGACTCCGCGCCGCGCTCCGCGCGGCAATGCAGTCTTTATGCAAATCCACTAGTAAAGGTAGAAATGGGACTCACAAGTCGCTGCAGCTCCTCACAGTGTTACACACACAGAGAATCTGGGCAAACCGGGACTCAGCCGGGACACCGCGCCGGGACACCGCGCCGCGCTGCGCGCGGCAATGCAGTCTTTATGCAAATCCACTAGTAAAGGTAGAAATGGGACTCACAAGTCGCTGCAGCTCCTCACAGTGTTACACACACAGAGACTCTGGGCAAACTGGGACTCAGCCGGGACTCCGCGCCGCGCTCCGCGCGGCAATGCAGTCTTTATGCAAATCCACTAGTAAAGGTAGAAATGGGACTCACAAGTCGCTGCAGCTCCTCACAGTGTTACACACACAGAGACTCTGGGCAAACTGGGACTCAGCCGGGACTCCTAACTTGGTAAAAGGAAGATTGTCCTCTTCCCTGTAACATCACGTCTGGTTAGGTCAAAACTGATGCTTAAGAATGGCAAACTCGTGGAAAACCTTGTTGTCACTCATTCACAGAGTACAAGCTTAGCTCTTGACAATTTTCGAGAAAACATTGATGAATGATGATACTAAACTACACATTAGAAGCTCAGTGTGGCACCTGCAGCATATCAGTGAGGTGAGCACAGGCCCTGGATAGATGTGTGGATTAGCAGAACGGACTGTCTGCAGGAGATCCGTGGGGCAACTGCAGGAACGCCAATGAGATGCCTGCAAAAACAGTTTGGTGACTGTTGTACATGCAACCTTCCAGGCAATGCCTCCTTCACCTGTAGATGTGTTATTTTAAGTGATTTCTGATCGATGTTGACAACCCTGTTGTTCAAATGAATACAAGTACAAATTGCAATACTATTGTTAGGTGATTACAATAGTTCAGTGGCGTGCCTGCTGGAGCTTCCTCAGATGCTTGGAGGAGGAGAACAGGTATTACCAGGGAATCATTAAAACAAGGGGAACTGTACTGAAATTGGAATCAGTGGTCAAAGGAGGAGGGAGCGGTTGGGAGCGGTACTCCTATACTTTTTTTAATTAAGTGTTACTGTTCCTATACTTTTATTTTAAAAAGAAACCGTTCCGGAATGGTTTTGTTTAAAAATAGAAATTTAGGAAGAAGTTGAAACTTGCAGTTGAACGTTGTCTTAAACAGCAGGTGCATTTGTTTAGGGGTTGTGTTGCGCGTGGGAGGGGCCGTGGCGATGGGGTTTGTGGGAGCGGAGACAGGACAGCAGGGAACATAGTTCCACTACTTCTTTTCGTACACTCCGACCACTGATTGGAATCATCTAACAAGTCCAATGTTCTATTGCCACTCCTTTTAAAACTTTGACAGTGATTGCTGAACAAATGGTGGGGAAGCACGAGATGACCTGATACACAGAGAAAGACCCTACTTCAAGACAAGCACAACACTTCTACTCGGCCACGTTCTTTTTTACCAGCTTTGCCTGGTATAGGCAGACGTTTAGTGCTATGTATGCCCCTTAGTTTTTTCATCGTATTATTGTACTGTCCACCACTCTACATCAAGTGCGTTTCAAATTAAAATCAGGACTTTGCATGCAGCAGTTGTAAGAGGAAGGGGCTTACAGATCTTGAGTGGGCCCACAGGACTCCATGGGGAGAGTTGCCGGTATTACCGCCACCGGTAATAGCAGTGCCGGTAAAACGGCCTATTTTTGCTGGTGGGTTTCCGGAATTACTTCCAGCTTCTAGCTGGAGGTTATTCCGGCACCCCACCAGCAAACTTGGAGTTTGCCAGTGTGGAAAATGTGCCGGTAAACGGAATTACCAGCCCATTAATTCCACAGTGGTAACCTTCCACACGTAAACCAGTGGCTTTCGTGTTAGCCGTCACTCATGTCTTCTGCAGCTTTGAGTTCATTTCTGTGGCATCAGGTTCAAGAAACGTCCATGTGTCACCTTGGCCTTATTTCTGTGTTCACGTTACATTTATCCCCACTGCCCCTGGTCTTCATTTAAAAGGAACGTCATTCTATTTTGTTGCACAGGCCTTTCGTTTCTTGGAAACCGTAATCTCTTCCTGTAAACACAATATTTCCGTGCCTTCAGCCTTTACAACGTCTCAGGTGCAGAGGTCGTTTGAGTGCAACAGGCATGCTTTCGAACGAGGAAGTCATTAACGTCAATTCGTGTCTTGACACTTAACGAGAAGCTATTGTAGGATCAGATTCCGGGAAAATCGTTTTATTTATATCGATGAAGAACATCAACATTTCTCAGTGATGTGGTGATAGTTACAAAAAAACTTTTCACGATCCAACTCATATTTACTAAGGTGATTAGTTCACTGGCAACAGGTCGCCTTTGCCCTTTGGAGAACGTTGGGGAAATGTGATATACAAAACCAGAGAGTAACAGCTGTGCAGTAGGAAAGACAGGTGAGTGCGTGCATTCCACTCGGCACTCCTAGGGTGGCCAACTCTCCACTATTTTGGCGGGATTGTCCTGTAATTGGGCGCTCTGTCTCGCAGTTTGCAGAGTGGCTGTGCGGGACACTGGCTGTCCCGACTTGCTTTGTTCCCAATAGTAGTTGCCCGTAACACACCTTGCGAGAGCGAGACCCACTCACTCCCTCCCACTCCCATTAAAGCCAGGAGAGGGAAGTGCAGGCACAGACCAGTTGCACTAATGGCCACAGTGGCCTGGCCAGCGTGAGATACTGGTCTATACGGGGCTGACGCCGACCCTGCCAGCATCCTGCACAGCAGGGCGGCCCGGCCTCTCGCCATATGGCCTTTCATTGGGCGATGCTGCCTCGACTAGTGCGCTCTGTACTCTGAGCACGGACGAAGCCCATGGGTGCCCGTCGCCTGCCCCCACTGCTTCTTCTGTAGGCTGGTGCTCTGCCCGCTGCCGCTGTAACCTAAGGTACGGCTGGACACGGTCATGCAAGTGCCACCACATGGGCACTGGGACTCTCGGGAAAGCAGGTAAGTTTTGTGATAGAAATCAATATAAGGTGTGTGTAAACTCTTACCCTGCGCCCACACCTTTAAAATGTGATTCACGGACTGGACTTGAAATTCTAAAAATCGATAAAAAAAAGTATTGCAAGGCCAAAATCTTAATAAAATATGTTTTCTCAATACCCACTGAAATCAAGTTGAAATTATTTCTTGTTTCTAGAACAATCAGCAAATTGAGCCACACAACTGTGACTGATTCAAGGTGTGGACGCAGGGTAAGAGCCTACACACACCTTATTCATTTTGGAGCATAGGGCAGTCACAATACTTAGGCTTTAACAGCGACAACACTAAAACTAAAATGTGCTAACATTGAAATGTGCAGGATCGCCAAAGAATAGCCCTGTGTCTGCAATCTAGCAAACAACAAGTTGTGTGATAGGCGAGCGATTCAAGCAAGACCAACAGAGCTAGGGAAGCATCAGGCAGTTGCACGCCCGGTGTGCTCATGCCGGCTGGTCCTCGTGGCACAAACTACACACGTGTCTTACACAAGTCAATAGACAGACCATCTCTCAGTTCTCCATAAACAACCCCTGTCCGTTTTCTCTTTGCCACAAGCTCGTGATTTTACCCCAACATGTTGGCCTGTTTCTGCCCTTGTAGACTTCGCATGGACAATCAGGAAGTTTAATTCTGTTTCCGGATGAAAACAAAACTCTCCTTCCCTAGGGTCCCTAAATCTTGGTACATATGCCAGAGAAAATTCCTAGGGTTCACATTTACTGGGCTCCCTCCTACGCTCTTATTTGTTTCCGTTTATAGGCAGTAAAAATCGAAAAATACCAACAGGAATTCTTCCCTGACCGTGCGCCATCTTTGCCGTCCTTTGTACATAATCCGCTGGCTGGCGAATATCATTAGACGGAACTTGTGCTTTTTAGAAATGCTAGCACATTCCACTCAGGGGCTTGCAAATCTGGACGAAGCCCCCAGGCTTGTGCACTGCACTGTAAGGAGCTGTAGATGTGGTGGTGGTAGTAGTGATACTAATCATGGTTTCTTATATAGGGCTTCATGTCGTATTCCTCACCCTCCTAAGCGCCTTAATAACAGGTGTTATTGTTACTTAATTGAACGCTACTCATTTGGGTGCATTATGGAAAGTGGTGCATGTCATTGGATGGAGCACGGACATTTTACTCAGGTTGTCCGTCTGGCAGGGGTACATTCCACTGAAAGGAATTCGTGCATTTCACTTTATGGACATTGCGGTGGGATGTGTAAAGCTCGCTAAATGGAGCAAAAGCATCTCACCGTGTAGAGCTTGTACTTGAAGGTTGATGTCTTACAGCTGATGCATTTCCTAGAAAGAGATTGTGGCATCTTGTCAAAGAGGCTTGTGCATCCCGCTGCATGGAACTGGTACAGGTTACTGCATTTCACTGCTGTTAGTTCACATAACCCACGAAAAGACTCCCTTACAATGAGGCAGCTTTAATGATTTTAGGGACAAGATTGTGCTATGCCAGAGCTATCCATCTGCTCCTCTGCTATTTTCCAGCCACGTCTTTGTTTTCTGGAGAGAGTATTTTCTCTTGTTTCCTTTGCCTGGAGTGATGCCAGGAATCGTTAGTCAGTTAACACAATTAAGGCTGAGCTGCAAATGAAATATACATTTCAGATGAGCTATACAAAGCTCTAAAGAAAGTTACTTAATGCTTTCAGCAAAAAGTTTTAAAAAAAAGTACAAGTTCAAATTCAATGATTTCTTACTTCAAAAAATGGAGAATCTGTTTTGTTCATGAACTATTGACATTGATAATGCAATCCAAGTTTCTGTAAATGGAATTGTAGTCAACATAGCGTTGTACCGGAACAAATCTTTACCTAAATATTAAAGGAATGGTTTGGTCAGAAATTTCTATTGTCCCTACGGGTCGGCCATGTGTTTTTAAGCCTAAGTCTGTGGATCATAGACAAATTTCCTATGGAACTTACCCGAGTTTTCGTCTACTAAACACATGTGAAAACAAGCAGTAGGGAGCCGTCATTTTGTGATAATCTTATCACTTGCCCCATCGCCCTGGGTGACCTGCTTTTGCGGCACTAAATCATATCCCCCGCCCCTGAGCCTGTCATCAGCAGACGCGTACCGCCCATTTCCCAACGCCAAAGCACGTCTCGTGTTAACAATTGCTGCGCTTCAGCTAATGACGTGTCGCAATGGAAATGGTAGGACGCCTCTTTACTCAATAAGTATAAACAAACCGTTTGACAACACACAGCAGCAGATTTTCGATTCCATTCCTCTCTCTGTGTTACTTTGAGTATTATGTGACTCGTTTCTGTGCTCTGGTCAGCTACCTTCGCCGATTGTAGCCCGTGTGAACAGATACCTGTACCATCGCTGTAAATTATTTTAGTTTGTTTACCACACAATGGCTACAATAATGCCCTACATGTACCAGCCCGAGTATACCGAGGAGGAACTACTGGAAATGGAAACATGCGAAAACGATGGGGCTTCGGACAGCAGTTGGCAGGACGAATCAACGGATGAAGACCCTGGACCTAGTCGCATGGACGTTGTTTCCACCTGGTGCACATGCAATCGGTGCAAGCTAATGCCAACCGAGGACGAGAACTGCTGCTGCTGTGAAAACTCTGGATGCGTGGCCTACATTTCAGAAGGCGAGCCACGGCCGCAATGCATCACTGAGCTGCCAGACTTCAGGGCAGCCTGCCTCACACGGTCCGTGTTGAGGATAATGATGGTGCTTATGCACGAACTTTGCGCAACTGTTTGTCCTCATAATCCGAGTAACGAGTAAGTATACTCTGGTTGTGATGCCACTACTATTTCATGGTCGTCTCCTATATTCAAAATTACATCTACATATCATTGTAATGCATGGAAGTGTGCAGTGTCTAGATAGCATTTGTCCGAGCAGAATGCCATTAGATGCAAGAATTGTCATTGACAACAAAGGTTTAATAAACTTATCTTGGTCATTTAAAAACAGTTTGGATCATTCTTTTTCACAGGTGGTACAGGCTGGTGGCCTATCGTTCCTTTACATGGCGGCGTCACGGGAGGCTTGGACACCGCGTTCGAAGAGTAATACCCGCCTGTGTCGTTGGTGCCTTAAGACAAACTTTCCCCAGTGCATCGGTCAGTACAGGGGATTTTCCCTCGCTGTGCTGCAACCTGACCTGTACAATGTGTAAAGTTTAGTATTTTTGTGCCATCAAAATAAGAAACAAAATATAACGCAACATATATTTTAACAACGGTTGTTTTGATTTTTTAAATGAATCAAGTGTGTCTCCATTCACCAGTGTTCCGGTGCCTTGTCTGCATGCCCCGACCCATCCATCCGACCCCCCTCTATCAAAGGCAGTTCGCGCCAGTGGATGTGCGCTGCCAAGGTGTGCTGTTAGGGGCGCAAACGGCCAAGGTGCCAAACAGCATGTACACTTCAAAAGGTATCCCACGGCCAGGGACCATTGCTCACATGGCCTCCTCAGACCCCGTGTCTCCAGGCAGGCCTTCCCTTGAAGCAGGCCACGCCCCTGCAATCCACATAAGTGTGTCTCCATTCAGCAGTGTTGTGGGATGTTTTTACCCATGCATCCAAGCCCTGCCATAAAACTGTGCATTACTGGCATTGAAAACATCATGATGGCCAGAACTCCCCAGAGAGTGCACAGGGAAAACATGAAGAATAGGCTGCCACCCATTTTTGCCTATGTTGTGAGCACAGGAGGGCACTGCCTAAAACCACCATTGGGCTACACACACAGTAGCCTGAAACCATTGGGAATGGCAATGTTGATTGCCAAAAGCAACCCAGAACTGTGGGGAATTCATTTTCTTAATGTCAAAAATGGATGCAATACTGGTGCTCACCACTATCAGAAAGCCGGCGTTTTAAAACCACCAGACTTTTGTGTAAAACTGAACAAATGAACCCAAACCAGGCCAAGGAAAGACTTGCTAAGAGGTGGATACAATGTAAAACTATATTCTGAAATGACTTGAAGGAAGTCATTATTTAATGTATATATATAAAAATAGCTGGGGGTGTCAGCAGCTTAAGTGAATTTGGGTTTAAAGCCACTAAAATCGAAATGTTTAGAATAAATGAGTGACCTACTTGTGAGTGTCACATAGGTTGCAATTGTTTAAATGTCATAGTTTTGAACTTAGAATCAGCATTCTAGCTGCATGTGCAAAAATTGTAAATTGGATTTGAATGTAGAAAACTGGGAACTAAAGTGACATTTAATTGAATTCTGCCTGACAACTACCCCCGACAGGAGTTGAACTGGCTCAACAACTCTTCCCAGGCCTGGCTGCATCCTGCTGCCCCCACCAAAAGGAGGTGGCACCTCTCTGATTGAATTAGGGGAGTGGTACCTGCAGACTGTCCTGGACTCAAGCAAATGTTATATTTGGGGGGGGGGGGTCGTAAAATGGCTTCCCCTTGGGAGAAACTGGGAGGGGCAGTGCCTGTGAGAGCAAGCTGAGCTTGGGGGAAGTGGATAAAACAGAAATTCCACCATGTGCTTTGGAAAACCACACCCCTTTGGGGCCAGAGCATGATTTTAAAAAGATGGATAATTCACAGTGCGGACTTGTCAAAATTATATAAATAACATAATCATTCTTGTGATTTTTCTGTGCACATTTTAAGAGGTGTTAGGACCCTGTGGGAATCCTCTTCAGCAGGCCTCAAAACCAACCAAACTATTCAACAGCCGGGCGAGCTGTTTGAATTTTTGCCAAGAACTTTTGCCAGAACCAGATACCCAGAAGGCAGAATTATCCAGAGAGATCAGACCCACACCAGATCGCTGTGCAGTGCTGAGAGCTGACCCAGGTCGCTGTGCGCGGAACCAGTACCAGAGAACCGCAGCCAATCTTGACCAGATCGGTGACGAAGTCGCATTCCTGTCCAAAATCTATTATGAGTACCCAGCTAGCACTGTGCAAAAATCAATCTCTTAGTTTAAAATAATCTAATACAAACTATTTTAGCCTATTAGAACTACCTACTAGAATTGTGTCATTCTGTCATCTGTAAAACTGAAAACTGTCATCTGTTATTCTGAGCTTTAAAATTTCAAATCCGAAAAACTACCTTTACTAAATCGTCTGCATCTCCGGAATCATCTAGGAGCGAGTTTTAACTGTCATCTTAAAGCTAAGATTCTAGGCTTTCCAAAGAACCTAGAACCAACTTCCTACTCCTTATAGTGCCTCTGTAATTGCGCTCGACGCACGCGACTAAATTTGCCGCGATTTGACATTTTGCTTAATTTCAGCCGCGTGTAAAAATATTTGTCCTTGCTTTCCTTGCTGAAATTCGTGTGCAACCTGACAATCATTCATAGAGCATTGCCAAAGTGATCCTGAATTAATTTTAATATCTCTCACTCACCCTGAACCTCCTATAGGGAATTAAAAGCAATTTGAGTATATTTTTCACTTAATTGCAACCACATTTAAAAGGATTTTGCCTGTGTTTAAAACTCCTACCTGTTTTCCTCTAAGCTTGCTAGGGGGGAACTTAATTATATTTGATTGCATTCCTGAGAACTGTGTGCTTTCCTCCCATCACTTTACCTTGCATAGAGAGGGGGGGAAAAGAAAAAAGTGATTACATTGTCTTTTGTTGAAGTCATATCAAGTTATTTTCCGTACTGCATTTTCATTCATCATTGCCTTGTCCTTGAAGCCATAAAAGCATTCTCAGCTACTTTATACTCTCTATATCACTTCTAAGCCATCAAAAAGAGTGTACCACTGTAACATTATCCATTGTTGATCACTATCATCTTCACAAGTGTGCTATCAAACATTAATTTATTATAAAATTGTGATATATATATATATATATATATAGTTAAAATTTTCAAATAAACATTTTAATTTGCAAAACAAACCTACTTCTTGGCTCAGTGGGGCCAAGGGGATTCTAAGAGAGGGGTGTTATATAAGGGTTGTCATCCAGAGTAAATGAACTGGACATAAAAATACATCAATAAGGGCTTCCATCAGCATCCCTGACTAGGCATTGATTTAGCTGTAGTGTTGAATTGAAGTCGCTTACAGTGTTCCGGTGCCTTGTCTGCATGCCCCTGGCCCACCCATCCCACCCTCCTCTATCAAAGGGAGTTCACGCCAGTGGATGTGCACTGCCATGGGGGGCTGTCAGGGGTGCAAACGGCTAAGGTGCCAAACAGCATGTACACTTCAAAAGGTATCCCACACCCAGGGGCCATTGCTCACATGGCCTCCTCAGACCTTGTGTCTCCAGGCAGACCTTCCCGTGAAGCAGGCCGTGCCCCTGCAATACACATAAGTGTGTCTCCATTCAGCAGTGTTCCGGTGCCTTGTCTGCACGCCCCCGGCCCATCCATCCCACCCCCCTCTATCAAAGGCAGTTCGCACCAGTGGATGAGCGCTGCCATGAGGGGCTGTCAGGGGCGCAAACGGCCAAGGTGCCAAACAGCATGTACACTTCAAAAGGTATCCCACGCCCAGGGGCCATTGCTCACATGGCCTCCTGAGACCCTGTGTCTCCAGGCAGGCCTTCCCGTGAAGCAGGCCGTGCCCCTGCAATACACATAAGTGTGTCTCTATTCAGCAGTGTTCCAGTGCCTTGTCTGCATGCCCCCGGCCCATCCATCCCACCCCCCTCTATCAAAGGCAGTTCGCACCAGTGGATGAGCGCTGCCATGAGGGGCTGTCAGGGGCGCAAAAGGCCAAGGTGCCAAACAGCATGTACACTTGAAAAGGTATCCCACGCCCAGAGCCATTGCTCACATGGCCTGCTCAGACCCCGTGTCTCCGGCCAGGATCCCCCCTCACACTGGCCGCCCCCCTGCAAACCACATAATACCACGACATATACACGTCATTCATTCACAAACAAACCCCTGTTTCTAATACTTTATAAACCACTTGATATGTCTCATGAGAACATCTTTGTGCTTTGCAAGTCAACTCCTGAACGTGCTACCTGAGAACCACTGAGATCAATGCTAATCTGCCCGTCGTCGTGCTATCTGTGAACTTCTGTGACCGCTTTGAGCAAACTCGTCAGTGTGCTACCTGTGGCCATCTACCTGTTCTCCTGCCACAAACTAATAGGCTTGCTGAATCTAACCGTTTGTTGGTCAAGGTAAGGCCATGTATCACAGTCATATTTCGTTCATTTTTAAATTTCTATCTATTTACGAGTAGAGTACTCAATAGTGCTATGTTCATTGGTATCATTGCTGTTGACTTGAGTTTCAATTGTTATGCTATCAATGGATCTATTTATTTTCATCGGTGTCAATTGTCATTGAATTGCATCCGTCGCGGGTCCGGTCTACAATATAAGCATGTTTCCTTTTCGTGCATGACAGTACATCCAAGGGACGAGTCACATGTTCAGAGTTTAGTCACATCATTTATTAATTTCTGTGTTGTAACTGTATGAGTTTATATTTTGTCGTTAAAGCATTTCTGTCAGTTGAACTTAATAGAAAACTAGTGTTTCACTGGGCCTCATTACGAGTGTGGTGGTAAGTGGTTAACGGCACTGGTAAGGATGCCGGTGCTGTTAACCCCTTACCGCCGCATTCCGAGGTCCCTTAGCGGGTCCCACTAAAGCCGGCTGGTTTTACATATGTATTATGTTTGTGTGAATATTTTATCTAATGCTGCTGCTATGATTAAGTATTTATATTATCAGGGTGTTTTATTATAAACTCAAATGTCTGGAAAAATGATGGCTTGTTGTGCCAGGCAGATAACCTTGTGTAAGAAAATCTAGGAAAATTATTAAAACATGTTTCGATTGCAATCTATGGTTTTGTATTGTTTGGCCTGGTTACCACCAGCATGTATGGTATATTGGTTGTGTGCAATGTTTGTTGAAAGTGTTCATTTTTGCCTTGCTCATGGATCTAATTAAAATCTATTGATGTCCTTGTCAAATTCAAATTACATTTGATTTGGATTTTCACTCCATAACAAATGTGTGGTGATCTGTTAAACTAAATATATGCTATGTAAACAAAACAGAGATTACAAAGACCCAGACATGTGTTGGTTTCAAACACACTGCATCTTTAGTCATGCATGGCAAAATGTCACTAATCACTAACAAGCAGCATTCTCTAGCTATGAGTGCTTTCAGCAAATCCCAACCTGTCCAGCCTTAGCCCTACCCCCACACAGCCATCCCCCATCTCTGAGACTGTGAGACTGCCTCCCCTCTCTCTCAGCCAGCTCTGAGACAGCCTCCCTCCTAAACCTGAATATACAGAACAGAACAGCAATGCACTGTTATACAGAACGATGACACATTCATTTTAGAATTGCATGCATAGAAAGCATTCTATGGCAACGTGCATTCTATGGCTACGTGTGTGCATAGATAATTTCAGCATAGCATAATCGTATACTGTATTAGAACACAGTGATATGACATGTTCTCTATTCTATTCTAAAAGAACAGCAAGCATATCATGGTGTAACATTCCTGTCTTTTCAAATCAAGACAGTCTCACTTGCAGAAATGAAAACATTTCTCCACAGCCAGCCAAGGTTGTTTTCTAACAGTCTGCTAAGAGTCACATTTGTGATAACATCGCTCTCACTGTGTTCGGCTAACCTTTCGCGCTCAGCTAAAAGCCTAATTCATGATGGTCAAAAGCCAATAAATAGCACTTAAAACGCTATAATGTACGCTATACAAAATAACAAGCTAAATATATCTGCATAGATTTCAGCTAATATCGATCTATAATCAAAACAAACAATAATTCATATTAAATGGATGCATGAATGGATAGATTAGCTCACGCTTAACTATCATAGAAAAATGCAGACTAACAAACGGCTCTTTTAGTATGCCCTAATCCATCTCAAGATAGTAATACTAGAAAAGTAGTGTGGCAAGTAACATCAGTCAAAACATGGATAAGAAACAAGCAAGTAGTGTAGCTATCTATTCAGGAATACTAAGGCATACTAACATAATACATTTGAAAAAGCATAGTGACACTCTATCAGTAGTGTCCTGGCAAGACAAGGCAAACCTTTGGCAATCTATCATGATACATAGCATGGATACTAAACAAGCTGTGAAGCATTCTATACATAGTCAGCATTCTAAGTTGATGACAGCAAGCACTGCAATAGTGACAGAATGTGGTGCATTCATTCTATTATTTCATTGTTCTAAATGATGCATAGCAATTGATGTGAATAGCAAACAGCAGGATATATATGTATCATCCTGGTGTTCATAATGCAATCTGTCAAGCATGTGTATTCAATCAAGCGTGTCTATTCAAACATGTGCACTCAAAAAGAAATAAAGTATAGCAAATCAATGCAGGTATAGCATGTGATATGGACATGGACAACAGTTTTCTCTGATGTTGTGCAATCACTTGTACACAATAGGCAGTCCTTAGTACTCCCACAGTCATTAGTAGACCAAGTATAACATATGTCTCTAGCTGACCAGTGGTCTCCTGTGGACCTGATCATTCATGTGTCAAAACTGTGAATATCCTCACATCTGCACAACCCAAACATGGGCATAGTTCCAGTGTCCAGCATGTGGACATTCATCAGTGTCTATCAAGAAGCCTCACTGACATAGGTTCTAGACGTAAGACCATGTGTGTCATCTCACCACATGCCTTCCTTCAATTTAAGTCTTCTGTTCCCTGACCCCCCTCTGCAACTCCTTGAAGCATCTTTGGGCGGAATAGAGCAAACAATTGTATCATGGCACTCTGGCATAGAGTGGTCTCTGAACAATTCAGAAAATGCAGATTTCAACAGACCCTCATGTTGCTTACAACAGGATCAGTATTTCTCTCTCAATGAAAGCACCGGGGAACATATTGGCACATATCTTCCATCCCCTAACGCCCCCTCTACCCATTTTAGGGCAAAGGTAAATATTCCAAATTCTTCTCTCACCGTTCATGCGAACAGACTGCATAACAGACTTGTGATCAAATATCCCATTTCCAAAACACAGCAGGGAAAAACATCTCAATTTACAGGGATTTTCTCAAGGCAGCTCTCAGTCAGCCTGGAAAACAGCCAGCAGGTTCTTCTCTGTACTTCACAAAGTGGAGCGGTTATCTTGCTCGTACTTTAAGGCCTCAACAGCATTCCACAGGTGTGCTGCTGTTCGGCAACATCGCTTGGCACGGATGTTCAGTTGTCAGGCCAGTCTTTATCCCGATCAGTCTGGATCAGATGTATCTCGAAACCAAAAAGAAAAAGCGCAGTATCACGGAATGCACATATCGGTAAACTGTCTTCAAACAAGGCAAAGTCATTCATTTCTCATTATACTGATCTTCACAAGTCATACAAGACAAAATCTGTTCCTGTCTCTGTCAGAGACAGCAATGCTAGAATCTCAGTGTCTGGCCATTCCAATTCAATGTGTACTAGTTCAGAAACTGACAAAGGTCTGTCATAATTCAAGCTGATGTCAACTCTGTGAAGCATCTTGCCCTCAAAAACTCTGCATGATGCAATTGCTGTAGCTACTGCTCTAAGACATTTAGGTAGCACATAATCAACATGACCTAATGCAAAGGAAAAATATCCCCATGGACTATCTCCCCCATCATGTTCTTGGACGAGCACTGCTAAAGTGCATGCATCTTTCACATATACAAACACAACAACTCTCGTCACATAATTCAAGATCTCCAAGATTGCAGCACAACACAAAGCTGTTTTCAGTGTGACAAAATAATCCTCATTCTGACAGTAAGCATCCCTTGGCAATGCTGATGCAAGATGTATTCTCTCTGGAACAATCTCTTTAGAAATTCTCATACCCTCCTTCAACAAGAGGTACTCTACATAGGCAGCCTCAGGTTTACAAGACTCGTACTCATTCAAAGAAACTTTGTCTCCTACATTTGCAAGATCCTTCAGTATACTAACAGTGCCATTCTGGCATACGTCACAGCAGTCTGCTGCTTCTAGTAACAATGTGCAATATTGTGTCAACTCTAATCTATCGATCTGTACTCTAAGCACTGTACTGTAAATGCTAGTAATGTCAGTGTATCCTCGTGGCATTCTAGCAAAGGTCAATTATTCAATCACATCAAAGCATATTCCCTGTGCAGAAACCATGGTCAATTTGTCCTCTAAACTAATTTGAAAATGGTAGGGCAAAACATTGTCACCCTTTCTATAAGCTGGCAACATTGTGCTGTTACAATTGCTGTCCTATTTTTCCCCATTTTCACCTTTGCCCGCCAAATCATAACTCAATGCTATGTACTGTGTAGAAGCATTTCTCTGCAAGGATAATGTCAGGTATACACCATCAGAACTGCACTGAATCACTGTGTTGAGAGAATTGTACACATTCACTCCCTATAGGTTCTCTCCATAATGGGATGTCAGCAAGTGGCATTTATCTGAAAAGGGACCAACAGTAATGGGTACTAGCTGTGACATAGGGCATATTGCTGGTGTACATGCAAACCCTACACAAACTTTCTGTTGCCCTGACAAAGCAATATCTGGAACCATTGAACTGTCAATGGAACCTTCTTGTGACATAGTATCTATCACACTTGAGTCTGTCCTAGGTAACTTCTTCTCCTGGGTCACCCCTATCTCCTCATTCTCTTGCACTGACTGGTGCACTGATTCTGGGACCACTTCCCAGTTATCTAACATAGTGCTCCGTCTATCCCTTATTGAGCTCAGTCCACTAAGATATGGACTCATTTCTTTTTCTGACCCTGTGGGTATTTTATCAACAAACAAATCTTCACAACATGTGTGAGTTTCCAAATAAACTTCAGGCATCTTTAAACAAAACGTTTCTCTAGCCTGGCAAATATATAGGCACATTTTAAAACAAACCTTTTTCAAACCAATTCAGAGCATGCTCACCTTATTTCAAAGAGAGTCAACGCAATCTCCCATCAACTCGAACTCCGATTTCTGTGCCTGGTAATATTCATCGAAAAAATGCAAACAGCATCACGGCTGCAATCAATGTGGTTCAAACCCTCGCCACAGACAATCTCGGCCAACAAGTGGATCAGAAGTAACAGCTCCTGGCAAGTCCTACTTGGCAATTAGAGATCATCTGTCCCAACCACCGTCCTCGATCATCATTGGGAGGGCCCCCATGCAGGCGCCATTTTGTTAAACTAAATATATGCTATTTATTCATTTATTTATTATATTTATTATACGCCCAGGACCCAGAGGTATCACAACGTAGTTACAGACAATGGCAAGGTACAGTCTTGAGGTCATGCAAAGAGATGCATGCATACATTTATAACACACTTATATACAATAATATACAATAGCACAGTGATTTAGGCCAGACTGGTCTATGGGTATGTTAGAATTGGTTGAATAACCAGTTTTTGAGTAATTGTTTGAATTGTGGGAAGGAAGTTTCCTTCTTAATGTTGATGGGGAGGGCATTCCAGTGCCTGGGTGCGGGTACTTTGAAGCAGCTCCCGTCTGCTTTTTCTCTTTTATATCGTGGGACTTCTAGATTTTCGCTATTGTTCGATCTGAGGTGTCTGGTATGATTTTTCTTGGTGACTGCCTTGAGGAGGTATTTAGGCACTTTGTTGGTGATGCATTTGTGGGTGGTACTGAGGGTTTTGAAGAGTATTCTGGCTTTGATGGGGAGCCAATGGTTTCCTCTTCTGATATTGACAATGTGGTCGGATTTCTTTATGCCGAGTGCTGCTCGGAGGGCTTTATTTTGCAGCAAATGGAGTTTGGCTAAGTCTGTGTTGGATGTGCCTAGGAAGAGGACGTTACCATAATCGAGCTTCAAGAGTATAAGTGCTCTAGCTAAGGTAACGCAGTTTTTGGCAGTAAGGAGTTTGCGGCTGAGGGAGATGAGTTTGGAAGTGTAGGACATGGAGGAGGCTAAAGTACTGATTTGTTTGGTCATTGTTAAACAGGCGTCTAAATAAACGCCACGTGTCTTCACCTGTTTAAGTATGGGATTGTAGTGCCATAAATGGTGAAGGCCGAGTAGACAGACTCTAAGGAGGCGATTTTAGATGATGATCCTAGTATTAGTAACTCTGTTTTGTCATCATTGAGACATATGCTGTTATTAGCCATCCAGTTTTGTATTAGCGAGTATATATTGTTAATAGACACAGTGTCTTGCTCGTGGTTCCCTGTTAGGGGGATGAGGATTTGGGTATCATCTGCAAAGTTGGTGTAGATGACACCCATGGCATCCAGTGCTGTGAAGAGAAGCTTAGTGTATGCGTAGTAGAGAGTAGGTGATAGCCAGGAGCCTTGTGGGACGCCCAATGGGACCGGTAACGGGTCGGCTGATTCTTTACCGATGGCCACTCTTGAGGTCCTATCTGCGAGGAAGGATTTGATCCAGTCTGTGGCGTTGTTAGACAAGTTAAAGTTATTGGCTAGTGTGGCACAGAGTTTATCATGATCGACCAAGTCAAATGCCACTGACAGGTCTAGTAACATAAGTAGGCATAGGTTGCCTGATTCTCTGGAAGCATCCATTTGGATCTTCAGGTCGAGTAGAGTTGTTTTGGTACTATGGTTCGGTCGGAACCCTGATTGTCGGTCCCCCAGAAGTTGGTTGTGTTCTATGTGGTTTTGGATCTGGGAATATGCTATTTTATCTATGATTTTTAGAAGAAATGGGACAGTGGGTATGGGCCAGTAATTGGTAGGGCTGGATAGATCCAATGTTTTTTTGAGGAGGGGTGTAACCCATGCTTTTTTAATACTGGCTGGGACTAGGTTGGAACTAAAAGAGGTATTGACAAATTCAGTAATGATGGGTGCTAAGGTTGGAGCACATAGTTTAACTAGGTGGGATGGAAAAGTATCTTCTTTGCAGTTGGTGGCTTTGAGTTTCGCAATAGTATCTAGTACTTCTTTATTAGTGACTGGGGTGAAGTGAAAAGGGGCATATGAGGGAGTGGTTGGAGTGATGGTTGCTAAGTTAGGAGAAGATGTTTTGGCAAACAATGTTTTTTTACTGTCAATTTTCTTTTGTAGGAGCGTTATTTTAGAGGCTAGTGCATCTTGTATTGTGGTGCACAAAGCTTTGCTCATATTGTGTGGTATTGTGTGGTGCTGAGGTTTGGCCGGGGTTCTCTATTTCTCTGAGGATGACGAATCGTTCTTTACTATCAGAATTGGTGTTGGTAATGCGCTGGTTGAACGGGTTGGCTTTATGAGAGATTATAGCTGACTTATGTATTTTGTTGGCTGTTTCAAAGGCCAGTGCTGATTCTGGGCTATTGGTTTTTCTGTGTCTGTGTTCGAGAGGTCTTTTCACGTGTCTGAGAGAGACTAGTTCTTCATCAAACCAGAAACAGGAACGTTTATCCAGTTTACATGTTTTTGTGGTTTGGGAGGGGCATTGTTGGTAACAATCCACTAGGTAGCTTGGGTTCTTTGTATTTGGTGTGACCATGTTTAGTATGGAGCTCAGGAGCGGGGATAGATTGTCAGCTGAGAGCTTTTTAATATTTCTGGTTTCAAAGGTGTCACGTCATTTAGGACTGGTAGAGTCGGTACTACTATACTCCAGTGTGAAGCTGATGACAAGAGTGGTCTGGCAACTCTACAGGGAGGATGGAATCTATGGTTATTTGGGAATTAAGGGTGAGAATCCAGTCCAGCGTTCTGCATTTAGAGTGAGTGGGTTCATTAATCATCTGCACAAAATTCATGTCTGTAATAGCTGTGTGGAAGGCGGTAGCTTCCGAGTCGGAGAGGTCTCCGAATCCGAGGTTAATGTCCCCTAGGATGAGACATTTAGTTTTGGGCTTGATTATCGGTGTGAGCAACAGTGGGATGTCTACGTTAGGGTGTGTGTGTTTTGTTAGGCGATCTATATACCAATAAGAAATTTGTGGTGGTTTTAGGGTTGGACGTGAATTTGACTAACAGGAGTTCATAGCCCTGTATTTGCTCCAATGGGCATGCTCAATATTGTAGTGCTATCTGGCTATTATGGCAACTCCTCCTCCTTGGATGTCATTTCTGTCTGTTCTAAGGATACTATATCCTTGTGGGATGGCAATGATTAGTAGTGAACCTGCAGCTGGGTGAAACCAGGTTTCTGTGATCACTAGCATATCAAGTTGTTGATCTATGATGAGGTCATGGATTTCTATGGCGTGAGCTCCGAGTGATCGGTCATTGATAAGTGCGCCTTTGACATTGTGAACGAGGACCTGTGGTGGTGTGGTTTTAGGATATGGGACTGTGTAGGGTTGTTTAATTTAGTAATAGGTTTGCTTTGTTGATGGGGTGGATTATGCTTTGGCAGTCATTGGGTGAGGTAGTTCTTGAAATCGCTGTAATTGTGGTTCTATTGGGCTTGGTAGTTGGTCTTTGGTAGTTGGCACTAGTTCTGACTCTGTTGAGTCTGGTGGTGCCTAGTGATGGTATGGTTTTGTTGTTGGTCCTAGAGCCAGGGGGGTGTAGTGTGGTGGTGGGTCAATCTTGGGCTGGTGCGGTTGGCTGGTGTGATGATCATGGTCCTGTCATTATGGTTGTGAGCAGTGGTGGCGGGGAAGGGGGCTAGGGTGGCCAGGAAGTGGGTGGGATATGGTACTGGGTGGTGACGCTGGCATCGTAGCCTTGCTAACTAATTATTGACTTTGATGGAGTGGCCTCCTGTGCAGGGCATGGAGTGGGGCATTATGCAGAACGGGAACATTATGAAAGATAGGATTGTTAATGTTCTGGTTATGGATGGGAGGTCAGATAGTGGTTGTGCGCGCTGGCAAGCAGGCTGGGCAGCTTGTGGTGGTTCGGTTGGAGGAGAGACCAGCTAAAACAGCTTGCCCCGCAGGTAAAATTTAATCATAGGAGGCAGCAGTTAAACGACTTGCCCCGCAATCAATATTAACTCATGAGAGACAGCAGTTAAGTTGACTTTCCCTAACAAGCAAAGTTGAATCTGAGGCAATATTTGCTAAAGGTACATTCTCAGCATTGGGCTTGTTTGAAATAATACAGTAGGCAACTAGCACATAACAAATGATAACAGGCTAACTTGAAGCCAGGGTGGCTGGTGGTAACAGGTATCAATAATGTGCGGAATCGTACATTTATACAGTCTAGAACCTAATGTAATGTTCTATTAGGGCAGCAATTTACCAGCCATAGTTTAGCTTAGGTAAATACTATGGGTTACTCAAGTACAGTAATAATTATGTTGAAGCTGAGTTCAACTAAGGCAGCAGATTGCCAACAGTGGTTTGAGTCGAGGTAGAGATAATTGGTAGCTCGAATACAACAAGTGATGTCGTACTAACTTGAAACCATAACAATGGATAAATGACTCACTGTGAGTTTAGGAGAGTTCAATGTCACGAGGCTACGAAGGTTCAGATGCTGATCTCTAAGGCAAATGGAGAGGTGTTGGTAGGTGTAGGGCAGTGTGCCGGCGTCTCGTGTCGGCTTCGCACAGTCAGCACAGTCAGCTGTGCCTTAGTCTGTGCCTTCGTACGGGCCGGCCCTCTCCTGCCGGAGGGTGATGATTGGCTCTGTAAAGAGCAGATCAGCCAATGGTGTTGTGGCGGTGCTCAGCTGGTCAGAAGCGGCGGGTGGGGGCGGTTGCATCGGTCGTGGCGGCCATTTTAGGAGTGGTTCTCCACATTGCAGGCAGTAGTAGTATGCTGTGTAAAATTAACAGAGAATATCACAAAGACACAAAAAGGTGTTGGTTTCAAACAGAATGCATCTTTATTCATGTATGGCAAAATGTCACTAATCACTAACAATCAGCACTCTCTACCTATGAGTGCATTTAGCAAATCCCAACCCTTCCAGCCTTAGCTCTACCCCCACAACGCCAGCCCCCAGCTCTGAGACTGCAAGACTGCCTCCCCTCTCTCTCAACCAGCTCTGAGACAGCCTCCCTGCTAAACCTGAATCTACTGAACAGAACAGCAATCTACTGTTATACTGAACAATGATGCATTCATTTTATAATTGCATGCATAGAAAACATTCTATGGCTATGTGCATTTTATGGCTTTGTGCATGCAAACATAATTTCAGCATAGCATATTCACATACTGTGCTAGAACACTGTGACATAACATGTTCTCTGTTCTATTCTAAGAAGAACAGCAAGTATATCATGGTGCAACGTTCCTGTCTTTTCGCATGTCCCGACCATAGCCCCTGGCCTTGGAACTCGGGGTCTCTAGCCCTCACCACAGTGTTCCTGCAAGGCCTCAAGGGCTCAACCATGCCCGCCTTGGCAGTCCTGGAGCCAGTCCTGGCACCTTTGGCGCCAGGCTCATTTGGCAGGTGGAGTTTCCATTGGGGAATGGACCAACATGGCTGCCCCCACAAGGTTCGGCGTGGAACTGCACCATGCAGTCTAGCATCTAGAGTGTGGTCTGCCCTGGAGGCACCTGGGATACCTGCTGGCTATTTAAACCACGCCCGAGCTGAGGCACGCGCTTCGCGTTGTTCTGCACTTGCAGCGTGACGTGCACCGAGACCTGCTCGCAGCATCCTTGGCCTGCATCTACAAGGGAGAAGAAGAACACCATTATTCCTTCTTACCTGTTCAGCAACCAGCACCTCAATCGCTCCGGAGTCTTCCCTGGAGCTCGTCCTCACCCGCAAGCAACATCCTAGAGAGGAGAAAAGAAGAGGACAAGCGTTGTCTTCCGATTCCAACGCCTTTCAGACTCTGCTTACCTACCGAAGCTCTCCTGGAATTCAGCACGGTGTGGACATCTTACACTCTACACTCCGCTTCCATCTGGCCGCATTTCTGCCAGGAACTTCTCTGCAACCTGCAAGGAAGAATAGCAAAGGTTAGCCCGATTCAAAGGACGCTGATAGCGCTGTGCTTCGCACATTCTCTTACCTTCTTGAGCACCGCCCTCTCCATCAGCTTGACGTCTTCATCATCCCTTCTGCATCTACGAGAGAAGGAGAAGGTTAACAGGGCAAACACTATTGCGGACATATACTATTTAAAGAACTAAAGACTTATCTCAAGAGTGGAGTTGCAGCCGGACTGGACTCCCCGGCCCACGCCAGTGAAGTAATTTGGCCGTAAGGTGCCCAGCCACGACACGCCCCTGCACACAAACAGCTGGACAGAGAGCACACCTTATCGAAATACAAGGTGAGGCAGGCTCTAAGTGGGTTGCTAGGGGAACCCCTGGGAATTTGGGAGGCATGCCCCGAGAGGAGGTGATTGTGGCTAAAACTGAACTCCTGTGTTCCAGAATGGACCCACGGCTGCACGAGTCCCAGGGAGGTGAATCCAACTCATAAGCGATCGAGCCATGTCGGTTGGGGTTCCTTGTGGATACAAGGTGAGCGTTACATCGCATCGAGACAGTCTCACTTGCAGAAACTAAAACATTTCTCTGCAGCCAGCCAAGGTTGCTTTCTAACAGTCTGCCAAGAGTCACATTTCTTATGATAACATTGCACACACTGTGTTCAGCTACTCTTTCACACTCAGCTAAAAGCCTAATTCATAATGGACAAAACCCAATATATTGCGCTTAAACTCAGTACAAAGTGCACTATCCAAACTAACAAGCTAAATATATCTGCATAGATTTCAGAAAATATCAATCTATAATCAAAACATACTATAATTCATACTAAATGGATGCATGAATGGATGGATTAGCTCAGGCTAAACTATCATAGAAAAATGCAGACTAACAGTCTAACTGATGATAATAGATGTGGTTTGTAGTGTAAGGTTTTTTAAATGAAATATATACCAGGTAAAAACCCCTGCTAGTTTTGCCATGAATGTTAAGCATCACAATTATCAATTTGAAGAAAGTGAAGGAGAAAAAATAATGATGATACATACAAATTATAGTAATTGTTTTAATTAATAATTGGACACCAAATAAATGCTGCAATTTACAGGCATAATGCACAGGAAAGTATGCCTCCCTTTCAGCAATTCCTAGTTATACCCGCAAAAAGTAAGGACATCTTAATGACCCGACACCTCTCTGATCTGACCATTGCAGTTCCCCCTGAGGAGCACCACCTAAACCCCCGGAATCTAAACCTGGCTTTGCCACTACTCCAATCTGTGTCACATAGACAAGGGAAAGTCAAAGGGGAAACAACTAAGAATTCCAGAATCAAAAATCTTTCTCAAAAGGCAGACATTCACCTATATCTGAATCAAAGAGAAGTAATATATTCCAATATATTTTATATTGTAAATAACTAATGGAAAGCTATAGAAGATATTTGACATATAGAGGAAATAATACATCAAATAAAATAGCATGTTAAACAATAGACTTGAGCTTCCTATGGTATTAACACAAATACCTCCATTCACTTTAAACAATACTACATCAACAAAAAATCAAACATCTGTGTGCCTTTTTTGTTATGAGAAATAAAAGCAGTAACTTCAAAAGTGTGTGGATGGAATATATCTTACAGACGAGTGGACTCAATTGAAGGGATCCAAAGTGTTTCCTTGTTCGAAGAGATACATCATTTGAGAGCTCAGCAGTCTTGTGATATTGATTTGGTGGAATTCCTGACTCACGACAACCTTAAAGAAGTAATGTAACATTCTAGATCTACAATTGTGAAAAATCAAGTAATAAATAAACTTGACTTTTTTTTGTTGATGCATAATATGTATTGGCCTTTTGTGTAAATGTAATAGCAAACATGTGTCATAAGCAATTAGAAGTCATCCACCAAGAAGTGGTACAAATCCAAGAAGATCTCAAAGTAGATCAACATATAACAGAGGTATCTGTCACTGAACAGTTTAAGAAATTGGACTGGTAATGGTTGGCAGCCATGCTTTAGCCCTGTCTAAAGCAGCATCCCTAATACCAAATGTAACAGATGTATAGATTTTAATGTGAAATGCCCAAGATCATCCCCTGGAGACATTCACTAGGAATTGTTCAAACATCTGGTAATACCCGAAAAAGAACAGATGAAGCTAGCATCATTATTAGTGAATACCACAAGTCTCTGTGTTGTGTATTAGTAAATGGATCACTGACAGGAGAAATATAAGGAGAATTTATAAGGGGTAATGAGAGGAGTAAAAGTACTATTGAGTACTTTCTGTGTCAAACAATGTATGGATCTATGTTAGATACCTCATTACGTAGAAAAGAAAGTGATTAAAGTATGTTATTCTTAAGTATAGCATCCAAACAACAAAGATCAGTTGACAAACAGAGTATGGGAACATTCAGAATTAATTATCATTCTAATCAAATTATTTAGAAAGAAAGAAATGTTGAAAAAATGCCACTTGTGTATTAGCAGTGTTGAGATTGGATATCTAAGGAATTGATTCTCATGCACTCCTAAATTCATATATTATATTTCAATTTCAATTTATTAATATACTTACAGCCGGAAAAAGCTTTGTATATACAACACAAAACACGAAATAGACAAAACACCAATACATATTAAACAATTCATCCAATTAAAATAAAGGCTGATTTAAAAGGAGTAAAATTCTATATCTAGACATTCACATGTAATCCTTTACAGTCAATTTTAAAATACAACTGAGTATATCACAGTTTGTTAGCCTAAGCATGTATTTCATGATTCATAAATTTCAAATATTTCTATACATTTTCTATAAAATCTAATCATATAAAACATAAAATTCACATCATTTCCATTCATGAACATGTTCCACAGAAGTTTAGGATCATCACATTTAAAACTATTACAGTAACCTTTCATACATCGATATCTAATAAGGTGCAAATTTGAGCATTCAGTCATTATGTGCTCGAGAGACTCGTAGATGTTTTCTCCACATAACCTATAATTGTATTTATTGCAAGACCAATGGGCACTAGCACCAAACACATTTGTCAGTTTACCCTGATTATATTTCAGTAATAAGTAATCTCACACTACCCAAGACTCTGGCAACACCACAATGTATTTAGGTAGGCAATTTCTTGTCGTAATATATTCAATAAAGGGACCACTATGTGAATTAGTACTAAGAAGGACCATGTTGTTTTCATGGTCATACAACTTAATCTTCTTTTTCAACCAATATCTAATTCGATTAATATTATTAGGTACTATGTCAAATTCACATCCTTGTTTCCATTTATTAAAGGCCGTGAATATTTTTCCCCATGTCCCAAATTGAATAAAATTATCAAGGCTTAGAAATGCTTTAGCATAGTCACCAGTGATAGTCTTATTGTCCAAAGTCATCACATCAACGGCACACATGAATGATCTATTAATTAAAAACACAATCCAGAGCCATCTGACCCCCAGAATTCCAACACACCTCCACCACTATCTGTTGCAATTTACGATGCCAAAAGCAGTGAAAAAAACGGGAGATTGCCTGCGCAAGGAGCGCTTCTCCAGAGAGGAGCTCACCATGTTAGCGGAGACACTGCAGGAACATGCAGATGTGGTGTTCTCAAACGACATGTCCCATCCAGCGCAAAAAGCAGATTTGGGCAGAGGTCAGACAGAGAGTCAGTGCTGTTGGCACCACACCCCGCATGCCCAAACAATGCCCTAAGCGCTGGGATGACCTACGTCTACATGTGCGGAGCATACTCTCCACCAACCGCAACCTTGGGATGGTGACAGGCGGAGATGCGGAGTCACCCATAAAACTACAACCATGGGAGGAGATATGTGCCACCACCATAGGCACCGAGGCAATAGAGGGAGTCGGGGACATGGAGCGGGGAGCCCCGTCATCAGCCGATGCAAGTAGTTGTCTCAAATGAAACAATGCTAATACCACCACGATGATGTCCACCTGAACTGACAGTGAAATGATGTAGAGCAGGGTCCACCAGACACATAAGTACAAGACTGCCTACAGGCAGTGCAGAGCATCACCTTGTTCACATGCATAATGCACCCCATATGTGTTGCAACCCAGACGCCTCCATGCATCACCCACCCAAGAGTGAGGCAACCCGTATGTCACTCCCCACAATGTCAATCTACCATTCCATATCAATGCAGCCAACCCAATGCATACCCGATGCCCGTAGACCCATCACTAACCCTCTCCCTCCTTTGGTCCACCACAGGCACACATTCTGACACCGGTGATGAGGACTCCAGGGAGAAAGATGCCGCACCACAGAAGAAGGCTAGGGCCGAGGAGGGAGAACAGTGCCCCTCAACCTCAAGGGGCAGAGGCCAACCTGCACCACCTCGGAAGGCCATGAAAACCCCAGAGGCCACAGCACCAATGTGCACCAAGACCCCCACAAAAACACCAACACCAGCCACCATCACCCAGGAGGCATTGGCAGAGGGCACACCATCAGCTGCCAGCAGCACAGTCGGTGAGACAGCTACCACAGCAGCCATATCGGATGACGAGGGCGACGTACAGCTGCATGGCGCAACACCCGCCACAGGCCCCCTGCACTCACCCCAACTATCCCCATGCAGAGTGGTGGAGGGCAGCATGCACGGGCTGTCACCTGGAGATTCATGGCCGGCAAGTTTCAGCCCCACGCCAACTGTGCCTGATGACCAAATCATGGTGGAAACGCCTCACACTTCCACGCCAGTGTCAACCACCCAAGAGGGGATCATGGCTATACAGAGGCGCCAGGAGGAACTCACAGGGCTGTTGACACAGCATATTACCGAATGTACCCGTGCAAGGGATGACATCAGGGACTGTGCTGGATCCATAAAATCAGCCATCGAGTCCACCTCAAAGGACATTTGCGCGGAACTTGCAGCAGTGAGCCATGTCCTCTCGGAAATGGTGGCAGCAATGCGGGACATGCATCCACCACAGTTGCCAGGACAATCGGGACCATAATCAAAGGCCAGCTCTACTAGGACCAGCCCTGTGCGTCGGTCTGGCAGGAACATGCGCAGATCAGACAGGGGGGCACCTGGTGCTGGAAGAGGGGGAGGGCAGTAGGCACAGCCATACATACTGGTGCCATGTGGACTACTGGTGCGTGCCACTGCACACCATGTGTTGGGAAGTCAAGGGGGGAGGGGGGAGAGGTTGTGTGGGGGAATTGAGGGGCAGGGGGAGAGAGGGTGTGTGGGGGAGGGCTTGTTCACTTTGTTATGGTTCTTTAATACACATTTTGGTGACTCATGATTCACATGTGTGGACATTGCTTATTGCGTATGTGATCTTTATTGGTGAACAGTCTACAGTGTCCATGTCCCTGACACACCCAGTGCCCCTAGTGACACATCCATGTCACACTCCACGTCCATGTGTACTAGAAACATTGGTTGATCAGAGTCTGACGCATGGCACGTCCCTCCTGTGCATCGCTGCCTCGCTGAGGTGCTGCCCCATCCCCACGCTCCTCATCCTCATCGTCAGGTGGTTGCAGTTCTGCATCAGGGGGCAGGGGCACATTCCGTCTGATGCACATATTGTGTAGCATGACACATGCCATGACGATCTTGGCCACCTTCTCATGGCGGTACAGGAGTGCCCCACCAGACCTGCTGAGGCAGCGAAACTGTGCCTTCAAGAGGCCAAATGTCTGCTCAATCACCACACGCATACGTGTATGTGCACAATTGTAGTCCTCCTCGTGCCTGTTTTGTGGGTTCCGGACTGAGGTAAGGAGCCATCTCTTCAAGGGATAGCCTGCATCACCGGCATGTGGGCAACAATGTACGAGTGTAAGTCATCAAGTCATCTGTGACCTTGATCAATGACACCATGGCATGCATTGATTTCCTGATTGCAACCACATTCCCATGCATGAATGGAGACACACAATGTGACTGCTATGTGTGTATTCGTCTTATGGACTGGTGTGCGTGTCATTGACTAGTGGGCGCAGGGGGGTCCAGTTCCTTGTGAGTGCTCATGCACTGTGTTAGTCCACGCCGGTTGTTTCCATGATCTGGATGATGTCCAGTCATTTGTATGCTTTCATCCTGACACCGTTGATGTCAGCCTCATGATGATGTCACTATGCAAAAAAATGGTGAAATGTACTTTTGTTGGACCTCTGTGTCAGTGTAGTGGTGCATTGATGTGATCGGCCCTCATATGACTCCTATGTACGCAGTAATGGGGGACTGTCCTTTCAGTTGATGGTATTTGGTGCTGTGTATTGGCCATAGTAATTGCTTGTAGCTGCATTGTGTTGAGGGGGATACTGTTACGCTCACCTGGAAACCACAGGGGTGTCGATCGGACCCGGACAGCTGCGGTCTCCGTCAACGTGATGCGTAGTGCAGAGATGACTGTCTCGACTGGCCCGCCTAGTCTTGTCTGCTGGACCCGAAGAAGTATTTTCCTGCAAGTGGAGACAGGGATTAGCCACCTGTGGGTTTTAGTGATGGCCTCCCAACTGTTCTCGCTCTCCCCCACTAATCACCTCCGATATCCCCTTAGTAACCTCACCTTATGTTTGTAATGAGCTCTCCATCCTGCGTGTCTTGCAGGGGCGCGTAGATACCAGTTACTTCACTGGTTTGAAGGCGTTGGGAGAGTTCCGGTAAGCATTGACTCTGAAGTCCCAGGCGGGATTGTTAAGTATCAAGTTCGAAGAGTTCAATGTGCCCGATGTTCACTCTTGTCCCCTTCCTTCCTTAAGTTGCAACTGAGTTCGTGAGAAGAAGGTCTCGTAGCTGCTGCTGGCGTTCAGGTAAGAGTCTGTGTTACCCAACGCTGTCCGGTAACTATTGCATGCGTTAACGTGTTGTTTTTCTTCCTCTTTATAGATGCGGCATATGAAGATATGGAGAATAATACCGCCGGTGGTAAATCAGGTAAGTCTATTGTGGTAAGAGGTATTTGTTGATTCCCTTGGCTCACCTTGTTATTCTTGTGCCCCTAGGTGCCGGAGTACGGCGAAGAAATGATGGAGACAGTGCCGGATCGAAAGATGCTGTGAGAACTGGTGAGTATGGTGCCGTGCTGGAGCTGGCGAAGTGACGCGTGCAGGACTAATGTACTTTCCAGGTCGGGAGATGAAATGGATCCGGAATCAGGTGAGGAATTTGAAATAAATTTGTTTTCTAACCTTGTCCTTTTCTTCCTCTTTATTCTAGGAGTTCCGGATTCGAGGCAGGCGTGGCAGAAGACTGGATGCTGGCTGTAGGCATGCGGGCTTGGCAGAAGACAGGATGCTGGCTGCAGGCACGGTGAGAGTCACGCTGCTGGATGCAGAATAACACGAAGAGTGTGCTGCTGTTCGGGCGTGGTTTAAATAGCCTCCAAAGTAGTCCCAGGAAAGAAGTTCCCCAGGACCACACCCGAGTAAAAAATAGTCCCTGTAGTAAAATAGTCCCATCCAGGCCTCATGTTGGCTTGGATTTATTTGCAGCATGGTCTGCATGAGGTAAGTAATGTCTATGAGCCTGGCGCCTATGGCGCCAGGACTGATTTTTATTATGAGCCTGGTGCCTACGGCACCAGGACCGAACCCAGACAGCCCCTAGCTGGGACTGCTGGGGTTTTTCTAAATGTCTGGATGCCTGCTCCCGGGGCTGATGGGCTTTATCCGGATGCCCGAGGGTAGGCATCATGACAGCACTCCCCCCCAAGGCCCCTCCTAAAGTTGTTCTTCCCCTTGGCCCTGGTTTGTCTGGGAAGTTCCGATGGAATTTCTTCACCAACCGTGGTGCATGAACGTGGTCACTAGGCTCCCATGACCTTTCCTGTGGTCCGTAACCTTTCCAGTTGATTAAATAAAAAAGTTTTGATTTAACCAACTTAGAGTCCAGGATATTCTTTACCTCGAATTCAGGTTCTCCATCTATTAGGATGGGGTCAGGTGGTTTGTCAAGTCTTGTCCCGGGTTGAACTGGTTTCAGAAGTGAAACATGAAAGACAGGATGGATCCGCATATTAGAGGGTAATTCCAACTTGACGGCCACCGGGTTGATAATGGCCTTAATAGTGTAAGGTCCCAAATACCTAGGATTAAAAGCCTGAGTTCCTTTTAGAGGTACATGTTTTGTAGCCAGCCAAACTTGATCCCCAATCTGATATCGTGGAGCATCGCTTCTATGTTGATCAGTATTTTTCTTATATTTCTCTTTCGCTTGTTTCAAATGTTCTGTTGCCTCCTTAAAGGCTTGTGTAATAGTAGAGTGTAAATTACTAACTGCAAGCATTTCTAAGTGCTGAGGCGAATCGAGTTCTGAGGTTCGAGAGTGATGTCCGTATATGGTATAGAAGGGGCTTTGTCCGGTTCCAGAATGTACTGAGTTATTGTATGCATATTCGGAAATCCTTAAAATATCCTTCCAATTGCTTTCGGTCTGGTGCAGCATGCAACGTAGGTACTGTTCAAGGGTCTGGTTGGTCCTCTCCGTCTGACCATCGGTCTGGGGATGGTGACTGGTTGATAACCTCACATCGATCTGCGCCAATTGACAACATTTCTTCCAAAATTGTGAAATGAATTGACTGCCTCGGTCAGAGACCAATTCGGAAGGAAATCCGTGTATTCGAACAATGTTTTCGAGGAACTCCTTGGCCAAAATTGAAGCGGAGGGTAATCCTTTTAAAGGAATAAAGTGGGCCATCTTGGAAAAAAGATCCACAATAATTAGGATGGTGTTAAATCCATTACATGGAGGTAGATCTGTAATAAAGTCTAAAGACAAGGTGTGCCATGGTGTAGGTGGAATAGCCAAAGGTTGTAAAAGGCCAGCAGGCTTTTTCTTCTGGCTTTTGTTTTGGGCGCAAATGCCACAAGACATCACAAATGACTTTACGTCTTTTCGCCAAGTGGGCCACCAGAAGTGTCTCTTAATTTTCGCTTCAGTTTTTGCGATACCTGGGTGCCCTTCCATCAGTGTGTCATGGTAATTGGAGATGACCAGTTCTTGTATTTCTTTGTGTGGTAGAAATAGTCGTCCTTGATAGTAAGGTAGGTCATTGATGACTGAGTAGTCAGGCCTTTCTTTACCCAGTCCTGCAGGGTTGCTGGATCGAAGAGTTGTTGGATTTTTGAATGAATATCTTCTAGTGTCTGTAGAGTAGTTTTGCCAAGAATTCTTTGCTCGGGAATTATTGGCACCGGTTCCGGGTTTGCATATGCTTCTCCCATCCCTATTCGGGATAAGGCATCTGCTTTGCCATTTTTGCGGCCTGGTCGATAAGTGATCACGAAATCGAATTCGGCAAAGAACAATGCCCATCGAAGTTTTCGCGATGATTGGGCTTTGGCTGTTTTTAAATACTCCAGGTTCCGGTGATCAGTGATTACGGTAATGGTATGCCTGGCACCAAGAAGGTAGTGCCACCAAGCCTTAAAGGCAGATTTGATAGCTAATAGCTCTTTATCGGTAATCGCATAGTTTAACTCAGGTGCTGAGAACTTTCTGGACCAAAACGCTACTGGGTGAAGTTGACCGGTTTCAGGATCCTTCTGGGACAGGACAGCTCCCATGGCAAAACTGGATGCATCAGTTTCTAATATGTATGGAAGCTCAGGGCGTGGATGCTTTAAGACAGGTGCTGATGTGAATTTCGCTTTCAGCTCTTGGAAGGCCTTTTCAGCCTCTTCGGTCCACAAGAAACGTTTGTTTTTTCGCAAAAGTGCTGCGATGGGGTGTACAACATGGGAGAAGTCCGGAATGAATCTGCGGTAGAAATCAGCAAATCCGAGCATGCTTTGTACCCCTTTGACTGAACTGGGTGATGGCCACTTGAGAATTGCGTCCACCTTTCGAGAGTCCATTCGGACTCCCTTTGGAATCAGGATAAATCCAAGAAATTCAACTTCCGTAGCATGAAAAACACGTTTTTCCAATTTTGCATATAACTTGTGCTGGTGTAGTTTCTCAAGGACTGCACGCACGTGCTTAACATGGTCTGATTCTGAGGAGGAGTTCACTAGAATATCATCTATGTATACAACGACACAGATGTCAATGAGTTCACGAAGGACATCGTTCATAAAATACTGGAAGGCTGCTGGTGCATTGCACAACCCGAAAGGCATCACCTGATATTCGAATAATCCGTAATTGGTGCGAAAGGCAGTCTTCCATTCTTCGCCTGTCTTGACACGCACCAGATGATATGCCCCTCAGAGATCTAACTTAGTGTAGATACAAGCATCCTTTACATGGTCTAGTAATTCGGGGATCAGAGGCAATGGGTATCGGTTTTTTACCGTAATCTGATTTAATGCGCGGTAATCTATGCACGTTCTAAGGTCACCTTCCTTTTTGGCACAAAGAATAAAGCTGAGGATGCAGGAGACTTGGAAGGACGAATAAAGCCATTAGCAAGGTATTGGTCCACGTATTGCCGTAGGTGAAGATTTTCAGGTTCCGTGAGGGCGTAGATTCTACTGCATGGGGGTTGTGCACCGGGTAGGAGGTCGATTTGACAATCGTATGATCTGTGAGGAGGCAATGTATTGGCCTGTTCTTTTTGAAAAACATCCTGACATGCTTGGTATTGCTGAGGTAACTGCACGATTGGGTTAACGACTGTAGCCAGGCCTTTGTTCAAAGTTTTCTCCGGGTAACAGGTGTGTGCACAATCCGGGAAGGTTATTCTCTTCTCTCGCCATTCTATTCAAGGATTATGTGTTTCCAACCATGGCATCCCCAGTATTATCTGGAACTGTGGGGCTTTGATTAGATCAAACACAATAGTCTCTCGATGCCCATTTGGACTCAACAGTGTCATCTCTGTAGTGGAATGAGTTACAGGCCCCGAGGCAATCTCAGTTCCATCAACTGTGGTGATGACATCCGAAGTGGTCTTTTTGCAAAGAGGTAGATTTATCCTTGACACCAATTCGTGGTCCATATAGTTTCCTACGGCCCCGCTATCTATGTATGCCCTTACTGCATACATACGTGATGGCTGCCTGGGATCAAGTAGGACCATTGGGATGATCTGATGCGAGGTCTGAGTGTCCTTCTTTAAGCTCGGCAAGTGGACCTCTACGCTTGTCGGCGTGGTCTTTTCCCGAATCAGGCTCTATGTGGCTTTTATCAGCAACTCCTACCAGCTTCTTGGGTGGTTTTGTAGGGCAATCCCGTAGAAAATGTCCTGAGGTTCCACAGTACAGACACAACTGCATCTGTCGTCTTCTTTCTCTTTCCTTTTGAGTAAAGGGTCCTTTAACCCCTCTGATCTGCATAGGTTCAGATGCATCTGTTCCTTTGGGGGCAATGTTGGGTTTAACCAATACCCGATTCTCGAACTTAGCTCGATCAGTCTTTCGGTTCTGAAGTCGGTGGTCTAGCTGGACCACTAAGTCTATAAATTCTGTGCAATCCTGAGGTGGGTTCACAACTTGAGCCAAGACGTCTTTGAGTTCTCCCTGAAGTCCACGATGAAACAATGTAATTCGTTTTTCCTCCGGCCACACGGTTTCCACCACCAACCTATTGAAGGTTGCAATATAGGTTAGCAGATCCTGGTTACCCTGTCGTAAGGATAAACGTTTGTTGTCCAGGGCTTGACCCTGTGAGTGTCTGGCAATAGTTTTTCCATGCTCCTTTGAAAACCCTGAAAACCCGGAGGAGAGTATCATCCTGGTTGACTAACGGAAGGGACCAATCCGCTGTGCTGCCACTAAGATATGACAATACAAAGGCTACTTTGGCTTGGTCATTTGGAAAGGCTCCCAGTCTGCATAAAAAGTGCAAGCGACATTGGTTCATAAACACGGCGAACCTTTTGGGGTCCCCAGCAAAGTGTTAGAGTGGAGCTAACGGAATATTTCCTGGTAAAACCACTTGCACAGGATTGCTTGATGAAACGGGGGTTGGGTTTCCCCCATATCCAGGTAGGGGCGTTTGCCCAGCTTGGTTTTGCAGTAGTTGCCTAGCCAGATCATCAGTGTGCTCCTTTGAGACAATCAGTTCTCTCCTGAGGGCATTAGTCTCTTGGCGAGCAGCATGTACTTCCACCCTAAGTTCCCCCAATAATTGGGCCAGTTGGTCGGTTTCCGAGGTTTCCATAACACCCGGGTGGGTATTTTCAGAAAGGCTTTGTGTTCTGTTATGCTCACCTGGACCCCACAGGGGTGTCGATCGGACCCGGACAGCTGCGGTCTCTGTCAACGTGATGCGTAGTGCAGAGATGACTGTCTGGACTGGCCCGCCTAATCTTTATCTGCTGGACCCGAAGAAGTATTTTCCTGCAAGTGGAGACAGGGATTAGCCACCTGTGGGTTTTAGTGATGGCCTCCCAACTGTTCTCGCTCTCCCCCACTAATCACCTCCGATATCCCCTTAGTAACCTCACCTTATGTTTGTAAAAGATGAGCACTCCATCCTGCGTGTCTTGCAGGGGCGCGTACATACCAGTTCTCCAGTAAGCATTGACTCTGAAGTCCCAGGCAGGATTGGTTAGTATCAAGTTCAAAGAGTTCAATGTGCCCGATGTTCACTCTTGTCCCCTTCCTTCCTTAAGTTGCAACTGAGTTCGTGAGAAGAAGGTCTCGTAGCTGCTGCTGGCATTTAGGTAAGAGTCTGTGTTACCCAACGCTGTCCGGTAACTATTGCATGCATTAAGGTGTTGTTTTTCTCCCTCTTTACAGATGCGGCATATGAAGATATGGAGAATAATACCGCCGGTGGTAAATCAGGTAAGTCTATTGTGGTAAGAGGTATTTGTTGATTCCCTTGGCTCACCTTGTTATTCTTGTGCCCCTAGGTGCCGGAGTACGGCGAAGAAATGATGGAGACAGTGCCGGATTGCAAGATGCTGTGAGAACTGGTGAGTATGGCGCCGTGCTGGAGCTGGCGAAGCGACGCGTGCAGGACTGATGTACTTTCCAGGTCGGGAGATGAAATGGATCCGGAATCAGGTGAGGAATTTGAAATAAGTTTGTTTTCTAATCTTGTCCTTTTCTTCCTCTTTATTCTAGGAGCTCCGGATTCGAGGTGGGCGTGGCAGAAGACTGGATGCTGGCTGTAGGCAAGTGGGCGTGGCAGAAGACTGGATGCTGGCTGCAGGCACGGTGAGAGTCACGCTGCTGGATGCAGAATAACACGAAGCATGTGCTGCTGTTCGGGCGTGGTTTAAATAGCCTCCAAAGTAGTCACAGGAAAGAAGTTCCCCAGGACCACACCCGAGTAAAAAATAGTCCCTGTAGTAAAAAAGTCCCATCCAGGTCTCACGTTGGCTTGGATTTATTTGCAGCATGGTCTGCATGAGGTAAGTAATGTCTATGAGCCTGGCGCCTATGGCGCCAGGACTGATTTTTATTATGAGCCTAGTGCCTACGCCGCCAGGACCGAACCCAGACTGCCCCTAGCTGGGGCTGCTGGGGTTTTTGTAAATGTCTGGATGCCTGCTCCCGGGGCTGATGGGCTTGATCCGGATGCCCGAGGGTAGGCATCATGACAGATACGGTCTGATTAGGTACAGTGCACATGTAGATGGCTATGGAATGGTTGTGACACTGCATCATTTACAAGTTAGGGCAGCTTTCATCTTTCATTATGTGGTCAGGTGTCAGGTCCAGTCTGGCCTGCTTTGGGGTATGAGCATGGTCCATTCTCTCAGGCACTTGCAGCCAGGTGAAGTATGCATCCCCCCCCTTCTCAGCCAGGTGAAGTATGCACCCCCCCCCCTTCTCAGCCAGGTGAAGTATGCATCCCCCCCCTTCTCAGCCAGGTGAAATATGTATCTCTCCCCCCCCATCTCAGCCAGGTGAAGTGGGAGAATGGAAAACCAGACTCCCGTCCTTCACCTCTCGCGCTTGGCCTAGAGGGTCGCGGCCCAGACACCCGCCACGAGAAGAGTTTGCCCATTTACCAGATGACCAAATACCCTGGTACAGAAACATACGGATGTGTCCATCTGCCTGCCCAACAGCCCGCACTGGCCATGCCGACACCTGCGGCACGGACCAACTAGACTGAAATCTACACATCGTTAGAGATGCCATGACGACCTAGATAACGGGAAGCACCGCTGAACTATTATACACGCTGAACATTTCCACACCAATCTACACGAAGAACATACTCAGTGCTCTGACGTAGGCGACAGGCTTATTCACGGACGTGCATCTTTATTATTTTTACATAGGCTTTCAGAATGCAGAAACGCAAGACGCACCATGAGCTCATTTATAACGCTTGCTCACGCTTCTCTTGAAACCCGTTACCATCATGAGAGATATAATGGAAACACGATACTGGCCATGAAACTGTATGCCACTATAACCTAAAGCATCCATGCACTAAATGGATTACCCGTGCACCAGGCCCAAGTAGGCCTCAAGCAAGAGTTCCCGTGAACATTAACAAAGCAAAAGTCAGGTTGCTGAGCCTGCAGAAAGAACCCAGTGGAGCAACCAGCCAAGGTCGTAATGTTGCAAACCCACAGTCAAGAAACAAATCTTCAAAGGCACGATGTTGCAACCTCGCACTCCACGTACCAATGTTAAAATCATATCTGCAAATTAAACCAGACATACAGTGGAAAAACAATATTAATTGTGCAGAATTATGCCTCAAACACGGTCCCTCCCCACGTGACCAAGCCGAACCTGACGAGACGCCAAAACCCAGGAGAGAAAAGGCGTCTGGGTACCTCGCTACGAGACGCAGGCCGACACACTTGAAAGGCTCAATGGACACCTGCTACAGTGGGAACGGTCAGTCTCCCACCTATGAATAAATCCTCACATTGCCTGCACGTACCCATATTGAAACACTGTTGCAACCACAGGTGCACCGTGTGCTGGGAACAACGGTGGTCCCAGGCTGGGGAGCTCACGGATGCACCAATCAGAACATGAGGTTCTTATCTCAGACGTCAGTAACATTAGCCAATCCTCAGGGGTCTTCATGTAACAATTCTTATGTATCTAATTGTAGGGACAACCCAGATATACCACCTGACTACATCTTAACCACTAATATCATTCTCTATATGCGTACTATACTAACCCCACCACTCGAGCAACCAATCAAGAGTGGCGATAGGTTCTTTTGGTAACTTTTTGGAATGACGCAAGTAGCGCGTCATAATGTAGTAAAAAGGGCCTGCGAGCCCCACTATTGTGTGTGTGTCAGGACGAACGCGTACGCTCCTTGACCCATCCCTGCCGTTTGCATAATAAACGACAGAAGTTGCCTTGCTCCTTGTGTGTGCCTCATACTCTGTCTCGATCCGAGATATACACGGGAGGAGTTGGGGCCTCCCTGCCCGGAGGTCTGCGGACGGCCCGGCCGACCCCGGCAGAATCCCCCCCGACAAGTTGGAGGCACTGCTGAGATCTGTTTAAGATCGACTTTTATTTTTTATTTTTCCAGGCACTCCCGTTGCGGGGAGGCCCGGCGGCGCGGCCCCCTCTGCCGTTGCCCCCTTCTGAGGACTACAGGACCATCGCGGAGCTGCGAGAGGACCGGACAGCGCAATCCGGATATTGGCCCTCGGGAGCCGGTTGAGAAGTATCCCGCCCGCGGTCGGCGAGTGTCCAGACGTGGTCCAGACGAGGGGAGGTGGCGAGCCGCTTGGAGGGGTGCACGCAGTCGAGCGGCCCTGCATCGAGGGAACTTGGTGAGCATGACACGCACAACAAGCAATGCGAAATTGTGAGGGAGGGGGCGGAAGTAAATAAGGGAGGAGGGAGGTATTGTAAAAAGGTGGGGTGAAGGTTTAATTGAGTGATGATAATGGAATGAATGGTAGTGAATTGAGTGCGAGAGAAGGCGGCTAACGTTACGCGAAAGAGGGGGGCAGGGCACGAGAACAACACGTGCAGACGCTCGCAACAAAAAGCTAACGTTACGCGAAAGAGGGGGGCGGGGCACGAAAACATCACGTGCAGCCGCTCGAAAGACACTGATTGGCCTAAATCGCGACTACGTGTGAGGGTGGGTGTGTGTGGTTTCCTACGATTTGACATTTATCATTCAATGAGTAGATGAGGTTCCCTATTGTTCGAGCAAGAAACTCGATAGGTAGATGAGGTTCCCTATTGTTCGAGCAAGAAACTCGATAGGTAGATGACGTTTCCCTGTGGGCGGTGGCTAGTTACGTAGTTGCCCAAAACGGAAGATAATTGGCTGGTTAAGCCCTCCTGTTGAGGGGCGTATCACACGCGAGGCGACGCAGCGTGCGCAGTCCGGTTATAGTATTGATGAGATTACCTTGTTCCAGGAGAGACAGGAAGACAGCTGTAGGGTTAGCGGGGTAGATTGCAAGTGTATTTTGAATTTAAAGAACATAACACGAATATACCAGTAGTTCGAAGAAATAGGTGACGTCACCAGTAGGGATTTAGTAAGATATCGTGAACACAAGAAGCTTTGGGTTTGACATTGGTGGGGAAGAGAAACATGATAAAGGAGCGGACACGGAGATAAACGATAAACGAGTGGATCAAAGAGGAGAAGGGGAAGGGGGCGTGGCTGCGCACGGAGAACGCCGGCCACGGCAAGTGTAAAGGTGGGAGGAGAACGGGGAAAAAGGACGACTGTGTAAGATCGTCGTAAGGGGTACGCAGCTGCAGGGGGCTGCGTGCGCTTCGGCCGCAGGGGGCCGTAGGGGAAGGAATATAATATAACATCATAAATATATTTGTTTTATAATTTTTTTTTTTTTGTGATTATTATCATTGCATAATTTGTCAAAGGATTGTCGTAAGTCCCCACACTTGCGGGGCAAGGTAAGCAATAAAAGGTTGTATGTTGCAAACTGGTAGCAAGGGGAAGGGTAAGAAAGGGTGCGCTAGTATGTCATACGGGAGAGGGTTGGGAGGGTGGGGGAATACCCTCACTACCCCACTACAACATATATGCACCACACTGCCACCACATAGGGAGAAGTTAATTAAGTACAGCATAGAGTGGACCCAGGGGACGGACAACAAAATGTTGACACCATGGCCGCCTAATGGTAGCTTTGACCCATATGCCCAACATTCACTATTAAACCATCTGCACAATACATACAAGGGGAAGAAGTTGGCAAACCATGTGGAGGTGTTTAACTTATGGAGGATGTTCCAGGGGTCTAGACCAGGACCAAATGGAATGTTCACTATGGGGGAAACACCGGAAGAAAAGGAGATTAAGAAAGAAGGAACGGATGGGGAAAAGGAGAGTGAAGGAACAAAGAATATGGGGAATGAAAAACTGGGTGGAGGAAAGGTTGATAAATTAGCTGACATAAAACAGGAACCGAGCAATGAGATACCCTTAACACCGGGAGTGAAAACAGAGGGAGGAGGGTTGTACCCTTTAAGAGAATTAGGAGAAATAAAAGGACAGTTAAGGGCGGCTGAAGGATACTCAAACCCGGCATACAGCCCTCCACCATATGTGGCTCATGGAAAGATACCAATGGGGGACGGGAGGAGAGAAGAGCAGACTGTAGAGATAGGAAACGATGAGTGGGTAGCTGCACAGATATTGTTGAAATTACGAGGATCACTAACTGGAGAGGAAAGGGAGGCGGTAAAGAGAACAAACGAGGATAGTGAAAGAGAGAGTGAAATGAGGGGAGAGGAGCTGCTACGGCAGAAGGAAGAGATTTTGGAGGAAAGATTAGCTAAACTAAGGGATGAGCAGAATGAACTGATAAAACAACTTGAGGGGGAGGAAAGAGAGAGAGTGAGGAAAAGGAAAGAAGGTAAGGACGAATTGGAAAAATTAAGGGAGCAAAGTGAGGAGAGAAAGAGGGAAGCTGTAAGGGTAAAAGCAGCAGCAGAAAGGGTATCAAGAGTAGTGATGAGGGAGAAGAAGAAGGAAGAAGAAGAAAATGAAAAAGAAATGGAAATATGGAGGAGGAGGATAATATCAGAGACAGCTAAAAAATATGAAGAGGGGAAGGTAATAGAGAGTATAGTAGAAAGAGAAAGGGTGAAATGGGAAAGGAGGAGAGAGGATGAAAGGATATTGGAACAGATGAGCAACGAAGTAATGGAGGAATTAAAAAGGAAAAGAGAGGAAAATAGTAGGGAGATGGAGGAGAGGAGTGAAGGGGAGAGAGAAGAGAGTAAGAGGGAGAGTGAAAGATGGGGAGAAGTATATAAAAATAGAGAGGTAGCAACAACGTCAGCACTAAGGGGAACAGGTGGCAACAACGGAAAGGAAGAGGGAGACCTAATAGACTTAAAAACTGTAACAATAAAAGGAAAAAAGGCAGAGTGGGGGGCGCAATTTATGAATGATTTTTGTAGTGAGGATGGAAGGAAGAGTGAAAGGGAAAGCTTAGATAAGCTATACCTCACTAGAACAAACATAGATTCGCCATGGGTGAGTAGAAGATGGGAGGAGCTGGAGAGAAGTAAGGAGGAAGTGAAAAGAATGGGAGAAACACAAACTAACGAACACACGCCACCGACGCTCACCAACCAACACACGCCACCCACATCACCATCACGCTCTCTAACGCCACACCCCACATGTTCAACAACTGCACGCTCTCTGCACAGAATAAAGCTCGCACCCTTCATGGACGAAGTTACACCTTATGCATGTCGGCTTAGGGACCTCCCTAGTCGCAGGCAAGACAGGCAAACAGACGTGCCAATATTGAACACAGGAAAGGATGAAAAAAGGGGAAAGGAAGAAGAGGGAGGTAGGAGAAGAGGTAGTAAGGAAGGATTTGAAGTAGTAAAAGGAATGGGGGAAGAGGAGGGGTGTGAAGAGTTAACATCATGGAGCATAAAGGATGACACAAGACAGAATGTAATGCCACTGCTGGAGAGAGGAGGGGTTAGACCACAATATGTACCTTGGAAACATACGGATAAGGAAAACATAAAATGTAGGCTCCCATCATTAAGTGGAGGTGCGGGTAAATGGATATATGAAATGGAAAAACACACCGCAGGACAGAAACTAGCAGTGGGAGATGTTAAGGGCCTGTTAATATCAATATTAGGGGATAGAGCGGATGACATTTGGAAAAGAGCGGGATTCCATGGGGTAACAATAACAAACACATCGCATGATGGGGCACCATTTGCAAACTGCAGACATGCGCTATGGCAGGCACTAAGAGTGCAGTACCCAGACACATCAGACATAGGAGCCATTACTTCCCGTAAGATGGGTGAGAACGAGGATCCTGTTGATTATATCCAGGATATTCAAGAGAAGTGGCGCATGGAAACTAGAGAACAATGGGACAAAACACCAGCCATATTTTATCATATACTAGTACAAGGGCTCCCAGAAGGAGTTCAGAGACAATTAAAGAAAGTAGTGGGGATGGAAGCAAAACCATGGCCGGAAATACAACTGACTATAGTACATCACTGTAGAACATGGCAAGGAAAAATGAAACAAAAGGAAGAGGACAGGAAAACAGAAGAGGCCAAATTAGTACAGAAAAAACTTACTAAATATACCATGGAAGGGGCACTAATAACTGCGCCAACACCAATGGCCCAAAGCCCAACGCAAGTAGTGGCTGCACAAAATCCAGCTCAAATAGCGCCTCCACAAGAGGTAATAGAGCAAGTGCTGCCTCTGCAATCACACGCACAGAACATGGGAGGAGGGTACCCAATGCAAGGAGCTGGGTATTATAATTATAATAGAGGGAGAGGAGGGTTTATGAGGGGAAGAGGATACGGATATAATACCCAACAACAGGCTGGGGGACTCAGAAATAACTACCAGACAGGGCAACCAGTATACCAGGACAACACAGGGAACTTCCCATGGCAAAACAGGGAACCACCCGTGTGTTGGAGCTGCGGACTATTAGGACACATGTCACGTACATGCAGGGTCAGGCCAGGAACACCAGCATGGAACGAACAAGCACAACATAGGACATCACAAGAACAGCAGGGCATACAACCACAGCAGATGTCACCACAAGGGAGTGACCAACACTATTCCCTACCACAACAACAAATAAAACAATACCTGCCACAAGTAACTGGTGCAGCGTTAATACAACCACCACCACAACCTGAACGAACGCAATTGGGTGGGGTGACGGTGTTGGGGCACAACCCTTACACAGGGAATGGCCAGTCATTGTACCCCCAATAGGACAGCCCACAGACGGCCTTGGTGTGTCCCATCCTGTCAGTAACACCTAATAGTGCGGAGGAGCCACGCATAGAGGTAACGATAGGTGACAAAAAATTATCATTCCTTGTTGACACCGGGGCAACCCGGTCTTGCATAAGGGAAGGTAAGTTTAAGATGTCAGGCGAAGCCATGAACACACAAGGGTTTTCTGGGGCTAAAGGGTTGGTTCCATTTACTGATAACGTTCCGCTATCTATTGGAGATTACGATCTGTCAGTACCACTTTTGTATTATAGTGCCTCACCAGTAAACATACTGGGGAGGGACATAATGAACAGATTAAATATGACGATCTCCTTTACAGAGGATGGCATAATTTGCTCTACTCCAGGGATTAACATGCTTGCAGCACGACAGATTTTGCAAGCATACTGTGGACAGATAGCGATCAGGGCGGAGCCGGTAGACGGCGAGCTATTCCAGTACGGAACAGACATGGCATTTGCATGGATGCCAGGGATAGGAGGGAAAATATGGAGGAGACCAGCAGCCTATCTATTCCGACCAGAAACACCAGCTAATGAACTGGAAGGGAAGGTCATTGCAGTGGACATTGAGAGCATTATTGCAACAGCTGATTATGTTGCTGTGCACGCCCAAGATAAAGAAGGGAGAGCATGGAGGGCGGTGATAGCACTAGCAGAAGGATGTAGGCTGACCCAGGTGTCAGATGAAGAGTTGTTTTCAGAAGAAAAGGAGGAAAATGAAATGGTGTTCATGATGAGTGTAGAAATGTGGCTAACAGTGGCTCACAAACAAGTGGCACAGAAAATTGCAATGGCACTTGAGGCACCCGCTGACACACCAGTCCCATTTTTTAAAGAAGATATGTCAAAGGTGCCAAAATCATTATGGACTATTAGCCCTTATGATGTAGGATGCATTAAAAGCATAGGGGGTGTAAGGATAAAATTAAAAAAGGGTGCCATACTACCAAGAGTGAAACAATACCCATTGTCAAGAGAGGCAGATGAGGGCATATACGAAACCATAACAGCCCTTATAAACAATGGCATATTGGTCCCCTCAGAATCCCCATGCAACACAGCTGTGTACCCGGTGCGCAAGGCTAAAGGAGGGTCTTGGCGGTTCATACAGGACCTCAGACCGTTGAACAACATAGTAGAAGCAGAGTATCCAGTAACAGCAAACCCGGCCACAATTTTGTGTGGCATTCCAGCAGAAGCATCACGGTTTACAGTGATTGACCTTAAAAATGCTTTTTTCTCAATACCATTACACCCAGACTCACAAGACTTGACAAGCTTCACTTACCGAAATAGGAAGTGGAAACATACCAGATTACCACAGGGATATTGTGAATCACCTTCAATTTTCAATAGGGTAATACAGATGGATTTGGGTAACGTTGAGTTGGAAAGCACAGTGTTACAGTATGTGGATGACATAATAATTTGCAGTACAAATGAAGATAAATGTAGAGAGGACTCATTAAAAATGTTGACGATATTGGCTGAAAAGGGGTACAAGGTAGACATGGAAAAGATACAATACTGTCAGGAACAGGTACTTTACATTGGCCAACTGATATCACAATATGGAAGAAGGATTGCACCACAAAGAGCACAGGCAATATCAGGCACTCCCATGCCACAGACTGTAAGAGAACTGCAGCAATTTCTGGGACTGTGCAACTACTGTAGAGCATGGGTATTTGATTACAGCTCTTACATAGGACCCCTGCTTGAGGGTTTGAAGGAAGCAAATAAAGGGGAGAAAAAGTTGGGATGGACTATGGAAATGAAGGAGGCATTTGATGAATTAAAAGAAGCAATATCAACTGCTCCAGTACTAGCATCCCCAGACTATGAGCGACGATTTTTTATATTTTCACATTGCGACTCAGCAGTAATGAAAGCAGTATTGGCCCAAAAGACTAGCATGGGCTATAAACCAGTAGCATTTTACAGCGGTCACTTAGATCCAATAATGTTAGGACAATTCTCTTGCGAACAAGGTCTTGCTGCAGCTGCATTTGCAGTAGAAAAAGCATCATCAATAACTATGGGGTGTCCAACTACACTATTTGTAGAACATGCACTATTTGCGATATTGAATAAACCTAAGTCCACACTGACGACACAGAGGGCAACAGGTTATGAGATTATTTTGTCCAAAGCTGAACTGGCAATTGTTAGATGTAGCACGGTTAACCCTGCAAGGTTCCTAGCAGAAGTAATTGAAGAGGGAGATTACGCCCACGACTGCACCCAAGTAACTGAGATGTACTCATGTACTAGGAAAGTTGAAGAAAACGCACTAGAGGGAGGTGAGCTTTTGTTTATTGATGGGTCATCAACTATTGATCAAGGAGACGGGATAAGGAGGACTGGGGCAGCAGTAGTACAAATGATGGAAGCGCCAGTGTGTGTGGCTATTAAGTGTGTACAATTACCACAGCATTACTCTGCTCAAGCGGCGGAACTGGTTGCACTCATATTGGCACTAAAGGAAAGTTTTGATAAAAAAGTTACTATATATTCCGACAGTGCATATGTTACATCCACTGTCCACTCAGGGCTATCAAAGTGGAGAAGAAGAGGGTTTAGGAGAGCTGACGGCACTCCAGTACAACATGCCCTCTTGTTGGCTGAACTAATTGAAGTAATAAACGATCCCCAAGAACTAGCCCTAGTAAAATGCACAGCACACACCAATGGAGAAGACTATATATCAAAAGGAAATGCAGCAGCAGACGCACATGCAAAATATGCTGCATATTTTGGTGAGATATGGAACCCCACAGACTCACAGAGAGGGAGAGGGAGGGGAATAGCGAGGGAGATGTTAATAAAAGAAGGGTACACCCATCTCCCAGCCACCCAGATTATGGAGTTACAAGCGGCTGCACCAATGGCCGAAAAAGAAGTATGGGTGAAAAGAGGATGCACAATGTCACCAACCGACGCACTATGGCGCCAGGGTGGCACTGGGAAAGTTGTAATACCATTGGCATTGTTAAATACCGCCTTGAACCAATTACATCACCCTGCCCATACAGGCAAAGAAATAATAGCAGCACGAATTAGAGAAGATTGGTTCTGTCCCGAGTTAACATCCCATGTGTCAAATTTTATCAGCAATTGCCTTACATGTCAACAGTTCACGGCCGGTCATACTTTAAAGGTGATAAGAGGTACCATACCCCGACCAGAAGGACCTTTTCGGCACCTCCACATTGACTATGTTGATATGATCAACATTTGTCAAGGCAATAGATACATGATAGTAGTAGTATGCCCATTTTCTAGGTGGATCGAAGCAGGGCCCTGTTCACACCCTGATGCGTTTAGAGCAGCCAAATTTATAGTAAGGGAGGTATTCCCCAGGTGGGGAGTGTGCGAGGTGTTAAGATCAGACAACGGACCCCATTTCGCAAATGAAATGTTCCAGCATATCACATCCCTACTGAACATTAAACACAAATTTGCATGTGCGTACCACCCACAGGCCAATGGTGTATGTGAACGCCTGAATGGCCTATTGAAGGAGGCAATTGCTAAAATACAGCAAACAACAAAGAAAAGTTGGTTGTATTGCCTTCCGTTAGCACTGTTCGAACTTAGAAACAGGCCAGGGTCCGACCACCACCTCACCCCACACGAGGTGGTTACTGGACGCCAAATGCGCCTTCCCCTAACACCAACGTCAAGGGCATTCACCGACCAAGAAAGTTCTGCGAATGTGTTAGGTGATGAAATGTATCAATATGTGTCTTCTTTGATTACTAGCGTTGTGTTTGTGTCTCAACAGCTCGAGCGCACACGGGGCGGGTCCACCAGCAACCAAGAAATAGACGAAAATACAGAATTGGGAAAGGAGAACTTGTGCCAACTTGCCAAAGGTGACCACGTACTACTTCGAAATTTTAATAGAAGGTGGAACCAGCAGAGGTTCACTGGCCCCCATTTAGTAGAGGACGTATCAACAAGAGCAGTAAAACTAAAGGATAAGCGTGCGTGGAACCACCTGCATGATGTAAAAATCTACAAACTGCAGACCCGCCCCAGCGCCAACGACAGGTCCATTGGAAAAACGCCAACAACATCCCCGGCAGCGGAAGAAAACACAACCACAGACAACGACCCAATTGTTCCCTCGGAGAGAATAACGGACGAAGAAGGGGGTGATCCCCACACTGCCCACCCCATGGTCACACGTTCAAAGAGTAAAACTGCTCCCGCCATCTGAGCAAACCCCCCCCCATTGACTACTAAATACAATTGTAATAAAAACTAAGGACTTCGCTTGCACCAATACACATGTAAACACGTGAATGTTCTCTTTTTCTCTCGCACATACAGGAGCTGCGTAATATTGTATTGTTAAGAAAAGTTATCTAACAAATTCAGTGTGCAGGCGTAGATGGTGCTGCCAGACGATAGTTACCCAGAAGAATTGTCACACCAATTTGTATACGAAATAAAAAGGCCAACATACTTAAAAAAGAAAAGGATACGTGTATACTACACGGCCTTCCTCCTGGCCATAGAAAATTACATGCCCCACCTCCGCCCATACTTGCCGGTCTTGAGAGACCGATCACTTAGAGTAGCGTGGGAGCAACTCTTCACCTGGGCACTGAATGACTATTTGATAGGGAGAGCTTAATGAAACAAAACTAACATTTAATAACAAGCACTTTTTGAGAATTTTTAGGCGGGCAACTTTAACGTCGCAAGAATACGCTGCCAGGACTGCAGCAAGGTAAGAGCAAAAATGTCGGTGAGGTTAGCATATGTAATAAAAATAATAGGGATTTTTATGATCACCGGAGTTTTGGCTGCCTCTGTATGGCAGTACAGCTATGCTATGAGTTTTTTTGCTGCACCCAAACCTAATGTACCCCACCTCCCTGCTGCAACAGGTGTTACGTCAGGTGGTAACAGTAACAATGAACAAAAGCGAAATAAAGTTAAACGCAGCACATACTCAGACAATAAAGGTATTGATAATTATGTACAAGATTCAGCACACGTCACAAACAACATATGGTACCAGCACATGACCCGCATTGGTAAGCAGACAACTGAGGATAGCTGTTACGTTTGCTCATTAATACCATACGCCATGAGCGCTTCACGAACATTTGTTGCCACAGAAATAGATGAAAAAACAGCACAGTGCATAATATATTTGGCCCTGTTCCAAACGAAAGGAAGATTCCAAGGAACAGTAGTGCACATGACATGGAAAACACGAGACTCATACCCATATGAAAACAACTTCCTCAAGACCTATCTGAGTTATCACAAGACCAGTTTACATGCTGAAGCATTCAGATACATAACAAGTGGCCCTGAAAAAGGAGAAACAAAGAAGGTAACACTGCAGTATCTACCATGTGATTGGTACGCCACGGAAGTTCCGGGTAAACAAGGATGCTGGGAGAGGCCATTACTGACGATAACAGGAAAGGTGTTCCTGGGTACCAGCTGGGAGATAGGAGTGGTTGGCAGCAACATGGTAACAAAAGAAACTATCTCAACCATCGAGACACACAATCATCGATGTTGGACGACATGGATCAAGTATGTACCAATGCTCACGTGGGTAGAAGAAGATGAAGACCCGATAACTATATTACCATTGACTGCGCCCAAAGTATGTTACCAGCATAAAGGAGAGGTGGACGTGGGATATAACACCAATTGTGCAAGTGTGATGGAGTTACCTGAGGGGGGAGCGGGAACAGCAGTAATAATGGACCATTATTGGGCCTGCGGAGAAAAGGCATATCATACACTGCCTCCCCTGTGGAGTGGTGTGTGCACAATGGTACACGTCAATGTACCATCACTAGTGGTACCTAAGAAGCATGTCGATGTGGCGAAATTTCCGAAAATGGATGAAGGAGACAGGAGAAGAAAGAGATCTGCACCACTTCAGAAGGAGCAAGAAAACAGGACCAACAGCAATGATACTGTCCTAAACAGGAGAAAAAGACAAGGAGAGCCATTAACAGGAAATTATCTGTGGGGAAGGTCGGAAACGGAACTAACCTCAATACCGCCAGAACACAGACTATTCAGCAGAGCAGCAATGTTCTTCTCCTCAATAATACATCCGGGACTGCAGGCATACGCAAACGCAAAATGGCTGCAAATAACCAGATGGGAACTAATGATGACCATAAATTCGACAGTAAATGGGTTTAACGCAATTAAAGAGGAGCTGCGAGCTGTAAGGATGGTAGCACTACAGAACAGATATGTATTGGACCTTCTCACAGCAATGGAAGGAGGAGTTTGTGCAAAGATAGGACAATCATGCTGCACGTTCATACCTGCCAACGATGCCGACAATGGTACACTAACAGAAGCAGTTTCACAATTGGCCCAGATGCACTCCAAAATGATGGACGAAAGTAACGGCGTAAACAAGGATAAAAGCTGGTTTTCACTATTATGGTCATGGATGCCATCTTGGCTGTCAGATGGACTGAAAATAATAGTGGGATGTGCTATTTTGGCTGGAGCTGCACTGATAATAATTAGATTTTGGAAAGCCCGGAAGGCGCGCTCAACTGATGAGTTGCTGGAAATGGTGGGAATGCACCCCTTGATGCCAGCGGATGACGGCCAGCACACAGGTGTGATAATACACGAAAGGGAGAAGTTGCGCACCCAAATCATCGCCAATCATCTAGACCCACCATCAGTGAAGATCGAGAACCCAAGGAACCCTAGGAGCTACATAGGAAGATGGGTGTACTGTACTCCTGGAGGAACATGCGAATACATGTATTGGTCATTTGAAGATCACGTAAACCATTATGGACATCTCGGAGGGATAACCAAGATATGGAGAGTAAGAGGAGATAACGAGAAGGATATGTTTGTGGTCGACAAGTCGACCAGAGGGGGGACTGAAGTGGGAGAATGGAAAACCAGACTCCCGTCCTTCACCTCTCGCGCTTGGCCTAGAGGGTCGCGGCCCAGACACCCGCCACGAGAAGAGTTTGCCCATTTACCAGATGACCAAATACCCTGGTACAGAAACATACGGATGTGTCCATCTGCCTGCCCAACAGCCCGCACTGGCCATGCCGACACCTGCGGCACGGACCAACTAGACTGAAATCTACACATCGTTAGAGATGCCATGACGACCTAGATAACGGGAAGCACCGCTGAACTATTATACACGCTGAACATTTCCACACCAATCTACACGAAGAACATACTCAGTGCTCTGACGTAGGCGACAGGCTTATTCACGGACGTGCATCTTTATTATTTTTACATAGGCTTTCAGAATGCAGAAACGCAAGACGCACCATGAGCTCATTTATAACGCTTGCTCACGCTTCTCTTGAAACCCGTTACCATCATGAGAGATATAATGGAAACACGATACTGGCCATGAAACTGTATGCCACTATAACCTAAAGCATCCATGCACTAAATGGATTACCCGTGCACCAGGCCCAAGTAGGCCTCAAGCAAGAGTTCCCGTGAACATTAACAAAGCAAAAGTCAGGTTGCTGAGCCTGCAGAAAGAACCCAGTGGAGCAACCAGCCAAGGTCGTAATGTTGCAAACCCACAGTCAAGAAACAAATCTTCAAAGGCACGATGTTGCAACCTCGCACTCCACGTACCAATGTTAAAATCATATCTGCAAATTAAACCAGACATACAGTGGAAAAACAATATTAATTGTGCAGAATTATGCCTCAAACACGGTCCCTCCCCACGTGACCAAGCCGAACCTGACGAGACGCCAAAACCCAGGAGAGAAAAGGCGTCTGGGTACCTCGCTACGAGACGCAGGCCGACACACTTGAAAGGCTCAATGGACACCTGCTACAGTGGGAACGGTCAGTCTCCCACCTATGAATAAATCCTCACATTGCCTGCACGTACCCATATTGAAACACTGTTGCAACCACAGGTGCACCGTGTGCTGGGAACAACGGTGGTCCCAGGCTGGGGAGCTCACGGATGCACCAATCAGAACATGAGGTTCTTATCTCAGACGTCAGTAACGTTAGCCAATCCTCAGGGGTCTTCATGTAACAATTCTTATGTATCTAATTGTAGGGACAACCCAGATATACCACCTGACTACATCTTAACCACTAATATCATTCTCTATATGCGTACTATACTAACCCCACCACTCGAGCAACCAATCAAGAGTGGCGATAGGTTCTTTTGGTAACTTTTTGGAATGACGCAAGTAGCGCGTCATAATGTAGTAAAAAGGGCCTGCGAGCCCCACTATTGTGTGTGTGTCAGGACGAACGCGTACGCTCCTTGACCCATCCCTGCCGTTTGCATAATAAACGACAGAAGTTGCCTTGCTCCTTGTGTGTGCCTCATACTCTGTCTCGATCCGAGATATACACGGGAGGAGTTGGGGCCTCCCTGCCCGGAGGTCTGCGGACGGCCCGGCCGACCCCGGCAGAATCCCCCCCGACACAGGTGAAGTATGCATCCCCCCCATCTCATCCAGGTGAAGTATGCATCTCTACCCCAATCACCTACCCACATCACATTTCCATGAGCCTAACATGCAACTCACCGAGAAGCCAGGATCTCTGCCCTGCATGTGCTCCATGTAGCGTGGTATCGTGGAGTTCCGCAGGACCATTGAATCATGGGTTGATCCGGGGTATCGGGCACAGCAATGTGTGATGATCTTGTTTGAGTCACATACCATTTGCACGTTGATTGAGTGGTATAGCTTACAGTTGCGGTACCAATTGAGTGGTATAGCTTACAGTTGCGGTACCAATTCCACATGGGTGCAGTCGATGGCGCCAATGCAACATGGGATGCCGGCCAGTGAGTGGAAACCAACTTTGGTGTTTGAGATCTCCTAGCCAGACCGTGCTAAGTAAATGTGGTCACCTGTGTGCTTCAGGAGGGCATCAAGCACTTAGTTCAGCGTACGTGAGAATAATGGTTGTGATGTGCCATGCATGTGCCCCACTGTGTGCTGGTAGGTGCCTGTGGCCAGGAAGTGGAGCACAGACATTACCTACAGTAGGGGTGGGATGGCGATGCGTGATTCAATCAGGCTGACAATGTCATCATGTATCATATCCACGATGGTGGTGATGGTGTCCCGGTCCAGACGGTACAGGGTGTGGATCTGCTCAGGGGTTAGGTTGAATGGACTGGCTCAGATGCGAGGGATTGGGGGCTGCCTGCGTGGTGGCACTGGCTGCACTGGTGGGGCATGCTGGCCCTGCCTCGCCCTCCTTCTCCTCCTGTGTCTCCTCTGTGCTACCAGTTGTTGTTGTTGTTGTTATTGTTGTAGTTGTTGCAGCAGTTCCACAGCAATCATATCCTCCAGCCCCAACATTGGTAGTAGTATTGGAATCATTGTGGAGTGTGACTGGGTGTGGGAAGGGGTGGGGTGTGTTCCTTTTGTGCTGGCCCAGTCTGTATTGCCTCCACCTGTGCTGATTGTGTGCACCTGTGGCAGTTGAGAACACTGCACATGGCCATTTACGGGTGGTCCGCGATGCAGGAATTAGGTCCATGGTGGTAAGGTATTTTTCGGGCTTCAGTAGGGCGTTGTTTGCATCTCCGCATGACTTGTGATGTTCCCCTGTTTGCGCCATGCGGTATTTGCGGCATGGATGGTCGCGTGCCCGTGCTCCTGGCGCTATTAACGGCACTGTTAATTACGGTGCCGCTAATAGCAGATAATCGTGTCCTAATCGTCCAGAGCGGTAAGCGATGCTGGTAATCCTTTACTGACATCGTTGTTCACTTACCGCCCGGGTCGTAATGAGGCCCATGGGGTAACTTCAGGCACTATTGATGTTGATGTTACAACTTCGTACACCAAAGAGGGAGAGTCTATCTTTTTAGGTAATAACATTTGACCAATCAATTTTGAGCCTAAGCAGCTGAGCGAATGATTAAGGTTGTCTTTGATCTCATGCACAGCATTCTCTTCATCAATAGTACTTAATGTCCCTATTTTAGGAAAATATGCCGTCATTTTTTTTGGGTGTGCAGTCGTTTTACTGCGTGATATTACTTTTGGTGGGCATCCACGACGTGAACGCCTCAGAGGACCAACAATATCTGAAATTATGGTAGGCGCTTCTAATATGTTTTTACCACATTGCTCTATCATTATGCCTGAAGTTAAATTAGTATTAAGAAACATCACACTTAATAATCACACTTAGTAATCACACTTGAGAACTGAACAGCTTATACACGTGCTATATTACAGTTAAAATTCCCAGAAGCTCATGGAGATGACCACAGCCTGATACTAAATGAGCAAAACACTTACAAGGTCATGTGTCTATTTAGCTTTAGTTATTATACTATTATTATACACTCCTAATCTATTTCCTTGGGAATTAAATAAAATCTATCATGCACCGTATATCATAAATATGCCGTATATGCCGTAAATTTACCATAAAATGGCTAAAAAATCTAAAATCTTAAAAATAGCTAAGCTATATTGTGATGTGTGATGTTGTGCAATGTAAGTTTACTATTTTGTACATAAATGATAGGTAGGTAGATCGATACCCAACCAAATAACCAGTAACGCCTATAACACCTATAGCCCTATAACAGAGCAAAATAAGCACAGAAGTAGCTATGAGTCTGTGGATCAAACAAACTAATAATCAGTTAAGCAGTCATTCTTATTTCTAAGACCTAACAAACATCGAATATAAGACAACAAGTGACAAGACAATCCGGCTGCGGCCGTGTTTGGGTCAGACACCGCACGCCTCGACCTGATAGCTATAACAATTAAAATAACAGATAACAATGAAAAGAACTTACATTCCGACCCGGACTCACGTAAAATGCTGAGATGCGATATTCTCTAAGCATGAAGCCTAAAGCACTACATACCCATATATCAAACACCAGCTCACGGAAGTTGAGGATTTTTGAATTAGTGTAAACAAATGGAGATTAGAAAGCAGAACGCTGTATGTGCCACTAGATCAGCGATCAGCACTTATTCAATGCACTTCCTTGAATGCGCGTGCATGAATGCGCACGTCATGTGCATATATGGGTGCTGCTGGGAGAAAACAGAGGCAGAACCAGCACGTTAAAGGGCCTGCAGGAAAAGAAAAGCAATAACAAAAAGCACGTATTAGCGGGGGGCGTGGCTCGGAGCCACCACAAGTGGAATGGCTTCTTAGGTGCTCCTGAAAGGCCCACCGCGCTCCGGCTGCAAACGCCGCTTCCAAACCCCGTTATGGAGTGAAACTAAAACGACCGTTGCATGAATACCGCCAGCAGCTGTCTACCGAGTGGGACCCCGCGCCATGGCCGGATTATGAAGTTTCGGCAATTTCTTTCACACGGGTCCCCGCTCGTATCCAAGATGGCGGCCGCGGAGCTCAAACAGAGGAGTACCTCCGTGCAGGGGTGGGGCTGGCGCGCTAAAGCAAACGAAGCCGCCTAACGCACACAGCTCTCCAGCCTGCACTGACTCCAGCTTTCTCTCCCCCTGAAGCCGGGACAACCCCAATCATCCCGCACAGTCCCAGAGGCAGAACATCGCACGCAGGACTGTGGGCCTGCATAGAACGGAGCCAACTTTACCAGAAGCTTTTCGGCCCCGGCTTTCTTCCCCACCGCCTCCCTTCTATCCTGCATGGGGGTACTGGCTGTGGTCGGCCGGGATGGAGCTGCTCCTTCTCCGGGAAGTGGGGAACGGCAAGCGCGGAGAACATCTCATCAGCTCACCCCTAGCGAGCACTCCGGCGGCGACTGCCCCTTCCCCAGCCAAATCTCCAGGCCCGGCCGGAGGTACCCACCACAACGCTTTTACCGATTTACCCCGCAAGCCGGATTGCACCCAAACCTTCAGCCCAGCGTTCCTCGACACGCAGTGAACCTACACCAGCACAGATCACCGGGATCATATCTCTCTGGGCCTGTAAAGCCGCATACTTGCGGGTCGACACGGAGTCCTCAGACCTCTCGGAAAACACAGCAGAACAGCACCGACGTCTTTAAGGCGAGGAGAGGGGAGGACTGCCCGCCTGTTTCATTAATAACAGCACCCCGAACAACACCGGACGCGAGGGGCATCACCCACCTAGCCACAGCTTCATTCCCCTCTGCCGATAAGTCCACTGCACCTTCTCAGTAAGTCCTGCCACAGTGACCCGGCAGCTCCAAGATGTCAAGAAGCGGCAAGGCCTCTAAGCAAGCGGACATCGTCTCCCTACTAGCGAACACAACTACGGAGAGATCCAGAAAGGGGGACCCACCGGAAGATCCGACCAACATCCCCATGTCTGCAGCACCGGCATCAACCCAGTGCCCATCCCAATCAGTCACTAAAGCCGACCTGCAAGATCTACTGTCAGCCTTGACTAAAGAAATCCAAAAAAGCGCAGAAGAGGTCACTAAGAAAATTAACTCTCTAGACGGGCAGATGGGAGAAGTAGAACACCGAACGGCAGAGCTTGAAGCGGAGGTCTGTGACCAAAGATTTGAAACCGAGCAGGACTGGGACAGGATCGCGGCCTAGGAGGCAAGATGCAACCTCCTAGAGGCAAAACAGGAGGACGCAGAGAACCGCTCTCGGAGGAATAACATCCGCTTATGAGGAATACCATCCTTCATCCCAGATGCAGAATTAAAAAGCTATGTCACAAATCTACTTAGATTTATAATTACACTTCCAGACAGCACCCCCTTGGAGCTAGATCGCGTGCACAGAACCTCCCAAGAAGGGAATCCACATTCCCACCGGATGTACTAGTCAGAATCCATTTCTTTCAAATGAAGGAAGAAATTATGCGCGAGGCGAGGCAAATGCGCCAGATCACGTTCCAGGGCTCCGCAATCTCGCTCTATCAGGACCTAGCCGCCTCCACATTACAAAAGACGAAAATCATGCGACCTCTAACGGAATGGCTACGAGACAGAAAGATCCCGTATCAATGGGGTTTCCCGACCTCAGTCAAATTTAAATGGGAAGGAGCCCTGAGGCAAATTCACATGCCTAAAGAGGCGGATTAATTCATGGGCCTCAGAAAGTCTGACGGGGAGTCGGAATCAGAAGAACCGTCCCGACCCCCTCGGGAAAAGCCTCCCACAGTAGAATGGTCAAAAGCCGGCAGAAGACGAAGACTCCGGGGTCCCCCTAAGAAAGACACCTAGCTGGGATGACCAACCTGGCAAGAACTTACCCGAGTCCTGGCAACTCCATCTTGTGGGGAGAAAGCCTCCAGAATCATCAACTCTCATTTACGCCAACAGTGCGGGAGCAAGGATGAGCTCCAAAAGAATTCGGATCAGCAGCCCAGTTGGCCATCGTTAGGCGCCATGGTGCCACCAGTTCCCCAGTGGCAGCAGGACAATGGTTCTACTTCCAGTTCAAGTTGGGGGGCGGAGGGGGTAAGGGGGAGATAAACTATCAGGGCAGCCAGCCTGGAGAGGAGCAATCCGAACCCCACAGGTTCTGGCCTCACAGTCATCCTCTCAGCATATCGCACCAGCAACTAAGCTTCCACCAGACCAACACAGCAAGTGATCGCCGCTAACAGACTCTTGGCCCAGGAACGAGAGCAAGGCCAACGACACACCGGACCCTAAATTGTATACCAATGACCGATACAAGTGAAATAGTGATACTCACATGGAATGTCCAGGGCCTGAACTCGCCAAGAAAACATAAATCAGTAGAACACAGGCTGGGACAGTTATCGGGCGACATCGTACTGCTCCAAGAAACTCACCTATTGCAGGAAGACGAATCCCGAGCAAGGTTCAATAGATATAAACACAGAACATACTTTGCCTCCTCTGGACAGAAGAAGAGAGGAGTTGCAATCCTATTAAGCGACAAAGTCCCACTATCAAAAATCACTTAAAAAGAGACCCGAAAGGCCGCTTCCTCCTTCTAAAGAGGCTGTTTGAAGAACTTCCTATAACCATCGTTTCAGTTTACGGCCCCAATGCATCTCAGGCCAACTTTATTGCAAAGCTAATTCCGACCATTCTAGCCTTCCGTGAAGGCCATCTGATCATAAGTGGTGATTTCAACTGCATGCCAAACCCACAATTAGATAAAACTCTGCCCCCTACGAACACAGACTTCGTGCAAGCAATAGCCAAATTGCTAAGAGAAACCGAATCCGTCGATGCATGGAAAATATTCAATGGTCCCCGCAAGGGACTACACTCACTACTCATGTGTGAATAAAGGCTTCTCAAGAATTGATCTCATACTCCTAGCAGGGGTCCTGTTCCCTTGTCTTAACAATACAGAAATCCACACCTGCATGATATGGGACCACGCCCCAGTATCAGCAAATCTAGTGATCTCAGATCAAAAACAGCCCGTTCAAAGGCATTGGAAACTTAACGACTCATTGCTATTAGACGAATGCATCCGAACGGAAACCGAAGAAACTATCTCTAATTATTTCAAAGAAAACACAACGGAGCATGCTTCCATCAACATTATCTGGGATGCCTTGAAAGCGGTCGTCAGAGGCACTCTGATTAGTGCTGGGGCAGAACAGAGAAGAGTTTCGAACATCATGGCTGCCAAGCTGGAGGGAAAAGTAAAGCAATTTGCGAACAAACTGAAATCACGCAACTCCCGGAAAACGGAGAGAGCCCTGAGGAAAGCAAAAACAGCGCTGGAGATGCATTGTGCCGACCGAACAGCGAAAGCATTAGCATTTACAAAGCAATTCTACTACAGCAAAGGGAACAAAGCAAACAAGGTCCTAGCACAAAAACTGGAAAAAGTCTGCACCCGAAACAACATTTTGAAACTAAGAAGGGAAGATGGTCAAATGCTCTACTCTGATTCAGAGAAAATCGAAAAACTATGGAAGCACCACAAATCAATCATGTCCAGAGAACCCACAGCACTAGATAATCTAGCAGACTATCTAAGCACATGCCCTCCCGGGACACTACCCTGTTGGACACCCTAGAACTACCCATCTCTACTGAAGAAATCATAGAGGCCATCAAATCTCTCAAATCAGCCGCCCTGGGCCCGATGGATTATCCGCAAATTTCTACAAAAAATACGCCAGAATTGTAGCACCTCAGATGTCGGCCCTATTTAACTCTTTCCTTACCTCGAAGTCAACAACCGATTCAATGGCTGAATCCATCACATTCCTGCTACACTAACCTGGAAAAGACTCCGAACTAACTGCCTCGTACCGGCCCATCTCACTCCTAAACATCGACGGGAAGATTTTTGCCAAAGTACTGACCAACAGACTGGCTCCAGCCCTACCAACCCTAATTGATCAAGACCAAACGGGATTCATCCCTGGGAGAGTACTCATGACAATATTAGAAGGACGATCGACATTATAGAGAGTGCCCACAAACTAATGGTATGAATGGCCGCCATATCCTTAGATGCACATAAGGCCTTTGACCTGGTTGAATGGGGTTACATCCGGGCAGTTCTGACACACATGGGCTTTGGGCCAAACTTTACCACATGGGTAATGGCTAACTATCATTCTCCCACCACACAGCTGCGGGTCAACGGCACAAGGTTTAGCAAAATCCACATATCCAGGGGCACTAGACAGGGTTGCCCACTCTCCCCCCTAATCTTTGCTCTCTCCATGGAGCCCTTTGCAGCAAGAATCAGGCAAAATACGAACATAAGTGGGTTGTCCGTGGGAGGCCATGAATATAAAATTGCGCTGTACGCTGACGATGTTCTAATAACGGCAACAAACCTGGCATCGTCCCTGGGCACTATTTGGGAGAAATATCAGAATTTGGGACTCTATCAGGGTTCAGGGTAAACCTATCCAAATCCGTAGCATTACCGGTGAATCTCTATAAACAGGAATAAGACACTCTCAGGCACTTAATGCCAATCCCATGGTCATCAGGCCCAATCGACTATCTCGGTGTTTGCATCCCCAATGACCCACAGCGCCTATACTCAAGCAACTTCCTGCAACTGATCAAAGATCTTCAAAAAGATCTCAAAAGGTGGAAGCCACAGGAAATATCATGGTTTGGCAGAATCACAGCCATCAAAATGAATCTGATCCCCAGGTGGCTATACCATTGCACAGCACTCCCAATCAACATCCCGGGTCCAGCCCTCGCAACCAGGCAAAAGCAAATCCAAGCATTCGTATGGGGGGGAAAAAACCTTGTATAGCCAAACGAATAATGATGAGGGGAATTCCACAGAGTGGTCTGGGAGTACCGGATCTTGCTAAATAAACCCTAGCAGCGCAACTCTCTCACGCCTTCACATGGGCCCAAGAAACAGATAGACCGAAGTGAAGTAGACACACATCGAAGAATCCTGGTGTCCGGTGGCACCATCATCCCTCCCACACCTTCCACCTGTAAAACCACAAGCAAATAGCGGCCTGTTGCTGCCAACAATATCGACAGCCCGCTGCTGGAAGGAAGCTGCCCGGAAATGTCACATCCGCGGCTCGCTAGGCCCCCTGACTCCCATCTGGAACAACCCTGATTTCTCCCCAGGTCTATCGGCTCATGGTTTCCAACCCTGGATAGCAGGTGGCTTACATAAAACCAGAGACTTCCTGGAAGCAGGAGCACCTATCTCATTTGAAAGATGCAAAGAAAAATTTGGAGTGGGTGAAGGGGAGAGATTCCACTACGCCCAAACCCGACACTGGATGTCCCACAGAGTAACCAGGGAGAAATGCTCCAGAGAATTAACAGCCTTGGAACTATCATTAACAACCCCTACAAGCAAAGGCAGAATCTCGACCCTGTATCGACTCCTAGACAGGGCAGACCCCTCGAAAAAGGAAAACTACATGATCGAATGGGAAAAGGACCTGGGAAGAGAAATTGAAGTCGAGGAATGGGGGAAAATCTGGGCCAGGCTGCACAAAAGCTCTCAATGCATTACAAATTGAGAAGGGGGCTATAAACTCTGCTACAGGTACTTTACAACCCCTGCCCAAATCAACAAGGCCAACCCAACCATTCCTGGAACTTGTTGGGGTGGATGTCCGACTACCGGATCACTGCTACACATGGTGTGCTCATGCCCGAAAGCGGAAATCTATTGGAAAGAGATACTCAAACACATCAAGGAAATATCGGGCCTAACCATCCCATGGGACCCTGGAATCGTCCTTCTTGGAGGCACGGGCGATGGAGCATTCCCAATGTCAGGCCAAATCCCCAGACTATGCACGCATCTACTCCTAGCAGCAAAAATAGCAATGGCCCGTGTGTGGAAAAATATAGAGGGCCCCTCCGTTGCACTTTGGTGGGCGAAATGCTGGGATATAGCGGTGGCTGAAAGAATCACTGCGATCCGGGCAGGCTCCCTGAATAGAGCTCTAAACATATGGGACCCATTCATGGACTAGCCACCAGGTTCCCGGCCCTCACCAGGAGGCCTCTGTTAACAAGATGGCTCCAAAGCAGCCTGCTGTATTGAACCACGGCCTCACACCATAGCTATCCAGCACCCCACAATCCGCCTGGCGGAAAAGGACAGGACAGTCCATGATCAGTAACGGCCATTCTAACATTTTTGCTCCCTGCACTCCGGCCCTCCCATGAGTTGATTTTGCTAACTCATATTGAATGATTGCTGTTCTGCGATTGCTGTTGTGATATATACATTGCTTATATGTAAACCCAAATAAAATGTTGTTATGAAAAAAAAAACACGTATTAGCACGTGTAAGGACGTTATGTGTCCCTCAGTCCTTCAGTCCTTTAATCTTTTGTCCATACCAGGAGCACCAGTCCTTTTTGGAGAATAGGGCCAAACAGCAGGTCGCAGCTCCTCGCAACGATCAGCACTTATTCAATGCACTTCCTTGAATGCGCGTGCATGAATGCGCACGTCATGTGCATATATGGGTGCTGCCGGAGAAAACAGAGGCGGAGCCAGCACGTTAAAGGGCCAGGAGCACCAGTCCTTTTTGGAGAATAGGGCCAAACAGCAGGTCGCAGCTCTTCACAGCGATCAGCACTTATTCAATGCACTTCCTTATTCATAACATATTATAAAGAAAGAAAATTATGTTAAAACATACAAATTGACTATATGCTGAAGATATGGAAAGATCTGAAAACAAAACCACAGGAAGAAATTATGCTATATTATAAACCAAAAATGTTATTTGAAGAAAGCCTCTATCAGTCCAATTTCTGAAATTATCTGAGAACAACACATGAATACAAAAATGTATTCTTGTAATGGTGAATATCTAAATAGAGATATAACTGTCTTGTGGAGAAGAACATTTGCTACGGATGGAATAACATGAGCAATAAGAAGATTAAGGAACTCATGACCTCATGGCCTGATGAACTGTCTAATGTGTTCCTGAAAACAGATCCTGGTTCGTGGTCAGCTCTCTTAATGCCATAATATGAGAATAACATAAGGGTGATTTGTCTTCCAACAACCTGATCTAAATTTATTTTAATGGCAAGAGACAACAAGAGAGAGGATCCCAGGATCTATTACCTACTTGCTCTTTTATAAACTAGAAGTATATTTTTTGCATCCATTATATTGAAGGAAGTAAATGACACGATCAAGAGCAAGATAATTATCTCTAAACTACAGACTGGTTTTAGAAAATGTTTAGCACACGTTATAATGGCAAACTCCTAAATATCACGTGACTAAAAGTCCTTAGAAAACAAAAAAAACTCTACATGGCATTTGTTGACCTTATCTCAGAATTTGACAAAGTGGATAAAAGTAGACTATGGATTTAAACTTGCCATTGGTGAATGGACAATGGTTTACTGAACATTGTAATATAGGTCCATAGCAATACCATTATGTGCATACGTTTAAATAACAAGGTGCTTTTGAGTAATGAAATAGAGGTTAGGATGGTCTTAAAATGGGGATGTGTTCTTGCCCTGCCTGTTTAATTTGAAAATCACAGAACATCCAGAGGCGTTGATATTGGCAAACTGCTACCCTTCTAAAAAACACAAAAAATGCCCCGATCTAGTATACATGGTTTGAATCAATTTGTAATGCGACAATAAAGTAATAACTAATATTGAGAAAGCCAAGATCATGCAATGTATTGCCAGGAAGAAGAGAGGCGGTTATATTTGTTTTTTTAATAACTCCAAATTGGAAGACGTAACAGTATTCATCTATCTGGGTTTTAATATATATAGCACATCTGGTGTAAATAACTTAAAATGGAATTGATCAAATAAAAGGCTTCCTGTAGCAGTAGTGAAAACATTTGATAAACAGCATGAAGGACACACAATGAAATCTATAATGAAAGCTTGTAATTGAAACAATTATGGTGTGGAGATTATACTAGAATCTGTCTAGCACCTCCCGAAAGTGACAGAAGGAAATGTATGGAAATTGTTTTTAAACCTCCATCAAAATACCTCTATAGAACTTTTGAGATTGGAATTAAATGTACTCACTCTTATTACTGATAAGCATTAAGAAACGTCTACTTCATATAGAAAATATACAGGCACATGAAACATCTACAGTGTTTATTTTATAGGAACAGTTATGGATGTATTTCCCATTATGCCATCATTGATGAAAGAGTGTGTGCACTTTATATTGGATATTAGTTTTGCAATACATGATTTGGCACCTTACTCTTATCTGTCTGCTGAGATAAACAAAAAAAGTCTAAATATGGGACTGGCAAGAGAATATGGTGCACTTAAACTGCTTAAAAACGATAAGAGATTATATTACACACTTTCTCCATTTTAACGCAATTCAGACATATTTAACACAATTTCCCAGCACACATTAAGGTTGTTTCTGTTATTAGACTGAATTGATTGGAAACTCAGAAAAATCATTTTGTTGACTATTACGAAACTATTAACGGTCAGCAATGGATTCAAATCGGACAGGGTGCCAAAAATCATTCATAATTGCTATTTATAACTTTGACAAAACTACTGCCCTGTGAATCCCTTATGTATTCAGTGCATATATGAAAGAGGAAGCATAATGTTGCATGATATTAAGATGAAATTAATGTATTTGTTGTACCGGTGTTTATTTATCCACGGAGGCATTTAGCAATCAATGCATTTATAAAAAAAAAGTATTGTATAATTAAACTATCATTTTATTTAAAAAAGTAATGTAAATACATTTTGCACATTGGTATATGAACCAAAACATAAAACAAATAATATGTCCCAATTTTCAGGGCAATGTTGTTCACACCCTGGATTGACAAATGGGATTGGCCAAGCCATTTTGTGTGTAGGTACCAACTCATCACAGCATGAGCAGGACTCGGTCACTGAATGGACAAGCCTGCGCTTACAATAATGGCATTGCCAATTCCCTGTGCACTTGTCTCGGCTTTGGGTCAGTGGAAGTTGTATAACACAACATGGTGCCAGTACCACAGATGGTGCAGGAGGGCTGTTGTATGTAATACATCTGTAGCAGAGATCTTCTCCCTTATTGGTGTGCTGGCTCTTCTCCTTTTCACTGCAGAGGCACTGGCAGTGCCACTGGTTCAGGCTCCTCCACTATTTCTGTATCACCATCATTCCCACAAATTTCTGCAGCTGTGTTCTTTCACTGGAGGAGGCAAATTGTGTTTGTGAATCAGTATGATAATGTTCAAAAACTGTTCTGAACCGCTCTTCAGGTTGTAAATAGGAAGATAAGAGATGTGCATCTACCTGTGTATCCACTTAATCCTTCACAGACAGCATGACATCAGATTATTACCTCTGCTTCACTGCCATTTTTACAGCAAAAAAGGTTTTCCCTTAAAAATAAAAATAAAAGTTGTTTCCACAAAAAAATAAAAAGAAATGTGAGGGTTTCACAAATAAAATATCAAAGGTGTCCCCAAAAAATGCATTCCCAAATAAACTTCAGAAGTAAGAACAAATACATTTTTCCACAACCTAAGTAAGAAAAGTTTCAAATTCACAGCACTGCACAAAAGATAATAATTCCCTGATAATAAAAATGTCATACCAAAAAACTGGCTGGATGCTTGTCTCCCAAAGAAAGAAAAGAGCACCCTGCTAAAAAAATAAATAAAAGGCCTCATTAAGAATTAAGTGGTACTATTAAACACATTTAATGTTACCACCACTGGGTCTGATGGTTTTAATCACAGGATTATGATATGATATGATAAGGCATTTATAACGCGCCTATACACAAGTGTTTCAAGGGTGGTGTTGTGGGATGTATTGACCCACTCCGCTGTGCTATGCGGCTTCACTCTGATAGTTATGGTGAAAGAAACAGCAACAATGGCGGCAAAACTCTTGTGTGCACCAAAAACCTACAAAAAACCAGCTCTCAAACACACAAAAAGATTGATGCACAACCTGACACCCATGGTGCATGTGTGGGGGGATAGAGTACGCACTGCAGAAAATGTGCCAGTGGGCTCCATGACCAGCAAACAGAGTGCAGAGAGAGAAGCAGCACTTTACAAATGAAACTCCAAAAGGTGCCTACAAATGACATTGGCTTTGTTGCTAAAAACTCCCCAAATGCCTATACACCACACTTCTCAACATTCAAAATCATACTTGTTGCTAAAATTCATGTAATCTAATGAAGCACGGTGAATATATAAAGTCCTAAAGTGTAAAGAGTAAAACATTTCCTCAGACAAACTGGATTGTCTGTAAACGGACAGCCCCTGTAAAAATCTGTGTGCAGTAACCTGGGCTACCTGTGAATGAGAGCTGTCAGATGAGCTCCTGATGAAACTTCAAAGTATTTAAACTAAAAGTCTGCCGGATTAGCAAACATAAAAAGATTGTTGCTAAAAGGAATACAGATCTTAGTTGTGTTTTGATCCCACAAATTTAAAGCTCAGAAAGTCATGTATTTATGTGATTTGATGCAACAAGTTTGGTTTCTGCTGGAATTTAAGAATAAATTAGCCTGGCTGAGCTGCAACCCTTTGGAAGTGGAAAAACAGGTTTCTTCCAAGGGAGGGGATATCCTCTCAGCAGAAACTCAATGGTAGATAATAATTGTGGGTTAGCCCAGACTTTTGTCTACCGAAAGACAATGAACAATGTCAGAGCTTCAGCCCAGGAAATGGAGGTGTGAAAGGAGTCGTAAACTGCTCCTGCAAGGAACTCCCCAAGGGAGGGGGCTGCTCCTGGACTGCAGGGAGAGACAAACGGGCGCACCATTTGCTGTTAAGCATGAACAATGAACAATTTTTAAAGACTCTTAACTTGTGATTCAAAGTGGTGAAAAATATACAAAGGACAGATCTGTTACTAATTTTTGGTTGCACGTTTCAAGAGGCGGTAGAACTGTGTATCATATTGTGGACAGGAATGGCAATATATGTGGTTTTATGTGAACTGTGTTAATGCTAAAATTGTAAAACTTTACACACACATCCCTATGGTAAACACACACATTTGTGGAAAGTTGCCGAAGGCTTGGAAATTGTGTTCATGGTGAAAAGGCCAACATTCTGTAGAAACGTGAAACAAGATCCCACAGCTGAGGGATTTTGAGGAACAGATACTACATAAAATATGGAATCTGTGTGTGTGATTTGTGTAGCAGTGACCAATGTAGAAATATATATTTAGGATAAAATCCGATTTTGAGACCAGTGGCTAAAGGGGGGTTTCTAGGGACTGTAAAGCAAACCATAAAATTTGACATCATCCAGCCTTGATCCAATCACTCAGTCCCAAGGTGGAGATGAGGTTTTGATCCAATCCCAGCTCACAGGGGCATGCTTAGTTAAGCTGGCCCATACACCCATTTTGTGATGTCATTTGAAAGGATAAATAGAGACAGCTGACAACACATAGGGTTGACTGATTCACTCACTTTCCTGATTCCGGCGAATCACTCTGATCCAGCATTCTACATCCAGCCTTTAACATCGTTCCAGATCCAGATGCCAAGACTCTTCCAAAACAGTAGAGAACTATTGATTTCAGCAAGGCCTAAATCCTCAAACATATTCTTGCAACCCAGTGAAGCGCTATGGTGTGAGAAGGCCTTTTGAACTAGTATCCTGAAACTCCCTGGCTTGCTACCACAAGGCTTGCCTGAGGAACTCGCTATCCAGCTGATTGTAATACCCACAAACAAGAAGGGCAGATCCTGTGCAAATCAAGTGACCGGCCTAGCTGATCCAGTCTCGCGCCTGATGTGCTGTTCTTCCTTGACAGATCCAATCCATGACCATTCTGTAAGTATTAATAGGAAGAACAGTGACACATAATATATCTGCATTGTATGATCCCAATCTCAAACTCATCCCATCTTTAAATCAGAACCATAGTATTGCTAGAACTATCTTTGCGCTGACTCTTTTCTCATCTGTATTATTAAACCCTTACTTCTTATTGTTTTGATTAAGAAAAGTAAATCCCAGGAAGAAGTATCCACAACAGGCGGGTTATGCTGATCACGTGACTGTAAGATCCATCTGTTGCATTCGCTTTTTCATAGTCATAATCTAGTGTAAGCAAACCCATCTGTAATTTTCAAAGTGCATTTCTGTTTGCCCTTCTCGCGCATATTCTTCAAAAATGACTCTTACTAAAACCTCTATAACTCCATCAGTTTTTATGATAGAAGTGAAATTGCAAAATAGTACGATTGGCCCGTTATAGCAAAAACGTGCAAGGAAAAGTTTGCCAAGAATTGTAATTATGAAAGGTTTTACATATGTGAATTAGCTTTAAATTATTTCACACTTGGACATTGAGCTTTCAATTGTTTTCTTTTGACTAAATCATTGTTTGTGATTGTGTGCAAGTGTTCAAAGTGTCCCATAGGAATTTATAACAATTTAAGTATTTTTGACCACATTTGGTGTTTTTGCTCAGCCAATTCCAAAGACAATATCAAAGCCATTCTGACAGCTGAAAAGTCAATTCCGTTTTTCTCTTGTGTTTGAAGGGGGAAGGTGGGAGTGATATTCTGTTTGATTTGTGCTCTTCTTGAATACCTGCTCTCTTCTTAAATCTAATTGATTGCCTATTGGGGCATTGAGGGGTGTTGCAGGGGGAACCCCTAACCATAGTGCCATCTATACCAAACCAACTCAAAAGTATTCTTTTCTGTGCTGCATTTGTTTTTGTGCTCACTACTTGATTCATAGTGCATTAAAGATATTATTCAGTGTTCTGTCACCGCATTGGTGTTTTTTGTTATATATTAAAATATATTGTGATTTACATTTAAATACATACATATATATTTACATTTGCAAACTAACCTGATTCATGGTTCAGTGTGACCAGGGGGTTCGCATGAGAAGGTTGTGATATGAGTGGTATATCGTTCAGAATATTGAATTTATAGATAAAATAAATCAGGGTTTAATTTGCGCACTACATGCTGGGTGTGACTTGGGTGTGTGCCAGATTGAAATCACTTATAGTGTGGTGGTGGTAGTCCCCATTATTTTGAGTCCATATAGCTCCAAATGGATTTCATGCAGATTTTCTGTGATCAGTAATTCTTTGATGTAAATTCAATGAGTTATGGCAGTATGGTGGAAGATGTACCTCTAGCTTTTTGCTGGAGGTATCTTCCACCTTACTCCCAAAACCCCTAGTACGGTAGTGGGTCAATGTGACAGTAAAGTGGCAGTAAGAGAATTACTGACAATTTACTGGCATTTTTCCCCACCTCCCAGGGCTCTGACTGATTGGGCAAGAAGGTTACTGCTATAGAAATGGTGGTGGGGAATGACTGCTCAGGCAGCAGCCTCAGTGCTGTATTATGATCAGGGAGCCTGCATACTGAATGCCACATGAATATGTAAGTGCCATCAGGGTGGGTTTGTCATTTTTCTGAATCCCAAAGAACAGAAACACGGCCCCATTCCGAGTTTGGCAGATTCACCTGTCGTAAATTCACCAAATGGAATCACTGTTAGAATTGTGTTATCCCCTTAGAACTGAAGGTAAATCGTCATATTTTAATTGACATATCATATCATATCATATTTTGAGGTTGTGCTATTCCCCAGGAAACCATTGAGGTTTGGAGGAATTACTATCAGTGATAAATCTGCTGGCAGTGATTTCTCAATGTTTTAGAGGTACCTCCAGCCAAGTGCTAATGGGTTTTCCTCCACTTTACTTGCAAAGTTGGAATTTGGTGATGTGGTCAAAGAGGCAGTAATCCTGTTACTGCCACTTTTTTACCACACAAACAAACAAATAATGAGGCCCTGACAGTCCCAGAAGAAAATCAAATGCTGCCTAAAAAGTCAAAACTAGCTATCTTTCTCAAATTCATGTGTGGATCAGCACTGCCTTGCCTTCCTGCAGCCAGACTCCACCGGCTCTCTGTCTGCACCAAGAAGAGAGCCCACATCCAAGTCAGCATCTCTGCGGCATCTAACAACTCGGCCGAACTCTTTAAATTCTGCAAGGAGCTGGCCAATCCTGCTGCAGTCTCTACCTCTCCTGTCCCCTCCAAGGCCCTTTGCACAGCCCTGGATTCTCATTCCATCTCTAAAACGTAAACATCCTGTCCTCCCTCTTTTCCTCTCCCCCTGCCCCTTCTACTCCCTGCTCTTCCTCTGGCCCTTCTTTGGCCACCACTCCTCCCTCCTTCTCTGCCTTTCCCTTGTTCTCCCCTGACGAGGTTTCTAGACAAGTCTGATCTATGAAAGTCTTGTCAAATAAGGTTTATCCCTGTTTCTCCAAAACCACCAAGGACCAGATTTCCTTCAGTGAAATCATGTCTTTTATTTTTCACGAGCTGTCCTTTCTTACTGCACTGTAATGTTGTTGGTCAGCAGAAGCATTTCCCTCCCTTGACTACACCAGTTATCTTTCTTCTTATAGTAGACACAGTTTTTTGCAGGCCCATGAACCACTCCTGGAATGCAGTGGTTACCTGAAGCTCGACCCCTCCAAGAATGAATTCCTACTTCTCACCACCAACACCTGGACATCCAGAGCTGACTCTCCACTATGCACCTCAAAGGCTCCATACCACCGCCAGCCCCCTGCTCCAAGTCCATCCATTTCGACATCGACAGACACCTCTCGTTCAAACAGCGCATTGCAAGGAAGACACAAGCGGCTTGATAACAACTTTCTCTCCTGTGGAAAATAAAGTGCTTCACCCCAGAAAACAACTTCACATCTGCTGTCCAAGCCTTGGCCCTCTCCCACCTGGATGGCAGCAATGCCCTTTTGGAAGGCCTTCTGTTGACTACCCTGGCACGTCTCATCAAATCACTCTGCAAATTCAAACACATCACCCCAACCCTCATCAAACTGCACTGGTTCCTGCTGCATGCCCATATCACCATGTACATGTGCCACCTTGACCACGCCGGTCAAGTGGCACAGCGAGTAGAGCGCTCGCTTTGACATCCGAGTTCGAATCCCGGTGGGGCCAAACTCAGCCTTTCATCCTTCCGAGGTCGATAAATGAGCACCACACACCGTGGGTAAAAATAAGCAGCGCTCAGATACCTGAGGGTTCGTAGCGCTATATATGCCAAATTATTATTATTATTATTATTATTACCATGCTGCTGGAGTGTAGCAGGCCACCAATTGGTTGCCTGATACACTCCAGCAGCATGATACATGGTTATAATTAACATGTTTCACATTTATTGAACACTTTGGGCCAAAAGATGTTCAGCAGCACTGAATAATGCATACATGAAAATGTGTAGATTCGTCAGAAAATCACATTGAACTAGAATTCCAACAAAATCAGGTGATTAAAGGTGTCACCCATGCAATCTGCAAAATGGTGTGGTGTGCATGCCAAAGGCATTGTACATTGCAGGTGCTTGGGCAATAGAGGGAGAGCGACGGCACACATGCACAGTTGTGTAATGGCACAGCACACAAAGTGTTACATTTCACATTACGAGGATGGGTGACAATACAGGGGATTTTTCCATCGTTTCGATGGTGATGGAAATAGTGTGCAGGTTCTGGGGGCAACACATGATTTCAGGAGCAGATGCACAAGACGGTTCCTGAGGAGGTGGATAGAGTTCCAATGAGTTTCCCTCTTATCCTTCCAATTGGGGCCATTTGTATTATAACTGCTTTAATTTCTGCTGGTTGAGAAATTGGCGACAGAACGGACATTATATATATTATATAGAACCCGCACGAGCTGCTACTTTAACCAACGAACATTCATCTTTGTTATGAAAAGTAATCGGGACACGTGTGCAATAGAAGAAAAAGAAGTCGATAACGGGCAGTTTTCCCAAATCTGATCTATATTGGGTCACATTAAAGGGAACCTTTTGCCGTGGATGTGTGAATAATTTGTATTCAATTAAAATTAGAGGATGTGTTTATTTTATTTTCTGCATTGAATAAACTATTTGAGATGTTCTTCAATGCCTTCGATGTCACGCAATCGTTTGAGAGGTAGCCCAGCGAGATGCAAGTGGTTATGAATCATCCCAGGCCATCCAGCAATCTTCAGTTTTGTAAAGGTCACTCTGAATGGGCCCTGAGCATGCTGTGCCAATCTTATACTCACAGATGAATCAAAATGACACCACCCTGGTTGCTTGTGGTCTTGTGCAGAAGGGATGTGAGCAAGCAGTCTAGACAGGGCTTCAAGCTCTAGCTGTGGACCAGGCCTGAACATACAGAAGATTTTCCAATTTTGAGGTGACATTGTAGGGTGAAAACCATGGGTGCCCAGAGCAAGGCAACTGTTTAGCATTCATTCAACAACTTTGAGGTACCACAATCTATTTCATTATTGCCTATCACCATTTAGACTCTAGTGAGGATCAGAACATATTCTGATAAGAATGATCTCAGATCCCCCACTTCCTGAGGCAACATGCACCAGGCAGCATTGTTATCCATGTCCACTCTGCATCCTTTGACAACGTAGACTGTGACATCCTGCTTGAAAAGTCGATTAAAGGGGAAACATACTGAAATGTCGTCTTCATTTGTGCGCCCCCGCAGTCACTGCGACTTTGGGTGCGTAAAAAATAATGACTCCCATTACTGCGCCCAAACAGAGCAGGGGTTGCAGGGGTGTCCCCAGCTCTACTGGGCACAGTAATGGGAGTCAGGGGTTGTGGGGGTGTCTCCCGCTTACCACTGCGGTAAGCGAGGGACAAAAAAGTTTAAAAAAAAGACAAAAAAATCAAAGCACCTTGCGGCATCAGCTCTAACCCACGTTAGTGGGAGGAACTGAATGCGCAGGAATAGAGGGGTCGAGGTGGCGTTCACAGAAGTGTGCTGCCGTAAAGGTAAGTGGGGTCGGGTGGTGGGGGGGGGGTCGGGAAGGGAAATGGAGGCCGGTGCAATGCGGGCAAAGTGATCTACCTGATCACTGAGCAACGCCGTAATTGGAGTCGACATTTTCGTCGCCACAGTTACGGGCGGCGTAGTGATCACATAGATTAATTAAAGGAAATGCCTGTGGTGCATTCTATCCTTCCTCCGGTAATGTCACAAACAAACACGAAGGGGAGCGTAGACTCAGCAAGTCTGAGGGACTACGGCTTTTTCTACTCAGCATTGTGAATTCATAAAAACCACATTCTGCAGTAATAGGCAATGCAGGAAATGCTTCTATGTATTGAACTATAATACTATATTCCGTGCCCTGGCCTTGTGCCACACACTTCAGTCTGCCCCCTCCTCCCCACGGCCCAGCCCCTCCGAGGATGAGAGGGTTCTCCCAGTAATTGTTTTACATTTGCAGCACTGGTTAAAGGTGTTCGGTGATGACACAATAAGACATCTTCACTGTGCGAAAGAAACCCAACGTTTAGAATCGCACTGACCAGATAGACTGGAAAACGACCTCTGCTATAATGAGGTGCTTCTGGTGCCAATGCATTCCTGCGGCTAAAATAACTGATGAAAGCCCCTGCACAAACACTGAAGGAGAAGATATGGAGCGGAATATGCTGGCCTCTCAAGTAAATTAAGTGAGAAGTGGCTCTAGCTTTCGATTTTTTGTGCTGAGAAATAACTCACCATTTAGATAAAGTAAGCACTGTGCAGAACTTTACTCTAGCTCAGATCAAGGCATATACAGATGACTGTAAAATAGGGCCGCAATTAGCACAAACTGCAGCAGCCAAATAGCGCATAAAATGTCTGCACTATATCACGGTGTAGTTCAAGTACAGGAGAACAGCACATCCAAGAGTTGCACTGGAGCAACACCAAACTCGAAGGTACCCTACGGATGGTGGGGTGCAGGGCCCTGAAGAAACCGGATCCCCTCACATTGATGGGTAGGATGGGAACCAAATGAGGCCCTAGAAACGTTTGTCAAAGTGGTCCCACATTACACATTTTGAGCAAGCCCAACAGGCCCAGCTCCAGGAATTTTCATCTGGGTGGGACAGGTTTGTGATCAGGGGGGCCACTTTTTACTGGTTGTGGGTGTATGAGTATCCTAAACAAAGTCCTGGCATTAATCCAGATTTCCCAGATCTGTGATCCAGAAAAAAATGCCTTTCCAGATTCGGAAAATACATTTGCTCAGCTCTATGAAAACAGTATTGATCAAAAGAGAACCAAGGAAATAATGCTGCATCATCAATCTACCTATCTTTCCTTCCCATCTGCTCCTCCTCTTTCCATTATAACAACTTCTCCTTCATCTTCCACCCCCTAGTCACCTTCAATCAGGTCAGGTCCCCATGACCACAATGCCCATTTACCTCTAATCCCACCTAGCCCAGAAATCAACATCATGGGCCCCATTACGAGAATTGAGGTAATGAAAAAAGGAAGGCGGAATGGTATTAACGGCATCGTTAACGGGTCCGGGACATTATGATCCGACAACCCGCCAATACCGCCACCGCCCGTACCGTGCCCCTTCATACCGGCATGGCCGCGTACATGTGCCCCTTCGAGGCATAAATACCGGGATGCCGTTAATAGGAGGACATCACAACCCACGCGGGCATGCAATTACCGGCATCCCAAAGGCGGTAATTAGGGCCTGCAAGATGGCGGCCATACAGGCATCGTGGACCACCCCTAAACAGCCATCTACAATCAAGCAAACTGCCACAGGTGCACACAATCACCACAGGTGGAGTCAATTGAGCCTGTCCCAGCATAAATGGAGTACACCCACACACCACACCCCTTCCAACACCTAAATGATACCACTAGCTGTTGCAATCATGGGGCTGGATGACATGCCTATACTGCTACAACTACAGCAACAACAACAACTACAACAACGACTACAGCAGCAACAACAGGCAGCACAGAGGAGACGCAGGAGGAGAAGGAGGGTGAGACAGGCCCATCAATTACCACCAGTGCAGCCAGTAGTACCTCGCATCAGACCCAGCCCGTTCAATCTAACCCCTGAGCAGATCCTGTACCGGTTGGACCGGGACACCATCACCACCATAGTGGACATGATACACAACGACATCATCAGCCTCATAGAAATACGCACTGCCATCCCCCGCTACTAAAGGTGGTGTCTGTGCTCCACTTCCTGGCCACAGGCACCTACCAACACACAGTGGGCCAGCTGCATGGCATTTCACAACCACTATTTTCACGCATGCTGACCCAAGAGCTGGATGCCCTCCTAAAGCATGATAGCACCCACATATCCCTACCACGGACTGCCAGGAGATAGCCGACACCAAAGTAGGCTTCCATGCACTGGTAGGCATGCCCAATTGTGTTGGTGCCCTCAACTGCACCCATGTTGAATTGTCAGTCCCTCATGCCATAGAGACTGTGTTACGCAATCGCAAGAAATACCACTCCATCAATGTCCAGATGGTATGTGACTCCAGCAAGATAATCACACATTGCTGCGCCCGATATCCTGGATCGACACATGATGCCATGGTGCTGCGTAACTCCACGCTACCCCGTCACATGGAGCGACATGCTGGACGATGTGCCTGGCTGCTTGGTGAGTTGCCTGACTGGCCCACGGCAGTGCATCGGGGTAGTGATGTGATGGGATGCATACTCCACCTGGGTGGGAATGGGGGGGATGCATACTCCTCCTGGGTGGGAATGGGGGGATGCATACTCCACCTGGGTGGGAATGCATGGTGAGTGGAGAATGCACACAGAGCTAAACACTCCTGACCTGAACCTCCCAACCCCAACATAACACAACACTGGCACACATAGGACCAATTACGTATATCAATGACAACATGTAAGTGTCATGATGCCTACCTCCAAGGAGCCAGACCAGGCCCAGCTACCCCAGAGGCAGACATCATGTCCCCGAGGGAAGTCTCAGCAGTCCCAAGTAGGGGCCCTTTGGACTCAGTCCTGGCGCCTTTGGCGCCAGGCTCATATTGGACAACAGTCCTGGCGCCATAGGCGCCAGGCTCATAAAAGATGACTTTGTGTTTAAAGGTGCTTGGTGTAAACTTACCTGATGCAGACCATGCTGCAACATCCGGGCCATCTACAGGCCTGAATGGGACTACTTTCTCTTTGGGGACTACTTAACCACACGGGTGTGTCCGGAGGAAGAATACATACCTGAGAGGAAGGATACATACCTGGAACTACTTTGAAGGCTATTTAAGCCACGCCCAAGCAGCAACTCACGCTTCGCGTTGTTCTGCATCTAGCAGCTGGACGCTCACCGTGTCTGCTCCTGCATCCTGACTTCTGCCACGCCCACCAGCATCCTGGAACACCTGCAAAGGGAGAAGAGAAGAGAATAGGAGAAAGAAGAGTCCTTACCTGCTAAATCCGCATTCCGGAGACATTTCGCCGACGATCCTGAAAAGGAAGACATTCATTTTAAAAGCACATCGCATTGATCGCTGCAGCGCCGCATTCCACTCACCTTTACTAGGCGCCTCCATGTTCATCAGCGACCATCTGGATCCGCAACCACATTTCGGCGCCTAGGGAGAAAAAGACAAGAACAAAGGTGAGCTAGGGAAGAGAATAAGAAAACCTTAATTTGCCATCATAAGACTTACCTGTTGGGTCATTCCCATTTAATTTCGGGTCGGTGCCGCATCCTGGCATTTCCGGACCCCGGCCCCTAAGGGGAAAAAAGAGACATCAGCGTTAGTGAGCGAATGCTAAGACATTACCTGAACGCTCATTAAGGACTTACCTGACATCTACTGGAACTGCACCTTTCACTTCGGGTCGGTGCCATATCTCCGGCATTTCCGAACCCCGGCCCCTATGGGGAAAAAAGACACAAGCATTAGTGCATTAATGCAAGGACACTAAAGGAACCTCTCATCAAACAACTCACCTGAGTTTCCTTCGTCGGTTCCATTGCTCATCTCGGAATCTTTGTTCTGCACCTGAAATAGAGACAACGGACAATTATTATTTTGGGCTCATACTTATAAACAGAATTCTCACAGTACTTTACCGGGAAGGTCAAGCAAACTTGAACTCTCTACAATCCATGATCTAGTCAAGTAACTGGATTACAACGCGCCCCTGCATCAGAAGCAGGATGGAGAGCTCGTCCTTTCAGACCCTAAGGTGAGACTTCACAGGGAATCGCAGAAGGGTTTCGTGGAGGGTGAGAAGGGAGTGGGAGGCTTACACATTATCCCGCAGATTGTTAATACTCCCTTTTCACACACAGAAGGATATTTCTGCGAGTCAGACAAGCCAGATTTGAGGGTCCGGTCCTGTCCATCTTCCGAGTCCTGCGCTTCACCATAGAAGAGGCAACAGCACTCCAAACCAGGCCTGCGCCTCCGTGGGAGTCAGGTGAGCGTAACAGAACGCGAAGCCTACCTACAATTTCCCACCCGGGCGCTATGGAAACTTCCGAGACAGACCAGCTGGCCCAGCTTTTGGGGGAATTACGGGCAGAAGTACACTCCACCCGCCAGGAGACTAACGCTCTCAAAAGAGAACTGATCCTATCTAAGGAAAGAACTGATGACCTGGCCAAAAGGTTGTTTCAGGGTCAGGCAGGACAAACTCCTTTACCTAGTTCCAGGGGTAATCCCACTTCTATGATTTCGAATAACCCGGTACAAATCAATCTACCTGGAAACATGCCTTTGGCCCTGGCTGAACGTTTTGCTGGAGACCCCAAGAAATATGCTGTTTTTATGAACCAATGTCGCTTACACTTCCTATGCAGACCTGGGGCCTTCCCTAATGACCAGACCAAGGTAGCTTTTGTATTATCTTATCTCAGCGGCAGTGATGCCGATTGGTCAGTTCCTTTGGTACATCAAGATGACCCAATTCTCCAGGATTTTCAAGGCTTCCAGGCAAGCATGAAAGATTATTCGCTCGACACTCTCAGGGACAGGCCCTAGACAACGAACTGCTATCCTTACGACAAGGTAACCAGGATCTCTTATCTTACATCGCCACCTTTAATAGGTTGGTTGTGGAAACTGGGTGGCCAGAGAATAAAAGGATCACATTATTTCATTGAGGTCTGCGCGGAGAACTTAAAGACGTGCTAGCCCAAATAGTAAATCCACCCCAAGTCTGCACGGAGTACATAGACCTTGTGGTCCAACTTGATCACAGACTTCAGAATAGAAAAGCAGATCGATCCAAGTTTGAAACCAGAGTGTTGATCAAAACTCACGCTAACCCCAAGAGTACCGACGTTTCAGAACCTATGCAAATCGGTGGAGTTAAAGGACCGTTAACGCAGAAGGAACGGGAGAGAAGGCGGCAAAAGCAATTATGTCTCTATTGCAGGGCTTCCGGTCACTTTCTACGAGATTGTCCGGTAAAACCACCTAAGAAGGTGGTTGAAGCCTCTGACAACAATTTAACAGAACCTGATTCGGGAAACGACCAAGCACGACAAGCGTAGAGGTCCGCTTGCCGAGCTTGAAAACAAACTCTTTGACCAAACATTTCATCATGCCAATGGTCCTCGTGGATCCGAAACAGCCTTGGCGGTTGCATGCTATAAAGGCATACATCGACAGTGGAGCTATTGGAAACTATGTAGATCGTGAATTGGCCTCCAGGATTAATCTCCCTCTCCGTCCGAAAACTAACAAGGATGTCATTACTACAGTTGATGGAACCGAAATAGCCTCAGGGCCGGTAACTCATTCCACTACAGAAGTGGCACTAGTGGGTCAGGATGGACATCAGGAAGCTATTGTGTTTGACGTAATCAAGGCCCCACAGTTTCAAGTAATTCTAGGAATTCCTTGGTTAGAAACACATAATCCTCGAATAGACTGGCGAGCAAAGAGAATAACCTTTCCTGATTGTGAACAAACTTGTTATCCAAGAAATCCAAATATGGGCCTGGCCTCAGAAACTTCCGCCACTATACAACTACCGGCTGAGTACCAAGAATTCCAAGACGTTTTCCAAAAAGAACAGGCCAACACGTTACCTCCCCACCGGTCGTACGATTGTCAAATCGATCTGGTACCCAATGCTCAACCGCCTTGTAGTAGGATTTATGCTCTTACTGAACCTGAGAACCTTCATTTGCATCAGTATTTAGATCAGTACCTTGCCAATGGTTTTATTCGCCCGTCAAAGTCTCCTGTTTCTTCAGCTCTGTTCTTCGTGCTGAAAAAAGAAGGCGACCTTAGAACATGTATTGACTACCGCGCCCTAAATCAAATAACGATTAAGAATCGTTATACTCTGCCTCTGATCCCTGAACTTCTCGACCAGGTAAAAGATGCTTGTATGTACACCAAGTTAGATCTCCGGGGAGCTTATCACCTGGTGCGTATAAAAGAAGGCGACGAATGGAAGACTGCATTCCGCACCAAATATGGGCTCTTTGAACATCAGGTGATGCCCTTCGGATTGTGCAACGCACCTGCCGCCTTTCAATACTTTATGAATGATGTTCTTTGGGAACTTATCGATGTTTGTGTCATCGTATATATCGACGACATCCTGGTGTACTCCTCTTCGGAATCCGATCACAGAAAACATGTCAGGGCAGTTCTTGAAAAATTGCGCCAGCACAAACTGTTTGCAAAACTCGAAAAATGTGTTTTTCATACCACAGAAGTCGAGTTTCTCGGATTCATCCTGACACCTAAAGGAGTCCGAATGGACTCGCGAAATGTGGATGCCATCCTCAAATGGCCATCTGCTAGCTCTATGAAGGGGGTTCAGAGCATGCTTGGTTTTGCCAATTTTTATCGAAGATTCATCCCGGAATTTTCTCGAGTGGTCCAACCCATCACAGCTCTCTTACGGAAGAATAAACGCTTCGAATGGACTCATGAGGCAGAACAGGCCTTTCAAGACCTAAAGACTAAATTCACCTCCGCACCTGTGTTGAAGCATCCATGCCCAGATCTCCCTTACATTGTTGAAACCGACGCATCCAGCTTAGCCATGGGAGCTGTCCTGTCTCAAAGGGATCCAATAACTAACCAACTACACCCTGTAGCCTTTTGGTGCAGAAGATTCTCGGCTCCTGAAATTAATTACGCAATCACCGACAAGGAGTTACTAGCTATTAAGTCCGCCTTCAAAGCTTGGCGTCATTACCTCTTCGGAGCAAGACACACCATCACAGTGATTACAGATCACAGAAATTTGCAATATTTAAAGACGGCCAAAGCCCAATCATCACGTCAACTCCGATGGGCTTTATTCTTTGCGGAATTTGATTTTGTAATCACATATCGCCCTGGTTGCAAGAATGGCAAAGCAGACGCTTTATCCCGGATTGGGATGGAAGAAACAAATGCGAGCTTAGAACCTGTACCGATTATACCTGAACAGAGAATTTTGGGTTTGACCTCTTTACAAACTATTCAGGACGTTCAAACTCGAGTTAAACAACTATTAGACTCCACAGCCTTACAAGAATGGAGCCAAAAGGGGTCACACTTTTCCGTTAATAACGATTTACCGTACTTCCAGGGGAGATTATTTCTGCCTAACAAAGAACTGCAAGAACTCGTTATTGCCCATTATCATGATACATTAATGGAAGGACATCCTGCTATCGCTAAAACTGAGGAAAAGATCAAACGACAATTCTGGTAGCCATCCTGGAGAAAAGACATAAAATCTTTTGTGATGTTTTGCGTAGTTTGCGCCCAAGATAAAGGTCAAAAGAAAAGACCAGCTGGTCTTCTACAACCTTTGTATATTCCACCGGCACCTTGGCACACCTTGTCGATGGAATTTATTACCGACCTGCCTCCTTGCTATGGATACAACACTATCTTGGTGATTGTGGATCTCTTCTCCAAAATGGCCCATTTTATCCCTTTAAAAGGGTTACGCTCAGCCTCCATCTTGGCCAAGGAATTTCTGGAGAACATAGTTCGTATGCATGGTTTCCATCCATATTAGTCCCAGATCGAGGAAGCCAGTTTATTTCCCATTTTTGGAGGAAAAGTTGTCAACTGGCGAAAATTGATGTACGACTATCCACCAGTCACCATCCCCAAACCGATGGCCAAACCGAGAGAACTAACCAAACCCTTGAACAATATCTTCGGTGTATTTTGCACCAATCTGAATGCAATTGGAAAGACATTCTTTGGATCACAGAATATGCATATAACAATTCTGTACATTCTGGAACACGACAAACCCCTTTTTACACCTTGTATGGTCATCATCCTCGAACCTCAGACCTGGACCCTCCTCAAAACCTGGAAATGCCTGCGGTAGATCATTTGCATTCCACAATAACCCGAGCTTTCAAAGAAGCTACGACTCATCTTCAGCAAGCCAAGAGAAAGTACAAAGAAAATGCTGATTTACATCGAAGTGAAGCACCTCCGTACCAAATAGGGGACCAGGTGTGGCTAGCAACTAGACATTTACCTCTCAAAGGACCGCAGACTTTCAACCCCAGATACATAGGACCCTATCCCATCAAAGCTATAATCAACCCGGCGGCCTTTAAACTCGATCTACCAGCGAACATGCAAATTCATCCCGTTTTTCACACCTCACTGTTGAAAACGGTGCAACCAGGAACCAGACTGATCAAACCACCAGAACCAATTCAGATTGATGGGGAATTAGAATTTGAAGTTAAAGACATTTTGGATTCCAAGGTGTTAAAGTCAAAACTCTTCTATCTTGTTGATTGGAAGGGGTATGGACCTCAGGAGAGATCTTGGGAACCAAGCGGCCATGTACACGTGCCGCGATTAATACAAAAATTCCACCGAAAATTCCCAAACAAGCCAAAACCCCCGGAGAGAACAACCTTGGGAGGGGCCTTGGGAGGGTGTTCTGTCATGATGCCTACCTCCAAGGTGCCAGACCAGGCCCAGCTACCCCAGAGGCAGACATCATGTCCCTGAGGGAAGTCTCAGCAGCCCCAAATAGGGGCCCTTTGGACTCAGCCCTGGCGCCTGTGGCACCAGGCTCATATTGGACAACAGTCCTGGCGCCATAGGCGCCAGGCTCATAAAAGATGACTTTGTGTTTAAAGGTGCTTGGTGTAAACTTACCTGATGCAGACCATGCTGCAACATCCGGGCCATCTAGAGGCCTGAATGGGACTACTTTCTCTTTGGAGATTACTTAACCACACGGGTGTGGCCGGAGGAAGAATACATAACTGAGCGGAAGTATACATACCTGGAACTACTTTGAAGGCTATTTAAGCCACGCCCAAGCAGCAACTCACGCTTCGCGTTGTTCTGCAGCTAGCAGCTGGACGCTCACCGTGTCTGCTCCTGCATCCTGACTTCTGCCACGCCAGCCATCATCCTGGAACACCTGCAAAGGGAGAAGAGAAGAGGAGAAAGAAGAGTCCTTACCTGCTAAAACCCGCATTCCGGAGACATTTCGCCGACGATCCTGAAAAGGAAGAAATTCATTTTAAAAGCACATCGCATCGATCGCTGCAGCACCGCATTCCACTCACCTTTACTAGGCGCCTCCATGTTCATCAGCGACCATCTGGATCCGCAACCACATTTCAGCGCCTAGGGAGAAAAAGACAAGAACAAAGGTGAGCTAGGGAAGAGAATAAGAAAACCTTAATTTGCCATCATAAGACTTACCTGTTGGGTCATTCCCACTTCATTTCGGGTCGGTGCCGTATCCTGGCATTTCCGGACCCCGACCCCTAAGGGGAAAAAAGAGACATCAGCGTTAGTGAGCGAATGCTAAGACATTACCTGAACGCTCCTTAAAGACTTACCTGATATCTACTGGAACTGCACCTTTCACTTCGTGTCGGTGCCATATCTCCGGCATTTCCGAACCACGGCCCCTATGGTGAAAAAAGACACAAGCATTAGTGCATTAATGCAAGGACACTAAAGGACCCTCTCGTCAAACAACTCACCTGAGTTTCTTCGTCGGTTCCATTGCTCATCTCGGAATCTTTGTTCTGCACCTGAAATAGAGACAACCGGCAATTATTATTTCGGGCTCATACATATAAACAGAATTCTCACAGTACTTTACCGCAAAGGTCAAGCAAACTTGAACTCTCTACAATCCATGATCCAGTGAAGTAACTGGATTACAACGCGCCCCTGCATCAGAAGCAGGATGGAGAGCTCGTCCTTTCAGACCCTAAGATGAGACTTCACGGGGAATCGCAGAAGGGTTTCGTGGAGGGTGAGAAGGGAGTGGGAGGCTTACACATTATCCCGCAGATTGTTAATACTCCCTTTTCACACACAGAAGGATATTTCTGCGAGTCAGACAAGCCAGATTTGAGGGTCTGGTCCTGTCCATCTTCCGAGTCCTGCGCTTCACCATAGAAGAGGCAACAGCACTCCAAACCAGGCCTGCGCCTCCGTGGGAGTCAGGTGAGCGTAACAGTAAGACGCACAACCTGGACACCATGGGTATGTCAAGCAATGCATTACTAAACATGATTGCAACTGTGCCAATGTAGCTATTGTGACCATGCACAGTGTAGTATACACAGCAAAAATGGCAGGCAAAACATTGTCCTGCAACCACAGTACATCTGCATCTGCATGCAAGAATTCACCCTGCATCATCTGTACAATGCCATCCAGACTACCACACCATATTGCAGTATAGAATGCATCTAAATGATATTTGTGCATACGTACAGGGACATGTCCATGTCGACAGCAAATAGCTGCAGCCATGACTGTGAATCCTGAAGGTGGCAGCTCAGAGTGACTCACATAGACCTATTTGTATTCGATTGCAGGTGATGGAGAATATCCCTTGAAGCCGTGGCTACTTACCCCTGTGCGGAACCCGCAGAACAGCCATGAAGAGAAGTACAATCGGGTACATACCCGTACCCATGTTATGATTGAGCAGACCTTTGGCCTGTTGAAGGCGCGGTTCCGCTGCCTAAGCAGGTCTGGTGGAGCACTCCTTTATAGGCCGGAGAAGGTGGCAAAGATCACCATGGCCTGTGTCATGATGCACAACATGTGCGCCCGGAGAAATGTACCACTGCCACCTGACATTGACATGCATGCACTGGGTGAGGATGATGAGGATGAAGACGGAGGAGAAGCAGCACCCCTGCGGGTACGTGAGGCACAGGATGGCCGTGCAGTACGCCAATCACTGAGTGACAAATACTTCTGACCCACAGGGACGTTGATAGATATTTGTCAGTGACACATTGTACACTGGGCCCATGGCGACATGCACACAGGGAATGTGGGGAGTTGGGCACTGTGCACCGTCATGAATTAAATGCATACACACAAAATTAACAATGTCCAGGCATTGAATGATTGTTCACACAACGGGTGTAATGATATGAACAGCAGAAATGTGCAACCCCCCCAATACCCCAATGAACTCCCAAAACCCCCCCAGTGAACTCCCAAGACCCCCCAGTGAACTCCCAAACAACCCCAATGAAGTCCCCCTAATACTCCCATTCACCGCCAACACAGTTCTGAGCCACTCCCATAGTTCTCCAACACTATTTGCTGGACTTCTTGATGTCCGAGGGCAGCATTTCAGAGTGCCTCGCACTCCGTCTTGTTAGACGCACAGTGCTGGAGGGTGCAGAGGAAGTGGGGGCAGAGGAAGCGGGTGTGGTGGATGGGGTTGAAGCCATGGGGATTTGCACGGCTGGTGCGGGTTGTGGCTGCTGCATGTGCAGCAGGATGGAGGTGAGGACCTGCGTGATGGCCCCCAGACTGTACCTCATCAACAATGCTGAGGCATTCACGGCGGCAGTATTCGCCGCTATGGCGGCTGTGGTCCCCGCTATGGCCTGGGCTATCTCACGCCTCGTGTCCTCCCCATCGGTGACATATTGCCTGAGCAGGTCCAACATAGAGTCCTGTCTGGCCTCCACCCTCTCTAGCCGTGCCTCAATGTTGTTGGTGGGAGCAGCAGTGGTCGAGGGTGCTGTGACCGGGCCTGCATTGGCAGTCCTGTCGTCAGGGAGGCTGCTGAGGTCAGAATCTTGCAGAAAGGGATCCGCACTGCTGCAGGTGGGTGAAGGCTGAGTGTGGGGTTGGGGGGTGGACACGGGGATTGGGGAGTGTGGACATGGCACATAGGTCAGTCCATCCTGGTCCACATACTCCTCCACTGCGGTATCAGTGTTGCTCAGAAGGGTCAACGGCCTCGCCTTCCACTGGTGTAGCCAGCTCAGTCTCCACGGTGTCAGGCACCCTGTGTGTTAATGTGGGCTCTGAGGCTGCCCCGGAGGTGGTGTTGTCTGTGGCCGTTGTCTTTGGCCGGGACGTGGATGCCCTTGCGGTTGGATCCTCACTGGCATCTTCTCCATCGGTGCCTGGGGGGGGGTAGAAGAGATGCAGGGCATCAGTGATAGTGTTACATGCTAGATGCATTATATGGTGCTTTGGAGTATTTCATTTCTCATGCATTTATATCTTACAGGTGTGTCACACAGGGTAGTTTGAAGGGGGCATTTTGGCGTTTGATGCATGGCAGGTGGCATGCCGTTGTGTTGGGGTTTGTGTGATGTATTACATGGGCACGGTCCGTGTGTGTTGGCTGTGTGTTGGTAATGGGATTGGCACTCAGCATGCATTTCAGTGTGGCAGGGTTTGGTCCTCCATCTGCATAAGGATATGTTGATGTGTGTGTTGGGACATGCATTGCCTTGCCTAGACTTCCACATCACTCGTGCTACGTCATGGTTTCCCCTAAAGGGATCTTCAGGGTCACTCACCTCCGTCTGCAGATGTTGCTGCACCCGTCTCCATTTCCCCAAATCCCTCGATGGACTCCATCTGAATAAACGTGCTTGCAGTCTCCTCCCAGCCAACCAGTTTGGCAGGTGAGTGGGGACCCCCGCCTGTAGCCATGGCTTCCCTCCTGTTGCTGGCCAGGATATTCCAAACCCTGAGGCAGAGGTCATCCCACCTCTTTTTGCAGTCCTTCACTGTCCGTGGGGTGGTGCCGACTGCCGAGACCTTGTGGGCTACCTCCTTCCAGATCTCCTTTTTGCACTGCTGCACCTCCCTCTTCAGGTTCTGCAGGTTGATCTCGTCTGCATGTGCGGCAAGGGTGTCTGCCAGCATGTTAAGTTCTTCATCTGAAAAACGCTTTTTGCGCAGGTGGGGGGTTGTTTTCCGGGTAGCCTTTGAGATGGTGAAGGGATTGGCACTGGTCTCTCCTGAACACAACTGGTGGTTTGGGAGCATTACAATGGATTGTGTTTTTAAAGATGGCCGCTGGCGCATTTCCCGTTCTGACACGATGACGTTACTTCCGGGTCCGGTATTATGAGCCCGGTATTAGCATGTTATTACCGGGTCGGTAATTAGGGGTGCCTCTTAGGCAGAGCCGGTATCGGCAGGTCCCGTGATGGCGCTATGGGGGGGGTTGGAGGGCCTTTAGCGCCATGGCGGTATGGCCATTACCGGCATGGGGGTTCGCGCATGCTCGCGCATTCGTAATCACCCACTATTAGCAGCGTCATATGAGCACGGACCCGCTAGTTCCTCCATGCCGGTAATGGACCCGTTCGTAATGAGGCCCCATGTCTTTTTTGGCCTGGTGGGGGAGAATCACGGGTGATGCTTCCTTCTCCACTGCGAGGGCTGAGCAGTGATGCCCCAGTCTTTGTTCCATCTCAGATTTTGTGCGCTCAACAATGCCACCCAGCAGCTACTCCAGAATACGGAAGCAAGTAATAGAACATTTTGTTTCTTTTGTTGCATTTTTGCAGAACATTTTAATTGAGTTGAGTGCACAAGGGAATGCTAGCATGCAAGAGCAGGAGAGAGAGCTTGGGTTGTGGGGAGTTGGATCAGAAGTCAGACAGTGCAGGTTGAGGGGTTTCCGGCCCCTGGTATCACTCCTGGCAGTGTGCGGCAGGGAGGAGGGGCCCTTTCTCCCCTGCCATGCCCCTGTACATCATTATCTGGTACATACTGTTTATATACTGGTTATATATATGAAATTATCCATGATGTCTTTTTGTTTAATGTGTTTGTTCAATAATGTGCCCTGATATTTTCAAAGAAAGGTGTGTGTGTGTGTGTGTTCTAGACAGGTCCTGAAATATGTGCTGCACATCTATTAAACCATGCTGAGGCTTTTTTTAAATAGCTTATACTGTGAACTAAATCACTTCTAGAGAAACCTGATTTTTGCATATAAGGGACAGTGTGATTAAAATTATTTGCCCAGGATAACAGACTTCGGTTAAGTGGTAAAGCCAGAATTGGAGGCTAGCATGAAATTTAGATCAAGTCTATGCATCTTTCAAGCTCAAATTGGTGCAAATATGTTTTGAAGTTTGGTTTTTAATGCCAAAAATAATGCTCAATTTTAAACAATTACTTTAAAAAGTCAGACGATAAAACAACCTGAAAATGTATACATCATTGTAGAAACGTGTTCATGAAAAAGAGTAAAGGAGTCAATTGGTTTTGAATCCTAAATTGCACAGAGGGGACCACTCGTATTTGAAATTATTTGCAAAAGGGCCCCTCCATGCAATTTGAATTGTTTCCGCCAGGTACTAGTAAAGTAAAGCATAAAACACTGTTAAATATCCCCTTTGATCTTCATTTTTCCAATACGAGTCTGGAAAAGTGTAAATCATCCCACTATTAACATTTGTGGGTGCCATCCATAATGGTTTGTTTTCGAATCTGCCTGCTTTTACTAGGGTGTAAAAGGCAGGCGGATTTCATAGGAATCCATTGGTGTTCTACTAACATAAAAATACATACTGGTGGAAAACCAATCAGATTCGGCAGGGGAACATGTAAGACAAGGCAAACATGTCTGATCTGCTCTCCAACTTCGCCTGCCAAATCATACAAAATCTGCAGTGCATAAAAAGTGGCAATTCATGCTTTTATTGCCACTTTTTCAACACTGCTTGACTTGCAAAATGACCCTTATGATTGTAGCTTTATTTTCCTCATGATATGATAGGTTATTTATAACACGCTAAATCCCAGAGGTTTCTATGCGCAGACCCGGGTATAGAACCTGTGTTGTTCCGTATCGTCTTGCTTCCAAGGTGAGTACGTTGCCGCTGAGCTATCCTCCTGAATGTAGCCTACAAGCACCAGCATAGAAAATAATAAGAATTGATCAAAAACAGTCATAAGGGGCAAAGTGAAATGTGATGCATGACAAGGTCATTGTTTCACACAGCTTGTTGTGCATCCCCTTCATTTCTAATCACCCAACAATCACACCTTAAATAATTTTAAGTAAAACGTGTCACAGCAATGATTACTGCTGTTTACCTTTTTGCATCTCTAATCATTTCCTGTTGTAAATAATCTGTGCAGCCCTGGCTGTTTGTGTTTGAGGGGAAAGAGGCAGAGCAGGGTGAGGGATCATAGGAATTTGTCCCTTGTCCAAATGTTAAATGATTGCATTCTTTAGGAAATATTTAAATACTGTGTTTTAGTTTAAAAATATGTATCTCTTATACTGTGCCCACAACATTAAAGGAGAGGATCTTCTCTTGTGTTATGTTCCAGGTGTTCATGATAATCTTCAGAGAAGGAAATGTTTATGGTGGGGGGACAATCCTCCCAACCTGCTCCCCTCCCCATCACTGGTGTGGTCCCACAGCAATTCATTTCTATTTCTGACACTGCCTTAACACCCAGCACCCAGGATTTACATCAAACTTTCCAAACAAGACCCACAATACACATGACATATTCTGTTTGAATGCAAACTCTGTTAAGTTACTGAAACCGTATGTGGTTATCAAGTCAGTACTTGTCAGTTTGAATCAGTAAATGTTTTGGCAGTTTAGGCTAGGCTTCACACGGACAAAGATACATCCTATTTAGGTCGGAACCCCACTGGCAAGTACTCATGAGAGGACAATCTGATCCTAGCCTTGTCTTTTTCAAGTAGGACATTGTTGGACCAACTCAGTGAGGTGCAGCTAAAATCCCTAGGCATAGCAAACAATGCACCCACATCTGGGCATATATATGTTCACTTAGGGAGACAAACTGAAAGCAACATGAATTGGCAAAACCAACAGCTTTGGCTTTTGATTAGGCATGGATAGGCACTGCCACAAGAGTATCACCTGGCCATAAAATGGGAACAGCAGGGGAACTGTGCGAGTACCTGGGCATATGATGGTGTTGCCTTGCAAATATCTGCCTAATATCTATACACCAGCCAAAACTGCTGGATTAGCGAGTTCTTGTTTTAGACAGGACTCATGTGCAAGGAATAGAGGCATTAACACATATATTGCTTATAAAATCAACTCGCTGAAGACACACATTAAGAGCGTTTTATCACACCAGTAGCTCATTTACAGAGGCAATTAAGCAGGGACGTCATTTCACCAAAATGCCAGGGATAGCGGAAGTGACATCACACGACCCTTGACCCTGATGACATCACAGGAAGTGATGTCATTTGACCCCACCCCAAAGTGATAGCGCGAGAAGCCTTTTATATTGCTAACCTGTGTCTTTTCTCTCCTTGCAGGTTGCGATGTTCCTTGCCGAGCGGCTTAATGTTCCAGCAATGATACTGACCAGGAGATGACTACCCAGGTAAGAATTGTGTGTATTTCTTAATTCGGGAGGAAACATGAGTAAACGCTTACTAATGCTGTCTTTCTTTCTCCCCTTTCCAGGTTATGATATTCCAGGATGTATGCGGTGCCGGATGATGGAGTTTGTACCTTCAGGTGAGTGGAACTGAAGTCAGCGATGGATTGAAGACAGGATACTATTCCAGGTAAGTTTCATAGTGTTCTTTCTCTCTCTGCAGGTCCTTGGTTTCAGGTAAGCTGGCATCAAAGAACTGGATACGGTGAGCGTTACGCTACCCACAGCAGAATAACGCAAAGCATGTTCTGCTGTTTGGGTGCGGTTTAAATAGTCTCAGGTAAAGTAGTCCAGGTAAAATAGTCCCAGGCCTGCCAAAGTAGTCCAGGTAAAGTAGTCCCAGGCCTGCCACACCCAAAAGACTAGACTGCATAGCTCAGTTCCTTGTAACTGAGCTATGTGTGTGCCTCCATGTTGGCTGAACCCCCCCAAGATAATTAGTCCCAAGTAAATAGTCCCATTCTAATGTTGGTCTTCATGATGGTTATGAGCCTGGTGCCAAAGGTGCCAGGACTGACTCCAAGAGAGTCTTGGATGAGGTTTTAAGGTCTTTGACCTGGCCCTAACTGGAAGGCTGACTTGCCAGTGAGGGCCAGGGTCAAGAGTCATGACACCGTGAGATGCTTGTTGCTGCCCTAAGGGCATTGTTCTGAGCTATTTGAAGCTTTCCAAGATTCTTGTGTGATGTTCTAACAAAAAGGGCATTACAATAGTAAAGCCTTGAGCCAATTATTGCCCTAGCGATGGTGAGGCAATTCTCCTGGGATAGGAACAGTCTGGCTGAATTGAGCAGTTTGGATTGGTAGGCTGCGGAGGATGCAATAGCATTGACCTGTCTGTCCATGGTCAGGTTGGGTTCAAGGTAGATGCCCAAGGTCTTGATGTATTGCAAGACGGTGATAGGGATGTTATCAATGGTGAAAGAGCAGTATTGCTTGTCCAATTTGCCCATGGTGGAAGGGCAAATGTAGTTGGTTGTAATTCCATAGGAATTCACATAGCAAAGTCTAGTCATTGGGTGGGTAAATGACCAGAAACACCCATATGATGTGTGTTTCTCCTCACAATCTGTCTCAATTCTATCTGTGTTCCACTGCAAAGGTTCTGGTTTACACCTAGTAGGCACAACTAAAAAAGGATTGATGCAAGTTTCAAATCAACCATAACTACTGGGATTGCTCTGGTCAGCCTGAGCCCTGCCACTAATGTGAGCAGCCCTGCCCAACCTGCTAGACTGCTAGACCACAAGGCCTAACAATGCCTGTGGTTGCTTGTGTTCCAGTGCAGAGGATACATGGCTTAGCAAATGAGACTGAACGGCACCTTTTGGTTTCAGAACCAAGAGTCATTTACTGATTGGATTGTTCCCTTATGTAATGGCACAGACATACTAAAGAATTATGGCACGGAATGTTGTGCAGAGCAATGATAGTGGTAATGTTTCATTGAAATCCTTGTGTCTATCACTTTTTGATTTTACTACTCTCCCCTCCAAAATTACATTGTTGTTACTACCAACCTATTTTTTCACTTATACTTAATCTGTCAATGCAGCAGAATCGATATTTTCAATGTAATTTGTAAGGGCCCTGTGACAAATCTTTGAATAATGTCAATTCTCCACAGAGGGAGCCCTTCTCTGTAAGGCTAGTGTGGTGCGGCCACTAACCAAACTTCCCCATAGGGGTGGTAACATCAGGGAGGGTCTTATAGGGGAGGGCTCTGCTCTTGGGGATGAGGATGTATATTCTGGGCCACGCCGCCTTATTCCCTTAATATCCCCATCATCCAACATACCAGTGCACCACCAGATATGCCTTACTGTGCTCAGATGCTATATTGTAACTTATTAAGGTCCAGTAGTACTAAGATGAGGAAGCCCGAGGAGGCATAGAGATCGCCTCAGCTAAACAGAGAGAAGACTCTTGTAATTCTCCAACAATGAAAACTCCTATATAAATGGAAGAAGGACTTACCTTGTTGTCAAACCCAGCCGTGAGAAGCAACAGGTGAAGAAACCAGCAGGAGTTTCAAATGCTGTTGGCAGACTAGAGTCGTAGGAGAGCAGAGGATACTGGCGAAGCGTGGAAGGAGTTCTACATGGGTCCAACCCAAACGTGAAGTAGGCGAGAAGAGCCAGGTGGCATACCAGAGCACTGAGCTGCTGCGGTGCTGTGTAAACCAGAGAGAGAAGGCCAGTGCATTGGAGAGAAGATCCCCAGTCCGAGGAAGTCCCAGTGGCATGTTGAAATCCCTCAGACGGTAACAGGAGATGCGAGAGACCTGGAGAGGTCACAAGGTGAAAGATAGACGGGTCAGGGACCCTAACACTTGTATACCCAGCATCCACGGAAGGTTTTCTCATTGCAGTCGCGACAATAAGCCCGCTGACCACCAGAGACGGATGAAAGACCCCAACCAGTACAAAACCAGCCATCCGAGGAGAGCCTGTGCCAGTGGCGACAATAAGCCCACTGACCACCAGAAGTGGCTAGCAGACCCTAATCAGTACAAACCAAGCAGCCAAGGTGATTTCCCTCATTGCAGTGGCACCAGATATGGTCAGAGACCCAAAGGTTCGTAAAACAAGCATTCAAGGGCAGCTTGCTCGACGTAGTGGAGACAATAAGCCCACTGACCACCAGAGACGGGTTGGTGACCCCAACTATTGGTAACCAAGCATCTGAGGATATCTTTCTTGTCGCAGTGGCAGTAATAAGCCCCCTAACCCCCAGATAAGGGTCTGGGACCCCAACAAAAGGGAACTGAGTATGCAAGGAGAACCTCCTCATAGCACTGGCGACAATAGGCCCAGTGATCAACAAAGAAGAATTTGGGACTTTGCTAACACCAAATCAGAGTGGCAAAGTGTACATCAAGCTGAATATTGTGAGAACAAAATTTCTGACACCAGAAGAAGGGAGTCATTCACCTGGGGAAGGGGATAAAGCTCTTGGGAAAAACTCTAAATAATCCACAGAGTCATCCTGACCTTGTTTGTGCCAAGAAATACAGGAGACGGGAGTCATTCACCTAGTCCCAAACTGGGAGGGTGATAGAGATGCCAGGGGAAGGGAGTCATTCCCCTGGCTTTATTGGAAACTCTATTGACCTATACTAGGAGAAGGGAGCCATTCTCGTGGACATGGAAATTATATAAAGGCTGTGTGAAACCCTCAAGCCTTGGGAAGGGAGTCATTCCCCCTGGAATTCTTGTTGCAAGAGAACATTCTTTTAAAATGCTATCCAAGCAGCCAGAGAAGGGAGACATTTTGCTGGAGAAGTAAGTTCCTGTTAGATTATCCTTTAGTTGTAGTGTGAGGGATAGAATTAGGTTGTGACACAGGACGCTGGAGTTTGATTTGACAGACATTCTAATGGACCCCTTAGTATTAGCTTTGATGCAGGGAAACCCCTCCTAGGAGATAGGGACAGTAAAGGCTGTTTTATGCACAAATAAAAGTCTATAACCACCACCATTACACCTTTGTGTCAGCTTCCTTCTTCAACACCCTTACAGGCGCCAGGTGATTGATGCAACTTCTGCAGATATCTGTGTGAAAGCAACATCATGTGTCATTTATCGTTTGATAAAGTTAAGTATTTTATTAAGCATGGTGTGAAAAACAGCTATATTCCCACAAAAAAATGAACATATTTTAAACTATAGAAACCAACTTTGTTATTTAAGGTTTGAGAAAATAGCTGTAGGCCTGCTTAAGTAAGTGTGCTCCCTTAGAGATGTGAATGGCCCTTCATCTCTGTGGTCATTTGTGCTTTCTTGGCTGCGGGACATAGATCATTGTCCAGGGCAAGTGAACACATCCTGGCTGTGCCTACTGCAGTGCAGCCTCTCAGAATTCTAATCTCTCTGGTATCCAGTAATAAAGTCGCAGAGATTATCCTGCAGTAGAAAATGTTGATTTCTGTTTTTAATGCACTTATTTCACATATAAATGTGGGGGTGGGCATGTTATGGGGAGTGTTGGTGGATGTGGGGGTCTCCCCATGCATATATATGTGAGGAAAAAATGACAATAATTCAGCTTTTTTACTGCAGTATTTATTATGGCGACTTTATTGTATGAAACCATCACTCTGACGTTCTTGCTCCACATTTAGTTCAAAATGACCCCCCACACCATAATGCCCCCACTCTCTTGGGTCCCGCATTCAAGGCCTCTTTCTAGGGGGGGCATAGGGTGGTCTTGTGGGGGGGGGGGCAGCCCCCCCACTGGAGCTGAAGCCCAACCCTTTTCCTATGAGAACATTTCGAAATTAAATAGGTAACCACACAAAAGAGGCTCAGGGGCCAGAGGTCTACTGGGAAATCTCCAGAGTTCTCTGTAGGCCAGTCCCTGTTCACATACCAAGACTGCAGCACAGAACAGAGAGTGTTCAAGGGGGCAAAGCAGCGTGCATGTCCCTCCATACTCACAACTATACTGTTTCACTTTACAAGCACGTGAGAGCTGAATAAAAGCCCTCTATGAGTGCCATTATGTATTTATACGTTAGGTGAACATGTATTTTCCCAAAGTGCAGATTGCTCACTTTACAACTCGGGAGTCTTGTTTGTAATCTCCGCTTGTGTAATTATGTGTAGACCAAGAGGGCGAAACTGCACGTCTGGCTGTGATACCCGGCTATTCCGAAGAGCGAGGTCACTACCTCTGCCTTACCCGATCTGGGGAGCGTCTGCACGGCATTTCCCGCTGATAGGAATCGGTGACGGCGAGTACTTGGCCTTTGCTTGTCGGAAGAGAAAGTGAAACCGGGAGCTCCGTGCTGCCGAGTCCCGCAGGTGGCACTTGCGGGAAGCCAGTATTTGCCTAAGGGGTCATCACCGCCAAAGGTTTCAAGCTTGCGAGCCGTCTACTTCCCAGCCTGGGATACGCGATTCGAGGAGAGGAGATGCGAAGCAACCGCGAGAGCACAGCCCCGGCACAGGTAGGAGCAGAGCTTTCCTCGCGATTGCGAACGCTGGCATTTCATAAAAAGACACGCGCACTCGCGCAACATCTATCACCTGCAACGCGTTTCTATTTGGACTCTCATGCATGTTAGAGCGTAGGCAACGGAGCACAATAAATATGTTGCATGTCAATGTAGCGCTCAGATTTTGCTGCCATTCTGAACGTATTAGACACATGACCTATCTCTAGCACGCAACCTGCGGCTCTGCAGCTGTTTTGGACTACAGATTCCATGATCCCTCACCATTGACTATGCTTGCTACGGATAGTGGGAGTTGTAGTCCAAAGCATCTAGAGAGCCAAAGGTTGCAGACCCCTGTATATATACGCCGACCACGGGACCGCAGCCTTTTTCTTTCCCAAATGCTTGCACGAGGCTCTTCGGGAGAATGCAAATTCCACAGAGACCCGTTTGCACCCTGGAGGTCACCTCGTGTCGGGGATCCAATGGATTAACTCAAACTATCGACATTTCAAACATGACGGAAACATTGACGTTGAGGAGGGTAATACTAATACAGCCTTAGAGGTGGAGGGACGAGTCCTCCTGCCGAGACAATGCAACTATGCCCTGATAGTGGTAGTAGCAATACAGGTTTGGGAGTTGTGATGGGGAAGTAAACAACATTAGTTTAACAGTAGTACAATACACGGACAGCACGTGTTTCTAAACTAAATGCAGTCGTATTTCGTAGCATTAAAATAACAAGGTTGCTTTAATAATGCAAGCATTTCATAGTAAGGTTAATTGACCTGGAACTTTTTAACATGGACAGGCATTAGGTGCCATGAAAAAGGAAACGGTTACTTTACACCAAAGCGAACATATGTTCCCATGTTTTAGCTTTTTCATTGGTATCGCTTGCCACTTTAAGCAAATAGTGAATAAAACGTGCTCACGTAAAGTGGGAGTTTTGCTGAAATACATCTTGATGGGAAATTCCATGTCTGCTTGGCGAATGCAGTGCCGTACTTCCGGCCGTATCCCCGTCTCCTTCTGAAATGAGAATGCTCAGAAAGCATTAGATAACAGCAGTTTATTGACTGCCTACCGAGCATTCTGATTGGCTCAGATAAGGTCAGCAATAACTTACAAGTGCTACTATTTCTTAGGACAGTCTTAGCTTGTTTGTTCTTTACTGACATAGCACCAATCTAGCTCAAAGGAATAGCAGAACGATTTAATGAAAATATGACCTTGGTGTCATCTTTGAGTCCTCTCTTTCTCTCCACACAACACAGAACGATTTAATGAAAATATGACCTTGGGATCATCTTTGAGTCCTCTCTTTCTCTCCACACAACACAGAACTTCCCAAAAAGTCCAACATTCTGCTTCACCCCCTCATTCTGCCTTTCCTCACCTTTCCCCAGAAGCTCACGTCTCCAGAGCCCTGGTTCTCTCTAGGCTAGATTACTGCATCAGCCTCTTCCTCAATCTGCCTCTTCCCACCTTGTGCCCCCTTCACCTAATCCAGAATAGGACTGCAAGCATTATCCATGGCCTCAAGCCCAGGGACAGCATCTCTCCAGCCCTAAAATCTCTCCATTGGCTTCCAGTGAATGCAAAATCCTTTGCATCATCCACAAGGCTGTCTGGGGCCTGGGACCTCTCTACATCCAGCATTCCCTCCCTAAATAATCCCCAGCCAGAGTCCTCCGGTCCTGTGGCTCCAACACTCTGCAGGTCAAACATTTCTCCAAGCAGAGAGTGGGGGGTAGATTCATTTCCTCGGCTGGTTCCTCCTTCTGGAACAGCCCCTCCTCCCTTTGAGCTGAATCTTCTTAAGTTCTGGAAACATCTCAAGACTTTCCTTTTCTCCTCTTCCTCCTCTCCCCCCTTCCGTGTTAGCTCTCACTCTGCTGCTTCACCTGGGACCTGGTCCCTTCAGAGTCATAAAGGGGCCAGACCACCCCCTACAAGTCTCCCCCAGCATCCCTTGCCAGAACTTGCCCCGGGGCTCCCTTTTACCTGACTAGAACAACGTGGTCCTCCTTGTCCACCGCAGTCATCCTCCCTTTGCCCTTCTGCTAGCACTAGCCGCCATGTGCCACCCAGCACTTGCCTGCCCACACCCTTGATGGCACCTCTCTCCTGCACTACTCCCTCTAGCCCCTGGCCCTTGCACTTACCCATTGTCATGGACTTGCACGGTAGGATTGTCAATATTACTGTTTTTCGTTGTTATTCCCATGCCCCCACCATCTTGTCTTGTGTTGCATGGAAACACTTGTCTATAGGTGCCATACTAATGTCTAATACATAAAAGAAATGTCATCAAACATATCTTCAACACTGGGACTTTTACCCTGAAAACTTGTGGTGTGGGTGCTGTATGAGACAAATGAACGGACAACAGGATGTGTCTGAGAGCACATGGAGCTGGTATTGTATATCGTACTGATATTGTTTTATTTTTGCAAACACAAATGTAGTAGTTACAGTTTGTGGCACAGTTATATACATTGAATTGTCTTGAATAAAACCTTTTAGTGAAATATAGGAGATAGAATTAGCACATAGGTGTCCAGGTTCTGGGATCAGCAACTTCAACACTAAAGCACCTGTGTATGTCTCTGTGTGAATTCAGGGGTTTAATTGTTTTAGAAATAACATTAAATATTATGTCAACACTATATGTCTCTTCCGATTTTAGGGTCTGACATGTCTCAATTTTTCATAATTGAAAATACCTATTTTTTTATTCAATCCTCCTAATGGAAGGGACCCGAAAAAGGAATTCAGCCGGCAAATCAAATGCAATCAACAAATATAAATCCCCCTTAGTCATATGCCTCTAAACAATATCTTAACAGCGTATAACATGATCAATCACTTCAAATTAGTGTCAAAATATCAATGTATTAAATGATTCACTTGTATTTAATGCATCAGTAATTTTAGTACGTCAATATATGTATAAAAACATAACCACGTACTGTCATGTAATAAGCCAATGTTCCTAAACATTAACAAAAAACATAAAACATTTCAAAGTCCTCTCAAAACAAAAGTGACAATGTGTGTCTAAAATATGTTAAACATCTAAAAACATATTTCAGTCCCTGCAAACATTTCTTCTGCACAACCCTTAGGCCCCAACATGTTTCGGTTCTACTGTGTAAAGAACCTTCTTCAGTGGAGGTTTTAACTAAAAAAAAAAAGTTTTGTGGTGTTTGATCGTCTGATAATTGATCGTGGCAAACTATGAAAAAAACTGCATGCAATCAATTATCAGAGGATCAAACCACAAACCAATTGCCCTGAACCCAACCCCAATCCCCCTCCCCTACTTACCTGTTTGATTGCCTCCAGATCCCCTTCACGTCTGCAGCATCAGATCCACCCCTCTAACGTGGTTACGATCTGATGGCGCACGGGCCCTTTTTCTTCTTTTTTTTCCTTTTCGGTCCCCCGCCTTCCATGTTGAGGAAGCGGGGGACACCCCTCCAACCCTCGCTCCACATTTTCGGTATTTATTAGCCTAATTGTTTGTTTTTAATCAATCAAATGCTACTGGCAGAATTTGGTCAAATGTACCATTCGATCAATTAAAAACAAACAATTATGCTAATACCAAAAAAACACAAAATGGTTGTTTTTGTGAGAAGTGAATTCTGGCATGAATTATATTATGTAATTATAATGCCCTGTAATGAGTGGTGTAATTATAAATGAAAGAAGAGTAGAGGCATGTCATAAATTTATAATGTAGGCATCTTCTAAGTAGAAAATTCAAATTACCTCGTGTTAAAACGCATGAAATGTCCGTGAACTAGATACCGCATGAAAATTGTTGTTATGAGAGACAGACATCCTGTCAAGGGAAAGTAAATTGCTCTTAGAATAATGTTTGTTTGATTATTGATTTAATATTAAATGGCTGAGTGAATCCCATACCTTCCTGAGATCACTTTTCTTGTATGTGTGAAGTTGGAACTTGGGTTATGCCGTCAAACACATGCAGCTGTTATTTACATTACAAAATGAATCCAAATTGCGATATAAACATAGTAAAAATATCCTTTAGGAGTTCCCAGTCAAATGATATTCATAGTTGAATCTGAAAACACTGAGATGTAATATTAGTGCATATCATTCATACTGAGTGTACAAAGCACGTAGCAACATCACCACTTGTGGAAGCTAACCCGAAATGCATCCAGTATTCTCTATTTCTTATACAAAGAAGAAATACACATGTTATTTCCTTCAGCGCTTTTATGCGTCAAATGACGAACGGCAGATCTAAAATCATCCTCTGCCGGTGCGGTAGCTGAACAATTAGATACCAATGGGGCATTCTCTTTGTCCGTTCGAAAACAACTACGATGTCCCACAATTCTTCTTCTGATTTTGCGTGTAGTCATACCTATACATGTCGTATTGCACGGACATTTATTGAGATAGGCTACCATATTAGAATTACAGTTGGTCAGGGATCTCTGTTGCCATGGTTGAATCAGACCTATATCAACATTGGTAGATTGTGTGATGAAATGGCAGACACTACACTTTCAATTTAGAAGGAAAGTAAGGTAGCATTACCTTACTAAAGGCTGGAGCTCTCAGTTGACCCTTGGCAGGGTTGCGCAATTTAATTAAAAAATGCAATCAAGTATTAAATATTGATTCAAAGATATGAAATGGTTGTATTGAATTTTTCAACAAGAAATGTTTTATTCACATTTTTAGGTTTAGTATCGCCAATTCAATTCTCATATAGTGAGGCAACTTCGAAAAACATAGGTTGTTTCATCAGTAAGCACATATGCCAATGCATTTTGGTCTATGACCATCGTCAGGGCCATGCTTTAGTGAATATACCATTGACTAATCATTCATATAACAATACTTAAGGCTGGAGCTCTCAGTTGACCCTTGGCAGGGTTGGGCAATTTAATTCAAAAATTCAATCAAGTATTAAATATTGATTCAAAGATATGAAATGGTTGTATTGAATTTTTCAACAAGAAATGTTTTATATGGAGATGATAAAATAACAATAAGGTCCGCAGATAAAGGAGGAGCCCTAGTATTACTGAACACAAGTGACTATGAAGAAGAGTGCCTTAGGCAACTCAGCGACAGTAACACCTATGCCATACTTGAATCAGATCCCACAGAAGAAATCCGTTGCAACTTGGAAAAATTCCTTGAAAGGGCTGAAGAACTCGAATGGATTAATCATAACACAAAGAAATTTTTGATGAACACACATCCCAAGATTCCACATTTCTATACTCTCCCAAAGATCCATAAAGACATGCAAAAACCTCCAGGAAGACCTATAGTAGCGGGGATCAACAGCATTCTTGAACCACTCGCAAAATACATTATTTTTTACAGCCATTAATTCAGAAAACAAGCACTTACATCAAAGACTCTACACATTTCCTACAGTATTTACGTAGCATCGCATTTGACAACAACAACATCTGCTTCACGGTGGATGTGAAAAGCCTATATACTTCAATTCCCCATGATCTCGGCAGAGAAGCAGTGGAGTGGATGCTTTTGAAAGAGGGAGATATAGCTGCACAAAAAGAATTCATCATGGGACTTTTTGAATTTATCAGTAATAATTCATACTTCCATTACAAGAATTCATATTATCTACAAGTCGCAGGTACGGCCATGGGGGCAACGATGGCCCCTTCATATGCGAACTCATTTATGCATACATTTGAAACAGAATATGTCCTCTTAACTCATCTGTGGAATCAAGATCTTATTATCTGGATCAGATATATCGACGATATTTTTGGCATTTGGAAGAACACAGAAGTACGCCTTCTAGAATTTTTCGGATATATCAACAGTATAGACCCTCGGATACAGTTTACATATGAATACTCACAGAAATCCATCCACTTTCGAGATGTGGAAATAAACATCACACAAACTGAATATCAGACAACAATCCATCGGAAGAGCACAGACAGGAATAGTCTGTTACAACGGCTCAGCTTTCACCAACCAAGTTTGATTAGAAATCTACCCTATAGCCAAATGCTTAGAGTCAAAAGAATTGTCAGCAACCAAAGTGAATACGAAGTAGCAGTTAAGGCAATGGGCAGTAAATTTCTTGCACAAGGCTACTCACAGGAAGAAATTGCTTCCGCAGAAGCACGGACGATCACACAGAATCGAGAAGATCTACTCAAACCAAGAGAAACCAAGAAAGATACTTCACCTCCACTAGTCTTTGTTTCCAAATATTCATGCCAAAGTAATCGCATTAAGGCAATTATAAAGAAAAATTGGAACACCGTCACATGCGATAAAAGGGTTGAACATCTATTTAAAGAAACTCCCACGTTTGCCTACCAAAGAAGCTCCAACCTTAAAGACAGATTAGTTCACACGAGACCACCACAGAAGAAGAAGAACACAGACAGAATAGGTACATTCCCAAGTTTGAACTGCAGCAACTGCAGCTATATCATGAAAGGAGAAACAATCAATCATCCCTATACTGGAGAGAAGATAAGATTAAAATGCTATGCAACATGTGACACTCCAGGAATCATATATGGGATCAAATGCCCATGCGGATTGTATTACGTTGGACAAACGCAACGTACTGCTAAAATGAGGTGGAACGAACACAGATCGTGTATTAGGAACAATACTGTAAGCTCGGCGATGGCAAGACATTGGCAAAACAAACAACACAATTTGGCACAGATAAAATTTGTGATCTTAGAGAGGGTCCAAAGAAGAGAGAAACATGAGGATTTACAGAAAAGACTGGATCAACGTGAGACGTTTTGGATTGATAGATTGAGTTCTCTCACCCCAAAAGGAATTAATGAAGATATCAATTATATGTGTTTCCTGTAATAAACATAACCAGATGTTGCTTCGGGACGGATATTCTGTGAAGCAGTATCAATCACATGTGTTTTCTCTAATTGAGATAACAAGTGTATGTCTGCAGCTCCTAACTGTAGCACTGCGAACCAAAACATTGTGGACGCAATTTTTGCAAAAATGTTGCTCCATACACAGCATAAGGACATCATAACAACGTACAGTAGATGAATTCCGGATATGGCTATACGTTCTTTCCTCAATTAAGATATTCCTTTTGGATTAGCATTTGCATATGGTTTTTTTTAAACATTAATATTCTTCTTTCTTAATTCTTATTTCTTATGTCCAACTTTTCATTACTTGATCCAGGATCACGGAATGAAGTGATCGTATATACACTGACATTTGCGCACAGTAACATACATTTTTTCGCTCTATGACAGGGATCGCCGTGGCAACAATCCCGCCCCTCTGCAGCTCTGCAGAGAGGTGGGACCCAAGGCGTACGTGCAGCAGCGCTCGCGCTGCTCAGTGTCTCCCCGCCCACGTTCCCATGGCGATCTTAGATGGCGTCTGGATTCACGCGCATTACACTTTCGCTTTCAACGCGATCGGTTCTGCATGCGAGCTCCGCGCACAAAGGTAAGATACTCTTTAGTGCGGATATACTGGTTATATGTAAATGAACAGATAGAAGCACTCAGACTCTCCTACTGTTAATCAACAGGAATGTTGGAGACAACTATTGAGAATACCGATATGAGAGGACAACCAATTTAAAGCAGGTACAGACTGCCGCACGTTGGGAATAGTTAAACACTGTAAATACATAGTTGTTTAACAATATTGACATACTTTCCATTTATTTTCTTCCTTGTACACTCACACGGATCCACCTGGGGGTATGTGTTTTATCCGTTTTTGCATTATCCTTGAATCATTGATATATGTTTTGTGTTGAAATTCTGTATTGTTATATGAATGATTAGTCAATGGTATATTCACTAAAGCATGGCCCTGACGATGGTCATAGACCGAAATGCATTGGCATATGTGCTTACTGATGAAACAACCTATGTTTTTCGAAGTTGCCTCACTATATGAGAATTGAATTGGCGATACTAAACCTAGAAATGTGAATAAAACATTTCTCGTTGAAAAATTCAATACAACCATTTCATATCTTTGAAGCAATATTTAATACTTGATTGAATTTTTGAATTAAATTGCGCAACCCTGCCAAGGGTCAACTGAGAGCTCCAGCCTTTAGTAAGGTAATGCTACCTTACTTTCCTTCTAAATTTTTCATTGCATTGAGATCCGGATGCCATAGGATCTTTTTTCAGACTGGAAGCTCCAGGTCAAAACATCTATAAAGATTACGGAATAAGCAATACTATTATCATTGTAGCAGAAATCCTTGTGGTGCCCGCCGAAACTCTGTACTTCAGACACTACACTTTCCACATGGGGCATGTCAAGTTGATCTTGGTATAGTCCCTGTTTCAGCAAAGAGTGGGGGGTGTATTCATTAGGACATCTGTGAACATGCAGAATGGAAAGGGTAGATTGGAAGACTCTTCAAAATACTCTGTTTGGAGCGTAAAATTAAAGTTCTTCTTTTGAAAAATAACAACTTCACAGTCGTACAACTTGTGCCTCTACATGTGTTTCCAAATCCTTTATAAATACAAGACAAATCAAAATGAAAAGTGGACCAAATCAATATTAAATGAGAAGTCATAATATCCCAAAAACATATATTTATATTGTACAGAATAAAGACATAGGGAGTCGTTGATGCTCAGTCAATACCTCCCAAGACAAATTCTGCGGACAAAGCTACTCCAGTTATACGGAAGCAGCATTGAGGAGGAGCATGAGTTGGAAGGATCATTCAGTGGCATCTAACTGAGGGTGGAGCTGGAAGATCACAGATAACCATAGTAAACAATGAAAGAAAATGGAAGGTCGCATGAGTCTCCTCTTCCTATATTTCTGGTCGCACCTGCTGTCACCCTTTTTGCCCAGGGGGTGGACTGCTGCCCTAATCGCCTGTGACACTGTGGCATCCACCACTGGAACCTCCCCTGTATCTCCCACCAGCAGCACAAACTGCAGAAACGTGAGCGTTCATGTGACCGCCAAATGCCTTTGGCCAGTCTGCTGCCAGCAGATACAACTGCTGTCACCCCTTTTGGACAAGGAGAGGACGGGCGCGTTAGCCCCCTGTGACAACACAGAATCTGCTGCTGGACCTTGCCGGACCCACCCACCAGCCCTATCATCTGTGGGTATGTGAGGGAACACGGGACCTTCAAGCAGTTTTGGCCCTGCTGTCACTCCGAGACTCACCTGCTGTCACCCTATTTGGACAGGGGGAGGACAGCTACTCCATGCTCCTGTGACATCACGGCATCAGCCATTGGGACATCCCCTGCACCTTCCCACCAGCAATACCATCTGCAGTCACGTGAGTGATCATGGGACAGCCAAGTACTTTTGCCCACGCCTGTGCACTCTCCTTACTGTTGCCCTGTTTGGAAAGGGGTAGGACTGTACCCTGAGGCCACTGTGACAAAGCAGTATGTGCCACCGGGACCTACCCTGCACCCACCCACACGTACTAGTACTACCTGCACAAACGTGAGGGTTCACATGACTGACAATGAATTTTGCCCGGGCTACTGTGCGCAGAGTCACCTGTGTCACCGTGTTTGGACAGGGGGAGGACTGATGTCAGAGGCTTCTGTGACACCATGGCATCCGCTGCTGGCACCTCCCCTGAACCTTCTCACCTGAATTACCATTTGCAGTTACGTGAGGGATCACATGGTGCACCCGCACTATCATCTGTGGTCACGAGCGGGTTCATGTGACTGCCAACTACGTTAGCCTGGTCTGCTGCCACTGATTTGTATGCTATCACACTTTTTGGACAAAGGGAGGACTGCTGCTGCAGGTCCCTTTGACAAACCAATATCTGCCACCTCGACCTACCCTGCACCCCCCCAACAGGACTACCATCTGCGGTCACGTGAGGGTTCATGAGACTGCCCACTACATTTGCCGAGCTGCCACCGACTCAGCCTGTTTGGACAGGGGGAAGACTGCCACCCGAGTTCCCTGTCACATCATGTTATCCACCGATGGGACTTCCTCGGCATACTTCCACCAGCACTACTATCTGCGTTCACATGAGGGATCATGTACCATCCAACTACTTGTGACTGGACTGTTGTCTGGGCACTCAATTGCATTTGCCTTGTTTGGACAGTGGGATGACTACCACCCGAGGCCACTGTGACACAGCGGCACCCACCCCTGTCCTAGTAGGTCCCCTACCCTGCACCCTCCCACCAGCACTACCATCAGCGGTCACGTGATGGTTTATGTGAGTGCTAACGGGACTCACCTGTGTCACCCTGTTTGGACAGGGAGAGGACTGCCACCAAGGCCCCTGTGACACTGCATCATCCACCGTCAGGACCTCGCCTGCACCCTACAACCTGCACTACCATCTGCGGTCATGTAAGGGATCAGGTGACCACCAAGTACTTTTTCCTGGGCTACTGTCTGGGGTCTCATTTGCAGTTAGCCTGTTTGGACAGGGAGAGGACTTTTACCCAAGACGACTGTGACATCCGCTGCCTGGACCTATCCTGCATCCTCCCAGCAACACTACCATCTGTGTGATTGCCAGCTATTTTTGCCCGGCTACCTCTGGCAATCTCCCCTGTGAAAGCCTGTTTGAATAGGAGGAGGCCTACTGTGGGAGGCCCCTGTGACACTATGGCAGCTGCTGTTGGCACCTCCCCTGCATCTTCTCACTATCACTACCATTACCAGTGAGGGGGTCACTTGACTGTCAAGTACTTTTGCCTGGGCTGCCATCCACAGATTCACCTGCATCCCATTCAAAGGGTGACCTACCAAGGCTGCTATCTTTTCCTGTGTGCACCTGTTTACAATACATTGTGCACCCCACTTGCATTCCTTGGGGCTCATTACAGGTATGGTGATATGGGAATTACTGCCACGTTTCCTGCTTCACCATACTACAAGTTTGGCCTTGGAGTGGGGGATTTACCTCCAGCATAATTCTGGAGGTAAATCTTCCCACTTTTCACTGAAAAATTGGCAAAAAAGGTGGAATTACTGTGGTGGTAATTCTGCTGGTGGTAATTTTGATGAAATCCCCAATAAAGTTCTATGGACTTCAAATTAATGGGGACTACCACCACCTCTTGTAATCTAGTGGTAAATCCACCAGACCAAGTGGTGGTAAGGGTAATTCCGTTGGGTGGTTTTCCAGCAGATTTACCAGCAGAATACTGACAAACTCGTAATGAGGCCCATTGTCTCCTTCTTCCCATGTCTCCCACTCTACTCCTCTTTATGCTACTGTACCATTGCCCTATTTGGCTAGGCCCTTCTCTCAACTTTTCCCCTCTACTACACCTAATTTTAGCTGCAATTAATCCAGTTTCTCTTACCCAACTGTCTCCTCCAACCTCTCTCCCTCTATTAATCGTGTTCTTTTAAAAACCTGTTCTGACTGTAATAAACCCCATTCTATTCTTGATTTCTTCCTTCATTTCCATCTGCATTTTCTTTGTTTTACTGAGACCTGGATCACCCCTTATCTTCTCACCTCTACTACCCATTTCTTCCACCCCCTGCCTGTTCTTCTGGTTACGGTGGTGGCACTGGAATACTTTACCATTAATCTTAGAATCCTGCTCCTCCTCTTTCTGATCTCCTTTTTCATTCATAATTTGAATACTATCCCTCCGCTTTTTCTAAATATTTGCCTTTCTCCTTTCTTACTATCTACAGACCCCTCTTTAACCACCACTTACTTTCTTGACCAGCTTGACTCTCTACAGTATTCTCTTCTTCCTTCCTCCTCCTTTTTTCTTCATGGAGACCTTAATCTCCCCTTTCTTACTGCTTCTTCTCAATCTCCTCCATTATTTCTCGTCAACTCTTATCATTAAACAATCTCCTCTCCACCTTTCTCGCTGGTCAGATTCCTGCACTGACCATATCTACTCCTCACTCCCTTCCCCTGGACCATTATTGTCTATCCTTTTCACTCGTGGGATTACTTCCCCGAGTCCCTCTCTCTTTCTTTTCTTTCTTCCTCTATTTCCCTTTTTGAACCCCCACCTTCCATCACCGTAGTCAATTCCCTCTTATCTCTCCTTCTTTGATTCCTCCCTTCCCACCTATCTCCTCATTCCTTCTCCTCCCTCCTGACAATACTGCCAATTCCTTTAATTAGGTCTCTGAGGACATCCTTGCCTTTTAGAGGTGTGTCCTACGAGATCTATGCTCTACAAAACAAACACACCCCAAAAGGTACAATCTATTCCATCCAGCTTGGGTGTCACTCTATAATTTGCATTGCAGCAGAAATTTCTAATCTGCAGCTCAGGAATTCAAGTCCCTTTGTGGCACGGAGAAACATGGACCTACATCCTCTCTGTGTTGTCTTCCGGATGTACTTGAAGAAAACAGATTAATGAATCTGGGCTGAAGTATAGAGACTGGACTGTGCTGCTGCCGCCATGTCCCTGGTGAAGGATTTTCCGCTCTTTCAGTGGTGCCTTAGAAAATGGATGTCATTTGGTGGTTGTTAGGGGTCGCCGTTGAGACCCCAGATGACTTCCCTGTAACCTTGGCACTGCTGCTGCGACCCCAGCTCATCTGCAGATGCATCCTGAAAACGAAAATAAAACTAGTTCTTAGAGCCCGTTTTATTTTCGTAAATCACTCTGTGAAGATAGGTTTCTCTCAGTGCTGGACTGAGCGGTTTTTGAGGAAACAGTCCACTTCCAACTAAAAGGAAGTAGGGAATGAAAAGATGTATGTTTATTTTGTCATGTAAATAAATCAATTGAATTAACCTAACAATGTTCACTGCTGTTCCCGCAGTCCGATAAAGCCAGGTAGTGGAGCGAGAGTTTTGGGTGGCGCTGTGCCCGCCTGCGTACAGTGCGTGTCAAAAACGTGCCCTCACAATACGCACAATTAGTCACCCTGATCATCACTAAAGATTATTAGCTAGCTATCAACGAAAGGTGCAAGTTCAGGAAGGTGTTGACTCAGCTCAGGCTTTAGTAGAACTGAAAGCAGCGTTCATTTGGTGAGTTTATCAATTACAACTTTGTAAAATATCTGGAATGTTTTAGTTCTGAATATTCTATCAACTTATTCTGGTCCAGACTACTGTGTGGGGAAAATGTTTTGTTAATTATAACACTTTATCACGTTCTACAGGTTGTTTTAAATAAATTGACACGATTTCACAGTTTATGTGTTTTATCTCTGAGAAATGCATTCATGTGTGTATTACATTAGTTTGTGTAAGGTTGTTTGTAAACCATATCGTAATAAAAAAAAATGTAAAACATTTGTTTACACCAGCATTGTATTTTCACTTTTTACCACAGCATACAGGAATCCATTTAGAAGACTCTGCCTCTCACACCTTTATGTTTCCACTGGCCTAAATGGTAGAATGCACAACTGCTGGCACCAGTGACTGTAACACGCTCAAAATAGTGGAGCAAAATACCGTACAACATTGGCGCAGGTTATTCAAAAATGTTTGGGGGACACTCACGAAAGCCAGGCTAGGCAGACAGCTGTTGCCGTCCCTTACATACAGGACAGTCTTATGAGGAGGATTGATTTAACATGGCTTCATAGGGTGCAAATACCGGAAACGTACATTTCCAAAAGGTACTGGCTTGAAAACAATTGCCATTCACCATGTGAAGACTGAATAAGTTCTATGCTTTATTAGGTTAAGTCCATGACATAATTTTGCATACCAGCCGCGCTAATGTCATCTTTTAATTTGTGGTACCAGAAAAATTGGCTGTTTGATTAGGTTGCAAAGTAAGTGAACCTATTGAGCTGACTTCTCATGCTGTGGTATTTTATGTGGCTCCAAGAACCTATATCTTACCATCAAATTAGAGAATGCACCCTCTGCAGTAGCCTTCTCTCCAGTGATATTGGTATGCTTTGTGGAAAACATCTAGCACTCAAATCACAGTTATGTTAATTTCACCAGTTTTGCTATATCATACTTTGCCCAGGTCATGCCTCAGAAGAAATCACTTAAAAACACAGCACCTGTCTTACACCTCTCTTACATCATAGGCATACCTGCAGTACATCAGGTGGCTCAGAGTCACTGGGAAGACACTAACCTAACCAGCTTGGCTTCATGAGAAAACCACTGGTGGTGCATTTATCCAAACGTTCCATCCCACTCCCAGCCACCATCTCCATCTTATCTCCCTGGTCTCCAGAGATGAATCTAAGAAACGATATGTAGGATATTCCAACAAGCTCACACAAAATACGCCACTGGCACTCAGCCCATATATGTACAACACCCAATCCTAATCAAACACACATGAACATACCTGCAGCGTAGGCCTCCACAAGCACTCAAGACACACGAGGGAGGGCTGGAGTCCTTATATACAAGCATTGGCAAAGCCACCAGTGTTGGCTTGTTTGTAAGCATGGGAACGTGTCAAGGATTTCAATCAGGCAAAGCACCCGGGTCTCAGCCTAGCATGCAATGCACAAATGAAATACTTATTTTATTGTGTCTATAGGTTCAATATTCTGCGTGATATACCACTCATATCACACCCCTTCTCATAATACCCCCAGGTCACCATGGACCAAGAATCAGGCTGGTTGGTAAAGGTAATATTTATTTAAAATTCAAATCAAACATATGTTTTAATATATGGGCAGCAATCACCAATTTGGTGACAATACTATTAAGAAAGTAGGTAATGCAGGTGCATTCACTTTTTAGCAACACAGAATATAAAACACATGGAAAAGAACAGTTTTGGTTTGTTGAAAAGATAGCGCTTAAGTTAAGATTTCCCTCTGCAAATTTCTCAACTCACAAAGGAGCAATTCCACACAGATGTAAGTAAGCAGCACATATTCAGGAATATACAACAGTGTATAGGGTTTGAATGCCATCTTCCATCACCATACAATAGAGAAAAACGTTTTGGACATTTTACACTTTTTAAAAATGACCTTTGTAAATGGCTGAGCAAATCAATGAAAAGGATGCAAAAATCCTTAAATTTATATACATGTCTATGGGAGCAACACTGAAAAGATCTTACCAAATGTACGCTATAATATGAGCACAGTACACACCTTGAATCGGAATTGAAGTTTGCAAATACTTTGAATTGGAATTTACACGTGCGGTTTGTAGGTAGAGATGTAGCTAAAGGTCTTAGGAGTAAGTCAAAGTTGAAATTAAGTCTCTAGTCTACAGCATCCTCTGGAATACAAAAGAAAGCAAAACAGAACAATCAGGTCTATTTGAAACATAGATTAATGTTCCCACAATCTAAAAATGACAAAAATAAACATGCAATGACTTCCTGACTTTCCCTGCCCTGTGATAAACCTCAGCCACTCATACGGCAGTTCCCATGGTCCTCACTTGGCATGTACATATCTTACCAAGATTGTTATTTTTTTGAAGTCCCCAGCATGACCTTGCTATTTTTGCAAATGCAGGCCCATTGTCATCGCAAAATGCTTCTGTATCTTGTGTGGGGAGCACCAGCGAGATATCTCTCACAGCCAGCGCTCTAACCCCTTGGAGCTCCGTCTGTCTTCCCAGCCCAGTCTGAACTAACTTTTTTCCGGATTTCTTGTCCCAAGAAACCTTCTGTCCTTCCCCTTTTTGACATTTCTTGTCTGCCTATAATTTCCCCCAATAAGGTTAACAAGAATGCATTCTGTATCAACCCTCATGTTTAGAACAATGAGGGCTTTAGGCCTCCCTGAATAAATGATTCATTCTGTTTCCTGCTGCATCTCTCCCTCTGCTCTCCACAAGCTAAGTCAGAAAAAAAAGAATGCCAGTGTGCATTTAAAAATGAATTACAGCAGTGCCACTAAAACATGGATTTTCACCTCATTTTTCATATGAGGTGCATTATGATGTTAAGGAAGATAGAATTTAGTATTTTAGCAATGTTAATTATGTTAGTCAGTTATATAACCTTATGTAGTCTCCATGTATGAGGTATCCAAAAAAATATGGTGCACTTCATTATTTGGCCTGGCAGCACTAAGCTTTTCTATGTGTGAATTTTATTCTCTGCAATTTCAAGATGGGCTTGGCTGTGTTGTAAAACCTGTACTTTGCATGCCACCAACAACAACTTCATATGTCATACTGGTAAATATATAAATATATATATATATATATATATATATGTACCATATTACTGCTGGCAACAAAATGCCACTACATTTTGCAATAAAAAAATTCCATTACATTTTGGTAAAATATATATGTCCTTACATACCCTCCTTTTCCGACAATTCTGGCTACCCAAATCCACAATTGGAGGAAACCCAAATTGTTCTTCTTTCCCTCCATCATATGACTCACAATTGAAATAATAGAAACTTAATACAATGAAAATGAACATTGAAATATTTCATAATAAACCACTGCTTAATTATAATAACAGTAAAACATATCCCAACTGGGTCTTTGAGTCCTCAAACACATGTGCATATGCATGTATGCATGTATATTTTTGTTGTTTTTTTTTAACCGAAGTGTCCGCCATCAAAATTTCATTTTTATGTATGATAATAAAAACAATAACATTAAATAAAGAAATAAAATAAATGACTAATATAACTAACTAAAAAAAATAATTAAAATTAAAAAAAAAAATGTGATTCTCCACCACACTCCTTTTCAGTCCCATAGAATAATACTATGCTTCATCGGGAAAGCTGTAGAGTTAAGTTCAATTCAGCACTGTTTTTTCAAAAATGTTTATCATTTTTATGATTGCACCTCTGAGATGTTTTGATCATCAATTTTTCGTCATCTGGTTCATTCGGTGAAATTCTTTCATCCTGGCACTCTTGGATGTTTTTCCATAGAATTAATCTCTTTGGTCGTCCCTGTCACTTTGTCTTCACCTCCATACTTCGGTCTGGAGGCTTTAATTGAGCTTCATCCTGTGGACTCCAGGACTCTATCATCTCTCGTGTCCTCTGGCCCTGCGACCTCCGACCTCAACCAATGATCAATTAAGTTTTCTAAATTAAATATAAAAGAGACAGATTAAGTACATAACAAAATACCAATGTTACCCTTTCTACCACACAAAACAAAATGTAGTCCAAAACATTCTTCTGATAGTCTTCTGATTTCTGAAACTAAGCACATGTCAGAGAGTAACAATAACAAACATATGACATCATCATACATCAAAACAATTTTCATGTAGAACCTTTCAGTATTGTACCATAGTAATTTAACCTGATTCAGCACCTTATACCAATTTTATTATCACACCTTTCTCAAATGTGGTCTCTTTATTTGCATTTATCTGTACAAAAAGGACTACATCTATTTTTATTTCTATGGTATATGCCACTATGAAAACAGCTACTGTGTCTTCCTTTCCATGTCTTCAGGGCACTTAAGCTGTTTCTACTTGCTCACGTCTCCTGATTTCATGTTTGGGATGGCAGGGCTTGATTTGGTTAACATGAACAAATTGCTCTGTCACTGTTTCACCCTCTGTCTTCAATATTTTGCAAACTACTGGGGACATCTTATCCGCAATCTCAAATGGCCCTTGCCAGGCCACAAAAAATTTAGAATTTTTCATGTTTACCTTTCCCAAAATGAAATTTATATACCTGATCCCCTACATTATACTCTTTCACAGATGTCTTTTTATCATAATATGACTTTGCACTGTCAGCAGCTCTCTCCAAATTTTGCTGCACAAATGCAAATGCATGTTGTAAATGATTACTCAGTTCTTCCACATATTCATGAACTGTAGATGCACTCACCAGTGTTTGCTCATGTGTCCTGTATAATAAATGTTGTGGTAGTACAAGTTTTCTTCCTGTTAACACTGCATGAGGACTGATGCCTGTCGCTTTGGCAGGAGTCGATCTGATTGCCATCAATACCAGAGGAAATCGTAAATCCCAACTGGAACCTGCCTCCACTACAAACTTCTTTAATATCTCCATAACAGACCTGTTGCAACATACAATATTTCCAGAAGAGGCGGGTCGGTACTCAATATGCAGTTTCCTTTTCATCCCCAATATCTGCCACACCTTACTCATCAAGGTGCTTGTGAAATGACATCCTCTGTCTGACTCTATTGTTTGTGGTAATCCAAATATTGAAAATACATGATTTACCAATAATGTAGCTGCGGTTTGTGCACCACAATCTGGTGCAGGAATACATTCTAACCATTTCGACATCTAACAAACCACGGTCAAAAGATAACGGTTCCCCCTACTCAACCTTTGTACAGGCCCTACATAGTCAATTTGCAAATATGACCATGGAAGGGTTAAGCCTCTTTTCATCAGCTGAGCTCTATGCATTAGTGAAGGGGGTTTAAATTGGGCACATACCAGGCAACCCCTAGTGTATAATTCCACATCTTGGGACATATGTGGCCATTAAGCATAATCTTTCAGTATTTCTAAAGTCTTTTGTGAACCTCTCTGTCCTGCAGATATTGCATCATGTGCATGGTGTAGCATTAGCCCTCTGAATGAAAGGGTACCACCCATTGTATCTGTCCTGTTATGGATTCCCTTATCATGAGTCCATCCTGTAGTCTAATTAGTTTTTTATTCTTTAACAATGCCCTCAACTCTTCTTTCCCTGTACAATCATTTTCAGCTAAAGGATTTTGTTCAGGGTCTATCAAATGATTATAATAGATCCCCAATATTGGATCATCTTTTTGCACATTAATCATATCTTGATCTGGTTTATCATAACTCCATTGCACTACTGTTTGTTCTTCCTCTTTTGGAGCCATAGAGCGTCTAACTGCATCTATTCGTTTTTCACCAATGAAGTGTTCAATGGGTAACAACTCTCCCATAACACCCCGATTTTGGCTAAGTGATCTGCTTTATCATTTCCCTCCTTAGCTTCTCCTGGAGTTTTTAAATGTCCACAAATGTTCCTCCAGTATATTGTTAACTCATTCTCTGACACTAATTTGTCTATAGCTTGAATAATTTTTCCATGCTTGGTGGGCTTTTTATTATATGTAATCATGCCTCTTGCTTTACAGCCAGACAAATATTCTACAGAGCTATTTTGTGCATAATCAGAATCAGTCACCAGCACAATTTCACTGAATGTATTATTAACTGCAGTAGTAATTGCTTTATAGATGGCTGCTAATTCTGCTACCTGGCTACTTCTAGCCCCAATTCACATCCCTATACTAGGAAAGTCCTCACATTTGAGCCAAATATTTCCTATCCCTGATACCAACTGTTTACTGCTGTCATTTACAATGTGAAAAGCACACCCATCAACATATACAGTTGGTAAATTCTCGCATGTCTTTTCATAAAAAGCTTTATGTGGTGATTGTTCAAACTCCTGCAAACTAGATTCTATCTCTACTTCATCTGATACACATTCAGCTGCACAGTCATGTAAATCTGCTAATCCTTGAGCAACTGGGCTCTTTTTATGTTGGGTATACTCCACTTCTACAAGAAAGCCTTGCAATGCCAATGTTCATGAAGTAATTCTGGCCTATGCTAATTTGCCTGACCTAATCCTTTTACTCTGTAAAAACTGCAATGGTTGATGACTTGTCTCAATGATTACCTTTTACCCTTGAAAAATTGGGCAGAAATGCTGCAACGCCCACACAGTAGTCAAAAGGACCTTTTCACACTCACTGAATCTCAACCTGGGAAAATGCCTTACTTGCATAAGCACTGGTTTTGTGGTTCAAATCATGTTTTTGATATAACACTGCTGACATACAAGGTTCAGTGAAACCTATTTCTATACAAATCTCTGTTTTTTATGGGATATGCTAAACATGGTGCCTTTATGAGACATTCCTTTAATTTAGTGACTGCCTCAAATTGCTCCTTTTCCCATTTCCAGGGTGTATTCAGCTTCAATAGTTTGAGTGATTTCAGCACCATTTTCAATAAATTTCCTGTTATATCCCGTCATTCCTAATAAACCTTTTAAACTTTTCACATTTATAGGATCTTTCAATTTCTGTATGGCCTCCACCTTTTTCTTTTGCGGATTTAGTCCATGTTCAGTTATCTCATGGCCTAAGAAATTCACCTTTTTCTTGCACCATTGGGCTTTCTGTAAAGATACTTTGGCACCTGCCTTTTGCAATTGGCCAAGTACATGTCTAATTTCATCAAAGTGACTTTTTAAACTTTCATTTTTTATCAGGACATCATCTACATAAACTATAGTTCCTCGTTCCGCTGCATCTGGCATAGCCTTTCTCAAAAATATGCCAAATTTGCTTCTACTATTGACATACCCGAATGGTGTTCTAGCCCATGCGTATTGCGTTTTATCAAATGAAAATGAAAATAAATTCTGAATATCCTCTGCTAGTGCCACACACCAATATCCAGATGTGAGAGTATGTGCTAAATACTTTTGATCCATGCACCTGAGCAAGGCCTTGATCAATGAATGTCAGCGGCCATCTAGACACTGGCACTCTTTTATTTAACTCCTTCAGGTCTGAACACAAACGCCATTGACCATTTGGCTTTAACACCCAAAATAGGAGTGTTAGAGGTACCATGAATGGGCCTGATAATTCCCCTAGACTCCACATTTTTAATTATCTCTGCCAATGACTCTAAACATGCCAGTGGTAATCGATATTGGGGCACAAATACTGGATTTCTACCACACCCCTCTGGTAATGTGGCAACATGTAAATTAGTTAGGCCGCAGTCATATGCATCTTTGGTAATAATGTCTTTAAATTCCATAAATAGTTTTCTCAATTCATTCTTATCCTCTTCGCTATCACATGCATCTGCTAACAGAATCTGCTCCTCTACCATTTTTGAAAATTCTGGGAAATCCTCCAATGGAGGAATCTCTGAGCTCTCTTCTAACTGTGTGGCTGTATCTCTTTGCAAAGTTGCCACTTTTAAATATTTTGGCACATCAGCTTCTACTTCAATGTGCTGATTATCTGTTTCATTTTCATTTAAGTCAAACATTATGCAATTCGCTTGATGACATCACACTGTCTCATTTGAATCATAAGGGTACACAGATTGAATTTTAAAGATCCCTTTGGGTTGAGAATCCAGATACTCTGGAAACACACCCTGTGCATCTACATATCTCTCAGGGATATTTCCAATCACCATGTTATTGAAATCTGCAGTATAATGTGATTCTTGTATGGCCATTCCTAATGAAGAATTCTCTTCTAAATGAATATCCTGACATCCATTATTATTCACCATAATTTTAACAGACCCTTCTCCAACATCTATCAATGGGGTGTATTCATAATCCAGGCCTTGCTGTTTCATGGATTCATTCATGCACATAAATGCATCAGATTCCTTCATTTGCTGTCCATTCTTGCACATTAGTGTTATAGCAACCTGTTTGGTGAATGCAGGAATAGTAATATCCTTCTTTACCTGCAATTCAATTGCATATGGGACCAATTCTGCACAATGATAAGCCTTTCTCTTGTCTTCAAATTTGGGCGCACCATATTTTTTGTTTAAGGAAATCTAACACCATACACATTCTGTGCATGATATCATTACCCATGTAAAAATCATTTTGTGTCCCACTCACTATCGACACATTGGCCCTCATTACGACTCCAGCGTTACCCAATGGCGCTAATAGCGCCATGGTTAACGCCGGCAACTTACCGATTCCGCCAATGGTAAATGGGGAATTACCACCCTATTCCAAGGTTTGCGGGGCGGTAATTCCCCATTTACCATTGGCCCTTCCCCATTCCATTTTTGCCCCATAGGGCTGAATGGTACTGGGGAAGGCAGTAATTATGGTACCGCAAATTGCGGTACCGTAATTACCTCGAAAGTTCCTTTGCGGGTCCCTACTTTAACGGCTGGTCCAGACCAGCCATTAAGGTTGCGAGCCGCAAAGCGACCTCGTACTCAGGCGTTAAGGGTTTAACGACGCCGACACCTTTTACGGCACCGCTAATCCCTTAACACCAGGGTCGTAATGAGGGCCATTGTGGTAGATGGTTTTTTGTCCAATGTTAATCCTTAGCATGCACTTTCCTGCAATTCGATTTTCAAAATCTGGATTGTCCAAACCAGAGACATATTGGTTTCTAATTCTAAGTTTTGGGATCTCCTCCCTCTCCATTATTCTCTGCAGTAGTTTCTCATTAATAAAACTCCTTTCCTGTTCAAGCGCCAAAGTGGCTTTTATAATTTTAGAATGGTCATTTATACCAATGTGAATCCATGGCTGCCCATCTTTCATGTATATTTCAGCAAGGGTGATGATGTGGTTTTCTGTATCTGCTTTAGGAATAGTGTTCTGTTTGCATTTCTTCTCTTTTAAATAGAAGCGCAATGTGTGTTCATCTCTATCAGTTTGCCATTTCTTCCAAGGATCCAAATAAATCTGCGCAGATTGTTTTTCTTTTTCACTTTGCATTTTATCCTGACACATCAAAATAACAGTGACACTAGGCACACAGCTATTCTGTAGGTATACCTCCACTGCATCATTCATTTTAGCAACAGTGTGGCATTCATTTATACTGCTGTTTTGTGATTTTATTTTCTAGGTCTTAACGGTTTTTTGGTTAAAGACCACAGTACCCCATTTATCCCATCTATGAGAGGAGACAATCGTTTCAGGCAATCTGTTCCCATCAGGAATGGAATTTCACAAATAGATGTGATCCACACTTATTGTTTAATTCTGTGTTTTCCTATCTTTATGTCAACCTCAGTGACACCCACGATAGGCACCACCTCACCATTAAAGTTATGCACTGGGCCTTCCCTTTGCCTCACTGTGATCTGATTCTGTGGAGATCTCCCTTCATTGATACTTTTTACCAATTGTTTGGACATAATTGTGGCCTGTGCACCTGTGTCAATCATTGCAAATGTATTGCATTTCTCTTCCACAGTAATGGGAGCATAATGTCTGTCTTCAACTTCCTCTAACACACTCAAAAAGTGTGAATTCATACCAATTTCAGGATTCACTTTTCTCAGACCTTTTTCATTTTTGGCTAAGCACATTGGTAGATGAAAGGACATTTTTCCCTCCTTTCTGTCCATTTCCGTTTGAGAAACCTTACTCATTTCTCCATATTCAGAGGTCCTTGGAAGTGTGGCCACTGTTCGCCCTTCCATCCGGGAATCATCAGAGTTCACACTACAATCCTCCAACTGAATATGCGTAGAAACATCACTTGATAAATTGTCTTTTTCTATTTTTGGGGATTTGTGGTTGTTTGGCATGGTACCAATCTTTTTAACTTCCTCAAAAATCTGTGGCTCAAAGAACCCTTCAGGTGACTGATCTGTACCCTCCTTTTGAGTACTTTTTCTTCCTGCCTGTATTTTATCAGCATCTTGATTGTCTAGAGAGAGCATTCTAACCTTCACCTCTACCCTTTCATCAATTACTTTACCCGTGCAGGAGTTTTCTTTTTTAAATCTATCTCTTTGTTCTTTTGGAATTTCATGTTTTTCTTTTTCATTCGTGCAAATTTCCAACGTTTGATTTAACTCCAGGTCAAACCGAACTTCTTTTTTAGATGTATTTGCAATTTCTGTCTCATGTTTATCTGCAGGTATTTTTGTTTTTAAATCATTAAGCATCTCAGAGTCATCATGCAAAACCAGATCAGGGCAATCTGTCTTTTTATCATTGCAGGTATCATGAAGATTTAGTCACATATTATCGGAAGCTACCCGGTCATTGCTATGGCCTTCTGCCCCCTCTTCTGATGACTGTTTTTGGGCCGTACAGAGCTTTCCTATTTGTTCAGCCAACATTTCCACTTGGGCCTCAAGACACTAGAATCTTTCCATTTCTCTAGAATCCTCTCTCTGTGGCCTATGCCGATATTGGTTGTTTTTTTCCTGCTTGAATCAATTCTGATATCTCACAAGAGAGTGATTTCTATTGGTATTGTTTCTGAACTCTTGATTCATGTGTGGAGGGGAGCAGGGTACACTTATCCTTTGGTTGTAGTCCCCTGGTGGCAGTGACTGATTGTATTGAGATGGGGCATAATTCATACTCTGCCTCATTTCCTGTCTCTCATTTTGTGAGTCTTGTCCCCTATGCTGATTCCCATTTTCAGTAAATCGATCCACATACCGGGGTCTGTCCTGCTTACCAAATATCATGGTGTTGGGGTCAAATCTGCTCTGTGTCCCCAATGTCTGGTAGGGACCAATATTTCTTTGATCCTGGCTTTGTCTCTGATTATTGTTCATACCTGACATGTCAGGCCGATATCCTGCCCAGGGCATGTCTCCTAAGTACCTATGGCTAATGTAGCTCTTCCTTTTACTAGGATCATGTGACTGAAATATCGGTGCAGAGAGAGGCAACCCCCTGTTGATTTTTCCTCTGTTTGGGTGTCACATTACTTTTACCTGGACTTTGAGTGGACTCAAGTGACATTTTAGCTGACCTAATCTCCATTACTGTTGCCGAGGATTCTTTAGATTTTGGTCTGGTGTCTTTTGTTTTATCACTCTCTCTACCCTGACAGTATAGCACTTCATATAGTTTTGTACTCTGGTGCACAATCCACTCAAGAGATTTGTCACGATCAAATTTGTGGACTAACTGTGATATGATGTCTTTCTGCAACCCATAAAAGTATGCAGTTTTAAATGGGGTCAAAAGATACATCAATGCGAGAAAAAGCTCTTTTCAAATCTTGTAAAAACTGGCGAGGGGACGTATTTGGCCCAGCTGTAATCGTGTAAGCCACTTTCTTCGCCTCTTGCAATGATTGGAATGGAAAAACATGACGTCCAATCTCCTTTTCAAAATCTGCCCATGTAATATTCTGCTGTTCATTTAAACATCTAATAATACTGGCTGCGGGAGCGTCCAGAGTTAAGTGAAAGTATTGCCTGTATTATTCTTTAGGTATCCAGAGGGCTTTAAATATGTTGTGCACCGCTTCTAAATGGTCTTCTACGCAGCACTCCCCTCCTTTTTTGAATGGTTTGATCAGAGCCTTGCATGATTTCATTATTTTGATAGGGCTACTTGTTGCTATGCATGGGATTGCACTACTTTGTGATTCAACCCTTGTTTCAGGTGTACCGGATTGGTGGCAGCCCCTAATCGGTGTGTCAAATTCCCCAAGAGCGCTACAACCACGTTCAGACACCGGCACAGCCACTGGGGTACTATCTCTCCATGTAGAAATAGAATTCACCTCAACCCCATTGAAGGTGATGCCCTGTCGTTTGTCCTGGGACCTGGAAATGCATATTTGCTGTTCCAGATCCATGCACCTTTTAAGGAGTCGATCTGCCTCCTTACGCAAGTAATTGTTTTAATCACCCATCTTATTAATCACACTTTGCATATCGCTCATTTGCATTTGACATTCATTGAATTCTTTGTCTCTCTTGTCTCTTTCTTGAAACATTTTAACTTTCTCTTGTTCAGCATTTTGAAGATCACTTTATTTCTCAAAATGTTCTTTTTGTAAAATCGACATTTCCAAAATAACCTCATCGTTATCTTGTCTAATATGATCTACCAACCCTTTCAAGTGTTTTAATTCTTGCTCACTATCCTCAACTGTTTCTTTATTTGGGACAATTAAGTGTCGAGATCTCTACATTTTGACTGCATGTCCTTTTGACATACCTCCAGTTCTGCTCTTAACTTTTCCTCTTGTTCACTAGTTCCATCCAGTTCAATTTTTAATTTGCTAATCAGCTTGGCATCATTTTCTTGTATTCATATTTAAAATGAACCATGGGGGTCATTACGAGATTGGTGGTAGTCATGGCACTATTTGTGCCATGACTGCCACCAATAACGTGTCCGGCACCAGTGTTGTTCATTGGGGACTTACCAGTGTAGTCTGACCTTGGCGGGACCGGTATGTCCCCATTGAACAAGCCATTCCCCATGGGGAGGGCAAAAATAACGGGCTTGCGAATGGCAAGCCCTTTATTAGCGCCCTGGTCCCTTAACGGGTCCTGTCCAGAGCGGCTGGTCAGACCAGCCATTCCTGGTGGGACCCGCTAAGAGACCTAGGAATAGGGCGGTAAGGGATTACCGGCACCGGTCTCCTTACCGGTGCCCGGTATCCCTTATCGCCCTACTCGTAATGACCCCCATGTCTTGGCACATAGCTCTATCAGACAATCTTTCTCTGCATGTTTATCAGCAGCATTTAATAATCTCAAAAGACAGACCTGGATTATGCTACCTTTCTGAACTTCACCATAGATATGGTCATGCCACTCTGTGGCATTATTTGATGACCATGTCCCATGTGCATACAGCTTTGCCTCCAGATATTGCACTAGCTCTGGGAATGTGGCTTCCATTTGAGACATTCTGAAAATCACTTCTAGAGTCACACTGCTCTCATAAAATGGGTCCCCTTTAATGCATGTATGGTAGTGTTAGACACACCCAGTAGGTGCTCTACAGCCACTTTCCCGGCAACGCACCATTATTTGTAAGATATTTTGTCTTATTGGGGTAAATTTGGCAGTATTTTCTTACCGTAAACATATTGCCGGTAATTTGGTGGTAAATTAGTCTTGCATTTAGATTGGGTTTGGCCTCATATTATTTTAGTGACCACACCTTGTTAGCTTATATTGGTGGTAATTTTAGTGGTATCTTTTTTGCAGTATTTATACCTATGGTATAGTGGTGAGCATGGTTTTCTTTTTATACTATAACCCCATCATAAAACAAAACTTTCCTTTCTATTAGAATACCTCCTAGTTGTCTGTAGAGAGCTCCAGACTTATGCATTTCATAAGAACCCAATGATTTTATTTAGAGCGCCAACTATAGTTTGTGGCTGGTATCACTGGCTTATATACAGCCAGTAATCTATGTGTCATAAAGTATCACTAGCTTATTTACATCCAGTAATCTATGAATCAGATCCCTTCCCATCAGCATGCAAGGAAAGGGGCATTCATCATACTGCACACAAACCTTCTCTTATCTGTTACTTTACTTGCATTGGTAAATTGGCAAATGCAATATTGCACTAACATGAGCCTCCCCTTTAGACATCACCTATGTAAAATAATTCACAGATGCATGAATGACACAAAATCCCATTTGTTTTCATAGGTACTTATTTTATTGAATTACATTTACATGTCATTACGTCTTACCATGGTTATTTACAGCATCCTCTGGAATACAAAATAGAGCAAAACAGAACAAGCAGGTCTATTTAAAACATAGATTAATATTCCCACATTCTGAAAATGACAAAAATAAACGTGCAATGACGTCCTGACTTCCCTGCCCATTGATAAACCTCAACCACTCATACCATGTACCTTACCAAGATTGTTATTTCTTTGAAGACCCCAGCATGACCTTGCTATTTTCGAAAATGCAGGCCCAGTGTCATCACAAAATGCTTCTGTATCTTGTGTGGGGAGCACCAGCGAGATATATCTCACAGCCAGCACTCTCACCCCTTGGAGCTCAATCTGTCTTTCCAGCCCAGTCTGAACTTACTTTTCTCTGCATTTCTTGTCCCAAGAAACCTTCTGTCCTTCCCCTTTTGATGTTTCTTGTCTGCCTATAATTTCCCCCAATCAGGTTAACAAGAATGCATTCTGTATCAACCCTCATGTCTTGAACAATGAGGGCTTTAGGCCTCACTGAATACATGTTTCATTCTGTTTTCTGCTGCATCTTTCCCTCTGCTATCCACAAGCGAATACAGAAAAAAAGAATGCCAGTGTGCATTTAAAAATGAATTACAGCAGTGCCACTAAAACATGGATTGTCACCTCATTTTGCATATGAGACTGCATTATGATGTTAAGGAAGTTGGAATTTTGTATTTTAGCAATGGTAATTATGTTAGTCAGTTATATAACTTAATGTAGTCTCCATGTATGAGGTATCCAAAAAAATATGGTGCACTTCATTATTTGGCCTGACAGCACTAAGCTTTTTATGTGTGCATTTCATTCGCTGCAGTTTCAAGTTGGGCTTGGCTGTGTTGCAAAACCTGTACTTTGCATGCCACCAACAGCATCTTTACATGTCATACTGGCAAAAAAAATATATATGTGCCATATTACTGCTGGCAACAAAATGCAACTACATTTTGCAATAAAAAAAATACATTACATTTTGGTAAAATATATATGTCCTTACACAACCCACACCCACAAGGCTATGATTGGTCAAAGGCACAGTTTCCTCCTTGCTTTTTTGCTGGTAGGATGACAGAAAGAGTTGTCATATTTTATGATGTGACTTGGAAACCTCCCATAGTTATTAGGACCAAAATGTAACTTTCCAACAAATACATATGTATGTAATTATGCCCTCTAATAAAATTGGACACAGACCTTACATATTTTGAGGGTTACATTTACATCCAACTCCCAAGTCGGTGTAACCTGGTCTAGACTTTCAATGGATTCTTGGCAATTTTAATCATAAAGGTTTGGCCTAACAATTCCTAATTTGGTACATATATGTGCAATCACCCCTATAAGGGGTACACAATATTAGATATGCAGCATTAATAGTTTCTGCGCAATTACTCATTTTTCATAACTTCAGTTCCTTATGCAGTAAGAAATCCTACCAAGTCTTCACATGTCTGTCATAAATTCAGATTTCAATGTATGTACTTTTCAATCCTTTACTATTTTTTTCTGGCAAGTTAAATGTCATGAAGTTCTGTGGAAAAATAAGCAATTTAAATTCAAAATTACAGGTCAGTTTTTTTTCTTGCTTCCCAAGCGTGAGCAAATGGCCAATCCTTTGAAGTTCACTGAGGAGCCTCCCCCAACATACTGCCCCTCCCCTGGAGGTATGAGTGTCCAAGCTTTCTATTGTCTTTGCCTGGGGCAAAGACAAATGTCTAATGAGGTCCTTTGTTATGAGTATGCAAGGCCTCCCAGCAGCAATTAGGCCTTCCTGCCAGCATTGAAGTGTCAACCCTTCCCAGCCTGAGGACTCTCAAGGCAGAATTGTTTTTTGTTGTTGTTTAAATAGTTACTTAACTCCAAACTGGGTTACTTTAAGTTACCTTACATCTTTAATTTAAACATATAAAATGAGCACAGTTTATAGGTGGATTTTTACATTAGCAATCCTTTGACATTTCTTAAAGAATTAGGCCTTTCACAAAAACATGCTTTCAAAACAGGCGATTTTGCAATTTCTCATAGAAAAACACATTAAACTGAGTTCTTTTAAATCAAATTTTCCTATGCAGCACATGCACCTTTTATTCATCATTCCTTCTTCCCTTGAATGCTGTGATTGTTTGCAGTCTAGAAACATGTATTCAGCTATTGTTTGGAGTTTCTGTCTGCAGAGCTGATTCTGTTACATGTTGCAATTTTAGCCATGTTTTTCCCGTGGAAATGAAAACCAATGTTCCTGGGCTCCTTTTTCCTTAGATACATTTCATAACTGCTGTCAGCCAGTGAGGCCCAGTTCCTCTGAACCACACTGGATGATCCTGACATTTCAGTAGCCTTTTTAATCTCAATGATTCAATGGACATAAATTAATCTAGTGCCAAAAACAACCCTTTTGAAGGTTGCAAAGCTAACATTTTAAAAGGCATTTTCGGTTTTCAGCACAATTCTGCTGCTTTGCTCCATGTTGAATGTAACAGAACCCACTGGCATGCTCCTGCAGTGAGAACTCTGTTTTTCACCCCACCCCCTGACTGTGTGTGGCAGGGTGTGCAGCTTTGTGTGGTTGTGACCTACGTGCAGTTTTGCAGATTTTGGCACGCACAGGAGTCAGCGCAACCATTTTGGGCTGTTTCTTTCACCATTTGTAAAGTGATGCAGAGGGGCACATTGGAATGGGTCAAAATATCCCACAAGCATACTATCCAAGCATAAGAATACAACAGTTTATAGCATGCATTCAGGAGACCCATTTATCTAGGAAAGAGGCCATGAAGCTCAAATCCTTAGGGCTCAAAGAAGTTATCACTAGCCCCGAAACAACCAAGAAGAATGGAGTTGCCATGTTACTTAGCAAGACATGGATACTGAGGGGCGTTGGATATGGGTCAAGCTCCTGGTCGACTCCCTACATATATCTATTCTGAACATCTATGGACCCACACTACCTGACCCCGGCTTTTGGAGATCTGTCAAAGAGATGATCCTTAGGAACGACTTCACTAATCTTATTGTATGCGGGGACGTCACACAGGTTCTCGACCCATTTATGGATAGGAAATCCAGTTGTGTATTTAAGAGCACCAAAACGTACAAGTCCTTCCTTAGCTCTTCTCTGCATAACACTCTTTCAAGCTTGGACTATATAGACTCCTCCAAATCTCATACAGGTACCATTGTTGATTCCACAATTTACAACATCATTATCTCTAAACATGCTCCTGTTAGTAGCTCTTTTGATTTTGAAGACATTGAGAAACCCTCCTCCAATTGGAGACTTAATAACCACGTATTACAAGATAAAAAATGTATTGAATCTGTTCAATTATTCCTACAACAATGCTATAGTGAAAACCTGGAAAGTGATACCTCCATGGCAAACAACTGGGATGCATTCAAAGCTGCACTTAGAGGCCACATCATGGCTTATTCTGGGAGGATGAAAAACACTATTATCAGAACTCCAATACTATGAACCTCTGTTATGTCATGGCTCTATGTTTTCAAATGAATAAAGAACTTACTGATCTGGCCGCTGGAACCATCCTAAAATATAAAACTAAGATTCATCAAACATCTAACAAGGCCAGTAAGTCACTTGCATCATACTTAAAAACTAAAAAAGAAAAGCTCCATATATCAGAGATAAAAGATAACTCTGGCAGCTTACATAAGCATCCAAAAGACATATTAAATTGTTTGAAAACATTTAATGAAAAACTGTATACCCCCAATCCTCGGTCCCCTTGGAGAACATTGAGTCATTCCTTAACAACATTAATAGGTCCTCCTATCCTCGAACTAACCTTTCTCACTTAGACAATGACATTACTCTTTCTGAAATTGTACATACCATTAAAGGTTTGGTCAGGGGTAAAGCCCCAGGACCGAATGGCCTCTCGGTCAAATTTTATAGTGCTCTTGCCTATTCCCTTACTCCTAAACTCAAATCTTTATTTTCCTGCTTCATCTCTCAAAAATCTTATTCTGGCTCCTTCTCTGAAGCTCTTCTCGCATCATTTCCTAAATCTGAAAAATATCCCACATTACCTGGTAACTATCGCCCCATATCTCGTATAAATGTGGAGAGCAAGATCTTCGCTAACATTCTTGCTAATAGAATAGAGTCCTCTCTCCCTGCCCTGATTAAAACTGACCAGATCGGTTAAGTTAAAGGTTGCAATATTGCCTCCAATGCGAGATTGTTTCTTAATGCTCTCTAAAGACAAAAAAAGATAGACAATGCTATGTGGCCATCGCATTAGATGCAGAGAATACCTTCGACCATGTCTTTTGGGACTTTATGTTTCAATCTCTCCATTGGCACGGTTGTGGTAATAAATGTATCTCCCTGGTTAAACTCCTCTACTCTCCTTTACTCAGAGGTGTGCGACAGGGTTGTCCTTTCTCTCCCATTTTGTATATCCTCTGTTTAGAACCCCTGTTAGAGCTAATCAGATCTGATGGAAATATACCAGGAATTCCGGGAGGTTCATTGTATATCAAAATTGCGGCTTATGCTGACGATGTCCTTATCTTCATCAAAAACCCCAAACTCCACCTTCCTCACTTACTCAGCATTCTTCGCCTATTTAGCCCAGTGTCAGGATATAAACTTAACAAGGATAAATCCAAAATCTTATGCCTCAATTCCTTCTGTTTTAAACACGATGTAGATGTATTTGGTTTTAACTGGTGTGGTGATTCTATCAAACATCTGGGTATTCATTTTGCCCCCACTATACATGACACTATCAAACTTAATACGCAAGTACTGCTGGGCAACCCTAAAGACCTAACTTCCAAATGGTACCCCTTATATCTCTCTTGGTGGTGCTGGCTGGATACAATCAAGAGGATGCTTTCCCCTGTCATACTTTATTACCTGCAGCTCCTTCCAGTTCCACTTCCTCTATCTCTCTTAAAATCCATCTATTCTGTTCTTCTTAATTTGCTATGGGGTCACGGTAGGTGCAAGAGAATTGTGGTAACCAAGTTAAAAGCTCCATATGATATGGCAGGTGTTAGGTTTCCTGACTATAAATCGTATCACTCCGCATTCCTTCCATTGCTGGTTGACCTCTTCCCATGCTTTAGATCTTCCTGCTTGGTATGATAATGAGAAATGTTTGGTTTACCCATATAAACTAGCTGACCTTGTTAATTTATTTAACCATGCCTCCGTTGCTATATCGGACCCCATTAAGGCCTCTATCTCTGCACTGAGGATCTTTCTTTTTCCTCATACTAAATCTCCCAATAGAAACCTCTCCCCACTATTGTTGCACAATAAAAACATTGCAATCAATAAAAGGACTCTGAGTCGAAGATCTTCGTTACAAAATAAGCCATCAGATGCATCCAACAAATTATTAATGGCCCATCCATCCTTTCCTTCCAGAAATTGAAGCATTTATTCTCCATACCCAATTCGGATTTCAATTTCTATAATTGTTTGTAAAACTCATGTCTTGATGCTCTTCACCTTTTGATAAATGATATCCTTTCACCTGATGTCTTTAGGCTACTGCAGCTTAGCATAGTAGCCGACCTTAGGGCTTCAAAATTTTCTGAGGCTCTAACCTCAAAGCAGATTGTTCAGCCTGCGCGCCTGTTGTGGCAAGCTGAGTTTGGCTGTGCCCTGGATGATCACACATGGTCCTCTATCTTCTCCAGAATGAGATTTGTCTCAGTGTCCGCCAGTATAACACAGCATTTCCTTGTCTTCATTCATAGAGCATTTATTACACCTTTGAAACTTTCAAAAACAAAGAATGTTAATGATGACAGATGTTGGACATGTGTTTACTCTCCTGCCACATATGAACATATGTTCTTTAATTATCATTTTGTTTTCTCATTTTGACAAGATGTAGGGAAGCACCTTAAATATATTTTTATGGTAGATGTCCCGCTATCTTTTATGAATATTGTTTTGGGCAGTTTGGCTGTGATTTCCTATGATTTGCATGGCTATGCAAAACTTTATTATTTATATATTATTATTGCGTTAACACTCATCACTGTCAATTGGAAAGACTCTTGTTCCCTTTCTATCAGGGGATGGTCGAACAATGTCTGCCATATACAAAGATTGGAACTATGTATGGCTAATTATCAAGACTCTATCCCAAATATAATGCAAAATTGTCTTTTTATATTCGTTATCTGAATTGCTTTAATGCCTCCTCACATGGTACATGAACCTATCTTCTAATTATTCATATGCATGTTTGATTGAATGCTATTTTTCATTATGTCATTATTGCACTTAAATAGTCTACTGTGTTATGTATTCCCACTCCCTTCCCTCTCAGTCCTTCTGTACCCGTGTCTGTACACCGTCTGTCTTGCCCCGTTTGTCTTTGCATTTTTATTATTGGTATTTACTTTGTAGATTTTAAGGATTATGCACCTCTTTTTTATATATATATTCATCAATTATTTATTTATGCTAATATACCCATGTTACTAACTCATAAGTTAAGTTGTTTTCCTTTCCAACAGTGCTTTTCTATAATGATTGGTTTGTTTCTCTTTCTCACCTTTGTATTAACATGTCCTCACAAATCTCTGCATTGTTAATAATTGTACCTCTGTTATAACTTTAATAAAAATGTATTAAACTGTAAACAAAAAAAAAGAAAAACAAGAATACAACAGCAGGAAAACGTTTTGAGTACCTGAGCATATGGGAACTGTGTATGGCAAATGCCTATAAGCAAGCCGAAACTGTTGGTTTTGCCAATCCATGTCTGTTAACAGTACCTCATAAGTAAGTATGCACATACTGTTTGAAAATGAAGTGGGTAAAAGCACTCTTGTTTAAAACATTTTTAATTACGCTAGTAGAGTATTTATAGACACAATACAGCCATTAACTCTCAGAACACTTCTGTAAATAACACGCACCATCTATATTATGGGGTTTGAAAAAGCAAGAAAAAAACCCATTCTACCTGCAATTTCATAGTAGAATAGCCAATTTCAGCAAAACAGTCACACATGCACAGCATCACTTAGAGGGCATCACTGGAATTTCACCCAAGGATCATAGCTGCAATATGGGTATGAACATTATCTGGAAATCTTGCTTTTTGTTTCCTATGAGAACATTATGTTTTATAGGGCAGTTCTATTTTATACAGAGCGTTGTCCAACCAAGACTAATAGCTCTCAAAGATGCAATTGCCAACCACACAACATGGCCAAGCTCTTAATAGAGAAAAGTTGAATATTGTTGCTTAATAGAGCCTCAAAGAGTTCTCAGGGGAATTTTGGATGGAAAGGATCATGTAATGGATGAATATGGTCATAAGGATTAGCATGGCCAGGGGTGGTCAATGGGTGGCTAAATAACCAAATGACATCAACAGGCTGCATGTCCCACCTCACATACCATCTCTCTCCTATCTTCACTTTTCACAACCATAGTTTTGGCTTATAAGCTGTGATTATGGTACCCCCCCAATCGCCAAAACTTTAATAAAAGAAAAGTGTCTACTTGCTTCCAGTACCATTCAGCAGCTAGAGAGTGAATATCCCAGAATCCTACGTATGCGATAAAGTGGACTGGAACACCTACATCACATTTGTGTAATAATAAATGCTTCAGTAGTTAACGGAAGATAGTCATGTAGGATCCTTTTAAGGGCTGCACAATACAAACTCTGAAAACATAGCACACACCAACATATGTCTGTATTAACTGCCATAACCACATTAATGGGCCTTGATACAATGGCATGCAGACATAGGAAAAACTCTGTGAAAGGAATTTAATTTTCTTTTTAAGATACCATGGAGCACATGACTAATAATCAATGTGTGATGTGTCATTGTTCAGTGTTCATGTTGGTACTTGCAATGTCCACAATTAGGAGTATGATGTGTTCATATTCATGTTATAATATCATTTTGTGGGTGCATGGTTTAGATAAAGCCATCACACAATTAACAGAAATATATATTACATTAAAAGTATTACATTTTTCCCAAAACAGCAAACTGAAACAGAAAACCCATGTTGCTATAAACTAAAGTAAAAAGAACAACTTATCATACAACAGTGTTATAATGTCTGTAAAACAGATGCATACTCCAAATGGTATGTTTCTGCAGTGTAAACACATTGTGGGGCCAAACATAATAATAGCATGTGCGATCATTCAGGCCCTGCTCCAGCAGGGGGGCAGGGGAGCCAGGCCCCCCTCAAGGCCAACCCCTGGGCCCCCTAGAAAGGAGGCCTTGAATGTGTGGCCCAAGGGAGTGTGGCATTGGAGTGTGGGGTGGGGGCGGGGGGCATTTTGCTCTAAATGTGCAGCAGGAATGTCAGAGAGATTAGCATTCTGAGAGGCTTCACTACAGGAGGCCCAGCCAGGATTTGTTTGCTTGCCCTACATTGTCAGGTTGATTTATCATGTGGCTTTTAAAAGTAATTGTATACAATTGAGTATTATTTTAGGTACTCAAAACCAACCTTCAATTCATATGTGTACCAACCTGAGCTTGGAAGATGTGTGGTCAAGTATCTAAATTTCAAGCTATGCTGAAATTCTGGCTTTATCACTTAACCAAAATGTGTGATCCTGGGAAAATCATTTAATTACACTGTTGCTTACCTGCCAAAATCAAGTTTCTCTATAAGTGATTCAGTTCACAGTATAAGCTATTTCAAAAAAGCCTCGCTCATGGTTTAATAGATGGGCAGAACATGTTTCAGGACCTGTCAAGAACACGCACACACCTTTCTTTCAAAATATCAAACCACATTATTGAACAAAATTTTGAAATTCAATTGCAAATCAAAGCAAACACATTAAACAAAAAGGTATCATGGAAAATTGCATATTATAACCAGTATATAAACAATATGTACCATACAGTGATGTACAAGGGCATCACAGGGGAGGAAGAGCCCCTCCTCCCTGCCAAGCCCCACCCGGAGCGATACCAGTAAGCTGGAAACCCCTCAGCCTCAACTATCTGCCTCCAGATCCAACTTCCCTACGCCCTCACACAGGCTTTCTCGCCTGCATGCTAGTACTTCATCGTGACCTCAACTCAATTAAAATGTTCTGCAAAAATGCAACAAAGAAAAAGTAAAATGTTGTGCTTCGAAATGTCATTTTGTAAGAAACAAAATGTCCTACTTCTTGCTTCAGTATTCTGAAGGGGGGCTCTGTCTTTTCCAACAAGATGGCGGGACCACAAGCACCTCCTCAGGGCCTTCAGGGAGTAGCCACAGTGTTCCGGGTGGCATTGTTGAGTGCACACCATTTGAGAAGGAACAAAGACTGGGGGCCTCGCTGCTCAGCCCTCCCAGAGGAGGAGAAATCATCACCCTTGATTTTCCCAGCCAGGCCAAGAAAGACATGGGGGTTGATTACGACCCAGGCATTAAGGGGCTGGTCTGGACCAGCCGTTAAGGTAGGGACCCGCAAAGGGACCTTGAAGGTAATTACGGTACCGCAATTTGTGGTACCGTAATTACCACCTTCCCCTTTCCCATTGAGCTCTATGGGGCAAAAATTGGAATGGGTAAAGGCCAATGGTAAATGGGGAATTACTGCCCCGCCAACCTTGGAATGGGATGGTAATTCCCCATTTCACCATGGCGGAATCGTTAAGTTACCGGCATTAACCATGGCGCAAATAGCGCCATTGGTTAAGGCCGGGGTTGTAATGAGGGCCATGCTGTGCTTAATGTGTGTGGTGTAGCACGTATTGTCTCAGACTCACTTTAATTATGAAGTGGTGATAGTTAGTGCATCCATCAACCACAATGAGCAGGTGTGAGCTGTAGTGTGACCTCAAATATCTGGACACCATGGGGAGCACCTATGGGTGGTGGCAAAGTGTGCCCCTGTAGTAGACACAGGAGTGCTAGAAAAAATGTGGGCTCTGGCACTTATTTGTGTTTCAAATTAAGCACTGGTTTGTGTTTCAAATTAAGCACTGAAGACATGATGTGAGTTTTGGGGTATGTGGGAGTGGAGGTAAATGGGAATGGTGATCAGGGGGACCTGACCAGATGTGAGGATACTGTGGGATGAAAGGTAAAGGAAAAGTGGATATAATAGAAAGGGAAGAGTAATGCAACACTATTTTCTTTGTTTCTCATTTGCTATGTATTACTTTTTATAGAGCGGTGCAAATGTATTTTCAGGACTGGGAAGACATTTTTTGCTGGATCACAGATCTGGGAAATCTAGATTAATGCCAGCTAATTGTTTTGGGTATTCATACACACACACCCAATGGAAATGGGGCCCACCTTATCACAAACCTGGCCCACCCAGATGAAAATTCCTGGAGCCAGGCCTCTGATCATTACAAGCCTCCAGGCGGACACACAAAGGACACAGAGGTGAACAGATAAACACACAAACATATTCTCATATGCTTGTACACACACATTCACACACTAAGGCCACAACTGTGACATACCGTCCCTAGGACACAACCATGCACACATTCACAGACTCCTATAAACAGGGACACATAAGGACCCACGCAACACCACAAAGACAGGCACCACACAGAAATGCAAACAGTCTGACACAGACAGCCATACACACACTTGACCAGAATCATCCACCTACAAGCTCAAATGCAGGCTCATGTGCAAGCATAAAACGCCGTAGAACACAGCGTGAGTTTGAGAAGTGTAGACACAGCATTATACAAAAGAAACAGTGATGCTAACAAGGTATCACTGTGTTATACATTCTACTAGGTATTACTCTAAATCTGCACAGCATCTTCAAGCCAGAGGTGTGCCTTGATGGCGCGGATATGGATTTGGACATGCTGCATAGAAAGGCCTTCAGGAAATGAGAAATCGCGTTGTCTTCCTGATAACCAAGTGCAAAATAAAGTGTGGTTTTATGAGGTCCTGGTCCTCGCTGCTTTAAAGCAGGAGCAGAATGGCGCTTGTGTGTATATACATTCCAAGGTGGTGCTCAGTGCCTACAATGCTCTAAACTTCCTGGAAGCAGTCATTTATTTTGCAAAACACTGAGGTTTTTCCAGTCACACTACCGTGACCACTGGTACCTGAATTTCACTTGTCATGGGATTGGTACTAGGACTCACAACTTGCTATTTGCGGGTGATAATTGGCTCCTACCCTCACAGAGTCAACAAACATGAATTTAACACTCTGTCCTGACCGATAGACATTACGGGTGAAACGATACAGGTCAGAGGGCAACCCTTTACAATGCAGACAAAAGCAGCACTACTCAAATTCCTAATCTTGGTGCAGTTTTGACCCCATATATTTGCTTTGGAGGGGTTGGGCTCTCTCGCTTCACTCACTCATTGCAATATGGTAACACTCTGAAAACTTGTTCCAGGGCCACTTTTGGTTCCTAGTCCGCCTCTGTTTTACTAATGAGTATTCAGCGTCAGCACACATTTGTACATATGATTTTTTTTGATACCCATCAAACATGATTATTATTATTATGAACATGATTATTTGTAATGTGTACAGAACAAAGTGGAGTCTGGGTTCTTCAGCTGCAGTGTTTTGTCACACAGGTTGTGGGTTCAGCATGTTTCTGGAGCTCACGGAGCGGGTGGTGAGAGGCTTAATGTGGGCAAGCAGAAGTTACACAAACATTAACATTCACCTTGCAGTAGCCGCGCTGGCGCAGGCACAGAACATGTGCCAGGGTAGAGGCAGCAGGAAAGCTCCACGTACATCCAGAAGCAGGATGTTCGTAAACAAAATATTATTTGTCCTCTTTTGTAACATCATTTGACTCCAACAAGGACATCAGGTAAGCAAGACAACTGTTTTGTTATAATGTATGTGACCGTATGTGGTAGATATGTTTGTTTTGGCTCCTGGCCGTTGGTAGTTCTGTATTAATGTCCAGGGCAAAACAGACCTCTATGCATTAAAGTGTGAGTTGGTTAAATCATTTCTAAGCATGTACTTAACTAGATTTGTTGCTGCTGCATAGCTCTTGCTTATTGTTGTGGGTGGTTTACCATTGACATACGCAAGGCCCCCATAGTGCTATACACATTGACACATGACAGGCCCAGTGCCTGTAGGGGTTAGGCCCTGCCCTGGACCTCCGGCAGGCCCCATGGTGCTATATGGCATCAGCATCATCGGGCTTGGGGGCAGCGCGTGCCATGTCCCTGACCATGCAGACCTCTGCCACCATGCTGGCACGAGAGTCCCAGGGCATCTGGGCATGCAGGCTGGTGCCCCCACGTGTAGGCCTTCAGGCCTACATAAAGGAGACACAGACTCAGTAGTTCCTCTTGGGAGTCTGCAGCCGTTCTGGTCCACGTGTCTGCAGAGATTCCTTTTTTTAGCTTGGGCCATGACACAGTCATGGCCCATGTTAAAAGGGCAATACACAGGGGAGGGACACATTCCCTTAAAAGGGCAACACACTTAGCTGGGTCACACACCACACTTATCATCTGAAATTCTATTTTGGGCCGGCAACACCCATTTAAAACTTTAGCTATTTTCTTTGGCACGCCGGCTGCAAATGCACAGCAATTTGCACTCCACTCTGTTACCACATTTTATACTATAAACTTATACCTGCATGCTTTTTGGAGACCCCTGTACAGGTGACTTTAACTTGCATTTAGAAATAAGACACCTAGGTCACATAATGGTGTATTTTTGGTGAGTGCCTTTGAAGTGAAAGGGACACATCGACTTAATACATTGTGATGGGGACATCAACATTAAGTGGCTTATGTTCTGACAAGGGCTTCAGTTTGTCTTTTGCTTCCACAATAACATTAATAAACACCGATTGCCTCCATAGGAGTGTTCTACTTTATTCAAAATAAATGCACTAGGGAAATGAAAATGTTAGGGGCCCAGACTGTCTGTCTCTGTAGTTGCTGTCCCCAAGTGGTAGGTTTAAAATGCTGTGATCGTGGGTAATTGATTCCTCTTTCCCGAGTACTGTATCACTTCCTGCGGCCCTTCATACGTCACATGTAGAAATTCGAATAAGTTAGCTCAGTGGGGTAATGCATTTGCTGTAGACGAGAGAGAGAGGAACGAGAGAGTGTGTGTGTGAGTGTGTGAGAGATGTATAGATGTCTGTGTGTAACCTGAATGTTGAATATGCAAACCATAGTAAGTTAGCTAAAAAGCTTAATCTGCCTGCTGCAGAGATTTGTATGAGGGTGTGTGTAGCCTGCAAGTCACAGGTAATAAATAATTCCAGGAGAGAAGTTATCATTCCGAGTCAATTTCAATGATACTGATTAGAAATGAGAGTGGGCTTGCTAAATAAGAAATGATTTACTCCAAAGACTAGCATATTGTTGTATCTTTTTTATATTGTAGTTGTAGATTTCTGCTTTCATATTTGGCAGGGAATGTAGATCCATACATGCCTTTTTAGGAGCACGTAATTTGTACACGTTTTTAGCTGCCACAATCCTACAGCCCCATGGCATCATAATCAAAAATCAATGTTTTTTTTAATTTTTTTATTATTCACCCTATGATTGGAACTTGTGACCTGCAGTTTTCTCAAGTATCTGCAACAGATGTGCAACACCTTAAACCAATGTAGGAGCCAAACGGTGTACACACATCTTTGCAGCAGGTACATTAACTCCATGGGACATTTCACCAGCTTAGAGCATTGAAATGGTTTGTCTTTTCGCATACTGTATCACTTATATGACAGTCCTCGGATGAACTCTCTCCCACTTTTTATTCACAGGTATTACCTACGTTAATACCTGTTTTTGAGTTGTGTTTTTAAGCACCATTTAGTTTTCTTTCCGTGTGTGCTGCCATCTATGTTTGTTTATTTTGTATTGTGCACCAGACCCAAGGGTATCAGGGCGCAGAGCATACGATAATTCACAGCTTAGTTACAAATAAAGGTAATACAATATATATGAAATATACAGAGCAAAGATAATGTACAAGCAAAGAGAAATCAAGTGTAATCAAAGAAATGACATGGTCCTAAAAGAGGACAGATACAGGGGCCATATGGAGGACAGTCAATCATATAACTAATGGCTAAGGAAATATTTTACGTAAAAAGCAAAGTGGATTGGTCATGGATGTAAGGAGCATGCCTAGTTGTCAGAGCCCTTGAGCAATCTTATTATACTCGGGCGGAAGTTTTGGTACGATTGATCTGCCCTCAGTGGGGTGGGTAGAGCATTCCACAATTGACCTGCGTTAACTGGGACGCTACCCCCCACCTCTAGATTGATTGAATCTAGGACTCAGAGGCAGCTAGTGTTGGATAATCTGGTGGTTCTTGTTGAAGATTTCATGGTGAGTCTATCTATCAGGTATCATGGTGCCGCATTGTTCAGACATTTGTATGTAAATTAGGCAACTTTTTACCTAATTTGTCGTGTGTTGAAAGCCAGTTATTAGCTCTTCTAGTCTCAGAGATATGTTCTCTCCTAGTAATTCCCAATGCTGCTCTAAGCGCATTATTTTGGAGGAATTGGATTTTCTTGATAGTTTGTTTGTTAGTCCCTATGTACAGATGTCACAATAATCAAGTTTTGATAAAAAAAGCGCCCTTACAAGGGAAATACAGCTGTTGTTAGACCAGAAAGGTTTACCTGCTCTAATAAATTTACAGGTATATGCTGTGGCCGAAGCCATGGTAATGATCTGCTTATTAATGGATAGGGTTGAATACAGGTAGAATCCCATGGTTTTCACCTCCTTGGTGACAGTGTAAATATTGTTGTCAATATTGAAGGCAGAGTATTTGGGTCTCAATTTCTTGAGGGTTGAGGTCGTGCCCAGGATGATGATCTCAGTCTTGTCATCATTCAGGCATAGTCCGTAGGTGGCCATCCATGCCTGGATGATGAGATACACCACGTTCACCAAGGCCAAATCCTTGTCATAATCCCCAGTAAGTGGTAGGAGGATCTGAGTATCATCTGCATAGTTAGTGTAGGTGATACCAAGATGATCCAGATCATCGAAAAAGGGCTTCGTGAAAATATTGTATAGGTTAGGTGAGACACAGGATCCCTGAGGCCCTCCGCAAGTGATGGGGGTGGGGTCTGCAGCTGCAGTAGGTGAGAAGACTCTCATAGTTCGATTACTGAGAAAGGATTGTATCCACACTATAGCTTCTGCTGAGAAGTGCGCAGATGGCAGATTCCAGATGGAATGAAATATACAGAGCAAAGATTCTCTGATGGCCCCATAAGACCCTGTGGTCCACAAGGTCAAATACAGCTGATAGGTCCAGGAGAAGAAGCAGGGGTGATTTCCCTTTATCCCTAAATTCGTCAATCTGGGCCTTCAGACCTATTAAGACAGTTTCAGTCCCATGCTGAGGTCGAAAACCAGACTGCCGTGCTCCTAACAGAAGGTTAGATTCCAGATATGTTTGTATTTGTGAGTAGGCCATTTTGTCTAGAATTTTCAGAAGAAAAGGCACAGTAGTAATCGGTCGGTAATTGGTGGGTATCAAAAGGTCAAGAGTCAGTTTTTTCAATAGTGGGAGCAGCCACGATTCCTTGAGATTAGATGGGATACTGCCTGATGAGAAGGAGGCATTAATGAGTTTCGCAATGAAGGGGGCCAGGTCTCTGGCAGCATCCTTTATCAATTGTGCAGGGCATTGGTCACCCTGACAGTTAGTGGGTTTCAGTAATAATATGATTTTTTCAGTTTCAATTATAGTGACTTTGGAAAATTTAATGCAGAGTGGATCAGCAGTGATATTGGGTGGTGCAGGGGCGATTATGGGTGGGGTGGTACTAGTTAGTGAGGATTTTTTCTTGGCAATTTTAATTTGTAGGGTTGTAACATTATTGGCTAGTTCTTGCTGTATGTTAGAGCACCATGGTTTATCTTTTATACAGTTGTCTGGCACTGGGATAGGGGCTTCTAGCTCTTTCGGGATAACACATAGCTCCGTAATGCGTGATTTGGTCTGTCATATTCTGGAGTTATAGGTTTCACGTTTAGCTAAGAGTATTTCACTTTTATAGTGAAATATCTATGAGTATATCTATATATTTCATGAAATATCTATGTGTACCCTTAGAATCCATTGGCGTTCATTTTACTAATTACGCCGATGATACACAGTTAGTGTTTGAGCTTGAGGGAGAATACCAACTAGATAAGGAAAAGATTATAACCATCAACAATCTGATGGATGGAAGATAATTGGATGTGCTTGAACAGTAAAAAAACTGAGCTTATGATTTTCGGCTCTGGTCAAGCAAGGGCTAAACTCGTCAAAGAATATGAAGAGTTTACCATTAAAGACTCTTGCATTAAGGTGGTCCCCCATGTCAAAACACTTGGGATGATGCTGGAGATGTCCTTGGGATCAGAATCCCAGGCAAACTACCTTCATAAAAACAACGCATACTATATTAGGCTATTGAGAGCTATACGCCCTTTTCTGACAGAAAATAATGCGGCCACAATAGCCAGGGCCATTATACTGGCACGTTTGGACTATGGTAATTCATTGCTGTTGGGAGCCTCCAAAAAATGCATCAGTAAATGCCAGATAATGGAGAACAATGCAGTTTGAGTCGTAAAAGGGATCAATGGAAGAAGTCATGTGACGGAGGCTAGAAGATCCCTCCACTGGCTTAGAGTTGAGGAGAGAATCCTCTTTAAGTCCATGACTCTAGTGCACAGATGTCTGTACGGAGTGGCTCCATCCTACCTTAGAACCAAATTCACACAATACATCCCTAATAGGGCTCTAAGATCTCAAACATCTGGCAAGCTACAGTTACCCCAGGCATCCCGGACTCGGTTGCCGGGAAATCTTTCCCGGTCCGAGCAGCTCAGCAGTGGAACAATCTTCCTGGTATTTTGAGAGCAGAGCCTAACCTGATAGTCTTTAGGAAAAACCTGAAGACTCATCTCTTCAAATAATGTGTCACCCCAGTTTCCACATAGCGTTCTGCCTAACTCTAATTTGTCTCTCTGCCCCCTGATGTCTGCGGGCTACCGACGCATTACAAACAAATAAATAAGATAAATAGAGGGCTGATATAGTAATGAGGCTAGTCTTGTTTTCCTTGGATGGTAGTAAGATCCAAGATATGTCACATTGTCTTTTTTTTTTATTCGTAATCTTTTGAGGTCTGGTGTCTACCAGGAATTGAGTTGTGCTTTAGATTTGCTTTGTCTCATTTTAACTGGTGCTATTTAGTCTAGTGAGGTGGCCATAACTTGATTATATTCCTTAACCAATGCGTCAGGCCCCAGATTTTCAGGGAGTGCATTGAGAGTGGGGAGAATGAGAGGGAGTAAGTTGTCATGGGTAATGTTCTTTTTATTCCTTGTGGGAATGGGTGGAGCTAGCTATGTTGGCATAGAAATAGGCTTTTCAGTTGCTAAGGAGAAGGTTACAAGGTGGTGGTCTGTCCAGATCTGAGGGGATATGGATGAAATTGATGCATTGCAGTTGCAGTCTGCCACCCAGTCGAGTGTTCTTCCTTTGTTATGAGATGGGTGGAGCACTCTCTGGGTGAAGCCTAGTTAAGATATTAACAACATTAGACGCATGTGAGTCTTTGGGATAATTGAAGCCAAAATTCATGTCTCCTAATAGTAGGACTTGAGGGGAGTTTTTTTAGGTTATTAGATAGGGTGCTGGAAATATCCTCCTCGAAGGTACCGATAAGGCCTGGAGGTCTGTACATCAGATGGATCGTGAGAGTCTGGGAGTTGTTTAAATTAAGCTTGGCTGTGAGATTCTCACATGATTTAATGTCGTGGGGTGGGGCAAGTCTAATTTGTAAATTATCTTTAGCAATGAGGGCAATATCTCCTCCTCGTGTTTCAATTCTGTGAGATCTTAAAATATTGTAGTCATTAGGGATAGCCAGGGAGAGGGCTGGTCCTGCGGCAGCATGTAACCATGATTCCATGATCGCTAGGAAGTCAAGGTGTTCTTACTGGATGATCTATGATGTGTCCTTTGCTGCTATGCCCTGCCCAAAGCGCATAACCTTTGTTTTGTTTTCTGTTGCTCTTTTCTGGAGAAAGTCTATAATGTGCCCCCATGTGATTCCCCCAGTAAAACATTCCTCTTAGCTGTAACTGTTCCAGAAACAAATCCTGCTGTATTTGGGAACACTTAGTTTCCTGCACCACGCAGTTATTCTTATTTAATTGAGGAAAGGCTGATCAGGTCCCACCACAATTTAATTGTGTGGCCTACAGATTGTAGACTGACTCCTCTGAGCCACTTTAGAAGGATTGAAACTCATGGCCTGCAGGCTGTCTGCAGATTGCAGAAGCAGCTGCAGGTAAACTAATTAATCAATAGAACCCAAGGAGCGGGACATTACCAGACCAGTAATGCCGCCTCCTCCGAGGGTTCTATTGCTATTAATTCCCCGGCATGCTGTAATATTTTAGAGTTGAGTAACGGCGTATAAAACAAAGCCCAGAAATATGGCCACCATGGATTGGGGAGAAGGGACTACAGCTGGACCCTTCTCTCTTTCCATGGAGGCCATTTGCGAGGCGGAAATGCGCCTTGAACACTACTAATTCCCGCACCAGCGTGGGACAACGCAGTACAAGGAAAGTAGGGAGGGGGAAGGCTTAAATATGAGGAAAAGTGGGGTGGGGGAAGAGGCGCAGGGGAGCATGGAGCACTTTTACCTGATTCCTGATGAGGGAAGATGGCGACTTACCGCTCTGCGTAGGCTCAGAGCAGGGTCTTTCTATGTGTGGTGAAGACTCCATTCCAAGTCTCCTCATTGGCTGGTAGGCCACCACACCCTCCTCGCTGGGAATTAATTTACCATAATATCTTATCACATTTGAGACTTGTGACCTGAATATAACCTAAAGATCGCCTCAAAAGTTCCTTTTAATCACTGAGCTCTCTTACAGGCTGAAGGATAAACATAGACATCCTTTACAGGTGGGTTAACACATGTTTGGGGGTCTTTGAAATATGTTGAATCTGCACTTTAGACTACATTGGCATACTATATAATGACCTAAACTGTGAATATCAGTCTTTATTTGGCATATGATTACTAGACCTTACATCTGCAGCTGTAATTGATATAAGATGGAACTAAATGGCTGTATGAGGCTGGCTGTAGTGGAATATGCATGACTGTGCTCCTAGCTTATGTTTGTTCTACTGGGTCTACCCCTGCCATACCATAAACCCCTCCATGGCATATCAAGGTAGCACCCTGGTTAAAATGTGGTTGGTATTTAAAAGAAGTCTAAAATCTTCTTTAGTATCGATTTGGTATTTTATGTAATGGAAGCTTATGTATGTTTTCTTACACCCGTCTGTCACTTTGGGTGATGTAATCAAAGTTTAAAGTCATGTCATTTTATTTCATGTGATGTCATCAGCATCAAATGTCAAATGGCATCACTTCCTGTGTTGTCCTCGGATGTGTGATGTCACTTCTGCTACGCCTGGAATATTGGTGAATTGACTTCCCTGCTTCAGACTATCAAAGAGCCGGAAGAAAACAAGGACACAAGTTGTCTTGCAGTGCCGCCAGAGTGCTACTGGCGCCAAAAGAATTAGCTGCCTTTAACACCTAAAAAGTGCACGGAGCATGCCTTGCCCCTGCCTCTTCTCTTATGTTCTCTAGCACAATTGAGATTGCCACACTCCAGGCCTCCCTGCATCCTGGACCAATGGCACCTCTAGGGCCCTGATAAGAAAGACATGTTTGCAAGTGGACTATATGCATATGAAATGAAATGAAATATCTATTTATATTGGGCTCATACACAGGAGTTTCAGAGCACGACCAGGCAAAGGGAGGGGAACAAGGGAGAATAAAAACAAACAATCTTACTAGGCCCAGTGACATTAAGAACGCGCAAGTGCATGAAAAAGGGGGAAAGTGCGAAGACTGGGGAGAAGTGGAGAGTGCAGCACAAAGGAGACAACAGAAATAAGTAATAAGTGCAATAAATAAATAAAGCAATAAATAAATAGATAAATATAGGCAGAAGCAAGTGCGTGATTTGTCAGATAGGGTATAGCTGATAAGTGCAGAAGAAAAATGGGGGACTGTATTGGTACAGATACAGATCCACAGTGCAAGGGGTGGCTCGGAGGCAGTGCAGGAGGATGAGCAGGTACCTCTGCCTGAAGGACAAAGGGTGGCCAGGAGCATGGTGCCTAGGGAGAAAACAGATCAGCAGGGGAGAAGAGGGGCAAAGGCAGAAGTGAAGAGGAAGGTCTTAAGGTGCTTCCGGAACCAGAGATGGTTCTCCTCCAGTTTCATGGTCGCCGGGAGGCTGTTCCAAAGGGAGGCCCCCGCCGAACACAGAGATCTACCTCCAACTTATTTCTTTGAAAAACGACTGACCCTGAGCTCGAGAGCAGAGGTATTTACTGAGGGATAGTTGAAGGTATTTTGGACCGAGGCCCCAGAAAGCCTTGTGGACAATACAGAGGGTTTTAAATGTAATCCTTGCATCCACTGGGCCCAAAGAAGGGATTTCAGAGCTCGAGAGATACGATCCCAGGGCTTGAGGCCAAGCACAGAGAGAAAAGGCTGGTAGCAGCAAAGGACCCTTAGGTTTTCCTACTATAAATCCCACATGACGTCTGGCTGTCCTAAAGCTGAGAGGCCATTAATAATTAGGTTGTTGATCATTATTATTTTTATGATGTGTGCTCCCTGAATGTAATGTAATGTAAGTGGTCTTGTATCGTGTCCTTCTGATATTTTTGGTGGCCTCGCTGCCCATGACTCTGTAGGAGAATAGGAGATGTGGAGGTCATTATTGGGATATTAGGAGAGGCAAATGTGAAACCTCTGGTGTTGATGGACGCTGGTCAATATTACTCAGTTCCTGTGTGGCAATCAGTTTTCAGGTGGATAAATTTGGGGTTATGTTATCCATAGGGAAGAACCCAAGATCTGATAGACTTGAGCACTTGGGTCTAGTTATCTGCTGATGTTTGAGCGTTTGATAGATCTAAAGAGGAGATATTACTTGTGGTTCTGATTGGTTTTTATGTGCTAATTGCTAGGCCTGGGGCAGCCATTTGTGTGTGTATTGTATGGCGCTAGTAGAGTTTAGCAGGCAGTCAGTTAGTCATGGCAAGGGTAAGGTGACCAGTCATCCTGGTTTTTCCAGGACTGTCTCAGATTTGGGCCCCCTGTCCTCTCATCCATAGAGATTTATTTTTTAATTTAAAAACCCTGTCCCAATTTAGTGGAAAGGGCGGGTGACCACAGGCAATATCGAAGCTTGACTGCAGGGATAGATTAGATGTTCCCAATGAAAACATTTAAACATCACATTTGATCTGTTCCTTTGCAGGTCCTCGGGGCGGTTCAAAGGAACTGTGTCCCGCAGTCACCGCCTCGAGTATGTACCTGGTCGGGGACTGGCCAAACCCCAACTCACCAAACAGCTAAACAGGAACACCTCGCCCTTTCACCTCATGGCTTACCATGTAGATATTGAAGAACTAGGGGGAAAGGTTAGATGCCTGGGGGACACCACAAGTAGAGAGAGTGGTAGAGGAGAGATAGTGCCCGAGTTCCACCTGGGAGGGACGGTCAGAGAGAAAGAAGGCAAGCCACACCAGGGCCGGATCTGCGATGCCCAGGGTATCACAGAGACGGGTGATCAGGATGATGTGGTTCACTGTATGAAAAGCAGAAGAGAGGTCGAGAAGAATGAGGACAGATGAAGAGTTGGAATCAAGATTTGAGAGCAGGACTTCACAGGTGTTCATAATAGCAGTTGCCATGCCTTTGGATGCTCTAAAGCCAGACTGATGGTCATGGAGACAACCAACAGCTTCAGTATTGAGGGTTTGTTGAGTGATAGCCAGCTTCTCCAGGAGTTTTCCCAGGAAAGGGATGATGGAGATAGGGTGATAGTTTGCTGGAATGGACGGTTCAGCAGAGGGTTTTTTGAGCATACGGTGCATAAGAGAGTGCTTGAGAGAATATTCCCGTGGCAAAAGAAAGGTTGCAGAGGTCGGCCAAGGCTGGAGAAAGAGTGTCAATATTGTCCTTGATGGTTTTGGAGGGGTAGGGGTCCACTTGCTTGGAGGAGGCTTTCACAGACCGGACTTGTCTAGAGACCTCATCAGGTGTGACAGAGGAAAGGGAGGAGAGAAGAGGGGGAGGGGAGGGGTGGCCGAGGGGTCCCAAGCGATGTTGGTGCTGGGGGGAGCAGAAGAGAGAGAGGACAGGATGTCCTGTGTTTTGGTGTCCGGCCAGGGCCAAGCAAAGGGCCTGGGTAGGTATAGTAGAGGATGTGGCTGTGGTAGGGTTGGCCAGTTCCTTGCAGACTTTGAAGAGTTTGACCGTGTTGTTAGACACCACAGAGATGCAGGCTTGAATGTAGACTCTTTTCTGGGAGAGGATGCAGAGTTTATATTGCCTTTGAAGAAGGTTGCAGGCCAGTTTGTCAGAGGGTGCACCTGAAGATCCCCATTTACGTTCTGCTGCTCTGTACTTACGTTTAAGGGCGGCCAGATCAGAGTCATACCAAAAGTTGCACTTTTTGGCAGGTTTCAGTCGGACCCTCATGACAGGGTCAAGAATGTCAAGAGTGTACTGGGGAGTCTCCCGGCTGGGCCCATAGAGTCAGGGTTTGCTCCGAAGCACTTTAAGACGAGATAGCTTCACCTTTGAGATGGATGGGGGTGCAGATGTATTACTCCAACACCAATCAATAAGGACAACTCAATGGTTTGGCAAAGGGACTCTGTTTAATTACAAGTACAAAAAACCGGGAGCCATGGATATCAGCAGTGGTGCGATTTTCCGTCTCACTTCAACTCCGACAAACTTCATAAAAACAAATCATTTATACTAAAAACTCGTCATAGCTGACGTGTAACACTCAAAAGGTAATACGCTTTTCTATCGGTTTGGAAAAGGTAACTTTAATATAGGTGCTATATCTGTATATGGTAACGGGGTAAGGTGATTGGGTAAAACACTGTCAGGTGGGCATCTAAGCCCTTCCTTCAAAATGACTACTGTAGACATCACTAATAGTACGATGTCCCATTGGTTCTATCAACTATAGGACCCTAGATTATTTGGTCCACTGTGATTGGGTTGGCACCAACCCCATGCATAAATGTCCACTTTGCTAGCAGCACACAGAATGGACAGCCAGGTGCAGGGTGCCCCCTCAGCTACCGGGTCTTCCTTCAATTAAGGTTACAATCAATCATCACTTCAACAACAATGTGTCCATTATGTTACTGTGGTTGGCCTCGAAACTGCATCTTCTGACTGAGAAAGTTCCACTATCTTCTCCTGGGCGGATGCCACGCATGGGTGTGAACTCGTGCTTCTCCTCGCTCAGATGGTCAAGTGATACAGACACCGTGAACTTGTACTAGTTTCTCTTGATTTGTGCATTTAATTCTTATTTGGCTTGCCACCTGCCTACGCTTCCTTATCTTGACCTTTCAGAGGAAGGATATTCTGTTTTTAAGTTTCAATTAGATGTAGCTACTGTTCGCTTCTTCTATTGGTATGACCTTGGCTCCTTTGGCATGAGTTGTATCTGCTGAGTTTGGATTCAGCCGTTTATCCTCGTTTTGCTAGAATATGAAGCCTGTCTTGCTTGGCCTCTAGTAACCTTAGTTGATTCTGCTTTTAATGCAAAGTAGACACACACTTATAATACTGTGTTTGTTTCGAGGTAAATTATGTAAACATGGCGCTTGCCGCTCTATTCTACTAAGCTTAGCAAGCCGTACTGTTTTCTTAGCTTTCTTGCCTTTCAAGCATATGTACAGGCATAAACTATTTGTATATCTTCATTCTTGCTTACAGCTTAAGCTCCTTCAGGTTTCAATATTGTTCTCTTTTACGTTCACAATATCTTTCCGTGTGGCGTTTTGTCTCTTTTCATCATCCTCTGGTCGCCATTTCTTCTATACTCAAGTCAGTCCGGGCCATTGTGACGTTACCATTCATCTTCCATTAAGGCCTTTCTGGGCTCTTCCGGGACTGTACTTAAGCAATCTTCATTTCGTCTTATTTGCTGGTAGGGTTTTCTTAATGGATACCTTACTGTCCATGGTGTTCTTGGTAAAGGTACGTCAATAGGTGCTGTTCTTCTAATGGGTACCGGGCAGAGCCCTACTGCAGCTCTCTACTGGTTTATTTGCTCATCGTAACGGTGTGAACGTTCCTCGTACTTCAAAATGGATGATTGGAGTGCAGGTTTTCTTTGGGACCTCCTCTACAAGAGTGTTGGAGATGCAACAATGGAATTTGGAGAGGGTTGTATCAGGGTTAGAATCAGCCACAGGAGTAGAAGGAGGAGAGTAGGTGGAGGCAAAGACAGCCTCTTTTCATGGTCAGATGACCTTGAAGGCAGAAGATGGTGTAGGATGTGCCATTGTCAAAGAAGATAAGAGCTTCAAGTGAGAAGAGAGAAGATAATAATCAGTCCATGAAAGTGAAGTAGTGAGAGGAATGGAGAGTGGGATGTCTGTGGTAATGAGAACATCAAAGGTGTGGCCAGTAATCTCCGTTGGACGACAGGGTAGAATGGAAAGAGAAAGTGAGTCACATAGTTTCGGAAAAGTCCTGAAGATTCAGGAGAGTCAAGATGGATGTTGAGATCCCCAAAAGGAGAAGTTGGGAGGAGGAGAGGAGAGAAGATGCCAGGTCAGCCCATACCGAGAGGAAGAAGGTGGACTATCCCGGCGGCCGATAGAAGGTGGCCAGAGAAAGAGAGGCAACAGGTGAGAGAGTGACTCTGCAAACAGGCATTCAAAGGAGGAGTAGACCTGAGCGGTAATAATGGAAACAGGGATCCATTCAGGAAAGATCAAGGCTACTCCGCCTCTTGACCTGTTGGGCCTGGGCACAGAGAGGATCTTTTAACCTTCAGGGAGGAGTGTGTCAAAACTTGTAAGAGAGCTATCCTTAAACCATGTCTCAGTAAGAGCAAGAACATCAAGGACCAAGAGTTCCAGGAGATGACAGATGTCAGAGGAGAGCTTGACAGCAGAGCAAGAGTTTAGTGTGGCAGTAAAGAGCAGGTTGCAAATTTTGAAGAACTTGTGTGGGGGGATGCAGTGGACAGAGGCCCCCCCACAAAAGTCGAAATGTGCCTGAGAGATAGAGTTAGGAGGAGGCAAAGAGGCAAAGAAGACCCAGCAGCAGTGGCAGTGGGTGGGTAGGGCAGCAGGGTTGAGGAGGCTGATGAGGATGTCAGTGTAGGGTGAGTAGGCAAGGGAGCCCATGCAGTTGAGAGTGACAAAGTGGGAGTTGTGAGGTTGGTAGGAGGCAAGGTAGCCAGAGTGGACATATTTGGCAAGGGAGCCTGGGTGGACGTAGAGGAAGGTGGTAAGGGATCCCATGAAGAGGAAAAAGGAAAGTTGATAAGGCGAGGCAGGAGCCTATCAAATGTAAGAGGTTGTATTGAGACATTAATGATGCCCCTGGGGGTGGAAGAGGAGGCAAGAAGGGCCTCCCAGCGGGTGCCACCATTTATGTATGAGGAAGAGTAAGGAGAGAGAAAAGCAGCCATATGGGGAGTCCATAAGTCGGGAGAAGGAACGACAAAGAGGAGGTCAGTGCGAGGCTCTGTGGCGGAAGCACTGACGTAGGTGTCAGCGATGGGAAGGCCAGGGTTGGAGGCAAGTATGTCCTTTTTGAGTTTCATCCTGCCAGACCTAGTGAGAGGAGAAGGATAGGAGATGGAGAAACAGTTAGAGTAGATGGGGAAGATCTAAAGTGCCATAGTGAGCGGCACAGGGTGTGGTACACGTAACCAGGTAGAGGTATTGAGGTAAATGAGATGACGTAGGCAAGAAGGGAGCAAGCGCACAGGGAGACACACCAGGAACGTGAAGAGACAATGGGGGATTATGAGAGTAGGTGAACAGATAGCAGACAAGACAGAGAACAGAGAGGGGTAAATCTGTACACACATTCTCGGGAAAAGCAGGATGTTAGCATTGCAAAAAAACGATTTTAAAAAGCAGCAAGACAGTCAGGATGTGCACACAGCTAAATTTGAGAATACAATTGGGTGCTGCACACAGCTAAAATGATTTTAAACAGCAACAACACAACCATGATGTGCACACAGCTAAATTAGATTTTAATAGCAGCAAAACAATCAGGATGTGCACTCAGCTAAATTAGATTTGAACAGCAGCAAGACAATCAGGATGTGCACACAGCTAAAATCGATTTGAACAGCAGCAAGACAATCAGGATGTGCACTCAGCTAAAATCGATTTGAACAGCAGCAAGACAATCAGGATGTGCACACAGATACATTACACTAATAGACTAATAGACATGAGCAGCCTCGGTATGGGCTGGTTCATTTTTTGAGGTACTAGTTTTGACTCTATTGCTCCTCGCCTTTGGAACTCACTTCCCACCTGCCTACGTCTCTGTTCAGAGTTACTTCTTTTTCGGAGATTTCTTAAAACATTTCTCTTTAACTCTAATGACTTGGTTTTTCTCATGATTTTGGTGTTCTCTCTCACTCTCTGACCTTTCTCTGGCTTGCTGCACACTGAGGCCTTCAGGCGAGTTGTGCCTTACCAGAGTTATTTAACATTAACATTAACATCTGTGAGTAAAGCTGCTTAATGTTAACTTAAAGATAATGTTGGCAGTATACTTTCTCCCATACACTTTTGCGGAAAACAAAGTTTTCTGAGGGTTGATGGTAAGTGCGGATGCCCACTGGAAAATATGTGTTGGACCTACTTTTCATGCAAGTCTCTACCTGCATTGCATGATTACGTTGTTTTTGCGTTGAGAAGGGACTTGAACAGGTCAGAGGGTGGGACAATCCAATGATCTCTGTATATGTGGGAAAGTGGGCAGAATACTGATTACACAGTTGTAATAATTTATTGGGTCACATTCCCTTCTAGTGGTGAGCAAGGGAAGTCATCATGCCAGCCCCTTGCTGCCCAACAAAAATATTTGTGTTGTCAGTGATTCCTCTCATGCAAGATACTGAGAAGGTGGTGAAGACCCCCCTCCTGTCTCCAACAGCATCAGCCTAATAATTCTAAGATGTGCTGAAGAGGGTATGGGCTTGAAGGTACTTTATTGCACATTCTTCTGGGGTAGCCAGAGATACACGATTTCTGTCTGGAAGTCAAATCTAAGCTAAAGGAGATACTTGAGGAGATACTGGATGACCCTGTGCTTTGCATCACGAGACTCAATGTCCCTTGTAAACAACTTGCACGAGAGCTGAGGTTAAATTATTGACATATTTAAATGTGCAGTAACACTGTCTAGCCTGCTTGGAGGAGAATCAGACTACTTTTTTCATGTCTTAGGATGGACTAAGAATGGACCATTCTTGCAATGGAGAAACTGACTGCCAATCTGAGAGACTTCTTCTCTCTTTTATGGTTTTATGAGCACCTTTTCTGAAACACATGCAAAAAGTCTTCAACTCCCTAACATGGACAATCTGTTTGAGAGTCCTGAACTTAGTGGACTTGCCCTAAATATACTGTTTATTGTGGGTATGAGTGCTTTCTTGATTCTTGATACAACCAAAAAAAGTGATGGGTGGAAGGTTTTGAATACATCTGAAGAACTATTGGCAATGCTCTGGGCAACCTTCCACAGCACTATTCTTTAGCCAGTCTGTGCCATTGCGAAAGGACTCCAGCCATTTGCAAATCAGTCAGGTACTGCCACCAATGGTAGCAGTCCAGCCCAAACTGCTAGGCCAGATCCCCTCTTCACAAAACCACAAGCAACCCCAGACATGTTTCAACCTTGTTGGGCGTCCTCAGTGAGGTGCAGCATGGTTCCCTATTTCCCTGTTTCAAAATCTGAATGTACTTCTGGTGGTGGGTGCCGGGATAGGGAAGTGGGGGTAAGGGGCGATTTAAGTTATGGTAAGAAATGTTTTAATGATTGATTGACCAGGATTCTCTGGACCTTGTGAAGAAAATTAAAATCCAATATAATTCTACATTGAAAAAAAGGTTTGTTCCAACCCACTGGAATACAACATTACTTATGCTTGACCAACAAAACAGAGGTGTAAGTGGTCACAGCTACAGTGACTGTCGAATATTCAGATGGGACTTTTGTTTACCCTGCCTTGTTGATGGCAGCTCATGAGTAACATCTGCTGTTGGCTACAACCCTTCAAGACATTGTGTGAGCCAAAGAACTGTGTCACTTATTGATCTACTTGCTCAAAGTGGACTTGTCTAAGGAGAAAGGAAACATGATACCATGGTGTGATAACAGCTGGCAAACTTTCAAAATGTCAGATATAATATACATGAAAGAAAAGATTCAGTATCTTTTGGCATCATTCATTGACAACCCTTTTAAAATGTTAATAGGGCTGCATTTTAGACTAAGGGCAGTGTGACGGCAAATACAGAAGGCATAGTTGTGTAATAAAGAAGCACGTTCAATGCGGTATGAAGGAACACACTTATCAACTGCGAGAGAAGTGCTGTAAAAGGGGAGGGGGCTCATTTTGATGCTTCTTTAATAAAACCCTTAATAAAACAAATTCATAAATACAGGGGCACAGGTAAGTATAATCAAACTTAGTATTAGGACAAAACACAGTAAATAGGCCTTAAAAGCTTGCTTTTGCAGAAAACATGCGTTAGCCTTTTGTGGGCGGAAAAAGCTGCTGTGACTGGTGATTTAGTGCAGAGTCTGCGATCCCAGGCCATTACTGAAGGAAGTACATAGTGGTTTTTATTTTTCAAGGTCATAGTTTAGAGCTTGCAGGTTCTGCCAATGAGCAATGAATACATGACCATTGTATAATTCAAGATCACTTGTAAAAGTCCAATTTTCTAATGGAGCCCAAAAGAACCACAGGGTTTTCAAATTGTCCTGTAGTACCGTTTATCTGGGAAAAGGGTTAGAGTGTCCCCGATAAGCAACATTTGTGTAACAGTGCGTCCGTGGTTCAAGGCTCTGACGGTGACATGGTGGTAAGCACTACTCATGTTAACCAGGTTGAGGCAACTACAGCAGTTGATTAAAGTTCTGCTAGTGTCTGAAATGTTTCAATGAATTAACTTTGTGCTGTGGCAATAGGGGTTGGATTCTGATGTCACATGGTGTAATTGAGGCCGGTGCGGGAAGGTTTGTGGACCCAATTATTGAACATAATGGGCCTCATCACGAGTTGGGCGGTAACGCTGGCGGTATTAGCGCCGGCGTTAATAGCCCTACTGCCAAACCCCCAGCGCTAATAATGCGGGATCACGGGTTTGCGGAACGGGTAATGCCCATTCCCCACTGAGCCCATTCGGGAATTCCCCATTCCCCATTGGGCTCAATGGGGAATTTTCACGCTCTTACCGGCGGATTTCCCCCCAGCTCAGAGCTGCGGAGAAATCCGCCAAAGCCCTGATTTGGTGGACCCTTAAATCCGGCAGTAATAGCGCTACCGCCGGATTTAAGGGTTACAGCCAAACTCGTGATGAGGCCCAATGAATGTTCTATAAGGGTTCAAAGTACAAACACCAATCATCTTTGTGTGGGGAGATGTTTTCATGTCGCACAATCACAAATGCTAATTAATTTGTATTGTATACAAGTACTAGGTTTAGGGGTGTTTCTTCCACAGCACCTTTTAATGCAGTTCTGTTCTAATATCTGTTTGAATTTGCTGTCCCGCTGCATATCGGGCCCTGAATAAAACCATGTTACTTCTTGCACTGGCTTACACTCCTTTTTGACAACTTTTGTAATTTTTTGGTGAGTTTTTGAGGCGGCCCCTTACTCATTGTGAATGTGTAGGACTGTACTCATGCATTGCGATTATTTGCTTGAAGGACAGGCAACAACAACAACTGTGCATCAGAAAAGCCAGTCAGAAGTGGTCTTCCTCTGGTACTGCCCTCTCCAATAATAATGTATCGGGTGCACAGACACCACATTTAGGGTGTGCAACTCTCACACATACAGCCCTGTAGGACTTGCCTCCAGATTATGCATTCCTCAATGGGCATGGTTAATCATTTGGTAGCCAGAGTGGCCCTGTAGCTACACCTGGATGTGTTCTTGCATGTCACATGCCAAATTGACTTGGACGATGACCCACCACATTATTGATTCTCGAAGGAATATGTGTGGTCAGCACCATGCAGTCATTTACTTCCTTTCTGCCCCCCGACCTAGCTGGGACAGTTCTGCTGGCCCTATTGGCTCTGAGCTCAAAAGAAGACTGTAGCTCATGTAGAACAGCTGATGTGTATTACAATTAATGATCCCCATATCCCAATTGACTATGGCAAGATAACTTTGCTTTAAACAATAGTGGGACAGGACCCTAAAGACCAGCAGCAGATCATAGTGGAAATTGTATCCTCAGCAGTTATGGGACAGTTGTGGCTACTGTGGTTTCCACTGATCCTACTATCCATGTCTCTAGAGATTAAATAGTTTGGTGGTGGTGATGATGAACATTAATGTTGATGATACACCAGCCAAGACGTGAAATACCAAATGTGCTGTATCTTGCGCCTCACGTGTAAGGGCACCCATGTATTCGTTTACATCTCTTTTACAATGTCATACAGTATTTGTTATGATGTATAGGAATATTAATTTGGACTGACCACCGAAGAAGTATATATATATTGAAACGTGCTGGGCAATGTTGTCACCGTCCTACATAATGGAGAGATCATTACACATGCAGTACTTGAATGCATACAAAAAAGATTGCACAAAAAAGAAGATTATGAATTAGTCTGTTGAATGTATTTATGTAAACATGGTGTTATTGATATTTGACATATTTTTCTATTGAACATGTATAAAAGGATCATGATTTAATTGTATATTAAATAAGGTTGATCATTTTGGAAATTAGGGATTTATTTGAAATGAAATGAGATATTGAATAAAACAAAAAAGTAAAGAAAATTAATGCAAAACATTTACATTAAATAGAAAAGTTTATCTTCACTCAATTAGTGCTGAGGACACACAACACAAATTTTGTTGTATTTTTTTTTCTTTCGCATGATAGATTTATTTGCTAGAGAATACGTTTGATCCTTGAGCAGCAAGAATTTATCTGGAACTGAAAGAATTCTTTCTTTTTTATTTTATTTATATTTTGTTTTTTTTAAATTTATGTAGTTCATTAAAAACTTTAAAAATATTATTTCCATTAACTTGCTTTTGTTACAATTAATTCATGATAACCACAAATCATACACTGTATGACTTTTTGCACATTTCAGTCTAAGGCATAACCCATTATTAATATTATTCCTAAACACACATGAAGTAAAACATAATTTCATCACATGCGACAGACCATATTCCACCTCCTCACTCCTTATCAATTAGATTACTTTCTAGTTTTTCTAAGAAGAATATTGGTGCAAAGGTTAGCTTTTTGTCAGTTCACTCAGCCATCAATTTCCACCAATCATCTCCACTTAAATGAGGTCTTTTGCTGATTTCATTGCCTAGATGCATGATTCTGATATCACTTAATTTATTGCAATATATCACCAGATGTTTCAGTGATTCTTTTTCCAAACCACAAAATCTACAGCAATCATCTGGATTCTTGTCATTACTTCTCAGACTTGTCACCATTTTAGTTTGATACAAGTTCAGACGAAACCTCATGAAGATTTTCCTTTTTTTTACCACACAGAAAGGTTTCTAGATACCTCGAGAGCGTATTCAGGGATCGAGCTTCAGGAGCAGCCTGTGCCATACACCTATGTTGCGCTCTCTGCTCCGAATTCTCACACCAATCCTGGTTCCACAATTTTTTCTTAACTGCGTTCGGATTTTGGATTAGCATTTCTTTGTCAACTTGCAATTGTTTAAGGAGAGTTCGCAATTTTGCTTCCACTAACTTAATATTGATTCATCTGCGGTATTTGAAGCTATATACAAGATTTGATATTGTGGGAGATCATCCACCCCAATTCCTTTCCTATACAGTGAGAGCATGTTCCACATAACCTTTGTGTTGATCAAGGTTAAACCCAGCTCGTATCCGATGCAAGCGAATTTGATATCAATTTACATAACGTTAAAAAGAATTACTTAAGTATTTTGAATGTCCCTACTATTTATTTACTCTCATGTGGGCACCCAATTGTCCATGCAGCTGAGGGCCTGTTGCTAAAGAAGCAAAAATGCAGCAAAGGGACTATTACAAATAGGAAGAATACACGAACACAGAACATCACACAGTACTGTAACTCCATATCTATCTTCCAATTCCAATAGAAAATGAATATCACTTTTGCAAATAGGAACATCAAACTCTTTCAAGGCCCATACTTTTGAAAATGCACATGTTTATAGTAAGGTCAGTGAAAATTAAGAGCCTCTGTGGGTTGCACAATAGCATACACCCAGGAATTATGATGACTTGTTCTTCCTCTGAGACCATGAAATCATTTTACACCTTTCAGGGGTGTTCTCCATCTTTTCCTCTTGTTCCAACATCAGAATATCAATTAAGTTGATCTGTTTGCATGGCATGGACCTATGATCATTGGTAAATGTGGGCTCCATTTGGCCATTAACAAATTGAACCTTAGCAAATACGGTATGTTGACACTAGAAAAAGCTGCAACATAGGCAATAGGAAACTCTTCCTTCAATTTTAGGCGCCTCAAGGATGATGGTTTTATTAGCAGCAATGTCATGCAGATGACCCACTTTTTTCTATTTGAAGTGCTGCAATACTGTGTGATCACCATGAGGATGTGTATGAATGTTCATTCAATTTGTACGGTCGGTGTATTCAATCTATGCCTATTCATCTGATTTATGTTTTTCCCAAATTATTTGTGAACATGTTTATTCCGCAGGTGCTGATATTGGTGGAGTTAGGGGGTTCTTTGAAATATAAATATATACATAAAAACTTCACCAAACGTTGCATAATCATTCAAAGGTGGCCATATACTTTTTCTTTGCAAAGTTTGGTGAGGATTCGTCAAACGGCGCCAAAGTTATAAGCCGCTAAAAAAGTGTGTTTCCTATGAGTTGAGCCTCTTCACCATAACTACACAGCCTCTATTGCAGGGCGTGTAATCCATATATATCTCGTGTTTGTCTGAGTGAATGTTTGCAGGTTGCCCTTTTTCCAAGTAAGAGGTTGTTGTGTGTTGAAACTATAGAAAACCAAAGTGGAGGACAAATTCAGGACATGCGTGCTAAATGCACTTACACTAAAAAGTTATACTTACATATAGTAGAGCCAGAAAAAACACTCAGACAGTATCATCTAGAAGCCATCACTGAAACTGCACCTCTGAGCCACACAGCATTGCACAATGAATATGAACATTAGCTAGTTCAGATTTGGGGTTGTTTTACCGATGTGGGAATGTTCGGGGGGAAACGACCTAAGATTATTTGTTCAAAATAATTGTCAGTCTTTTCTCCGCCGACCATTCCTGATGTGCCCAAGCACCTACCCACACCCACACACATACCCCTGCCCACCCCCAAAACACCCCCAACCGCCACCCCCTTACTTACATTGCATTACGTCTTGCCATGTCCCTGCAACGCCTGTTCCCTTCACCTTCCATGATCGGGAACTGGCGCCAGAGGGTCCTTTCCTTATATATGTATTTCTTATTTTTATTTTCTTTCTTCAGATCAGCTGAGGGGTGGTCTCCCGCTCACTACACTGTATAGTATAGTGAGCGGGGCATTGCGGGGGACACGCCCGCAGCCCCTGCAGCCTTTTGTTTTATTTTGTGGGTTGGGAGACTGCAGGACAGCTGCCGGTGACACCTCTGTAATCCCTGCTCACAGTATAGTGAGCAGGGGTCGCGTGGGACACCCCATGCAGCCCTCAATACGAAATGCGTGATCTGGTTGAATTTTTCAGCCTTTCGGAATTTTCAAACGGCTGAAAATCAGCAAAATCACGCTTTCAGACATATTTTTGCTGTCATTTTGGCCTAAATGGCTGGTTGAAGTCTCAGTTATGTGCTGGCCATTTTCGTTTTTTATCAGGATGAGACAGGCCTTGAGCTAGTGGATACATTTCCTGTGGTAGACCTTGAAGTAGAGTTGAGTACCACCTGCTTATTGGTGGACGTCAATGTTGTGGCCAACACTGGGGGATGATACATGGTGACAGATATGGGGCCATACTCCATAGGTATCCACCTGGACGAACTGCTGTCACACTTCCAGGTATTAGGTGAACCACTGGAGGACAGTCACATTGATTCCTATGTGGTTGTGTAGTATATCAAAAAGGACTTGCAGATCCACTCTGTTGAAGGCTGCAGAAAGACACAATGACCAACATGGTAAATGTGGAGAGCATCGTCTAGCATTTGGATGGTGGCAGTCTCTGTGCTACATCTGGGTCCGAAGCCAGATTGGTCAGTTTGTAGAAGGTTGTTGATGTGTGATTGAAGTTGGGGGGGGCTATGACTCTTTTGAGGGCTGTAGCTTTGAGGCGACAAGGGTGTTAGTGTGGACCTCCATGGATAGAGTTTGGAAAGTGGCCCATGATGTTTTCTTGTGCTGTGGAATGAGTGGGGCAGTGTATGTAATGTAGATGTTGTGAATTTTTCGTGGAAAAAGTTGTTGATGGAGGTGGATTTCTCAATGGAAGGAGGGACTGAAGCGTTGGATATTATTGAATCACTCTTGGTTGAACCACTTGCACATTTCACCAGGGGTGTGGCGTATACATGTGCTCTGGGAGCCTGGGCCCCACTGAGAAAACACGTTCTGGTCATGTCTCAGAGACATAGGTCGGCTCATCATTCACATCCCAGAGCCTTTCCTCAGCATTTCGGCGATGCTCCTGGCTTGCACATGCTGTTATTGGTTAATCTTCTGTGTTTGTGGCTATAATCATCCTTTCGATTTTCTGTTCTAACAAATGACAACACAAAGGTTTCTTCAAAAGTAATTATTGACACTTTTTCTTACAAAGATATTCAGCCAAGATCATGAAGGCCACAATTAAAAGAAAAATCCCTAAAATATTTAGTAACACAATGAAAAGGCCTTCCCATCCATACCAAAGTACAAAATATAAACCCATGTAAATTAGTAAAGCTGTGTATGTTTGTATAAATGTGGCATCATTTTAAAGTTGTTTTCTTTAAGGGCTGTAAAAGAAACTTTGAAATCCCAAACAGTGCATATGTCTTTCACTGTTTTAGTTAAAGGGACTTTTTAAAAAAAATGTTATAAAGAAAGTGATATTAATTGGCACAATCTTCTCAGGCAGTCTCTAAGGGCTGGGGTGATACTGCAACCCTGCTGACAGGCGTATGGCAGAACCCCTCATGCGCCATTTTCAATCCCCCTGCACAAATGCTATTTGGCCCTAACGTCCTCACACACCTGCCCAATTTTAATTTTAGTGACCAAACACTGATGCTAATCAGTGTGGCATAAGTGAAATCCTTGTTATTGGAGCATTAGGGAATGTCTATCAAACATCATCGATGTTATGGTGGGTTTAAAAGAAAAGCACGGAATAGCCATCTATCTGTAATGTGAAAGTAGAATAGGCCAGTTCAGCTAAAAAGCAACAAAAGTATACTGTCACCCAGACACAATCACTGGAAGTTCTGCTCCAGATCAGAGACACACAGCAATGTGCTATGGATTTGAAAATTAGGTGAAAAGCTTATTTTTTCTTCTGCATGCGGGAATTGACATTGGCGTATAGCACACTGGTATTTTATAGATAGCCTTTTATAGGTAGCTTTCTCTTGAAAACTACCAGTTTGCAACAACCAACCATATATGTGTTTCATTTATTGTGCATCGTCAATGTGGTGTGTGTATCTAAAATGTTGCCACTGAACTAATCCCCAATTAGAGGTCTGAATTACCTCTCATGCCAGTTTGAATTGACAAGGTCATCTATGTAAAAAGGCTGCATATCAAGAATAAAAAATAAAAAAAAATCCTTCATTGACAAACAACTCATAAGCACACTTACAATGAGTTAATTGCCACTGTCATGGTACCTCAAAATGTGCTAGAAAGCTGAAAGACGGGAATCTTTTTCTAGCAGATGTTGCAGGGGGACATGACATGGGGTACATGACAATGTATATTGTGAGAAACTGTGGCGTGAATCACAGACACTGGGAGTATACTAAAGACAATTCTGGAATACAGTGTGTTAATATATGCACACAAAATTAGAGCATATCACGCCAGCAAAATGCATTGCAAACTTCCTTTGGCAGAGTATGTAAGACATGTTTAGAAAGGGATTACGTGTCGCGTCCAGGTGTGGAGCAACAGCAGCATTGGAGGCAGCTGGAGAGAGAGGCCGCCAGCTGACTTCCAGTAGGCTGTGGATCGTGTGAGTAAGGTGTGCAGCCCCGCTGAATCTGCCAACGTGAAGGTACTGGGGGTAAGCAGGCAGGCAGGCAGGCAGCCTTGGGTTACCAAGGCTGCTGGGGGCTGTTGGTGGTGGGTGACTACAGATGAGTGGTTCTCTCAGCGTGATCTGAGAGGATTTGTGGGTGAACCCGGCTGCCTTGCGAAGCTTGCGAGCGGGTGGAGATCTTTGTGCACCACGGTGGTGTACATTGGAGTACATTGGAGTGCCTTGGGGTTGACTCACCAGCTGGCTGAGTCAGTTGACAGTGTAGCGCCTCGGTGGGGTTCTTCTGGAGTCTTGTTGCCTTTCCTCTTGATATCTGTGTTAAGAGGTGGAGGAGATAAGGAGACAAATAGTTTGTTAAGTCTTTACTGAGAAGGAACACTGTGCCACCCATGAATTCAAACAGAGGGCTACATATACAGATGGTCTCATCCATATGGGCAAAAGTACCTATAGTTGTAATATCTCCACTAGGAGACTGTTGGCCTTGTGCTTTTGATCCTGGTGTGGACTGAAAACGTTTTGCCATAACAAAAAGAGACCAACAACTTCCTGCCTTAATGCAAGCAGGAATAGAACGGGCACAAACCACATATAACCTAAGGAAACCTAAGGTGAAAATCACAAACCAGACCCTTGCTAATAAGGAGGCTGCAATGGAAAAAATTAGGTAAAAAAAGAAAGCAATGAAGACGCCTCCCATAAAACAAGGTGTGATTACGGAATTCTTTCCATTGAATGTAGTTGGCGAAATCAACTCCACTGCTATTGAAGAAGACATACCAGCTCATTGTGATAATGAGGCCTTAACATCGATAGACTTCGAGGACATAGACAACAACTCATTATTAGATCTATGTTTAAACATTCAAAAAAGTATGACACCACATCCGGTTAGTAGGAGCATCAACAGTGGCATACAAATGGATAGAACCACAACCTCACCTTTAGGATCAACTGTGGTGGGCCCTGGCTCAGACAGACTGTCAATTTCACCTAATCTAGCAATGGTTTCCACAGAGGATGTCCCAGATGTGGAAGTTGAGTCCCAGGACAAGTCCTTTCCAGGGGCCTCTGAAATAGCGGAAATTCAGGCGTCAGTAGCATCATTACAGTTTGCGCTTAAGATTCTGCTTAAAATGTCCGGTCGAATATTGGCTAATACGGAGTCGACTGCTATGGAAAATAAAGGAAGACAGATGGCAGTTGAAGAGGCTGAAGCCAATTTATCAGAAGCAATTTTTATTGCCAATGAAACCGAAGAGCAAGATATCCTGGAAGCTGAGCAGGACGTGCCTAACCCTAACCCTCTATTTTCACCATAACAACAGAGATTAGCTAAAAGGGCTGGAAAGGGCAAAAGAGGTGGTACTAGGGCACGCCCGGTGCAAGAACAAAGAGAGACGGGACTACTTAGCAAAAAAAGTAGGAAAAGAGTGGCAAGAGCCAAGAAACGGAAGGCGACCAAAGAGGGTTATTTTACTAGCTGGCTGCTTCCCGCACAAGTGGCTGACAAGGAGTCTGAAGTGGAGATAATGAGTATAGAGTTGGATGAGGAATACAATGGAGAGCCTGAATTAGAGGAAGTAACGGAAATGCCTAAGGACTCAGAAAACCTGGAAATATCCGCAGCGGTTGCCAAGGAAACCAAAGGGGAGACAAGGGGAAACAGGATATGTCTGATAAAGAACTTATACCATAGCAAAAATAGTAAATGGCTATAGCGTTCAGACTTTTTGACAAGATTAGACTCTGTCCCACAATTGCGGGTCCTTAAATCTGACGATTTTGTATATGTCGAACCCTTAAAAGGCCCTAACTCCAAAGTATCTGTGTTACACTGCAAGTTCCTGGCTACAGCAGATTTGTTAAGGAACTATAAAGAGGAGCTAAAAGCAGTAGACGTCGAAATCGATGCTGATCTTAATGAAGTTGAGCCAGATTGGCCTATAGTAGAAGAAGATATGGTCTCAGTAACTAACACCAGATTATCCAAGCTTATCTAAGGGTAAGAAGATTGTGGCATCTGAAGTTCAACAAGTCCTAAAATGTTAGCTGACGCGCTTCCTGAGATCATTACTAATCAATGAGATCTAACGATACTGTCTTGGAACTGCCATGGCTTTACTCATCTGCTATCCCTGGAGGGTTCAATAAAGTTACTGGATAAATGCAATTGTTTTTGTTTACAAGAGTCATGGGCCATAGATCCCTTATTTTTGGATGGCTATGTATTGTATCATGCGGCAGCAAAGAGGGGTGAAAAAGGTCACCCTATGGTGGTTTGACCATAGGGGTGGCCAACACTATGGGTTCGAGACAGATTGACTGCAATTTTGAATGCAATATGATAGCAGTCGAAGTAATTCCGGATCTCAAGAACCCCAGGGGCTCTTTTTTGCTGGTGAGTCTATATAACCCTCCTGGGGCAAAGTTAAGCGAATAACTACAGGACTCACTCCAAGAGCTATTGGCAGAGTGGCTGTATACATCTAGAGTCTCGGGAGTACTTGTTGTTGGTGACTTCAATTGCCATATGTCAGGTTATTGAGTAAAATGTCGAATCCCAGACTAGAAAAAAGCGGTGTTATGATACACAATAAAAGTGACCCTGAGGTGGGGGCTTGGGATTACTTGTTTAAGTCCTGGGACATGGACATGCTCAATGGCAGAACAGCTAGCGATTACCCTGGTCACCACACATGGTCAAATGGGATCTCATATAGTACACTGGATTATATTTTTGTGTGCCCTAGGCTCCAACAATTGGTGATGGACATGCCAGTGATCACTAATGAATGGAGCGATCATGCCGCATTGAAATGTGAGATTAGTATTCCCGGAGAGTTGCCTCCGCCTAGTAACATAGGCATGGTAAAAACTAATAAATCCGGTACTAGGATCTCTTGTCTGACAAAAATATCTCTTTGGCAACTGAGGCCCTGGGAATGGCAGATGACAGAAAGCTGCCTAATTTTAAAGAGCTATCAATTGAAGATATAGAGGATTGGGTTCTGGCTTTTTCAGAAAGGCATGCATCGTCATCAGTGGGGTTAATGATAAGTACAGAAAGTAAAAAAAGAATGCCCTATGACAAAGCAATTAGAGACATGAAAAGAGCGCTAAGAGCTGAGCTCTGTAAGGCAAAAAAGATATTTCCCATGGGGAAAGATATTATGTAACAGTCAGAGGGATTAAAAACAGATACAGAGCGGCTATTAAAGCCAAAAGAAGAGCAGACCGATTACTGGCCTGGCAAAAAACAGTGAAGACCATATGTGAAGGGAATACTCGTGACATCTGGTCCCTGTTGAATGAGGCATGTGATCCACAAAAGGGGACACTGACCAATCCCATCGAAACCAGAGTCTGGGAAAAGTTCTTGGAAAACCGGCAGGCGGAGGATAATAACTTACCAGTATTGGATAGTCCTCCAACAGTAGCTCTGTTTGATATATCATATGAATCTATTTTTAATAAAATAAAAGAGATAAAATCATCACGAGCACAAGGACCTAATGGACTATCCAATATTGTTATTAAATCACATACCGCTTTTTGGGCCAGCCTATTGAGTACATTATTTGAGAAAATTCTAAAAACTGGTAAAATACCTAGTTCTTGGCAAAAGGCAATATTGATCTCTGTGTTTAAAAAAGGAAATAGACTTGACCCTAGTAATTACAGATTGCTCTCAATGCTAGATGCCACAGGGAAAATATTTGCCTCATTATTATTAAAAGAACTACAAACATGGGCTGAGGATGCTGGTGTATTGTCCAAATTCCAGAGTGGGTTTAGACAGGGTTATTCGACCTCCCAAAACATTATGATCATGGATATCCTACGAACTAGAGCCTTAAGAACGGGGGCCCCTCCTCTATATGCTTTATATATAGACTTTGCGGCAGCCTTTGATTCTATTCCCAGAAGCCGTCTATGGTGGAAACTAAATCTAATGGGCTTTCCGAAAGGTCTTATATATTATCTGAGACTACTACATCAAAATAACACAGTAAAATTGAAACTAGATCAAGAAGGGCACACGACTGCTAACATTACACAAAATAAGGGTGTTAAGCAAGGCTGTGTTACAGCGCCCCTAATATACAATCTATATGTGTTTGACATTCCCGAAGTAATAGCCGCCGTAAACAATTGCCCGCCAAAAATTGGCAAAGCCTCTTGCCCTGTCCTGGCCTATGCCGACGATCTGGTGATTTTCGACTATACCATCAGTGGAATACGCAGATCTGCGGCGGCCCTCTGGGAATATGCAGAGGTGAATGGCCTGAGCCTTAATTTGGGGAAAACAAAGGTTATGAGATACACAAAAAAGAGAGTATCACGTGTATCACTTAAGGTAGGTTTGGTGAATATTACCTACGTTCCCCAATATCGGTACTTGGGTATAGACTTTGAAACAACTGGCGATTATGTGGCCTGCAAACAGGTGCTCGTAATTAGAGCGGCCCAATTGACGGCCCTGTTCCACAGGTACACCATTAAGCAGTGTGGTTTTACGCTGTGGGGTATTCGGCAGCTGTATATACAGGCTTTCTCTCCGGCCATAATTTATGGCTTAGAATCCCTATCGGAGATGGATCTAGGCTGGCTACAGGTGATCGAAGGGAAATTTTGCCGTAGTATCCTCGACTTTGCCCCTTGTATAACAATGGCTATAATAAGATTAAAATTGGGCTTGATTTCTCTTAAGGCACTCGTACTGAAGAAGCGAGCATCAATCTATTTAAAAATGACTTGTGATACCAGTAATGGTCTACTAACAGCAGTCCATCAAGAAATGGCCAGGGAGAAATCGAGTACCACAACTATTGACCAAATGACTAAACTGTATTCCGAAATTGGGTGGCAAACTAAGGAGGGGGGTTACTCAGAGAACGCTCAAAGGACTCTGTGTAAACGTATAGATCTCTGGGACTGGATTGAAAATTTTGAGCATTTAGGGAAGTTGAGAAGCTACAAATTCGTTCAACATAGACTTAATGATTTTAAGAAACCACAGAGATACCTCAACATATGTCCATCAGTCAGACTCCGACGGTTTAATCTTGTTACTTAGATTGGATCAACTGCCTACGCTGACTGTTACGGGAAGAAAGGCCAAGATAGCTATTACTTTGCGAACATGCCGTTTATGTAAAGTTCTAGATTTGTTGGAAACGGCAAAGCATCTCCTAACCGAATGCACTGAGATGGCCAGCACATTCAAACCCCTGTTGGATAAATATGTCTTCGACAATGAGTATATTAAGGATGATCTTTTTTGAAACCATTGTATTAATTCTAACAGCATGCGTTTGTTGACAGCATTGTATACTATCTGGCTGAGGATTGAAGTCATACTGGACATAACACTCTAAATAATTGCAGGGACTGAACAATTGTATATTAATATCTGTATTATAGATAACTGTATGGTCGATATTGGACTCATGAAGATGATATGTTATGTTTGTTTTTTACTGTATATTCTAATTTTATGACATTTATTTCTTTTGCTTTGTGTAAAGTTTATAATTTAAACTATATCACAATAAATAAATAAAGAAAGGGATTACTCGGAGTCATTCATGTGACGAATCGGTATCTCGCTCATCTGCTACTGGTTTGGCCTCCAGCACTGATGGTCTGTCCAGGCTGTTGTTGTTCACAAGCTGAGTGATTGAAATGAAGGGTGTGCGGGTGCCCTAAGTATCAAGTGAATCACAGTCCTCCCACCCGCTCCATGTCCCCAGATCGCTTTGTTTCTTTTAAGTAGCACGTGCTGGCATTTATTACAGAGGGTGCAGTAGAGAGAAGTAGACAGGGAGAGTGACAATACCTTCCATTTCCTGTAGAATTACAGCTCACTCGGTTTGGCTCATTGGCTTTTCAAAACCCCGCAATATGTGCCTACTCCCCATAAAATACCTCCACCTTTTTTTTAAATGTGAGCATTCTGTCTAGTCTGCCATGTTTCTGTTGATTTGTAAACAATGTGTTTTATTCAAGTCATGTTTAAGACAAGACGAATGCTTTTTGAAGCAGTGCATAAAAAGCTGTTGCAGTAGTGAAAACTGTAGGCCATTATTCAGAGCTGTCAAGTTATTGCATGTGAGATATGCAATAATCAACTAGCACTGGCTTCCAGGATCACATACATGTGCATTGTCCTGCATTTATAAAGTAGTTTTACAGTTGTCATTGAAGGAATCACAGAACGACCAAACTTTTCATAAGGAGGAAGAAGGAATCACAGAAAGAAAGAAACTTCAAAGAAAAGGGTGATTTAATGGATTTGCTGACTCCATACTTTCAAATAGAAGTTAGGGTGTTAAAATAAATGTGGGAAACAATGAATGGAGTACTTTCAAAATATCGGGCCTCGTTCTGCACTTTCTCCCTACTCGCCCACAATGAAAGCCAGGTTGACTGTGGATCTATTCAAAGCTCAGCTTAATGTGTGCATGTATATCGGAATGATGTTTACAAAAACCTGCGGATTCCAGATCAAAGGTCTGCATTCCGCAGGTACTGCGTTTTGGAAATGACCCTCCCCTGGTGCCTCTCAGGAGTCCCCCAAACCCTCTTCCGCTACGCAGCACTACTGCCCTGCCCTCCCTCTCCTACACCACGCACCACTTACTTGCTGCAGGCTCCTGCCTCCGGCTGCCTCCTTCCTGCTGGCTGGATACCGCGGCACCAGAAGCCTGATGTACAATGCCGCTAGCTTCCAGGGCACCTGCATCTAGACTTGGGAATCTAATTTTCACTATTTGCCAAAGAAGGAGCTCCCTCTCCCCACTCCTCCATCCTCCCTACCTGACCTCACCCCTCCCTCCTGTGCCGTATAAAAATGTAATTATGTTTTAGTACTCTTTAGTTTGAATTACTCACACCCAGGGGTGAATGTTACCTTTGTTAGTCACTAGGTACACAAAATGTATTTTCTTTGTTTGCTTGGTTGTGTGTTGTCCCTGCTCTATGGCCCACCCTTTTCTCAGCATAAGCAACTGGCTCAGCACTTGTTCTCATCTTTCTGCTGTTGTACAGGAACACATCCGGGGAATGCCTCTGCCGTCTGTTAATGTGTTGTTATTTAGTAGCAATTTCAGATACTAATTGGCATTTGTTTTCTTGAAACAAATGCAAATAGGTTTTTGAAAACTTGAAATGCAGTTTCCCCTATAAACATGAGAGCCAAATATAAGGCAAGGACTCACTGATTTGAGCTCCGTTTAAGTCCCACAATTGAATAATGCAAAAATACAGTTTTGTCAAAAAATACCACATTGACTTGGCAATGTGTCATTAATGCACACCTTTTTCTCTAACAACAAACCCAGACTTTCTGACTACTAGGAATAATCAATGGATCACTTTTATACCTCCAAATAGATACCCAATCCGTGCCATTTTCCAATGCAATTAAACGGACTCCTAAAATACATCTAGCCACGGCTTCGTTTGTTAGGGGGGCTTGCCAGGGCTTAGCCTTGCATGTAATTGTGAGCCCCTGCACCTATTTCTGATTGCAGCTTGGTTATGTTGTTGTGTTTTTCCAACTTTATTATTTTAAATGACAGTCATTCATACAATAATACCAACAACAGTGCAAGGTTCAAAATAGCATAGCTGGGAGCTATTTAGCTCCTACCACTACCCTAGGATAACCTGACACCCTTGAAACCAACAGCTACCAGTAACTATTTTGGATCGCCAGTCCAAGTGGTGCCTTACAAACATGCATATGTGACATTAACTTTTAGTGTTTGAAAATGTTCTAAAGAGGAACTAGGACACATCTGGGGTACATCTAAACTTAATAGATAATACATAATAGCCCAAAGGTTACTGTGCATCATATGTCAAAGTTAGATTACCTAGCAGTAGCTCCTGCTTATCGGTTGATGCCTGACACCCAGGAGCTGGTTTTAGCTCCTGCTTTTAGAACCTTACTTTCGAGCCATGCAGTGTGCACTGGCCAGAGTTCTGCATGGGCTTGCTCATTGTTATTCATGAACCTCATGACCCAGGTTGGCTGGGCTATTTATCCATTGCTATAAATAACAATGAGTTGGACGGTGACAATGCTAGGTCTGATGCTGGCCATGGCCGCACACTGCTCCACTCAGTCTGCATGACATTGCTGCAAATGATCTACTGCAATAACCATCAGGGTGGGTTGACAACAACAGGACAGTCACCTGCCAGCAGCACCAACATGGGCCATCGTCAGTGAAAAGGCCAATATCAAAGAGGAGTTCCTGTCATGAGCGACAACCTCTATAAGAGAATCTTGCTGCAGTGTTTGAAAGGCAAGTTCATCAGTTAAGTAATGATTGTGTCTGCATTTGTCCATCCATTTACGTAGGAAGAAAGTATGCTGGCTCTTTTTTTTCTGTGGATAGATGGTAAACATGCTCCACTTACCACCGATAAGATCAGAGTAAAATGTTAACGATGATGTGTTTTAAAAAAACACTTAAACATTTTGTTTATTTCAAGACCCAACTAACAGGTTATGTTGATTGATATCAGTAAATTGCACAGTGGATCCATCACCTTCAATTAACCGGTGGAAGTTGCAGCTTTAAACACAAATATGTTGACACAGTATGGAGCAGCTATGGGTAGTGTCAACAGGGCAGGGAGTTTCCACCCCAATGTCTAGTAGGCGTACTAGAAACTATTTGGGCACTGGCACTTATTTTCTTACAAATTAAGCACTGCCTCAAGCCCTTATTAAAATGTCTGGTTTATTGCCAGATTTCCCACGCCTATTACACTTGGTTCACATACAAAGAAGTTGTTGTTTTGTGCAATGTTTTTGGTTTGATCAGCTTTTTAAAGTGAAGCATTAACGCATGTTTGTATCAACTATGGCTGCAAAGACTTGTCGACAATCATATCAAAAGCAGAGTGGTCTTACATTTTCGCTTCATTTCTTAATCTAAATGGTTTGATCCAGAGAAAATGTGTTATCTCAATGTGTCATATCTAGCAAATGTGGAACGACAGGTTGCTTTATACAGTAGTAGGTTGAGAGTCAGGAATATGAGGTATTGCTTGTGTGGGTGAATTTGTTGATGTTTTATTCTTAGAGGCAGACCATACCACTTGGCAGAATTGTTTCTAGGTCTGGAAAAGGTTCGGGGCTACGCTAATGTCGGGACTGTCCGGACTCGGGCTAGCTATCCCTTTGGTTGTATCCCCTGAGCTTTTATCCGGGGCTAAAACCAAAAGACCCCAGACCATAGGCCCCCATCCACTCTAGCGACACCTTTGCCCCTTGGTTCGGGTCTACACATAAATTATTTTTTTGCCCTACCTACAAGCTAAACACTGTCAGTGGCTGTCACCGGGGTCGGTGATATCTTCGTCCGAAAGTGTAGCTTCTGAAATCTCCCCCTCCCCCGACTCCTCACCTTCTTCTTCCTTCCAAGAACCCTTCTTTTCTTTTCTTCGAGTAGACACCTTTTTTTTATGAAGATAGGGACGACCCCGGAAGGAAGCCACCGTGCTCCCCAAAGAAGGGAGACCAGGGGGCCCACCCCCGGGATCGACCAAGAGGGGAAAAAGCCTTAGGCACAAAAAACCCCTGTAGAATCGTTGGGTGTCTTGTAAACGTGGAACCAGGAGTACTCTAGGTAAGATCTGGTAGAAGTGACTGAAGACAACACGTGGAGTGAAGATTCAGAAACACAGGCAGTCCATTAAGAGGTCCGAGGAACTGGTACACAGGCCAAGTAAGGAAGTACTGATGCAGCAAGCAAAGGCAGTCCAGGGGAACAGGCCGGAGTCTGGTACACGGGAGGTCACAGAAGCAATACTGAAGGTAGGTGAAGGAAGAGCGGGAAGAATAACAGACAGGAAAAGGAAAAATGCGGTAAGTGAAGATGGGAAGGTGGGAGGGGAAGCAAGATGGAAGGAGGGCAAAGGAGAATAATTGCGAACCAGGAGAGAAAGGGAAAGGCAGACAGATCCAGCGGAATGAATGACAGACAGGTTCAGACAGGGTACGAGGACCCGACCAGCAGCAAGCGAGAGAGCAGCACGAAGCCACAGGCAGCAAGCAACACAGCCTACGGACGAAACCGGAAGCGTTGCAACGCGTCCGTGACCCGGAAGTGGCTGGTTAAAACACCGGGCCGCGGAGCGTCTAGCCAATCAGAATCAGAAAAAGGAAACCAGGAAACAGGGGGCGTGGCCGAAGCGAACGAAGCTAGGTTCCGCGTCGCCAGCGGCTCCATAGACGCCAAGAACACGCCGGTATGACAGTATGCCCCCTCCTATACGCTCCTCCTCCGGGTTTCCCTGGATGAAAAAAGTGGTATTTGCGAAGTAAGACAGGAGCATTAATGTGTGTGATGGGTTCCCAAGAGTTTTCCGAAGAAGGGTAGCCTTTCCACTTAACCAAATATTCCAGCCTGCCCTTATGATACCTGGAGTCACAGAGTTGGGCGACCTCATATTCAGCTCGAGTGGAACCCTGGGGAATAGGAGTCTGTCTAACCTGTCGTGCCCATGTATCAGCATGAAATGACTTAAGTTGGGAAGCATGGAAAACAGGGTGTACCCTTTTTAGGTTATTTGGTAGTCTTAGGCGAAAAGCCACAGGATTGATTTTCTGTATGATCTCATATGGCCCTAGATATTTTGGAGATAACTTGGAGGGATGTACCCAACGAGGTAAATATCTAGTGGAGAGCATAACATGGGTACCCACATCCCATCCTGGTACAGGTCTACGATGTTTATTGGCTTGAATGCAATATCGGGCTTGGGCTGACTTAAGGCCTTCTTCTACCTTTTTGTGTGTCTCTCTAAGGAGGGAGAGTGAAGAATCTACTGAAGGTACGTTAGTAGAAAGGCCTGAGACAGGAAGAATGGAGCGAGGGTGAAAACCATAAGTACCAAAAAAAGGGCTGAACCCCAGAGCTGCATGTGTGGAGTTATTATAAGAGAATTCAGCTAGAGGGAGTAGTGTGCACCAGTTGTCTTGTTGGCTGTTGATAAAGCATCTTAAGTACTGCTCCAGGGTTCCGTTCAAACGTTCAGTTTGCCCATTGGATTGTGGATGAAATCCAGAGGTGAGAGCTCTTTCAATACCTAGTCTGCTACACAGGGCCTTCCAGAACTGGGAAGTGTACTGACTACCCCGGTCTGAAATAATCTTGTTAGGTAGACCGTGTAACCGGAATATGTCTTGGAGAAACACTTCCGCCATCTTGGCTGCCGTAGGGATGCCAGGTAATGGGGAGAAGTGAGCCAATTTGGTAAATGAATCCACTACTACCATGACACAGGTGCATCCTTCAGACGGAGGTAAATCCACTATGAAATCAGTTGAAATTGTGCTCCAGGGACCCTTTGGTACAGCATTAGGTTCCAGTAGACCAATTGGTCTTCTTCGGGATGATTTACTCCTCAGACAGATGATGCATGACTGAACGTACTGCTCTACATCCTTTCTCATTGTAGGCCAATAGAAATGTCTTTGAAGATAGTCGTGAGTACCAGCCACACCCCTGTGTCCTCCTAGTTTAGAGTCATGACACCAGACAAGTGCGGTTTTACGAAAAGCCGGAGTGGGTAGATAAAGTTTTCCTCCTACAAGGTAAAGACCGTTCCTGATTTCATAGGCCAGATCTTTAGAGTGTTTTTCAATTTCAAAACGACCTCCAGAATCCTCCTGTACCTGCTGAAGGAATTTAGAAATTATTCCGATGGTCCTGGACTGGGGAAACATCCGTTCAAGATTCGTCTCTGACTCTGACAGGTAATCACCCCGGCGGGAAAGAGAGTCGGCTACAACGTTATTTTTTCCCGGGATGTAAGTTATTCTGAATTCGAATTGTGCGAAGAAATGAGCCCATCGGGCCTGTCGAGTATTGTAACACTCGAACTGTTTGAGAACCTGTAAGTTCTTATGATCAGTCCTTATGGTGAACGGGTACCTTCCTCCTTGAAGTAGATGACGCCATTCTACACAGGCCGCTTTCATGGCTAGAAGTTCTCGCTCAATAACCGAGTAGTTCTTTTGGCTGGAGGTTAGGGTCTTCGAGAAATAAGCCACCGGATGTTCTGTACCCTGGATTTCTTGAAGAAGTACAGCCCCTATTGCGGCTGAAGAAGCGTCCGTCTCTAGAATGAAGGGTAGATGTTGGTTTGGTTGTTGTAAAATGGGTGCTGAACAGAAGGCTTCTTTAAGAGTACCAAAGCTGTCTTCTGCCTCCGTTGTCCATTTAAATGGAGTTGCAGATTTCTTTAAGAGCGAGGTGATAGGTAATATCTTTTGAGAGAAATTTGGGATGAATCTTCGGTAGAAGTTTGCTAACCCCAGGAATCTTTGTATCTCTTTGACTGAGGTGGGTGAGGGCCATTCAAGGATGGAAGACACCTTATTAGGATCCATGGAGATTCCGTGGTCTGACAGAATGTATCCTAAATAAGGAATGGAGGAGGCTGAAAACACACATTTGGTGAGTTTAACTGACAACTGGTTTCTCTGTAGTCTTCTGAATACTTCCCTAACATGTTCCACATGGTCTTCAGGAGTACGAGAGTATATCAGTATGTCATCTAAATAAACCAATGTGGTTTGGCACAGGAGATCTGAGAATAGTCTGTCCATAAATCGTTGGAATACCGACGGGGCATTTACCAATCCGAACGGCATTACCTGGTATTCAAAAAGTCCGAAAGGAGTCCGGAATGCTGTCTTCCATTCATCTCCTTTCTGCACCCAGAGTAAGTGATACGCATTCCTCAGGTCGAGTTTGGTAAAGATGGTAGCACCCTGTACAGCTTGTAGGATATCGGTTATCAATGGCATAGGATACCGGTCCTTTATGGTAACCTTGTTTAGGCCGCGATAGTCTATACACGGCCTCAACTCCTTAGAATCCTTTTTTGAGATGAAGAACAGTGATGCCCCTGCAGGGGACTTGGAAGGCCTAATTAGCCCGTTCTCCATGTTGCTGTCCAGGTACTTTCGGAGGTATTGTTTTTCTTCTAATGATAGTGGAAACATCCTACCGAAGGGTACCAATGCACCTGGGGTGAGATCGATGCAACAGTCTTCAGGCCGGTGAGGAGGGAGCTCTACGGGTATCTTTTCAGTTGCCACTTCATTGAACTCCTTCAGGTAGTGGGGAAGACAGTGCACCGTTTTGACTTCGCAGCTATTAGTGGTCTTGACGGTCTCGAATCTTGGTTCTGGCAAACATTCCGATTTACATAGTGAGGACTGAAAGCTAAGTAGGTTTCTAGACCAATCAATACAGGGGTTGTGTCTGCGTAACCAACAGATACCCAGGATAAGAGGGAAGTGAGCAGCTCTGATGATATCGAATGTGATACTTTCGGTGTGTTGTTGGATGGATAAAGTAAGTGCTTTAGTGGTATGAGTGATCAAACCCGAGCTCAAAGGTTCGCCATCAACTCCTTCCACCTTTTGATCTTCATTCTTGGCTATCCTCTTGACTCCATGTCGTTCTGCCCAATGGGTATCCATGAAGTTTCCTGCTGCTCCACAGTCGAGTAGTGCTAAAGCGGTTACTTCTTTGGGGCCTACTCTGAGAGAAACTGTGAGCACCATCAACCGGGAGTCTTCAGATGTTTCTGTAGAGGATACAGAAAGTGGTGCGTAGGGACTAAAAGCAGCCCCTCGGTAATGCGTCCCAATGTTTACCGAGGGCGAGCGTTTCCCGATCTTCTGGGTGGTACTTCCGGACAATCTCTTAATAAATGTAATGAAGATCCACAGTACATACATAAGGAACCCTCCCTGCGCCGTTTCCTTTCTTCCGGTGTCAGTGGGGCTCTGGTGGTCCCAATCTGCATGGGTTCTTCTTTAGTTGTCCGTTGGAAGGGTACAGATGCTGGTGAAGGAGTCTCCACGGGAGGGGGTACGCTTAGCCTGATCTTCCTCTTTTCTTGACGTCTTTCCTTCATCCTGAAGTCAATTCGGAGGGTAGCTGTCAGAAGTTCGGCGAAAGACACCGGTCTCTCTATTCGGGCAAGTTCGTCCTTCAATTCCTCCCTTAAACCTCGCCGAAATATGGCATACTGAGCCTGTTCCTGCCAACCTGCCTCTGCAGCCACCTGTTTGAAAGTGGTGATGTATGTCAGTAAATCAGAATTCCCTTGACGGATGTCAAGGAGGTCCTCCGAGGCCAAGTATGTACTCTCTGTTCGCAAAAAGGTTTGTTGAATCAGGGCCTTAAAGGCATCGTAGTCCTGTAAAACCGGGTCTGACTGGTTTACTAGAGGGGTAGCCCAAGCCAGGGCATTTCCGATCATGTGGGTGATCATAAACCCCACCTTGGCGTGATCTGAGGCGAAGGTCAGAGGGCGAAAGGTAAAATGAAGATTGCATGCGTCCAGAAATTCTTTAACCTTCTTTGGGGATCCATCGAACTTCCCTGATACTAAGGGAAGTGGAGGTAAATCGGCTAAAGGTCTTTCTCTGTCCGTCATACGCTGTTGAAGGGTGGCGTTAGCAGTCTTAAGGTTCTGCATCTCTAGACTTAGACTTTGTACAGCGGCTACGAGTTCTTGTACCTGCTGTGGGGTGGCCATCTCTTTTAGGCGTTGCAAACTGTCACCGGGGTCGGTGATATCTTCGTCCGAAAGTGTAGCTTCTGAAATCTCCCCCTCCCCCGACTCCTCACCTTCTTCTTCCTTCCAAGAACCCTTCTTTTCTTTTCTTCGAGTAGACACCTTTTTTTTATGAAGATAGGGACGACCCCGGAAGGAAGCCACCGTGCTCCCCAAAGAAGGGAGACCAGGGGGCCCACCCCCGGGATCGACCAAGAGGGGAAAAAGCCTTAGGCACAAAAAACCCCTGTAGAATCGTTGGGTGTCTTGTAAACGTGGAACCAGGAGTACTCTAGGTAAGATCTGGTAGAAGTGACTGAAGACAACACGTGGAGTGAAGATTCAGAAACACAGGCAGTCCATTAAGAGGTCCGAGGAACTGGTACACAGGCCAAGTAAGGAAGTACTGATGCAGCAAGCAAAGGCAGTCCAGGGGAACAGGCCGGAGTCTGGTACACGGGAGGTCACAGAAGCAATACTGAAGGTAGGTGAAGGAAGAGCGGGAAGAATAACAGACAGGAAAAGGAAAAATGCGGTAAGTGAAGATGGGAAGGTGGGAGGGGAAGCAAGATGGAAGGAGGGCAAAGGAGAATAATTGCGAACCAGGAGAGAAAGGGAAAGGCAGACAGATCCAGCGGAATGAATGACAGACAGGTTCAGACAGGGTACGAGGACCCGACCAGCAGCAAGCGAGAGAGCAGCACGAAGCCACAGGCAGCAAGCAACACAGCCTACGGACGAAACCGGAAGCGTTGCAACGCGTCCGTGACCCGGAAGTGGCTGGTTAAAACACCGGGCCGCGGAGCGTCTAGCCAATGAGAATCAGAAAAAGGAAACCAGGAAACAGGGGGCGTGGCCGAAGCGAACAAAGCTAGGTTCCGCGTCGCCAGCGGCTCCATAGACGCCAAGAACTCGGCGGTATGACAGTGGCACTGCACCAGTGACCAAGAGAAGGGTTGAGATTCAGATAGTAAGCCTGGCTCCACTTAACGTTGTCAGCTGCATGTTCCACACCACTCTCTCTGTAGAATAATTCACCAGGTTTAACCAGCTCTAGTGACTGTTATTTACAGCAGTACACAGATATAACCTCAAACTATAATTTGTCTCTCTCCCACTCATCCTACCTGGTGACTGATGACAGAGCTGTCATTGGCATTACTTCATATAGACCTCTGGTTCTGAGCACCAACGGCCTGCAGCAAGCAGGGAATACAACATGCCCCGTGGAAGTAGCGCAAAACACTTAATCTATGGTTACTGCAAGTGTGTTATTGTTTGGTACTGTACAGTAAAAAAGCCAGAATGTCTCTGAAGCAGCATCATAACACATGGAGGGGATATCCATCGGCACTCTGATTTTTAGAGCACTTTGCAGAAGTGCTGCGCTACCTTGGGCGCACACTTGAATTTGTGAGATTTTGTATTGTATATAAGTGTATTACTTGTGATATGGACAGAGAGACATGTATGTTTTGGTCAAATTTCATTAAACAGTGACTGGCCCTTTAATGGCCCATCCCTTTGAAATGTGCTCCCAGTACCGGCTTGGGTGATAGGAAACTGTCATACATCAGCACGCTCCTGGCACTAATATATTCAAGGGGCCGGCAAGCCCATCTTTGCTCTACTGCACATCCCCCATGAAAGGTGCAGGTTCCCTTAACTTACATGCATCATTCTATAAGTAGTGCAAATAACACAAGCATTGGCAAAGCCAATATTTTTGGCATTTGTCATTGTTTCTTGCATTTTACATTTATAGGTATGAATGCAATGTGTAATTGGACAGTATTTCACCATTAATTCGAAACACGTCTGTGCATGAGTGCTGGGATACAATTAAAAGTAATAATAGAGATAGTAGAAAAACTCTGTACAGAGGTTGGTGTACTATGTATATTACTAATATTACTTGTCGGCCAGCACTATGTTTGGACATTTTAAGGTAAGCATGAGGGTGAGTTATGGTGGCAGGTGTAGGGCTGAGCTAAGTTGAAAGGACTAAGGGATGAGCAAAAATAAGAAGAAGTAGGCTTGGGTGTGAATTGTAGGCATCTATGAGGTAGTCTTAATGGGGTTCAGTAGAGGTGAGCTGGAGAGGGTGGTTTGTTGTGGATATGCAGGTGTGAGGTATGGTGGGTAGGTGGGCAGGAAGGGTGTGGGCAGTGTTTGGTGGGTAATGTATGGTGTGGGTAGAGTGATCTGGGCTAGAAATGTGTGGGGTAGAGTGGGGATAGAGATGCTTTGATAGAGAGGAGTGAGGTAGGGTGTGGATGGAAGTGGTGTAGTGTAGAGGCATGAAGTATGGTGTGAGTAGAAAGGAGTGAGGAATGGCGGGTGGGGTTAGAGGTGGATGAGGAAGGGTGTGTTGGGTTGGAGAGGGTTGAGGAAGGATTGGTGGGGGTAGAGCAGAGTGAAGAAGGGGGTGGGGGTAGAGAGGAGTGAAGAAAGGTGGACGGTTGTAGGGAGGGATGAGGAAGAGTGGGTGGAGGTAGAAGTATGGGGTAGGGGTGGACAGGTGCAGGGTAGAGTAGGGGATGGATGTAGAGTGGGGAAGGGTTAGACTAGAGAGATGACAGTGTGGGGGAAGGTGGTAGAGTAAAGCAGGTTAGTGTGGGTGTTTTAGACTGGTCTTGTGAATTAGTTACGTGGGGAGAAGGCATGGTGTTAGATGGAGCAGATTAGGGTTCAGGGTTCAGACTAGTGTGGGTGTGGAGTGTGGATATCAAATGATGAAGTGGTGGTGCAGGTGTATTGTGGTGGTGGAGTAGTGGTTCTGTCTGTAGTCTGGCTGTGTGGTGGAGTTTGTTGTGTGGTTGAAAGATGTGGTGTGGAGTTGTGCCCTGGACAGGAGTTTGGAAGTGAGATGGTGTACAATGCAGGAGTGGAGTGGTGACGTGTTAGGATGGTGGTATGATGGTGTGTAGTGGTGTTATGGGGTGTGGAGGCATGGTGCGGGGGTGTGATTATGTGGAGATGTGATGGAGTGGTAGCATGTGGTGCAATATGCTGAAGGGGTTAGATGATGTGGGGCTGGGGTTGTGGCATGGAGGAGTGGTCAGTGTGGGATGGTGGCGTGATAGCTGCCAGAACACAACTGAACCAAAAGAAGCAGCAGAGTGGACCATGTGTCTCTGATGACACTGGACCACAAGAAATAAGCCTAGAGGAAATGGCAGGGCTTGAGGTTTAGTTAGGACTCCGGGGGGGGGGGACTTGGAGGGGGCGGCAAAGGAACAAGTACCCCAACTCTTCCTCCTGCACACCTGGGATAAACAAACTTGTGACAGTGACAGTGAGGTGTAAGGCAATCAAGCAACGCCTTAATTGGGATGCAAAACGTACAGGCTCAAATTAGGGGGTTATAGCTTGAATGTTGGGAATAAATAGTCATGGGCAAGGCCTAAAGGGAAACTAACTAACCTAAAGAATACACCTCCAGGCTCTGCAAACATATACGTTGGGTCATTTAGCATGGTCACGTGTTTAAATGCAGTCTGCATATGGGACATTAATTTCACTGAGGTTTGTCAATGAATCCCTCAATGAATCCCTCTCTCACGCCGCATATAAATAATTAAATCAGTGAGTAAATAAATCACCCTCATAATGTAAATAAACCAATGATACCATAGGGAGTGGGACAAATTACCCAAATCTGGTTCAGTAGCAATTTCAATAAAATCACAGAGCAACTTTTCAATAAACAAAGTAAAACATGACATTAATACAATTCAAAACGTAAAACAGCTGTAGGTAAACAATCATAAAAGAAATGGAACCCAAACAAGATAAAACAGATAGCATCACAATAATCATTAATCATTAGGCTTGAAGCTAGAACATTGATAGTGCACATTTGCAGTTCGATAACATGTATATAAGAGCAAAGGCTTAAGTATTATTTACTCGATCTAATTTTAGAGATGTTAAAAAGTTGACAGTAGCTATTTGGATTCTCAAAGTATTCGATCCAGAAATGTGGTTCCAACAAACAGGGCTTTCTTCAGGGTTTCAAAGGCTTGCGTGCACTCCTCATTCCATCTAACCTTTTTAGGGAATTTTGGAGAAAACTACATTCAAGGGAGAAGCTATGGTCCCATAGTTGTCTATGAAATTCCTGTAGTTCCCAGTGAGACCTAGAAAAGCTCTCACTTGGGTTTGAGTAATAGGAGTGTCCCAGTTCTGCACAGCTTGTACTTTGCTGGGCAATGGCCTTATCTCACCTCCTCCAACCTCATGACCAAGGTAGACCACTTTACTCTGACCAATTTGACATTTGCTTGCCTTTATGGTCAGATGGGCCTGCTCAAGAGCCTGCAAAACACATCCTAGGTGGTCAATATGTTCTTTCCATGTAGGGCTGAACACTGCAATGTCATCAAAGTATGCCATGCAGAAGTCCTCCATCCCATTCCGAACTTGATTAACCATCCTTTGAAATGTAGCAGGTGCATTCTTTAGTCCAAAAGGCATAACCTTAAACTGGTAGAAGCCTGCTGGGCTAGAAAATGCAGTTTTCTACTTGCCATGGTCTGTCAGTGTTATTTGCCAATAGCCTGAGGTTCGGTCAAATGTGCTGAGGTAGTTGGCTGAACCAAGTCTGTCCACCCGTTCATCTGTCCTTGGCAAAGGATGGCCATCAGTCTTAGTCACTGCATGTAGAGCTCTATAGTCCACACAGAATCTCAACTCCTTGGATCCTGCCTTTGGTACTAGAACAACTGGACTAGACCATGGACTTGGAGATGGCTCTATAACCCTGAGATCAAGCATCTTGTTGACCTCTCCTTTCATGTGGGATCTCACATGTTCTGACATTCTGCTTTTTACAGGTAAACAGTCACCAGTGAAAATATCATGCTGGCCCCAAGGGGTCAAGCCTGGTGATAGTGAAAACAGGGAGGCAAACTGATTCAACAGAACTTTGCACTCCTCCTGTTGTTCAGAAGTCAGTTGAGAAGAGAGATTAACGCCTTCTATCTGTTCATTTAAAGGTTGGCCTCGAAGGAGGTCAGGTAGAGGTTCACTCTCCTCTCCCTCTTGAGCTGAAGCTAGAAGCAAAGCTCCCACTTCTGGTCTCGAGACATATGTTAGGAAATATTTCATATTGTAGGTAATTTTCCTTCCATGTGGCAACCCCAAACTTTTTGCTGTTGTTTTACACCCTGATCTAGACTTTGACAGAGAAGGGCAGCCTTCCGCCACACTCCTCTGGGCTTTTGCTCCATTCTTACGGGGAAACTGACATGCCCTTAAGACAGTGAGTACCGGGAAACGTTGTTTTCTGTAGTTCTTTTCTCATGTTGCAGCTTTCGCGCAACATGACACAAGAGTGCACCGTAACTTACATTACCGCGCTCTTGGGTCTCTAGTCATTCTACAGGCCCTAGTAACTCTCGATGGATTTATAACAAACTGTGCAAGTATGTCACGGACGGGACTGGCGGCAGTGATCGTTTCTTTGTGTTTTGAACTCTCTTTTTCCCTGTTAACCGCGCTTCTTGCGTTTGGCCAAAATTGGTGGCCTGGCTTCCAAAATGGCTAAGCCACTAGGTTCTTTGTCCTGTCCGCTGACCGTCTTGCCCCTTCACCTTCCCCAGGGCGAGCCGACCGGGGGCCATCCTTATTTTCGGCATGTACTTTCCCGCGAAACAGATTCTTTCGCGGGCTTCTGCATGCCTTGTGTGTGCCTCCAGGATGTGTGCTGGGATGTCTGGTCCCAATACGCATCCTGGGTGCCAGAGAGTCTAGTGTGTCTTGAATGCCTGGGACCACCGTGGTCCTTGATAGGTCCACGTATGGTGTGAGTGTTTTATGAGCAGATCTCCCATTGGGTCCTCTCCGTTTTGGTGTGAAGGGAACTCTGGATAAGAGGAGGCTGGAAACACCACTACCATATCGATCTCCTGAGTTCTCACGAACGACGGATACAGGAGCCAAGTATCCTGCAACTAAGAGGCTGAACTGAGGAATCGCTGGTGACCCGCTGAAGGACTGCTCCTCTGCACTGCTGTCGCCCTGTGAGACCATTCTGCCTCTGATCGAACGAGAAGGCCTGTACTGGTACTTCGACCCTTTGGAATAGTGGGAACAACTATTCTCGGAATCTTCATCATCTCCTGCACGTAAGCCTTCGGAAGCATCTCTGGGCCATCCAGTGGACTGACCAGCTTACCCAGGAGTCTTGCTCTGTCACCGCCGTCAGGTTGCTGCTGTATTACAAGTCCTTGACACTCTCACACGATTCGTACACTTGGCATTCCTAGGTCTGAAGTGAGAAGTGTACATTGGGCTGAAATACACACAGCCGCTTTGTTGCCCTGCTGTGGTAACAATCTGTGCAAGTTCACTGCATTTGGGACATCCTCAACTCTAACTTCTGCTGCCGTGGAATCTACACGACGCCAAGACGTCCCCTGCTCGTATCTGAACCTGCCAGCACTGAAACTGACATGGAGAAGCCTGGATCTGCCTGCATCAGGGACTGGTGAGTAGCAACGCTAGGAACCGGTCGCCCTCCTGCAGTAGCCTGTAGCTTTTTCTCGCTGTGTTAAACAGCATGCCTTTTTCACACTCGTGCTCTGCTTCTGTCCACAAGTGGAGGCTGCGCTTGAGTAGCAGAGATCTGTTCGCCCTCCTTTGTTCACCGCTCTGAACTGCCTGATTTCCTTGAAGAGACTCCCCTTGGCCCATTGGCACCAGCATGTGCAGGTACTTTTGAGCACAAGGCTCCACTCTTCGTAGGGCTCGGACTTCCTTCTAGTTAGGTGGCCTCTGAAGGCGAACTGGGTCTAACGATTACTTGCACTGCCTGTTTTCCTCCCCATCTAGGTGGTCTGTATATTTCATGCTTCTAACTCTTTAGACCCTTCGGTAATTGTATATATATTGTATCTGATTGTGATGTGTTGGTTTACTTGAGTTTTACCGTGATTCTTTGCTATGGTCAATGTTACAGAGGCCTTGTAATAAATGTGTCTATATTTTTAATATAACACCTGTTTGGAGTAATTTGTAAGTGTCCTTGCTTTGTGTGCTCATTGCGGGCTTTCAGTCACCCTCACCCCTCTTGAGACCTAGTCTTGACCGCCGCCATCGCTACCCTGATTGGTCTGGCTTGTCCAGAGGTTACCCTGTTCCAAGAAACTAGGCTGGCCTTCTGAACCTCTGCCCCTCCAAGACAGAGTTCAGAAATCCATTTTAACAACATAAGCCTTTAAACAGTTGGTTTGAAAGAGTCTGGGAGCCTCCTTAGGTCTGCCTAAGTCCACCAGATAGTTCACCTCTCCAAGTTTGCCCACAACCTTGAAGGGTCCTATCCATTTGTCCGGCAAGGCCCTCTGCCTTGTTGGCACCATAACTAATACAAGCTTGTCTTGAGAGAACTCAACCATGCTGGCCTTCTGGTCATGCCAATGTATGAACAGAGTCGGACCTTCTTTTATGTTATCACTTGCTTCTGCCATCATGTGTGACATTCTCCTCCAGAGAACTATCACATAGTCAGTGACTCTGATTGGCTTGGGGGAAGGAGCACTCTCCAACCCCTCCTTGATCAGGGCCAATGGACCTCTGACTGGATGGCCATAGAGAAGTTCAAAGGGACTGCAATGAGAAGGTATGGCAGTAGAAGGTCCCACTTTTTCTTAAGGGGTTCCTCTAAAGCACCTATCATGCTCTTCATAGTACGATTAAACCTCTCTACCAGTCCATTTGTCTTTGGATGGTAGGCTGTAGAGAACTTGTAAGTGACACCACAGCTTTTCCACATGGCTTGCATGTAGTGGGACATAAAATTGTATCCCCTGTCGGATATCACTTCCTTAGGAAACTCTACTCTGGTAAAAGTACCAAGTTGAGCCTTAGCCACAGCCTGAGCCGTAACACTTAGGTATGGCTTCTGGGTATTTTGTATGATGGTCTACTACAACCATGATAAACCTGTTCCCTGAAGACGTGGGAGGGTCAAGGGGACCAACGATGTCAATGCCCACACTCTCAAAAGGAACTCCCACCACTGGGAGAGGCACCAGGGGTGCCACATTCTTCAGAGGTTTGGCAAGTGTGACAGCTCCTACAGAATTTGTCAACTTCTGAACCCATTTTAGGCAAGTAGAAGTAGAGAGAGAGCCTTTCCATGGTCTTCTTGAAACTCAAGTGACCAGCCAAAGGTATCTTGTGGGCTAACTGTAGGAACTGGAGTCTGTTGGCAAGGGGCACTACACGTCTTTTGCAGTCCCCAGGGGTAGACTCAGTTGGTTCACTGTAGAAGATGTCATCTTCCCATCTTAACCTGTGCTTCCCAACTTCTTGCCCATCAAGTTGGTTAGCAGCTTGTTGTCAAAGACCTTCAAGAGTCGGACACTCTCTCTGTCCTTTGCTAAAGTCTGCCCTGTCGGGTCCACCTTCTGCCAGTAAAGACTGCAGCTCAAGATGGTCAACAGGGTCAAGATCCCCAACTAAGACAGTGTCTTCTTCCAGATTTGACTATTCAGATACTGGCTGAATCACACAAGGTTGCACCTCACACTCTGCCTCAGCAGGTGGAGGGATCACAGTTGTGATCTTGGACACTCTTGGTTATCTCCTTGTTGGTAGCACAGGGGTGCTGTCTGTCTTTTCCTGGAGGTTGTGGGTTTCCCCTTTGCCTCATTCTTTCTAGAAATAGCAGTGAGCAACTCCTGTGGAGTGGGAGTGATAGTTTCCTCTATCATCTCCTCTGGAGAGCCTCTCAAGGTTCTCTACCTTGCAGACCTAGTGAGCGCCTGTCTCCTCTTACTGGGAGGCCTGGGGGTGCTTGACACAACCCCTAGAGTTTTCATGTCATTACCCACCAGGACTCTCCCAGGTACTTCCCTCTGCACACTAACAGGTATTTTGACAATTATATCATTACACTGGATGAGAGCTGGTAACTGGGGAAGCATTTGCACAGGGCCTCCAGCTAACTTGGTGAGGTGTTAGGGTGCCTTAGCAACATCCTCCACCTTGACAAAATGTTTCATCCACCACAATTATGCTGGCTCCAGTGTCTCTGATGGCAGGAGTCACCTGATCATTTACAAGAACATTATCTTTATAATACTCTTTAGTATTATCTGGGATGGAATTATAGACATCTAAATTCTGTTGTTCCCACAAGCCCAGGGACACTAAAGAAACACTAGCTTAGACTGTCATGGGCTCTTCAACCAGTAGGTGAAAGTTTCCACTTGCCATAGGGACTTTTTCCTCTAGGGAGAAGGCTAAGGAGACAGTGTGGATCCCTGAAGGATTTCCCTTGCATCTGGGATCCCCTTCCACATGGTCAGTTGACCCAAAAACATAACATTTCCCAAATGTCTTAATGAATGGGGGTTTGTTCTGACCTCCATCTGGTCTGGGTCCAGATGGTGCACTAGCCTGATGTGGTTTCCCTTGTGGTTTACCCTTTTGTTGCTGCTTGTGGCCCTCTTTTGGATTGGAGGTATTAGAATTCTCTTTGTTGTCCTTCTTTGGTTGTTTCCCCTCATCCTTTTTCTGAGTAGCCCCAGAATCCTTGTGAGTAGCCCTGTTGGCAACCCACAAGTCAGCAGCTTTAGCTAATTTCTTTGGATCTATCTCCTTAGAATCTGCCAAGTGCTGTCTGAGCTCAGTAGAGCAGACATCAAAAATAGACTCCAACATTACAAGATTTCTCATTCCTTCGTAAGTGTTTACTCTATAACCCTTAATCCAACCATCTACATTTTTTAAACATTCACATACCCAGGTAGCCCAAGGGGTACCATCATGCTATTTGAGGGTCCTAAACCTCGTGGGGTACTGGGAAGGGGTCTTCCCAAATTAAAGCTAGCTTCACACACTCATAATCCATCCTATCCACCTCCCCCAATTCCATCACAACATCAGATGCAACAGTGGGTAGCCTAGAGAAGAGCCAGGGAAGCAATTGATTCCCTTTGAGACCTTGAATACCATGGTTATATGCAAACATTGCCAACCAATCCAAAATATCAAGCTTAACCTTATACATACCCACAATTTCTTTAGGCATACAGGGCCTCTTAGGACTGGAAGACCTAGCGGACTCTGGAAGAGAAGCATATTCAAGAGTCAATCTTTTCATTTATAGTTCACGATTCAACTCCATTTCTCTGGGTTTCAGTTTTTGATGTTTTTGTTCAGTTTGAGCATTTAAACGTTTGGATTCCAGTTCAAGCCTCACTTTCTTCTCTAGAGCAATGAATTCAGGACTGAGTGTAGGACCTGTGGGGGTCCCAGTGGACAAGGGTTGAGGTTGCTGAGCAGGTAAGGGAGCAGAGAGACCTACATTAGGAGATAAATATACTTCTTCCAATTCATCAGTAACAGATATAGTATCATTCTCAATACTTTCCACATTTGCTAAGGAGTCAGGCATTTCAGACCCACTCCCTAGACGTGGACTCTTTAACATGTTTTCAATCAATTCAGATGTTTTGCCTTTGGCATAGAGTTTCCTTTCTTTACACATGTTTCTTAAATAATCAACAGTGTAACTCAGGAGGGTCTCCTGACTTTGGCTTTCCATATCAGACATGATTAATATTGCTTTTTAGTGATATTAGGCTTGTGGTTAGTTTTGATCCTCACCACTGTACACCAGTGTTAGGCAGAATTATATGCAGTACCCTTTGGGAACACCACACACAATTAAGACTACAAGTGACAGTACTATTTCACCTTTGGTACAAGCCTGTACTACACAGTTAAAGTGGTAGTAGAAACAGATCAGCCAGACCTATCTCCAGAGTAAGTGAGCAGTATCAAATAGTTACACAAAGGACAGCAATTACTATGATTCAGGCAAACACTGACTCAAGGTTTTCAAGTAAAAGAATATACATTTATTTCACTCTTCAGTTGTATAACATTACACTATTATAATCAGTCTAAAAATCACTCTCTTAAAACACCACACCACTTCCCTTAGATTCCAGACAAGTTAAGCTCACAAAATGAAGTGGGAGCAAAATGGCACTCCAGCAATTGAAAAGGGAGGGAAAGACAGAAGTTAACAGAAATGAATCCACACCAACAGGTAAGTACCCAGGGCAAGCGAACAAGAGAGACTAACATGATAAAATCAGATCAAAAAGGCTCAGTGCCAAAGTCAATGGTTCAAAAGTCTTTTGCTCAAGATAATACAGTTCAGGGTAGTTCGCAGTAAAGTTTGTGGCACGGTTTCCAGACGAGTTTGGTTGGTAGAAAAGTTAGTTCAAAGAGAAGAGAAGGACAATCCCTCAGATTGGAGAAAGATTTCAAACACTTTCACTGCGGCTGAACGAAACGAACAACCGGATTTGCACAGTACCTTAAAATGGAGAGGGAGCTGTAGCTGAGGCATACGTTCCTGGTAGTTCCTGCAGGCTCACGGTTCCTGAAGCGAATGTCGGACTGATCAGAAGTAGGAAGACTGGAGGTTCCTGCACTACCCAGGGAAGAAACCAGCATCAGAGCAAAGCAACAAATAAAAGGTGCACTCCTTAAAACCCAAGCAGGGTCCGACCTTCCTGGCTATCTGGCCCACTGTAGCTCTGTACAGCAAATTCGACCAGAGGAGGGGCCCTGGCTTGCAGTTTGGGTGAACTGGTTGGTCCCACCTGCTCAAGGGAAGAAGTTTCCTGGAGGATATTCTCTGTCGTCGGATTCTGGAGATTCAGACCTGCAGCAGGGCTTTACCCAGCGGTTCAGTCGTTGTGGGGGTCCTCTTCAGCCCGTTCCTTGTTGGTTCTTTCATTCCAGTGGCGACTCTGCTCTTCCAGTCCCAGAAACCTGCTTTTTATGCAGTTTTCCCCCATTCATATGGCTGACTTTCAATCACACAGCAGGGTGGCTGTCCTGGCAAGGACAGTCACCCAGCCAATCAAACAGGAGTGCGACTTGGGTAACCAAGGGCTCCCATGGCAGGAGTCCTAAAACCCCTCCCTCACATCCTGCCTACCCAAACTCTGAGGTGCCTAAAGGAGGGCTTCTGTGTGGAAGCCCGCAAAAAGGCGATGAACAAAGGGACCAAAACTAGTTTGGTGCGCAGATAAAAACACGAGAAAGACTTTAACTAAAAGAAATGGCGAATAAACCCAGCCGGAGCCAAAATAAAATGTATTTGGTCAATCGGGTTTATGTTCCAGGTTAATATAATAGCCTAAAACATTACCACGTTTATATATGATAATCGCAGTAGAAAAGTTAGAGTAGCTTTCACTGCCACTGGCCAAGTCTTAATGTAAAGGGAACGAAACAATGCTCCAAGAGGCCCAGAAAAAAACGGATAAGAATTAACCCTTTCCAATACACCATGGAAGATGGGATGTACTGGTTCTGTGGTAAAAGTGACTAAATAAAGTTAATGGCAACTTTATCTTTTCTGGGGGACAGTAGTCAACCCCAGAAAATGGAGTTGGTGTGAAGTCTAAAAATCAACCCTATGTCACTGCACTGAAGATGCTGTGTAAGACACATGGAAGAATATGGTGCCATGGAGTTGGTGAGGCTCCAGTGCCCACGATCACACAAAAAGTAGAAATACACATAGCAAAACACATGTAAGAATGGGAAAAAAGGCTCACACTCTTACCAGTTGAAATAAATAAATCCTAGAAATCCAGCAAAGCTGCTGAGGCACTCAGTAGGTAAGGGAAATCAACCATTTATGAGAATTCTCCCTAACAGTAGCCAAGCGCGATTTATATATTTAACAACAAAATAAATATCAAAAGTTGATGCAGTGGAGCAACGAGGGGCAACCACTTCTCGACTGCTTCTAACGCATTCTCTCTTAAGCAGTGGAATTAAGTAAATGTTCCTTAAAACACAGTAGCATTCACAAAATAGCAGAAAATGCATGACAGATTCAGAGGCCAGGCCGCAGGCTTGGCAAACCGATGAAGAACCCCCCATGCAACCCCAAATGAATGCTGCCACCTGTAGCGTTCCCATTCTAAATATGATGAACAGAGTGCTAACATAGGCAGGGGAAATAAGATCCAAATAAGTTTCTCCTTCCAAGATAGGGTTCAAGAGGAGATAATCCTGTCCAAACTTCACTTTTAGGAGCAAACAAACATGATGTTTCTGGGTGTTATATCTGGCAAACCACTTCACATCGATTTTTGAACCAGTGTGCATAAAAAAGGGTTATTCCATAGATCTTCCAAACCTGCCACTGCAAGTTGTCGCTATACGTGACACAGCCAAGGGGGAGAACGACTACCCGGATAGTTCAACAGGTCGGTAGGGACTTCCTGATATTTGCCAAGATCCAGGTAGCTCCACTATCGGACCCAGTAATAGACCAGTTTCCATATTAGTTGGCAGGCTACATGGACCAAGACACACTCCATCATTAGTTGGGCACTCGGGGTAGTATACAGTAGTATAAAGAGCTTCTTCAAAAATATTTGCTCAGCCACCCCCAGACTAGACCAATTGGAACATTTCCATATCTCGGTTCTATACAGGACAGCCGAGGTGACTTGAATGGTGTGAATGCCAAGAGCTGTAAGACAGCCTGATCACCATGAGAATCAAAAAACCTCTTCAGGCCAGCACTACTCTTTTCCAAGATGGACTGAGATTTGGTCATTTAACCTGCCCAGGTACCATTATCGTAAAATCTTAGCCCTAGGTAATCGTAATGGGTAACCTGTTCCAAAGTTGTTCCTTCCACTTCCAACCCCAATGTTGTTGCCCCTGACTTCTTTGGTCAGAACATCATGGCCTTGCTCTTACTCCTGTTCAGGGCAAGGCCCAATTGGGAGCACTTATAAAGAAAATGCTCCAAACTGTGTTTGATACCCATTGGAGATAAATCCAATATCCGTTGTCAGCAAAAAGCAGGGATTGGAACAAATTCATGTCTAGTTTTGGTGGGTCCAAGTTTGCACCATGGCAATCTGCCAACAGGGCAAACATGATCGTATTGATATAAAGAGAAAACAGAAGCTGGGCAAGAACACAGCCTTGCTGCATGCCTCTGTTGACTGGAAACTGGGTCGTGATGATCACTGCAATCAGATTATATGGGAACCCCTGCTTCAGCAGAACCTGCCAAAGCATTTCCCTAGGAATGCTATCGAATTCTGTCTGGAGCTCTATGAATATTGTGTACACTTGCATCTTTTTTACAACACAGTATTTCTGTAGGATGATATGGAGGTGAAAACACTGGTCCACTGTACTCATCCCCTAGGCGAAACGCAACTTGGAGGTGAGAGATAAGACCCTTAGATTCCACACACTCCAGTAATTGCTGGAAGATAACCTTAGAAAAGATTTTCCCTGGTGCATCGAAGAGGGAAATGGGCCTGTAATTGCTTAGTTGATCCAACCCCCACCCCCTTCTTAAATATAGGTATAATCTCAGCACAATGCAATGAAACAGGTACCTTATTAAGGTTAAGCACTGATTGGAAGAGCTTGGTTAGAACTGGCACCCAAATATCTGGCTCATCTTTCCAAAGATCAATCAGTACCCTGTCTCACCAAGACACAGTAATATTAACAGGTGAACCCCTGTTAGTCACCAGCTCAACCACTGGACCCTCCAGGGCTATTCCACAAGGACTGTCAGAGGACACCACTTCATCATACAACCCATCAAAATAGAGGAACCATTCTTCCTCGGTTATCATACAGTGCAGATCATTGTCCTTAGATTCTTTCTGCTCTGAGACCAATGACCAACAAGGCTTGCTATCCTCAGTGATAGCAGCTCTTCTAGGTTTGTTCCATTTGCCCTTGAGGAATTCAGACTTCTAAAGTTTCAGAATACTCTTGTATCTGTTCATCAGGTGATGTAAACGGTCTTTATTTGCCGCCCCCAGTTTGCTCAGAACTGACAGTAATGCCTCCTTGGCCTGTCTACAATCAGAGTTAAACCAGGGAGAAATATTCAAGGGCTTCAGCTTGAAAGCAGGTTTTAACTTAAAGAACCATGGGTTATGCTCAAAAGTTAATCGATCAAATCTCTCCATCTCCACAGTTGGGTTGGCATATGTTATCGATGGAGGGGAAAATAGAAAAATAAATATTGTCCCACTTAACTGTACGTCTAGCATTCCCAACTATTCTAATTGGTACACTTGGTTATTTGTCTGTTGCTTGCCACACCATATAAGCTCAATTATAAGGGGTTTATGATCACTAACTAGGTTCTCCAGGACACCAAACTCCTCCACTTTCTCCCAGTCACCCATCTCAATCCAGATGTAGTCGATCCTGGAAGAACATCCAGGGCTGAAAAAGTTATCCTTTCCGGGTCTGTCCTCCACACGCCTACCATTGCATGCCTTCATGTGAAGCCTGTATAATAGCCATGCTGAATCCCTCGCGGGATAGCTAGCCTCCAAAGATGGAATTTCCTGAACAACTTCCACATCATCGCACAGCCCTTTGTGCTCCTGGAGGGGTTCCAACTGGAGGTTAAAATCTCCCCCGACAATTATATGTCCCACCCTCAGCATTCTGGAGTCCCAAAGCTCACTGTGTCACAAATGACGGCCAAAGTCACCAATTTTTTGGGCCCATACAGCCTCTTATAGATATTTCAAATAAGCAGAATGAGCCCTTCATGATTGGTACAAGTGATAATTTGCAGATCCTGTGTACTACCTGTGCACGATTTAGGTTCCCAATCCAAGTCCACAGCCACCAAGTTCAACAGTACCCCCGACAGCCTTCATCTAGGCCCCTTTTCTGCTGTGGAGTTGAATTTTCTAAACCCTGGGATTTCAATGGCATCCCCCTTACATGCCAAATCCAATGGATACCATTGTTAATCAAGGAATCTTAATTTTCAAAAGCACCCGACTCAAGTTTGGGAACATTACACATAAATCTGAATTTGCCATGTGATTTGGGAACCAACCTGGGGCAGGAAAGACATTATGGGTCTCAGTCCCCCCACAAAAGGGGACTTACCGGGCCATTCCAAGCCCCATAGGGCTCAATGGGAATGGGGAGGATGGCAACAACGGCCCCGTTAATAACGGAGCTGTTGGTGTCACCCGGTACTGCCTGCGGGTGCTTCCCTGCACGCCTGGTCTGGCTAGGCATTCCAGAGCGGCACCTGCGAGCATACTTGGAATGTTGCGGAGAGGTAACAACGGTAATACCGGCGGCATTGTTGCCTTTCCGCAACACTCCCAATGAGGCCCTATGTCTTGGTTTAGGAACAATCCAATTACCACCATGCCTGTATTCCCTCATAGTTGGGGGGGGGTGTATTTCCACATGTTTATTGATGGTATCAGTTATTGATTTAACCTACACAAGTACTTGGTGGCTGCAATGCCTTGTTCCCCTCATTCTTGTTAGCTGTATTCCCTGTGGGCCTAGTCACCCCATCACCAGAGCCTTTAGATGGATCAACGCAATTTACATAATTGAGCTGTAGCTTAGTAGTCAAATGGGTTATCTCCCTCTGGGCTTCCAGGAGTTTTCCCTCTTGGGTATCACAATACTAGACAAGCTGGAAACCATCTCCTTGAGGTTACCCATCTCCAGCAATAAACCCTGCAGGTGAATTTGCCATGCGCAATTACACTAAACACTAGGGCGGGCAGAGCTTCACCCAAAACCCCCCTACTCCACCAACCCAGACAGTGCATCCTAGACTTCCATGTTAGTCTGTTATGCCTTGCCAGGAATCAAATGCATCAGATTAAAGTTCTTGCTATAGGGCATGGTTGCAATAAGTAAGGGGGAGAATCTGTTAGGCTTATCTCAGTAGCAAGTGTATGGCTTCCACCATTCTCGCACTCTAACCAACTCTCTGGCACACCCCACTCCATGGTGGTACCTTCTGCCTCAGCCATGACAATTGAATCCAAACTAATTTTAGATTAGCTGGAAGAGTTTTGGGTTGATAAGTAGGTTTTGGACCATGGGGGCACTGGTGCAACAAAGTAATTACGAACAAAGTGGGAGTGTACTTCAATTATACTACCACTTTCGGATCATACAGCCCTTACTGATTTTGGACAATGGCCTGCAAGCTGGTAATTAACCCCACCCTCCTGACTCACTGCCTTTTCCACAATATATTTGGCCTGGGGATCCTTCCTGGGTTGTCTTGCTATGCAAGCAAAAGAATGATGGGAGAGGTCCCTTCCTCTTTCGCTCACCGAGTCCTGTTCACTCCACTCCTCAATTTCACCTATCACCTTTCAACTGCCCTGAGCAACAGCACAGTTAGAATTAACAGCAGGGAACTCATGGGCCATCAGTCTTGCACCATCAAAATCGTAAAGACAACCTTCTATTTTGCCTATTAGAATGTTGGCTAACCTAATGGGGTCAAATACTTTATACACCTTCTTTTGGACCACCTCAAGTGAAGCTGGATGATTGGCCTTAGGTTTGACCATGGTGTACCCCCAAACATCCCCCCAAGATCCACAGGGTTAGTAACATGATACTCCACCAAGGTATTATGGTATCAGTAATGCTATTGACAGTATTAAGCACGTTCAACCGACAGTCGCTTGCTCGAAAATATAATTATACATGCTATTTAAGGTGCAGAGTGAAATGTGCAGAAACACTTAAATTGAGTTGGCTGTTAACATTGAGAAAAAAAGGTCCACACACATCGTAAAACACACCATAGGACACAGGAATAGCATACACAATTTGATTTGGGTTAAACATAAGAATAAAATGTGTTACACAATTGAACAGTTAAAAATTATTAAAAGTCAGTACTCCTAACATTCAAAAGGAATACATAAGCAATACCAATGCATGTTCATATAAATTCTGGCAGTGTAAAGAACTCATGGTGACAACAGTAAAGGCAGACACAAGTGATCACAGTTCAAGGGTGCCTATTGAACTATAAATGCTGGATGGAAAACACCTAAACTAAACCTAAATCTAAGATGGGAGCAAGCGTCAACCATCAAATGAAAAATAAGGAAGTCCTAGTGGCGTTGTGTCAAAGTAAAAAGGCCTATACTAAGAAAAACGTATTGCCAATTCCTTACAACTAATGACAAAACTAGTGTGGGATAGGGTATCAAAAATAAAGAAGAAAGTGTTCACAAATAATAATTGCCTTGAGGTCTCCCTTGACCACGTTTTTAGGTGGGACTTTGTAACACCGCACATGCTCAAGCCTTCCCGACACGAGCTAACAGTTCCGTATCAGCTATCAGGTTCTTCGATGTTTAACTCTCTTTATAATGTAAAGTATCTTGTCTTTGAGGCCTGATAGTCTCAACAAACAAACAAGTTCTGTTCTACGAACACCTTGGGTGCTGGATTCACCCCTGGCTCCCCCTCTTCTGGGTGCAGACTCCTCAGAACACTTTTGGGTGATGGCTTCACCGCTGGGTCCCCCTCTTCTGGGCGCTGACCCCTCAGAACACTTTTGGGTGATGGTTTCACCCCTGGGTCCCCCTCTTCTGGGCACTGACCCCTCAGACATATTCGACAAATTGACAAGACCATTTTTTTCCAGCAAGGTTTGGATGGTACCTTTCCACCCCTGGATCTCCTCGGCCGGGATCGTACCCCAGAAAACAAGGGGGACAATTCCGTTCACCTTGTCTTTCAACGCTCGCACTTTCACAAATCTTAATGTCTTTTTAAACAGGTTTTTGGCCTTTGCCCTTGGTTGTCGCTTCCCTCTGCCAGGTTCTCTCTCATCAACTTTTGAAAAACACTGTTCACATACACCCCCTTTTCCGGGTTCATTTTGTTCTATGAAACACAGTTCATTTGCTAATTTTCAACATGCGGGATTCACATCCCTTAGCTTTCACAGTTCTCTGTTGGTTAAAGACTTTTGTAGAGGAGGTCCCAAGCACGATTCGCATGCCAAACACCCTTTTTGAATTACCAGGAACGTTCATACCAAAATATGTGACGTATGTTGAACAAATAAACCAGCAGAGCCGCAGGTGGGCTCTGTCCAGTACCTATCAGACTGACAGCACCTATTGAAGTACCAACACCTAAGCAAAACTGGACAGAGAGGTACCCATTGGAAAACCATATGGACAAATGAGACAGAATGATGATTGTCAAAATGCAATACCAGAAGAAGCCAAGAAGATATTAAAAGAAGACGAATGATGACACCATAAGAACCCGGACTGACTCACATATAGAAGATATGATGACCTGTTATTGATGAAAAGAGATGAAATACCATGCATAAGTGACATCCTGAGTTTAAAGTGAAATAATTGATGTCAAATGTCAGAATCGTATGCCATCAACGTGATGCGGATATTCAGCCAGTTAAAATGTGTACAGATGCAAGGAACCGCAAGAAACAAGAATTCATGAGGCTTGCTTAAGCTTTGTAGTAAGAAAGATTGCGATAAAAGCACCACCTATGCATATCTACCTCAAAAGGAGCACTTTATACAAGTATACTTCCACTATGCACAAGAGCAGAATCGACTAAAGGTTACTAAAGGTCTCAAGAGGAGAGCTTTGCAGCGAACAAATCGAGAATTAAAGACAAAGAGAAACTCAGACAAAGGCAAGTCATGCCAAGAAGCCAAGGTCGTACCAGCTTAAATAGCCCAACAGTGGATACAATTCATGAAGAGAAGAACAGAGTATTCTATTCTGAAAGGTCAAGATAAGCCACAGAAGACAGATGGCTGGCAAAATTAAATCAAATACACAAATTGCATGGAGAATATGACGAATTCACCGTGTCAACATCGCGTGACTGAGCAAGCAGAAGGGATGAAACTTTCACACCTACGCATGGACGTGTGCCATGCCCAGACGCCTTCACTTTTCCAGACCAAGAAGCGGCCTTGAGGCCAAAATACAAAGAAATAATTGACACATGACCACTGAAGTGATGATTGATTGTTGCAATAATTGGAGGGAGGCTGGGGGTGCAGACAAACTCCCTGCACCTGGCTGCACGCTGCTAAGCTACTGGAAAAGTATGAGTGGGGTTGATGCCAACCCAATCATAGTGACCCAATTAATCTAGGGTCTAGTAGAACCAATGAGACATCGTACTTTTAGTGACGTCTACATTAGCCATTTTGAAGGAAGGGCTTAGATGCCCCACCTGACACTATTTGTCCAATCCCCTCACTTTATTACCATATACAGATATAGCACCTATATTAATGTAACCTTCCTATAACCAATAGAATTGCATGCCAGATTTTAAGTGTTACACGTCAGCGATGACGAGTTTTTAGTATAAATGATGTGTTTTTTATAAAATTAATTGGAGTTGAAGCGAGAAGGAAGATGGAGCGATTGCTGATATTCATGAACTCCCTATTTTTTGTACTTGTCATTAAACGTACTCCCTTTGTCAAACCATTCAGTTGTCATTATTGATTTGATGCAAGAATATTAATCTGCATCCACATCCATCTCGCGGGTGCTGCTGCCTCATCTTAAAGTGCTATTGGGTAACCCCCAGCTCTATGGGCAGGTTGGGGTCCTAGTGCACACCTTTGTTGGTACATAGGATTTTACAAGACCCCTGTATGACTACTTTGACCACTTTTATCCTCTTCCCAAGGCCTTCTGGTTATGGCAGTCTTTACCATATGGTAATTGCCCAGAGGTTCCTCCATGATGTCGGACTCCTCTGTTTCTGGTTTTCCCCCTCTTATTTTGATAGTATCCTTTTGCTTTTCAAAGTTCAATTTAGCAGTTGGCTACTTGTCATCCAGCACAGTTTGGTTTCTTATTGACACTCCCCTCGATGAAGTGGCTGTGATGAACTGCATGTCTTTCTCATGTCTTGGAGTCAAGGTTTGTACCACCTAGACCAGCGTCTCTCCCCGGCTTGTTAATCAGTGGAGGTAGATCTCGCGTACCAGGCACATCTGTTGCAATACACGTTGGCTATTGTTCACAGACTTATCATTCCCTTGGCGGAGGTTCCGCTGGCCTTGTTCGGAAAGGGCACGGTCAACTCTCTCCTTGTCTCCCTCTCGGTCTGTGCCGTCTTTCTCCTTCTCTTGAACTGCTGCGTTGAGTTAGCTCTTACATCGTGCCGTCTGCCTTGCTCATCCTGTGCTCATGGGCTCCACCTTTTATGGTATATGCATAGGTTGTTATTAGTGCAAAGTAACTCTAACGTCCCTTTAACAAAGTTTTTTCACTGAATTTGATAGGTTTTTATTTGCGCAACTTAACCATAACTTAACCATAACTTTCCGTTAACAAAGTCTTTTCACTGAATTTCATAGGTTTTTACCAGGATATCCTTAATTTGTATAGATGTACCATAAAACATACTTGTCCCCCTGGCCCTATGCTGATAACCTCAGGGTTCGCGGACTATGCGACTGTTCGCGGATATTGGTCAGCATCCACACTACCCAATAGCGCGGGGGTTGTTTCACATCATGGTAGCATACAGCAAAGAAACTGAACATCTTTAAAGACCAACACATATGTTAATTGTAAGGAAAAATGCAATAGGTCTACAAACTATGTACTTATAAAAGCAGCAATGCAATTGCATAGAGTGTGCAACATAATGGAATGCAGCAAGCAGGCAAATAACATGTGCTTCCAACAGTATTACTTCAGTGCTGCTTTGCATGCAAGCTGAGAGGCAACTATCAGCGGGACAGGTACAAAGTAGTGACAGCGGAAACGTACTACAAAGTGGTAAGTAAACTATATTTTTTCCTATAACTGTGCAGTTTGTTCTGTGTACAATACCAGTAAACATTATGTCTCTTTTTTTACACAGAAATGGCAAGCACTCTGGAGTGGCTTGAGGAGAATTTCCCTTGTGATATAATGAGTGAAGACAGTAACTCCAATGGTACATAGTGCAGTTTGAAAAGTAAGAGAATTAATACACATTGCTTCACTTGTACCTGAGAAATGTTTTTTTGTTTAACAGTGCATACGGGAAATGAATGGAAAGGCCCAGAAGCAGCAGCTGCTCCACAAGTGCATGGGCACATACACAACCAAACTAACAACGTGCAAACTAAACTAGTGAGCCTGGAGGCAAAAATTGGCCAATTGATGAACAGTTTTGGTGACTTAAAAGAATGTGTACATAAGCATATAATGTACAATATTAAGAAAGCACTGCCCCACCTGCACCTGTACCCTTTCCCCTTTCCCAGCCAACCATCCCCACAAATTCCCCCTGCAGGAAAAGTCGGTATGATGAGGCTACAATCCCTTCTTCTCCCCATGACCAACCTGTGGAAAACCCAAATCCCCCTGTATATGTTTCCATTTCTGCTGCCCCTTCCCTTTCCTAATTGTGTGTATTTATGTGTGTAAATAAAGTCCTGTGTATACTGTTGCTGTGTGTGTGTGTGTCTTCTTTTTTAAAAGCCTCGTTAGGAGACCGCAGAGAGCAGTATTGTCCAAGATGTCCGCAATTCATCAAAATAGAGGTGTCCTGCGGACACCGTGCCTGTCTGGGAAGTCTGCATTTAAAATGGAGGTGTCCGTAGGACTCTGCGCCTGTCCGGCATGTCCGCAAAGCTTTGATGTACCTTTAATTAGTTTGGGGACCCCACCCCTATCCTGCGGACACCTGGGCGCAAGTGCTCCACATTTCCTGTGTCCTACAGACAACAAGCCTGTTCAGCATGTCTGCAAGGTTGTGGAATACTTATAATTAGTTTGGGGACCCCAGCCCTGTGCGGCAGACACTCGGGGGCTTGCACATCTTTTCCCCCCATGTCCTACAAACAATGGGCCTGTCCGGCATGACTGAAAATTGGTGATGTACTTTAATTATTTCAGGGACCCCACCCATGTCTGGTGGACAACTGGCACATATGCATCGCAACCCTTATCCGCAAATAGTGTCTGGGCCCCCAAACAGTAGAAAAGTGCTTTTTGGGACAATCCAATGTGTTTAACTGTGAAACTTCACCCTTGCAGAGGTTCCAGACCATGCCCCTGGCTATCTGGACACTTCTTTGAACTTTTTGAGCCCAGCTTGGGGTTCAAAGTGTCCACAAAGCCTGGGACTGTCAGCAACGTGCTCCACAGAGACCCTACCAAAGGCAACACCCCAGTGCTGCTCCTCATTCTGTTTTTGGATTTCCTGAACAGAGCACTCTGCCAGATTGCTGAATTGCTGCCTCTTTATTCCACGTTGCTGGATTGCTGCAGGACTGCTCCAAATTTCTGGATTGCTGCATTACTGGGCGGCTGAGTTGCTGGATTACCTGAATAATGGCATCCACTGTTGTTGCATCTGCTGCCTCTGCCTCAGGACCACCCCCACCAACACCACCACCACCTTCCCCAGAACCTGGAGAGGGGAACAGGTGTAACGATGCAGAGGAGGAAGAAGATCAAGAAGAGAATGAGGTAGTGGAAGACCCCACTACCAGCTGCTGTCGTTAGTCTTGGGTGTAGAGGCTTTTTACCACCATTGGTGGTAAGCCTAAGGTTAGTGCCGCCAAGGTTTGCTGCAATGAGTGCCACATTGTACTCAGTCGCGGCAAACCTGGGCTGTAAAGGTATGGGACTACCTCCATGTGGCGACACCTGAGATCCAGCCACAAACCAGCAGTTCAGAGGGTTGTCCCCTTCAAACAGGGTAGTAGGTTGAGGTCCATTGCAGCATCCTTGACATCTGCTCCTGTAACCACAAGGGATCCTCCTGTTGGGCACCAGATACCTCAAACAACCTTGCAGGCCATACACACTGCAGTAGATCCTTACCTTTCAAAGGTAACTGTTTTGTGTGTCTACTGCGATGCAGCACTCTGCTGGCGTGAGCAGTTTCGGAGTGGTTTCGATGCTGCAGTCCGGGACCACAAAGTAAAGTGCCCCCTTCCTCAATGAGCCACACCCAACATCTTCCTCTCTCCATCTGCCCTTTCTTATCCCTGTGGCTGGTGCTCCTTCCCTACACTCCCTACCCTTCCATCCCTTGTGTGTCATGTTTAAAAAATCCCCCAAAAAATCACAAAACACAAAAAACAAAAAAGGCTCTTTTCAGAGCCACCTTTCACAGTTTAAAAATAGAAGAGCCAATGAAATGGTGCAGGCCCCTGCACAGTCTGCGAAGTCAGCGGACAGCACGGTAGTCTGCAGACTTCCAAAGCATGCTGGGGCTGGCACCATAAAAAACTTTGCACTCTTTTCCCGGGAGAAAATGGTAGCTCTGAAAAGAACATTTTTGTGTTGTTTTTTTTGTTCTTGCAAGGTTACTGCAAAAATGCTTGCTATAGTTGCAAAAAGGGTTGCATACATTAAAAAAAGAAATGTGGGTGGTTTGAATGCAATGATACTTCCATGACTCTAAAGCAGAGATTACCAGCAAATCTTGCAAATACCTACTTAATATTCTTGAAACCAAAATGTTCTCACTGATCTACAAAAGTAGCATAGCCTACTTGCGAATACCCACCAGCAGTTAGGTAACTGCATACAAAAAATAACCTTCTGCACTGTGAAACTGGAACAACTTAACCTACTCCAACCAGCCCATGAGGACATAATTTACGCTGCTAAACAGATTTTTTTCCCCAATTACCCAATAATTACAGTCACAGAAACAACTGTGAAAGGACACAGTAATATTGTTTTCCACATAGTACTTAAAAAGAAAAGTACTGAGTATAAGGGTCTACAAACTGTCCTCAATTACCTGTGAAATGACCAACTGTTAGAATAAGGCAACTGCTGTCTAACAATGCCAGTACCACTGCAATAAATATGGTGCTGCATGTAACTACAGCCATAAAACTGCGAAGGCAATTCACAATAGTGAAAAATGGAAATCCGCCAGCAGAAATTAACATGCTTGAAGACAAACCCTGCAAAACTGTGAAACTGTAAACAGTTAGAATACACCAACTGGTATATAACTACAACCATAATACTACAATATTACTTCCCATTACTACACAATTTGAAATCCAACACCAAACATGAAAGTTCTTCTGAGGAAACTCTTCAACACTTATTAAGTATAAACAACCAGAATACACCAACTGGTATCTTCCTACAGCTGCAGTACTACAATATTACTTTCAGCGGTCAAACTGCCAAATCAACCTTCAGCAATCACAGTGCTACAACATACCCTCAACAACTTTCAAACTACCAACAGTTAGAATATGCCAACAGGTATCTAACTGCCCCCACAATCCTGAAATATTAGTTTGCAATACTACAGTACTTAGAAAACACCAACAGCAATCAAATGCATAAACATAGGAAACAGTTAGAATATGCCAACTGGTATCTAACTGCAACCATAGTACCACCACTTCCAAAAGGAAAATCATACACCATTTCAATTCCTCCTACTGCAACAGTGCTTATAATGAAACCGAGTGTGCCACATAACAAGAAATGAATATAGAAGTTTATTTTGTAATCCTGCATGGATTTTATTTTTTTCCACAGACCCAATGATTATGCAAACAAACACAAGAACTGAGCACATTGCACAGTACATTTGTTTAAAGCATAGTACTTGTAATGTACTAATTATGAGGGTCCACAAAGTACATACATCCTGAAATGGAATGCAATATGACATTATGAAGTAGCTTCCCTATCATGTTATGTTTTCTTCTATCAAAGACAATGAAACAAATATTTCCCCTGCATTTCCACGTGCAATAAAGACAATATGTGCCCACAGTGCCACAATATTCAAATCTGCTATTGCCACTTCAACAGTATTCTACATTGAGTTCAAAAAAGGTGTACAGTGCCTCAACAATATATACAGTGAGTATACGATTATTGGTGTCATGCTTCTTTGTAATCAGCAAATTAATTTCTATACACATATTTGTGCAATCCATATGCCAGTGTCACATTTTTGAGTGCATAGCCGTATTATGCTGCACTGATTGTGGCCAGGCCCTAGACTTTCAGGTGTATGTCCTACAGCCTACGACCTCCAGCAATGCACCCAAGAGGCTAGAGCCTGGTCACAACCACCACAGCATAATATGGCCATGCACCCAACAATCTGCCCACTGACCATGACCCACACACATAAGGCAGCCGCCTGAGGCCCTATACACTTCAGTTCACATACTATTACACTACTTGCACCCACTGCACAGACTGTAATACTCCCAAGAATCTCAGGACAGTCCACTTCTGTACACATACTATTACAGTATTTGCTGCAAGTGGGTAGACTCTTGGGTGCATGGTCGCCACAATCACCAGAGCATAATACAGACATGCACCCAACAATCTGCACACTGACCACAACAGACACACATAAGTCAACCGCCAGAGGCCCTGTCCACTTCTGTACACATACCATTGCAGTACTTGCAACCATTCACATTCCACTCCCGTACCCTAAGGCGCCTGCAGCCCAAAGCCCTGTACACTTCTCTACACATACTATTAAAGTGTTTCAACCAGTGGGCAGACTTCGGCCATGCACCCAAGAGTCTAGTAGCTTCCCACAAACAGCATAATAAAGCCTATACAACATCCTCATATTATCTACATTCCACTCCCCTACCCTAATGCATCCTGCCTGCAATCACCACATAAGCTATTCACCTGAGGGCCTAACCGCGAACTGCCACAGTGTCCATGGACATCGCAGACTCAACACAGTCTTCTTACACCTAAACAAATACATCATATGAACCATCTTTCACTGCCCAGCCTTTCCAGCCTCTCTTCCCAACACCAGATTCCCCAAAACATATTTTCCAGCTCTGTTCACCTCTGCGCTATTCACGAATATCCATGGATACAACATGGCGGGCGTTTCGGGAAAAGGTGATGCACATCACACTTCCCTCCAGCCAATCAGTGGGCACGATAGATGTCCACAGACATGACACGCCCCTACGGAACAATCAGAGTCTTTTCCACAGAGCGAACAGGGAAATTGTTCCATGGAGCGGAGCCGGATATCATCATTTTTTTTACCTACATTTTGCCTGTTTTTAAAAAAAATCAACTGGACAGATTTTCACCAAATTTTCAAAGGCACACTTTCAGGACCAAGCCGCTGCTCCTGCAGCAAATTTGGGGAAAATCCATCTAGCAGCTTGGACTGTAGGCCTGAGCACATTTGCTTTCCATTCAGACTATGGACAAAAAAGAATTGGGGACCCCCCCTATAACTTTGATCCCCCTTGCTATAACCTCACCAAATTTACCATAACAATTCAGAGCGGGCCACATCATTTCTTTGCAAAGATTGGTGAGGATTTGTCCAGGGGGAGCGAAGTTATAAGCCACCCAAAAAGTGGTCTTCCCATGGTTTTAGCAATTTAACCTTAACTACACGGCCACTACCACAGGCCGTTTAATATATATACAGGACAAAAATGCCACAAAAATGCAGGCGGACTACACTCCCAGGGTCAGGGGCATGAGAGGCTTGAAAAATGACAAAAAAACATGATATAATGACACAACAATGTGATATTGTTTAAAAAAGCAAAACATGCAGGGCTCAACAGGAAAGAAAATCCAAGAAGGACGTTTCGCACCAGAGGTGCTTGTTCATATGCATGTATGCATATATATATATATATTCAATGAAAAAACTTGGTTAAAGGGACGTTATAGTTAAGTTGCACTAATAAAAACCTATGAAATTCAATGAAACCAGGTTGTTAAAGGGACTTTAAGTTTACAATTAAAACTGAAAAACCTCAGAAATTCGCCAGTTAGGGTAAGGGGAAGCATAACCTGCGCCACCACTGTGCACTGCTAAGACTGCTACACTAAAATGTACTTACTTTGTAGGATGTCAAGAGTAGTCTTCTTCTGGTTGTTATCTTCGGGAATTGTATTCTATACTGTAATTTTAAAAGAAAGTTAGTGGGTATATATGGTAATGGTGAACTACTCTTAGTAAAAGAGGTTGTTATTTATGAATGTAGGAGGAGTTGGTGGGAAAAAAAGTTAATAAAGTTGAGTTATGGATAGTCTACTAAAGTATGTTAACTGTGTTGTTAGACCAATTGGAGTATGAGTAGTGCTTTTTGGGAGACTTGAAGGAACAGGGCAAACATGTGTGTAAGAAAAAGGAGCAGTTGTATGTTACTTTAGTGCTGCTGATTTTAATGAAAGAAGTGTTTCTGGTGCAATGTATTTGTATGTGTTGCACTGTTTTTAAAGTTTAGTGAAACTGTGGCATAGTAGTAATGCAATGGAGGATTGTTGTTGCAGCAGTGTTTGGTGTCTTATTTTAGAGGTTTGCAAAGAAGAGTACATTATATGTAAGGGGAAGTGTTTAATATAGATATGTTAGTGGTGTACATGGAGGTGTGAGCAGGTGGGGAATGGTGGCAGTGTAAGGGATGTAATGAGTGAGGTTAAAAAGTGTGACATTTATATGGAATGAAAAATGGAAAATGCAGAGCGTTTAAAAAGTAAAAAAATGGATGTGTGAATTTATAGCAGCACTGTGCGTTACTTTTTTTTGTAAAAGATAAGAAAAGCAGATGGAAAAGATGTGTAGAACATTTTTAAGTGGCACTTGTGTGGAAGATCTCTATGTTGGCAGTACATGTAGGCTTGCCAATATTATGCATTCTAATATGTAGGCGCTAATTAAGTGTTGTTTTTTTCTTTGTATTGTGGGAGTTGTAGTTGCACTTTCCCATTAGAAAAGTTGGACTACAAGTCCCAGAATGCAGAGAAGAAAGTAGGACCGGATAAGCACCTACAGGTTGGAACGGGTAAGTTATTAAACGTGCACACACAGAGTGGCACTTAAAAACATTGTACAAATCATTTGCATTTGCTTTTTTTCATTTGGTAAATGTATACATGCGTTTGTTAGCTTTAATGAAAATGCTTCAAAGAAGATATGCTTTTAAATGCACAGCATTTTCCATTTTTCATTCAATGTACATGTCATAATTTGCAAGCGTACATGCAATCCTATAACTTTTACTTTGCATTCTGAGAGTTGTAGTCCGATTTTTGTAATGGGAAAATTGGTATTAGCAGTGACAGAATGCAAAAAAGCAGACTTGATAAGCCTTATAGATTGGAACGGCTCATGTTGTCAAGTATGCATGAACTGCCAACATATTGAACTTGCACACACCAATTGCCATTTAAACATGTTGTACACATCGTTTCAATGTGCTTTTACTGTTTTCATTTCATAAAAGGCTTACATACAGTGCTGCTATAAGTGCCCATATGCATTTTTTAACTTTCATGAACATGCTCCTAAAAATATACATTTTTAAATGACAGTATTACAATTATTTGCTGCTTGATGTCAGCAGGTACTGAATGCTGCAATGCATGGATTTTGCTGGAGTGGTTACACAAGAGAATATGCTTATTGAGAAGCTTATAACAGGTGTAGTCACAGAAACCCTCTATACATATATATTTGTAAAAGTGTTTCTGAAAATGCTTTAAAAAATATAAGCATACCTGTACTATGTTATGTAAGATACAGTTTTCAAATCTGTAAAAATAAATGTTGGAGAGTTTCACAGTAGTTCTAGATGCAGATGACTGTGATTAACAGGAGATATGTTCTCTCAGAGTATTAAACGGAGACAACAGGGTTAGGTGCAGAGTTTTTGGATGTGATTGGTGGATGGATGAACATGAAAGTGGAAAGAGAAGAAGAGCTGCCCCCCTACTATGGGGTTTGCATGCACCGCGGTAGTCCGCGGATGGCACGTGTCACATCCGGGTCTTTCAAGGGTGCCGGGCATGGAAAGGGGACTGTGGGTATTAGCTAATTAGGTTTTCTGGTTGTGGTTTACAGGAAGAGAGGGAAGTAGGTGTTTTGATTGTTGTGTGTAGTGATGATGGTTATGGCTTTGAGAAAGCAGAGTGTGTGGATTTTGGGAGAGTCTTTAGTTCAGTCATTGAAGGTGTTTGCTTAAAACCATTGCATTTTTGGAAGTATTGGATTGGCAGAAGTGGAAGTTTTGTGACATGCTGTTTGTGGCTTAAACTGGGCAAGGTAATTGTGCATTTTGGAGGGGACAGTTTGGGGTATGTGATTCCAAAGTATTTGGAGGTTTCTCCACAGGATTTCTTGAAAAGCCTAATGGAGCTGTTTCCTGCTGCAAAGAATATTTTTTTCTGAAATGAATCAGAGGCACACATGGAGGATGGATGGATTTAATTTTACAGATGTGTGAAATGCCATTTGTCTTTGCAATTTTAGGAATGCTTTGAAAAGGATCCTCTAAGATAAATGTACAGGAAGATGTACAGTGTACAGTAATACTGTACAAGAAAGAAAAACAAGTGAAAAAAGGTGTTTGTTAACAAACCACCCTCCCGAACAAACAAAGAACAAAGGTTCTTTGAGACACCACTAAAGAATAAATAACTGAAATTGTGTTTACATTTTCCACCCACCACCACTTTGAGTGGCCGCAACATCCACGGACACTGCAGTAGTCCGTGGACGGCATGTGCCGCACCTGGGTCTTTGAGAGTGCTTGGCAAGGGGACTGCAGGGGCTGTGGACAGTCATGGTGTCCGCGGACATCAGGGGATCAGCCAATCAGGTTTCCTGGGTGTGGTGTACAGTAAGAGAGGGTAGCAGGAGTTTTATTTTCAGGAGTTTTGAGAGCAGTAAACATGTCTACGGCTTTGTCTTTGTTGAGGCAGAGTGCATGGATTTTCAGGGACTCTTGAATCTATAGGCTGAAGGTGTATGTTGAGCACTGTGGATTGGGGGAATATCTTGGATTGCATGAATTTGAAATATCATGGTATGGAGTGCAAGTATTAAAGTGGGCGGACATGCTCCCCCTTTGTGAGAATGTGGTTGACTTAAAATATCCAGACATCATTGTTGTTCATTGTGGAGGGAACAGTGTGGGGTATGTTACTAGAATTTTGTTGCAGTTTGCAAAGTTTATGGAAATATTTTGAAATTCCAAAATAATGTTTTCTCATATTGCTCATAGACAAATGTGGATGTGTTCCAATTTATTTTATCTGCAAATGGAAAAACCAAGGTGCAACGTGAATAAAGCTGTATGTGGTTTTTTGTGAGATGTTGCCATGACATTTTTTTCATAATGAGAACATTAAATTTGATATTGTCAACATTTTCCGGAGAGATTGAGTGCATCTAACTGATGTGGGCAACCCAAGTTTTCTGGAAAATGTTCAAAGTGCATTGAAGCAGTTTTTTGTGAATGTATAATAATTACGATGTGTAGAATCTTTGTTAGTTTAGTATATAAAACAAAATGATCCCAAAAATATTTAAAAGTCAAAAAGACAAAAAAAATTCTTTTAAGAGCCACAATTTTTGCACGAAAAACAATTAAAATGATTTTCATTCCCACACATGGAATTTTCCAGATGTCCGTGGACTACCGCGCTGTCCGTGGACTATGCCAACTGCAAAGGGGGTGACTTTTTTTCTCACTTCTAATTTTTAACTGTGAAAAGGTGGCTACTAAAAGAACCATTTACTTTGTGTTTTTTTTTTGTTTTGTATTTCTTTTGGGCTTTTTGTGGGTTTTTTCCAGGAGGGCTAAGGTAAGGTAGGGGAAAGAAGGGAGTAAAAGGTGGGAAAAGTGCACCAACCACAGAGACGAAGGGGCAGGTGGACAGAGGAAGATGTTGGGCAGGCCTTAATCAAGGTAGTGTTTCTCGTGCTCCTTGACTGCGGCCTTGAAAGCACTCTGAAAGTGCTCCCCCCTACTGATCGGTGCTTCACGGTACAAACTTAGGATGGTGACCCTTGAAAGGTAAGGGGTAGCAGCATTTTGTATGGCTGTGAAGCCACTGCTCGGATCCTCTGTCTCCAGATAATTGGGTGGAGGATGTCTGTCTACTGAAAGGTATCACCTTCCTCAGAGCATTTGAGTGGTTAGATTTGGTGTGGTGCCTCATGGAAGTTGTCCCATAGGAATACAAGCCAGGTTTCCCGTGACTGAGTACAAGCATGCACTCAGTGCATTTCACCTTGCTTGTACAAGCCTTCGGGTAATTTGCAATGGTCATAAAAACTTGCCACACCCAGGACTCACTCTGAGTACTGAGATAAGAACTTCCTCCACCTCATCCTCTTTTTACTGTTGATCCTCATCTTCTCTCTGTGTCTGTTCCCCTTTCTAGGCCCTCCAGGTTGTTAAGGTGGTGGGGGTGGTTGGGAAGCAGAGATGGCCATATCAGATGCCATTGCAGCAGGTTTTTAAAAATCTGCAGAGCAGGTGTTTGCCAAATGCTCTCTCCTGGACAGCCAGATTGAGAATGAGGAAAACGAATGGGTGGGTCCCTCCAGCAGAGCTGTCGACTAACTGCACGACTGTCCGCACACTACAGAATGAAAAGTCAGCCTTGCAAAGTTGTAAAAAGTTGCCAGCTCCATGAGGAATGGGTCTGGGAGCTGTGGAAGGGTAATGCGTATGCTTGAAACACACTAGATTGGCTGAAAAAATGTTTTTAAACTGTGCACGGCCGCAGACACTGTTTGCAATCAGGCCCTCACACTGCAAGGGTGTGGTCACATGATAATGTCCATGGCTGTCCGCGGCCATGACGGCCATCCACAGACACACATCAGGTGGGAATCGCAGGACGAATGTGCTGGGTGTCTGTAGAACAGGTGTGGTCTCCGCAGACTAACTAAAAGTGCGTTGTGCAAAACAAGACATGTCCGGACATCTGTTGTGTCTGAAGGCACCCCCATTTGGACTGAGCACTTCGCAGGCAGTCACGGTGTCCCCGGACTCATAAAGGGGCTTTTAAAAAAGAAATATCACACAAAGAAATAAAACATACTTATAGTATAAAAAATAAATGTTTTCATGAAACGGATGGGGTATCAGAATGGGAAACATAAATGGGAAAATTAGGAATTTCTGTACAATAATGAACAGGGGAGGAAGTGAGTGAGGTTTCATCAAAGCGTCTTTGATTAACATTTTCCAAATTTGGTGTGGATGAAGGTTGACAGGTGCAAGAGGGATAGTGATAGGAAACATTTTTAATGACATGATTTTTCACATAATGTAAAAGTTCTTTAAAATCATTACTTAGTTCATCCAATTTTGTAGACAAGTTCATGATTTGATATTGTACAGTTGGGTATAGGACTTCTTTTTGTGATTCTTGGGATTGCTTATAATTAAACTGGGGCATAGTTTCTTCATGAAAACGATGTACTGTAAGAAAAAAATATTATTTTAGTGAGTTTTGTACAAATTACATTATTTGTTTACATTAAAACATGTATTGTATACCATTAGAGATGTTATCATCACTCATTTCTTCTTTTGGGAAGTTCTCCTGTGTTTGCCATTTCTGTCAAAATGAAAAAAATAGTGCTTTTTATTTAGAATCCATGTTTACATAATGAATGCTAATAATAATGAAATAACTACACTTATTGTTTGGTGAGAGATTGTTTTAGAATAGGTTTTTGATGTATGTCAGTCTCTATGAACAATTGTATTGAAGTGATAATAAGAGGTGTACAACCATGGTTTTTTATGCTTGGTGCATTCCATTACATTTTGTTTTATAAATAAAAAAAAATGTTTATATTTTCAAGTAATCATTTGTGCTAAAAGCTATATGTGGGTGCAGTAAATATAAGCAATGCTGCTTTATGTATATGTATTTGTTGTTTGGTGGGTAGAACATTTTCTGTTCTCCCTTGGGCTTCTCGGCTTTGTGAATGCTACATTCTGTCCATGGACATTCGCACTGTCCGCAAACTCCAACAGCTGCTAAATTGGGGGTGAGTACAATATAACGAACAGAATAGAGGGGATCAGGCTCTAGTTTCAAAAACGCCTGTGCTAAGCTCAATTTATTGGTCTTGTGGTCCTGATTCTTCTGTACATGGTCACAGGCTAGTAGAAGTGAACCCACACCTCGAGGTAGATATAGGGAGACAGTCCTGGTTACCTCGCAATGCATTATTTTGAGAATCCTTTGTATGAATTGATTCCCACGCTAAATGCGTTTTTTTGCAGTGAAATTTTTATTATAGTATAGAATCATAGTCTAGTGTTGGTAAGCTGACACGTGTTTCAACCTCGAGTGGTCTTTATCAAGGCTGATATTAAAAATTACAATTGCACACATTCAACAGTTGGTTGGAATACATGACTTATTTGAGGTAAGTGACATGTGGTAAACAACCGGTGGGTTGTTGAGTACAGGTGAGGCCGTGAGTATAGGTGAGGCATACATGTTATATATTACAGCATAGGTTGTATCACAATTGTAGTTCATTGTGTGAACATTTGTTACATTGGTTATGGGCAGTGCCAGATCCATGAGCAGTAGTGGAGGGAAAAAGAGGGGGAAGAAGAAGAACAGGAATGGGTTAGCGATATGCAAAAATGGGTTTACTGATTAATGTAATTCTATGTATGTGGCTCTTACCAAAGTGTAGGCTTTTAGGATGTGAGGGTGTTGCCCCGGGTTGTGCCCCCTTGGGGTTAGGAGTTTCCTTGTCGGATCCCAGTCTTGGGTCTTGGATTTACCTGAGATTGGGAGTGAGAGGGTTGGATTCAGTGCGTTAGCAGAAAGGGAATTCACGTCTACATTAGTGCTCATATCATCTGCTTTATTCTGAGGTGCTGTGCAGTGGTGTCCCGAGTTGGGGATGGTAACGGTTGTGCCAGTGGTGTTTGTGTGTAATTTGTGTTGGCCTATGTACTAGGGCAATCTGTCTAGGCCTTGAGTCCCAGGGGAAGTGGTGATACCTCTCATTGTGTGAGAACCATTGGCAAGTGCCTGGGGGTCTAAGAGAGTGGTTTATGCAATTACTAGAGCAGATGCCCTATTGAACAACGAATAGTTTTGAGCGCGTGTTTGTTTGGGCTAGACAAGTGCTCAGAGTTTCAGTCAGTGCCTGGTGGCACCGTGGAAAAAAGGAAGGGCAGCTGGTAATAGAAATTTTACGGCCCCATGTTGAAATCCACTGAAGGTTAGTCCATGAATCTGTACCGTTTGAGCGTCCCGATGTGTCAATATGTGTGGGATGTGGCCCGTGACTGAGTTGGCCGTGTCTATATGTAGCTCTGGAGGGACACCGTGCATTGTTGGTGCCCGTGTGTGCACATACTCGAGGGAATTCAGAGGCGGGGTGCCTGGGAAGGGGGTGAAGAGCAATTATCCACTGTGGAATGGTCCTGTGTGTTTGCAGTGTATTTGGGGTCGGACATGAGTGAGAGGGTTTGGGGTCAGGGTTAAGATCTAACTGAGCGATTGGCGACTTGGAATTGATTAGAAGTCTAACAGCATTGTGGCTTTCTTGAGTTTGCTGCTCTGTGAAGCTAAGCCGAGTGCATGGCGCAGTGCCTTACCTGTCGTTGCAGTCCCGGCAGCGATACTGCAAATGGAGGGATCTCGCTGGCACCCTGTGTCAAGTGCCTATTTGTATTGAGGGAATCAGATTGCGCAACAGCTCCAGGGTAGTGTTCGGTGTGAGCGCATGCACTCTGACTAGGGTCCTGTTTGGGACATTACCATTGTGCACATGTGTGATTCATGAAATGCTGTGTACTGGTCCATGACTGCCTGTATCGGAATGCCATATGAAACGCTGGGGCATGAGTTGATGGGGCAGACTGTATAAAGGGTCTTAGTTGAGCTGTTTAGCACGTGGGTAGTCAAGTGGTATATACATGCCTAACCCTATTGATGGGCATGTTGATAACATAACATATTGGGCAATGTCAAAAGGCATCCTATGCTGGGATGGGTCATTATGGTCTATTGGACCTGGTTAGGTGGTGCCCTTTCCTAGATTGTGATGTTATGTTGCCCTAATGTTGGAGAGGATAGGTTGGAGAGTGGATGAGGGGATCTTGTTCCACTATGGGCTGGCACTCAGAATATAGTCATTTTCAGAAAGACATTGAAACCGTGATCTGAGTTTAGTCCATTCTTAACACATCTGAAATGACAAATTAATTTGGCTTCTTCTTGGTGAAGCTTGCACTCTCTGTTTCTGGCTCTGGGTCTGCATTTCACGGTTCATAGTCCCATGAAGCAGATCTTTCTCCTATCTTCTTGTTGATGGTGTTTCGGCCAGTGGTTGGCCATCGGTAGCTTGGTATCTTGACAGTGTATGTTGTTCAAGTGCTCTCTGATTCTTATGCGCAACTCCCTTATTGTGCTCCCAATATAGATTTTCTCGCAAAAATATATGATAGCATAAATATTTAGACCTGCAATCTATGTGTTCCATGATTTTGAAATTTTGACAGCCTTTAAAACTGTCAGTTAGTGTTTTCTGGACATATGTACACATTGAACAAGAGCTGCATTGGTGAATCATATGGCAGTCCCGGCTTTGTGCCAATCTGTAGCAGTTACATTTTGTTGTGGCATGAAAGAAGGGCTGAGTATGTTGCGTAGCGTGGGCGCTCTGCTGAAAGAGATGCTGGGATACGGTGTCAGGTTAGATTTGATACCTGGGTCCAAGAGTAGAAGTGACCAATGCTTCCTGTATTTGTGACTATCCCTGCTGTACCTGGCCATAAACCTTACGGCAGTATCGTTTTCTGGTTTCTTGACCTTGGGTGTAAGTAATGTCTCCTTCTGCATGGAAAGGTTTTATCCTTAGCTTTGGTATTTTTTTGTGCCGTGTAGCCTCTGGTGCAGATGCACCTTAGGAACAGCCTCACCTTTGATTTACCCTTTGCCCCTTAACTATGATGGGGTTAGTCTGAGGTTAGGATAATGAACTCTCTTGCATAGCAGAATTATTCCCATAATCAATTTAGATCCGGGCAACTTCTTTGGTCTCCGCATACCATGGAAAAAGAGGAAACTTAACCCACCCAAATGGCCCCTTGCAAGAGATTCCAATTCCTTGTGATCCCTATTGATACTCACTTTAGCTTTTCTTGAGATCCTTCATGGCCCTCAGCTCCTCCACCCTGTCTCCAGTTACAGTGCCTGTCTCCACAACAAATCACAGCAGCCTCAGGTCTTTCTGGATCGGGCTCTCAGCTTGCTCTGCCTTGTTGCGTTGCCAGGCGCACAGATAATAGCTCCACTGCAGAAGCCTTCAAGGCCCAGCAAGGCTTGGCAAACTGCCTTTATACTCAGACACCACAGCTGCAAATGACTGCCTGGCTCTCACACTCAAGGATCACTTTCCAAATTTGAAGCAATGCAGCCCCAGGTCTTTACATGAAATCGGATTTTGTTAAATATCAGCCCATTTTAAAGTCTTTGTCCGACACAAACCCAGACCATTCTCATTCAGCAAGGAGCTCTGCCCAAAGCCACATGGCAGAAGCCCACCGAAAAGTCCTTCAAAAAGTCTTGCCAAAATGCCACCAGCAAAAAGGCCTGCAAGAAGAAGAAGCAGCACTTGCCTCCCAGCTCACAGTCCATCATATGACTTTCTCAGAACGCAGCCAAGGAGATAAAGATCCAGTACATTTCTATCCCGCTCTCTCACAATTCAACTTCCTTGACTCCAAACCATCTCTTGTGTCACTTCCAATCTTAACACGTGACAGAGACTTCGAGAAAAATCCAACTCTCCCCCGGACTACCAATCTTGTGTAATTTTCCAGTGGAGCTCTCTGTTTTTTTGCAAGCTGTATGCCCCTTCGACCGTCGCTTCCTCGCGCTTAGAAGAAAAGGAAACATGCCATCCTCTTCCTGCGCTCCTTACTGAACAATACCCTTGTTTATGTCCATGGCCTGTCATCTTGTTAGACCACGCAAAACAGGCTGTTCACCCTTTAATCTCCTGTTTTTCTTCTTTTATTTTCTGAATCCAACCTTGCAAAAAAAGCTGTTTTATGCAAGCAAAGCTGACCAAGCATATGCTGTAATGTTAATATGTTAATGCCTGCATAACCCCTATGCTCAAAATCAACCCTATTTAAATTCCTACTGTTACAACCCCCCACCCCTGTTTTACTCTCAATGCTACACATAAGTACTAAAATACCACAGTTGAAACTGGTGCACACCGCCTCTGTTGAAATCAGTGGCACCATTGAAATGAGTGCTTTGCTGAACTTAGTACACACCATTTTTCCTTACATCACTTTGGGCTTTTTTCAAGTTGGGCAGTAAACATAAACAAGTAGCATTTACTAATACTGCCACATTTACTTCTTGGTTATGAGATGTGAGTTATTTACCCGATGTGGTTTTCTGTATGTGGTAAATACTGCACACAGACAAATACTGTGAGTTCAAATACCTAACAGGTGGAGGTAAAAATTGTGAATTGTAAAAACATTCCACAAGTTTTGATAAGCACTGGCAGTAGACATGACTGTTGGGGTCTAGCCATAGTTACCCCCACTAGTGGAAGCTTGAACTAAGTGGTCTCTGTATTCCCTCCCTGCTTCATACCCACAGGTTTGGATCCAGTAGCACTTATGCAGACTTACTTATTGATCCAAAGGGATCCTACTATCGTCTCTTCTGTAAGAAACACCTTCACATTTACACTAGAGTCCTGCAAAGAAGCACGCCTTTTGTTAATGTCTGTACCTCCTCTGAAATTACTGGAGGCAACACCTAGAGTGAATCCTATACCCATACAGTACATACGGCCAATGAGCATGCCCAACAGGTTACAGAGTCTTAAGAGCCCACAGAGGAGAGTATTGCAAGTTCAGACTTCAGCGTACTGTGCCTGATATGCTCAGGCAGTACACACCCTTGCATGAACAGTGAGAGAGTTCAGAGCCTAATGTGCATTTAATGTACTACTGTGGGTATTTCTTATAAGCAAGATGTTAATGCAAACCAATTTAGTTTTCTGCATTTTGAATAATTCCCCCCAGGAGTTTTACTATTGATTATGATACACTCATTCTGCTGTTGATTACAGCTGATGCAATAATATTAATAATATCACAGTTTCACATAGCACTGTGAGCTCCTCCCAATCCTGAAGACCATAATAGTAGGTGCTAAACTGCAACCCAATGATACAAAGCTTAGCACTCTTTAAACGGCCGGGTACACCCTGCTTTGATTAGCATACCTGTCTGCAGGTTGCACACACATCTCTGAAGCAAGTGCTTAACCTGCTGAGCTATGAGAAACCTCTATACAAAAGGAACACTGCTTCCCCATTACATAAGTCAACCAAATCTGTGGGAACAAGAACTAAATGGATATGCAATACACCACACTGACCCCCAGCCAAAGCATCCTGGGGAGTCTAGGGTGGCCCATGACTCACGGGACACCCCACACTGGCCAATATGCTTTGGCTGGGGCTCACTCTGGAGTATTCCTCATCTGTTTAGTTAATTCTCGTGAGCACTCAGATGTTCACTCGGCAGCAGGCCCTGCTATAGATGTGTGGTGGCCCATTTCAACATGATCATGGTTGCCCCCCTTGATTAGAGTGGAAAGCAGTCTGGGGCACCCCCTGGGGGGCAGACATTATAATGGAGATAATCTCTTTAATAAAGTGAAGGTTAAATAGCTGCCAGTTTTCTCAAGATGCCGAGTCAGCAGGCAGCAGATGAAACATGATGTATGTTTCAGTAGCTCCCTGCTGCCTTGCTGTCTTGTGATAAGTGGTGGCTATTTAACCTTCTCTTTATCAATGAATGCATCAGCGAAAGAAGGATTCAGAACTATTCAGCAGGCAATCAGTCATTGAATGACCGCTGAATAGTTATGAATTCTTCTTTCTCTGCAGCACTCTGGTCTGCACAAACACGGACCAAATAACTTCTTTGTTTGTTCCGTGTCTGTGCAAAGAAGCCTGCACTCTGGTACGGCTGCCTGTAAGCAGCTCCTCACTGACTGTGCCCATGAACACTGGCCTGGGTGCACTTAAACTCACAAACTGTGCTTTTAGGTGCAGTATCCAGGCCAGTATTCAAACTTCACAGTGTGAGCCCTGGCCGTCCGTCCCTCATCCGGCAGAGTAGACCATATCTGGGACTGCAAAAGAATCTGAAAAATGCATGGGTTCCTTAGTGATGAAAGCCCCCGTGAGGTCCTGGATAGCAGTGCCACCCCTGTAGTAATGCACCACATATGCACCTGCACCTTCACTCACATGTAGACATTTGTAGGCAATTCAAATTGTAATGTGGGGTTAGTTAGTACTTGCATGCCAGGGGAGTGATTTAAAGGGTAGAGAGGGTAGCGAGGGCACCGGAGACTGCTCATTCACACATCATTCATAAGTGGGTGCTTTCAGACTTAAAGGAGAAAGTTAACTGATTGCAACATTGAAGATGCACTAGAATAGTCTCTCTCATTAGAATGCATAAAGAGGTGAGATGCCCCCCACTCACATATGTTTGCCACTCCCCCTCAGTCTCTGAAGTTAGCACATCTCCCAACAATTGAAGCCTCCCCCCGAAATGTAGGTTTTATTGAGCTCCTGGTCATGAGCCCAAAAATGTGCCAGACACTGCCAAATAAGTCGTCCCTAGGTTGTGTAGTATTCACTATGCAAGCAATTGTGTACAGTGCGGGAGGGTGGCTGCTTGCCCCCGCACCGTGACTCTTTTAAGAGCTAGACCAGGACATTTGGCAGTGGGACACCTCTCCCATTTGGCACCTCAGTGAGGGTGCCGAACGGGAAAGGTGTCTCGCTGGCAGGACAATGACGGTGCCGAGCAGGAATCCTGCTTAGCTCCCTCATTGTCCTGGCAGCAGAACACCTTCCCTGTTCAGCACCTTCATTGCTAATGAAGGTGTGGAATGGGATATGTGTCCCTCTGCCCGGGACAATGTCACGGGGGCTCCAGACCACAGAAATGCTCTCTGAGGACCTGACAATTTGCTCTGCATCAACAGTGCATTACAATGGGATCCATTAGGCACTGATGGGAGGGAGGGGCAATTATTAGCAGGGACGTTTGCCCTTTACAAAATGTGAATGGCGGTGATCAGAAGCGAGAAGGGTGCCTAATGTTGTATGCGTTAGGAAATAATGACAATGGGCCTGATTCATGGAAATGTGTGTATAAATCCTGCAGGGGCCACGCGCCAAAAAGGACACTGCACGAGCCTGCGTGCAGATAAAAAAATGCACGCCCCACGTATTCATAGAATTTACTGTTCAAAGTAACAGTATTTGCAAGTCACGCCTGGAACACCCCCAACACGCCCACACGCAAAGCATAAACTACCTTTGCGCGCTTCCATGTTCACGAATAGACGTACCATTCAAACAGAGCGTGGGGTCCCCTGCAAGCAGGTCTGCATCTCGGGGACCCTGTGCGGGTCCCCATAACTGTATCCGGCAACCCAAAAACACGCGTATACAAAATTGTAATGGAGTAATTACTCCGGAAATCTGTGTGCGAACCCCCGTAAATTGTTCCTGCACCCTACTAAACTGCATATGCGCACACCTAAGTAAGATCAGAACCCCAGTTGAGTACACGCACCCTGAAATCTGACATGCAACCCCATCTTTGTGCCGAGAATCCTATGCACAAGTGTACTTATGCCTGCCTTTGTGTGGCAGATATATGAAGGACTTGCGTGGCCATTTCCCGGCCGAGAGATTGTGCGATCGAATCCATGAATACATCTCTTGCCACGCAATTGAGGGCGTGTGAGGGACTGGCTGCAGGCCGTCCCTCTGAATGCCCACTTTTTCGCAAGTTCTCCCCATTTCTCATGTTCCACTCCCTTACCAGCCCTCTGCGCAAGCCATGACCACGCTCTGAGTGGAGTCTCATGCAAGGCCCTCGATGGCTCGTAGAGACGTGTCGAGCCTGTGCGAATTCCACACAAGTCCAGGAAAAGTACTGCGCATTCGATTACATGAATCAACGAAAGTGGATTTGCACGCAGTTTGGTGCCCAAGCACCCTTTTTTCCACGCAAATATTTCCATGAATCGTGGCCACTGGCCTTAAAACCCAAGGGTAATTTGTTAGGCTCACATTCATCTGCATGATGCTATTGTGACAAAGCATGCAGGATGGAGAGAATAAAACCAAAGCTATACTCTTGTTGCTCAACATATTTCTATGACAATGTATATTATAGATAGTTTACTATGAAAGGCTAGTTTATTATGTACTGTGGTTTGCTTCCAAGGCATATCATTTATCAACTAAACCTGGGAAGATGCTCTCAGTTGCTTACATTGGCCAAATTCCGGTTTGACCATTTAACAAAGTGTGTGATCCTGGGCAAATCATTTAATCACACTGTGACTTATCTGCAGCACCGTAAGTGATTCACTTCATGGTTTATGTTAATATATCATGCTAGTATTATTTTTTTTAAATGCCTAATGACTATAGAGTTGCTCTATATATAATATTAGTGCAATTTAGGTATTTTGCACCACAAAGTTATTTGCCACTTGCTTTACTTATGGCTACTAATTCTAAAGTCACTTCCTTGTTGCATCCAACCCATTGCCAGGAGTATCATCAATCTTTGATCCAAAGACTAATGATGCTCCTTGCCATGTCCTTTTCTGCGAAGTCACTTCTGTGGGTGCCAGCCATATGCATATTAGGAGGTTTGCATATAGTTGTCCCCTCAGAGCCTGGACAGAGCTGTATAATGGTTCTGCAGTTTATTTATTTTTGTTGGGTATGGGTTAAAAGGCCAGCCGCCACTAATGTTACCCAAACCGTTGATTGGGGCGGGGGAGTGAGGGGGCTACGGGGTTGTTTTGGTGTGCTGGCAGACGCGAATGTGACCGTATGGAATCGCGCACACTGTATTTGGGGGGAAAAGTAGACATTTTCGTGACACTCCCCTTCCCCCATCCTTCACACATCTGCCAGGGACATTGGTCAGTCTGTGGCGCAAGCTCGTTTTTCTTAGCATATAACAACATGATCCAGATCAGGGCCACACAGAGAAATGTGTGAAAACTCCAGAACACAACAGCACTCTAGGGAGTGGATACGCGCTGTGGGCCCCGCCCCTGCACAATGTGGTGTTGAAAGGAGCTGCTGTGTCTCAATTACACGCGAGCAAGGATTTCGAATTGGTGATTAGTTTTTTTTGGCTGCGCTCTGTGAGTCTGGAAGGGTCGAGCCAGCAATAATGATATCATGCCACGCTCGCAGAGTGTGGCACAGATCTCGCGGGTGTGAAATATCGTGCAGACTGGCACACTTACAAGCAGCATAAGAAGAAGATTTAGCATGGAAGCTTTATTGTGCTTTCATCTACATAGCCTTTTCGGGGGAACATGAGACGCGTTGGTGGAAGTGCTGTGTGTTAAGGTGTGCTAATAGAGTGTGCCTCTGAGGGCACGTGTATGCAGTGTGTGGGCGGCAGTGTCTGCAGTGAACATTGTCAATTTAGAATTTGACAATAACTCGATATACCATGATATCTGTCCAGGTACACACATACTAACAACAGTACAGTTATGTCGTCACACCTGTACTGTTATAGCAGTTAGCGAGAAACAGTACATCCCTCACAAGGGGATGTGACATTACTGTATCACCCCCCCTTGACTTTCCTCCCCAGGCGTGCTCATTTTATAGCGTGCAATGGTACCTGGGAAGAACTCTGGAATGGCCGCCCCTGCACGTTTATGCACATCGTTCGGGTGGGTTATTTTCTGTTATGTTATGTTACTTGGCATTTATATAGCACCTTATATATATCTTTGGTATGACCTCAAAGTGGGTGTCCAATAAGAGAGGATGGCCTCACTGCTGTGCTTTGCTTGGCATTAAACCTGCCCTTGGAGCACTTTGCACGTGTTTGTGTGCTAGCCACATTAACCTACGGAACTATACCCTAGCGGAGAGTGACCATACACTGCCCAATATCCAACCTGTGATTGATGCCCAGGACAATTCCTCATGTTGTTTTTGGTGTGCTATGTTAGCTGACACGTATGGCCTGACTACACGCAGGCACGGGCTGGCCTGAAAGGCAATAGGACAATAGGGCCTATGGTCGTATTGCCTTTCAGGCCAGCCCGTGCCTGCTTCTGAACTACATCCAGATCCGTGTGGTGATCCAGAGCGCTGACTGTCCAAAATCCAAACTAAAAGTTGACTCTGAGTATAAATAGGAACAATAGAAAACCCTAGCATAACTTGCCTTGCCTTGTCCTTAGTTCCATTTTCTAAGTCATCCTATCCTTATCCTGATAACTGTAATATTGTCAAAAATCATTCTTGAAACCCTGCCTTTGATTCTTTGTGCTAGCGCTAACATTTCTAGTAATTTTGTCTTGTGTAAATCCTGAGCTATATATCCTATTTCAAGTGACCGGAATGGTTCCGCCAGGGCGGGCGCTGGGGAACTAGGGTTGAACTCATGAATCAACCCTGGAGCTTACTGTGTCCCTCTTTGGCATTCTAGCCTGAATGCTCCAGTATAGAGTAAAACTATTCTTGTCCAAACTGATTTCTGTTTTCACTACCTGATTTTTCTAAAAAAGCACTTCATATTACCATGCATATTTCCCTCAGTTTAATAGCTAGAGACTTCATTTCACCTCCTGATTGTACCTAAGATCTATAGCTACACCCCAACCATAACACGTTTGGTTAATTTCAGGAGGGAAAGAGGATTTCTGCAAAGTTGTACATGTGTTGTTTTTACTATCAATTGTTTTAAACCTTCCATTCATTTTTGAATTGTATGCCTTTGCTCAATCTATTGCTTATGATTGCTTGTAACTTTCCAGTGTTGCTCCGGTAGAGAATTGCACTTATTTAAGGATTTCTGCACACATTCATTGTTTTATTCAGTCATTTCCGAGGGTCATTTTATCATTGCAAGGGTTTCAAATCCGTTTTTCTTTCTTGTTTGGGGAGGGAAGGTTGGATTCGAATTTGGTTTCTTATTCCTCATTCCTGATGGCCTGCTGCCTCCTTATATCTATTTAGAATTGATTATGTGTGAGTTGACGAATATTGCAGGGGGAAATCCTAACTTGAGTGCTATCTTTCTAAAAATTCAAAAGTGTGAAGGGTTAATTTAAATGCATTGCCTACATTCCTATTGTTATTGTCACCACATGGCTGATTGCTGCCCCATATATTAAAAAGTGTATGATTTTCTTGAATTTTAAATAAATATTACCTTTACCAACAAGCCAGGTTCCTGGTCCACCGTGACCTGGGGTATTTGAAAAAGGAGTGTGATATGAGTAGTGTATCTCTCAAATATTGAACCTACATATCTAACAAAATGACATGATATGATATGGCATTTATAACATGCCTATACACACGTGTTTCAAGGAACAAAATAAGCGTTTCTCTTTCATACTCTCCGTGTCTTCACCGTTATGAAAGATAAACGCTCACCACGTTATTAGTGTTGCGCGCATGACCGGACAGTAGAGATTCAAGGGTGAGTGAACAAAACCAAATATTACTGCACTGCACCGTAGATCATGGGAGTATTTGTAGACTATGTGAGTGTAGAGGTTAATATACGACACTTGCATCTACTATCTGTGTTGTCTTTGCCCGTTTTATCTGTTGATGCAAGTATGAAGGTTTGATATTTTAGAGTTTTAACAAACCGCTTTGATCCATTAGAGTTTTAAAAGGTGTTTCTTTTTAGTGAATCGTGCTTAGTGTACAGTGCTAAGAGTGGTGCTTGACGACACTATAGGGAAGGTAACAAACCATTTTAAGCTTATTGTTGTAGTTGCTGTTATTTTATGCACCCTATTCTGGCTGTTTGTCGCGTGTTTTCACTGGTCTCCGCCTATTTCAAGACCAGCAAGTTTCTGGGTAAGGCGTGTACTAGTTATACACGGAAGGTCGCTCTAAGATCACAGCGACCACCAACTCTATAATTTCAGTATCATAGCAGTATCTTAGCGCAGTAGTCCGTACCATATCTGGTCCTACATTGGTCTTGTAATTGGTTGCCCGTTCTTTACATATACATTGATCGTATATAACTTATAGACATATACAGGACCCATAGCTACTCACTGATTGTTTAACTTGTGAGCTGGTATGGACGAATATGATAAAGAAATTCCAATGCACAAAAATCTGAGCAATAGGCGAGTGTGTGTTCCGAAGATCATTACACGTCCCAAAAAGGAGGTTGTACAGGGAAACCCAATTACTGATTACTTTGGGAAAATTCCTACTGCAATTGGTCAAACTGAGATCATAGACAAGGATCTCCACAATATGGCATCTACTGATCTAGTATCAGAATTGACATGTGACCTAGGATGTGTAAGTGCTAAACTCCTATGTGATGTATTCTGCGGCCAACCTAATACTAATTATGAGGATTCAACTGATGTGATTATTTGCAGTAATGCCACTCCAAGTGTTATTCCTAGTCAATTTGACCCTAATGCTGGCGACTTTGTGCCCGGTATAGCTATAACGTCTATCCCAACTACTGAAACATCTGGCGCAACAAGTAAAATTGGCCTACTGGATAATGGCTGCACTGACGCTTTAGTCCACAGGGAGTTTGACTGTAATGCTAAGAGTACCATTGATATATCCATCTCTGAACTTGAAGAACTCGACATCGACTACATGGGTATTGACGCCGAAATATCTTTGGCTGAGGCTGGGGCTACCCTTTTGTATTTTGCTCCTCCCACTAAGATGGCACTGATATCAGTACCAGATATCTCACAGGCCCTCAATGCAAAGCCTGTAATGAAGAATGAGGCAGGGTTTGCTGTAGGTATCCCATCTGTATTCAGCTTTAATACAAACACCATCCCCAAGATGACTTCATGTCCTTCCCGTAATGTGATTTATGATCATGGAGAAGGATCATGTGTAAATGAGGATGTGGACACTAGTATGAACTCAGACGATATGTTCAACGCCTTAGAAAATTTGCTCTCGATGTTGCTCGAGAAATGCGCTCATTTGGAAACCAAAATTGATGTCCAATCCCTACTAATTCACTCCACACTGAAAGATTAACGTTGCGAAGTGTGTGCAAGCAAGCGAAGTATGACACCCTCTAAAATCCTGGCTGATGCTACGGATAAAAGGAATTTAAAGGGTCAAGGAGGGATTGTAGGGAAGAAGTCAACTTTGGTCAAAAAGAAACCCAAACTTGTAAACCAGGCATTTATGTATAGCAAGAGAATTTTCAAAAAGCAAAATCAATTGGCTGTAGGAACTAATGAAGTGCCACTAAATGCAACCATGCCATCGGGGTTGAAGCAACCAAAGCAATCGAAGCTGAGAATACTTGTGGCCAAGTGATCGATACTTCTCTAGCTAAGGTGCTGCCCTTAAGTAAAACTCAGACTGCATTTAAATCAAATTGTGTGTCGGTAGAAACTCTGCAGTCTTCTGTAAATGCCATTGGGCCAGCAACAATGCATCCAAAGGCTGTAGGATTAACTGGTGTGCCAGTTATATCAACCCAAGCTACAGTACCTGAAGCTTGGGTATTAAAGAGCACTGTTAATATTAATGTAACTAATGCAAGTTTTGGTAGTGGCGAGAATAGTACAGGCATGTTGCCTGCCTTGCAAATTAAGTTAGTCCACATGGAAAAGTGTCCATCTCCTTTGAATGGTGCTGCAGTTTTGAGCTTATTTAAAACCATTGTTCCATTAAGGGTCATCACCTCTAGCAACATTTGTTTGGTTGACCAGCTTGAGCTTCCCAACCAATACATTACCAATGTATGTTTTGAAGCTGAAGGGACGTTGAACTACATTATGGGATATGAAGTTGATTTACTACGCTTGGGCTGTGCTGTAGATAAAGTTATGATACCAGCTGTAAAATCCCGTAAAAGTCCCGAACCACAGAGGCCCATTATTACTAATTCACGCATTCCTACATCAAATACCCAGGCAAGCCAGGACTACGTGAAAAGTCCTTCAACACAAGGAATCAATATTGTGAAAGATAGCACCAATGACATCCCTGAAGGCTATTGGAAATGGTTACCTTTGAGCTTTAAGCCACACTTTGCTGAGTCTCGCCAATGACCATATTCCCTACAGCTGCTTTACTCCTAGAACACTAGAGGGCATATGCATCTGTTCCAAGATGAGGGTCTAATCAAATATATGGCACAATTTAAAATCATTGTACTCCAAGAAACATGGCTAACTGTGGAAATACAGTTAGATGATAGAAGTACTGTTTATCAAATAGCCTCGAAGGGCCCCCTTCGTCGTCCGAAAGGCGGACAGCTGACATCTGTCCAATCACCATGGAAGATAATGAAATTACCACTCTCTACGGAGCATGTATTAGTAACAAAACTAGCATGGCTTTTGGAAGTAATAATTGTTATTAACATACATGATCCTCCCAATATGGCTAACACGGTAAAGAATGTAAAGACAGTTGATACTGTGTTAAAACTGTACAACCATCGTCATCCAATATGGCTCTTGGGCGATTTTAACACAAAAATTGGAGATCATTGCCAAATTGAAGAATCGATGGGTGCCCAGTCAAAATCAGGAATCAACCCAGTGACTAATAGACAAGGCAAAACATGGGTTAATGTCATGAATACCCATAACCTTGTGAAACTTATCAGTATGACTCCAAGTGATGCTCCGATGAAATACACTAGGATTGAGGGTAGATCAGCAGCCACCCTTGATTACATTTTTACTAATCACATGGGGTTTCATTCTTTTATTAATATGGGTGTTGTGGAGAGGGACGAAAGCGATCACATTCCTCTGTGCCTATTGTTTGCTATCCCGGGTAAATGTGTTGAAAACCACGACTATGATGAAAACAGGATGCTTAGTATCAACGAAGGCCAAAACAGATTAGGTCGGCACAGCCGTTATATTGAGATTGTAACCCAAGTGTTATCTGTTTTATTACCAGAGTTTATTAAGGAGGGGGTGTTAGGAAAGAACACTGAAAAACAAATATTAACAACCTTCACACTGCTTATGCAAAATATTCAAAAACAAGTGGGTGAACGCAGAAATTATAAATCTGTTGGGGAACAGTCCAATATGATAATACCACGTAGGCCTGGGAAGATAAGATGATTAATATAGCAAAAAAGAATCTTCGTAATGAAATTCGTATTGTAATAAGGAAAAATAACTCATTGTTGTCAGAACAAGCAGTTGCATGCCATATTAAACAACTTAAAAAGAATTATAAACAGTGGATTAAACTGCACAAATGGGAATGTGAGACTAAATTGTGGAAATAAATTGCACTGATGGCACTGTCAAATAACAATCAGGGCATTTGGCATCTGCTCAGTAAACACAAAAAACGTGATTTGGCAATAAACTGTATTATGGAGGATACATGGGCCCAATATATTAAAAGTACATTGGGTAAGTTTGAATCATCTGAAAATACTATTTCAATTCCGGAGGTCCTATGGGACTGTACAGCATCGAAGCTTGACATCATTAGGATCATTGAAAATCTTAAGAACTCCCGTGCTGCAGGACCGGATGGTGTCTGTAATTTAGTACTAAAAAAACAACCGGAACTGTGGGGGGGCTGCACTTATGCTGTTAATTAAACAAATTGGGAAGCTGGGAGCTATTCCTCCATCTTTGCAAACCAGCCATATATTAATGGTGCATAAGAAAGGGTCATGGAACAACCTGGCAAATTTTAGAATGCTGGCAATGCTCGATGTATCATCTAAGATTTTTACTAAGGTTTTGCTCCAGGAACTCAATGTATGGATAATTGCATCTAACATACTACCCTTGAATCAAATAGGATTCCGTGATAAATCTGGCACTACCCACAATTTGTTGTTATTAACATCTTCCATTGAGCATGCCTGGGGAAAACGTAATCTTGACGTATATCGTGTATGTATAGACTTCTCTGCCGCATTTGGTGCCCTGGAAAAAATGACTCCCCGTTCCCATTCAAGTCCAATTGGACTCAATGGGGAGGATGGTAGCAGTGGCACCATTCATGAATGGTGCCGGTGCTACTGTCAAGGTCTGCAAGCAGCTGCCGTTCCGCCCGCCAGGTCAGACCTGGCGGTCTGAAAGACACCTGCTCGCAGAACTCAGAGTATGCCGGTCCGGTGACAGCGATTCCGGTAGCCGTTGTTACCTGAGCGGCATACTTCTAATGAGACCCAATATCTATTTAAATGATAAGGCAGAATGCTTTGATTGATGTATTGTACCTTGTACGTGTTGATATCTGTTTCTCGTTTACTTAGGAACCAAGTTATTGCTTCTTTTTAAGAAGTTTGTATTTTAGGATATTTTAACGTGATGAAGTGTAAGGTTCTTGCTTGTATGCTTTAATGAGATGAATTGTAAATGTTTGTTTCCAACCATAAGCAATAACAATAAAAATATATTCATTTGTTTGCCCACCTTTTTTTGAATCTTTGATGACTGCAGCCAGTGCTCGAAGTGAGCGGAGCAGTTGTGAGCATTGCTCCTCTACTTTTTTTTATAATGTTTCACCAGTCCTATATATTTATTTTAAAAATAAACTTTCCAGAATGGTTTCATTTTGCTGCACATGCAGTTAATGGGTAGGTGAGAGGAGTGGCTTTCATCTTTACCATACCCCTTAAGAGGTGTGAATGGTGGGTGATTAGAAAGGGGAGGGTGTGTAAAGTTGCATGCTGTGTGGGACAATGAATAAAGGTAATGGGGGTTGTTTCAAATGCATTTGTTTCACTGTTTCTTTCAGCCTTTACACAGTGGTGTGGGTGGAAAGGATGGAAGGCGGGAACCAGGTATGAGGTTTGTCTTGTCTTGTTTGTCTTCCGCTGGGATCTAACCTCTCTCCCTGGCTGGTCAACCAATACCTGGCACTTCTTGCCCACTGAATTGCAGCACTCTGCCTCAACTTTCTGTGCTATGCAGATGACACTCAGATCATTTTCAGGCTACCCTCAGCCACCTCTTCTCCCTCTCTCATCTCTCATTGTCCGCCATCCAGGGGTGGTGTGACGCCAATGATCTCTGTCATAATACCAGTAAAACCGAGATTCTCCTCATCAGCACACCCACACCCTCCTTTTCTGCCACTCTCTTACCCGCCTACCTTGGCCCTTTTCCTGCTCCCACCTGTGAGGCTAAAAACCTTGGGGTTCATCTTCGACTCCGCAATTTCCTTCTCTCCTTACATCTCTGACGTCTCTAAGAAGTCAAACTACCAGCTGCACTTCCTCAGAGGTATTCTTCCTTTCCTCTCCTTCCCCCAGAAGCTCACTGTCTCCAGAGCCCTGGTTCGCTCTAGGCTGGACTATTGCAACAGCCTCTTTCTAAATCTGCCTGCTTGTACTCTCCCCCCTCTGCAACTCATCCAGAACAGGACTGCGAGACTTGTCCTGGGCCTCAAGCCCAGGGATTGTGTCTCTCCAGGACTGAAATCTCTGCACTGGCTCCCAGTGTCTGCGAGGATTAGGTTCAAAACACTCTGCATTGTCCACAAGGCCTCCTGGGGCCTCAATACCTTCAAATCTCTCTTCCTAAATATCTTCCTTCTCGAGCTCTTCGCTCATTCGCCTCCAACTCCCTCAGGGTCAGTGGCTTCTCAAAGCAACAAGTTGGTGGTAGATCTCTTTCTTCGGCTGGGGCCTCTCTCTCTTGAACAACCTCCGTGCCCCTCTGAGATTTGAGGAGAACCACCTCAAAACCTTTGTCTTTGCTTCTACTTTTTCTCCTCCTCTCCCCTGCTGACTTCCTGGCTGAAACTGAACTGCACTGTTACCTGGCCACCCTCTGATCTCGGGCACAGGACCCCTCCCCCACCAGTCGCAGACCTGCACTGGCTCCCAGTGTCTGCGAGGATTAAGTTCAAAACACTCTGCATTGTCCACAAGGCCTCCTGGGGCCTCAATACCTTCAAATCTCTCTTCCTAAATATCTTCCTTCTCGAGCTCTTCGCTCATTCGCCTCCAACTCCCTCAGGGTCAGTGGCTTCTCAAAGCAACAAGTTGGTGGTAGATCTCTTTCTTCGGCTGGGGCCTCTCTCTCTTGAACAACCTCCCTGCCCCTCTGAGATTTGAGGAGAACCACCTCAAAACCTTTGTCTTTGCTTCTACTTTTTCTCCTCCTCTCCCCTGCTGACTTCCTGGCTGAAACTGAACTGCACTGTTACCTGGCCACCCTCTGATCTCGGGCACAGGACCCCTCCCCCACCAGTCGCAGACCTGCACTGCCTTCCTGGCAACCCCCACACTTGGGGACTGTTTTTTGTATCCATACAGTCCCACTAACAGCACTTGGCACCTGATGCCTGCATGTACCCTTTACCCTTGCACTTGTGAACCTTCTGGCCATGCTTTACTTATTATTTGTTCTATTACCCCATGTACTGCACTTTCCCCTCCCCCTTTCCCCTTCCCATGCACTTGCACGATCTGAATGACACCTGGCTGAGTAGGATCGTTGTCTGTCTTCCCTCTGTTCTCCCTCCCTTGCCTCGTCGTGCCTTGAAACACTTGTCTATACGCGCGTTATAAATGCCATATCATATCATATCATGTAGGTGGGGGTGTGGCAATGAGGTTTGTGGGGGGCAGTGGTGGGTCAGCAGGGAATCTAGTTCCACTTCTTCTTTTCGTACACTTCAATCTCTGACTGCAGCATGTTATGTGGGCACTTAGCTGCATTGGTTACCGATCAAGCAGCGTATTTTATTTAAGACCTTAATTATTTTGTACAGAGTCTTGATCCATATGGGCTCTTCTTTTTATGTTTTTCACCTAAAACGCTTCATACTCCAGAGCACTCACTGCCCTCTTCTAATCTTGCTCTACATGCAGTGATGAGATTGTAAAGAAGAGGTATTGTAGTTGTTAGATAAGAATGGGCCAATCGACTGGTAAATGAGTAATTCACGAATTGATCTTTTTGGATTGATTCTTTAATAGTTCATTTTCCAGAAGACATTCATGTTTGTACTCCTTTCCAAAGAATTGTTTACACCTCCAGGAATTATTACACCTCTACACGTGTTTCACCACCTGAAATTGGTGCATCGTCAGGAGAATTTGCAATGCATGTACCAATGTTTCAATGATTCTGTGGATTAAACAAAAAAAAGAAAAATGTGAAGAAAAGTGTAATTATATAAAATGGTCTACGATTCGGAACTTCTCTGTAATTTATATAGAATCTCAGTTTGAAAGTAGCAGTTCATTCCTAAACCTATCTTCTTCTATTGTTGCTACAATGTTAATTCCCACGATTAAACCATTCATTTATTTTACAATCCATCCAATTGGTTTCATAAACGCTTTATTGAAATTCATTGTTTTCTGGCTATTGCACCAATCTAAATTACTGTGGATATCTATAGATGTTTACCAAATTGTGATCCATACCTTGGTGTTCAATCTATAGTAGAGTCTTCAGAACGATTGTGTTGTTCTTTATTGATTAGGTACCTACAGGATACATCAGAGAAGATATTGTATACTTCATATATTTACCAATTTTCAAAGTCAAGATCTACCTTCCAGGGTTACTTCTCTTACCTATGTTAGTGAAATGTCTGTATACAATTGTCCAAGAGGCAATTTTCAACCACATGGATTCCTGCATTGCAAAATGGCAAACAAGCTTTATCATTGATAACGTCACCGCGTAGACGCGTATGAGATTTGACGTAATGACATCATCACGTGAAATTAGTGACTGCCATATTGAAAAGTGTATTCAATAGTGCACAGGATAGCGCTCTCATTGAGTAGGGAGCAATGTGGTGTATCATTTGCCTGCAAATATTTATATCGGTAGAATTGTCGGCAGTGATGATATTCTGCTTAACTCTGAGTCAGTAAGGAAGTAGCCCTATCTCTTTAGTATATTTTGCAGCAAACTAATTATCTGGAAATGTACTGCAGTGTTCTTTGGGTGATTGTATGCCAGTCTGTTTCTCTGTGTTTTTGGTGTCAGTGCAATCTAGAAGAAGAAACAATATCACTTAACGCATGGATATAGAGTTGTTAAAAACAATGTAGGACTGCCATTAAGGACTTTTGTGAGGCTTCACATGGCTAAGTACTGCCATCAAGGGCCTAGGTTGGACGTTCACCACTTAGCGCCTTTGTGGAGCTAAATTCTGTCTACTATGGATTTGTACTGATATTATACTTGGAGATGAGGCCTCATTCCCAGCTATAGCTATCACAGACCCTACTGTGGCCTCATATGTCCATGTAGCAGCTTCACGTACATGGCAAAAACCAAACACTGCCATCGTGAACCTAAGTGAGGCTTCATGCCCAACTTCAGTTTGCATATGTCCAGTTATAACCAGATATGGATATATGTCACACTTTGTATACATAGTTGAGGCCTCGTGCCCAGCTGCCATTACCAGAAGACCAGAAGTAGGTTCATAAGACGTATTACTGCCTTTACAATCATAGGTGAGGCCGCACATCTAGTTACACTCACGTTATGTCTAGTTATTACTTTATGTGGTCATGTAATACCATCAAATACCCAGATGAGGCCTCATGTTTAGCTATAGTTATCATATGGCCATGTGTGACATGGATCAGGTGTGACTTCATATAGCCTTGTATTGACATATTATACTCTAGTCAGTCCTTATTGGTAACAGTAGACTTCTCTCTCTCGCTATCTCTCACCCTCTCTCTCTCTCTCTCTCTCTCTCTCTCTCTCTCTCTCTCTCACACACACACTCATTGGCATGGTGTATTTGATTTGCAGGAGTGTTTTATAATCGCGCAATCTCATTAAAAACACTCTGTGAATTGAGCCCTGCATCTCTCAGACACGCACATCTATTCAAAACCGTAATGCAAGTAAGGACAATAATTGTAAGTATGAATGACATATTGTGACCATGAATTACATATTGTACAAACAAGATACTACTAAAACAACGTTTTCTCCGATGGCATAAGAATAAATCAAACATAATGATAAAGAAATACAGTTACTCATTAAAAGTATCGTATCTGTGTGAAAATAGACTATGAATGAGGCAAAAGTTGGAAAGGTGGCAATGGCTTTACACTGAAAATCTGGGTACATGAAGATATTTCATTTTTCTAGACTTGAATTTGAAAGACGGAGCTCAGTCAGATATTATGAAAACCACGTAGAGCCACTTTACCAAAGGGGTTTCCAATGGGTACACCACATTGAAAAGGGCTTTGTAAATCAGGCCCATAGCTGGGTAACAGAAACATAGCCTGAATGAGGTCAATCCAGATAAATTGGCTCCAGGTACTCAAGAAAATAAAAGCTCCCAAAACATGCAGATGGGACTAGAAGATCTGGGTCTAGCTATGCAATTTGTTCACGTCATAAACATCTCAAGGGCATTTTCAGCACTGCAACGCCCCCTGTGATGCAATGTTACCTAAGAAATATATTAGAACGAGAGACACGCAGATTGTATCTTCTGATTAAGCGTTGCTAGCCAAAAAAGAATGTGTCAGTGTGTTCTTGGTAACACATCGAGTATAGCAAACAAATTTTGGGCCTCATTCCGAGATTGGAGGTAGTCATGGTGCTATTTGCGCCATGACTGCCTCCAATAACAGGACCAAGTCCGGTGTGGTGCAATGGGGACTTACCGGTCTAGTCTGACCCTGGGGGACCGGTAAGTGCCAATTGCACCAACCATTCCCCATTCCCATTTGAGCCCCCATAGAGCTCAATGGGAATTGGGAAGGCGCTATTTACGGGCCTACTAATGGCAGGCCTGTAATTAGCGGCCTGGTCCCCTAACGGGACCCGTAAGGGACCTGTGGTCCGACCACACGTCCCTTGCGGTTCTCGTTAGGGGACTTCGGAATCGGGCGGTACAGGATTACCGGCACCGGTCTCCTTACCGGTGCCCGGTATCCCCTACCGCCCGACTCATAATGACCCCCTTTGTCTCGTTTGTAGTCAGACTGTTCAGGATCTCTTTCATTTAATATTTGCTGATCGCGTACGCATGCAGGCCTGCAAACTATATTTTTACGTCAATGTTTGTAAAGCGTGGACTCAGGGCAATTTATGATACACTGTGGTATAATATACAGCTCCTGATGATATCATAGGTTTTAAATTACAAGTATTTTAAAATATTTGTATGAATTAATATTGGACACATTTTAGGACCTATTGGAGCTATGATACTATTTTTGATTGTATTTCAAATCAAATGTTATACAAATTGCTTGTTTTACGTTGTAATATTTTTGATTTTAATTAAAACCTTATTAACATAAAATAATCCGAATTGGTTATTTATAACTTGCTTAATAACCAGAGGTTTCTAAGCACGGACCCATAGATCGAACCTGTGTTGCTGCGTCGACTTGCTTCCAAGGTGAGCATCTTGCCCCTGAGCTATCCTCCCAAGACTAAATCGACTGAATGTAACTATATGCATATGCATATTCAACTTTAACATGCTGTATTAAAACCTATGCACAAAAAACACTCACAATTTCACGGATAACTCTGCTTACACATATGTGGACAGGTATGTGGTCTTGTCTGTGCAATGTATGGACATGAGTAAAATGACCTTCAGAATGTTTTGTGTGTTTCCATTTGTTCCAGCTAAATGACTAATTACAATGCAAAGTGACCTAAAGTCGGCTCCAGCATATCTCATCCTTGTATATATGGAAAACGTTTTTTTTTTGCCTTTTATAGTACCTGTGATCATATTTTGCGGTTCTCTTGCTACCTTTGGACTGTTTTCTACCTTTCTTACAGAATCCGTAATGTGTTGATAAATTTAGCATATTTTCTGTTCTGACGTGATAAAAGCACAACATAGCAGATGTGGAGAACATCAGTGTTGATAAACTGTCATTCGCAGGGTGCCCAGACAATCAGGTGGCTGGAACAGCGGAAGATAAAACACAATCCCTGCCAGCTATCCCAGCCACCCGAAGCCCTTCCCGGGGAGGGGGTGTCTTTTTTTTCTTTCAATGCGGGGATGCAACAGGAAGCCTCTCCCTGTTGCACCCGAACCCCGAAAAGTACCCGATTCCCCTCCGCACCCCAACCACTTACCTGCGCTCCTCCCGTCTGGCACTGCCATAGACGTGGAAAAGTGACTTAGTCCCTTTTTCATATGGTGGCAGCCATCTTTTTGAAAATACATTTTTCATCGGGAGATCAGCTGCGCAGGCAGTGAGGATATCCAGATGAAAAAATGTGAAAGCCATTCGCACCCTGGACGAACCCCAGCGTGCCAGTGGCTTTCATGCCCTGCCCGTCAGGTGGTCATGGCTTTTAACGTCCCACAGTGTTAGCTTTGCTCGGGCATGCCTTAGCTCGGGCTGCTGGATCGTTAAAGGCCATGTCCGCTCTCCTAGCAGAGCATGAAAGCCACATTCTGTTCCAGGTCAAATATATGCATGTTAAAAAGGGAGGGCTCTCACTTTTCAACCTGCATAAACTGATTGCTCCCCTTTGTTGAAGAGGTATTTGATTTGATTGTATTAATACTTTCAAATCCTGGGCCTTTCAGATCAAGGAAATAGAAAATGGAGACATGCAAATCCCACAAAAATAAACCAGCCATTCAAAAAAAATCATATGTTGCCAAAAATTCGATTCAAATGCAACAAACCGTGATGAAAACAGCCATTAAAATAAAGTAAACAATTCGCTTACAATGCAATAAACAATAAAATTCTTTCAGTCCCACTGATTAGTTAAGAATACATCAAACCTGAAAAATAAAAGTCGAATGAATATACCATTTATTAAAAAGTGGGTGAGTCTATAAAATAGAACTAAATGAGCCATCAGGCATATGAAATCATGATCATGTGTCCATTTAAACACCACAGAGAAAGGAGAATAAGGTGCTAAGTGCTATGGTGGGGCGACGGGTCCCAAGTGTTCTGTTACTTTCCAAGTTGACACTAAAAAGGAGTTTGCATATCTTTTAACTTTAATGTCAAAGTCTCCCAGGAGAAAGACCATGGCCTCCCAAGTTGTCATTATATCTTTAACTCTAAGGATCAGGCACAACTTTTTATTGCTTGGCTTTTTATACAGCAACTGTGCTTCAGTAGACATATGCCCAGATAAGAATATTAAATTTGCACATAGATTATTCATGCATTCTTTCCATCCTTGCCCATTTTATTTTCAGGTTATGCAAAATCATGGCCAATTGAAAGATTGCAATTGGTATCTAATCTGAAACGATGTAGGAAGCCTAAACAATGTAGATTCCCCAGGAGGTATTTTGTACACAGAGAAAGCACAGGACGGACACAACGGATGCTCTTTCCATGCTATATCTACCAAATTGACCTTGTCGGCCCAAAATATCTTGACTGAATATCTGGCAGGGGAATAAAGGCTCTCACTAAAATTGAATTTAATCCTACATTACATCATCATGTAGGGCTATATTTGGAATGCTCTTTGGAAGTTGTACAAAATCTTGTAAGAGGATTCAATTCAACACTACAGCTAAGTCAACGCCTAGTCTATAATACTGAATGAAAACCCTTATTGATATATCTTTATGTCCAGTTCATGCATTCTGGATGACTACCCCTATATAACACCCCTCTCTTGGAATCCTCCTGACCCCACTGAGCCAAGAAGTAGTTCTGTTTTGCAAGTTAAAAGGTTTGTTTGAGAATTTAAACAATATAGATATATATCACACTTTATAATAAATTAATAATTGAATAGCACACTTAATCTGATATGATAAAGATTAACAACGGAGAATCTGGCACTAGCGCACTTCTTTATAATCACTAAGGAGTTGACATGAAATGGATAAGGTAGCAACAATACTTTTATGGTTTCAAATGGATGCAATGTGGAATGAAATGCAGTACAGACAATAGCTTGATAGGATTTCAGCAAAAGACAATGTAATCACTTTCTTGGACAATTCACCCCCCCCTTTTATGCTATGCAAGGAAATGGAAGGAAGCACACAGTTCTCAGAAATGCAATCAAATGTGATTCAGTTCACCCAGCAACTTAGACTACAGAAGTTGAAAACACAGGCCCAAATGCTTTTAAATGTGCTGGCAATGTAGAAAAAAATATGCTAAAATGCTTTTAATTCCCTGTAGGAGGTTCAGGGTGAGTGAAATCAAGTTAATATTAGTCCAGGCTCACTTTAGCAAGGATCTAGGGTGTAACTAGCATGTTAAACGAATTTCTGGCAAATGGAAGCAAGAAGCTTCTGTTTTCACACGTTGAGAAATTTGAGAAATTTGCAAATCGCGGCAAAATTCGCGAGTGCGTTTTTCACGAATGCGCTTCTGGGTTCGTTTACAAGCTGAGATTCTAAGCTTTCTGAGGAAAGTTATTGCAAGTCTCTAGCACAAACGGTCACGGAGAAATGAGCGATTAAATAAAGGTTGTTTTTCAGATTTGAAATTTTAAAGTTCAAAAAGACAAGTGCAGCTTGCAACTAGAAAATGACAAGTGACAGCTTTACAAATGACAGGTGACAGTTAGGAGACAGTTCTACTTAGATTAAAATAGGATTGAATTGTATTATTTTAACTAAGAGATTGGTTCTGCACAGTTTTCTAGGTACTCACACTATATTCTTGAGTTAAATGGGCGTCGCCACGGATCTGGTCAGGTTTTAGACTGGACTCTGGTCTCTGCACTTCACAGTGATCTGGGTCAGCTCTCTCTGGTTCTGCTAACAGGTCAGCTCTACTCTGCTGGTCTGGTCTGGGTCTCTGAAGGTTGATGGAGGTAAAGTATGGATTTTCCAGCAGAGCGTCCCGCAGCAAATGGATTTGAAGCCCCTATCTGTCCTGTCTCTCTGCTTTTATGTGTTTTTAAAATGGGTGTGTGTGAGCAGCATCACTAGCCAGCCCCTCTCCACTTATCATTGGCCAAGCTTTCATTTCTCCCCTGATTGGGGGAGCTAAGTTGTGTCAGAGTGATGTCATTTTACAGCCTGCAGAAAGTCCACTCCTCCTGTCAACTTGCACACAAATCTAGATTTGAACCAAATACATATTTGATAGCTACACAGTGGTTTGAAATTACATGCACCCATCACATATCACAGGAGGTATCCCCTGTTCCAACTCTGCTCTTCCTGAGAGCTTGCATTCAGAAATGGCAATATTTGCACTTTTTAACTGATTTTGCAATTTCTGACATTAACCCAAATTTATACACATGTGCGCAAGGAGTATGGACATTAGTTGAGGAAGTGTCAGATTTTTCACATGCACACATTTTGAGTAATATCCTCTTTTCCGCTAAAACTCCCCTGAACATGCCACCGGTTCTGAAAACCTCTTAAAATGTGGGCAGAAAAATCACAAGAATTATGGTGTCATTTAAATAATTTTCACAAGTCCGTACTATGAGTTATTCATCTTTTTAGAGTTATGTTCTGGCCCCAAAGGGGTGTGGTTTTCCCCCAGCACAAGGTTGAATTTCTGGTTTTTCCAGTTCTGCCAAGCCAGCTTGCTTTCACAGGCAGTGCCCCTCCTTTGTCCTTCCAGGAGGAAGCTACATTTACGACATCTGCAATAAACCATCTGCCTGGGTCAGGACAGGGCTTTGTTCAGAGCTCCTGTATTCTGTGGGGGCTCCCCTTAATTCAATTATCAGAGAGATGGCATATCCTTAGTGTGGCCAGCAAAAGGCAGATAGGCCTGGGAACACAGCTGTGACTCAAGTTTCACTCCTGATGGGGGTGGCTGGTGGGCAGAATTCAGTTCCTTAAGCCAGGTTTCAGATAAAATGTCACTTTTTGTTACCCAGTTTAAGTCAAGACATTTTTTTACATATGCAGCTATGATGCTGATTCTAAGTTTAAAACTATGACATTTAAACAATTGAAACCTATGTGACACACAAAAGTAGGTCACTCATTTCTTTTAAACATTTAGATTTGTAGTGTCTTTCAGTCCAAATTTACTTAAACTGCTGAAATCCACAGCTCAGCCAGTCTTGTTATAAACCTTCAAGTCACTTCAGAAATAACTTTACATTGTATCCACCTCTCAGTAAGTCTTTCTTTGGCATGTTTTGGGTTCATTTATTCAGTTTTCTACAAAATCTGGTGGTTTTAAAACGCCGGCTTTCTGATAGTGGTGAGTACTGGTACTGCACCCCTTTTTGGGATTTAAGAAAATGAATTCCCAACAGTTATGGGTTTGCTTTTGGCAATCAGCATTGCCATTCCCATTGGTTTCAGACTACTGTGTGGGTAGTCCAATGGTGGTTTTAGGCAGTGTCCTTCTGTGCCCATAACATCGGCAAAAATGGGTGGCAGCCTATTCTTCATGCATTTCCCTGTGCATTTTCTGGGAAGCTCTGGCCATCATGATGTTTTCCATGTCAGTACTGCACAGTTTTGAGGTAGGGCTTGGATGCGTGGATAAAAACATCCCACAAGCCCCCCTTCTTGCGGTGGCCTTCTGATCCTTCACTGGTGGGACCCGCAAGATCTGGGATGTTTCCTCATCTTCTTCTAATAGATGGCACAATTCAGCATCTTTTTCTCCATCCGGTCGGATCGATCGGTTCTCCTCGCCGGTCCTGATGGGAATATTGGGCGGTACTCTGGGCCCATTGGATCTTCGTTCCCGGTCCCCGGATCGTCCTCCTTGGTCATTCTCAAGGTTTTCTTTCTCCTAGGACGACAAAGGAAGAGCGGCAATACCTATTCATAGACATTTTTCCATCACTGTTGAGATAGTGGGGCAGCATATGCATTTCATCATAACAAAACATTACATTTTTATTTTGAAAAAAAAACAGTATAACTAAGAGACAGTTTCATGCAAATCACAATATTTTAGAGACTAGATGTGGTATGTTTTATGGTTGGAACTGAATTAGTCTGAGACAGTACCTGCTAGGATTCCAGAGGATTCCTCCAGTTGTTGCAGAGTGTGCCTGGGATGGCAACATTTCAACTGGTTTATGTGGACCCACTTGTCTTCCCCCGCTGCCAAAGGACCTTTGGGGATGTGGATTTTGTAGGCCACAGGGGAGATCTTGTCGATGATCTCAAAGGGTCCCTTCCATGTAGGCAAAAATTTGCGCTGCTTGGCCTGGTTCCTTTGGAAGTTGTATAGATAGACCCGGTCTCCCACCTGATATTCCTTCCTGGAAGTTTTCAGGTCATAATGGGTCTTCATGCTATCAGCCGATCTTTCTAGATTCCGCTGAGCATAAGCAAAAGCATGTTGAAGGTGTTTCCTTAAATTCTCCACATACTCATGAGTAGTGGAGGCATTTATCAGTGTCTGCTCTTGGGTCCTGTAGAGCAAATGCTGCGGAAGCACCATCTTGCGCCCAGTCATCAACTCAAATGGTGACATTTTGGTTGCAGATGAAGGGGTAGATCTGATGGCCATTAGGACCAGAGGTAATCGGATATCCCAACTTGGCCCAGAATCTGCCACAAACTTCTTTAATATGCTCACAATTGTCCGGTTATATCTCTCTACTGCCCCAGAAGAAGCTGGTCTATAAGCAATATGCAGCTTCCTTTTGACCCCCAGTATCTCCCACATCCTTGTCATCACTTCACTGGTGAAGTGGCTACCCCTGTCTGACTCAATCCTTTGAGGTAGACCAAAACGGGAAAAGATGTGATTAATCATCAAGGCAGCTGCAGTTTCTGCCTTGCAATTTGGGGCTGGGAGACATTCCACCCATTTGGTAAACAAGCATGTCACAGTCAACATGTACTTATTCCCCCTAGCAGAGCGAATCACAGGGCCTACAAAGTCGATTTGTAAATCTGACCATGGCAGTGTCATCCCCCGCTTTTGGAGAGGCGCACGGTGCGTGAGGGATGATGGCTGAAATTGTGCACACACAAGACACCCCTTCAAGTATTGGTCGAGGTCCTGCCCCATGTGTGGCCAGTATGCAACCTCTCTTAAGATTTCCAATGTTGTGTGAAACCCCCTATGACCGGCGGTGGCCGCATCATGGGCGTGACTTAACATCAGGCTTCGGAATGAGGTAGGAACCACCCACTGATCGTGGCCAGCTTTGGATTTCCTTACCAGCAAACCGTCTTGGATCCGGAACATTTTTGGACATTTCATCAACACTCTTAGGTCCTCTTTCCCAGTGTAATCGGTATCCGTCAGGGGAAAGTTCTCAGGGTCCTCAAGGTGCTGGTAAAACTTACCAATAACTGGATCCCCCTTCTGAGCTGTAATCAAATCAGCATCAGGGGTCTCCTTACTCCATTGTGCAATTGAAAGGTCGTTGTGAGCATTTGTCTGGGACCTAGTGATAGCAGTGACCTGGATTTCCCCCAACAGGGACTCAATCTCAATTAGATCCCCTTGGATGGCCCCGGTTTTGGCCAGCTGATCAGCTAAGTCATTTCCCGTTTTGTCTGGTCCCTCTACTTTGGAATGACCCTTGATCTTTTTCCAATAGATGGTCATCTCATTCGAGGTGACCAGGTCATCAATGTTTTGGATCAACTTCCCATGTTTCAAGGGTTTGTTGTTAGCACATAACATGCCTCTGGTTTTCCAATTAACCAGGTGCTCCACGAACCCGTTCCGTACATAATCCGAATCTGTGATTATGACCAGTTCGTGGAGTTGATGCTGGACAGCAGTGAGGATGGCCTGATGCACAGCCATCAATTCTGCCACCTGACTACTTCGGGGACCAATTTTGTATCCAGTGGAGGGTTCAGGGGACTCATTCACCCATGCATTCCCTACGCCGGCCACCAGTTCTTTCTCCCCGTTGTTGTCAACATGGTAAGAGCATCCATCCACATAGACAGTGGGCATTCCCTCACACTTGTCTTCTTCAAAGACTTTGTGTGGGGAATTAAGGTATGCCTCCATGTTGTCCTTGATTTTTACACTTTCGTCCTCGAGACAGTTTTCTCTCGCACAATCATGCAAGTCAGCCAGACCTTGCGCGAGGGGACTCTTCTTGTTTTGGCCATATCTGACCTCCACAGGAAAGCCTTGCATTGACAGAATCCAGGAAGTAATTCGGGAATTACTCACATTTCCGGCCCGGATTCTGTCACTTTGGAGATATTGCAAAGGCTGGTGTGGAGTCTCCACTATGATGTGTTCCCCCTGGATAAACGGGCGGTAATTCTTCAATGCCCACACCGTTGCCAGGAGTGCCTTCTCACAATCGTTGAATTTTTCCTCCACAGAGGATAAAGTTTTGCTCGCATAGGAGATTACTTTATTGACCTTGTCATGCTTTTGGTATAATACTGCCGTCAAGCACGTATTAGAGAACCCTGTCTCCAGGAAGAACTCCTTGTTTCTGACAGGGTAAGCTAGGCAAGGTGCTTGTGAGAGGCTTCTCTTGAGTTGTCTTACTGCCTCGGCTTGTTCTGGACCCCATTCCCACTTGACCCCCCCTTTCAGGAGATGAATCGGGGGTCTGGTGATCTCTGCGTAGCCCTCACTGAACTTTCTGCTGTAATTAGTCAGTCCAAGGAGGCTCCTTAGTTCCCGCAGAGTTGTGGGGTCTTTCAGTTTCTGAAGTGCTTCCACTTTCTTTTCCTGGGGACAGAGACCCTGAGGAGTAATCTCATGCCCCAAGAAATTAACACGGGTTCTACACCACTGTGCTTTCTGAAAGGAAAATTTTGCTCCGGCGGCCCTCAACTGCGTCAGAACATAACGGATCTCCGCTATGTGTTCCTCCACAGATTAACTTTTGATGAGGACATCATCTACATAAGCCAGGTTACCCCTAGCACCCAGATCGGGGATGGCCTTATGTAGGAAAATATTGAACTCATTACCGGAGTTAAGGTATCCGAAGGGAGTCTGGGTCCATGTGTATTGCTGGCCCCCAAAGGTAAAAGCCAGTTTGTATTGGTCCTCCCTACTGACAGGCACAGTCCAGTATCCATTGGTCAGGTCTATTGCAGTGAATACCTGTGACCCCTGGATCTGGGCCAGCCCTTGGTCAATGTAGGGCAGAGGCCATCGCGAAGTATGGACCCGTTTGTTGAGCTCCCTGAGGTCGGCGCAGAGTCTCCACTGGCCGTTTGGCTTCAATATTCCGAGCACCGGATTATTGAAGGTGCTGTGTACTGGAAGGATTATTCCCCGGGACTCAAGGTTCTTAATTATTTCAGTAAGGGACTCCATGGATGCGAGAGGCAAACGATATTGCTTCACAAACACTGGAGTCATGCCAGGGTCCGTGGGGATTGTTGTTGTGTGGATGTCAGTGCGACCACAGTCTTATGAGTCTACCGCAAAGAGATCTTGGAAATCCAAGAAAACTTTTTTCAACTTTTGCTTTTGTTCCAGAGTCACACAGGCATCAGCTAGGTTGACTCTCTCTTCCACCATCTGCCTGAAGCCTGGAAAGACTTCTGGTTTGGCTATCTCAGCGGCCTCCTCCAGCTGGGTGGAGAAGTCCCTGGTCAGAGTGCTGATTTGGACTGGAGGCTTCAGGTGGGACAGGCAGCCCTCATGGACCTGGAAAATCACCTCATCCCTCCTGAAGTCACAAGTCACATCTTCCTTACCATAGGGGCAGGAAGTGTACACCAGGAAGTTCCCCCCATGCCGGGTAAAAATCCTGTCTGGTGTTGTATTGTCATCACTGTCACTGTCAAAGCAGTCCTTGGGGATTGGTCCTAACAGTTCATTTCCAAGATCTATGGAAAAATGTCGGTCATCAACCGCCATCCCAATAATGGTGCCTGCGGCTAGAGTAATACTCTTTAAGTCGCTGTTATCCACCTCTATTGGAATGGTGTCATGTTCTATGTTGACTAATGGAGTTGGGTTTACCCCCAACCCTTGCTGTTGGAGAGAAGCATTTAGATGTATGTAAGCATCAGGGTTTTTCAACTCTTGTCCCCTTTTAACTTTCACTTCCAGGGAGAATTGTCGGGTCCTTTCTGGGATGGTGACTTCCTCTTTAATCTGAATTTCAACTGCATAAGGTAGCAATTGAGCTGACCTAAATGCTTTTTCTGGATCATCAAAGCCCATGGGATTATCCGCTAATCGGGACCAAGCTTTGAAGTTTATTAGGTCCAAACTAATGGCAAAGCGATTGAGAATGTCACTGCCTAAGTAAAAGGCGGCAGTGACGTCTCGCACGACCCAACAATTATGGACTATGCTCTTGTTGCCAATGGAGATTTTGAGCATACACCTGCTTGGCAGGAGATGTTTGGAATTGGGTGCTTCCAGGTCCATTTCCCATTTGTCTATCAGTTTGAATGTGGGAATGGCTGGATCTTTTGGGAGTTGGCGGAACATGGCTTCGCTGATGAAGCTCTTACCGTTGTTCACACACACTCGAGCGAGAACAGAGTCCTTCCCATCATTTAACTGGACAGGGATGAACAACTGCTCTCCAATTTGCTGAATATCAGCCAGGCTCTGAGCTGATTTCACATCTTTCTGGACTATTGGAGTGGGAGTTTCTGATTGTGGATTAGTATAGAATCTCAGAGTGTTTCCTTCCAGCGTGGAGTACCACTTTAAACTGGAAGGAAGGTTGATTTTCAGAAATAGAGAGGACCCTCCATCACCAGTCTCTTGTCCTACTGCTATTACTGTCACGTCTGGAATCTGGTTATTCTGGAAGTGGAATCCTACTTGGTCAGATTTTTGTTCAACCATGTGGCAGGTGCCGTTTAAACTAACATGGTTGACACTCTGTTTTAATTTTATTGGTCAGCTAGTCTGGGTCCAGAGGACCTTGTTTACGCAATCTATTAGGGGTGACAACCTTCTCAGGAGGTCATTCCCTAGTAAACAAGGGGTGCCCTCTGGGGTCACAACTATGACCGGGTGTTTCAACTTATGTCGCCCAATTTTTATGTCCAAATCTACCGTCCCCTCAACGGGAATTTCCTTCCCGTCAAAGTTCTGGAGTTGTCCAGGAGGAGAGGTGAGAGGAATACGATAATTCTCTCCCCTTCCTGCATTCAGTTCGTCAAAGGCCCTTCTGGACAGAAGGGTAGTTTGAGATCCAGTGTCCACCAGTGCCAAAATTGTACCCTGCCCCTGTACTTGTACTGGGGCATAATATCTTCCCTCCTTCTCCTCACGGGGCCACAGATAATGTACATTTTTGGACAACTGGTGGGCTAATTTTCTGGTTTTGGACATCGCTAGCGAAGAGATTTGGGCAAAATTCTGTGGAGAGCCTTGGGAATCTGAAAGAAAAATTTGGCAACTGGAGATCAGAGCCATTGTGGGTTCCCCTGGCTCCGGTTCCGGGCCGCCCCCACCTTTTAGGAGGCAGTCACCAGGATGGGTCTGAACCAGGGGATTTTCTTGCTGTTGGTTCTGGGATGAGATGGTGGGCGGCGGTAGCTCAGTCTCCACATCTCCCCAGTCTGGATTTGCATCCCTAGGGACCCATTTTTCTTTGGGAGGAGTTCCCCCCTCTCTGAAGGAGAAGATCCTTTTCCCAGGATCCTCTGAGGATCCCTCTCCCTCAAATTGGAAGATCTGTACCTCCTCCTCAAACTGAGTCTGTTTGGGTCTTTTGTTTCTCCTACCCCCCCTCTGCTCCTTAGGAGGCAGACTTTCAGGGGCAGGAGATTTTGTTTCCGGTTCCTGGGTTTCCAGGGGCTGTTTACAAGTGAGGAAGGAAGCTTCCTCCAAGGCTTTACACCCCCCTTCCCCTTGTGCCTCCTCCCTGGGAACCGGTGAGTTATCGGGGTGCTGCCCCCGTCATTGTTCTGGAGTACCAGGTCCAGAGTTTGGGGCATTCTGTGCCGGCATGCCCATCTGAGGGTTCTGCTGCGCCCTCAGTATTTGACCCAGATCCCGTGCCATATTTTGGACCTGGCGCTCTAATTGGGAAACCCGCTCAGGCTGATACGGGGCCCTGTTTTCTCCCCTGGGCTGATCCCGGGAAGGGTAGCTATCCCTTCTTTGGTAGTACCCCTGGTTAGGAAGATTTGGATACCCCTCCACCCTTAGCCTCCCCTCTCCTGGATTCGGTTGTCTGGGCTCAGGGAATTGGGGAAAGAAGGGTGGAGGATTTTGGGGTTGGAAGTTGGGTGGATATCTGGGGAAAAAGTTCTGCCCAGGGTTTGGTAAATTTCTGCCCTCCTGTGGGAAGTTAGGAGGGAAGTTCCCTGGGTTAGGTGCTGGGCTGGATCCCCCCCCTTGGGCTGGAGGAGTCCACACATAACCCAGGATGGGTCGATTTCCCTTGTAACGGGGACTTACATAATCAGGAGAGCGATGGACCCCATTTGTGGGGCTGCCTCCTTGGCTCCCTGTCTGTGACTGGCCCGAGGACCTTCTGGGCCTAGCATTATTAGGTGCAGGTAGGTTTTTAGGCCCCCCCATCTCCAAATCCAAAACGGGGGTGACCTTTACCTCTGCCACCTTGGCAGCAGCAGGGGTGCTGTGGGCTTTGGGGTTTTTCTGGGCATTACTTTTGCTATCTACCGGTTTCTGCACCTCATAGATCCGGGTAGCCTGTTTAATGACCCAGTCTAAAGATCTTTTCTCATGAAAATCCCTCACGAGCTGGGTCATTATGTATTTGGGCAAGGCATGAAAAATGTATTAATGAATTCTCTACTGTCTGTGCGCACCCTTCTGGTGGTCTGCGCAAAAGCACGTTTCAGTTCTTGCACAAATTCTTGTGGGGCCTGATCCTCCCCACATTGCAACTTGTAGGCTGCCTTGCGAGCCTCTTGAGGATTTCTGTGAACAGAAAAATGTTTCAAGATGGCCGCCTTATAGGTGGACCATCTTAAATGATTTTGGTCCTCCAGCCCCGCAAAGAAACTGGAGTATTCCGGGGAGAAGGTCCACTTTACATATTGAATACAGTTTTGGCTGTCCTTCAAATGGAAAGTCTCCATCATTTGCTCAAACAACTCTAAGTGCTCCCAAACAGAATACTTAACGTTCTTATGGTAAGGCGTGATGACGCTCCTGATCGCCTTAATCTGCTTTAAGGGGTCCTTAAGCAAGGCCCTTTTTGCCTTATTGGCCTTTTTGGTTCGGGTAACCCTTGTCCATTCATCCTCTGACTCAGAGGCACTGCTCCCAGAGGTTCCTGTCTGCTCTTCCAGGTTTTCCCGCATACTGCGAGCCTGGGAATGGCTGGCAGAATGTGGGGACCTGGTCTCCTGTGTCCTGCGCAGTTCAGAGGAGTCTTCAGATTCCTCCTTGCTGCCAGGATTTGATGGGTACCCCCTCCACTGACCTAACTGGGCAGAGGTTTTCAGGATGCCCTTAATGGGCCTACTCTCCTGGGGTTCCCCATTAAATTGCACTGTGCTGGGGTGCCCATACCCGGATGCCCGCCCCTCCATACCTGGGTGGTACTGGCCTATGAGCCCCATACTTTTGTCTGGATAGTAGTCTGCCATCCCTGTGGCCCGGTGCTCATGTGCGCCAGGGAATATGGGGGTGGCAGAGTCCAGTGACTGAGAGGTATGAGGGCCTCTGGTACTAGGGCTCCTGAGGTTATGCTCCGGAGCTTCCCTTTCCCAGCGAACCTCATCTCTATCCGCCCCTGCTCCCTGTTGCAATGCAAGAGCCTGCATTTGTGTCTTCAGTTCCTCAGTTAAGGCCTTACTAGACTCTATCAGTCTCTCCTGCATCGCTACCTGTTGCTGGAGCCTATCATTGTGCTGGCAGAGAGCCTCATTCTCTCTCTGTGTTTCCTGATTGGTCCTCGAGCACTGGGCCAGTCTTTGCTGCAGGAGGGTTACCTCCTGAGCTGTGTCCCTATTGGCCTGCTCCTTTCTTGCTAGAGCATCCTCCACCCTCCTGGTGTGCTCTAACAAGTTCTGGTGTTCTTTTTGGAGGTCACCCAGTCCCTGGTGGGCCAGGTGATTTTCTTCCATTTTCCTTTTAAATGGCAGACTTCCTGGCCTAAGGCGTCTCTTTCCTGACTAAGAACCTGCATTTGTGCCGCCAGGTCGTCCCTCTGCCTTTGAAAGGCACCAGCTTTCTGGCGTTCTTCATCAAACTCTGCCTGGGTATCCAGGTCTTTCGAAATCAGCTTGTTGCTCTCTACCTTCACTCTATCTAGATGACTTTGCAGGGTGGCTACCTGCTCCGTGCATGCCCTGTTAAAGTCTAATTGTTGCTCCAGCTTTTTCTGGCTCTGCAGTAAGGAGTCCAAACTGTCTCGGTGCTCCTTCTGCAGGGCCAGAAATCTAGTATCCTGGTCAGCCTTTTCCTGTTGCAGTATATCCATGTCCTCTTTTATTTTAATGATATACTGCCTACTGTCATTTTCTGACTCCTGGCTCCTGAGCAGCCTCTGCTCAGAAGAGTCCAGCTCAGATTGGACCTTCTGTAATGCCAGCAGTTGCCTACTCGCCAGAACTTGGCCTTCAGCACATTTGTCCTGCATGGCTCCCATATGTAAATATAAATATGCCGCTACCCTGGCAATCTTGTTGTGCTCATCCTTGGCCTTAGAGGACATATATAGTTCACTCAGGGCCACATGTAAGGGACCCTGGTCTCTCCATATATCTGACCCTGTTTCCGTGATTTGGGGTGTGATGGCCTGCAACCAGACTGTTTGGTCCTGGTGAGTCCACTCACCTCTCACAAATAACTTATGTAAGAAGTGCTCTCTGGCTGTTTTCATGTCTACTAAGGTCGTCATTCTAGAGATTGGTCTCTGTCCTGACTTACAGAAGTTTGTATTTTATTTTTGCAAAACAGACCTTTTTCTTACGGCGTTCCTTTGAGAAGTGCTTTACAGCGTAACACAGCGTGTGCTCCGACCGGATATGTGTATCTGGTCAGCTGGCACGCTGTATTAATCTGCACAAGTGATAGATCTAATCCAAACATCCCGGACGAGCCCCCAATTTGTAAGAGGATTCAATTCAACACTACAGCTAAGTCAACGCCTAGTCTATAATACTGAATGAAAACCCTTATTGATATATCTTTATGTCCAGTTCATGCGTTCTGGATGACTACCCCTATATAAAATCCCTCTCTTGGAATCCTCCTGACCCCACTGAGCCAAGAAGTAGTTCTGCAAGTTAAAAGGTTTGTTTGAGAATTTAAACAATATAGATATATACCACACTTTATAATAAATTAATAATTGAATAGCACACTTAATCTGATATGATAAAGATTAACAACGGAGAATCTGGCACTAGCGCACTTCTTTATAATCACTAAGGAGTTGACATGAAATGGATAAGGTAGCAACAATACTTTTATGGTTTCAAATGGATGCAATGTGGAATGAAATGCAGTACAGACAATAGCTTGATAGGATTTCAGCAAAAGACAATGTAATCACTTTCTTGGACAATTCACCCCCCCCCTTTTATGTAATGCAAGGAAATGGAAGGAAGCACACAGTTCTCAGAAATGCAATCAAATGTGCTTCAGTTCACCCAGCAACTTAGACTACAGAAGTTGAAAACACAGGCCCAAATGCTTTTAAATGTGCTGGCAATGTAGAAAAAAATATGCTAAAATGCTTTTAATTCCCTCTAGGAGGTTCAGGGTGAGTGAAATCAAGTTAATATTAGTCCAGGCTCACTTTAGCAAGGATCTAGGGTGTAACTAGCAGGTTAAACGAATTTCTGGCAAATGGAAGCAAGAAGCTTCTGTTTTCACACGTTGAGAAATTTGCAAATCGCGGCAAAATTCGCGAGTGCGTTTTTCACGATTGCGGTTCTGGGTTCATTTAAAAGCTGATTTTCGAAGCTTTCTGAGGAAAGTTATTGCAAGTCTCTAGCACAAACGGTCACGGAGATATGAGCGATTAAATAAAGGTCGTTTTTCAGATTTGAAATTTTAAAGTTCAAAAAGACAAGTGCAGCTTGCAACTAGAAAATGACAAGTGACAGCTTTACAAATGACAGGTGACAGTTAGGAGACAGTTCTACTTAGATTAAAATTGGATTGAATTATATTATTTTAACTAAGAGATTGGTTCTGCACAGTTTTCTAGGTACTCGCACTATATTCTTGAGTTAAATGGGCGTCGCCACGGATCTGGTCAGGTTTTAGACTGGACTCTGGTCTCTGCACTTCACAGTGATCTGGGTCAGCTCTCTCTGGTTCTGCTAACAGGTCAGCTCTACTCTGCTGGTCTGGTCTGGGTCTCTGAAGGTTGATGGAGGTAAAGTATGGAATTTCCAGCAGAGCGTCCCGCAGCAAATGGATTTGAAGCCCTATCTGTCCTTTCTCTCTGCTTTTATGTGTTTTTAAAATGGGTGTGTGTGAGCAGCATCACTAGCCAGCCCCTCTCCACTTATCATTGGCCAAGCTTTCATTTCTCCCCTGATTGGGGGAGCTAAGTTGTGTCAGAGTGATGTCATTTTACAGCCTGCAGAAAGTCCACTCCTCCTGTCAGCTTGCACACAAATCTAGATTTGAACCAAATACATATTTCATAGCTACACAGTGGTTTGAAATTAAAGCACCCATCACATATCACAGGAGGTATCCCCTGTTCCAACTCTGCTCTTCCTGAGAGCTTGCATTCAGAAATGGCAATATTTGCACTTTTTAACTGATTTTGCAATTTCTGACATTAACCCAAATTTATACACATGTGCGCAAAGAGTATGGACATTAGTTGATGAAGTGTCAGATTTTTCACATGCACACATTTTGAGTAATATCCTCTTTTCCGCTAAAACTCCCCTGAACATGCCACCGGTTCTAAAAACCTCTTAAAATGTGGGCAGAAAAATCACAAGAATTATGGTGTCATTTAAATAATTTTCACAAGTCCGTACTATGAGTTATTCATCTTTTTAGAGTTATGTTCTGGCCCCAAAGGGGTGTGGTTTTCCCCCAGCACAAGGTTGAATTTCTGGTTTTTCCAGTTCTGCCAAGCCAGCTTGCTCTCACAGGCAGTGCCCCTCCTTTGTCCTTCCAGGAGGAAGCTACATTTACGACATCTGCAATAAACCATCTGCCTGGGTCAGGACAGGGCTTTGTTCAGAGCTCCTGTATTCTGTGGGGCTCCCCTTAATTCAATTATCAGAGAGATGGCATATCCTTAGTGTGGCCAGCAAAAGGCAGATAGGCCTGGGAACACAGCTGTGACTCAAGTTTCACTCCTGATGGGGGTGGCTGGTGGGCAGAATTCAGTTCCTTAAGCCAGGTTTCAGATAAAATGTCACTTTTTGTTACCCAGTTTAAGTCAAGACATTTTTTTACATATGCAGCTATGATGCTGATTCTAAGTTTAAAACTATGACATTTAAACAATTGAAACCTATGTGACACACAAAAGTAGGTCACTCATTTCTTTTAAACATTTAGATTTGTAGTGTCTTTCAGTCCAAATTTACTTAAACTGCTGAAATCCACAGCTCAGCCAGTCTTGTTATAAACCTTCAAGTCACTTCAGAAATAACTTTACATTGTATCCACCTCTCAGTAAGTCTTTCTTTGGCATGTTTTGGGTTCATTTATTCAGTTTTCTACAAAATCTGGTGGTTTTAAAACGCCGGCTTTCTGATAGTGGTGAGTACTGGTACTGCACCCCTTTTTGGGATTTAAGAAAATGAATTCCCAACAGTTATGGGTTTGCTTTTGGCAATCAGCATTGCCATTCCCAATGGTTTCAGACTACTGTGTGGGTAGTCCAATGGTGGTTTTAGGCAGTGTCCTTCTGTGCCCAAAACATTGGCAAAAATGGGTGGCAGCCTATTCTTCATGCATTTCCCTGTGCATTTTCTGGGAAGCTCTGGCCATCATGATGTTTTCCATGTCAGTACTGCACAGTTTTGAGGTAGGGCTTGGATGCGTGGATAAAAACATCCCACAATCTCTTACAGAAAGATCTTTCATTTGTCCCTATTATATTAGTGTTCTTGTCTAGCCCCATGTGTTTGTTTTGTGCATATAGTTTGTTCAAACTTTTACCCATTACATAAAATAAAAAAAGTTGCTTCCTAAGTTATGTGATCACTTCAGCAGATACAAAACACAATAACAAAATGCAACTTTACAATACTCAATCTTTTCCCAACACCGAGGTCCTGCATAAGCCACATTCTATATATATCAAGAATGAGATGCTGTTTTGCATTGTCCACCTACAATTCTAAACTTAGCTAAAAGTATGCTGTTTTCTTCCTCCTTGCTTTACAGGCTGCTAACAACTGTTGAGTTCAAGATGGTTCCTCAGCACGGGAGATGTAGTTGGGAATTCGATTTAGGATGTAGGATGTCTGATACAGAGTGAAATCATATATGCACAGGTCCCAGCAGATTCAAGGTTGGCTTGAAGTTGTGGTACACTCAACAAAGAATTACTCATTATATTTACTGGTCCCTGTGGAAAATGTGGAACTGGACGTTAAGTGGAACTGCAAAAAAAGGATGTGGGTATCACTCTGAATATGTTTTGGCTATGTCAGAAAGTTCAGCTGTTTTGGGAAGAGGTCCTTCAATGTATAGATCTTGTGTTGGGTCTTTCTCTCTCTTGTATGTCTCTCAAGAAACCCACAGATGATCCTTCTTGTCCAGCTAACTATCACCCAATTTCCATTACTCCCTTCCTTGGCAAACTCCTGGAAAAGTTGGCCATCTCTCAGCTTAACCTTCATTCCAATTCTGCTGGCTGTCTCCATGACCACCAGTCCGGCTTCAGAGCTGCCAGAAGCATGCAAACAGCTCTCCTGAACATCCGCGAAGATCTGCTCCCAACCTTAACTCTAACATTCCCTCTGTCCTCCTCCTCCTCGATCTCTCTTCTGCCTTCGACACGGTCAACCATACCATCCTGCTCAACCGTCTCTGTGAAAACCTGGGTATCACTGATCAGGCTCTGGCCTGGCTTACCTCTTTCCTCTCAGATCAACCCTCCCAGGTCCAACTTGAGTCCTTCCTTTCATCTATCTTCCTCTCTACCTGTGGTGTTCCCCAGGGGTTTAACCTCTTGCCCTGGCTTTTCAAACAATACCTGGCAACTCTCGCCCACTACATTGCCACTTTCTGCTCAAATTTCTAGTGCTACACTGACAACACTCAACTCATTTTTAGGTTTCCCTTTTCCACCTCCTCTCCCTTTCTCTCATCTCTTATTCCCCAACGCCATTCAAGATTGGTGTGCCGCCAAAGATCTTTGTCTGAATGCCTGCAAGACGGAGATCCTCCTCATCGGCCCACCTTCAGCATCCTTTCCCCTCACTCCCTGGCCAGCCTCCCTTGCCCTTCTCCTACCCCCACCTGCGAGGCTAAGAACCTCTGGGTCATCTTTGACTCCACCCTTTCCTTCTCCGCCCACATCTCTAAGGTCTCTAAAAAGTAAAATTTCTGACTGCACCTCCTCAGAGGTACTCTGCCTTTCCTCTCCTTCCCCCAGAAGCTCATGGTATCCCAAGCTCTGGTTCTCTCTAGCTTGGACTATTGTAACAACCTCTTTCTAAATCTACCTGCCTCTACTCTCTGCCCTCTGCAACTAATCCAGAACAGGACTGGGAGACTTGTCCTTGGCCTCAAGCACTCGGATCATATCTCTCCAGCTCTGAAATGTCTCCATTGGCTCCCAGCGGATGCAAGGATTAAATTCAAAACCCTCTGCATTGTCCACAAGGCTTTCTGGGGCCTGGGTCCAAAATATCTTCAGCTATACCTCCGCAAATACCTCCCCTCGCAAGCTCTTTGCTCCTCTACCTCCAACCCCCTCAGGGTCAGTCATTTTTCAAAGAAACCAGCTGTGGGTAGATCTCTGTCTTCAGCTGGGGCCTCCCTCTGGAACATCCTCCCTGCACCTCTAGACCGTCCTCTTTTCGTCTGCCTTCGCTCCCCCTCCCCCCTGCTGATCCGTTCTCTCTTGGCACCGTGCACCTGACCACCCTGTGTCCTCCGGGCCCAGGTACCTCCTCACCCTACCACCCTCCCACACTGCCTCCGGGCCACCCCTTGCACTGGGGTCTGTATCTGTACCCATACAGCCCCCCCTTTTTCTTCCTGCACTTATCAGACCTCCCCTGTCTGCTGCCTTAAACCTAGCACTTGCAAATTGCTGGCTGCACTACCATTGTTTTTTGCCTTTATTATTTATTTATTGTTATTTATCTGTTTCTCCTCTGCTTTGCACTTTTTCCCCTCCCCCTCTTCCATGCACTTGAGCATTCTCAATGTCACTGGGCCTAGTACGATCGCTGTTTTGTTCTCCCCTGTTCCCCTCCCTTGCCTTGTCGCGCTCTGAAACACTTGTGTATGAGCGCGATAGAAATAAAATATCAATATCAATATCTATCATTAACTTGTCTGCAGGTAAGCTCTTCTGGGTTTATGGAGCCCTTTTGGTAGCCAAACAACATATTTTAATGTTTTGGAAGAGTGATGTCAAACTTGCTGTTGAAGACTGGCTGCATAGCTTGTCAATTTATTCTATAAGGGAGAAAGTGTCCTGTTAAATTAAACTGCAACAAGATACATACACTGGCATTTGGAGTGTTTTTAATTCATTGTATTCTCCCATCTCCTTCCCCCTTTTTTCCACCTCTCTCTCTTCTTATTTCTCTTTGTTTTCGTCTCTTCTTATATGGCAACTGTTTGGATGCTGTTATATACGTGTTATGTTCTAATATAGATGACTTCTGTAAATGTTTTGCTCTTATTCCTTTTCTATGAAACCAATAAATAATATTTTGAGAATGAGATAGATCTAAGTACTATGTTCTGAAACTCTCCAGAATCACATTTAATTCCTCTTGACATTAGAATCATACACATTTTCCCTCAAGGTCTAGTGAATCGTTATTAGAATATGTATCAATGCAGTCATGGTTGCTGTAGAATACCCTCCCATCGGCCTTGCCCAAAAGCTTTCACTCATAATTGTGACAGGGTCATCTCAGTACGTTATTTATTTAAAGATTGATACTATCAGGGGCAGTGTGCTCAAACAATTTGTAAACCAGTGGTGCAGAGATTCTCTATTCAATGCTACTTTGCATAATCTACACCCTCTTTCCACCGGTGATAGGCCTCTAATCTGCCCCCACTTACCCAATTATCCCAATAAATTAAGGCAGAAATGCAGACAAATATTACAAAAAGTGGGATTCAGAAAACTAACTAGATAAGGTAGAGGGCTAATGGAATGTCTATGTAGTTGGGCAAAGTTGTGATATCATTTATATTTGGCAATTTGATCCTGATCTGTAGCCCATTGCCCAGTTTGGATTTTTGTATAGGTTGTATCTGGGTTGGTCACTAAGCTATTCATATGCACAACTGAATTTTGTCAATATTTCTTCATAATCTTGTACAAACTTACACAGAGCCCAATCAGTTTTGGATGGCATGACCTCCTTTAGCTCCCCGAACAAGGAATTTGCAGGTGGAAACAGCAATTTATAATATATCCTGAGCTTGACTATGTCCACTTATGTCATAGTTTGACGGTGATGTAATGCAGCGGTAATGCAGTGGTAACTCTATTACCACTGCATTACCATCATTTGTGGCCACACAGCCAAACTAATAATGAGACCCAATATGCCCTGGAAAGTAGACAACCCAAACAAAATGACATTGCCAGATTAAAACAAAATAGGACAGGAAAGAAAACACACCAAATACAGACTGAGCACAAGCTTGAAACAGAGACTGGCTGCTATAACTCAAACAAGGAGCTAGAATCAGTTATTGCTTCAAGCACTATTATCCCACATCCAAGCATGGATGTCAAATTCTTGACGTTCAGCGCTAGAAAGACCATATTAATTCTGCTAGAAAACCAAACTAAGTGCGCACAAGTCCAGTATTGTCTCACTGACATGAAGATCAATGGATTTTTGGGAGGACGGTAAACACCAACAAAGGACATACAGTTGACTGATTCCTCATTTGTAGCAGTTGATGTTCCATGGCTGCCAGCATCAAGGGATGGATGGAAATGGGGACTGTGGTTCCCTCCAGTTAAATCTTAGCGATGTATGCTTCAAAAAGTACCAAGTGCTGATTAAAAATGAATAGGCAGACACTTCACTATTATCCTTTTGCATAGAATGATTTGACAAATACTTGAGGAACAGCAGAATACTCTGAGATGATTAAGCATATTCAGTAACCTGGTCGAAGTGAAGAAAAAAAAACAAGATTCATCATCCGTGTTGGTTTGACTATCGAGCCATAGACTTCGAGAAATAACAACATGATTAATATCTCACCAAATCCTCTTTATTGCATATTAACTGGGTGGGATTGTGAATGTAAATTGTGACAAGAGAAATCAATTTAAAACAAATTCAGTTTTAAAATAGAGTAAGGCATTGTGTAATGGTGTTCCTTGATGAATATCTGCATTCATAGTACCAAGACAGAAACATGTTGGATACACAAAGACATATGAAGATTGTCAGGTGTCTAAAAGTTTGCAACATGGGATATGAGACTTTTTGAAAGAAATGTCCTTTGAGATTATATTTATAACGCTTATCACCGATGTTTTTACAAACACATATTGATGACAAGGTGATTGTTGTTTTGTTTCTCGCTTACTCTCTTTCCATTTTGTGAACTTATGTTTGAGTTATATAAATTGACATCAAGTTTTGGAATAGAGGTGTAGATGGTTGATATTTTAGTATATGTACTTGAAAGTGAATAAAAGATTACATGTTTTTAAAACAAGATGAATAAGGAGTATATTTCTCATGTAATTAGAGATCAATGGATTTATGCCTCAGATCTCACAGAAGAAAGGCTGTCGGCATAACTATTGACTGTGACCTTTCACTTAAAAAACACATTGCCAGTTTCCACTCCTCTTGACAGTTAAGCCTTTCATCCCTGTTCCAAATATTAGAATAGGCGCTCAAGTCCTGGTCATCTCCTGCCTGGCCACTGGAAACACCCTACTCACAGGAGTCCCAGGTGCCCCCTTGCCTTTTTTCCCAGATGCCTCAGTTGCTGCTTATAAGAACACACTTTGGATATCTTTCACTTTTACATTCACATGCAAACACGCACAAATGCATGCATACATGTACACTCTCACACAGAGGGCCAATTACTGCCTTTGGAGAGTCCTCGCAGTTCCAGCTAGTGCATGCTCACATGTTCAACAGGTGCCAATGGGGCACAGTATAATAGTGGCGTAAAGTGCGCACAAATTGTGTGTTACAAAATGATATGCACCCACAGTCTTATTATCTCTCTTTCTCTCTATGACACATACACACGCACACAATTATACTTCAACAGCCTAATTTCCACACACACTCTTATAAAAAAAACAACACATACTGTCACACAGCTGAACACAACTATGCAGGCATTATCCTATCTCACACCCTTATATGCATATAAATAACATTCTTACCGTCACACACATGTGCACACAAACTCTTCACCTAGTACATCTTTGACTCAGCACACACATCATTCTCCTCTCGTACATAGAAACATTCTCACAACTCACAGATTCACAAGTATATTACAGTAAAATACACTAATTTATTTATTTATATATTTGTTTTATTGTATTTGTTTTTAAAAAAAAATGAAAGCTTTTACTAACAGAATATTTACACATAAGAAAAAGCACATGAAAAGAAAAGAAGAAAAACTATCTAAATTAGAATCATACTTTCCCCTTCCCATTCATGTTTAAAATGTCTCCTATTTGAATAGCCAGTTTTTCCCCTCTGCATCTTTCTGGGGTCCTTCATTGCTTCACTTCCTACCCAATTACTCAATGACCTACATTTAGGACCTCACAATTTCTCCTCCTGGAGACCAAGTACTTTTCTAATCAGAGGACAATATTACATTTTTCCAACATCTGAATCACTGCTATTGTTAATCCCTATGTAATAGGGAGAATTCTCAAGAATGTGCTAATTTCCCTCACCTTTTGAGACCCCAGCAACTTTTCTGGATTTCTAGGATTTAAATTTCTACCTGGAAAAAGTGTGAGCCTTTTTCCCACTCTTTCATGTATTTTGATGTGTGTTCTACTTTCGTGTTCTTTGAATATGGAGTTTTAAAACCACTCCATAGGCATCATTTTTTTCTTATGTGTGAAACAGCACCTTCAGTGCAGTGGCACATGGGTGCCTTTCAGACTCCCTAAGGTTTAAATACCTTCTCTGGGACTGACTACTGTCTCCCAGAGCATGCAAAGTTAAATTGACTTTACTAGTCTTTTTAAATTTACAGACCCAGCACACACTATCTTCCTATAGAGTGCTGGAGGGGTTGCCTAGCTTCCCGATTCTAAACACTCATGTAACAGTCAAATGTTACCCTTTCCCACTTAAAATGGCTGGTGGCATTGGTTTAGAAGAAACTACCACTATTTTTTCCGACCGCGAACACCGGTAGCTCAAAATCGGGGCAGCCATATTTTTCAATATGGCGGCCAAGACCTATCTGTAAAAACAGACTACAATCAACTTTTTTCTCCATTTCTTTTTGGAAAGGTCCTTCTTGTGTTTGTCTCTGCGCTATTAGGGAGAATTCTCACTTATAGCTAATTTCCCTTACCTATAGAGTCCCCAAGGAGCTTTGCTGGATCTGAAGAGTTTATTTCTTTGTTACCTGCTAATAGTGAGACTCTTTTTCCCACTCTAAGGCATTTTTGCTATGTGTGTTCTAGGCTATTTTTGTGTTTAATGCCTATGGGATCCTTTTCTCTCACCCATAGGAACCATCTTTATGCACATGTGTTACACAGCACCCTCCGTGCAGTGACACCGGGGTGTCGTAGCGATCCCCAAACATAGACTCCATACCCTGGGACTGACTACTGTCTCCCAGAGCATGTAAAGTTAAATTGACTTTACTAGTCTTTTTAAATTTACAGACCCAGCACACACTATCTTCCTATAGAGTGCTGGAGGGGTTGCCTAGCTTCCCGATTCTAAACACTCATGTAACAGTCAAATGTTACCCTTTCCCACTTAAAATGGCTGGTGGCATTGGTTTAGAAGAAACTACCACTATTTTTTCCGACCGCGAACACCGGTAGCTCAAAATCGGGGCAGCCATATTTTTCAATATGGCGGCCAAGACCTATCTGTAAAAACAGACTGCAATCAACTTTTTTCTCCATTTCTTTTTGGAAAGGTCCTTCTTGTGTTTGTCTCTGCGCTATTAGGGAGAATTCTCACTTATAGCTAATTTCCCTTACCTATAGAGTCCCCAAGCAGCTTTGCTGGATCTGAAGAGTTTATTTCTTTGTTACCTGCTAATAGTGAGACTCTTTTTCCCACTCTTAGGCATTTTTGCTATGTGTGTTCTAGGCTATTTTTGTGTTTAATGCCTATGGGATCCTTTTCTCTCACCCATAGGAACCATCTTTATGCACATGTGTTACACAGCACCCTCCGTGCAGTGACACCGGGGTGTCGTAGCGATCCCCAAACATAGACTCCATACCCTGGGACTGACTACTGTCTCCCAGAGCATGTAAAGTGTCCATTGACTTTACTAGTAAAATCTTACGAACTTAACCAGTACAACCCATCTTACTATGGAGGTACTGGAAAGGGTTAATAGTTTTTCCCTTAGGTTCATTTTCGAGGGGGAACCTTAAAGTCCCGCTCTCTAAAGTTTCTGGCTGGTGGCAGTGGTTACTACCAAAAATATTGAACCACAAATATGTTCCTATGCGATTTTCCCTTTGTTCGAGGCTAATACTTTTACTGACATCCTCTAACATACCGCCAGTTTATTTTATTATTTACTTTACTCCGGTAGGTTTTATTTGCCAGAACTTTAATATAACTTCTTTCTCGAGTCTTACTCCATACTCCTAACCCAGGTCGGGGATCCTTAGTTCGCTCTTTTGGCGGGCTTCTGCCAAAAGCCCTCCTTTCGGCGCCTCTGAGTCTGCGGTGGGTCTGTTGTTTGGGAGGGGGAGTAGAACCCCTGGACAGAGTTGCCACAGCAACTCAGGTTGCACTCTAACCTGATAGGCTGAAGGGTCTCCCGCCAAGAAGACCACTCCACTGTGTGAGTGACAGCTAGGCTGTATGAATGGGTCTCTTTCTGCATAAAAGCAGGGTCCTGAGGACTGGAAGTGCAAGACGTCGCCACTGGAACTACGGAACCGAAGGGGAGAGAAGCCACAGACATCTTCAGCATCTACACCACCGGTGAAGCCCTGCCAGATCATCTCACCACGTTTCTTCCACACGACGAGAGGAGATCTTCAGCGAAAGAGCTTCCTTCCCTTGAGCTGGTGGGGTCAACCAGTTCACCTATCGTTTCCTCGGACCTGCCTTGGTCGAATCGACAGTGCCCCGCACTTAGAGACCGGATAGCCAGGCAGCTATCGACCCGAACCGCGATTAAAAGGAACGTACCTTTTAAACTTCGTTTGGCAACACTGCGGCTGGTTTCATCCCTGGGTAGTGCAGTGACTCGAACCTTCTTCACTTCTTCACGTCTAAGGTACATTGTTCCGCTAGGCCGGCCTTTCTCCGTGGTAGCCCTAAAGGTGTTTTAAATCCTTTATCTACTTGTGGGGTCGGCCGCCCGCTCTCTTAACATTGTCTCTCGCCTAGCATCTACCTCTTCAATATTTTTCTACTAAAGACTTGACTGCAGCTACAAGAACATTTTTGCTCCTAAGCTCTTGGTCCTGTATCACTGACTCTGGCTCAGGCCTACTGACTCTGGCTGATTTGTTAGATCTGCTCTCACTAGATTGGTTTTCAATGAGAAATGTGTTGATGCACCTAAATCTTCTAAACGCCTCTTCCTTCCTACTGTTTTAACTTGTGGAGTGCCATTTTGCTCAGTTTTCATTCACTTATCTTTCTGCTAAAGTGTTACTGTGCATTACTTGTTCACAAAACTTCAGGGAAGTGTTACTAGGGGGTCTCTGAAGAGATTTCGGTTTAACTTGTGCTTTCCCTCCCTTTCGGTAAATTGTTAGAGTGCCATTTTTTCACTCTACCGCAAACTTGTCTAGAATTGAATAGGGAGTTGTATATACTTTTCCTTGACTGAATTTTAAGTACTTTACCAACTGTGATTATGTGTTAACTTAGAAGTGTATAAAATAAATATATATTCTCTTTTTGATACAAAGCTTTGGTCAGTGTTCCCTTGTTCCATAGTACTGTGATACCTATTGTGTAAACCCTGAATACTGCTCCTCTCCCTCTTGAGATAAATCTGACTGCTCAGCCACAGCTACCAACTAAATCTTTGTGGTACAGACTGATACCAAAGGGGATTTATTGCTCTCACCTTTAGTCCTAATCTAGTGTAGTGCTCCCTAAGGGAACTGCACTGGATTCTGCCTAACATGCGCACCTAACCAGGTTTGGTCCCTTTGTTTGTGGCCTTTGGCGGGCTTCAGTGCTGAAGCCCTCCTCTGGCACCTGAGTGTCTGGGTTGGACAGGATGTGAGGGAGGTGCCCAAATCCCACTGGTCTTAGTCTCCTAGGAGACCTGAAGGCACTCTGGCATGATTGGCCGGCTGGCTGTCCGGAAAGGTCCATACTGTACTTCTGGCGGAACCCTATACAGATTGAGTCATAACAAACCTTGAGCCCGATTCATGGAAAAGTGTGCATTGATCCTGCAAAGCCTGCACGCCGAGAACGACTCTGTGTGGCCCTATGTGCAAAATTTCCAATGTGCTCTTTGTGTATTCATGGATTCAAATGCGCATTTCAACCCGACTGGCAAAGATAACCGAGTTGCGCGAGGAAAGCCCACAACATGCCTCCACGCAAACCAAAAATATAGCCATAGAGAATCCCTTCCGCAAACCTCCGCCTCCACCACTGACCTAACACCCCTGCAAACCTCTGCAGTGTCCCCTGTATGTAACATCTGCACCCCTCTGAACCCGTGTGAGCTCACCTGTAAGTAACAGCTACACCTCTGCGAACATGCACAAGCTCCCACGTAAGTAACGGACACACTCCAGCCAATCTGTGTGAGGCTCCACGTAAGTAACCGCTGCACCCCTGCAAATCTGCACAAGCTCCCCTGTAAGTAAGGGTTGCAACCCAACCAATCTGTGCGAGGCCCCACGTTAGTAATGGCTGCACCCCTGCAATCCTGCTAACCCTCCACCCCCAATGCACCAAAATGGCTGTCAAATACCCCTATTGTACAGCAGCACCCTGAAGCCCAGAAACCACCCACCAAACCCCTCACCTCTGACATCACCCCCAGCTAGCTCCCTCGAGCTCCCTCAAGCCCATATACCACCCACCAGCCCTCCTCACCTCTGAAACCACCCCCAGGCAGCCCCAGAGGTCCTCATACCACCCCCCTCACCTTCAACACCAGCCCCAGGCAGCCCCACAGGTCCTCACACCACCCACAAACCCCCCTAATCTCTGACAACACCCCCATGCAGCCCCACAGGTCCTCACATCACCCAACAGCCTCCCTCACCTCTGACGCCACCCCAGGCAGCCCCAGAGGTGGTCACACCACTCACCAGCCCCCTCACCTTTGACACCACACCCATGCAGCCCCAAATGTCCTCACACAAAACACCTGCCCCCTCATCTCTGACACCACCTCCAGGCAGCCCCACATGTCCTCATGCCACCAACCTGCCCCCTCATCTCCGACAACACCCCCAGGTGGCCCCACAGGCACTCACACCACCCACCAGCCCCCCTCACATCCGACAACACACTAGCCTGGCCCTGCAACATAACCCCACCTACCTATCAATTCCACTGGCCTGCCACCAACATGACACACACTGGCCACATACCCACCCATAGACTCAACAACTGGGGGCATTGATGCAGAATCCATATCTGTAGCTCATCACAAGTCTCCCTGGTACATCACAACCAGTGGCACGGCAACAAGGCAGCAGAATGTAGCAGCAGCTCCACAGTGAAAGCACCATGTAGATGTGACATAGTAAAGCAATGGAATGCAGTGTAATGTATCATTGAGCCCATGTACCATTGCAATGGCCCAAAGTGCCGTAGGTGAATGACCAAGGAGGACACATCACTGGTAGGAGAGAGTCACATGTAACGTGAGTGCATAGTAGCAAGCAACAATCAATGAATGAAGGCAATCAGGTAGGAAAGCATAGCATTTCAAGCCAATTCAACTAACACAAGTTGAACAGGCATGTGTCGGGGTGATATGAAGGACGTCTGAGAGTGTGTGAGCCAAGCAGATGGATGATGTGTACAGCCAGATATAAACAAACTCACATGTGATGATGAAGCATATCAGTGGCAGATGTCCAGCAGACATGGGAGCATCCACTGGCTGGTAGCTGATGTGTGTCGGTGGGTGGCCATGCATTGTGAGGCACCCCGCCCCATGACTGCATAATTGATGAGCATATGCCACACATCCACAGTTAGGCCCTCAACCCACGTGACAGTCTCATAACAAATGCATACCAATATCAGCACATGAAAAAAGAGACAATGACAAATGGGTAATGTATAAAGAGAAACTATTAACCATATTTACACTACAAAAAACAACTATGTGGAAGGGGGAAATGTCCAAGGGAAAAAATTAACAAAGTAAAAAAATAAAAACCACACAATGAACTACATACATATATAGGCAGCTGGCTCAATAGTCTCTCATGATATCTTCCAGGGCAAAGTCACCTTCAGCATCCTCCACTTGGAGGCAGGCCACTGTTCATTCCTGGATGGCTTGCAGGCTCTCCCTCAACCTCTCTCCTCCTCATCTGCATCCCTGAAAGCCTCCTCCAGTATGGCAACCTGCCTCAGTGTCCTTACGTCCACCACCTCTGCCCTGGCCCTAGTAACCCGTGCCATCCTAGCCCGCTGCCTCTCCGCCATCAAATGCATCCTAAAGTCTATCCGGATGCACACCAATTGCCTAAAGCGCCAGTGCTCCTCCTGCCAGGTGACCGCCTCTCTTGCCTCCCCGATGTGTTAGGGCCCTGCATTGATTGCCTCTGGACACTCCTATACTGCTGCTGCCTGGCCAAGCGTACCCTGCGTATGCACCCTGCCATCTAGATGTTGCAAAACAGGGGGTACAATACCAGCACTGTCCTGATGTGCCAGCAATCCAGCTGATGCCTGTTCCTGTGTAGGTGCCTGGGCAGGAACAGCAACCACCTTGTATGTACTTGCTGGGGCTTCCACCTGAGACAGGGATGTGCTGACCACCAGACTGGGTGATGTGGGTGGAATAGAGTAGAGGGGGGCGTGATGGAAACTGGCAAGGAAGGCCACCCTGGAAGACAACTGGGGTACAGAGAAGTCAGAGGAGGAGGGGACAGCTGGATGTGCCTGTGCACAGAGACCACCCGAGAGCAGCGCATGGCCCACTGGGCCAGGTAGAGGGTAATTGATTCTTGATGCTATGAGAGCACTGCACGAATATCTCTCACATCATCTCAAATTGAGCCCGTCCACCTTGCAATCCCAGCCAGCAGGGCATGCGCCATCTCAAGGGTTATCTCCCTGGTCCCAGGGGGCCACAGTCTGGTTGGAGGCATCCACAATAGTGCATCAGATGGAGCAGGGACAAGAGGTTGGGCAGGTACCTTCACGGTGCACTGCACATTCTCCTGTCACATGTCCAGGGGTACAGTCTGAACACCGTCCTGGATGCCCTCACCAGACCCCATGCACTGGCCTTTATCTGCCTCCTCCTCCACCACCTCCTCCATCTCGCTGGATGACTCCAGAGAACCTTCCTCCCTGGATGGCCCCTCCGTTTCTGGACCCTGGCCCGCAGCCACTAAGGAATCCCCCACTACAACAACCTCCTGGTATGCACCCCCAGCAGCTCAGCCTGATGGAACTTGCACTCCCCCAGCCAACTCACCCTCAGATGATGTGGACTCAGGTTTGGCTGACCGAGGTAAGTGCTTTGGTCTGGTGGTTCTGTCCCTTACCTTTTGCTCCACAGTGAGACCTCCGTCTTCTTCACGAGCTGCAGCAACTGTGGAAAATTGGGAAAAAATACATTGACATCAGTAATTGTCGTCAATGGATGACTGGCATACACAACCTCAACACAACAAATCATGCAGCATGTTTCAAACATGAACTGACTCACACACAATGCACAGACATAAGTATGTGCCCGGGCAAACTGCATCACAAATGATGCATGAGTGTAGTGTGAAAGCAGTATCACAGTCATGACACTTGCACATGTTAACAAAGCACAGTGGCCAACAACACATCACCAAAATACAGGCAACAACACCATACCAATGACCAACCAACACAAGAATGACATGCAGCGATGGGCATGGTACCAGCACCGGGGAACCTGCCCACACAAACACAAACACCTATGTGCACATGCAACAGCATGACCTGCAAGCAAGCACCATGTACCGGCACACATATCTGGGAACAAATTGCATATGTCAGGTGGCCAAGCATACAAATATTGTATGTAAACACATACACTTGTGTCACAAATGCAGAGTGGATGCAAGGTCACATCCCTGTCCAAGATACGTCAACGCAACAACTTCAGATTGGCAGGCATCAATGCACATGTGTCGCTCTCAGCAGATGTGTCTGCATGGATGCACTGTCAGGTGTGCCACACAGGGAGTCGTACATCATGCATGTCACTCACATGCCCACAACATAGCATGTCCGCATCTGTCATGTTCCAGCACTTGGTCCATGATCACACACAGCACGTGTCCAAGTACAACAAGTCCTTGAAGCGCAATCTGCCAATACTCCAGTATACAATGCCTGACACCACAAATGCCCCACATTGACATGAGGCAGTCCCAACACAGGTGTCCAAGCAAAACAGTGCTGGTTGCAGGCAGGCACTCACTCTCGAGCAGGCAGCAGAAGTATAGCAGTGAGTGAAGCAAAGCGGGGCTGGGCAGTAGGAGGGAAAACAGCAGTTTGTAGGCAGAAACTTTGGTGTGCGTCTTGCATCCACTGCAGCCGATAGCAGAGTAAAGGCCCTTGATGCATAAGTTACGTCCTGCGTGCGCTGAAGCAGTGCACCTATGCGGCATGCCTACATGGCTCACGGCAATGACAGTGTTATATAAGGCACGCAATGTTCATCACTGGTTGTGTGCATGAAGGTACAACCCAGAAGAGTTTCGCAGACGTATTTGGGGGTGCTGCACAATCCGTTTCCTTCAGGTAACACAGACCACATTTTAGTTTTTGGGGGTTTGCCTCTGGGCATGCACTCTTGTATTTTTGTAATTATTGAGGCCTACGGTATGCCACGTATGCAATTCTTGAGTCTCTGGGTGCCTCTACCTATCGCGTACCATATTTGTTTGCTTTCGGGGTACATTGGAGTGTTGCTGGACCTCACATCTACGTTGCACAACATGTAGACTGTTCCCTTCCTCATATTGCCCAGGACAAAAATGTGGTGGGCCTTCCATTGATCCTTTACACCGGTTTGATGAGTCGAAAGGCCCCAAGAGGAAAAGGGAGCAGACGTGGTCAGGCACGTGGTGAGGACACATCTACCTCAGCCCCAGGAGGTTGGGGGCGTGGTGTGGAGACATCTGCCCCAGCCCCAGATGGACATGGCGGGCCCCAGTACACAGGTGACCCGGCAGGTGGACCCCAGCGTTGTCCCAGCCAGACAGGTGCAGTACTAACACCTAGGGCCACTTGGGCCAAGTCTGGATGCCCTGCACAGCAGGAAGAGGCTTCAACCCAAGACACGGCACAAGACACTAGCCTGCAGAGGAAGATGTGCTTCACTGATGAGGAGATCCAGATCCTCATTGACTACCTGACTGAGCACTATCCTGAGATGTGCCACTATTCGGGTAGCACCCATACACCTGTGCAACAGATGGCGCATTGGCAGTGGGTCATGGACCAGATCAACGTAGTAGGTGTGGAGATGCACACTGCTGCACAGGTTGTGAATTGTTGGAATTATCTCACACGATAGACCAAGCACAAGCTCAGTGTCACCCTGGCCTCTGCACTGACCACTTGAGGGGGGCCATCAGGAACAGCTGACACTGCATGAAGAGGCCACGAGCCAATTCATCACCCTTGAACTGGTGAAAGGCGTGGGAAGCCTGGAGAACTATGAGGACACATCCGGTGAGTGGCTTTTATTGTGCATCTTATGTTTCACCAATCATGCATGATCCACAATATATGTGTAGTGGTACATCTGGCTGCAGTTGTATAACATTCCTGAGGAATGCATGTTTGCCGACATTTAGACTCATGTCACATGAACTTCATTCTGAGAGTACCATGTGTGGTGGACATGTTTGGCACATGTCTGTGTGACAGTACACATCACCCACAGGGTACACCCCTGTTTCATGGGAAAGACACACCTATATGTACGGTTGGCTGCTACATTCTTGTGGTGTCACTTTGTACTGCTCGACAAGTACATACAATAGATGTTGAACAATCACATCATTTCATGCTGAGTTGTATGTTCACTTTGTCACGTGCTTGTGTGGGATGCCTTGTCATGATGCATATGTGAGCTGTCTGTCATCACGCCCTGTTGTGTGCCCAGAGTGAAGGTGCATCAGTGCCCACAGACCAGAGCCCAGAGTTGCAGGCATGATGTTGGTGCTGGTATGTTGTAAGGGGTTACGGCATTCACTACAAGGTGAACAATAGCTGATGGTGTGCCGTTATGCAGAGTTGCCATTCTTGCAGTCAGAAAATGACATGCCTGCAGACGAATATATAGAACAAGATGAGTCAAGGCTACCTCTCCCTTCAGCGCAAAGTGGAGGTTGACACACGGCCGGAGTCTAATGTAACATAATTAGATTACACTAGTTAGGCACACATATAGTTAAAACAGGATTTATTCTAAAAGAGAATTTACAAAATGGTGACATCGAAACAAAACAGAAAGAATTATCAACTGCGTTTGTAAAAAAACGAGTTGAGTACACAATTTTTCACAATGCTCAGTACATAGATGTTTGATGACCTATAGAACATTACATAGCACATTACAGTAGACAGACCATGTCAAGGGTTATGGGCATCATGAATAGCAATGTGTGTGCATGTCTGCATGCAATTAAATGTATGTGCATTGTAGTTGTTCAAACATATCAACCGACTTTGAATTGAAAGCACCTCTCTGAAGTTAAAGGCCTGTATGTGTCCGTCAGTTGATACTTGACAGGCACACGCCTTGTCACTACCATCATTGTGCTGTACAATAGCACAGACATTTGCATTTCTGTGAACTGGATGCATACATACTCCTCCATACTTGTCTCATCTGTCTGATAAGGTAATATATGCCAGCTACATCGCCCAATCACATGTGGCATGATGGCTCTGTTGCTCCATGTGTAATGTGATAGGTTTTGGGATGATGTTCATAGACAGGGACTGCTTTGCAAAGGAGAACACCTACACCAGAGGCATTGCTGTATGGATTCATTGTTGCACGTACACGTTACTCATGGGCCTTATATGACCCTCATCACTATGATATGATATAAAAATGTTTATTCAAATAAAAATGTTCATCAAACATACATATTACTGAACAAGCAATTTAAAACGTAATTCATTGATACATATTGAATAAATCAAACACCATTGCATTCTTAACAGATAACAGTAAAAACACACAATTTACAAGATTCTAAAATGTAGCGTCGTAAGTTCTTAAAAACCCCCTTCTTAAATAAATAGCACCATTCAAAGACAGCAACAGGGCCCAAGTCGTCAATTCCGTTTCTGCCATTAATAAGACAATCATGGCTGGCCTATACCGGCGCATATCTGTACGTTTTATTACGGCAAGGATCGTTCATTTTCTGATTCTTGCATAGCCCGTACAAAGCAAAATAAAATGGCACACATTTTCATTTGGATCGCCACACTTGGGGCAACTTGGATCATCCTGATAGCCTGCCCATTTTGCCGTATTACCTCTCAGCCGTAAACAATCAAAGCGTGCCCTTGTGATGAGCCAACTATGATTTTTTTTCCCTTGACCACACAAGGTACGGCTGTAGGGTTGATGTCCCACAAATAAGCAAATGAGCGCTATCCCCTTGTGATGCTTGTGCTACATTTGTGCGTCTGGCCGCTATTTCCCTAGTTACTGCTTCCATGAATGATCTTACTTAATGCTGCAATATCATCACAGCAGGAGGAGGTAGCTCAACCAGCACATTCACCTTGCAGAGTGTCTCCTTCACGGACCTCAGCCAAGTAATACTATGCCACAGGTCCTTGTTTAATGTAGCTTTGATAATGAAGTGGCAGAGCTTAGCATTTTTGTTCACCCAGATTCTAAGCCATAAAACACTTGGGGCTGCTGCCCATTCATCCTCCCAGAAAGCCATGCCCAATGCTCTGTGCACCGCAGCACATGAGGTGGATCCTGGGAGTCACAGGAACCTTTTGAAAAACGGTTTCCCTTGGCCTGCATACCCCCAGGCTTGCAGTACCCCCATAAGGCTGATCCATAGTTCGTGGCTGCCTTTACTTGCTTAGAATAGACCTTAAGAGCCAATTCCATATGCTCGTCTTTACATTTAACAGAAAAACGAGACAGACCCCCCAGGTATTGGCACATTTCCAAGGACTGTTTTTTACGTGTGCCATACCGGTCAGGGTCTCTGAAACCCTGACCCTGAGGTAATCATACTCGGCCACTCTTGGGATGACATCCCCCTTGCACACTACGGGGCTCATCTTAATGACCTTTCTACTTTTGCTACAGCTCATCACCACTGATTTGGTGGTGTTGATTTTAAGGCCTAGACTGATCATGAATGAAACATAAGCATCAACAAAATCCTGCAATGCCCTGGGAGTACTGTGTCATCCGCGTAAGCTAAAATCGTGAATGACCTGGCCCCCACTCTCAAGCAGTCCACCCCAGTGTTCAGCAAAGCCTGCAACAGGCCATTGATATACAGGGTGAAGAGTATGGGGGCTAAAACACACCTCTGGCAGACGCCCAACATGGTGTCAAACCATTCTGAACATGTGCCCCCTGGTCCAAAACGGACATTGGCTTTATTATCTGAGCGGATCTCCTGTAACACTCTCAGAATGTCCCCTGGGCAGCCCATGGACTCAAGCAGGGCCCACAAATGTGTGCGATCAACTTTATCATAAGCTGTGCTTAACTCCATGAATGTGAGGTAAACTACCTCACCCTTGCAAAAAACAAAGTTTGATACCAAAAGATACAAATTCAAAACCTGCTCCATTGTGCCCAAACCGGTGTAAACCAAAAGAATGTCAGTTAGAATCTTTGCCTCTGTGAGCCAGCTCTCCAAATGACCCAACAGCACCCGACAAAAAATCTTGAAGGCGGTGTCTAAAAGAGAGATGGGACGATATGAGGAGGGTTTGATAATATCTCCCTTTTTTAATTATTGGAAAGATGGTAGCCATCTTCCAAGATGGTGGATAATACCCAGAGATTAAACAAGCATTAAAGCCAAGGTCAACACTGGGGCCCATAGGTCAACTTGACTCATAAAGAGGTCAGCCGGTATAGCATCCGGGCCTGGTGCTCGGTTTCGTAATTGGGCCCCTACTGCTTTAGTCAACTCCTCCAGGGAGAAGCGTAATGATACACCTCCAGGCAACTTTTCCTTGCCTGCAGGAGCCTCACGGCCATCATCATACAAGGACCCAAAATAGGACACCCAATCCTCTGCCCCAACATGCATAGCCTGTGTGCCTTGTGTCCCCTTACTAGAGGACCCTGATGTTACAAATTCCCAAAAGCCCTTAGCATCGTTCAACTTAATAGCCTCTAGAAATTCTTCCCAGGCAGTGACTTCCAGCTCCAATTTCCTTTGCTCAATAGTCCTACGATAGCCTGCACGCGCCTGGATAATGCAGTGTCTACCCATCGCCGGACATTTCAGAGCATCTAGAAGGGCCGTTTAAGACAGCCTTCAGGCTTGGTTAAACCAACCCTGTTTTCGGTCACTCACTGATTGTTTCGGGACCACCAAGAAAGCACCTAACAATACCTCCAACATGGCCATAAAGTGCCTCACAACTTCCCTGGGGCTAGTCGAATTATTCATAATTCCTGTTAATGCACTTTGTTGAGTGGCTAATGTTTTCAAGTGTAAACCAGAACCTTGGATTTCCCCCCATTTGATTCTCCTAAGCGATGCAACATAGCAGTCTACTTGGCTCAATGGGCAAGACAAAGGTGCCACCCCCTTCACCAGGCCTTTCAGGGTGAGGACCAGCGGATAATGATCGCTGTTCCCCCCTCTTGACACTTCAAAGCTCACAATGAGTTTCCATAGGTCCAGCATTAGGCAAATGTAGTCAATAATGGAGGAGCCCATGTGGTTGTTAAACGTGCATTTGCCCGGGATGTCCGGGTTAATATGCCCATTTACTGATTGCATTCCCCATTCAATGAGCTAAGTGCTCAGTTGGAGATCCCTCATACAGGCCCTGCTATCCTCCAATTGGGGTTCCAAAACCTTTAACATTTCTTCCTAAAAGGGTTCATAAAGATCTTTTGACAGACCACAGCCCATTTTTACATTAAAATCCCCCCCCAAATTACTCTGTTCTGAGTGTTCGCTGAGTCTACCATATACTTGTTAACAAAACCCCTAAGTTCTCGACCATATATCCCTCTCCGTCTTATTCGGGGTATTGTAGAAGTTTAAAATATTAAACTCAACAGTGTTGGTGGTTTTGAATCTTAGAAGTTGTAAAAATTCCAAGCTGGTCTCAACCACCTCCACCCTACATGGTAAGGAGGCTTTGACAATTACAATAAAATCCACCAGAGCTCCGCCCTCGCCTATTCTTTTTGGCAGGAATGCCATAGGAGGCATAACCATCCAGGCGGGTGAGTGCCACATCCCATGTTTCCTGCAACAGGATGATCTGGTGTCTTTTCAAAAAGTCCTCGTTCTCATCCAGCTGAAGTTTGCCACTAGAGCCTGCAATATTCCAAGAGACAACCTTGACTTCTAAATCCACTCCTATCCGTTCGGCACTCCTACCCAATGGACTCTCGGAGCCCCCCCCCCATGTGGGTTGGCATTGGTCTACCTCCTGTTGTTAGGCAGAAACATATGCAGTACCCTTTGGGAACACCACACACAATTAAGACTACAAGTGTAAGTACAATTCCACCTTTGGTACAAGCCTGTACTACACAGTAAAGTGGTAGTGATGGCAGCTCAGCCAGACATATCTCAAGAGTAAAGTGAGCAGTACAAGAAGTTACACAAAGGACAGCAATTATTATGGTTCAAACAAACACTGATTCAAGTTTTCTGAGTAAAAGAAAACGCATTTATTTACACCATCAGTTATAAAACAGTTCACTATTATAAAGCAGCAGAAAATCACAATCTTAATACACTTCAATAACCCCTTATGAATTCTGGACAAGTTAGGCTCAAAATGAAGTGTGAGCAAAATGGCACTCCAGTAATCTAAAAGGGAGAAAAGACAAGGTTAATCAAAATCAATCAGAACCAACAAGTTCTTTAGGCAGGGCAATCTAGAAAAGGCTTACTACAACTAGGATTCAAGTCAATAATGCCGGGACAATGTTAATGGGTCAGAGTCTTTGCAGAGGATCACACAGCTCAGTGTAGTTCGCGGTTAAGTCTTTGCCAAGAGTTCAAAACGAAGTTGGTCAGAAGAAAAGTTATTCAAAGAAGTAGAGAAGGACAAGCCTTCGGAGAGGCAAAAGATTTAAAACACTTTCACTGCGGTCGGACGGAACGAATGACCAGATTTGCACAGTACCTTAAAAGAAGAAGAATGCTGTAGCTGAGGCAGTAGTTCCTGGCAGTTCCTGCAGGCTCACAGTTCCTGAAGCGACTGTCGTAGTGACAAGAAGGAGGACACTGGAGGGTCCTGCACTGCCCAGGGACGAAGCCAGCAGTGGATCAAAATGTCAAATAAACCCAAACAGGTTCCTCTCCACCTGGCTATCCGGTTAACTGCAGCAATGCACAGCAAATTCGACCAGGATGAGCACCGGTGTCTGGCGTTTGGCAAACTGGTTGTTCCCACCAGGCTCAAGGGAAGAAGATTCCTCTCGGATCTCCCCTGTCGTCGCAGTTTCAGGTGATTCAGATCTGCAGCAGGGCTTCACCGGGATGTCCAGTAGTTGCTGCAGTCACCTTCTTTCAGCTTCTGGTTGGCTCTCTCGATCCAGTAGCGACTCTGCCTTCCAAGTCCCAGAGACTAGCTTTTAAGCAGTTTTTCCCCATTCACACAGCCTGGCTGTCAATCACACAGCAGGTTGGCTGTCCTGGTAGGACAGCCACCTAGCCAATCAAAATAGAGTGCATCTTCGGTCTCCATGGAGACACTCTGCAGGGGGCATCAAACCCCTCCCTCACATCCTGTCCACCCAGACACTCAGGCACCTAGGGGGAAAGACCTTTACAAAAAGAAATGGCGAATGAACCTGATGGAACCAAATAAAAATAAAGGGGGTCCAGCAGGTTAGAGTTTGAGGCTACAACCGTAGCCTCTAATGTTACCGAGGATATTTTCATAACTCACGGTAGAATAAAAATGGTAGATACCACTGCCACCAGCCAAATCTTAGAGAAAGGGGAACAAAATAATGTTCCATGAGAATCAGACACAAAGGGATAAATATTAACCTTTCCAGTACTCTATTGGAAGACAGGTGGTACTGGGTCTGTAAATATAAAAAGACTAGTAAAGTCAATGGCAACTTTACATGTTCTGGGAGACAGTAGTCAGTCCCAGAAAATGGAGTTTAAAGTGGGAAGTCTAAAAAGACAACCCTGTGTCACTAAAGGTGCTGTGTGACACACGGTAAAACGATGATGCCTATGGAGTGGGTGAGACTCCATAGCCCAAGAGCAAAGAAATGTACAACACACAGCAAAACACATGTAAGAGTGGGGAAAAAGGCTAGCAATCCAGCAAAGCTGCTGAGGGATTCAACAGGTAAGGGAAATTAGCAATTCTGGAGAGTTCTCCCTAACACCTGTCAATCCTGCTCATCCAGTGAGGACGGTGCCTTACATCTGTTTGGTTCCCCAAGACTCCAGTTAGACTCTACCCACCCTAGTCAATTGCAGCCATTTCCCCTCATGGTTTCTCAGGCAAACGCCTGTGCCACACTAGGAGCAACTGGGTCACCGCCACCTTCCCAGACTCTATCTCCCGGTAGGTGCCTATCCCTGCAACCTACTGATAGGCCTACCCCCACCCTCCCTTGGGGATACAAATAATCCAGACCCAGCAATCTACTATCCAATTTTGAACCATTAGCCCTCAGACCCCTGATCAAATTAGAAGTCACCATATGTCAGGCTAAAACAGGATTAGAAAATGAAACAACAATGCAGTCACCCTTGATTGTTTTCCTAGTGGGTCCCACTTAGGGGCCCAACCACCCCACTCTTCTGGCCATTAAGACTGATTTGAGGTAAATACTTGGATCCATCAAGTTGGAATTTATCCAGTGTGTGGCCTTGTTCATCAAAGATAAGGTGATCCCTACAGTTCCCCCTGGTAGGCCCTGCACACCCATTATCACGCCTACCCGGGGGGCCACCATCGGAGGGATGCTTAGTACTATATTTGCCCCACTGACACAGCTATTTTCCGTGGCCCTTGGGCAGGGTAGGGGGGACAGGATCCGGTTCCCTCCGTGGTCATCCTTGATCTGTTGCAATCCATTTGTGTGCAAGCCGATGAAGAGGGTGGTTGGATGCCACTTGCAGCTGCAAGCCTAGTATCCCCAATTGGCATCTGTGATATGCTGGACCCACTCCCAACATAATTTTGATTAATGGCAACCACATTTAATGTCAGATCTCTAATGGAATCATCCATTATGGCCAGAGTATTCATGACCCCATTTTTAAACATTTGAAGCAGGGCCTGGGTAGCCTCAGTTTTGGCTAACCACTGTGCATCCAATGTGGGACCCCCTGTCAGAGGACCCCCATTCGGGGTTAAGAGCTGGAATAGCGGTTTCAATTTGCTATCTAATATGGTCTCCAACTAAGTCTTGTCATCATCCTTTGTGGATGAGGCCATTGAGTCATCCCCCAAGGGTGATGTTAACCCTTTTTCTCATAATGTCTCCCCCGAGTCCCTTAAGCTATCTGGTATGACTATATTGTTGCCACCAGTACCCACTAGTGTAATATCCTGGCTTGGTAACAGTGTCCCAGGACCCTCCCCATAGCATTCTTTTGAAAACCAATAGTCAAAGGGATAGTAGAGGGGGCACCAAGGGGGATGCCAGATGCTAAAGGCTCCTCTCCCAGGCCCCCTCCCTCAGTTACATCAATAGCCCCAATTGAAGAGGCAGCTTCCCAAATTGCCTTTTCCGTGACGTGGATCTTATCCGCCAGGGCCCCTGCCATTGTTTTTTCGTATGTGTCTAAAGAGATTTGAGTCACGGGTCGTCTGTACTTAGGGGTCCTAAACACAGATTTAATAATTACCTTGGGGGCTCTTATTTGCTTAGGCTTTTTGGCACTGGAAGCCATGGGGGCCTGCTCTCGTAGTTTCTTTTTTACCATCCCTAATCCTAAATATCAGTTTATCCCTCCAAGGCACCCGGGAATACGTTTCGCTGATGCCACCAAATGGGATCGTCATCATTGCCCCTTCCATGGCATACTTCCATAGTTTTTTCTGTACTAACTTACCTTCCTCAAGCTTCCTACATTCTTCCTTCTTTAGATTTTCCTCCTGCAACAATCGGCAATGATGTGCAATTGTCAACTGTATTTCTGGCCAGGTTTTGCCTCCATACCCACTTATTTCTTGAACTGCCTCTGAACTTTGTCTGGCAGCCCTTGACATGATATATGATAGAATACAGGTAAAGAATTTCCCCAAGGCTCGTGCCTTTCCAAGCTCCACTGCTCTTGGAAATGTTTAATGTAAATAAGCAAATCCTCCCCTTCCTGCATCTTGCGTGCCATTATAGAGACTATATCCGATGTATAAAGATATTGTACTCAAAGCGCTTTCCAAACTGCCACTCTACAATTATTAAACGGCGCTCCATCATGAGCTGTGTTCTGAGTTTTGACACTCACATATCCTGATCTCGACCAAATGTCATCAGCTCTCTCCCCAAGGATAGCGGCTAGAAGACCCTTAATGTCTCCTATGGCTAATGTATTTCCTCCTGTTGTTTTCTCTAATTCATATATCCATTTTCCGGCACCTGACGTCAGACTCTGGAGTTTACACTTGAAATTATCTTTATCCATTTGTCAGTCAGTCAGCCAAAAAGTTTATTTTGGATTCCAAAAATCCATAAAACACATAAAGCAAACATAATACATACAATGAATAAAACCCATCCTTTAAGAGCATCCACAAAAACCACAAGAAACACATCCATTTGAGGCCATGATATATACTTTGGTCTGGCCCCTCCCTTTTCTAACAACAGGAACTGCAAGATCCTAAAATCGCATTCATCCCCCATTGTCTGCCTGTCCATAGCAGGGACAATGGTTACAAACCGTCTTCTCCCCAGTAATGACCTTAGCCTGCTTACATAAGGTGGCGAGTCCCCCTCCACTAAGGGATTGCCCTTTGAATCAATCTGGCTGCGCCAGCGGCTCTGGCGTTCATGATTTGGGTGTGTCCTGATCCGACCATCTAACGTCCCTGTCTGTCAGAGAATATCCCTGAGGATCACATACATTAACTCCCTCTTCATCACAGAATGTTTCTCTGTCCTCATCTGGCATATCCTGCCCCCAACTAGTGTGGCTGCTTTCTTTCTCGTCCCTGTTCAACGTTAGCTTGTCCAAAGACAAAGCACTATGCTCGAGGCTAAACGAGCCTTATTCCTTGTCTCATTATTGAATTTCCTCGACATTTTTTCACTTACCTTTTGATTCTGTTTTTTTCAAATTTGATTTTATTGAGTTTTAAACAGAAAAAAAATAGGTTTCTTTTGTGTGTACACTCCGTGCAAGTATGTATCATGGGTTGCAAAATTGCTTTTGATAATGATCCCCCTTGTGGCCATGGCATGAACATTTTATCTGCCGTTCCATTAACTCATTCTGCACTGTGCTGCTTAAGCTTGGGTGCGTGTTTTGGCAACTTTTTGCACAAGTGTATAAGCAATGTAATATCCTACATCATGACCAGGCACAATCGACTGTCAAATACTTCCAGTTTTTTACACTTTATAAATACTTTTCAGAAAAATAACACAATATGAGTGTGCACCAATCGTCGCAGCTCCAAGCCTCTATTTCATGTTTTTACTTCAATTCTTCTATTCAAAAAACATCATCAGTCAACTAAATAATGAAACAATTAAATTTCAAATCTCTGCACTTCCTTTCTCATTTCTTCAATTTTCACTATTTCTTTTTGCCACGTAACACATTTATACAATATACAAACAGACAGACAGACTGACAGACTGGCTGGCCCACATATATCTTCGTTGACGCACCTTGTGACTAATCTCGCCCTTAAAGATAACTCTGATTGAGTATGTTTTGTCTTTTTTAACAATCCTTGATCGTTCGTAGCCTATTTGTGCACTTGGACTCTAAAATGGAAACCTTCTAAACATCCTTGACGTAGGATTGTGGGCTTATGCAGATCGCTCTTCGTCTATATTATCTTAATAACTTGACGGTCTTTCATCTCAAGTTAATCACTTAATTGCTTGATGCTCTTCGTCTCAAGTCAATTACCCCAACCAACTATCTGTTGCTTATTTCCCATTATGACTTTCCTCACTCAATGCCCATTTGCATTTTGCTACCTCACTCAGTCTACTCACTATTTGCGTTTTCGACTTCCGACCCTCGGGATCATCTCCTCCTCAATCAGCTGCTTCAACCTTTGGTCCACTCAGCTTCCTGTAGAAGTTGGGAAGGGATTCTGCTTGAAAACGAGGACCCGTCCACCTGTACTTGCAAGATTTATAAACTAACGGCCATTGTCTACTGGGAGCTTCACGTTCCTCCAGCTAAATGGCGCAGGACATCTGATATTTCCGTGACCCCAAAGTTTACTAGGTTGATGGATTTTTAACCATCCTCTGATACCACGTGAACTGGGGTTACCGACCCATCCCTTTAAGACAAGGTAGCAATACTTTGAGATGGATCACGATGCAGAATATGCTCAACATCAGTAATCAAACCGACTCAGGAAGTTGGCAAAAGAGTCTGTTAAAACAGGGAGTTACAACTAACATCAACGAATACGCTCGATCTTCTCACTCAACACATTTCATGAAAAACTTTGTTTATATACTAGAAACTAGTCATCAATGACATCAATCTATGTGGCAAACTACAAAAACCTACTTGGGAAAGTGAGAGGCTTAATGAGAACATCAAGGTATACTTTCCATACTGGTCTAGGAAAGTGATTGGGTCTCTAATATCAGGTGGGACAACTAAGCTCTCCCTAGTGCATGTCACTACGAATGTCACGAAATACACAACGTCCCATTGATAATACAATCTATATGGCTCTCTATTACATGGCCCTCTATAATTGGTTGGCACCCCTGTTACCCCCTGTAATGTTCCACATGCGCAAGCAGCACGCAAGCTGGCATTCAGGTGCTGGTGGGATGGTCTTGACCATAGCATTCCACAAATTAGCCCGTCATCTATCATCACTTTTGCAATCTGCCAGTCAATTAGTCCTTTGAACACTGGCCTTGGAAATGTTCTCTGTGCAAGAGGATAAAAGGGAGTATGAGCATTCTCTGTCTTTTGAGCCAACGTAGCTCGTCCCAATATCTATTTTCATTCATCCACGTGACTGGACACCATGTCTCAGAGCCTTTCTGTATTGAAAATACTATTTAATGATGAACCTCCGATGTCTTTAATGTTCTTGCACCTTATCTCTGATGGTGGTGTTGTACTTTTCTCATGTCTGGCAACTACTGTATGATCATCCAGGTTCAAGGCGGCCTTGACTTCTTGATGTTGAGCCAGCCAATCCTTTCTTAGATCCACCTTCCATCATTAAACCTTTTCCTGACTGCAACACACTGAAAATCCCTTTTCTATTCGCTGGGTCCAAGCTCTGCTAAAGTGCATTGTGGAATCATCCATAGTCCATGCACTCATATGCATGCACATTTGGTGCATGGCACAATCTATTCACTATCTAACTAGCATCAACAATACTTCATCTACTTGCGTTTACTGCATCTGTACATGTGTAAAATAGCTTAATATCTTCATTGTTTCTGTAGCATGAACATCTTCATCTCGAGCCTGAAATGTTGCTCATCTTTGACACCTTCTCCTTAGTGCCTATATGATATCTATGTACTGCTGCTTCTGTACTTCTTCTGGATGGGTCAGTGCTTTCTCGCATGAAATCACCAGTCTTCTATTTTGCATCGTTTTCCCTCTTCCTCTGGGATTTCATGCAAATGGCAGTCATTTTGTCTTGTGTGCTTGTATGGCTTTCTGAATGGGTATCTCAATTCCAAGATTCTTTTTGGTATTGGCATTATCACTGGTACTGTTCCTGTTTCATACTCTGATTTCCAACATATAGGCAGCATGGGGGAGGAGATTTGAGTAGGGGTACTTGGCTCCAACTCTACACTAATTTTAGGGAAAGGCAAGTTTATGTGTGCCATTCCCTGGCTAGACTGGCCTTTTGGTGCAGTCAGTCTAGCCATTATTTACTGTGGCATGACATTTCTTACTCTGCATCTTTGATAAAGCAAGCATGAAAAGTAGAATTACCTCGCTAGACTGATGTTTTGGTGTATCGGCCTGTCTATGCTTCACTGTAGCATGACCTTTTATTAACTGAGCATCTATGATGAATCAAGCAAGATAAGTGTTCTTATGGGTCTAGACTGGTTTACATTGGAACCAGTTTGGACAGGTTTTCCTATCGTGACATTTCACTTTTAATAAGCCAACGGGAGTATGTACTTACATACTAGTCCTGGCATATATTGGCAGAGCCAGTTGTGTGCCCAATGCCAGTAATGATACTATAGAACAAGTTTTAAAGTGAACATAACTATGGTCTTATATGGGAATGCTAGCATATGTTGGAGGAGCCAGCATGGAAATGTATGGGCACAGCCAGCATACAAATGTGTTTTATACTGACATATATTGCAGGTACCATCATGATAATGCATGGGGAAATGCGCTGGACACTTTTGGTGACTTGCATCTATTGTACTTTTTTCATGATTTACCCTATGCCCTACAAAACCGATTATTGGCCTTTTAGTTGGCCTTTTACACAATTTTTCCCAGAAAGTGTGCATTGTTATGCACCATTTTAACCCATTATTCAAAACATTTAGTCTGAGGAGGGAGAAGAATTCCCCCGGATCCCCAAACCCATTTGTGTTAGTTCGGGCTCCCTCGCTATGCTCAGACGCAATCACATACTTGTGGCAAATATGTACACCCTTCAAAAAAATAACTCACGCAGCGGCATAATCATCATGGACATTCACGGACCGGCCCGGGGTGTGGCGTGCCCTGTGCTTTGTTAAGGAGCTTGGGGGGGCCACCACAGCATGGCTCGCTGGGGTGCTGGCAGATTTTGTGCGACGCCATTGGGCACCACTGGGTCTGACAAACGGCTAGTGTGCAGTGCGCGCCTTCAAATCTGCCATTCAGTCCCCGGGTGAGAAGCAACTCATGGGTGTTTTCAATTTTAAATAACTGTGTGGTGCTATGAATTTTTGAGAGCAGCAATGATATTACATTAAATGGTGTTTTTTTTAAAGTCCTCTGGCAACCAGTATGACGCTTAGATAATGAAAACTATTGGGGGCTCTTGAAAGAAACTTTCCCACGTATTATACTGCAGCAAAGATTACATTATCAGGTGCACTCCCCTCTGCAAGAAGTGGCTCATACCGTAAAAGTGTTGGAGGTAAAAAGGTCCATCTGGGTCTCCAAAGGACTCAGAGTGATCTTCGTTAAAAATGCTCATTAGACTTGGAACATATACCATTAAAAGTGTCCCTCTTGATAAAACGCCCCATTCTGGAAATTTTTTAGCACTGACCCTGTAGGATGCTCACACTACTAGGGCACTAGGGGGCCGACAGCGCACTGCATTATCCTTTCAACTTCACGGTTTAATTCTGCAGGAAGCACAAGAAATGATATTTCATTTCGATAATTGGGCACTGTGAGGGAAGTTCACACGCAGTTTCTGTTTAAACATAGCTGGTAAGTTTTTTTGTAAATAACCTGCATATGACATTTAACAGAAGCTATAAATGAAGACTAAATACCTACTATCAAACAATATGTTCTTTAGTATTTGTCTTCTAAGGAGTCATTGTGGCTATATAATGTTATGCATGATGCAGGAATTGTACTGCACCTGAAATATTAAGCTGGTTTTTGTGTGTCAGGCATGCCTGGACATGGAAAAAGGTATGTTTTCAGTATTCAGTTATTTGTCTTAATTGTTGCCTCTTTGGAAAAAGGTCAAGATTGGGAAGCAAAACCTGTCGGTGCATGGAATTGTGGCTTTGAGATGTGAACGTGTTGAAATGTGTTGATCCCAGCATTAATGACACAAAAATGAACACTCATTTAGAAGAACTTCCCCCAGAGTATAGTCCCTGCCACATCTAGTCCCCACTCACTCGTTTGGCTTCTTCTGTCCATTTTGTCAGTGTTTTTTGTCAGTTCACATTTCTAAACAATTAGATATTTTACACAACTAATGATGGTGACAGCAAGAGTCCCTGCTACAGTTGTGAGTGGCCCGAGAGATCACAGAACATAAAGTAGAAGAAAAGGGTGGACACATTTTTGAGGATGAAAGGACACCTTTAAAACCATGGAGGCCCCCATGATTGCATGTATGTTTCATAGAAGCTGCACACAGTGCGATTCCTGTTGGTGTTTTTTGGAAGGATGCTCTGCTGATGTGTGTGTTGCACTGTGTATATTAGAGGGATTGTCAGTGCCTGTAAAATACAGGGGCTCTTTCGTTTTTGGAAATTGATGTATAAAATCTTGAAATTCATGTAGTCTTATGTTCCACCTTCTTTTAAGCTGGCTTTGGAAGTAATGGCATACTGGTCCGAGCTTAGGTAGGCCTGAGTGAAGCGAGGGGCCTGGCAGGGTCTTAGTGCTATTACCACAGAAGTGAGCCCCCAAATGTGGGGCTTAACGCTTTTATCTCTCGACTATGTTCCTTTTGATCAATGGACTCGTGCGGTGCAACACCCATTCATTAAATTGGAAATCACTCTGTACAAAAATGACATCATGGGTAAGTAAGAGTGCGCCATTGCAGTAGCAGCGGCAGATGGGGTTAGGTTCCAGTAGCAAGAAGGGCACCATCGCAGAGGCTGCGGTAGATGGAGTTAGGTTCCAGCAGCAAAAAGGTACACCAGGCCAGCAGGGAAGTGGACTGAGAAGGGGGCTAAGGTGCAGGCAGGTATGTGTAAGGAGGTGGAAACTGTTGACAGGATATCGGAGCCTGGCATGCCTTGTAGTAGGAATCCGCTGTTCTAGAATGTAGGATTATTCCAGGGGATTCAGCATGCTGCTCCAGGACAGTGATTGACTGGCAGCCCCGTGCAATGTGCTTTTACAGACTATAAGTTGCTAATGCCGTTTTTTCAGGAGTATCCAATTCACTCGACCATTGGTAAATAATGTGGATTAAAGAAGGATCATCATTCATGCCCAAGGAAAACAAACAAATAAAGCAGACTCCATGTTGGTTTATTTTGGGCTATGAAAGAGTAGCACATTCAATAACCAATATATTGCTTGAATTTAAAAAACTACATTTCAAAATAATTCAAGGTAAAGTTAACATTTCATTACAGATATACACTAGAATTGGAGCACGAATTACACCGGGAGATATAAACCATCAATTACAAAACATTTTCACTCACAATGATGGTTATAAAATATTTAAAACAATTTGAGGATCAACACAAAGACAAGACAAATGGGACTTCCAACATTTTCTATTTAAGATTATCTGCTGCTGAAACTCTTAGGACTTACCTTTTGGCATAACAAGCCGTGTAGTAAATAAAATTGTACTGATAAGGAACTAAAACATTTTACATGGGAACAAAAGTGCAATATGATACGACAAGATCCAGTAACATGGAACTACAATTAATCCACATTGGACATTACAATCATACACTAAAGAAGATTAACCTATTGCTTTGTCAATGCTTGTAAACAAAGTTTGTCGTTGTTATTTGTTTATTTGCCCACCCATTCACTGCCCATGGCCGTGCCAATCCTGGGGAGCTGCCAGATTTTGTGCCCCTGCAGTGGCATAATTATCATGGACATTCACGGACTGGCCAAGGGTTTGGCGTGCCCTGTGCTTTGTTAAGGATCTTGGGGGGGGGCGGGGGGGCCCTCGCAGCATGGCTCCCTGGGGAGCTGTCAATTATTTTGCTACCCCATTGGGCACCACTGGGTCTTACAAAGGGGTAGTGTGCAGTGCGTGCCTTCAAGTCTGCAATAGCAATTCCCACACAGTCCCTGTACCTTCCCACGCAAAACACATCCTCATGGGAACTAGTTTATCTTGCTTTAATTAAGCCTCACCGTTCAACTTTGTAATCAAACGTCCTGCTAGTGTTTTTTTGGAAACCAATTTTCAAAGAGTTCATGACTTAATTGAAGTTGTAAAAGTAATACTCCTTCACTGAAGTCCTGATAAAAACATGCATTGACATAGCCAACTCTTTTGGCACGTGTATATGTATTAGGCATTTGCTAGGTCTGTTATTAGATGACCATGTACTCCCACCATTTTTCATCTGCTTCTATGGATAGCCAGTTAATTACTACGGCAACGCCAGGCAATTGCCTTTTGCATGCCTACACAAGATCAAACTGTTGCTATTGGCAATACTTGTTAGTTTTAATCCTGAAACATAGTCAGTGTGTTTGGGAAAGACATTACACTTAATTTTGTTAAAAAGGAACAATATTGTTCAATACATTTCTTTAACTTACGTTTTGTTCTGTATAAAGAGTCTCTCCATTTTATGTTTTAGGATTTATGTCACTAAATGACACTGCTTGCATTTATAATGGGAAAATTCACAACTATCACCGAGATGATCCACCTATGTTTCACTAACAACATTTTCCTGTTTGATAAAGATTAATATATACAACACCAAGGGGCAGCCATGGACACTAGATTTGCACCATTGTATGTGAACCTGACAATGGGCTGGTGGGAGAAGTTCATAGTTTGGCATCCCGACAATAACAAATACACAGATAAAATTGCGCTTTAGCTACGCTATGTAGATGATCTGTTGATCATATGGCAGGGAACAGCTGATGAATTGCTGGCCTTTGTGAACATTCTAAATGTAAACATGTTGAATTTAAAGTTCACAGAAAGTCATAGCCAGAACTCGATTGTCTTTCTGGATGACTGTGTAAAACCACCCAACATCATTAAAATGGAGCATAACTTATGGTGAGTTCATACGAATTCGGAGGAACTGCACAAGAAGAGAAACCTTTGATAGTGAATGTGCCAAAATGGTGCAAAGATTTCTTACCCGAGGATACCTCGAAAGGGTGTTTACCAAAGCGCGTGAGTGAGACAGAGATTCACTATTGGTTTCCAATATAAATCCAAACACAGCCAATGACGACAAAGCTATACGTCTGACTCTCACATATCGAGAAGAGTCCACAAATATGCATCAAATAATGAATAGACATTGGCATGTTTAAAGACTCAACAAATATTTAGGGGATTCCATTGGTGAGAAAATCAATATAACTTTTCGGAAAATCCCTGTCCGTGAAGGATGATTTGGTGTCCAGTTACATCAGTCCGAGGGCCTACATCAATGCTGAAGCCTGGCTGTGCAAAGGCATTCCCGTTTTTCATAGATGTATGAGATGCAAAGCCTGTCAGTATGCCACCAACTTATCGAATTATCATCATGCTATTCTGTCCAAAAACATTAAGATTCAGAGGCCGATTCATGGAATAATTAGCGCGGCGCAAGTGGGCAAAAACGTGCGAATCGCAGTGGAATAGCGAAAATCGCAGTGCAATAGCGAAAATCGCACGAAAAGCAGCGCACGTCGATTCATGGAAGGCTGTGCGCGAGAAAACCAGCGGATGTGCGATAAAAAAGTGCGCGGCGCACGTTGGCGCACGTAGGCGCACAGGCCATCTAACAGCGTGCGCCAGGTCACAGCGAAAATCGCACAGGCCACAGCGAAATTCGCACATAGCGCGGCGCACGCAATAAAAGTAGGCGGAACACGGGCGTAACACTCGGAATGGGGAACAACTTGCCAAAACGTGGGCGTCACGGGGGAAGTACAGGGCACAAGTGCGCGGAACACCCACACGCTCGCCTACAACACGTATTCATGGAATAGAATAGGGGAAAAAAGCGCACGCTCAAACCAGCGCACAGGCACAAACACGACCGCCACAAGAAAGGAGGCGGTAGCGTCTCTGCGGCTGTAAGAAATGTGCGCCAAAAGGTGCGCCAACAAATAGCACCTATATACTGCCATGATGAATGTCCCATACTGTGGCCCTCCAGGAAAAATGACGTGCAAAGGGGTACCCACAAACACGGACACCCGCTGACAAAAAATACGTGTGCATGTATACCGGGGTGCGCGGGAAGTGTCACACGCGATTTGCAGGGTACGTGCATCACAGGGGTTCGCGTGAAGTTATTCACGCGATCGGGCCTGGGGGAGCGGGCTACGTGTATTACAGGGGTTCGCGTGAAGTTCCTCACGCGATCGGGCCTGGGGGAGCGGGCTACGTGTATTACAGGGGTTCGCGTGAAGTTCCTCACGCGATCGGGCCTGGGGGAGCGGGCTACGTGTATTACAGGGATTCGCGTGAAGTTCCTCACGCGATTGGGCCTGGGGGAGCGGGCTACGTGTATTACAGGGGTTCGCGTGAAGTTCCTCACGCGATCGGGCCTGGGGGAGCGGGCTACGTGTATTTCAGGGGTTCGCGTGAAGTTCCACACGCGATCGGGCCTGGGGGAGCGGGCTACGTGTATTACAGGGGTTCGCGTGAAGTTCCTCACGCGATCGGGCCTGGGGGAGCGTGCTACGTGTATTTCAGGGGTTCGCATGAAGTTTCACACGCGAATAGCCTGGGCGCGTGAATTTGAGGGGTGCGCGGGAAGTTCCACACGCGATCGGGCCTGGGGGAGCGGGCTACGTGTATTACAGAGGTTCGCGTGAAGTTCCTCACGCGATCGGGCCTGGGGGAGCGTGCTACGTGTATTTCAGGGGTTCGCGTGAAGTTTCACACGCGAATAGCCTGGGCGCGTGAATTTGAGGGGTGCGCGGGAAGTTCCTCACGCGATCGGGCCTGGGGGAGCGGGCTACGTGTATTACAGGGGTTCGCGGGAAGTTCCACACGCGAATAGCCTGGGCGCGTGTATTTCAGGGGTTCGCGGGAAGTTCCACACGCGAATAGCCTAGGCGCGTGTATTTCAGGGGTGCGCGGGAAGTTCCACACGCGAATAGCCTGGGCGCGTGTATTTCAGGGGTGCGCGGGAAGTTCCACACGCGAATAGCCTGGGCGCGTGTATTTCAGGGGTTCGCGGGAAGTACCACACGCGAATAGCCTGGGCGCGTGAATTTGAGGGGTGCGCGGGAAGTTCCTCACGCGATCGGGCCTGGGGGAGCGGGCTACGTGTGTTACAAGGGTTCGCGGGAAGTTCCACACGCGAATAGCCTGGGCGCGTGTATTTCAGGGGTTCGCGGGAAGTTCCACACGCGAATAGCCTGGGCGCGTGTATTTCAGGGGTGCGCAGGAAGTTCCACACGCGAATAGCCTGGGCGCGTGTATTTCAGGGGTGCGCGGGAAGTTCCACACGCGAATAGCCTGGGCGCGTGTATTTCAGGGGTTCGCGGGAAGTTCCACACGCGAATAGCCTGGGCGCGTGAATTTGAGGGGTGCGCGGGAAGTTCCACACGTGAATAGCCTGGGCGCGTGTATTTCAGGGGTTCGCGGGAAGTTTTACACGCGAATAGCCTGGGCGCGTGTATTTCAGGGGTGCGCGGGAAGTTTTACACGCGAATAGCCTGGGCGCGTGTATTTCAGGGGTGCGCGGGAAGTTCCACACGCGAATAGCCTGGGCGCGTGTATTTCAGGGGTTCGCGGGAAGTTCCACATGCGAATAGCCTGGGCGCGTGAATTTGAGGGGTGCGCGGGAAGTTCCACACGCGAATAGCCTGGGCGCGTGTATTTCAGGGGTTCGCGGGAAGTTTTACACGCGAATAGCCTGGGCGCGTGTATTTCAGGGGTGCGCGGGAAGTTTTACACGCGAATAGCCTGGGCGCGTGTATTTCAGGGGTGCGCGGGAAGTTTTACACGCGATTTCTGCACGGTACGTGTATTTCAGGGGTGCCGGGGAGTCCCACATGTGATTTGACAGTGTGGGTCCTCCCAGGTGTACCCTGTACACCCTCCACGGCCCCTGCAGGCAGCCCACACCACAGGGGACTACCCTGCATCCCTGGTCATGTCCCGCAGGCAGCCCACCCAACATGGGCATGCCCCCCAGCAAAGGCACATGTCTCCTTGAACTAATGAACACCAACACATGTCCCCTTGCACCCCCACCCCCCAGCACTGTGGGGCACATGCCAGCAGTCCCCCACCCATGTCCAACTCATGTCCCCCACCACCCAGCACTGTGGGGCACCTGCCAGTAGGCCCCCACCCATGTCCAACTCATGTCTCCCACCACCCCCACCCCCCAGCCACCAGGGTCACCCTCCACCAGGGCCCCACTCATGTCTCCCACCACCCCCACCCCCCAGCACTGTGGGGCACCTGCCAGCAGGACCCCACCCATGTCCAACTCATGTCTCCCACCACCCCCACCCCCCAGCACTGTGGGGCACCTGCCAGTAGGCCCCCACCCATGTCCAACTCATGTCTCCCACCACCCCCACCCCCCAGCCACCAGGGTCACCCTCCACCAGGGCCCCACTCATGTCTCCCACCACCCCCACCCCCCAGCACTGTGGGGCACCTGCCAGCAGGCCCCCACCCATGTCCAACTCATGTCTCCCACCACCCCCACCCCCCAGCACTGTGGGGCACCTGCCAGTAGGCCCCCACCCATGTCCAACTCATGTCTCCCACCACCCCCACCCCCCAGCACTGTGGGGCACCTGCCAGTAGGCCCCCACCCATGTCCAACTCATGTCTCCCACCACCCCCACCCCCCAGCCACCAGGGTCACCCTCCACCAGGGCCCCACTCATGTCTCCCACCACCCCCACCCCCCAGCACTGTGGGGCACCTGCCAGCAGGCCCCCACCCATGTCCAACTCATGTCCCCCACCACCCCCACCCCCCAGCACTGTGGGGCACCTGCCAGTAGGCCCCCACCCATGTCCAACTCATGTCTCCCACCACCCCCACCCCCCAGCCACCAGGGTCACCCTCCACCAGGGCCCCACTCATGTCTCCCACCACCCCCACACCCCAGCAGTGCAGGGTCACCCTCCACCAGGCCCCCACTCATGTCTCCCATCACCCCCACACCCCAGCAGTGCAGGGTCACCCTCCACCAGGCCCCCACTCATGTCTCCCACCACCCCCACCCCCCAGCCACCGGGGGCACCCTCCACCAGGCCCCCACTCATGTCACCCACCACCCCCACCCCCCAGCCACCAGGGGCAGCCTCCACCAGGCCCCCACTCATGTCTCCCACCACCCCACCCCCCAGCAGTGCAGGCTCAACCTCCACCAGGCCCCCACTCATGTCCCCCTGCACCCCCACCCCCCTGCCACCATGTGCAGCCCCCACCAGGTCCTCACAATCCCCAATCATGTGCGTAATGGTCAGCCTCCACAGCCAAAAAGCCCTACCAAGTAACCCATTCACCCACATGGAAATGGAAATTACATGTTACACCCCCAATGTACATGAAGCAAATGAACCCATGTCCGTCACACACATATTTTCAAATTGAATGGGAAAACACACAACATGACATGCATGAAACCAATGAGATGAAACCACACAGTGAACAATGGAAAAAAAAATGTATTGAAAAAAATACAAATGCCAAAGAAAGAAAACTAACTACAATGTAAATGTGAAAAAATAAGCTGCATGTCCGCATAAAAACACAAAACTAGAAAATCAAATCAAAAAAATTATGTCCAAAGTGAAATGTAAAAACTCTCCATGCAACAAAGAACTATGTACAAAAATAACAAGGGTCCATCATCACAACTGAACTAAGGAAACCTCCTAAAAAACCTACCTAAATATCAACTATATACAAAAAGTGGAGCAGTGTCCGTCGACTCCAAATAATAATAAGAACGAAAGGAAACCTAAAACTAAAGAACTATATACAAAGGCGGCGGGCAAGTCCAGCGGCTCACTCTGTGGTGTTCCGGGCCAGGGCATCATCGAACTCCTGTTCGATGTCCCGGAGGCGGTCCAGTTCCATGGCCCAGAGGGTCCACAGGGATGACGCCATGTCCTCCTCCAACCCCCTGCGGATTGCCTCGAGGCACTCGGCCCGCCTCAGGGCCCTCCGCATGGAGTTCTCCACCCTGACCATTGTGAGCCGCGCCTCTTCCGCCCCCCGCCGCTCCGCACCTATGGCGTGGCCCAACCGCTGCCACACGGAAGACACTCTCTGTCCTGGGTCCTCCTGCCCTCCGGCCGATGCCTGCCCCTCCGATGTCGAAGGCCCCGAGCCTTCATGGCTCCCACCATCTTGCTGCTGCTGCTGCACTGCCTCTGCCCGTGCACTGCCTCCTGCTGCCTGCACATCCTCCGCCGGCTGGGGTGCACCTGTTGATGTGGCCACCCCTGCTGGACGTCCGACTCCCGACTGTGGCAGGGATGCCTCCTCCACCAGCCTGGCCGCACTGTCAGAGGCAGCTCCACAGGGCACCCAGGTGACTGATGGGTGGGAAGATGGCACAGAGGACGACTGGCGCGTAGGGGGTCCAGTTGAGGAGGGGGTCGGAGCAAGCCCCATCAGACAGCGGAATCCGGCCTGGGTGACCTGTCCCAGCAGGCTGACGTGGTCAACGAGCCATTCGAGATGACGTGCAGTCTCTCCATGAAAAGACTGCAGGTCACCTCGCATGGCCCGTTGACGCAACGCCACACCAGCCAGGACAGGCTCAACCCGGACCTGGATGGCCACGTCCGCAGGCAGAGGAAGGCCAGTTGACGTCAGCTCATCCCCTGCCTGAAAACGGGTCTGGACGTAGGCATCCCTGCTGGTGCAAGATGATGCAGGGACAGGATCGGGGACAGGATTGCACACAGGCACCTCCGCGGCCGCCTGTGCTGCCTCCTGTCCCTGGTCCTGCACTGCACCACTAGCACCAGTGGGATCCCCACCTCCAGACCCTGTCTCTGGTGCTTGCGCGGCCCCCTCCTCCACCAAACCCCCCACCAACCTGGATGACTCCGTGCCATCTTCCCCTGTTGGGCCCTGTGGGGTCCCAGCTGCCCCTTCTGCTGCCGAGGAGTCCAACTGCAACCTCCGCCTCTTGGACCTCCCCCCGGCAGCTGCGGCCTGGGACGCGGCACCGGACTCCTCACTCCCCGACGAGATGACAACACGGGAGGGGAGCCGGGCCTTGCGTCTCCGGCTGGCGGTCGGATCCCCGCCGCTGTGCTCCACAGCACCTTCTCCGCCCTCTTCATCAGTTGACGCTGCAGACAGGGAGAAACAAAACACAAGCATCAGGGCACTGTACAATGGACACATACACGCACGACAGTTGCACATGAGTGGCATTGGCAAACCTCAGACATGTCATCACAATCCCCAACACACATGTCATTGCAACTGGCACACATGAGCCATACCACAGCCATATCGCAACTGCCACCACCATCCCTACACATACAACAGCATCAGCAGCCAAAGGGGAGCCATACATCACATGCAACACAGGAAGTGCACCACACATGTACACACACCACCACACTTGCATGCATGTCTACACCTCTGCCAAGTGTCGCACTGTTCAGACGGGCATCCATGTCACATCTGCCAATCAGGCTTCCACATACCGCTGTCACATGCATCCATGTAGCATCACTGTTGCACCTTTGACAAATACACACACATGCACATGTACACAGTGCTCATACATGCAGCCGAAAACAACATACATGCCTGACATCACGGACATGTCTACTTACATACACATTCATCCAAACATGTGTGCACGCACAACTGCATTTGCCATGCAAGCCCACACACACAAGCACCATCCATGTCTCACACATTACAGCCCTCGCATGTGTCAGCCCCACGGCCCTGTACACCCCCACCCATACTCCACCCCATACAAACAGATGTGCAACCGGCACAATGGGGAATGATCACCACACGCCCTGCTCACAACCAGGATGCATGTACACTCACTGCTCGACTCCAGATGGCTCTGCTTCTCTAGGACCTGGACGTGGAGCGCTGGGGATATGCGTTCCAGGACCCCCATCTGTTCTTCCGACAAGTGGCCCCGGCGCCCCTTCGCATCCGCTGCCTTCAAGAGGCGCCGGGCCTTGTTCAGGGTCCTGGACCTGAAGTCCTCCCAGCGCTTCCTGACATGTTGTAAGTCCCGGACTGCCACCCCCTCCGCGTTGATGGCAGTCACGATATCAGTCCAGATCCGAGTCCGTCCTTCCTTGTCGGCGCGGGAACTTCCAAAGAGGGCATCATACTGCCCCAGGACTTGCTCCACCAGGACACCAACTTCGGTGGCACTGAAGCTGGTGCCCCTCTGCCTCTCTGGCCGGGGGTTGTCAGTGGTCACAGATGGTGTTAGCCCCGACATGACAACCCCAGAGGCAGGAGTGGGTGGGCAACTGGGTCCTGGGGCTGGGCTGTGGAGCGATGGAATTCCAGTCGGGAGTCTTCTGTTCCAGCAGGGGTGGTCACAGCAACAGCACCCCTGGCTGATGTGCAGGCAGCAAATGGCAGTGCACGTGGGCAGCAGGCAGTCAGGCAGCAGCAGATAGCAGGTGGGAGCGTGCTCGGGGCTCTGGGGGGCAGTAATTCGGCCTTCTGGGCAGGAGCGTGGTCTCCCGTGTGCTCACGCGTGGCCAGCTTGGTACGGAGTGAATTGGCACGTGAAAATCCTGCACGTCAGCGTGAAAACCGAGGAAAGGCCCTTAGCGCGTAAGCGCGTCAGCACGCATACGCGATTCCATTGGACCAAAGGCCCTCAGCGCGTAGGCGCGTCTGTGACGTGACCCGCACGGGTGTTTCCCACACAGCACGTGATGACAGAGCACACGTGGAAAGACTGCACGTCAGAGTCTCATCGCGTGTAATTTGACAAAAGTGCGTGTACACGCGATTGGCCTATGTACGTGTATATGAGGTGTGCGCGGACACTTACACACGCAAGTACGTCAGCGCACCTGTATCCCGGTGTACGGCCATTTCCACCAATCACACGCAATGAGGCCTGGTGGAGGGTGCCCCTGCACTGCTGGGGGGTGGGGGTGGTGGGAGACATGAGTGGGGGCCTGGTGGAGGGTGACCCTGGTGGCTGGGGGGTGGGGGTGGTGGGAGACATGAGTGGGGGCCTGGTGGAGGGTGACCCTGGTGGCTGGGGGGTGGGGGTGGTGGGTGACATGAGTGGGGGCCTGGTGGAGGGTGACCCTGGTGGCTGGGGGGTGGGGGTGGTGGGTGACATGAGTGGGGGCCTGGTGGAGGCTGCCCCTGCACTGCTGGGGGGTGGGGGTGGTGGGAGACATGAGTGGGGGCCTGGTGGAGGGTGACCCTGGTGGCTGGGGGGTGGGGGTGGTGGGTGACATGAGTGGGGGCCTGGTGGAGGGTGTCCCTGGTGGCTGGGGGGTGGGGGTGGTGGGTGACATGAGTGGGGGCCTGGTGGAGGCTGCCCCTGCACTGCTGGGGGGTGGGGGTGGTGGGAGACATGAGTGGGGGCCTGGTGGAGGGTGACCCTGGTGGCTGGGTGGTGGGGGTGGTGGGTGACATGAGTGGGGGCCTGGTGGAGGGTGACCCTGGTGGCTGGGGGGTGGGGGTGGTGGGAGACATGAGTGGGGGCCTGGTGGAGGGTGCCCCTGGTGGCGGGGGGGTGGGGGTGATAGGGGACATGAGTGGGGGCCTGGTGGAGGCTGCCCCTGCACTGCTGGGGGGTGGGGGTGGTGGGAGACATGAGTGGGGGCCTGGTGGAGGGTGACCCTGGTGGCTGGGGGGTGGGGGTGGTGGGAGACATGAGTGGGGGCCTGGTGGAGGGTGACCCTGGTGGCTGGGGGGTGGGGGTGGTGGGTGACATGAGTGGGGGCCTGGTGGAGGCTGCCCCTGCACTGCTGGGGGGTGGGGGTGCAGGGGGACATGAGCAGGTGTGCAGGGTAGTCCCCTGTTTTGTGGGCTGCCTGCAGGGGCTGTGGAGGGTGTACAGGGAACACCTGTGAGGACCCACCCAGCCTAATTGCGTGTGATAATTCCCGCACACCCCTGTAATACACGTACCTGGCCAAATCGCATGTGAGAATTCCCGCGCACCCCTGTAATACACGTACCCAGCCGAATCGCGTGTAGAACTTCCCGTGTACCCCTGTAATACACGTACCCAGCCAAATCGCGTGTGATCATTCCCACATACCCCTGTAATACACGTACCCTGGCCAATCGCGTGTAGAACTTCCCACGCACCCCTGTAATACACGTACCAAGCCAAATCGCGTGTGATAATTCCCACGCACCCCTGTAATACACGTACCTGGCCAAATCGCATGTGAGAATTCCCGCGCACCCCTGTAATACACGTTCCCAGCCGAATCGCGTGTAGAACTTCCCGTGTACCCCTGTAATACACGTACCCAGCCAAATCGCGTGTGATAATTCCCACATACCCCTGTAATACACGTACCCTGGCCAATCGCGTGTACAACTTCCCACGCACCCCTGTAATACACGTACCAAGCCAAATCGCGTGTGATAATTCCCACGCACCCCTGTAATACACGTACCTGGCCAAATCGCATTTGAGAATTCCCGCGCACCCCTGTAATACACGTACCCAGCCGAATCGCGTGTAGAACTTCCCGTGTACCCCTGTAATACACCTACCCAGCCAAATCGCGTGTGATAATTCCCGCGCACCCCTGGAATACACGTACCCAGCCAAATCGCGTGTGATAATTCCCGCGCACCCCTGTAATATACGTACCCAGCCAAATCGCGTGTGATAATTCCCGCGTACCCCTGTGATACACGTGCCCTGGCTAATCGCGTGTAAAACTTCACGCGTACCCCTGATTTGCACGTTACCCGCTTCGCGTTCCTTGTTTGGCAGCCCTGTGGACTGGTCCAGGGTTAGCGCTGCCCTTTGCGATGATTTAGCGATTTTGATGGCTTTTCCTTGCGCGAGGGCGTTCTTGGGGGCGTTACTGACGCTGCTGCAGGGTCGCTGCGATACTCTGCGCCACGGCTGGTTTGGGAGCCTGAAATCCATGAATACGCTGTGCGCGGAAATCGGTTTTAGCGCACGTGCCTGGCGCAGTCAATCGCACGCGGACACTCTGCGCCAGCCGCTTGCGACACTTTTCTGCGAAATTCTATGAATTACCCTGTAAGTCTTCGATAACCTGTAAAACTGAGTACGTGGTGTATGTTCATTCGTGCCGTTGTAAAAAATGGTATGCGGGCAGCACCATTGGCAAACTGAAATTGAGGATTCTTCAGCATATTCAAGCCATAAAGAATATAGATCCCCACATGCCCGATGGCTCTACATTTAAAAAATACACATGAAGGGAAGCTGGAGGGTTTCTCGTTCTTTGGTATACATACAGTGCAAGAATCACCAAGGGGAGGGAATTGTGACCTACAGCTACGACAGCTTGATATTAAGTGCATACTTGACTTAGAGACCGAAAAAACATACACCTTTTTGTGTTCATGAGGTATCAAATAGATATCCACTTCTGTATCAGTGATTGGAAGGTCCCATGCAATGTTATGTTTCTTCCCTCTTTTGCACTCTTTCTGCTTTCCAGTTGGTTCTTCTTGCTTTCCAGTTTTTGCTGCAAACTTTCCTTTTTTACTTAATAGGTGTAGCAGTTATATGATTATCTTTATTTATTTTCTGGCCCATTTCAGGTTTCTTTCCCCCTTTTAATAAATTCTTGAGAAGCTCTCATCCACCTGTATTCATTCTTGTTGTGGATTTGAGAGCCATTCTTCTCTATTATAATGGTTTTAACACCTCATTCATATGACTCAGTGTACGTATGTTTGTGGTATGAGGGAAGCTAGGACATTTGTATTTTGACTCTTATGGTTTCATGTTAAATTTAAGACAGCACTATGATTTTTGAACTGTAACACAGAAAACTGTAACATCTTATGGTTTTTCACGCTTTGGAGAACTCACTTCCTTTGAGCATACCATTGTTGGTACTCATCATTATTACAGTCCTCCATTAGATGCTCTCTGTTATTGTACCTTGTGGAACTCCAGGTCAAGCTTGGATATACCTAGCATGTTTGATTTGGTTGGTGAAGCATTACCTACACTGTATCATAGTATTTTTTAGGAGATTTTAATCTTGCGACATTAACTAATGAGATCACTGTTATGAGGCTTACGTGATGGCAATTTTGCACATTATCCTCTTGTATTATGCACTTTAACGTTGAAATGTATGCAGGCATTGCACTGCATTATGCACTCTACAGTTGTATCAAACTAGATTTGCACTACGCACCTTATCCTGAGACCAATATGCTGCTTTTAATATTATTCTTTACCCAGTTGCACTATGCACTTTGGAATTCAAAACTAGGATTAAGCATTATGCACTTTATGCAGATACCAATATGCTGTTTATGTAAGATAATTCTGTACCCTACTGCATGATGCACTTTGGAATTAAAACATAGGACTAAGCATTATGCACGTTATTGTTAAAACAGATGTCTGCATTGAATGGTCTTATATTGTACATGGTAAGAGCATTGCAAAGTGATATATTTATTTAAAAAACAGTTTTGCACCTCACACTTTACTCTGAAACCGTTATGCTACTTATGTTTGCAATTTTGCACTCCATTGCATTTTGCATTTTGAAATGTCAAAATAGGATCTAGCATTATGCACTTTATAACTAAAACAGATGTTCACATTGAATGGCTTATCTATTTCTTAGCATAATTATTAGTTTAAACATTGGTGTCTTATCCAGACTCTATAGGGTTGTGTCCGCTGCTTAGAATTTGATACATAATGCAGAATCACTACATTGACCAATCCATATGTGATATGTAATTACCACATCAACATTGCATTTTTCCATAGGAGCATGCTATTTGCATTAAAAAATGTCATCCTTTTCCGCAATCAATATGTTGCCCGTGAAATACCATCTTGCATTGAATTGCATTTTGCACTTTAGATCTGAAAAATGTGACCACCTGTCAGGAACTCTGCAAACTAATTTCTGTTACTGATTACTCTATAAAATACATGTGCACTAACCCTTGTTTGCAATACAGTTTTCCGAACGGCACAAGTCAATGTTGTGTTGACATTTTCTACTTGTTGGTCACACAGTGCACCATGTTGCATCCTGTGTAAAACATGTGCCATTTTTGATAAACTACAGAACCGTGATACTATATAGAAATTCCATTCACAAACCGACATGTGTTCACATTCAGCGCTGGACCACCAATGCATTTGATTTTAAGGCACTGAGGTTGATTTTTTCTTTGCAGCTTTGTGATGTTAACCCTTCAAATAACAACATTACAAAATGTCTGATACATTAAAGCTTGAATCAGGAATCTCTGAAGCTTCGAGACCTCTCTATCGTGCTGAAACATTGAGTTTTCCACCATACTAATGTCAAACCGTTGGGTCCGTTCCCTCATCCGTTCCCTCAAATGTGATCAAGTGTTCTGTTCACCGCAAAACGCTTTGGTGTGTGCTTCTCTGTCCATTCCTATCTTGTGAAATTTGTGATTGTGGATTTTGTGCGGATTGAGGGATTTGCCTCGCTCCACTGCTCGGTAGTGCTATTCAAACAGGGTACTACGGTACACGCTTTCTTTACATATCTATATATATATATATACATATATATATATATTTTGTTTTGGTAAAGAATGACTTACTTTAGTAATTTTGGAATGTTGGCTGGTGTTCAGTACATGCTTTTCAAAGTGAATGTAGCCACTTAATGATAGGCGGATGCATGCACCCACCATAAAGTATCCACCCAAATGTTCCAGAATGTGGTGAATGTACCATTTCTAGGCTTTCACTTGATTATAATCAATGCATTTTTCCTCTCGCTCTCCACGCTCTGCATCTGCAAATGCATCTGCTTTCACATAGAACTCGAATGACACTTTGGACAACAGTTCTGCAATAAGAATGTAGCTACCTTTCACGACGAAAAATGTGAACTGTAGCTACACACATAACTGACTATCCTCATACACAAACCCCACACAAACCCCCCGCTCATTTCCTTAGTGTACCTCTCTGCACCCATACATATGCAATTAGACATGGGTGGCTAGCAGGGACTCGGCCAAGCCCTCATAACCTTTAACGGCCATTATGCAGACACGGGTATTAGCACCTCTTAACTTTCCCATACTACGGATTTCGGTCCCTCCGAGGGCGTGCAACCTAAGGCGTGTTGGGACCTTGCCCATGTTGAAAGGCACTAAACAAATGATGAAATTAAATTAAATTAATTGTGCAGTTATGTTATACTATACTATTATATCATGTTTGCCACTGTCCAGTCTGTGGTTTCTCAGAATGTATGTATCTGTTGTACATTCGTTTTTACAATATCAAAAAGTAGGACATAAAATTATTATAATTACATTACAGTGATGGCTAGTAATTGAAGTAGAAAAACGAGGTTTACAAAACTATTTTTGATTCAAAGGAACGTTGGCTGACATTAATTGTTCATGAAAATAATATATTTGCAGAACGGATTTTTATGCACCAGGAACAGCTTTCATGTATACCTTTTTTTCAGAAACAGCGACATCAGAAACAGCCAATAGACAATGGCCAATGCAAGTCACAATAAATGAGCAATGTTTTAACTCTGGAGAGTGTAGAAATAATGGCAAAACACAGGCACAAATGTGTATCCATCCGAAAATGCCAACCTTCTCGCTCAGCAAACCAGCATCATTTTCCCATTATACAATCTTTTATAAGTCGTTGGAGGGTGTGGTCGGTTTTGGCCAGGTAAGCCAAACTATTACCAATACAATGGGACTCATTCTGAGGTTGGTCCTATCATGGCGCTATTAGCGCCATAACTAGCACCATTACCGGTACAGTGTCCGCCCTCGTTCAATGGGGACTCACCGGTCTAGTCCGACCTTTGCGGTACTGTTAAGTCCCCATTGAAAATGTCAATCCCCATTCCCATTTGAGCCCACATAGGGCTCAATGGTAATGGGGAGGGTGCTAATAACGGTACCGTAAATTACGGTACCATTATTAGCTCTGAAGTCCCTTTGCAGATCCCGTCCATAACTCCTGGTAAAAGCAGACGTTAAGGACGGGGCCGCAAATGGACCTCATAGAAGGGGGCAAAGGGTTTGCCGGCACCGATATCCTTAACGGTTCCCGGTATCCCTTTGCGCCCTACTCGGAATGAGTCCCAATAACATTGTTGAAAGCAGATGTGCAACCAAGCATCAAGTGCCCAGAGGTTATCCTCTTGAGATTACCATTTGTTCTTACTGCTCTTTTATCAGCTGAATCGACCATCTCACCAAGACATTTTGAGATTTTTTCTTTAGACCAATTCTTCTCCAATTGGCACCATACACAGCCTCTTAAAATGCTGTTTTTCACATCACCAATAGGGGTGTCTTTGTCATTGAACAGAGATAGAAGAACCTGCACCTACATGCCCTGATTCTAGCCACAGATTCACTTCAAACACAGAGACATGCAGGTACCTGTCATCCTCTGTACCATAAATTCATGCAAGATGAGCACCTGCCTGGTATATCTACAATTGACTGCGAACCAGGATTCTCTCATGGTTAACTATCATTTACTGGGTGAATCTCTCGATGGACTAGGCACAACGATTTGATCTGCTCTAGCTATACTATTTTGCACAGTAAACAAAAGGCATTACTAAGCTTTGTGGGGTCTGTTTTTATTTTTATTCTAACTATTTGTTATGTTTAGGGCTACTGTACTGTGTTGTACACACCATACTTTATACAGTGCTCTACTCCAAGTTTCACTGTAAAACCGTGGGACTCATTACGAATCAGGCGTTAAGGGGTTAACGGCGCCATAAACGGCGCCGACCCTTAACGCCTGATTACAAGGTCCGTTAGCGCCATGGTGATATTAACGCCTGCTTTTTGCAGCCGTTAAAATCCATGGCGCTAAGGGACCATGGTGCTAATTACGCCACCGTAATTTACGGTGGCGTAATTAGTGCCTTCCCCACTCCCATTATGCCCTATGGGGCAAAAATGGGAATGGGGAAGGGTAAAATGGGAAATGGGGATTTACCGCCCCACTCACCTTGGAATGGGGCGGTAAATCCGCCATCCACCATGGTGTAAACATACTTTACACCATGGTGGTAAGGGTATGACCCAGGCGGTAACTTACCGCCTGGGTCGTAATGAGGCCCACGTGTCTCCAACTCCTGGGAACCACCAGACGCACGTTCTGTGTTTGCTAATGAACAATGGCCCTCATTCCAACCCAGGCGTTAAGGGTTTAACGGCGCCGTCGGCGCCGTTAACCCTTAACGCCTGATTTCCACCTTAACGCCTGCTTTTAGCAGGCGTTAAGTACCAAGGCGCTAAGCGTCCTTGGTGCTAATTACGGCACCGTAATTTACGGTGCCGTAATTAGCGCCTTCCCCACTCCCATTATGCCCTATGGGGCAAAAATGGGAATGGGGAAGGGTAAATGGGGACTGGGGATTTACCGCCCCACTCACCTTGGAATGGGGTGGTAAATCCGTCATCCACCATGGTGTAAACAGACCCAGGTGTGTAAACACATGGCCCTCATTCCAACCCAGGTGGTAAATTCCCTACTTTACCACCATGGTGTAAACAGAGTTTACACCATGGTGGTAAAGTAGGGAACTTACCACCTGGGTTGGAATGAGGGCCATGTGTCCCTTTTAGACTGTCAATGTGAAACAAAGAAAACAATTCACTATAGCGACCGAGCTTGCCAAACCTTATGTTGTCAAAGGTTCCATCATTTATCACCAAAATTAGATATGTCAACTATTAGTACTTTACATCATATGCAGTACAGAAACTATTGCACATTTAAAATAAGAAAGACAAAGGGAACTGCACTAATCACCCATAGGGCTGAATGCTTGTTCAAAAGTCATTCTGCCAGTGGGAGGTATAAGGTTTAATGGTGCTGAGCTCAGTCAGCTGATTCTATGTCAAGACGGAGGCAAGCATTATGCTTCATCTTCTTATTTATTACTCTCCAGCAGTTTCAACAAATTAATACAATTCTTTTAATCCTTTCATTAAAACATTTTTTTTTTCAATTTCTTTTCAAAAACTTCATTTCCCATCAGTCTTAGGTCTCTGTATCCCAGTGTCCTGGTCATGTGACCCAGTCCTTCCTCTTCCTGTAAACCCCCTCTTCTTTTCCTGCTCTCCAGAGATAAGTACCCTTTTCATTTAGCTGCGTGTCCAGTCAGCATTTGTATTAGGGTTATTGACTATGTTATCTTGATAAACAAAGATTCTCATTAATACAAAAGCGCTATACTAGCGCGCAGGGACCGCGCAGCGTAGTAAGGATTAGTTAATCCATTAATTCAGAAATCCGGCGGCCCCATGCTGCATTATCAGCACTCCGGGGGCTTGCCAGAGGCCTTTTCGTCTCACTCGCAAAGAGCCCCCACCCTTGTGCCAGAGGCGTTTTTGCTTGCTCGCGGCAGGCGCGAATGAAGAGGAGCCCCCACCCTTGTGGGGGTGGAGCAAGCATGCAAGGGCGAGAGAGCGTCTCATGGAGTGCTGCTCGCACAGCCCCCGACCTTGCGGGGGCAGGGCTTAAAGCCGGAGAAGCCGGCAATACAATTGGGAGAGCGCGAGGCCCCCTCCCTTGGAGAGGAGGGTCCAAACTCTTTGCGAGCATTGCGCTCTGGTCTCCCATCAGTGACTGATCGAGATAATTTAACGAGAAGCCCCAAAATACTCCAGAAAGGAGATAAAGTGTATACACACATCACAGCTCGAGTCAGAGCATATGGTGAACACAGTGCCCGTCACTGAATAAGAAAGAAGCTGATTGTCAGCACAGGTGCAGCCTCAATTGAGTGGAGTGATCAGTGGGCGTGCCACCACACCTGAGAAGGTAGTTCTAGGCACCTAGCAGCACACAGTATGGCTGAGTTTGAATGGAGTGAGGAGGAGCAAGAAGTCATGTACTCAGAAGTCTTGGCTCACAGCTTACAGAAGTGCTGGGAGAATCACTCGTAGAGGCAGTGGCTCAAGGGGTCAGACCCCTTCAGGAAAGACTGCAGACAATTGAAATATTTCTAAGCCAAAGAGACAGAAGCACCACACCACGAGCAAGCACGTCCACAGAGGCCACGGCAGAGGGCCCACAGCGGTGTAATAAGGCCTGGAAGAGCAAGAACTCTTCTGACCCCCGGGCCAACCAGAAAGGGCAGATCCAAAGGCCCCAGAGGTGACCACCGCTTTGTTAGGCTGAAAGAAGCCTTTATGTTTAAGTCAGTGGTGCTGAGCCTCATGACCCCCTACCCAGGGGAAGAGAATATGGGCGACATAGAGGAAGAGGTTCCCGCCGAAGAGGAACCTGCAGAAACCCCAACCTCCTCGCAAGAGGAAGCCGATAAGGATGGAGACGAAGGAAGTTTGCCGCCACCAAAAAAGAGGATGAGGAAGTTAAACAATATAGAGGACGAAGAAACCTCAGATATGTTTCAGCCAGAGGAAATTAGAAACCCGAAATCCTAAGAATGGGTGCCCTCCCCAAGATTCACAAGATATATGACTCAAAGGCTGTGCAAGGCACTTGAGAAAGAGGTGACGCAAAGGATGCGGGCGGAGTGCCCAAGACCTGAACTTCCAGGCAAAGTAGCAGAAGCCCCAGAACTAGACCCAAGATGCTGGCTTTTGTCGCCAAATCAAACAGGGACCCCAGGAAAGGGATTGACCGCTCATGGAGGAGTTGCCAGGAGAAAGTCCTAGATGTTGCAGGTCCCCTAGCCAAGATTATGGACTTGGCGGAGCGAGCGAAGGACACAGGGGAAGAAGTCAACCCAGAGGTGTTAGCAGAGAGCTGTCTGTCTATTGGGGAATGCCAATTGCGCAATATCCTCCGAACGCAGCAGATGATTACTGCTGAAAATAGACCACAAGTTAGGAGATCTGTCCTCTTACGAAGCGGGTGAAGCAGCGCAAGGGCTACTATTCGGTGAGACCTTTGGAAAAGAGATGGGGAGATTCATAGGGACCTACACCTCCCTGGAAAAGGCACAAGCCTCCATAAAAAAGATCTTCCCCGGAAGAGTTTTTGGAGGGACTGGTCAGTATAGAGGTCGAGTGACCGGTCGCTATCAGATGTCTAGAAGGCCTCAATCGAACAGAGCACAATACTGGGAGAATAAGCAACCAGACATCTTCTTCCAACCCAGAGGCCGCTGGAAGGTGTGGCAGAGGCCAGGGAAGAGGACACAACTTTCCCACAGGTGAGAATATTCACATATCCATCTGTAGGGAGGAGGACAGCGAAATACTGGGAAAACCGGCGCTCGCTTTCCAACGACGCGTGGGTATTGCAGTCAGCCAGAGGTCTGCACATACAATTTACTCAGACCCAACCCAGTACAAAGCCTCCAGACCAATAGTATCATCGTGATTAGAGAGAGACTTGTTACATGCAGAACTACAGAATCTAGCAAAGAAACAAGCGATCGAGCCGTGCAAGGTTCAGAGGTTCATAAGCAATATGTTTCTGGTTCACAGAAAAGACAGAGTGAGACCAGTCATAAATTTGAAAGACATGAACAAGTGAGTAGTGTACAACCATTTCAAGATGGAAGGTACTCACCAATTAAGAGACACACTCAGACAAGGCAACTGGTTTGCAAGAATAGACCTGAAAGATGACTATCTTATGATTCCAGTACAAAGAGAATACCGCCCCTTCCTAGCGTTCGACTTGGACGGGCAATTATGGCAGTTTACGACGATAGCATCAGCGCCCTGGGAGTTTACGAAACTGATGAAGCCAGTAGCAGCAGCGATCAGGGAGAAAGGAATATGGATCATCATCTATCTAGGCGAAATCCTGCAAATGGCGAGCAAGGAAGACACACTTCGCTACCAGACCATCTGATAGCAAATCTCCTGGCCTCTCTAGGTTTCCTAGTGAACCGAGTAAAGTCAGAGATGAGACCAGCAAAGAGGATAGAGTTCCTAGGTTTCATCATAGATACCAGGACAGCAACCCTAGAACTACCGAACAGGAATTTTCGGGACATAAAAAGGGAAATAAGGAATGTCTCAGCAGAACAGTCACATCTGTGCAGACAATCGCATGAATAGTAGGCCTATTGTCAGCGTCAATTCAAGTGATATTTCCAGGGCCCCTGCATTATCGAGCGCTGCAGAGAATGAAGATAAGACATCTGCAGCAGGGCCTCAGCTACCACCAGCTAGTGCCCCTAGACCAAGAGTCCAGAACAGAGCAGGAGTGGTGGCTACAGAACATGGAGGCATGGACTGGCAGAGCCATTTTCGGCGACCGTCCCGACATGGTGATAGACAGAGCAGGCTGGGTAGCCCGGTGTGGGGAAGTCCAAACAGGGGGCAGATGGAGTTCGGAGGAACTCAGACTGCACATAAATTGCCTAGAACTATTGGCCGGCTCTTTCACGATCAAAGCCTTCACGAAGGACAAAGTGAATTCATGTATCCTAATGAAGATGGACAACATCTCAGCAGTCAGATACATAAATCATTTAGGTGGAATAAAGTCCAGATTATTAGCAGAAATAGCCAAGGACTTTTGGCACTCCTGCCTGGAGTCAGGAACTGCAGTAATAGCAGAATATTTACCAGGCACTCAGAATGTAGTGGCGGACTGGAACTACAGACATCGAACGGACTCCACCGACTGGATGCTGGGCAGAGCAATCTTTCGACAGAAGAACTCTGGAGGCCAATTCATACAGATTGGTTTGCGTCCAGACTGAACGCACAGAAAAAGAGATTTTTCAGCTGGAGGCTGGACCCAGTGGCAGCGGGAACGGATGCTTTCCTGAATGATTGGAGAGAAGAGATACTAGGGGCCTCATTATGAGTTTGGAGGCAGCCATGGAGCTCTTAGCTCTTAGCTCCATGGCTGCCTCTAAACCGGCCTCCTTTACTGGGTTCCTGCAATGGGGACTTACCGGGTTACTCCGACATAGGAGGACCCGGTAAGTCCTCCTTGCAAGAACAATTCCCCATTCCCCATTCCCATTTGAGCCCCCACGGGGCTCAATGGGAATGGGGATGGAGGTAACAACGGGCACATTATGAGTGTCCCGTTGTTACCTTGTTCTTCCCCTCGCGGGTCCCGTAAAGCACGCCTGGTTTTACCAGCCATGCGATCCGCGTCCCGTGATGGGAACCCTGTAATCAGCCCTGACGGAATGAAGGGGGTCGGTCCCGTACTGGCCCCCTTCATTCCGTCAGCGCAAACCTTATAATGAGGCCCTATATGCGTTTCCTCCATTCATAATGATAAGCAGAGCTTTAACAAAAGTACGCAGAGAAGCAGCAAATCTGATAATAGTAGTTCCGATATGGAAGTCGCAAGTTTGGTTTCCAGCGCTTATGGAACTAATATCCGACTACCTGAGAATGCTGCCTCAAAGAGAAGACCTTCTCACGGACCCAGTTGGGTTGTGTCACCCTCTGAGAGTGAAGGGGACACTGTCGCTGATGGCGTGCAGGATAGCAGGAGACGCTGGAATCTCCCTGGAATTTCGGCACAGGCTGCGAGCCTCATCGCGGAGTCATGGGCTCCGTCGACTAGAAGGAACTACGACGCAGCATGGAACAGATGGTCAAGGTGGTGCAAAAGGAGAAGTGTTCATCCCGTTTCTGCCCCTTTAGTAGAGATACTAAATTTCTTAGCAGAGCCACTACATTATGGCAAAGCCTACAGAACGATAGGAATATATAGATCTGCAATATCAGCGGGACATACGCCCATTGAAAGGAGTCCCAGTAGGGGAGAATGTGGCATTGATTAGACTTCTAAAAGGGATAAGATTTAGGAAGCCACCACAACCAAGATGCGAGTCCCTATGGGACGTAACAGTTGTACTACAGCTATTAGCAGACTGGCCCAGCAATAGATACCTATCGTTAGACAGACTGTCGGGAAAATCGGCAATGCTACTATGTACGGTATCATGTAGAAGAGTAGGAGATGTCAGAGCACTAGAAATAGACAGAATGCATATGGACCAGACGGAGTGACCTCCCACCTGGCCAGGAGAATGAAGACAGATTCCTCCACAATAACATACCCATATGCAAGAACACCCAAAATGGTGCGTAGCCGCATGTATAAAATAATATTCGAATAAGACAGCTGAGCTGAGACCGATGGGGACAAAGTATTTGCTGATAGCACGCAGGAAACCGTATAAGGGTGTAGGGACAGCCACCATAGCAAGATGGGTTAGAGAGGTTATGAATCTAGCAGGAATAAACATGGCAAAATTCGGAGCACACTCAGTGGGAGGTGCAATGGCATCGAAGGCACTGAGGCAGGTTGCCACGTTGCAAGATATACTGAAAGCAGCTGATTGGGCGAGTGATAATACGTTCAGAACGTTTTATTTTAGAACGATTAACACACTAGCGGAAGCTATAGTAAGAAGCTTTGAACAAGCATAATGCTCGTCTCCGTCTTGACATAGAACGAAGATTCCCCCTGCTAATAGCGCAGAGAGCTCTTGATTCTATCAAAGACAAGAGGCGAGCATTGTGCTTCATCTTCTTTTTTATTACTCTCCAGCAGTTACAACAAATTAATAACATTTTCATTTCAAAAACTTCATTTCCCATCAGTCTTAGGTCTCTGTAAATTGAATGTTTTCAAGAGCTTAAACACATTTTAGGCTGAAAAATAGAACGATACATCTGTACATTTCAGCAAGAAGCCTTTCAAAATATGCAAGTGTTGTATTGATTTCAGTATATTTTGGCATACGAAAAATGTTTTGCTAATTTTATGTCTGTTTAAGCTAGCCAAGCCTAAATTACATCAGAGAAAATGTCTCACTTTCAAATGCCCAATTCCTTGTTGTTTTCAATCATTTTGCAAACTATTTCCCTCGTCAATGTCATTTCACTGAGAAGATGAATGAAATGGGACGTGTGATCTCTTTTCTATTAAATGGGGGCGGTGGGTAGAAATTGCAGATACACCCATTTAAATGTTTCTCATGTTCATAACTCTTAGGGGTAAACCTTTTGAAGTGGCATATAGTGTCTAATCTGAATAGGGAACCAATACGAATAGATTGCATCACAATTATGTGGTTTGTCAAAGTCTATATATAGTCTAACCCTAAATAGTGAACATAATAACTGTTTGGAGAACATCCCAAGCAGAAGGCCTGATTCATGGAACGTTTTCCTATGGGATTGCACCATTTGAAAACACGTCCATGAATCAGGCCCTTCCATGAATCAGGCCCAGAATGTCAGAGTATGCAGAAACAATGCCAAGGATACCTGATTGCAACAGAAGAGATAATGTATCCAACAAGGATAAAAAGGCTCTAAAACCATTTGGGGGAAACCCATTCCAAGCAGTGGTAGAAGCACAGGGAATCTAAACATTGGCACCTGAAACAATGGTGCAAGGGTGTATTTTGTTCCTGAGATTAGCTGGGGCCTTTTCTGATCTAGGCAGTGTGAAGGGATTTGTCAGAGGAAGTCTACTGACCACCCTGTGCAGTCTTTCTACCTAAAGTTAACTCAAACAATATTAAAAGTAAGTGAATTGATACACTGGAAGACTATTTCACAGTTATATCTCCATAGGACCCATGCATGTTGACCTCTGCCAGGTGGAAGTTAATTATCATTATCTTCTCTTGTGCTTACACTAATATGGAGCTGTCTGATTTTGTGATTTCTGTAAGCTTTTGACATGAGAGATTTGTAGGTCTATTCCTCTTTAAATAAACAGTCTAAATAAAGGTCATGAACAAACCTATTTTCTTTAGTCGTATTTTGTTTAGCCCTTAAAGAGACTAACACATGGGAGGGTGAACGTGTGCATACAATTGAAAAAGACATCATGGGTGGGCTAGATTCGGGCCTTAATTGTTTCTAAGGATAGTAAGTTTCACATTACATTACCTTTTTCAGCTGCATTAAGATTCACTGCTGTACATACATTAAGGTGTTTTACTATACATGAGCACTTGAGAGCAATAAGAAGCATCTTCATTATCCCTTTACTACCTGGATGTCCTTATCTCATGATTGCGCAACATTTCAAAGGTGACTTAATATTTGTTTAATACACATTTTAAATGCAAACTGATTGAAAATGATACAATGATTGTATCTGTTTTTCACATATCATAAAAAAATATATATTATTCCGAATAAACACCCACCGATTGATTTAAGGGCATGCTTACTTCGCATAATTATTACAAGCTACATTTTGTGTTAATAATTGTTTATAGAACCATAAAACTCAGAATATTCTACTATTTTAGTTTGTAGGATATTCAGTTTGTCATTGTCAACAGTGTTTTAGTTGCATTTTCCCTTGTATTAAGAGTGGGTAAGCACCAGTAAAAGATGTTATGATATATTTTATTTCAAACAAAGGGAGTTATTGTTGTAACTCAATTTGTTTCCCATCCGATAGTGAGGTGGGAGTAAGATTTTTGTGTGAACCGAGGTGTTCCGTGTCTGTGAACATAAAACAATTAATTGTCCAAATCTTGTTTGGGGCAGGTTGTTAAATCGCCTAAATAGGGTCCCACTCAATTTCTATTATTGGAAGGACATTTGGGTGCCTTCATGAAAACACTGCACCAGCAGGGCATGCTACATACCATGGTCAGCTTGTTGCAGATGTTTTTCTCCAAACTCCACCCAGAAGGAGCATTTCTACTTCCTAAATAACAATTCATGCCATTAAGGAAAAAAGTGCAAATGCGGCATTGGACACTGACTGGAAACTGTCTACTGCAGATTTGAAATAGATTCTTAAGGAACAAGCACAGCACGAATACCTCATTGCCATAACATTTATTCCAACATTCTATAATTAGCATTCTAGGACCGCTGAATGGCAGAGCCAGTGCTCTCGTAAATGGTGCCACTCCACACCTTTACCTACTATCCCAGTACTCTTCAGGAGCCTGCCTGTTTCTACCCTCATAACACCCCTTCCGTGGTAGCTTGCCCCTCACTACCACAACCATGTGTACTGGGACTATGACACATCATTACCCCATCTATAAATGCAATCCCATACTTGCATGTACACTGTGGCAGCACCAATCTCGTATTGCTGTTTTATGGTTTGCAGGAAGAAGAGCACTGGTGACCCATTGCCCTCTGCCCATCGTGAGCCATTGTCCTGGAGGAAGAGAACGTCATTGTTGGCAAATACACATGTTCCCTGGTGAGAATGTATGTAATGTCTTAAAACATCTGGTCTCCTTTGAAATGTATCTCAAATGGGATAATTAATATTAACATTTGGTGGGGTGGACAATATGGGCGCACTGTCACTTAATCTGAGGACCATGACTCTGTCATTTGTCCATGGAAAATTCACAGCAGATTATGGAAGAGATTACCACATTCTTGGGAAGGTATCCTCCAATTTCGCTGGCTGTTTTATTTTTTTTCTCTTTGAATCCCCACTCTCCTACATACACCATCCTCCTCACCACATTCAGGTAAGAGTCTCTTGCTCTCTCTCTCTCTCTCTCCCATCCAACAACAAACTTTCTATGGCACACCACGCAAATCCCCTCCAGATTCCTTCGATGAATGTAGAGTAATGTAGTCATACTTGTCCTTATTTGTTGTTGTTTTTTTATGCTATGGATTCCTGTTGAATGAGTATCTGTTATTAAAGGAGAACGAAATGTTGTTCATATTTCGGTACCTGGGCAGGCATTTGGGAAATAGAAAATAGGGTATGCACATTGACATTACTAAACATCAGATGGGCTACATGTCTGTGCTGCCATTCACATACCAAAAGATGTTAGGACAGGATCTTTAATCTTCAGCTTCGGGATGTTTAGGACTATAGTTACCATCATCCCTTAGACCTGATGGGATTTGTATTCAAATGTTTTAACATATTCGGCCAACAGTTGCATAATGAGGGCATCATTCATTCTGGAGTGGGGCTTGTGGGCAGGCAGGAAATCCATTTGACACGATTGAACATTGGTAAACATCATGGGTTACAATGGTATGCTGGCATAAATATAAGTAGAGTTTACAGGGCAGGGACTGAGACCTATGGCTTTCAATGAATCAGACTGCAACTTCTATCAGCCCACTACATTTACTATGCTGGGTAATGGTATGGTAATTTTAGGCAGAAAATGTGGCAAACCGATGCCTCGCCCGATTATTTGGACCAAAACCCCTTTGTATCTTCCCTCATTGACTGCTATTGATGGTGACCTTCAATTTTCTCCCATTTACACATGCAAAACACACGTGTTGGAAGACGCTGCCCAGTGAAGCTAAACAGCTAACATTTCTGAGCAAAACATCTACTTTGAATTTAAGTATACAAACCTTTGTACTGTTTGCTCTTAAAGGTGCACATGCTGGTTTATGTTCACATTGAATCCTGCAAAGACGCAATATACATCTCTGAACCTGGTTCTCTCCTCTCCCTACTGCACACTCTTCTTCCTATTTATTTAAAACATTTGCGAATGCCAACAAGGCATCACCATTTTTTTTTTAGCAGTGACAAAACAAGAAGCATAATAAAACATTTCATAATAGAGCAATAAAAGTCAAAAAGAAATGATGTCACAGGTTTAATGAGACGAGGTAATTAAAAAAGTTATTGGAGGCAAGAATCTGAAGGAAGACAATGCTGTTTGGTCACAATAGGGAGATCTGATAAGATTGGTGTGCAGTAATTATATCGAATAGAACAAAATGAATGAAATTATAACAAATACAAAAACAATGAAAACGAAAATAACTAATTTGGGAAAAAACTAAAAATGGGGTTGGGAGTGAGAATAGTGGTTTTGGGGCTGGGGAAAAGTATTAGTAAAACAAAATGGGGGTTCTGGGGGAGTCCAAAAACAACGAAAAAGAAAATTGGTATTTTGGTATTAGTTGTTTTGTATTTGTTGAAATTTCATTCCCTGTTTTTGGATCCGATGAAATCACATATAACCTATCAAATTTGCTGGCTCCAATTGTTAGTCTAAAGCAGCAGGAAGAAGCGCAGAGGAGAGAGTGTGGATTTAGAGAGAGCAGCCTAGATGGCGTTGCAGAGTCCAGTCAGAGGTAAGAAAAGCTTGAACAGACAACAGAAAGGAAATAAAGAACACAATTAAAAGGTGTCTTACTTTGGAGGAAAGTAAATAAACATTAGCTGCTTCAACCAAAGACTAAATATAAAGTTTAAAAGAAAGGTTAACATCTTTAGTAAAACCCAGAGATTTGACAAAGGGGATGATATCGTGAACGAAATATCACAAACCTGCAACTCATGAAGCCAAATATTATTTGCCAGGTAATTATTTTAAATATAAATAACAAAAACTAAATTTAAAACATCACTCCACCTACCACTCAAATTTGGTCTACAAGTACCACATATCATTTACAGAGTTCACAATAGTTATGATTGGGAATTTTAAGAATACTAGCGCAGGAAGCCACCAAACCCAGAAACCAGACCTCCCAATGTCTCCATTTAAATATTGAACAGCATGGGTGACACAGGTCGAATGGAGCACGGCAAAACCCTAGCTGAGAACTGCCCATCTTGAAGAGATATACAAGACCAGCACAGGACAGAAGAAAATCATGCCAAGACACTATCAGCAACAGCCACCTGGTTCTATGAGATGGTAAGGAGTGCCCCATCGCAAATAGGGACACAAGCCACAGAGAGATCTGGCTAAGCCAAGAGACTGGTCAGCCACCATCCAGAAATCTACGGATCTCACTGAATTCCTGCAAGGTAACTATTGCAGTTCTGCAATCTGAACAAAACCCAGATTGATAATGTGCCAGGAGATTATAGACAGCAATACAACAACGCAATTTAAAAGCCTCACCCTGTTCCACGGTCTTCCAAGAAAAGAGGGGTGCGGGGGGGAGCAGTGATAGGACAATAGTTATTCATGTACACCTTGCCTAAATTGACCTTTTAAATTTACCCTCTGAGTGGTGTTGAAAATAGAGTTGTTATCCTGATTCCTATGAATAAGTCCTTTGTCATAGCTTTTTTGTGTTCCCTTTGCATACATTTCTTTGTAATTTCGTCTTCTTTTTTTCGGAGACTGTTGGCAGTCTGCTTTGTCTTTGAAGGCATATCGTCGGGGATCATGGCAAACCTGATGATTTTTATTTTCAACAATCTGTGCTTCCGTGGGGCTAATCTTCTTTCAAGCGTGAATAATCTCTACATATTGTGAGTTATCCATTCATATCAGTTTTCATATTCTGTGTTCTGTGATAGCTATTTGAGACAAGCACATGTATCAGGGAAAAAAATAATGTTTGTGCCACATTGTCTGAAAAGCAGATACGAGCAATACCCAGCACGTTTGTCACAGGAACCTAGGGTAACCAGTGCAATGAAATTATCACTCAACCCAACTCTCTTTAGAGAAACAATGAACATCAAGGAACAATCAAGTTCTTGGTAGGTTGGGACCCGAACTGAAGATGAAATAGGGTCTTCCTCATTCGCTTATTTCTCTTGTGCTGTACTGCTCAGGACAAATAACTGAGTGTGGGGAACGTGTTGCGGTGCAGATTCAAAACGACCAATGTTTCAGGCAGTGCCGGCCTTAAAACTTTGAAGGAAGATTTGTTATAATGAATAATAACAGGTCTATAATAACAGGTCTATTATGCAAAACGTGATTGAGGGCAGAGAGGGACTTGGACTTTTCCCCAGGGTTAAGGTGATGAACGAAAATAGGACACATCTCTGCAATGCACAGTACTTTCCTTTGATTGTACATGCACGTCAAATCATATTAATGTGCAATGTAATACAGTATCCTCCCTGTAACTTTCATTCTGCCTTCTTGGATGCAAGACGTGCATGGTTGAGAATCTACTTAGAGAAAATAGAATTGGAAAGTGAATACTTTCACACCTCTCTCAATTGAATATCTTGAGCAGAGTCATGTAGGATAATAAAGTGCTTCCACATAGCAGAAAAGGGTGCACCCTACAGCAGAGCTCAAGACAAGGGTAACACGCGGGTGGACGGTGTCCACCGACCATTTTCCGAGGGTGGACACAGTCCCCACTGGGTATTTTAGAGGCCATGGATGGATGTACATAATAATCAAAAACATGATTTTTTCTTTGTTTTAAATCATCTGTCATCACGGATTCCAACCACAGTCTCCAGGTTAACAGGCCGGGATCTTCACCATTGCACCATTCCTGCACCAAATGGAATGGTTGCTCACAAACATAGACTTAAAGCAGAAAGGCCAGGCCTGGATCTGCATAATAACCAAAAGATTACTTTAATTTCATTGGCTGTTTATCAGCCAATGGAATTTGTCAACACTACTGAATGTGGGTGGATGCAGTCAGTGGGTACGAGATTCGAGTCGAGCACTGGAGCCACTTTCATTTTGGCGCAGCCTGTGCTGGGCGTGCCGATGATGTGATTTGCGACCACTGTCTGGCAGTGCCACTGAGCCAGGGTGTGGCTGGTAACACAGAGAGTTGGCGTGGCTGGTAACGCAGAGAGTTGGCCTAGAGCTGAGAAAGAAAGCAGCAAAGTGGACGTGTGCAGACATGAGGTGAGTGACAACGGGCGGGTAAGTCAGTGAAATGCATTTTCTTAATCATCAGTTAACTTTCCTGGCTCACCGTAATCTGCCTCTGCCTAAATGTGAGGTACTGCTGGTGGGTCCATGCACGTCAACACATCCTAGGATGCCAGACCCGCACCTTATGCATGCCATAAATAATGAAGGCGCTCATCACTATTTCCATCGCATGGATTTTTCAGTGCCTGTACATTGCCTCCGCCTTTCTCCCTAGACGATAGATTGTCCGCTTTCCTTACACTCCCCCTTTGAAAGGAATGTGATTTCTCATTTCTCTCACGCTTTCTATCTCCCCCATTTCTTTCTCCCTCTCTCTCTCCAATGAAAAATAACCCCAAATCAGGTGCTGGTACATCCGTTGACTAGTCCACCCCAACCAATAAGAGTGTAGCTTAAGATGACAGTGCCTCCCAAGCACATAAGTCATGTGGCCAGATCTTCGCGGCCAGCATGCCGAGCCCCCTGGGGCCTCTTTGCTTGGCACCTCTTACCTGGTCTCCAGATTTCCTCTGCTTTTCAGGCACCTTTGTTCTCCCTTATCTGTTACATGCTATTTAAGATACACTCTTGTTTTTTATTTATTCACATCTTCTGGTGGGGGCTGCTCCATAATAGTCTAACCTTGAGAAACGTTTTCTAGTGTCTGTATGGTAAGTGCAATGAGTTAAACACTTGCTTCAGGGATGTTTTTGAAAACTTCACTCACTAGTTAGAATCCGGGAATGCCCTTTCATCCGCCTACAATTATGTAGCTTTACAGTGGGTATTAAGAGACCTTAGAATTACAGCGTTTGGAAGTGGGTGGAATCTCGCATGAAACACTATACAATATGGCATTTGTAATATTGGCCTACACACAATACACCCTTTGTCCCAATACGAGCCCATTGATCTCAGTGAGTGGCCTCTTTGGATATTATTTCTTTATGACCCTTGATGATTGGCCTAAACAGAAACAAACAGCACATTGTCACTCCCTCTCAATTGTGCGGCGCTAGATGGAAAGAGCACTACCTATACTCAAGGTTTTGGCCGAGTGGAGTGCATGGAGACGTATGAAGATTGCCTTGCTCTGCTCAAGAGTATTTATAATTCTACAAAATGGTAGAAATGTACCGAAAACAGTAGTGGAACTGTGGTCTCGGCAGGGGAGAGGTTAGGCGGAAGCACAGTGCAATATGTAACAAGGTGTTGCAGCCGGGGCATTGCAATAGTCTAAGTGACTAGTAACTAAGTCTCCTACTGCAACTTTACACTTGCACAGGGACATGAATGGAGAAATGTTCTGTATAGAATGGTTATTATGGTCGTAAAAAGTAGAGCAATGGTAAACAGAAAGGAATAAAAGTAGTGGAACACCGCTCCCAACCGTTCCCGCTCACTTCCATCACTGCTTCTATAGACCTCATAGTTACACAATGACAGAAGAGGTTTGGACTTTCTACTCCAAAAAGAGAGCAGCCATGGGAGCTGAGTTAGGATATAAGTGCCTCCAATGCATTTTTGAATTGCCCTTGTTTTTTAGTTGTATTTTCCATTGACAAATAGTATTAAAACATATACAGACCATATGGTGTAGAAGCGTGTGTGCGGTTAGGGCAGCAATGGACCTCACAGCTTGGTAGTGGAGGTGATGTTGCACTGCCTATGAACTTACTCGAGAACTGGAGGTAGACTGTATATGGCATCCAAGTGCCCAGGTTTGGAAACCTCCTGGCAACCAATGCTGCTTTTGTTTACCTGGTGCCACAGTGTGGCATTTTTGCATTGCACCCTTTGCCCTGATATGAGACCCCTTTTTTCAGTGAGCACCTTATGGGGAATTTCGAATCCCATTTTCCTCAATTTTATTTTTTTTAATTGACCTCAATATTTCTTCTTTTCTTTTGTTAGAACCCATTGACAACTAACCAGTGAGCGCTTTTGTTTAGCAGATTGTATGGCTCTTTCAATAAGAGAAATAAAAAACAAAGAAAAAGCAAAAATGACCAACTGGGGGTTGAAGCTTATGCAATTATCCTCTGGGCTTGGCAGCTGAGGGGATCTTCTGCAGCCTGTACAATGACGCTGGATATGTTTAGATACTCCAACCACGGATCCAACCGTTTCATAATCAAGCAGTTTATTCGTTTCATCTCTACAAGCAGTCACACTTTTTGAAATGGGTGCTAATGGGAGGCCTTTCTTATTGTTTTTTTTTTTTAAATATGGGGTTACTTTGGGATGAGGGCACCCTGCTGATGTGGACCTGGTACCCCCTACAGATTGCCCAATACCTCCTCTGGCCCGCCCAAAATCTGTAAATGCCCACTCAGCAGGAAAATATGTAACTCTTTTACTAGTGAATAATACAGCTCATAATCTTGATGTTATTTTTGATTCTTCACTATCTGTCTCTTCTCATATCCACTGTTTCTCGTTCCTTTCGCTACCAACTCTTTATTACCGTAAAAGCTCATTGATTTCTTACCTTTCCCTGTGCAAAGCTTCTCATCTCCTCTTCAGCATTTTCTGGTCTTTTCTACTGCTGTTTTCTTCTTTTTGGTCTTCCTGCATCTCATCTTGCTCCTCTTTACTCCATTATCATTCTTCTATTCAAGTTCTTTGTACTCTTGCTCCTCGACATTCACTTTTGCTCTCGACTCCTTGCATTGGCTTCCCTTTCAAAATCACTTATTTTTTATTTTATTTTATTTCTCCTTGTTGATCTTTGGTTTTCTGTTTATCTGTTCAAGTAAATTGTACCATTGGTTACTCTGTACAGCACTTGGGCATTAAGCACAATAGAAGTTCAATAAAAATACAAAAGAAAAAATAATGCAATAGGTATTTATTTTTCTCTTGCGTGATTGTTTTTGTCTGCTGAACTGTGATAAATGCTAAAATCCCAATTCCTGCATAAAGCCTTTTTTGGTTTGGGTGAAACAAAACAGAGTCTGAGTCAACTGATGTTTTCTCTGGCTTGGATGCACCACAGGAAATGCAGTCTACTGTGGCCAGATGTGTGCAGTAGCCCGTAACAAGCACACAGTGCAATGGATGTCTCTTCCGGCAAGGTCACATACGGAGAGGTCACTTTCCGTTAGCTATGCTAATGAATCCCCCCACTTCTTTTTTTAGGACTTGATCCCTGCCCTTCAGCAAATAATGTCACTATTAAATCATTAATATGAGATGCCAAATCAACATAAATAGTTCATTTTATAACAGTTTAATATAGTGTGAAAATCATTTAAACTCCAACAGTCAGGTGGTGGATGATTCCCTCCAAATCATGGATAAGGCTGACTTATGCCTCCTCGTACTTCTTGACCTCTTGGCTACATTTGACACGTGACAAATGGCTCCTTCTCTCTGTTGTCACTGACAGTTTGCACTCTAACCCTTCCTGTAGAGTCCCCCAAGGCTCACTCCTCAAAGATCCTGATATAGCCATCCACTAAATACGCAGACGATACCCAATTGTACATGAGAGGAAAAATATCACAGGGCATCAGTCATCTCGGCGATTAACTGGCCATCCTCCATTCCTGGAGCTCGACTGCCTACCTCAAACGTAACCCATCCAAGACAGATTTCGGACTGATCAGTCCCCTCGCTAAACAATACCTGGCTCAATGATATTTGCCTAGAAGGATTTGATCCTCAACTCTTGGAATCAGCAAAATCCTACGGTTTCACTGTTGACAGCAGACTGTCCTTCCAGAAACACATAGCTAAAAAGGCCCAAACAGCCTGGTTCCAAATTTCTGACCTTTGCAAACTCAAACCCTTCATCCTGCGGCAGGACATCCCTTGTGATCTTGCACACCGATGGGGGAAATGTCCTCTCAGCCGGTCACCCGGCCTCCCTAAAATTGGTCCACCACGCAGCAGCTCATCTTATTTTGGGGTGGATGGAAATTTGACAGAATCACTGCCATCCTACATGAAGTACACTGGGTTCTTCTCCATCCCAGGGACTGTTCATAACTGCATGTATCATCAACAAAACAGTGAAGAGTAGCATAGGATTGTACCTGGAGGCTAAGCTCCAGACATCTGGTGGCACATGCTACTTACTCAACAAATCTACCAATCAGCTTTATTTTTTTATTTTATTTATATAGCATTAAAGCCCATAGGCATCAAAGTGCTGTGACATAAAAGACAGCAACAACACATATAATACATCAGTCTGACAAATCCAGCATATCACAAGGCAGGCGTGTACAGAGCAGTATAACTAAGAAAAGGATTTAGAAAAAAGAAATGTTTTCAAATTTTTCCTAAAAGATGTGAGAATAGAGTCAAGCCCAGCGCATAGTGGTAATGTGTTCCATAAAGTGGGCACATGGAATTAAAAAGATCTGCCACTGCACAGATCCGCTTAATGCGTTTATTAGTTAACAATTGCTGTGAACTGGAGTGCAAAAAGTGGAATTTCTTGTACTATTGTGGTACTTTGAGGTAAGCTGGTGCTTCACCGTACAGGCATTTGTGTGTAACATTTAGGACCTTAAACGTTATCTGCTCAACAAGCAGCCAGTGGAGTTGTTTCAGTGCAGGCAAGATGTGTGTAGCAGTATTGGCCAGAATACTAGTGGCAGAGTTCTGCACCATCTGAAGTCTAAACACTTCATAAGCTGCTGCCCCAGCCAGCAGGGCGTTGCCATAATCTGACATACTCACAATCATGGCCCGGGCAATGGTAGCGGCATTCAAATCCTATACGAAGGGCTTAATCTAACAAAGCTGAAGGTAGTGTTGGCAGGCACCACCAAGGCAGTTTAACTAAATAACTAAGGATTTGACCTACCTCATTATTGGAATGGTGTGAGTGCCGACTAACATAAAACCATATGCACTTCCCAATTTCAGTGTTTTGAGCAACCAGTGATAGTAGTTCAGTTGTCTGGTAGTTCAAACAAAGCCAATTGTCTCTCATCCAAATGCTAACAGCATTGAAGGTGTTATTGACCTAGCTAGTATCTGTGGACATGTCATCAAACAACGTGAACAGCATAGTTTTGGAAGCAAATCTTTTCATTAAACAGCATGTTGTCAAGTGGTCCAATATATAGATTGAAGAGCAATGGTGACATGCATGCCCCCTGGGGGCCTCCTTGCGTGATTGAATAAGGCTTTGACGAACAATGGCCCATTACTACTGAGGCAGACCTGCCTTGCAGGAAAGAATCCAGCTACAAGCTAGCTGGCTGAGGTTAAGCTCTTTGGCAAGATGCAGCATAAGAATGCCATGGTCTAACACATCAAAAGCAACTGAGAGGTCTAAAAACATCAGCAAACCGGCATTGCCTTCATCCAAAATCTCAAGTATGATTGACAGAACATTCTGCATGGAAGTCTCTGTGATGAGCACATGACAAAAGCCCAACTGGTAGGTCACTGGTACATTGTGAATGACGAAAAAGCACTGTAGTTTCAGCTAAGCAGCTTTCTGTGGGATTTTTAGAAAAACGCTGATGTTGGTAATTGGATGATAGTTGGGTGGGTCAAAGGGGTCATGGGAAGGCTTGTTTCTAATAGGTGTGATACAAGTCTCTTTCAACGAGCTCGGCATGAGACCAGTGAAGAAAAGGTATTGTTTACAATTGCAGTAATTGCTGTAATTGCATGCACCAGGCACGCAGAACATTCTTTAATGATTTTACTGTGACAAATAACGCTTCTGCAGTTTGTGGCTTTGAGCGCACAACAAAATGTTTGTACACTTACTCAGTGGAAACAGGGAAGAAGGAAAACGGTGGGATCGGTTTCTATACAGTTCTCAGAAGTCCTACAGAATTCGAAGAGACCTGAGAGGGCCATTGAGTTGATATTTTGGTCTTGATAATGTTACTTTTCTTAAGAATATTGTGCTCAAAATGATCCATGAGCTTGTCACACTAGTCAGGAGAAGTAGGGGGACCAGTAGTGACAGCATGCCCTTTCTCAAGGGTACACAGCAAGCTAATTTTGGTTGCATTTGAAGCCAAGGAGATCTTGTTGTTATATCTCTCCTTCTTGGAGATTCCTAAAGCTGACCGGTAGTGGGTCTGAGCCAGTGACCACTCTTGCTTATTTTCTATGAAAACAGATTTACACTATTTCTCTCAGGTCGCCGCTTGATCTCATGTAGGTTTTTTAATTGGGGCTGTTGATAACAAGAATGTGTTGTATTCTGATCATTTTTAACCTGAGGGGTGAAAAATTGTCCAGCGCAGCTTTTAAAAAGGCATAATAACAATCAACTTTCTGTTCCAAGGATATTTCAAAGAAGGTGTCATCGCGCGAAGACCTGAGCATTAGTATTGCAGCAAGAAATTCTACTAACAGGAGTACATATTGCTTTTCCAGGCATAGCTAGCTCGAAGTATAACACAAGATGGTCAGACCATGTGCAATTAGAGGATTTAATATTTGAAATAACATTGTTTTTTCCAAGTGCCAAAAACGTGTGCCAGTCAATGGTTTTGGGTGTTGGGCCACTAACCAGTTGGTTGAATTTTAGCTCTGCAAGTCTAAGGCCTCATTGTCATCAGGGTCCAAAAAGCCCAATATTAAAGTCTTCCAAGATAATGATGGTTGAGATAGCAGTAGTAGTAGCAGTAGTTTGTCATTTTTATAGCGTCTTTATCCCATTTTTATGGCCTCAATGCGCTTCTAGGAGGAACACCCTTGGGGGACCGAAGTCCAAGGTATGGGAAAGATTGCCAAACAGGGTTGTAATGCATGTGCCCATTGGGCCAAAGTACTTTATTGGTAGGATGGCCAAAACCTGCTAAGATACCCATGATGACCAGGCATGCGGATGGCTGCTGAACGGATATCAAGCGAGAGCGTGAGTGCAAGAGACACGTTATATGTCCAGTTACACCAATGTTTCGGTCGGGACATAGCTGAATTCTGATGTAGAGGGTGTTAAGTCTGATGTATGAAGGAGAATGCATGCCGTAATGCAGCCATGCCTGCGGCTGAATTCCATCAGCATGGAGTGTGACAGGTTTAATACATTAGCTATACTTTAGTGAATGCCTTAGGCCCTGCCCTTCATCCTATTGTAAAGTCTAGGTAGAAGATGAAATTAGTGGCTACCTTCTGCATGTGTTTATGTTTATGTTTATTATTTGATAATGTGCACAAAAAACCCAGGGGTAGCCGGGCGCAGCAGGTACAAGGTTACTTAAGCTTGGGTTGCTTACAGGGAATAAGAAGCATATCAATACAGTGCATACATGTCAATACAAACAATTGGAGATGAAAAGCTAACATATTACAGTGTTGAAGGAGTATACAAAAAGGTAAAAGGGTAAGCGCAGAAAAGTCATGGACTAGGTTTCAGGAGTATCATGGCCGTATTAGTTGTCGTTGGACCAGAGCCAGTTTATTACCTTACATCGGAAGTTGGTATTGGATAGGTTAGCCCTTAGTGCTGTAGGCAATGCGTTCCCCGCCTGGGCAGCTCTGACCGGGAAGCTTTCTCCGCCCGCTTTGGATCGTCTAAATCTAGGGGTTTCAAGCAGGAGGTGGTTAGTAGCCCTAGTGTGGTGTCTGGACGATTTTCTGGTCAGTTTGGTCGAGATGTAGGGGGGTGCTGAGTTGTTGAGCCCTTTGTGGGTGAGCGATAGTGTCTTGAGAAGGATTCTGTCGCTAATCTTGAGCCAGTGGTGGTCTTTCCTGATGTTGGATATATGTTCTCTGCGGGGTATGTCAAGAGCTGCTCCAAGAGCGTTATTTTGAAGGATTTGCATTTTATTTATGATGGTTTTATTGGCTCCTGCATAGAGGGCATTGCAACAGTCCAGCTTGGACATTACTAATGTGTTAGCTAGTGTGATACAGTTAGTTTTGGAAAGGTACGGTCTGCAGGTCCTGATTAATTTGCAGGTGTACGCTGTAGACGATGCCAAGGAGTTCACTTGTTTTTTGAGGGATAGAGTGGAATCCAGGTAAAAGCCTAGAGTTTTTACCTCAGTTGCCACCTTGATTATGTTGCCATCTATGTTGAAGTTGCTATAATTGGGACTCCGTTTTTTTAGATTGGAGTCGGAACCCAAGATCAGTATCTCAGTTTTGTCGTCATTTAGACAGAGGCCGTGGGAGGCCATCCATGCCCGAATGAGGAGGTAAATTTTGTTTACTAGAGCTGTGTCTTCGACAAAGTTGCCAGAGAGTGGTATGAGAATCTGCATGTCGTCCGCATAATTAGTGTAGGTTACCCCTAATCTGTCAAGTTTGTCGAAGAGTGGCTTAGTAAATATATTATACTTTGTCGGGGAGAGACAGCTGTAATGTATTTCATCTCGATTCACTCCATAGGTTACTTTCTACAAAAGCCCTATTTATTTATTCAGTATTTATAATGCGCCTATACAGCAAATGGACAGTGCAAGTACAGTAACGTGAAGTGCAATAAAAGTGGTCAGAGGTGGGACTGCATACAATGTAGAGAGGGGGATCCAGAGTTTGGGCAAGTGCCGAGGGGAGCCCGGGGGTAAGTGCCAGGGGGTGTCACGGGTGAAGATCACCGACTAAGTGCAAGGAAGGGGGTGGACCAGACTCAGGAAGGGATGCCCAATCAAACAGGTTAGTCACAAAGGGGGGCACGGGAGGCTTTTGCTGATATGCGGGAGTGCTGGCATAGACCGGTCAATGGGGCCTGGTAACCTGTAAGACTCATAAGGGACCAGGCCGCCAGTTCGATCGACAGATGGGTACATTAGCAAGGGAGGGAGAGAGGGAAGGAAGTGGAGAAAACCAGGGTCTTCCAGAGGTTAAGGAGCTCTAGCTCAAGTCTGAGAGGGGCAGGGAGGCCATTCCAGAGGGTGACACCTGTCGAAGAGAGAGATCTACCCCACACTCTCTGCTTGGTAAAAAGAGGACCAAAGGGCTCTAGTAGGGAGTTATTTAGCGAACGCTTAGTGGATTATGCAGAAGGTCTGGAATTTTATCCTTGCAGCCACTGGGAGTCAGTGGAGAGAATTTAGAGCTGGAGAGATATGGTCCCTGGGCTTGAGGCCAAGGATAAGTCTTGCAGTCCTATTCCTGATTAGTTGAAGGTGCGAAGGGAAGAAAGAGGCAGATTGAGGAAGAGCCTGTTACAGTAGTCCAGGATAGAGAGGACCAGGGCTCTAAAGACATAGAGTTTCTGTGGGAAGGTGAGGAAGAGGAGAATGCCTCTAAGGAGGTGAAGCTGAAATGTGGCCTTCTTAGCAAGGTCCATGATGTGAGGAGAGAGGAGAGAGAATAGTTGAAGATGTCACCAAGGTTTTTGGCCTCACATGATGGTGAGGGGAGAGGACCCAAGGAGGGCAGCCATGAGTGGGGGAGGACTGGGAGCAGGGTCCCAGTTAGAAGGATCTCGTTAGTACTGGCAATAAGACAGAGCTCATTAGACATGCACAATGACTGAATAGCAGTGAGACAATCAGGAGTGAGAGAGGAAGAAGAGGAGGTAGTGGAGGGGACCTTGAAGGAGGCCTGTGTATCATCAACATAACACTGGAAATTAGGAAAGAAGGAGGAGATCAAGTGGGCAAGAGGAGCAAGGTAGATGTTGAGGAGTCATAGCAATAGGGCGGAGCACTGAGGAACGCCACAGGTAGAGAGTGAGTTGGAGGAGAGGAAAGGGCACAGTTGCACCTGGGAAGGACGATTTGATAGGAAGGAGGTCAGCCAGTCCAGTACCAGGTCCATGGTGCCAAGTGTATCACAGAGCCATTTTATGAGGATGGAATGATTGACCATGTCAAAGGCAAAGGAATGATCGAGGAGAATGTGAATGGGAGAATTGGAATCAAGGTTTGAGAGCAGGTCTTCAGGAGAGCAGTTTATGTGCCTCTGGATGCTCTGAAGCCAGACTGGTGGTCTTGGAGACACCCAACAAGTTTGGTGTGGTGGATCACTTGGGTAATGACCAAATTCTCTGAGAGTTTTCCCAGGAAGGGGGTAGTGGAGATAGGGCAATAGTTAGCTGGGCATGAAGGGTTGGCAGATGGCTTTTGTAGGAGAGGGTGCACAAAGGAGTGCTTGAGGGGTAGAGGGAAAGATACAGTGGCAAAGTAAATCAGCTAAGGCATGATAGAGAGAAGTAATATAGTTCTTGATAGTTCTGGAGGATCAGGGGAGCACCTGTTTGGATGAGACTTTCATTGAGCAGACAATTTTAGAGATCTCATCCGGTGCTATGGGCAAGATGGAGAGTGGGGTGCCAACTGAGACCTGAGAGCATGTGAGGGAGTAAGGATGGGGGTAGAGGAGAGTGAGGACATGATGTCCTGTGTTTTAGTTGTGAAATGGGAGGCCAGTGCAGTACAGAGGGCCTGGGAGGGAAGAGAGGAAGTTGAAACTGCAGTGGAATTGGTGAGTTCCTTGCAGATTTTGAACAATTCAGCTGTGTTATTGGAGTATCCAGAGATGTGGGCATGGATATTTGCCCTCTTCTTGAAGCGGATGGAGAAACGTTATTGCCTTTGGAGCAGGAGACAGGCCAGTTTGTGAGTAGATTTGCCCAAAGTCTTCCACTTCTGTTCAGCAACTCTGCACTTTCATTTCGGTGAGGCTAGGTCAGAGTCATACCAGCTGTTGCACTTGGATGAAAGCTAAATGCGGATCCTCATGACAGGGGCAAGTGTGTCAAGGGTGTTGGAGATGGAAAGGTGAAGGTTAGCGTGGACTGTGTCAGTGGGAGAGTCAAAAGCTGCGGTAGGAGGGGAATGATAGTGGTGACAAAAGCATCATCTGACACTCGGGTGAATGACAGAGAAGGATAGAGGCAGTGAGGACAGAGACACAGCCATGGAGCCCAAGAGCTCCACGTGGGAGGAGAGAAGAGCATGGTCAGACCAAGAGAGATGTGTAGTGAGAGGGTTAGAGAAACAGATGTCTGCTGTGATGAACTCATCCAAGGTGTGTCAGGCTGAGTGGGTCAGACCGGAGGGAAGAATAGTGAGGGAAAGAGAGTCACAGAGGTCACAGAAAGGAACAGTGGCCACATCAGGAGAGTCAAGATTCATGTTAAAGTCTCTGAGTAGGAGAAGCTTGGCAGTAGAAGTCAGGGGAGAAGTGATGAGGTCCACCCATTCAGTAAGGAGGAGGGAGATAGGGCCGGTGGACAGGTAGATGGTGGCAAGAGTAAGTAAGAGGGTCGGAGAGACACAAATCCTGCAAATGAGGCATCCAAAAGAAGAGTAGGATTGAGTGGGTATGATAGTAGCAGGGACCCATTCAGAGAAGATCAGGTCAACAACGCTTCCAGACCAGTTGGGCCTTTACAGTGCCATTGTGATAGTCATTAATGATACACCTACATGATGGGAAGTGTGCCAAGTATCTCATCTGGTTCCACAATTAATGGGTGAAGAAGAGAATGGGGAGAGGATTGAGACCATATGGGGAGTCCATAGGTCCGGAGAGGGGGCAACAAAGAGGATGTCAGTGATAGTCTGCCTTGAGTAAGCATTGACGTAGGTGTCAGCGATGGGCAGGCCTGGGTTAGAGATTAAGAGAGATTTCTTAAACATATTCCATGCTGCGAGAGTAACAGTTAGAGTAGATAGGGGAGATGAAGAGCACCATGGAGGTAGGGGGAGAGAAACCGACAAAGGAACTGCACAGTGCACAAGGAACTCACCAGGCTGCCTAGAAGTCACAGATGCTGATAGACAGGGGCAAGTAATGTCCTATCAGACTCTTCAGGGACACCCGGCAGATGATGTACTATCCAGACTCTTAAGATGTAGCAGGTGAAAGCCATAGGATTTTTCGTCAATGAAGCCTTCAGATAGGTAGAACTCCTCACTGATTAACTGCCTCACGGAGGAGACAGTTCTTTGATGGCGACGCCCCACTGCACAAAGTAAGTACAAAGCATTATTTGGTACTTCAAGATCAAAGGTGAAAGTGCTGCCATTAAAATGTTCTGCAAGAACAAATGTGAAGGTGCTGTCATAACGTTGTAGTTGGAGTTGAATATATCAGTACAACAAAAGATATATAGCACACGCAGGCGCAAGTGAAGGTGAGGTGAGGCCAAAAGGGAGGCCAAAGTGATTCATCCCTTCATAGATGTTCATAATCTTGGTCCCACCATCACATTGCAAAGCGGGCTGAGTGCATCAGCCGAAGAAATGAAAGAGCAAACAGTGAAAGTAAGGATGAGATGAGGCACAGAAGGAGGCCAGCTGAATCAGCTCATTGGTACTGTGAACAAAATTGGTGCCGCCATCAGGTTGTGGAATGAGCTGAGTGCATGAGCAGTAGGACATGAAGGGCACACGTGGGTGCAGGAAGAGGGAGATAAGGCCCAGGAGAAGGCCTACATGAAGTCACCCCTTTGTTGTTGTTAATACAATTGTTGCTTTGAACTCAAAGGATTGGTGCCACCATCACGCTGCAGAGCGAGCTCTGAATGCATCAGTAGGAAATGAAAGAGCTCACCTGGGTGCAGGTAGGGGTGAGATAAGGCCCAGAGAAAGGCCCAAGTGGGACTCCCCTTTGTTATTGTTAAGCACTAGATTAAATGTGTTGTCTACATTCTAAATTCAGCTTGGTTCAGTACATTGGATGCATTCTACATCCTCCTAGATACAATACATTGGGCCTCATTCCGAGTATGGAGGTAGTCATGGCGCTATTTGCACCATGACTTCCTCCCATACCGGGTCCGGGTCCGACCTGGTTCAATGGGGACTTACGGGTCCATTCCGACCCTGGAGGGAACGGTAATTCCTCATTGAAAAATCCATTCCCCATTCCCATTTGAGCCCTGATAGGGCTCAATGGGAATGGGGAAGTAGCTAATAACGGTACTGCAATTTGCGGTACCGTTATTAGCTCTCTGGTCCCTTAGCGCCTCCTGCTAAGGGTGCCTGGTAAAACCAGGCTCCCATAGCGGGACCCGCTAAGGGACCTTGGAATAGGGCGCAAAGGGATTACCGGCACCAATGCCCTTAACGGTTCCCAGTATCCCTTTGTGCCCTACTCAGAATGAGGCCCATTGAGTGCATTTTACATTCAACTAAAATGTATTTATTTATTTATTGGATGTTTGTAAGGCCCCCATACAACACACAGTGTTTCAGGGCAGCATAAGACAAAAAAGGGAGGCAACAAGGGAGAAGATAACAATAATGGTCCTAGTAGGCCTTGTGACATTTGGATCGTGCAAGTACGAAATGCAAAGTGCTAGGGTGGAAAGGGAAGTGAAGGGTAAAGACGAGAGGGTGCAGTTGGAAGGGGGGCTGGAGGAGAGGGGGAAGAGGTCCACAGGGGCTAAGCAGGTGCTAAAGGGAGGCCAGGAGGGAAAGTGCTAGGGATTGCATGGAGTACAGTGGTGAGAGTCCCCATGCTAAGTGCGAAGAGGGGGTGGACTGGACGGGAGGCAGCTGGTGCCCTGTAGAAATCAGAGGTACCTAGGCAGACAGTCACTGCAGTAGACAAGGGAGTTAGCATGGGCGTGGTAGAGGGAAGTGAATTCAATACTTTGGCCATGCTTGACATTCACATAGATTCAATACATAGGCTACATTCTACATTCAACTGGGTTCAGTACATTGGGTGCATTTTACATTCTCCTGGATACAGTACACATGCGTACAACTACTCTGAAAAGAGAGCACCTGGAAATAATCCTTCTGTTGTCATGCCCCAAACCTCTGGAACTTGATCCCAGTATTGACTTGGAATGCCCCCACAATTATCCAATTTCACAAATCTCTCAAAATGTGGCTTTTCCATCAACACCTGACTAGGGATTAACCCCAAAGGATGCACAGACCACAACCCACAGGACTGTACTACTATTAAAATATGGTAGACCACATGCTGGCTACACACACCATGTACAGCGTTCTGCTGCTCTCGAGATAAAACAATAATTATCATGTTTTTTCAATGCACTCATTTTGTCCCAAGTGCAGGCTCTCATTTTAGGCAAAGATAGTAACAATTTCATAAAATACTAATGTTGCCACTAAATGTGAATTTTTCATTTTTAGTAAAAGCACACATTTTGCCCCCAAATATGTGCTTATCATTTTCATTGAGTACTTCCATTTACACAGCTGTTCCTTAAAGCCAGCTGCAGTGCATTGATATACTGAATCAGGCGGCCCATGCATAATTGGTGGGGTGGAGTCCAAACTGACTTACCTGCAATTGATTCTTGGCATTATAGAGTTTTCGTAACCGGGGAAGGGCGTTCAGCCAATCAAATGGCTGGAATTGTGGGCGAGAACAAACAGTGTACCGCCTGCATCTTCCAGTTACCGAGGCCCTTCCCCGAGTGGCGCCATCTTGGTTGTGAGGAGGCAACAGGAAGTTGCTCCCTGTTGCCTCTCCACGTCACCACCCTCTCCCCACCCCCAAAGATATCCTTCTCCCTTTGCATATGGCCTCCCACCCCGCTTACCTGCAGGACTGCTTTGTGCTCTGCTCCCGGTGCTCCTTACACCCGCAGGTACAACCATGGAATTTGAAAAGGGCCTATGCCCCTTTTCTCATTGTGGTGACCATCTTGATTTTGTTTTTTTACGGGAGAATGGGTTTGAGCAACATGAGTAGAGTCCATCTCCCGTAAAAAAAAGAAAAATAAACTATTTGCACTGAGTGAACCCCATGGTGTGAATAGCTATCAGCACTTCTTCAGAGATGTGTACATGGCCGGTAATGGCCCACAGTCCAGACTGAGGCTCAAACTTGTGGGTCGTTACAGGCCATGCACAATCACTGACTCTGAGGTGATTGCTTTAAAAATTAACAAGAACCCAGATATAGGCTGCATGCAAACAGTGGAATAACCAATATTCAGGTTAATCGTCCTCATTGTATATAGTCTGTGATGTGCTCCAGTGACCAGTAATTGTTCAAGTAGGTGCCCCTGTGTGTTATTTTTATGAAATTAATAAAATTATGCAGGTAATTCTATCTCTTCAAATGCAATCTGCTGATCAGATTCTCCTTTCATAAGCTGCATTCCAAAAGCATAGTGTGGCACCTCTGCACTGCTGCATCAATAGCCTAATTGCAGCAGCTGAACTATATAGTGGCACAGAGCAGGGTCAGGTCACAGATGCTCTCTTGACAGCTGAGGTGCCATCCAAATTCAATGAAACACTGGAGTGGCAGTTAAGATGTGCACCCCTGTTCCAAACTATAATGAATATGATTGGTCAAAGATGGTGGCAGGGTAAACTCTAAATATAAGTCATGTCTGAGATAGGGCACTCCTCATAATGACATGCACCATGGAACATAGGATATTTATTATCCCATGTACCGCACTTTCCCTTCTTTTATTTATCTTGTTTATTGTCCCATGTACTGCACTTTCCCTTCCCTTTTCCCCCTGCACTTCCCCCCGTCTTAAACAGTGATTTACTGGCAGAATGGTCCACAAATTCCTATTTTTTGACACACAAATTACCCAACTCAGCCGCTAGAATTTAGATGTTGTAGAAAAAACAACTGTTTTAATTGTATAGCTTTAGATATACTATTTATACTTCTCCACACCACTAGCTTACTTTTTTCTGTCATCTGAACCCCAGTTTAGTAACACATTAATTCAAGAATAGCCATCCCTACTAGTTGTACTTCCCAATGCACAATCACACACCATTACATACATCTTTATCACCTTACTCAAACACTCATGCACACACCACACATGCATTGCAGAACACCCCAACCCATACCTTCTGTATTTTTTTCAACAGACCCTAAAGAATGCCTACCAAAAAGCAACTCTGTAGAAAGGGACACAGAAGTAGAGAAAAGGAAAAGAAAAGTCTCCAACATAAACATCCATCTATAGCAGAATTTGTAAAAAAGAAGTTGAAACACAACAGCTAATACAGTCATGTAGTGAAACAGAAGAAGTTTCTAGTACAAAAACGTTCCCTCCTCTATCAAAAAGAAAACAACCCAAAAAACAATTAACAGAAAATCAACTATCACTACAAATAAAACTTGTTCTATAAATCTTGATATAGTACAAAGTAAGCATACCAAGAAAAGTATTTTAGCCAAAATGTTGAGTCACAAAGTCCTTCAAAATCTTATGAAAACAGGAGAGAAACCAGGTTCAAGACTTCAAACCTATCGTTGGAAAGTAATCTTAGAAGCGTTGATAGACAGTGCACTTCTTCTCAAAACAAAGTTATTTTTTTTAGTGTTAAAAAGAATGAAACCACTAACAAAACTAATAACTAAATTACAAAAAAGACTTCTCAATAAACGAAATGTCAACAGAAATAACTTCTTAAATATCTGTGGAGGTGAATGGTGTCACACTACAACCACAGAACCATGCTTTAGTGAAGAAGCCTACAAACAAAAGCAAACAAATACAATTGTTCCCAGGGACATCGTCTCTACAGTAAGCTAGCCTTGGACCAGGAACCAAAGGGCACACCCACTCACAAAAGGTGTGTCCTGAAACCAGGGTGCTTCCTATCTTAATACCTTTGATCCTATTGGCAAGGGAAGATGTGGGGTTAGTGTAGACAGGGCTTTCCACCATCTTGTTTCTCTCTGCAGTTGCTTCTCATTCCTGTCCCCTGTACCTACTCTAGCACAACGTGCTTGGGATGGGATGTCGGAGGCCAAAATCCACTTATTTCAAGGTCAGGGATTGGACCCCTAAATCAGGCTAGCCTTGGTCCAATCACCTGTGGACTTTTCCCTTTAAAAGACAGGGTCTCACACCACTTTTTTGAATCATCCTTTGGACTTCAACCTATCAGGAAGTATCAGTGGACCTCTGTTGGGAGAGTTGGTCTCTCCAAATTCATCTGCCAGTGAGTTGAATACTGAGTGTCCAAGGCAGAGGTGAGCTCTGTCCCCTACCCATCATCAGGGACCATTGGGAATAGGATATGATATGATATGGCATTTAGAACGCAATTGCACACAAGTGTTTCTAGGCACGATGACCTGCTGCAGGGACATGACTTGCCTCTCTGCCAGCCACAATAGTACCCGGGACCCCACTACATTGTAGGGCTCCTGCAATTGTGGACCAGCCTCCCTAGTGCTTAGGACAATGAGAACAAGGACCAACACCTTTCCTTGAGCCCCTGGATTCTGCCCACAGCAACCAGAGAACAAAGACAGCCAGGAAACCTGAATTCTTACCACAAAAACAATTTGAGCCCGTTCAACGCCTTTGAAACAGCAGGACCCTCCTGAGCTATTCTTGGCACTCTACCTCCTCGAAATGCCATCCCACATGGTTGAACCTGTTCACTACTACACAGCGCTAGCCGAGCGTGTCACACAGCGCTAGCCGAGCGTGTCATTGCCTCTGCTTAAACTACATGCTCATCATTGCATTTGCAGCCTTCGAACAGCTGCTCGAACTGCCAGCATCTTCTCTGTTGATTAAAATCACCAGTCACACTGACCCATTAACCCGCTAGATCCAAACTGCGTATCCAGTCTTCAGCATCTTTGTCATTGAACGGACCGTCAAATTGACCCTGGTGGCCCTTCCGATTTGCGGCTCCTAAAGTGCTTGATCAAACCGAACCAGTGTAACTGCTGATTCACTCTCAGCATCTTCACAGTGAAACCAACTTTCAAACCAATTCTGTTGGCCTTTACAATTTGTCATTATGAAACATCAAGTTCAAACCACAGCAAACCCCTATTCGTACCCAGCTTGACCACTGTTCCCCATCTAGAAGAATGTGACTGCTGCTTCCTTACAGTTCAGCTGAACCTTCAAACTGGTTTGCTGTCACACCGCTTCATCTGAGCATGTCATGGCCCCGGCTTGAACCTGGAGCTCATCGTTGCAGCCTCTGTCTTCGAAGCGCCTCTTTGAACCGCCAGCACCGTTGCTTTAGATTTTCAATAGCCTTCTACCAGACTCCGGAGGAGCCTTCAAAATGAGTTCTTCAAACACTGCACTCGAGCCGTTCGACTTGAACCACCTATCCTGTCGACACCCACAGTGATGAACCAACAGTCATGGCCCTCCCAATCCGCACTTCTTCGAACTGCAACAAACTTCAGCTCGACCGTGTCTTGATGCCTGCTCCACATCTTGAACAATGCCACTGACACTGTCGAAACTGATTCAAACTGCTGGAACAGTGTCAACAAGCTGGGTCCGATGCTGTCGAACCACCAAGGACCCTAAGAATGTACCATTGACTCTTAACTGCCCTCTTCGTACAGTTCTGCGCCCTATAGACTGGTTAGGTCATTAATACATTTTTGCATCCAAGAAACAAATAGTTTTTAAAGAACACTGTGATTTTTACTTGTCTTACACCCCTGATTCATTACTCAGAGTGCTGCATCATGCTATCTTTCCTTATTCTCTGTTCTTACCTCAAGGTTGGGTTTTGTGTAGTATATATCTAGTTAGTTAATATTGCAGATGATGTGTTTTAGGAAAGTATCTCTATTTTTATAGAACCTTTATTGGACATTCACTTTATGTTGGATTATTGGGTTTTGCTGATTGGGTCGCTACTGAATCACATTCACACCCCTCGTAAGAGCACAGTCTTCCCTCGGCCCATGTTATCACAAAAGGCAAAGGAGGTATAGTTGCCTGTTTTTACTTCATGATTGTGTGTGCTCTTGCTTTGTACCAGTGAGAGGGCTGAGTGGGCGTTTTCGCCTCTACTCATCCATGTGCTTCTGCAGGGCAGAATCCAATTTGTCACACCCTGTGTGCTATTCATATACATTTGCAGAGTAAAGTAAATCAGTTGTCGCATTTGTTTATCACATTCTTTGAGACATGGTATGGTAATAATCTATGGAATGGAGGATGAATTTTGACAGAAAGTACCTTTTGAATTTGCCGTTTCCCAAGCTAAACATATTGACTTAATTGGCTCTATAACTCCCCGGCCCCAGGCCCAAATGGGCTCACAAATCAATTCTTTAAAACAAATCTGATATTATGGGCCGACATTTTGAACATCTTATTTATAGATATTATTAAGCAGGAGTAATTTCCACCTACTTGGGAGGGAGCCCACATTATCTCTGTATACAAGAGGGTGGAAAGGTTGCAACCATCTAACTATCGTCCGATTGCCATCCTCGATGCAGACTTAAAATATTGTTTGTGTCTTTAGCTCGAACATCTGGAAACCTGGGCCAGAAGCCAGAATTTAATATCAAAATGGCAAACTGGGTTCATGGTGTATTACCAAAGTGTATCCAGGGACAAACCTGGTTAAAAAGAGGGAATCCTGTCTTTCTTACCTCCATTGATCTGGCGGCAGTCTTTGAGGTGGTAGACTGTGCTTTGCTGTGACGTAAGCTACATAAATGGGGAATGCCATCAGGCTTGTTGAGACTCGCAGTCACGCTGCATGCCAACTCGACTATTCAAGTTGGCCTTAGTCAGCAAGGTATGTTGTCTTGCCCATTTAAAACATACACAGGGGTAAGGCCAGGGTGTGTGTTAGCCCCATTCCTTTACAACATGTATATGGCCTATTTAGATGTATATTTGTAGCCGTTGGCTTTGGCAACACCAGAAATCTCAAATATGGGGTCTTTGTGGACTGGCTATGCAGACGACTATATTATTTTTGAAAATATACCAATTGGCATTCACAGGGTGTTTAAAGGTTTTTCAGTCTTTGTCAAAGCAAATTGATTAACTATTAATTCTTGTAAGACAAAGGTTATGCAACTTGTGAATACCAGGATGCACGTTTCATTTAAGTGGCACGTAGATTTTGATCCGGTGGAGAAGATCAACTCTTTTCTATATATGTGCTTCATGATCACTTCCAAACCTTTTGCTATTCTAATTCGATCATGGTTGCATACTAAAGCAACCAAATTAGCAAATCAACTTCATAGGGTGGACTCTAAATTTTGAAAATATTCCTTACTATCATGCAACGGTTCTTTAAAGGTAAAATTGTTCCAAAGTTATTATACAGGATCAAAATATATGATCCAGTCCTTTTAGAGTCTCTCCCGTATTTAGAAGCCCTGATGTGGAGAAGGATCCTTCCCCTTTCACCTTCCACACAGCATTCAATTATCCGGTACGGATTGGGCATTGTCTCACTTAAGGCGAGAGCTTCCTGGCGATACCGATCTCTGTATGGTAAACTGTTAACACCAATACCTAATTCACTGTGGTGTGATTTTGCACAAGCATGTGATTTGGGGGGTCTTAGGGTTGTTGTTGAAGGAGACGGGATGTACCGAGTCTGACTTGGTTAGCAATCCTGACAAACTAAAGAAGGCAATATTTGCTTTGGATTGGGATAATACTGTAACGGAATTCCATGCTTACATATCTCTAAGTCACCTAAAAGATGACCCAAAATATTGCCTCCATGTTTATTGATTTACTCTAGAAAATCTATGCGATCTACGTTTATGAGATTCCGTTTCAATGTGTTATGTACAAAGGAAACCTTGTTGAGATATGGCCTGGTTACTGAGGACACTGTTACCTGTAGGTACAGTAAACAGGAAAAAGAAAGCGAAACCTCTAGGCATTTGTTGTTATCGTGTGTAGATCTGGAGCAGATAAGGTCAAGAGTTTTTTTTCAGTTCACTAAGGATAATTTTGTATTAAGTGATGAGATGTGGAATTATTGTTTGACAGGATCAACTATGTCAATTTTAAACACAGTTGCTACCTTGTTTGATTCAATTCTGAATGTGAATGAACTCTAGGATTATTTTAGTGTTTGATTTTAGTGATTTTATGAGTATGTTGTTTTTCCTTGTAATGCTTCATTACTAAGGTTGAATTCAATTTTAACCAATAAAACAAAAAACCCAAAATATATGCCTATCTGGCTCCTGTGCAGATACATAAGGATGAAGAGCCTGTTCCAAGGTTAAAAATGTCAGTTAAAGACAGAAAACTTCACGAACTTTGCTAAGACCTCCACTTTGCAGATCCTGTATTTTCCTACTGCCAGTGGAGATAACATACTCGAGAATATGGTGTGAGTTTTCCTGGAGCTCGCAATGGAATCACAGACTTGCGTGGAGCCAGCGTTGGTTTATAGTGCATTTTGATGGCCCAGGCTACTATGATCACAGAATTGAGGAGTTTCCAAGAAGAAGAGCTAGTCCTGCAGACACTCGCCTAGAGATCTGAAGATCTGTTTATTGTTTTAAAACTATTGTTTCTGGGGCGACCCTCGGTAATGGCACTGCTGTCCTCGTTAAGGGACCCTCGCTTTGCTTTAGCCCTTCATTTCATCAGCGGGCCGTTGCCGACAGGGTCGGCCCGCCGCCTCGGTTAATATCACCTCATTATCTGGCGACTTAGACATATTTCATACCACCTTTGCTTCCTGAAAGTGTTGTTTAACGGCATTTGCCCATACACGTGAGGTGTTTCATCAACTAAAAAGGGAGATAATATTGTTTCATGATAATTTGGATACGTTTGGAATGAGGCAATACATTAGAGACTGGATGATAATGATGTATTATATATTTATTTTCTATGCAAATATACTGAGGCGATGTTAACCGAGGCGGTGATCCGACCCTGTCAGTAACGGGTTGCCACCCAAGTAAAGAGCCGAGCGAAGCGGGGGTCCCTTAACGAGGGCATTGGTGCAATTACCAGCTGCCCCATTAGCACCCAGTATCATGGGTGCTAATGGGTCAACATTAACACCCATGTAGTTCTCTACATGGGTGCTAATCATGTTTTTTCTTATTTATTTTTTTAAAAGAAAGAAATAAACTTACCTTTGTTGTGTGGCTCAGCGCCATGCAGTGGTGCTCTCAGTGTAGTGCATTTTCCATGCTGATGACTGTGACATTGTTAACATGGTAAAGGGACTTCGCTGATAGCAACACTGTGTGATGCCAGCACACGTAAAAAAGGTACGTTTCTTTCTTTTCCTTTAAAAAAGAAGAAAAGGCACCATTAGCACACGGGCAGGAGACTACACAGGTTCTAAGTGGTGAATGCAGAGCGGGGAAGGGAAGGGCTGCTGGGTGCCCAGGCAGCTCAGAACTTGTACCATACAGCCCACATTCCGAGCCTCCTGATTGGTCAGCACCCCCTTCCAGTGTGCTAATGGTGAATACAATCACAAATGACTCTGCAGATTGAAAAAGGTTCTGGAGAAAAACTGGTGCTGCTATTTCATTCCTTGTCACCTCATAAAATATCAAGTCACAGAGCAATAGTCGATAAGTAAAAACCTGCAAAGATAGGATAATTTGAAGCAAGTGTAAATAAGTCAATGTGGACTTTTTATTTTAATTAAGTAAACTTTTCTATGTTCTGTTTTATTTTTTAGTGTTCGTCTGTTTCTATGTTATACCAGTTTTGGCAGATCTAGAAATGTATGTATCAGAGAAGTGATTTTCCAAGGATCTCACACTTGCGTCAAATGAGCTAGGTTAGCAAGCACGTCTCCAGAATGTGTACATTTGTATGAGATGGGCGCTGCTGTGTAATAGAGAAAACATGTTTCTTGACAGTTTTTGTGTTAAAAAGCTTTAGCTGACTTTCCAAAATGGAGTAAATGTGTATCTTGAGCAAAGACGAGGCTAGTGGTAATGGGATTGTCATAATCCAGGAGCTCCACTTTCAGCCTGATGCACCAACAGGTTCAGAGCTTGGAGAAAGGAGTCACTCAAGAAAGTCATGTGGATGTCACTTAAATCTGTGTGACTCCCTTTCTGGGCAGTGATCTGGCGGCAGTCTTTGAGGTGGTAGACTGTGCTTTGCTGTGACGTAAGCTACATAAATGGGGAATGCCATCAGGCTTGTTGAGACTCGCAGTCACGCTGCATGCCAACTCGACTATTCAAGTTGGCCTTAGTCAGCAAGGTATGTTGTCTTGCCCATTTAAAACATACACAGGGGTAAGGCCAGGGTGTGTGTTAGCCCCATTCCTTTACAACATGTATATGGCCTATTTAGATGTATATTTGTAGCCGTTGGCTTTGGCAACACCAGAAATCTCAAATATGGGGTCTTTGTGGACTGGCTATGCAGACGACTATATTATTTTTGAAAATATACCAATTGGCATTCACAGGGTGTTTAAAGGTTTTTCAGTCTTTGTCAAAGCAAATTGATTAACTATTAATTCTTGTAAAACAAAGGTTATGCAACTTGTGAATACCAGGATGCACGTTTCATTTAAGTGGCACGTAGATTTTGATCCGGTGGAGAAGATCAACTCTTTTCTATATATGTGCTTCATGTTCACTTCCAAACCTTTTGCTATTCTAATTCGATCATGGTTGCATACTAAAGCAACCAAATTAGCAAATCAACTTCATAGGGTGGACTCTAAATTTTGAAAATATTCCTTACTATCATGCAACGGTTCTTTAAAGGTAAAATTGTTCCAAAGTTATTATACAGGATCAAAATATATGATCCAGTCCTTTTAGAGTCTCTCCCGTATTTAGAAGCCCTGATGTGGAGAAGGATCCTTCCCCTTTCACCTTCCACACAGCATTCAATTATCCGGTACGAATTGGGCATTGTCTCACTTAAGGCGAGAGCTTCCTGGCGATACCGATCTCTGTATGGTAAACTGTTAACACCAATACCTAATTCACTGTGGTGTGATTTTGCACAAGCATGTGATTTGGGGGGTCTTAGGGTTGTTGTTGAAGGAGACGGGATGTACCGAGTCTGACTTGGTTAGCAATCCTGACAAACTAAAGAAGGCAATATTTGCTTTGGATTGGGATAATACTGTAACGGAATTCCATGCTTACATATCTCTAAGTCACCTAAAAGATGACCCAAAATATTGCCTCCATGTTTTTTGATTTACTCTAGAAAATCTATGCGATCTACGTTTATGAGATTCCGTTTCAATGTGTTATGTACAAAGGAAACCTTGTTGAGATATGGCCTGGTTACTGAGGACACTGTTACCTGTAGGTACAGTAAACAGGAAAAAGAAAGCGAAACCTCTAGGCATTTGTTGTTATCGTGTGTAGATCTGGAGCAGATAAGGTCAAGAGTTTTTTATCAGTTCACTAAGGATAATTTTGTATTAAGTGATGAGATGTGGAATTATTGTTTGACAGGATCAACTATGTCAATTTTAAACACAGTTGCTACCTTGTTTGATTCAATTCTGAATGTGAATGAACTCTAGGATTATTTTAGTGTTTGATTTTAGTGATTTTATGAGTATGTTGTTTTTCCTTGTAATGCTTCATTACTAAGGTTGAATTCAATTTTAACCAATAAAACAAAAAACCCAAAATATATGCCTATCTGGCTCCTGTGCAGATACATAAGGATGAAGAGCCTGTTCCAAGGTTAAAAATGTCAGTTAAAGACAGAAAACTTCACGAACTTTGCTAAGCCCTCCACTTTGCAGATCCTGTATTTTCCTACTGCCAGTGGAGATAACATACTCGAGAATATGGTGTGAGTTTTCCTGGAGCTCGCAATGGAATCACAGACTTGCGTGGAGCCAGCGTTGGTTTATAGTGCATTTTGATGGCCCAGGCTACTATGATCACAGAATTGAGGAGTTTCCAAGAAGAAGAGCTAGTCCTGCAGACACTCGCCTAGAGATCTGAAGATCTGTTTATTGTTTTAAAACTATTGTTTCTGGGGCGACCCTCGGTAATGGCACTGCTGTCCTCGTTAAGGGACCCTCGCTTTGCTTTAGCCCTTCATTTCATCAGCGGGCCGTTGCCGACAGGGTCGGCCCGCCGCCTCGGTTAATATCACCTCATTATCTGGCGACTTAGACATATTTCATACCACCTTTGCTTCCTGAAAGTGTTGTTTAACGGCATTTGCCCATACACGTGAGGTGTTTCATCAACTAAAAAGGGAGATAATATTGTTTCATGATAATTTGGATACGTTCAGAAGGAGGCAATACATTAGAGACTGGATAATAATGATGTATTATATATTTATTTTCTATGCAAATATTCTGAGGCGATGTTAACCGAGGTGGTGATCCGACCCTGTCAGTAACGGGTTGCCACCCAAGTAAAGAGCCGAGCGAAGCGGGGGTCCCTTAACGAGGGCATTGGTGCAATTACCAGCTGCCCCATTAGCACCCAGTATCATGGGTGCTAATGGGTCAACATTAACACCCATGTAGTTCTCTACATGGGTGCTAATCATGTTTTTTCTTATTTATTTTTTTAAAAGAAAGAAATAAACTTACCTTTGTTGTGTGGCTCAGCGCCATGCAGTGGTGCTCTCAGTGTAGTGCATTTTCCATGCTGATGACTGTGACATTGTTAACATGGTAAAGGGACTTCGCTGATAGCAACACTGTGTGATGCCAGCACACGTAAAAAAGGTACGTTTCTTTCTTTTCCTTTAAAAAAGAAGAAAAGGCACCATTAGCACACGGGCAGGAGACTACACAGGTTCTAAGTGGTGAATGCAGAGCGGGGAAGGGAAGGGCTGCTGGGTGCCCAGGCAGCTCAGAACTTGTACCATACAGCCCACATTCCGAGCCTCCTGATTGGTCAGCACCCCCTTCCAGTGTGCTAATGGTGAATACAATCACAAATGACTCTGCAGATTGAAAAAGGTTCTGGAGAAAAACTGGTGCTGCTATTTCATTCCTTGTCACCTCATAAAATATCAAGTCACAGAGCAATAGTCGATAAGTAAAAACCTGCAAAGATAGGATAATTTGAAGCAAGTGTAAATAAGTCAATGTGGACTTTTTATTTTAATTAAGTAAACTTTTCTATGTTCTGTTTTATTTTTTAGTGTTCGTCTGTTTCTATGTTATACCAGTTTTGGCAGATCTAGAAATGTATGTATCAGAGAAGTGATTTTCCAAGGATCTCACACTTGCGTCAAATGAGCTAGGTTAGCAAGCACGTCTCCAGAATGTGTACATTTGTATGAGATGGGCGCTGCTGTGTAATAGAGAAAACATGTTTCTTGACAGTTTTTGTGTTAAAAAGCTTTAGCTGACTTTCCAAAATGGAGTAAATGTGTATCTTGAGCAAAGACGAGGCTAGTGGTAATGGGATTGTCATAATCCAGGAGCTCCACTTTCAGCCTGATGCACCAACAGGTTCAGAGCTTGGAGAAAGGAGTCACTCAAGAAAGTCATGTGGATGTCACTTAAATCTGTGTGACTCCCTTTCTGGGCAGTGCTGCACTGTGCTGGTGAAGATAACTCAGTGCCTGACCCTACTCCATGACCAGTGCATTCACATGCCTTGTACGGGGCTGCCTGTCCTGGCCTTCTGAAATTCAGGAAAAAATTGCCACAGAGCAATTGCAGGACTTTCTTGAATATCAAGGCATAGGATACGTATCAATCAGGATTTAGGTCAGGACATGGCACTGAAACAACTCTTTTGTCAATTTGGGAAGATATTTTGAAGGCTGCTGATGAGGTTAAAATTAACATGCTAATTATGCTGGACCTATCGGCAGTCTTCGATACAGTTGATTTTGAGATTTGGATCTCACGACCTTCGTCAGTGGCCCAGGTGTATACGGAATCTTAGACATGGTTAATTTATTTCTTAACCAATCTAACACAGTATGTTAAACTGGTCACACAAACCTCCAGCCCTTTGCCTGTTATATCTGGAATCCCTCTGGACTCATCCTTGTCTCTGTTGTTGCTTATATTCAACCCTTGTTGTATATTTCTTTCAGAATTTGCCTTGCACTACCATTCCTACGCCGACAACACTCACATTTATGTATGGCTAAAAGAACCTGTTGAAGCAATGGACAGAGTGTTATCTTGTGCAAATAAAATAAAAAGCTGGATGTTGAATAACAAACTTCAGTTTAATCCTTCCAAAACTGAGATTATTATTTATGAGTCGAAGAAAAAACTGGCCAATATTGCACAGTACGTCTCTTGTCCTGCACTGTTTGAGGTCCCAATATCATATTCATAAAAAGGTAATAAAAAAAACAACTTGGATGTATCTGGCAGGTTAACCTAAACTGTAACATGCAGGTGAGCAAAATTGTTAAAATTGTTTGCTTTCACCTTAAATTGTTGAAACCTCTGCTACCATTTATTTCAGATAAAGATTGCCCAATGGCTAACTCTAGGTTGAATTATCTTAACGTGTTGCTCTTGGGAATCCCAAAGGGCCAAATACAGCAGTTGCAACCGCTCAAAATGCCACTGTTAGGCTTGTATACTCAATGCCTAGACGTTTGGCCATTTCTCAGTTTTGAAGGAATCTCCATTGGTTACCGGGACACCAGAGGATCTTGTTTAAGACTCTCTGCCTGGTATTCAAATGTTTTCACAGGCTTGCTCCTACCTATCTTTCTACAAAGATGGTTGCTTATCATCCAGATAGATGTATTTGTTCCTCATGACAACATCTTTTGTTAGTCCCACCATCAAGATCTGTCTCTTGGGGTGATAGGAGTTTTTCTAAAGCAGGTCCGCGAGCATGGAATCTGCTGCAACTTCATCTTCAGGAAATTGAATCCCTTTCCGAATTTTGAAAAAAGAGGAAGACTTATCTCTTTGAATAACTGCGACCTTGAATATCCCACCTTTCTATTTCCAACATCATAAGATCTGTGCCCAGATGCAATTGTTGTGCGGTTCCAATGGGTATCACAATATAAATGTAAAAATCTCAGTCAAATCAAATCACAGGCACAGGTCAATTTCCAGGAGCAAATCGAAAGTGAAATGGGGCAATTTTAAAGATGGCACTGTGAAACTGTCACATTACATTTCTAAGGTCAATATGAAATTGACATAATTGTCTGCAGTCTATAATGTGGCATGACAAACTGCTTAATGGGGGCATTATGAAACAGGCATAGCACTGTGGACATTTGCATGACTATTTTTTGCAGTCACCAACCTTCCATGATCATTTCCTACAGGCAATTTGTAAAAAAGCAAAAGTGCCATGTGACACTACAATATACTGATGAGTTACTCAAAGACTTTTTATGTACTATGAACATACATTCCATATCACAGTAAAGTAACACTTCTTAATTTATCTCTGAACTATTAAAGCGAACATAAAAAGTGCTGAGGATCAGTGCATTGTATGCCTCTGTGTTATGTTGTAACTTTACAAAAGTAATCAGAAACCTATGTTGTTGATGTTGCTTAAGCCGTGCCACATAACATTATTTTAGAATGCTGAACATTAGCACTCCTAAAATATTCAGGCTGGAAGCTTAATATTTCCTGTATATTATCTCCCGCACAGTATGTTAGAGGATGACTTCCCTGTCCAGAACAGCAGTGTGGATTATTTTTCTTTCCAGCCTCCATCACTCATCCCTGGGTAAGTCTGCACACAGTTGTTTTCTTTCCTTGTTCAAGAAAAAATAACGGTGACATTTCATCTTGTACTTTTCTTGTAATATCTTGTAATATTCCTGGGGTACCTTTATCTCAAACGGAAGGTCCTTGACTCACAGGACCCCTAGCCTGCCTCTTTAGTAAATGAGGAGTGTTCCCAGGCAGGCACCAGCCCTGTCACCTGCTTGTCCTGTATGCTTGCTGTTTCGAGAGAAACAGAGCGAGAGAGAGGCGAGAGAGGCGAGAGAGAGAGAGAGAGAGAGTAGATGGATAAATGGAACTTCACAATGTTGTTCTCCTCTTCAGCGTGCTATGCTGTATTGCATTATGTCATGTGAAGTTTGTAACTTTATGTACTGTGTGAAAAGTGTCATGATGCTTGTGACATCCTGCTACATCTGTGGATTTGTATTATGTATCTGGCTGAACCGGAATGACTAATGTAAGCCAGGTTTGACTGAGTCTGCCTGGGTTTTCAATTGTAATATCCGTACCTTGTATCTCCAGCCTGCAACCTTCCCATGTTAACCTCCATTAGTTGAATGTCCCTTGCTAGTCTATGTTCTAATTGTAGCACTATTATTACATCATATTACTGTGCCCCTTGATGTACAGTACTCAGCTATATAATACCCAGCAGGTACATACAGGTATCTTAAAGATGCAAGTGAAATTTGGCAGAAAATAAAGCATCAAAGCTTGGAAGGCAACACAGGGTTCCCTTATACAGACACCACAACCATTATCAGCAGCAGCTCGATTAAGTAGCCCATTATACCCTAAGGTACAACTTTCCCTCCACACAGAAAATGCACATTAATAACAGTAACAGTGAAAACCTTACTCTCATGCTGAAACAGGCATACAGGAAGTCAAGAGCTTTGGGTTTTTTGAAGGCTGTCTCCCCAAAACTGCACACCAGAAACCTAGGCACAGAAACAGAAGAGGCAGACTGTGGAAAGGGACAGATCAGTAACCAGTGACCGACTGCAGGTGAAGTCCACTATCCCCTCTCACCTCCACAGTTCTTCTGACTTTCTCGGTGCTGAACAAGAATGTTGGCAAGGATTGGGAAAAGTTGGGCCCTGAAGTATGGCGTCCTTGTCATTCCCACGCTCTTCCTGCCTATCTGGTCTTGCTGTCTTTTGTAAGGTACGACCATGGAAGCGTAACAGGCTTTGGTGTGAGGCAATACTGGAGCACACTTCCCTGTGCGCCTCGATTCCTTTGACACTGTGACTTGGGAGGTGAGAAAAGTAGGGGAGCCAGTGGGGCTACACATTAGGACTCATTTTACAATATCTCCAGTATGGCAAACATGTTGTACCTTACACTGGGCGTTACACTTGTTCTACCATAGCAATCTGAAGATCCCTGGCAGGTGGAATGAGAGAAAGGAGGGGAAATAGGATTCTACCTCTTCATGCACGCTCCACATACAAAAGCACCTTGTTTTGCACCTGCATGACATATCCATGCAGCTATAAAACAAATGGATCCCTATGAAATCGACCAGTATTTAGTTCGCCTAGAAGCAGGTTAGTTCCATGGGAATCCATTGTAAATTACATCTTCAAAGGAAAATTAGCAGTCAACATTGACATCGTTCACAAGACGGGGAGTCCAATGGACGTGAAAAGGTGATTTTGCCTGTTTTTAATCTGTCATTTTCCACTCTGTTGTGTGAATGTTGAAAACGTAAGTGCTAATGCTGGTGGTCCTCCGCATGCGCTTACTACTCTTTGTAAAAATGAATCCCATGGTGCCCCTGCTACCCTGCAAGCCTGCACTCCTACCCATTCCCACTGAGCATGCCCCGGGAACGCCAAGTGCTCTCTGTTTCACTGCCAGTTTGCAGGCTATCAGATTGGGCAGCCCAGAAGGAAGCAAGACACAGGGTGTGCCTTACTCTCCCAAAGGAACTGCATTGGAAGGATATCTGTGATGCCTTTGCAGCGCATTAAAGCCCTCAGTGCTGCATGGGTTGTGGCATGTAACAAAAAGCTTGAAAAATAACAGTATGTTCACTATTCCTTCCCTGCCACATCCTAATTATCTCTATGCCAGTAACCCTGTCTAAATTGACCCCACAATCCAAAACTAAATAAATGGGTGGAGGCAAGAAGATCGCTTGCCTGTGGTGCTACAATCCTCCATGCAATGAATTGTACAGGTTACACCCACCTTCAAAATGTTTACCTTGAGTCACTAGTCCTTGATAAGGTCTTTATTTACTGACCTTTAATCACAGTTAATTGTATAACTTATATGCAAAGAGGAGACAGCGGTCTGCAGCACCATCAGAATGATGCAGAAGACTCCATGATTGCCTAAACCTATTAACCACATTAAGGAATCTTAGAACAACAATGAACAGCACCCACACTCTTGATCCACCGGTCAGAGACATTGTCAAACACTGTTATGCTTCATCTTACTTTACTTAATATTCTTAATATTACTTAATATTTACCAACAGGGCCATGGCAATAATTTCTTCAATATTATCGAAACAATACTATGCAAAGAGCCTCTGTCTCGTACTCCTGGATTACCTAATGAAGAAACTTGAATGATTTCAAAATGCAGTGACACGTCTATTTCTCATAGTGAAGCGATTTGTACATATTATGCCAGCTTTATGTATTCTCCACTGGCCACTCATCAAAAAAAGGGCTAAAACCGTGTGCATCACACATCACTCATACCACTGCCCTTCCTCCTTGAAAAGTAAGCTTCAACACTACATTCTTTCCATAACATTTAGGTCCTTGAGTGCTGCACTCCTACTAGTCCCCAACTTCAACAAGGGACAGCAAGGGGGGTACTCCTTTTCGGTTCTAGCTACAAAACTGTGACACACCCGACACATCTCACACCTACTAAAGGCGAATCACCTGCCTTTCAGTAAACAGATTTTGAATTAATCATTTTGAAAGAAATAAAAATTAATAGCAACCAACTAAAAACTGCACACCAGAAACCTAGGCTAATTTAAAACAAGCAATGTTCTAAATTTCTGACATTACCAAATGTGGGAAACCAATTTGATTCATGGAACCTTTGCTGTGAAGTCTACAACCAAGGTCCAGGAAGCAACCACATCCTCACTATCCACACCTTCACCCCTCTCTACCCACTTCATCTCTCAACTAACTCCTCACAACTACAATCTTGCATCCTTACACCTCCCACACTCTTTCAGACCCTATACATCTTCTATCAACAAACATGCTGTCCATTTTTGCACTCCTCAATCCGAGGGCTTCCCATATATCTAACTGGCCTGGTTGATACAAACCACAAACAACAGGAAGATGTTCATATCGGCACACAGGTAATGGCTACTTGCCACCTGCATCCATAAAGGCCAATAGTAACCCGGGATTTGATATGGAGTTGATATGAAGTTGCCAAAATAGTTCACTCTAATAAATTAAAGTGTAAATGTGGGCTTGCACACTTTCAAAATATGGTGCGTGTGTGTACAGAGAAGAATGATGGCACTTAGCCTCACCAAATGAACAGATATTAAGGGGATAGGTGGGAACACTCCTGTTCTGAAAATGATCAAATGGCTCTGCCCAATTCATGAGAAACACAAGCCGCAGATTCTGAGATTCTGAGTCGCCTCTGGGGCACAAGTTGATAATTAAATGGCTTCAAGGAGAATTTGGAATTAGGCTCCCATTGAGGTTGTAAGGTAGCTAATTGATACAGAGTACTGTCAAGTATCAAAACTCTTTAAGCACTGGCTGAAAGCCGTCCTGTGTCAAGTCCTCTTCATCCTGGGCACACTGCTGCAATCCGGGAGAGACAGGGGTGGTGCTTTTGCACATAAAAAGGTACATTCAGCATCACAGAGTCGATTGAGGTGCCCTGTTTGCACCTGTGGTCACTACTGCAACATCACATTAGGTAGAGCACATGTCGTTATGAACAAGTGGAAGAATTGTAGCAAGCAACCCCAAGGTGGTACATCTTCAGAACATGTCTACCTTGGAGGAAAGGCTTTGAAGAGAATGTCCAGAAGAAACAACAAAACACACTAGGCTAGTAATAATGTAAGGGAGCCCATCATCAACCAGTTTTGAGAGATAATAAGAAAGGAATATAATGAGACCGAAAGGATCCCAAACCAGAAGAGTGCATACACAAAGGAAGGATGGCAGAGCAATAGAAACGACCAACAATCTGACCTCATCCGTAGGAGGTAGGAAGACCATAGAACTGCCTAAAACAGGGAAGATGGAAGAATGGAGCAGGGTTCCCCTGGGCAGTAGATCCATGTAATAGCTTCCACCCGAAAGGGGTAAGCATGGAACAGCTTCCCAATTGACAATGATCATCCAGAGGAGAATTCCCAGGGAAGGTGTGGGATATTCACAGATTGGGCTTTGTAGCATCCTGCTCCCCATACTTGCAGTTTCTCCAGGATATATATCTAGGATGCTGTTAAAGCTGTGATCTCTGGGCCCAACATGTCACATGTAATTGTAGGATTAGCTCTAATTAATAGCAAAAGGAATGAGATTAGCAACACTCCAACAAGGTCTTTGTAAAATAATCCAAACTAAGGTCATGGTCAGCTGAGCAAATATGGGATTGACTAGCAATGCATTCCAAAGGAAGATTGCAACACCTGATGTGTTGGTTTGGTGCCCAAACCCTGCAAACAAAAGACCAGTGTTACAGAAGGTTGCCACCTGTGCTGCCCACCGCAAGGTCTGACTTTTGACACATTTTCCCTCTCACTGTCTATTTAGGAGGAAATAGATGGCTTTGCTGTACCACTCACTCCCTCCCCATTCGCCCCACCCTCTTTTCCCCCCCACCTACTTCTACCACATTCTGCAGCCGCCTTCAGTGGTCAACATGCCACTTACCCAGAAGTACGATTCACTGTGCAGTGAGTAATGCAATGTGGCCTTTAGTGCATCAAGCTAACGGGGATGTTGCATGGAGTCTGAATGGGTATTTTTTTTTAAAATAAATATTGCAGTTGTACGAAGAGTTGCACATATCTGTGCTCTATTAAGTTGAAATTTAGACACAGCATTGTTATTGACTAGCAAGCCGATTCATGGAATTAATGTGCGCCGAAAATTCCCGCGCAGAGGTGCCAAAACGTGCGATTCACAGTAAAAGTGCAAAAATCGCAGTGCAACTGCGAAAATCGCAGGGAAACCAGCGCACATCAATTCATGGAAGTCCGTGCGTGAGAAAAATACTGGATGTGTGCTGAAAAAGTGCACGGCGCACGCCGGCGCACAGGTCATCCAACGGCGTGCGCCACGGCCGCTGCGAAATCGCACATAGCGCGGCACACATTACAAAAGTAGGCGGAACACGGGGCGCAAAACTCGGAATGGGGAACAACGCGTGAAAATATGGGCGCCACGGGGGAAGTACAGGAGGCAAGTGCGCGGAACGCCCACACGCTCGCCTACAACTCGTATTCATGGAATCAAATAGGGCAAACCAGCGCACGGGCAAAGACGCGCACAGGGCCAAACAAGTACGCCACAAGAAAGCAGGCGGTAGCGTCCCTGCGCCTGAAATAAATGTGCGCCAAAATGTGCACTAACAAAAAGCACCCATATACAGCTATGATGAATGATCCATACAGTGGCCCTATAGGACAAATGAGGTGCAAATGGGTACCGACAAGCACGGACACCCGCTGTGTGAAAAATAGCGTGTGCGTGTATTACGGGGTTCGCGGGAAGTTCCACACGCGATTGACCTGGGCACGTGTATTCCGGGGTGCGCAGGAAGTTTTACACGCGAATTTTCAGGGTATGTGTATTTCGGTGTGCGCGTGAAGTTCCACACGCAATTTCAGCAGGGCACGTGTACTCCGGGTGCGCGGCAAATTCCACACGCGAATCCAGCAGCCTACGTGTATTTTTGGGGTGCCGGGGAGTCCCACACGTGAATTGGCCGTGTGGGTCCTCCCAGCTGTTCCCTCTACACCCTCCACGGCCCCTGCAGGCGGCCCACACCACAGGGGACTACCCTGCACCCCTGCAAATGTCCCGCAGACAGCCCATACACCATGGCCATGCCCCCCAGCCAACCCACATGTCACCTTGCACTACTGCCCACCAACGCATGTCTCCCAGCACCCCCACCCCCCAGCATCCAGGGGCACCCTCCACCAGGCCCCCACTCATGTCTCCCAGCACCCCCACCCCCCTGCAACCAGGGGCACCCTCCACCAGGCCCCCACTCCTGTCTCCCCGCCCCCCCCTGCATCCAGGGCACCCTCCACCATGCCCCCACTCCTGTCTCTCTGCACCCCCACCCCCCAGCACTGTAGGGCACCCTCCACCAGGCCCCCACTCCTGTCCCCCTGCACCCCCACCCCCTTGCATCCAAGGGCACCCTGCACCAAGCCCCCACTCATGTCCCCCTAAACCCCCACCCCCAGCACTGTAGGGCACCCTCCACCAGGCCACCACTCCTGTCCCCCTGCACCCCCACCCACCTGCATCCAGGGGCACCCTCCACCAGGCCCCCACTCCTGTCCCCCTGCACCCCCACCCCCCTGCATCCAGGGGCACCCTCCACCAGGCCCCCACTCCTGTCCCCCTGCACCCCCACCCCCCTGCATCCAGGGGCACCCTTCACCAGGACCCCACTCCTGTCTCCTTGCACCCGCAACCCCCTGCATCCAGGGGCACCCTCCACCAGGCCCCCACTCCTGTCTCCCTGCACCCGCACCCCCCTGCATCCAGGGGCACCCTCCACCAGGCCCCCACTCCTGTCTCTGAGCACCCCACCCCCCAGCATCCACGGGCACCCTCCACCAAGCCCCCACTCATGTCTCCCAGCACCCCCACCCCCCTGCATCCAGGGGCACCCTCCACCAGGCCCCCAATCCTGTCTCCCTGCACCCCCACCCCCCTGCATCCAGGGGCACCCTCCACCAGGCCCCCACTCCTCTCTCCCTGCACCCGCACCCCCCTGCATCCAGGGGCACCCTCCACCAGGCCCCCACTCCTGTCTCCCTGCACCCCCACCCCCAGCACTGTAGGGCACCCTCCACCAGGCCCCCACTCCTGTCCCCCTGCACCCCCACCCCCCTGCATCCAGGGGCACCCTCCACCAGGCCCCCACTCCTGTCCCCCTGCACCCCCACCCCCCTGCATCCAGGGGCACCCTCCACCAGGCCCCCACTCCTGTCCCCCTGCACCCCCACACCCCTGCATCCAGGGGCACCCTCCACCAGGCCCCCACTCATGTCCCCCTGCATCCCCACCCCCCAGCACTGTAGGGCACCCTCCACGAGGCCACCACTCCTGTCCCCCTGCACCCCCACCCCCCTGCATCCAGGGGCACCCTCCACCAGGCCCCCACTCCTGTCCCCCTGCACCCCCAACCCCCTGCATCCAGGGGCACCCTCCACCAGGCCACCACTCCTGTCCCCCTGCACCCCCACCGCCCTGCATCCAGGGACACCCTCCAAAAGGCCCCCACTCATGTCCCCCTGCACCCCCACCCCCCTGCATCCAGGGGCACCCTCCACCAGGCCTCCACTCATGTCCCCCTGCACCCCCACGCCCCAGCACTGTAGGGCACCCTCCACCAGGCCACCACTCCTGTCCCCCTGCACCCGCACCCCCCTGCATCCAGGGGCACCCTCCACCAGGCCCCCACTCCTGTCCCCCTGCACCCCCACCCCCCTGCATCCAGGGCCACCCTCCACCAGGCCACCACTCCTGTCCCCCTGCACCCCCACCGCCCTGCATCCAGGGACACCCTCCAAAAGGCCCCCACTCATGTCCCCCTGCACCCCCACCCCCCTGCATCCAGGGGCACCCTCCACCAGGCCCCCACTCATGTCCCCCTGCACCCCCACCCCCCAGCACTGTAGGGCACCCTCCACCAGGCCACCACTCCTGTCCCCCTGCACCCCCACCCCCCTGCATCCAGGGGCACCCTCCACCAGGCCCCCACTCCTGTCCCCCTGCACCCCCACCCCTTTGCATCCAGGGGCACCCTCCACCAGGCCACTACTCCTGTCCCCCTGCACCCCCACCCCCCTGCATCCAGGGGCACCCTCCAAAAGGCCCCCACTCATGTCCCCCTGCACCCCCACCCCCCAGCACTGTAGGGCACCCTCCACCAGGCCACCACTCCTGTCCCCCTGCACCCCCACCCCCCTGCATCCAGGGGCACCCTCCACCAGGCCCCCACTCATGTCCCCCTGCACCCCCACCCCCTGCATCCAGGGGCACCCTCCACCAGGCCCCCACTCATGTCCCCCTGCACCCCCACCCCCCAGCACTGTAGGGCACCCTCCACCAGGCCCCCACTCCTGTCTCCCTGCACCCCCACCCCCCAGCCGTGCGATTTGCCTGGGTATGTGTATTCCAGGGGTGCGCGGGTAGTCTCACATGCAATTCCATCAGGGTACGTGTATTATGGGTCCGTGTGAACTTCCACACGCGATACCAGCAGGGTACGTGTATTTCGGGGTGCATGGGAAGTTACACACGCGAATTTGCAGGGTACGTGTATTTCGGTGTGCGCGTGAAGTTCCACACGCAATTTCAGCAGGGTACGTGTAGTCTGGGTGCGCGGCAAATTCCACACACGAATCCAGCAGATGACGTGTATTTCGGGGGTGCCAGGGAGTCCCACACGTGAATTGGCCGTGTGGGTCCTCCCAGCTGTTCCCTCTACACCCTCCACGGCCCCTGCAGGCAGCCCACACCACAGGGGACTACCATGCACTGTTAGGGAGAATTCTCTGTTTAGGCTGAATTTCCTAACCTAGTGAGTCCCCCAGCAGCTTTGCTGGATTTCTGGAGTTAGATTTTTTTCCATCCTGCCAAGAGTGAGACTCTTTTTCTCTCACTCTTGGACATGAATGTGTGAAATTCCTTTGAATGTCAATGTGTTCTATGGGCTATGGGGTCTTTTACTCCATAGGGTCTCATATGTTTTGCTATGTGTGTTACAACGCACCCTTTGTGCCGTAGCACTGGGGCGTCCTAGCAGACCTCCATCATATACTCCATACCCGGGGACTGACTACTGTCTCCCTGGGCATGTAAAGTCACCATTGGCTTTACTAGACCTAAATTTACTAACAGAACTAGTACACACCATCCTATTGTGGACGTACTAGTAGGGGTAATTTGATTACTCCTAGGTCTGTTATTCGAGGGGGCACTTTCCCGTCCCCCCTCATCGAGTTTTGGCTGGTGGCAGTGGAAACTACTTGTTATATTCGACCCCGAATATAACTCTATGGGATTCTTCCCATTGTTGGAGGTTAATACTTTTCCTCGTTAATCTCTAACATACCACCGGTTTATTTCTCTTAAATAAATCTATCGGTTGGTATTTTCTGCCAGAACTCGGTTTTTAAAATGGCGTCTGTGTTCGTCTCTGTGACTCCTAAACCAAAGGTTGAGCCCTTTGTTCCACTTTTGGCGGGCCTCTGCACAGAGGCCCTCCAAAGTGGTGCCATTCTGTCTGGGTACCACAGGGGTGTGGGAGGGGGTTTAGGCACCCTGGACCGAGTTGCCTTGCCAACTCCGGTCGCACTCTGGTGTGATTGGCCCAAGTGGTGAGCCACCCCGCTCACCACTTCGCGTGTTTTGATTGACAGCTAGGCTGAATGAATGGGGGTTTTCTGCATAAAAGCAGGGCTTTTGGGACTGGATCTTCAGAAGTCGCCACAGGACCTAAGAATCCGACGAGGGTAAAGCTGAGCCGACATGCAACGACGACACCTCCGGTGGAGCCCTGCTGAACCGACTACCACTTCCCGACGACAGAGGAGATCTCCCTGCCGGAGAGTCTCTTCCCCTGACTGGTGGGAACAACCAGTCCCCTTTGCTTTTTCTTCACTCCAGGACGCAGTGGTCGAATTGCCCGTGCAGAGCACCTCGGCAACCGGATAGCCACTACCCCTGTACCGCGACCAAAAGGTGGTGCCTTGTGACGGAGCACTCCGCGGCTGGTCTCTTCCCTGGTGGTGCACCGGACTTCACTTTTCTTCGACGACGAGATCATCTCTACTCTTGGCAAAGACCCGACGTGCATCCACCACCATGAACAACTGCCCCCGCCGGAGCTGTCTCTCCACAAACAAGGTACCGTGTCCGCCTGGCTGCCCTTTCTACCGGATAGAGTGAGGTGTCTTAATCCTCGCCTTTCCATTGGGTCGCCTCCAAGCTTTCTTAACTTTCTGTTCTAAACTGGTCCAATCTTTCCATAACAATTTGCGATAAAGACTCGAAGTGCATTTCCACTGAGACACTTTTTGGGACACATCGCCTTGCCTCTCTCCGAGTGGGCTTGCCCTCTGAACTTTGTGATCTGCAGTAGACCCTGCCTTGCTTGCCTTGCATTTGTTCGAAAAAGTATTGGTACCGAGTTGATTTCATAACCTGCCTTATTTTTCTCTGCCGTCCTAACGAATACTAGAGTGCCATCTAGGTTAAAGCATACACCTCTGTCTGCAAATAAGTGATGCCGTTGAACCTAGACTTGTCGAACTATTGTTAGGGGGATTGATCTTTTTCTTATAGTAATTGTGATTGAAGTGTTTACCGTTTTAGTGCCAGAGTGTTTTTCATAGATGTGTTTTTATAAATAAATAACTATATATCTTTACACCAAAGCCTTGTTCCGTGTTTGCTTGTTCTACTGTGTAAATTGCCCTATTTTCTATACTCCACATGCTGCTTAACTCTTCTTGAGGGAAGTCTGACTGCTCAGCCACAGCTACCAAGTGAATCTGTGTGGTACAGACTGCTACCAAGTGGGTTTACTGCCAAACACCTGTAGTCCTAAATCTTTTGCAGTGGTCCCAGAGGGAACTGCACAGGTTTCCGCCTAACATGCACCCCTGCACATGTCCCGCAGGCAGCCCATCCACCATGGCCATGCCCCCCAGCCAACCCACATGTCAGCTTGCACTGCTGCCCGCCAACGCATGTCTCCCAGCACCCGCACCCGCCAGCATCCAGGGGCACCCTCCACCAGGCCTCCACTCATGTCTCCAAGCACCCCCACCCCCCTGCATCCAGGGGCACCCTCCACCAGGCCCCCACTCATGTCCAGCTGCACCCCCACCCCCGAGCACTGTAGGGCACCCTCCACCAGGCCACCACTCCTGTCCCCCTGCACCCCCACCCCCCTGCATCCAGGGCACCCTCCACCAGGCCCCCACTCATGTCCCCCTGCACCCCCACCCCCCAGCACTGTAGGGCACCCTCCACCAGGCCCCCACTCCTGTCTCCCTGCACCCCCACCCCCCAGCCATGCGATTTGCCTTGGTACGTGTATTCCAGGGGTGCGCGGGTAGTCTCACACGCGATTCCATCAGGGTACGTGTATTATGGGTCCGCGTGAACTTCCACACGCGATACCAGCAGGGTACGTGTATTTCGGGGTGCGCGGGAAGTTCCACACGCAAATTTGCAGGGTACGTGTATTTCGGTGTGCGCGTGAAGTTCCACACGCGACTGGGCCTGTGAGAGTGAGGTACGTGTATTCCAGGGGTGGGCGGGAAGATTTACACGGTCGCCTACAACGCGCCAAATAATAAAAGGTCCAATCCTGAAACACGTACGCCAGCATGAAGCATTCGCACGTCCCGCGCAGCATAAAAGAGTGCGCAAAGAGTGCGCAAACAACAAACAAGCTCAGACGCAAGGATGAATATACCGTTCCTAGCAGCAGTGGCCGTGGGATACCGCAGGAGGAGGAGAATGATAGTCAGGGCCAGAATCTTCACTCCCAGAACCAGCCTATTTGGTATGCCTGATGACCAGGTGTATGGGAGGTACAGGTTTCCACCACACATAATACTCAACCTGGTCAGTGAGTGGGAGGATGGCCTCACATCACCCACCCTGTGCTCCCAAGCACTCAGCCGCCTGGAGAAGGTCCTCAATGTACTGCACTTCTTGGCTACCGGATCATTTCAGCGGACAAGTGCCATAGTGGGGGGGGTGTCACAGGCCACGCAGTCACGGTGCCTACACCAGGTGTTGGCCATCATCACTGCACGCCCATCAGTCCGCAGGCACATATACCTGCCCAGAACACCTGCAGAAAGGCAGGCTGTCAGCCAGGATTTCTACAGGATGGCACAATTCCCCAAAGTGCTAGGTGCCATTGATTGCACCCATGTGGCTCTACGTCCCCCCAGGGCATCTGAGCACATCTATAGAAACCGCAAGCACTGGCATTCCATCAACGTCCAGGTAGTATGTGATTCCAAGGGAATCATCACCTCAGTACATGCCAACTATCCAGGGTCCACCCACGACAGCTTCATTTACAGGATGTCAACCCTAAACCGGGACATGGAAGCTGGGCGGCATGGCGATGCATGGCTGCTTGGTGAGTAGAAATGCCACAGCACACGAATGCATGACAGATACAGAGTAATGTCAATACCACACTAATGATCCCCATCACCACCTCCCCAGGGGACAGTGCCTACCCTCTGAGCACACACATGATGACGCCAATTCGGAACCCCAAAAAGCCTCCCGAGGTAAGATACAACACAGCCCATATTGCAACACGGGGCATAGTGGAGCGCACATTCGGAGTGCTCAAGTCACGCTTTCGCTCCCTTGACCGTTCTGGTGGGCAGCTGTTCTACGCTCCCCCAGTAGCGTGCAGGATCATAGTGGCAGCATGTGTCCTGCACAATGTTGAAACACACCGGGGCCTGGCTGTGGACATGGTGGTGCCCCCACATCCCCAACCACATGCACGCCCGTTGCGCATGGGAGGGGAAAGGGCACGGGGTGAGGCAGCCTGTACGCAGCTGGTGGCTAATTACTTCACATAGAAAGCACACCCCTGTGGAGTGCACACAGCCCTGGCACATACTATCTGACAATCAATGATGACTCAATCTGACAATTCTGATGAATTAAGGGACAGTCAACTGTCAGAACCATAGCAGCCTGAGATTGTTCATCTGGAAGTGTCACAATGTGTGCATCCCTACCTACACAAACACCACCAATGCAGTGTCATCAAAAGACACACTTCCATGCAGCAAAAATGAATACCCACTTGCAAAATACAACATGAGAACAGTGCCATGTCACCCAACCCCTCCCCGGCACGGCCACACAACACACCATGGCATGTCATGCAATGTGAGAGCAAACAAATTAATCCCGACAACATGCCCCAAGTGTCACCAACTACAGTGTCCCTAATGGAAACTGGCCACACATGAAATGCTCACAGTAATGCAGGACCATCAACACACATTACCAAATACTTACCAATAATACCAATCACCTACACAACCTCCAACCTACCATAAACATGACAGTACGGACTTAAAAAATTGGTAGCCTCACCACCTGATAATGCCAGCACTTCGAACACTTCCAACTATACACTGTTGGCGCCATGCAAGAGTGTAGGTGCACTGCTTACAACATGGACTCCAGTTCCAAAGTAGACCGCCTTGTGAAGACATGAGAAATGGACCTGCAAATTAGGAGAATGAGATGGATGCAGAGGCACATATCAATACACCATGCAGTGTACAATACAACCACAATATGCACTAGGAATGTATACACAGTATTGACTACAGACTGCCCACACATCAAATGGGAGTCCAACGTCACTGTGTAAGTCAATGTCACTTGGGCACACCCAAGCCTGCATGTTCCCAGCCACAATACAGCGTATGCCCACGGGAGCCACACAAGGCAACACACTGTCAAAAAAATCAAGATTCAAAATCCCCCAAAAAAAAAAAAATCAAAAATGGCCATGAATGGGCCAGGGGGGTGGGGGAGGCCACCCAGGAGGTCTGAGGACAGGGTGCACACCAAAACCCACCTGTGTGGATCTTGCGGAAAAAAAACACCTCCATGGGCTCATGGCTTGCACGGCTACCCTATTGTGGGAGAATCGCTGCTGTCGCTCTCCTCACCCTCTGCAGTGCATCAGGAGGTGGTGGCACTATGGGAGGCAGCCCACGCAAAGCCCTAGTCTGGTCCTCCATGGCAGCAAGCATGCGGGTGTGGAAGGTCTGGTTCTGGAGGATAATTGTCCCCATGCAACAACTCACGGGATACCCGGACCTCCGCCCTAGTTGCCTGCATCTCAGCTGAGAGCGTACGTGTGAGCCACTCCAGCTGATGTTCTGTCCTTGTGTTAGCTGAAGCCTCAAGCTCAACCAGAGTTGCCCTGAGCTGATGGAGTTCCACCATCAGGGCTTCCCTGTGGCCCTGGGACTCAATAGAAATGGCTTCCCGCAGAGTCTCCAGTGCCGCCCGCCTGTCCCTGTTGGACGCCAACATGTCCTCCCTGTGTGACTGGATAATGGAGTCTGTTGCCTGCTGTAGTTGTTCAATTAGCCTTTCTTGGGGGACAATGGAAGTGGCCATCCTATCCATGGCCTGAGCCATCATCTCAGTTGATGCTGCCTGTTGGTTTGCCATACCGTATATGGATTGCTCCCATGCGGTATTGCCAGGTGGCGTACGGCCCTCGCATCGGCGGGCACCACACCTGTCTGGGGCAAGGCGAACTGCGCCTTGCTGTGCCGGCACTGCCTGAGGCTGCAGGACTGCATTCCACCTCTGATCTGCTGGCCCAGGAACAGGATCAGATGTAGCGGAGTGTGACCCTGCATCCGTAAACACCAAAGGCGGACCTACCAACACTGACATCCCCATTGAGGGTTCTACCCCTGGTGCAGGTGGGTTGGACAGTACAGAATCCCTCCCAGAAACACTTACCTGCGACGGCACATAGGTCTCATCATCCGAATCGACACCTGAATAGAGCTCGGGGGAGGTGCACCCAGAGACACCCCTTGAGATGATGGCCTGCAGCAAGTGTGGGTTCTCACGCACCACCACACCACATCCCTCACTGGTGCCCGGTCAGGCCTGAGACCCCTCCTGGGTCTGCACCATCTCCACAACCCCAGCAGTATCAAGTGCCTCATCCCCTGCAAAGACATGGAAGAAAAGAAATTGGAACAGGCATTAGCAACTTGGAACACAATTAGGGCTGAGAAGCAACAGAAACAGTACTTCATTGACACATGTACCACATGACTATAACCCTCCCATGCATGCACTGTCACTGCGTATGAAGGGGAGGCAAATGGCACACATTGATGACACCAAGATGGAAGACCAACAAATTTGCTGCATGCTGCCTAGCAGTGCCATCACACATTGGCCTGTGATTGGCATGTCCAACACACATACATGACACATGCCATCACACAGATGGCATGTACCCTAGCCATGTCACACATGTGACAGTAGGACTGAGAAATGCCTAGTGAAAGTGGTGGAATGCAGAAAATCAGCCTGAATGAACTCAGAATAACATGCAACTATGTTTTGGCAAGATGACAATTCAAGGGCAACTGGCGTGAGGTTGGGCTGAATGTCTACTGTTGCCAGAAGGGATACTGCAACACCCAAATCCTGGTGCGCAGAATGTATTGGATGAAGCACATGGGTGACCCAAACCACTCAGGCACACACCCCCTCACCTGGCACTCAATCAGAAGCACCCACACACACACCATGCATATGGATGACAAACACATGCATGTGCACTCAACGGACAATGCCACGTAATCTGGCAGGTCTCCCACGCCTTGGATCTGTTCCACCGTGACGTAGGTCCCAGCAACATACTTATGTGAAGTGAGTTCTATGTCCTCTGCCGGAGACCCACCTCCAGTCACTAGAGTTGCGGCATGACTTGAGGCCAGCTATCTCTTTGCCCTGCGCTTAAGGTCATTCCGGCGCTTGTAGCATTCATTAGCTGTGCGCCTCACGAAACCAAGGGCACTTATGAGTTCCGCAATGGTCTGCCAGTGTGCCTGACGTTGTGCAGGTGTGGTCTTGCATCCTGCAGTAATCACCATTTCGCTGTCATGTGCGGACACATACTCCACAAGTGCATCAAGTTCGGCCTGATTGAAGCTGGGCTTCCTTGGTGGGCCAGACTGTGTAGCCGTGTCTGGGGCATCAGCCTGTACTGGACGAGCACTCTTCCTCTTCCGCTTGGAAGGTGGTGGTGATACTGAGTGTCCTACGCCACTCTGGACACTAGGGGCAGGAGCCCCGGTGGACTGTGGACTAGGAGTGAATGAACACTCACCATGGGACTTGGTGCAGGCATTAGCTGAAGTGTGATGTAGTCAGGGGGAACGTCAGCAGGATGGACTAGGACCGACACTGTCCTGGCTGGGACACTCAAATCTGGGGTGGATGGAGCCGCAGCTGCACCTGCAGCCTCCCCACCCTGCCTACTCGGGGCAGCAGATGACATAGCTGCCCCTGATCCACATGGGCTGGGGACACCAACGTGCACCGCCACACTTGGCCTAGACCTGCTGACCTGGAAGTCAGCCATGGAGTCACCCAGTTCCAGGTCTGGTGCCACAATGGGCTGGTCCAACAAGGGCTGAGCAGGGATGGTGTCAGCCACGTTACCCTCAACCAGGGAGGGGGGGCCTGGGTGTCCCTGACTGGTCACCCACACATGGAGGGCTAGGGGCACCCTGCAAGTCCTGGCCACGTCCCCTACCGTATCCACCACGGCCACCTCTTGTGGCTCGCCCACCTTTGCCACCCTTACCGCGTGCTCGCCTCCCAACCATGGCACTGATGTTGTTGTGCGTATGGGAGTTGCAGTAAACTATTGTCCTTGGCAATTGGGGGTCAAAGGGGTAGGGTACTAGATGGAATTCGTACCCTAGTGCTCTAGCAAGGCTGTATGTGACCCCTGGGGGAAGATGACGGGTCACGCAACGCACAGGCACCCCGAAAAAGGGAGATAATGTGCAAGCAACCCCTCCTAGACCACGTGCGTGGAAAAAAAAACCTGCACTACGCTGTGGCACCCAGAAACACAAAAATGAATGTATGCATGTCACACGCAGCCTAGACTGACCTCTGAAGGGGTAGGCAACACACGGGGCAAGCACAGATGTCAAATACGTGTGCGACTCACCGTCTGCCAGGAAAAATTGTGTGAAAAATACGCGCGTGTGCGCGTTGGCAACACCCCCGCCAAAAGAAGAATTGTACGCTTTCTGAGGAGACAGGACAACAGGAGAAGTGAACGCTGTTTGAGGAAACAGGCTCAGGAAAAAGACAAGAAGACAAAAAGCTGTCAGAGGTAACAGGGAGTACGAACTTGGAACGCTGTGAAGTAAATCGCGTGTGAACTGACAAGAAGTACAGATTTCACCCACTCGCTCTCCACGAAAAGCATGTACAAGGAAATGCCATTCTACACGTACCTTTTAACCATGCCCACACGTCCAGCGTCACTTCCGCCTGTACGCGCTAAGGCCCCATCCTCCAATTACACGAGCTGACACTCTGACGTGCAGTCATTGGACGTGTAACATGCACCCGTGTACAGGGAAACGCCCGCGCACCCACGTCACAGACGCGCATACGCGCTGGTGGCCTTTGGGCCAAAGAATTCGCGTACGTGTGCTGATGCGCTTACGCGCTAAGGCCCTTTCCTCGAATTTCACGCAGACGTGCTGGATTTTCACGTGCCAAATCACTCCGTATAAAGCTGACCACGCGTAAGCACACAGAAGACTACGCTCCTGCCCAGAAGGCCGAATTACTGCCCCCCAGAGCCCCGAGCACGGTCCCACCTGCCATCTGCTGCTGCCTGATTGCCTGCTGCCCACGTGCCCTGCCATTTGCTGCCTGCACATCAGCCAGGGGTGCTGTTGCTGTGACCACCCCTGCTGGAACCGAAGACTCCCGACTGGGATTCCATCGTTCCACAGCCCAGCCCCAGGACCCATTTGCCCACCCACTCCTGCCTCTGGGGTTGTCATGTCGGGCACTGCAACATCTGGCACCACTGACAACCCCCGGCCAGAGAGGCAGAGGGGCACCAGCTTCACTGCCACCGAAGTTGGTGTCCTGGTGGAGCAAGTCCTGGGGCAGTATGATGCCCTCTTTGGAAGTTTGCGTGCCGACAAGGATGGACGGACTCGGATCTGGACGGACATCGTGACTGCCATCAACACGGAGGGGGTGGCAGTCCGACTATTCCATCATGTCAAGAAGCGCTGGGAGGATTTCAGGTCCAGGACCCTCAACAAGGCCCGGCGCCTCCTGAAGGCAGCGGATGCCAAGGGGCGCCGGGGCCACTTGTCGGACGATCAGATGAGGGTCCTGGAACGCATTTCCCAAGCGCTCCACGTCCAGGTCCTTGAGAGGCAGACCCGTCTGGAGTCGAGCGGTAAGTGTACATTCATCATGATTGTAAGCTGTGCGTGTGGTGATGTGCAAGTAGTGTGCAGGTTGCACATGTGTTTGTATGGGGCCAAGTATGGGTGGGGGTGTACAGGGCCGTGAGGCTAACACATGCGCGGGCTGTCATGTGTGAGACATGGATGGTGCTTGTGTGTGTAGGCTTGCATGCCAAATGCAGTTGTGTGGGCACACATGTTTGGATGAATGTGTATGTAAGTAGGCATGTTCGTGATGTCACACATGGATGTTGTTTTCCGCTGCATGTATCAGCACTGTGTACATGTGCATGTGTGTGTATTTGACAAGGGTGCAACAGTGATGCAACATGGATGCATGTGACAGCGGGATGTGGAAGCCTGATTGGCAGATGTGACATGGATGCCCATCTGAACACTGCGACACTTGGCAGAGGTGTACACATGCATGCAAGTGTGGTGGTGTGTGTACATGTGTAGTGCACTCCCTGTGTTGCACGTGATGTCTGGCTCACCTTTGCCTGCTCATGCTGTTGTATGTGTATGGATGGTGCTGGCAGTTGCGATATGGCTGTGGTATGGCTCATGTGTGCAAGTTGAAATGACATGTGTGTTGGCGATTATGATGCCATGTCTGAGGTTTGCCAATGCCACTCATGTACAACTCTCATGTGTGTATGTGTCCATTGTACAGTGCCCTGATGCCTGTGTTTTATTTCTCCCTGTCTGCAGCGTCAACTGATGAAGAGGGCGGAGAAGGTGCTGTGGAGCACAGCGGCGGGGACCGCACCGCCAGCCGGAGACACAAGGCCCGGCTCCCCTCCCAGGTTGTGACCTCGTCGGGGAGTGAGGAGTCTGGTGTCGTGTCCCAGGCCGCAACTGCCGTGGGGAGGTCCAAGAGGCGGAGGTCAGAGTTGGACTCCTCGGCAGCAGAAGGGGCAGCTGGGACCCCACAGGGCCCAACGGTGGAAGATGGCACGGAGTCATCCAGGTTGGTGGGGGGTTTGGTGGAGGAGGAGGCCGTGCAAGCAACAGAGACGGGGTCTGGAGGTGGGGATTCCACTGGTGCTAGTGGTGCAGTGCAGGACCAGGGACAGGAGGCAGCACAGGCCGCCGCGGAGGTGCCTGTGTGCAATCCTGTCCCCGATCCTGTCACTGCATCATCTTGCACCAGCAGGGATGCCTACGTCCAGACCTGTTTTCAGGCAGGGGATGAGCTCACAACAACTGGCCTTCCTCTGCCTGCGGATGTGGCTATCCGGGTCCGGGTTGAGCCTGTCCTGACTGGTGCGGCATTGCGTCAACAGGCCATGCGAGGTGACCTGCATTCTTTTCATGAGGAGACTGCACGTCATCTCGAATGGCTCGTTGACCGTGTCGGCCTAGTGGGACAGGTCACCCAGGCCGGATTCCTCCGTTTGATGGGGCTTGCTCAGACCCACTCCTCAACTGAACCCCCTATGCGCCAGTCGTCCTCCGTGCCATCTTCCCACCCATTAGTTACCTGGGTGCACTGTGGAGCTGCCTCTGATGGTGCGGCCAGGCTGGTGGAAGAGGCATCCCTGCCACAGTCGGGAGTCGGACGTCCAGCAGGGGTGGCCACACCAATGACTGCACCCCAGCTGGTGGAGGATGTGCAGGCAGCAGGAGCCAGGGCACGGGCACAGCAGCATCATCAACGAGGTGGGAGACATGATGTCTCGGGGCCTTTGACATCGGAGGGGCAGGCATCGGCCGGAGGGCAGGAGGACCCAGGACGGGAAGTGTCTTCCGTGTGGCAGCGGTTGGGCCACGCCATAGATGCGGCGTGGCAGCGGGCGGAAGAGGCATGGCTCATGATGGTTGGGGTGGAGAACTCCATGCAGAGGGCCCTGAGGCGGGCCGAGTGCCTCGAGGCAATCGCAGGAAGTTGGAGGTGAACATTTTGATGGCCCTGCGGACCCTCGGAGCCATGGAGGATGACCACCTCTGGGACATTGAGCAGGAGTTCGATGATGCTCTGGCTCGGAACATCCCGAAGTGAGCCGTCGGACTGGCCCGCTGCCCTTGTAAATAGTTCTGGTGTTAGTGTTAGGTTTCCTTTGGTTTTGCTTTTTTTTTTTACCTATTGGACAATGGGCCACATTTTTGTATATAGTTTTTTTTATTAGGTAGTGTTATTAGAGGTTTCATTTCTTCTGTTGGGATCATGGACCCTGGATTGTTTATCTGTATATAGTTGACTGTTGGATTTTCTATTTTTTTTTGATAATTTACCCATGGAGCAATGGTTTTCGATTTTAATTTTCCATTGGATTTACTTTTGTGAACTGTGACTTTGGACACCTTTCCTTTGAATTATGATTTGTGGTTTTACATTATTTTACGGATATGCTGCTTTCTTTTTTTTAATTCCCATTTTCGTTTGTTTATTTTTGATTCAATTTATGTTGCTTTTAATACATATTTTTTCTTCAAACTTCAATGTGTAGTATCATCTCATTGGTTTCATGCATATCGTTATATGGGTTTTGACATTCACTGACACCCATTGTGTGTATGTGAGGGACATGTGTTCATTTACTAACTTGCCATTGGGGTTGTATCATGTAATTGCCATTCCTAAGTGGGTGGATGCAATACTCGGGTGGGTGTTTGGCATTTGGAGGATGCCCATAAGGGCCAGGGATCTAGATTGTGATGACATGTTGGCTGGGGGACATGTGTGGGGGCCTGCTGGCAGGTGCCCCTGACTGGTGGAGGGGTGGGGGTTCAGGGGGACATGAGTGGGGGCCTGGTGGAGGGTGCCCCACAATGTTGGCGGGTGGGGGTGCAGGGGGACATGAGTGGGGGCCTGGTGGAGGGTGCCCCACAGTGCAGGGGGGTGGGGGTGCAGGGGGACATGAGTTGGACATGAGTGGGGGCCTGGTGGAGGGTGCCCCACAGTGCTGGGGCGTGGGGGTGCAGGGGGACATGAGTTGGACATGAGTGGGGGCCTGGTGGAGGGTGCCCCACAGTGCTGAGGGGTGGGGGTGCTGGGAGACATGAGTTGGACATGAGTGGGGGCCTGGTGGAGGGTGCCCCACAATGCTGGGGCGTGGGGGTGCAGGGGTACATGAGTTGGTCATGAGTAGGGGCCTGGTGGAGGGTGCCCCACAGTGCTGGGGGGTGGGGGTGCAGGGGGACATGAGTTGGACATGAGTGGGGGCCTGGTGGATGGTGCCCCACAGTGCTGGGGGGTGGGGGTGCTGGGAGACATGAGTTGGACATGAGTGGGGTCCTGGTGGAGGGTGCCCCACAGTGCTGGGGGGTGGGGGTGCAGGGGGACATGAGTTGGACATGAGTGGGGGCCTGGTGGAGGGTACCCCACAGTGCTGGGGGGTGGGGATGCAGGGGGACATGAGTGGGGGCCTGGTGGAGGGTGCCCCACAGTGCTGGGGGGTGGGGGTGCAGGGGGACATGAGTGGGGGCGTGGTGGAGGGTGCACCTGGATGCTGCGGGGTGGGGGTGCAGGGGGACATGAGTTGGACATGAGTGGCTGCCTGGTGGAGGGTGCCCCACAGTGCTGGGGGGTGGGGGTGCAGGGGGACATGAGTGGGGGCCTGGTGGAGGGTGCCCCACAGTGCTGGGGGGTGGGGTTCAGGGAGACATGAGTTGGACATGAGTGGGGGCCTGGTGGAGGGTGCCCCACAGTGCTGGGATGTGGGGGTGCTGGGGGACATGAGTGTGGGTCTGGTGGAGGGTGGCCCACAGTGCTGGGGGGTGGGGGTGCTGGGAGACATGGGTTGGACATGAGTGGGGGCCTGGTGGAGGGTGCCCCACAGTGCTGGAGGGTGGGGGTGCTGGGAGACATGAGTGGGGGCCTGGTGGAGGGTGGCCCACAGTGCTGGGGGGTGGGGGTGCTGGGAGACATGAGTTGGACATGAGTGGAGGCCTGGTTGAGGGTGCCCCACAGTGCTTGGGGGTGAGGGTGCAGGGGGACATGAGTTGGACATGAGTGGGGGCCTGGTGGAGGGTGCCCCACAGTGCTGGGGGGTGGGGGTGCAGGGGGACATGAGTGGGGGCCTGGTGGAGGATGCCTCACAGTGCTGGGGGGTGAGGGTGCTGGGGGACATGAGTGGGGGCCTGGTGGAGGGTGACCCACAGTGCTGGGGGTGGGGGTACAGGGGGACATGAGTGGGGGACTGGTGGGGGGTGCCCCTGGATGCTGGGGGGTGGGGGTGCAGGGGGACATGAGTTGGACATGAGTGGGGGCCTGGTGGAGGGTTCCCCACAGTGCTGGGGGTGGGGGTGCAGGGGGACATGAGTGGGGGCCTGGTGGAGGGTGCCCCACAGTGCTGGGGGGCGGGGGTGCTGGGAGACATGAGTGAGGTCCTGGTGGAGGGTGGCCCACAGTGCTGGGGGGTGGGGGTGCTGGGAGACATGAGTTGGACATGAGTGGGGGCCTGGTGGAGGGTGCCCCACAGTGCTGGGGGGTGGGGGTGCTGGGAGACATGATTGGGGGCCTGGTGGAGGGTGGCCCACAGTGCTTGGGGGGTGGGGGTGCTGGGAGACATGAGTGGGGGCCTGGTGGAGGGTGACCCACAGTGCTGGGGAGTGGGGGTGCAGGGGGACATGTGTGGGGGACTGGTGGAGGGTGCCCCTGGTTGCTGGGGGGTGGGGGTGCAGGGGGACATGAGTTGGACATGAGTGGGGGCCTGATGGAGGGTGCCCCACAGTGCTCGGGGGTGAGAGTGCTGGAAGACATGTGTGGGGGCCTGGTGGAGGGTGCCCCACTGTGCTGGGATGGTGGGGGTGCTGGGAGACATGAGTGGGGGCCTGGTGGAGGGTGGCCCACAGTGCTGGGGGGTGGGGGTGCTGGGAGACATGAGTTGGACATGAGTGGGGGCCTGGTGGAGGGTGCCCCACAGTGCTGGGGGGTGGGGGTGCTGGGAGACATGAGTGGGGGCCTGGTGGAGGGTGGCCCACAGTGCTTGGGGGGTGGGGGTGCTGGGAGACATGAGTTGGACATGAGTGGGGGCCTGGTGGAGGGTGCCCCACAGTGCTGGGGGCTGGGGGTACAGGGGGACATGAGTTGGACATGAGTGGGGGCCTGGTGGAGGGTGCCCCACAGTGCTGGGGGGTGGGGGTGCAGGGGGACATGAGTTGGACATGAGTGGGGGCCTGGTGGAGGGTGCCCCACAGTGCTGGGGGCTGGGGGTCCAGGGGGACATGAGTTGGACATGAGTGGGGGACTGGTGGAGGGTGCCCTACTGTGCTGGGGGGTGGGGGTGCAGGGGGACATGAGTGGGGGCCTGGTGGAGGGAGCCCCACAGTGCTGGGGGGTGGGGGTGCAGGGGGACATGAGTTGGACATGAGTGGGGGCCTGGTGGAGGCTGCCCCACAGCGCTGGGTGGTGGGGGTGCAGGGGGACATGAGTGGGGGCCTAGTGGAGGGTGCCCCACAGTGCTAGGGGGTGGGGGTGCAGGGGGACATGAGTGGGGGCCTGGTGGAGGGTGGCCCACAGTGGTGGGGGGTGGGGGTGCAGGGGGACATGAGTGGGGGCCTGGTGGAGGCTGGCCCTGGATGCTGGGGGGTGGGGGTGCAGGGGGACATGCGTTGGTGGGCAGTAGTGCAAGGTGACATGTGGGTTGGCTGGGGGGCATGGCCATGGTGGATGGGCTGCCTGCGTGACATGAGCAGGGGTGCAGGGTAGTCCCCTGTGGTGTGGGCTAGCTGCAGGGGCTGTGGAGGGTGTAGAGGGAACACCTGAGAGGACCCACACGGCCAATTCACGTGTAGTGCTCCCTGCGCACCCCTGAAATGCACGTACCCTGATGGAATCGCGTGTGATACTTCCCGCGCACCCCTGAAATACACGTACCCTGCTGATTTTGCATGTGATGCTTCCCGCGCACCCCTGGAATACACGTGCCCTGATGGAATCGCGTGTGTTACTTCACGCGCACCCCTGATGTACACGTACCCAGGACAATCGCATGTGAAACTTCCCGCGAACCACTGAAATACACGTTCCTTGCTTGGCGTTTACTGTTTCGCAGCCCTGTGAACTGGTCCAGGGTTAGCGCAGCCCTTTGCGATGAATTGGGAATTTTGATGGCTTTTCCTTGCGCGAGGGCGTTCTTGGGGGCGTAACTGGCGCTGCTGCAGGGTCGCTGCGCCACTCTGCGCCATGGCCGGTTTTGGAGGCTGAAATCCATGAATACGCTGTGCGATGAAATGGATTTTATCGCACGCGGCTGGCGCAGTGTATCGCACGGGGACACTGTGCGCCAGACGTGTGCGCCACTTTTGTGCGAAATTCTATGAATTACCCTGTAGATGTTTTCTGTGCTGAATTCTGAACCTTGATATTTCAATAAGTGAAATGCAAGATGTACAAAGGAGGACCTCTCCTTTGAACGTGAACTCACTGTCTGTTAGTAAATGTACAGGGAGGGAGGCCCATTATCTGCTGGTTCTGAACACACACAGCCACGTACTTTCACCAGTCCATCCACCTACACGTGCACGTGGCTCTTGTTCTTTCATTTCTCTGCATATGCACTGGTAATGCAGCCAACTTGCCCGTAACTTTTACTTCATCTTTTACCAACTGGTAGTTTATAAATTGTATGTCCCATTCTGAAGCCTGTAGCTAACAGTGTATTTTTTGGGGTAAGGTTCCCAGTAATGCAACAACAATTGTGGGTGTGTGAAGAAGTTGGAAGGGGAGGTCTATGGTAAGAATGTAAAGCAGATCACCCTGGAAGACAACTAAAGCCGTAATAGGCGCAGTGCAAATGCTGAATACATTACATTGCATTGCAATGCATTTCTCGAGGTGTTTTGATTATTAGTACAGTTTTACCATTGAGAATGTTAGCCATCCTTATAGGCTGTTTGGCATCATTATAAGAAAACATCTCTTTTTAGATCTCATTGAGAAACATACATGGATATTGGATAGGATTTAGATATATGGTAAAAAAAGACTAAAGGGGTTCTCAACCAAAGCAATTTCTGAAACAGAGTTCATTTATGAGGTTTAGCATACACTGTACCATTAAAAATGAACACAAGTGAATGGGCTTTAATGACAACCTTACAAGGTCTTAGTTGAAGTGGTAGTCGTGTACCAAAACAATTAGTGGAACTGTGACCCCCAACAGGAGTTAGGGGAGGTGGCGGCATAGTACAAAATATGACAAGGCATTGCAGCTGGGCCAGGTTGACAGCCAAGTTAATGGAATTGGCTGTAGGGAAATCTAACCGAATAAAAGGATGTAAAGCAAAACTTTACATTTAAAAGCAAACATGTGAGCTTCAGCCTGCTCATAGCATCTGAAAATTAACATGTGCGAGGACATGTGCATTGTTAGCAGCCCATCTACAACAAAAGTATATATTCAACATTATATGACGAGACACAAAAAGGAATCTTTCAGTCATATGGAAGAATCCTGCAATCTTTTGTTAATTGGAGAACTGCCCAATCTGAGATGAATAGCACAGCATTTGATATGAGAGGATGTATCGTACTGGGCCCTGCATTGTGTATATTTTCATTAACAAGATTGAGAATCAGCTTTATATAAAAAAATATGGGAATATTAGAGATGTCAATGTTAGTAGGAGTTTGATTGCAAATATGTTATCATGTTTTTATGTTTAAAGTGACAATTGCAATAGAGAAAGGAATGGAAGGTTTCATTTGCGAATCAAACTGCTGCTTTGGGCTTACAAGGTAAAACTGCAAACATCCCACCAACAAGAGACAGGATATAGCTGGTGCTTTCCAATGAGAAAAGGGTGAATACTGGTTTTGAAGCTCGACTATAAAGATGTATGCCTCTGCCTCAAATCATTGTTCTAGGAACAGGCCTTCTACAGCAAAATAAATGGTACTCATTAAAATACCAATTTTTCATTGAACCTACCCAAATGCCTTAAAGATATACATAATTGATTCTAAATAGTGGTCTACTCTGAAATAATCTGACCTTCCCATCAGCTAACTCTTTCGGGGGAATGTGAGTTGCACCCTCCCAGACTTGGAGTGTGACTATATTGAAGGAAAGTGGCTTTAATTACTCAAGGAGTCAGGACTGGATCACAAATGTCTGTGTCAGCTCTGTACTTCAAAGGACATTGCACCATGGCAACTAGCATCCTTAGCAGTCATAAATGGCTGCGATCGTAGATGCAAACGAACTAGCATTATTTGACACCAGATGTTCTATTTTCAAAAGGGGATGCTATGCAATTTCAGATATCCCGTTATATGAAGAAACAAAATGCACTATGTTAAATTTACACCTGGCACAATCTGTTTGGTGGTAACCTTTGAAAGAAAAGTCGTATTAAGTTTTGAAAAAGAAAATCAGTGTGAAAAGCTCTATCAGCTGAACATTAAATATATTTTTTTCGCATTATTTTAATGACATAAATTAGGTGAATGTGGATATGCTTGCACAGAAATGGGGTGTGCCAATGATTCATATATCCTGGCTTCCTTGCCAGCAAGCCTGTTATTCTAACATTGAGAAATCAATTTTGTAAAAAAGTTCTCAGTGTGTAAAAGTCCCAAATCTGTGTCACATACATCGCACATCATGCCGAGATTAGACTAGCATAATTTGATTCACCTCAGTGCAAGCAATCTGATGGACTAATCAGTAACATGAACACATGAGAGGAGTGCAGTGTTTTTGGAATGTTACAATTGTTTAATATGGAAATCTCCAAGATGACATCACATAAAATGGGCGGGAGACTAAATATTGTATTTGCTTACTTTAGTTTAGTTTAGTTTATTATTTGTATAGTGCAGCCTAACCCTGAGGTATCTGGGCACTTTAAGCATGGAACATACGTTACACATACAGTACACGTGACGTATGGTAAAGTTTGAGAGAATGGTTACAATAATGTTGCAGTATATGAAACACAAGGACATTTGTGAAGACCAGGTTACAAAATGCTCATAGCACTAGGGCAACAAGTGTAACCATTTCAGTAATTAAAACATACAAGCAAATCTTAGTCAGCTACAGGAGATGCAGATATGATAGGCAGAGTATTATGGTTGCCGGGTGAGAAGCAGGCCTCTCACTTTGAATCTAAAAGACCAAAAGGAGGGTTCAGCTCTAATGTATGTGGTGAGCGAGTTCCAGCACTTTGCTGCTAGCACCGGAAATCTCGATCTACCAGCTGTTTTCAAGCTAAACTTGGGTATGTTAAGATGGTGTAGATATGGAGCTGTGGTCGGTCTGGTGGAGCAATTCCTTGATAATGTGTTAGTTAGGCATTTGGGTGCTGTCAATGACAGACATTTCTGAGTGATGACAAGGGCACGTAATTTAATTCTATCATGTACTGGAAGCCATCGTACATCTCGTCTGATGGTAGAAATGTGATTAGCATGTGGTAAATTTAGAGAGCATCGAAGGGTGTTGTTGTGGAGAACTTGTAATCTGTTCAGGTTTTGATTGGTGGAACCAAGAAATAGAGTGTAACAGTAATCCAGTATGGATCAAATCAATGCCCTGGATATGGTTATGACACTATTAGTGGACAGAAAGAGTTTTCATGCGTTGATAAGTTTATCAGTGTAAGCTGTGGTGGAAGCTGTAGAGTTTATTTGCTTTTTGAGTGAGAGAGTGGAGTCAAGACAGACGCCAAGGGTTTTGACTTCTTTAGTGACTTTAATGATATTGCCGTCGATGAAGAATGATTGGTATCGGGGGTCGTTGTTGAGACGGGCTTGGGTACTGACCAACAGCAGTTCTGTCTTGTCGTCATTTAAGCAGAGGCTATTTGTAGCCATCGAATCCTGAATTTCTAGATAGATTTCATTTAGTTTTATAGTATCTTTTTCATAGCATCCAGTGAGGATAATGAGGACCTGGGTATCGTCCATGTAGTTCGTGTACGTGACACCCAGATCATCAAGATGATCACAAAGGAGCTTAGTAAAGATATTATAAAGCATAGGGGAAACACAAGACCCTTGGGGGACTCCAAGGATGGGGACTGGGTCAGCCACAGCCAATGGTGCAAAGACCCTAGTCGTCCTATTAGAGAGGAAGGATTGGATCCACTTAGTGACATTCGGTGAGAATGCAGCAGCCGTAGAGAGGTGCTTGGTCAGGATTTTATGGTTAACCAGGTCAAAGGCTGCAGACAAATCCAACAAGAGCAAGATGACCAAATTGCCCTTGTCTTTAGCTTCATCCATTTGGATTTTTAGGTCCAGAAGGGCTGTTTCAGTCCCACGCCTGGGTCTAAAGCCGGATTGAACCAAACCTAAGAGGTTGTTGTCTTCCAAATGTTGTTGAATTTGGAGATATGCCACTCTATCTAGGATCTTCAGGAGAAATGGGACAGTCGTAATAGGTCTGTAATTAGTCGGTTTGTTGGGGTCTAGGTTGGGTTTTTTGAGTAGGGGCATAACAACAGCTTCTTTGAGGTTATTGGAGACTGAGGAGTTCTTGAAGGAGGAGTTAATCAGGGTAGTGATAAATGGTGCCAGTTCTTTAGCACCATCCTTGATAACTGAAGTCAGGCATGAGTCCAGCTGGCAATTAGAGGGTTTGAGGCTCGCAATTATGTTTACCACTTCTTCCGCCGTTACAGGGGAGAAGTGGAAAGGGGAACAAGAGGGCCGATGTGGGCTGGGTGCATTGCGTGCATGGGCAATAGCAGCGAGGCTAGTCTTTTGGTCTCTATCTTGGTTTGCAGGAGTGCTATCTTGTCTGATAGGGCTTGCGGGATGTTGACACACCAGGCTTTGTCATTGATACAGTTGTCAATGAGCGGTGCCGGCGACTCCAATTCTCTTAAGATAGAAAAAAGTTCTTTAGTACCAGATTTAGAATTCTGGATTCTGGTATTGAAGATCTCCTTTTTAGTATAGGTAATGGCCGCTTTGTATGTGGCCGCTGAAATAGACAACCTTTCCTTAGAGGGGTCTTTTCTCCAACTAGATTCTGGTGTTCTTTTGATATTGCGTAACACTTTTAGTTCTGCAGAGAACCATTTGTTTAGATGAGCCGCCGGTTTACCCTTTCTCAACTTTAGTGGTGCAATTTGGTTTAGGGCTTGTTCCAGGGTGACATTGTAAAGGTCAACCAAGGAGGATGGGTCTGTGTTAGTTTTAGGCTGAAAGTTAGTGATAGGCTGTAGTGGTGGTTGCAGGTTCTCTAAGGTAATATTACGTTTGTTCCTAGACAGGGATTGTGGTGCAATGGCAGTGGGTGTGCTATGGTGAGTACCTTTAGGTATTGTGAAGGTGATACAGTGATGGACTGTCCAGGCACAGGGTGAAATGTTGAGTAGAGTGATGTCACAATTGCAGTCAGCCAACCAGTCCAGTGTTCTACATTTGTAGTGGGTGGGCTCATTCATACATTGAATGAAACCTAGTTGTGTGATAGTGTTGTGCAGCATAGATGCACTAGTATTGTTGGGGTCATGAAGACCTAGATTAAGGTCGCCCAGTAAAATAATTTGTGAGCCTGGTTTAGTATTTGAGGTTAAGAGGTTGGTGATGTCTTCCTCAAAGGAGAATATGGTGCCTGGAGGTCTATAGATGAGGTGAAGAAGGATAGTGAGGGTGTCAGAGAGTGAGAGTTTGACTGATAAGAGTTCTGCTGAAGGTAGTCCTAGATTCGGGATTTCTCTGAAGTTCAATTGGAAATTGGCTATGAAAGCCACTCCACCCACTTTCCCAGTGTTTCTGTCTAAACAAATGATTGTATAGTTCTCAGGTATGGCAAGAGATAAGGTAGGGCCTGCAGTGGGGTGTAACCAAGTTTCTGTAGCAGCAAGAAAATCCGGAGGGTTGGAGTTGATCAGGTCTGCAATGTCAGGAGCGTGTGTTAACAAGAGCTCACTTGATGGTTGGGCTAGGAGTGACTTGGGCTCCTTGTGGGGGGTTGTGGTGCAAGGTAGGGCTGGTGTCACTCTGTGGGCTAGTTAGCACGGGAGGAGGAGTAGGGGTTTGAGGAATTAGTGGCTCGATGGGAACGTGTGGGGTAAGTACTCTGTGGGTCAAGGTCCTGTAGCAGAGGCGTAAGGCTAGTTTTGTGTTTCTTGTATAGAGAGGGCAAGGAACCAGAGGTGTTGGTGGGGAGGCAAAGCGGGTGACCCATTCTGCAGGGGAGAGTGGAAGTTCAGTGGTAGTGGTGACTGGATGCAAAATGTCTGGTGGAGCATCAAACTGCAAGTCAGGTAGGAAATTAGTAAGTGTTATGGCATGAAATAAGGGTAGGATAATCGTGAACATTACTCTCCTTAAGGCCACCATGGTGAGCGAGCAAAACGCTAGACAAGTAGGAGGGATCTCAAAAAAGAGCATAGAGGTACAGTACTAAGCAGTGGTAGATTCTAGTTGATCCCACTATGTTTGGATAGGTGCAGTGGGTGCAAGCAGTACCAGGCTAGGTATGGAACAGTGGGCTATGTGCTGCACCGCTCTGAGTAAATGCTAATTTAGGCAAGGTAATATACAATAGACAGGGTACAATTCCTGTGGCTGGGTATGCTGAATTATTTTCTCGGTTCAGCTAGTGAGGTATCCGCAGTAATGTATTACAACTAGATAGTTATGTTTGTCCCTGTTGTGCTGAATAGTCAGTAAAGGTGCTGGAGCTGCTCAGAAACAATGATTGGTATAATGGCTAGCAGTAAGAAATACAAGGAGGCGCTGAAATGCTATTAAGCAGTGCCATGAGCACCATGGAGCAGTTGCGGTACAAAGGTGCTACGGTGCCAAGTTGGGTAATAACTTAAGGCGGAATGGGGAGCATCCGAGGTGCAATAGGGAGCAACATGCAATTGGGTAGTACAATGACAGTACCGTGGGGATTGGAATGCAAAATTGAACACTGGGGTTAGCTGTAATAGTGAGTAGCAGGAGTACAACGGGGATGTATATCAACTGTATGCCTATACAATGACAGTATGCGGGTACACAATTCTATTTGGTCAAATGCAAGACATTTGAGGTGTTAACCAGTTATCAGCACAGTACAATACCTCTTAATGATGGGCTAGAAACATGCTATCTCGCTAACATGCTAAAATATTGTGTCAGTACATGATGCAGTATTCAGCTGCTAACGCTTCCATCAGACTGCTTCAATAATATGCCCAATGAAAACAAAAGGGATGGTGTAGTGTGATGTCATTTTTGGAACAGTGTCTAATCACATATATTGGCCAATTTGGTTACAGAAATTATACACACGTCTGAAGGAAGGGGTTTCCTATGGATAAAAGTCCAAACCCTTAGATTCTGGGAGATACTCACTTGCTCACTCACTACTTGCTCACTCACTGACCTTCTTCAGTGGGAAAGACAGCAGACAGGTCCAATACAGAAAGAGGGGGGTTCCAGGCTGTGGAGGGAAAGACCCAAACTTGCTGACTGATGACCACCTATTCCGAAAGTGAGACAGCCAAAAGAAACTCATATGTAAGTATATTATGAACGGGATACTCTAAATGGAAATATATTAAATAATCCCAGCCCATTGTATTAGTCAAAATACTGAGGTGGCAGGAATTTGCATTAACTAGACCTATTGAAAAATTAAGAACTATTTTAGAAGTTGATATGCTTCTGGAATCAATGATTTGATTGAATAGGGAGGGCCTCTGGTATGTATGCTGGTGTGTCCCCTCCCTCCTTTTCTGTGCAATGATCAGACAGAGAACATGTATTCTGGGAGTCAAAAGGGTATCACACTGTGTCCATACCTAGAAGAAGAACGTAAATTGAAAGCATTTTCTGGTTACTTCACTAAGCAGAAATCTGTTACTGGCACTGAACCATCCAAGACAAAAGGTAAAGTGTAATTATACTCTACACATTTTTCCACCTTTAAGTTGTTCATTCAAAATGAGAAAGGAACACATTTACAACATAATGTAAAACAAGCACCATTGAAGGGAATCTAGTAAACAAACTTGTTAAACAGACATTTTCCTCTTTACAAGTTATTTACATGCAGGAACATTAAGTAACAGGTATTTCAATTGAGTTTTGTAGAACGTGGTTTGAGATTCTGACATGTCCATTAAGTGGGGATGTTAATTTATGATGAACAAGAAGTAGAGGGATTTAGGTAGGAAGGGATATTATGATTCTATTTTATTTTATCAAATTAAAGCTTTATGCAGAGTCCTCATTAATGTTTCATTCCATAGTGGATGGGCGCTTAGTGTAAGCCAAATATATTCATGGTGATGTGTCTGTTTACAAAGGTCTATTCAAGTAAATGGTATGCCTTGGTATTGTTTATTTGTAAAGTGCCTATACACACAGCAAGTTTTTCAAAGCACTCAAGGAGGGTGGGAACAAGGGCTAAAAACAACAGTCATTCAGAGCCCTTCAATTTCTGAATAATACAAGTTTGCACAGGCAGAGTGGGTGCATGGAACAGGTGCATATACTACAATTAACAGTGTAGATAACAGCAACTAGGTCTGACCACAATTCTACAGTTTTTCTAAGTGCATTGAGGCACCACCATGCAAGAAGGGGAGACAAGGGAAAAACAGATAGATGATCTTCAAGGCATGGTGCATTCCGATTGTACAAGTGCACAGGCAGGTGGAGGGGGGACAAGTGCAGGGGTCGGGGTGATGAACCATGTACCATATAAAAGTGATGTGACCAGCAGACTGATCGGGCTACACAGGGGGACAAACCCTGGTGGCATACAGTCCACCATACATGGACTCTGCTACTCCTGCCTCCACAGGCCACACCTCACCACGGCCTGTAGTCACAGCTCACTCAGGGGACCCTGCTGCCCTCTCTGGGCAGAGTCACTCCTCTTGTGCGCCAGCTGCTATGTGCCCGCCTGCTGCCACCTGCAGGATCGGGTCAGGCTGTGGTTCGGTCCCATTATGCTAGGCACATTCCACCACCTCCTTATGGTGTTTTGTGCTAAGTAATGAGCACCAAATGGGATTTTAATGCATTCAGGATCTTGCCAGAGCTCGCACATAGGCTGCCATCTTCGTTGCTGCTCAGCAGGCTATCCCCCAAAGTGAATCCTCTTTTTTGTCAGATTTACACAATGAAGTGGATGCCCCACATCACCAACACATTAATTTAGATTAGTATTGGGATGATAATCATGCTGACACCTGTGAGAGAGGCCTTTGCCCTGCCATGGACTCCCAAATCTTCTTATTGAAAGTGCATCCATCAAGGAGTATATGGTCCTGTGCACCAGGAAACTTACATTAAAGGCTACAGTCTTGAGTTGGCCTCCAACATTGAGGTAGTGGAATCCTTCTTCCAACCCTCCTCTCTACCACGACCGCAAAACCAGTCACTTCTCTTTAGTGCTCTGTTTCTCCATGCTGGAAAACTAACATGGTAGACTGTTGCCTTCATGAGCACAGCTTCCTGGCGGTGACTATAAGGCCCTTTAATCTTACATCAGTTCCGAGGATGACACACCTGAGGAACGCCTTCATTCCATTCACAGTTGTCAAACCAGGCGCACCGCTTGCCCAAGTAAACAAATATACAGCAATGTTTCTACTTTGCATGCCCGCCCATTAAGAGGAACACGGAGACCAAACAAACACTAGCGGAGCAGATCTATTCAGAGATTTCAGAATAATGAGTGCTCCTATAACTGCAAGTTCATCATCCCAGATCAACCGGTCGTAACAGAACCTGAGGGCAAGAACTGCTTTATTTACGATTAGTACTGAAAGGGAAGCAGTTTACCTGTATGCAAAACAGACAAAGAAAGAGTCCCCTAATCGACAGAACCCTTAACCTATCGTGCTTCAGAATGAAAACAATTAATGAGCAAAACCAATTAGAGGAGCAGGCTTCAGTGAGAGCAGCAAGAAAATTGAACTAACTGCCAATCTCCAGGGACTTGTCTAAAGAAGAACAGCATCCCATTGGTAGAGGACTGGAGTGTAGGAGGAGAATCCGGTTGTTGCGATTATGGGATCCGTACACAGTGATAGAAGTGTACCAGAAAAGTAGTGAGACTGTGATTCTGGTGGGAGACAGAGTAGGAAGGAAGGGAGCAACACGCAACACATTTTGTCAAGGCGTGCAGTCATGCTGGTTGAGTTGAAACAGATTTCAGTTTAGCTGTAACTTATATCTGGTGGACAAATGGAGAAGTGTGCTTTAACTTCACAAAGAACAGTTCCGGGAATGGTGAACATAGGTTCCAAAAAGTAGTGGAGCTGTTACCAGTAAAAAATAAATGTAGTGGAATACCTCTCCCGCTCACTTCGACCACTGGCTGTAGATGTTCAGATATCTGTATTTTTCTTTCTGCAATTTAAAAATTAACAAAGGGAAGTGTATAATAGGAGTGTCTGTGCCATGCCATATAATTCTGGGCACCTCATTAAGATGCATTTATTAAAATAGAAGATTACACTAAGTGACATGAGGCTATGGAGTTGCTTGAGAAAGAATTGCAGCTTTTATAGGGATGCTAGACAGAGTGCCCTAATGATGACGCCAGTATGCCACTGTAGTTTATGTTTGGTGCCTCAGAACCCCTCGCCCCTTTGATCAGATGTTTCACTTCTCTCAGCAGCAACGCCAATCTCCTGCAACCTAACGGTGTCTGCAAGGTGCCAGAGGAGCGCCGAGATTCACTGTAGTGCCAATGATGTGATAGAGCGTGTGTGGGTGTCCAGAGAACATGATCACCCAGTGAGCGTTTGGGAAATCGAGAATGGAGAGACCAACAGCAGTGATCCAAAAATACGAGTGGAGGTTCTTGCGAGAATGCCAAATGACAAGTCCAAAGTCATTGTGCAGCTGAATAATATCTCGTTCTCTGATGAAAATATGTATACATTGTATGTGGAAACCACCCAGGGCTATATAGCGCCAACAAAAATCAACCTGACTGTCACAGGTGAGTGAAGACATGTTTTCCATAGTGATTTACATGCAATGATCTCCTTTTAATATGTGTTGGTATTTGGTCTGTCAAAATAACACTTTATATTCAATAAATGTTATTATGTCACCCTAGTAATTTGGTTCATACCAGTAACCACAAGGAAGAATTTAAAAATGTACAATAAATAGTACAAATTCACACAGAGGTTGTACATAACCAAACACAGGTATGACATCAAGCGAAGAAACCAATCCTTTGTAGGACAGGATGTACTCATGAAGAAAGATTGAAACCGCAATGGCCCATCATATGTTTTCGTTATTCTTACTTACATATCTATGGCCTATATGTGAACGCTGATCTCATTTATAATTAGCCTTGGGATTGACACAGAGCAGATAACGAAAGGTCCTTGAGACATACCATTCTACAGTGAAGAGTAAGTAGGGCCTGAGCATTGTCCCTTGAAGTGCTATGTGTATTTCTGGAGGCTTATCACATCCACAGGAGGTGGGCACCACGTCCATTCCATTGCTTCTGACTAGCACTTCTTTTTAGTAGCATGGGGGCATGCTCTGCAATAGGTTCTCACCCGTTCGGATACGCTTTGCAGCAGCCTGTCAGAGGTAATGGCAGGATACATTCTCTTCCCACTGAGAGAGCACGACATTCATCCCACATGCCTGTGAGATAGCTCAAAGGGATAACACATGCTGCAGAGAGCTGTGTGTGACCTGCTGGTAACAGCCTTCTTTTCTTCTGGGAGGAAGAAAAAGAGAATCATTAATCTGTGGAATGTTTACAGGGAAATCTATAGCAGAAAGTGCTTTATTCAGACAAGTTATTATCATTCTATGCAACACTATCCACTATCATGTTCTCTGAGCACAACCTTAGGTATGGATTAAAGAAGAGTAAGTTAATCAGTGTCATGCCTCTATGATAGAGGAAGCAAGTACCACCTCGGAAGGAAGGTGTTTCCACAGTGTAGCTGGTTACAGTGAGAATGGCATTTTCCTGGCAGCGTAGTTAGACTTCTTTCTTTCCAGTCTAAGTGAGAGGCCTCAAAATCTCTCATTTCTCTTATGACTGAACAGGTTCCTGGCTAAAGCGTTATAGAACAGATTATAAATATGCAAGGCAATCAAACCGTGTAAACCACATTTTGTTCAAGGTAAATTAGCCCAATTGGATTGGCTTTCATCATAACTCTTCCTATCCTTCAATCACTTTGCAGCCTATCATTAAGCATGCTCCTGTCAAAAAACATTATTTTTCAATTAAAAGAAAAGTCAACACTTTTTTTTAAGAAAAATTGTATTTTCTGTTTCTAAAAATATCCACAAATAATCCAATGCATGATATTCTAAATGTGGTCTGATTTTGGCATTGTGCCGTACTAAGATTATTTTTTTGCTACATGTTCAACGTCTCTTTGGCGCAGGTTGATGTACTCTACAGGTTTAAATGCTTCAGCATGACATTCTGTGCTGAGTGCTAGTTTGTCGTACATCACATCTCTTAGAAATATCCTAGGCCTGCACCTAACTCTGAGACCATTTAGAGTGGACTTCTGTAGGATGCGTTTGCCTAAATAATCATCCAGGTCAGTATTGATTGTAAACTTTGTCTGCATTGGGCTTTGTCCAGATCTTTTCATAATACCAGTATTCATATCTCTTACTGAAGAAGTAGAGGATCATGGGCGTAATTTTAGGGGGGAGGGGCAGGAGTGTTTGTCCCCCCCAACTTTCATGGCACACCATTGTGTCCCAATTCATTTGGCTGGGGCACCTTTTCTTTAGATGCAATGCCCCCCCCCCCCCAACATGTTCAGCAAAGTTACTCCAATGTACAGGATGTTAAAGAATTGTGGTAGCTATCACCTGCTCATTAAATAATGTCAGCACATACTGACCACAGCCCAATTATAAGCAGTTACTCTAAATCTCCTGTGGCTGCTGTGAGTCCCAACCCAATGGCTTTAGCAAACGGTGGGTGCTTTTGATCCACTCCCATTAAAGGGGGCTTGGCTGGCACCTCCAAGCATTCCTCCACCTCCAGTGTCAGGGCCCTGCTTCCAGTACATCCAACTGAGATATTGGTCATTTCCTTTTCTTGTTTTTAATGTATTAAGTATGTATGCCTTTTGCACTACACATAAAAAGATTGTACAATTAAAACAATAATGTATACATTATATATGAAAGATACATTTTCATCATCGTACTTTCCAAATTCGATATAAAAGAAACAATCCATATTTCCCTAACGTCAACATCACATCTGTGTTGTAGATAATTTCTTAACCGCTATTTTCCACACATAATATGCCCCTCCAGTAATTACGAAAGAGTCTGCAGAATATATTGTAGACCAACATTTGTCAGTAGTAACAAACTAAATTGAGACAATATTGATCATATCTTGTTTGATATTGTGACATACGTTCAACACAATTTGTCAGAGTATGTCTAGAAGTTTCTACACGGCTTTTATAGAGACTGCACTTCTGTTCTTCTAATGGTGTTTTGGACCATGCTCCTATACATTCATTAACTCGAAGAATAATAATTCACAGTTACAAAATAAACCGATTTAGGGATACATTTGTTGGCTTCAATAGATAACCTCTAGGTTGATTTATCAAATGGCCCTGTGTCTAATACAAAACATATCTTTTCCTAATAGCTAATTTTGCTACTGGCTCTATACAGTCCGTTAACATAGTTTTCTGTTTAAGGTCTTCATGGAACCTTCCAGTGTCCGACTCCTCAAGGATAGAAAGTTATATTTCCCTTAAATGTGTCTCCACAAGACCCAATATTGCATCATTCCTTTGTCTATAATGAATGTTCTTGGCAAAATACAAAAACACGGTACATTTCTTATCTTCTCCATATGTAATCTTTAAATAGAACTTAGATTGTGCAATCTTCCATAACGACATCAAAGAAGGGATGCAAAGCTATAAACAAATTGCCTCAACAGGTACTGATTTTGGTAAGCCAAGCATTGTGCGCAATACTTTCCACTATAAACAACCTAGCCATGCAACATATTTGGGTTTGAGTGTTTCCAAACCATACATTATACCTGGGACTAATCCCTTCTTATAGGCTTCAAGTTTGCCTTAAGCGGAACCACCACATCTATGATTTATGTAGTTGTTTAATAGTTGCCATTTTGAGCAAACTGGACCAGTGAAATATTGCCTATAGTACTGAGCAGTAGGTCGAGACTTAGTAGGCAATCTGTTGGATATATTTTCTGGAGGAGCTACTAGTCTTGGGTATTTTGTTATTGTGACAGATCGTGGTATCTTATTATGGCATAATATTATTATAGTGATGCATTGGTGACGTCCCTATGTATAGTGCTAACGCTTCCCTCAGAACATATTTCATCCTCGAAACACTTGTGTATAGGCGCGGTATAAATGCCATATCATATCATATCCTAACACCTGTCCTTTTTCCCGGGGTCTTTCACAATATCAGCTTTTGGATTTATTACACTTATCATGTGACAATATCACTTTTTCTCAGCAACTTATCTACGATGCTGACGAAAATGCCTTGATGGCAGATCTGCACAGTAGTAGGCACGCAACATAAATACTGAACACTCACTCACTTTCTAACTATAGAATTCCCATCAAATCATTCCCATTAAAGCATTCCCCATCACGTACTTGTCTGTGTTTGCACATTAAATAGAATAACGAGAGGTCACAAAATGCATCAGGACATGAAGTGATCTTTATACTGTGTCTTTATCATGACAGATAACTTACCAATTACACATGATAACAGCTCCGCGTGGAGCGCATTTGCCAGTGTGAACATGGAAAAAAACAACCATTGAAAACGGGACATCTCAAGAATAGATATGAACTGCAAGAAGCCCTTCACCCCGACCTTGAGTACAGGACTTGGCAGGAATTACACTTTATGAATCCAACTATAAAAAACGAAACCTTGTAAATTCAGAACCACATTCAATTTTGACATGGAAACATTGCATATGGAATGAGTCCCCCCTGACTGACTGAAGAACAGGCACTTCCAGAATCACCTCACTTAAACCATAATTACCTAGAACTGTATGAGATTCTGTTCACTGCTGGCTGTGGGAAATCCCTCTCTCTTGGCTGTCCACCAATAAGGAGGGTCACAATCCTAGCAGCTCCCAGCACTGGATTGTCGCCAGCTCCCGGCAGAGGATCTCTTGCTTCCCAAGTCACTCATGCACATCTGTCTCCAAGTCAGCCTGCCGGTCTGCCAGTCTGAACTCACACCCTCTCTCTGCCACTTGTAAAGCCTCCTACTGTCACTCAAGAATAATCCTTCCCCTCGCTTCACCTCCTCCGTACAGTCCAGTACTTTTCCCGTCAACACAATAGTTTTGCTAACATAGCTGCTACAATTGCTTTCTGCACACACAATGGTGTTTTTCAACTGGGCACATTCCATCTTCACAGTTTGTGCCATGCTGAATGAAATCACACAGCCAATAACTGCTTGCACGTTTTAACTCCATTGCAGAAGAGCACTCATTTTGAAGTCATTTCATCTGAGCCCATTTGCACCAGTGTGTTAATGACAGGTTATAAGTTATTGGGAAGGGGTTGTTAGCTCATATTAGTGTTTTTATATATAGTGCAAGCCGGACAATTGACATGTTAACCTGATCTATAGCATATTTAAAACCTGTGCTCACTGCCAGAATCTGTGCATTTCATTCATGATGAATGTTTGTATTTCTACATGAACCCCCCTACCACTACTTAAATATGTACCCCTGTGCCTCACCGCCCCCAGATATCCCTACAAATCCCAAGTATATTTAAGAGTCCATTTTTGTTTGCCAATTTGCATTTATTTTGATTTATTTTTAAACCATTCACTTGGGAATATTTTTGGAGGGCAGTAATCGAGCACATAAGGATTGTATCATCTGCATAACAGATCCAGGGAATCAAGACTCCTGCTAGTTTCAGTGGGAAATTATTACATTTCCGTTGGTAGGCATCAAGATTGGCTACGTAGAGGTTATGTAGGAGCGGGGAAAGCACACAGCCCTGTTTTAAGCTGATGTGTGTGACAATAAGGTTAGTTAAAAAAACATTTGAGATGTTCTTACTTGTACAGTACTATCAGCATATAATAACTGAATATAGTACAATCGTGTAGGCTCTATTCCCCATTGTTTCAATTTGCTCCATAACCTGTTTCTGACTACACAGTCACATGTGGCTGTGTAATCTATATATCATAAATACAAGGGGCACGGTAAAATGCCCTTGCATCCAATGTCAACAAGCACATTGCCCATAGTCCAAAGATCGTACTACTTCCCCTACAAAAGCCTATTTGTTGCCACTTTATCATGTCCAATGAATCTGCCCATGCCAACAGTCGTTGATATGAAAAGGAGGCAAACATCTTGCTACTTGTGTCTGTCAAGGTAAGAAGACACAGGTTTTTGGTTTCAGCGTAGCTTCCCTTCTTGTGAATAGGAACTAGAATCGATGAACGCCAATTATCAGGAACATCTGCAGTTCTTATTATTCTCTCACACAAAGCTTTTAATATCTCAGCCCAAATCAATGGATTTTCAAGACAATGGGCATCATTACGACCCGGCCAGTCCGGTAACAACGGTGCCAGTAGGCTTACCGGCACCCTTGTTGCCAGACCGGCAAAGTACAAGTTTGCGGGCCGGATGCCCTTGCGCCCATCAGGTCTGACCTGGCGGGTGCAACGGCACCCGCTCGCAGACTTTCAAGGCGGTGCTAACATCATTCCCATTTGAGTCCTGTGGGACTCAAATGGGAATGGGGATTGACATTTTTCTGGCGCCTGACTTTCAGGAACACTGGGGTCGTAACACCCGAGTGTTTCTGTGAAGCCAGGTGCCGTAAAAAAACACAACTACGACGGCAGCCTGCGGTTTTTACCAGCATGGCTACTGCCGGAGTTGTAATGAGGCCCAATGTTTGCTAATCCATGAGGTCCAGGGTACATTGATGTTTAAGTTTTTGTATCTTGACCAAAATGTCCTCAATTTCAAAAGTTATTGCATCTTTTTTCGTATTGTCTATAAAGATATTGGAAGTTTGTGAGCTATCTAACCAATATTTCTTTTAATGAGCGCGCACCATACCTCTTCAGGTGCTGCAAACTGCTTTTGGTTTCTGATCAGAAAAGTATTTATGATACAGAAAACAACATTTCTTTGAATCGTGTGCTTGAAGATTATAAATAAAGCTCTCCAGTTTGCTGTGTGTAGTGTGCATTTACATTTCTTATCCAATGTCTATATTTACAGCGTATTGTTCTAATACTCGCATATTTACTGTTTGGGGAGAGTGTTTTATTTTTTGCAATTTGATCATACGTTTTCGTGATTCTTTCTTTTTTTCATGAATTTGACCATCATATTTTGCACCATATTTGGACATATAGTTATAGCTACGTAATTCATTGGGATGGTCTTTTATTCATTTATGTAGGATCCAGCCGGTATTCCAGCCACTATTCTATAATAGTATGGTAGGGGATCCCCGACTTTACACTAAAACAGTATTTATTTTTCTGCATTATTTTGGCACCATATAATCGTGTTTCACAAGTAGCCTCCCCTGACCTTCCGCCACTAGCAAATCTTCTATAGAGATTGAAATGGTGCATGATCTCTCATATCTTTACAGGTAATGGTGTAAGACTTGTGTACTCATACACGTAAAACTTGCGAAGCGAATATGCAATCCAGATTTGAAAAGGCGTTTCCATTACACCAAGTTTTAACCATTCATAATGAAGTATTATCACTAACCATTAGTAGCAGGAGTTCAAAGGGCAGCAACATAGATGTCCATACTCTCCCCTAATTCCCTAATGGTGTTATCGTGCACAGTCCAAAAGCCTGTTCTTCAAGAATCTATTCCTCGTCTACAGCATTTAGCATTAAAGTCACAGGCTAATAATATGGATTCATTCTGATATTTATTCCGCCAGCTTTGAATGATTTTTTGTATTATGATAACGGAGACTAATAGTATAGATGCTTTCAGGAGCATCATATAAGGTGATCTGCATCGTTTTAGGATGCAACTTAGACGTTTTACAGTTACACATATATCATTTGGATTGTCATCGTCGCTCTGTATATGCAATTCTTCATTAAAATCATTATTTGGACCTATGCCTCGCCCTCCAAGTCCATGGCCAGTGGCCTTACAACACAACATAACATACGCATCTAGAGCGAGATCCTGTTTTTACCCTCTTTCTTGTAGGAAAAATATTCAGGAATCTCTTAGCAAAAGTGTTCCCTCCTTTTGATTTATAAAGCACGTGTGTCCATATGTATCCCAGGACACCATTTGTAAAAAGGCTTGGGGTTTATGATTCCAGTCCTGCAGTTTGGGTCCCATTAGAGGGGCTCAATAGTTATAATTCTGCTTGTCATCGTCATTTACCCAGCACTCTGTGTTTTCAGAGATGCAACTTTCTTATATCTAAATGGTCGGCTTTTCAGATGATTCCATTTTGCACTCTAGTTCGTACAGCTCCATGAGCTCTTATACCCCATTTTCAATATTGATAACGTGAAAAGTTTTATATAGGCCAAAATCACTGGTGATATAAAGGTTACAACTGACCAGTTCATACTGCTTTCCAAATGTGTATTTTCACAGTTACAATGTCATTTGATATTATTATGGACAGTTGTGGAATTTGATGTAACATATATAATAATCGGGCTCAATTTAACAAAGGACTATCCAAGCTGGTATTCTTTTCCAGAAACCGAACTTGTTTTCCCACCATATTACCTTGCTGCATGTATGTATTGAAGTTTGTAGTCGGGATACAGTGTTCCATATTTCCATGTCAATTTACCAACATAGAAGATGATTGATTGTGTTGCCTTTTTTTGAGCATTGTGTTCACTAAATCCATCATTAGACAAATGGCTCTCCTCCTCGGAGGATTCCATGGTCTGATCATTTACATCCTAACACTCTGGCCCATTAGTAATAATATCATTCCCTGCCACCAGTTTGCTACTACACTTTTCCACCACCACATGGCAATTGACATTACTTTCAGGAAATTGCAGCCATGTGTCCAATGTATTCATTGCTGGTATTCCGTTTGTTTTATTTTTTCATATTTTTTGTGGGTTTTGTTTTCTCAATGTAAAATGTTTGCGTTTCAGTGCTCAAAATATTTGTATTTCCCATATGAGCTGTGGCTGTGGCATGCTTTCTGCTCTCAATTGGTTTAATATTTAAATTATTTTCCTTTTGCTTATTTATTTTATTCCCTTCTTCTCATATTACATTGTTGTAATGTTATCATTACTGAGCCACAGATGTTTCCTGTAGATCAGATATATCTCCTTTGTCCATATTTGATTGTTTCACATTTTCACGGAAGAATTGAATATTGGTCCAGCAGCCATTCACACCAGGGTTTTTCCGTGCCGGGTACCGTGTTTTTTGTTAGGGGACAAAGCTGTCCTCTGTCTGGATGCCTGTTGCCTTCGATTCTATAGTGGAGGACTCTGGAATGGAATGTAGTCCGAACAGATGTTCAGCGGTGTATTCTTCTTCTTTAAGGTGTACACAGATGAGTCAAAGAACGAGTGCATCACTTCTTTTTAAAGCAAAAATATCACAGGGGATTGGTCCATACGCTGTACGGAGCCCAATCCCTCTTTTTTTTTTAAATATGTTTATTTTAAACCAAGGCAGAGTGTCAACAATACAGAATAAACAGGCTTGTAAGCAAGTCCAAAAGCAACTTGTGACCCTTACCATCTGACATTATACCTAGAGTATCCTGTCCGAGAAGAATTTGAGAGGTCAGGATGGAAGATAGCCCAGGCAAAAAAGCATGATAGCGTGGCCCCTTCTCAGAACTAGTAACCCTCTCTGGCTGTTCTAACTCTACCCCTTTACCATGCCCGCTGACATCAAATGAATGCTAGTATGCCAGAACCTTGTGTGAGGCTGGTTTTAAACATGTGCTGCCTTTAGAAGCACTGACTAACAGGTGACTTCCTACTTAGAGGTCCTAAGTGGAGTTGTCATCCTCCCTCTGTGAGATTCAGTAAAGGCAGCATCCTGGCTGTTGTCCCACTTGTTGTAGAATAAACATTGCGTTGGCAGAGCTTGGGCCTCAGCTCACAAAGCTGACAATTACATTTCAGATTGGTGTGGCTTTCCTAATTGTGTGTTATTAAGTCACCATACCACAGAAAGACATGGCTTTTTTTTAGGGATGACCCTACCACCATACTAATTTAGGCAGTCAAATATTATTATTTAGATCAGAGGTGCAGAAGCCACAATACTTCTTCTACTTGTGGTTAGATTGGGTCACACCAGCTGTCAGAAATGTACATGTGACATTTGCACCCGCCATGTGTCAGTGGAGAGCAGGAGCTGCAGATGTCAGGAGACTGGTGCAACAAGGTTACATGGATGCACTATGCTTTTGGAATGGCATATTTAGGAAGGGGAGCCTGTTTAGCAGGCATTTCTCTCATTTATATTATTTATTTATTAGCATTTATAAATCTCACTGGCAGCCCAAGGGCATCGAAGCGCTGTTACAAGAAAGTGACTTAGTTACAGGTTACAATGTTTCTTACTGGTTGCATGCGGCATAGCAAGGTTGGAGCAGGTTACATAGGTGGCATAACACACACACTACTTAGTTACTTGAAGAGGAGGGAGTGGTACAGGCATGACAATTCAATGCATTTAGAGCCTTATGGGTAGACACTGGCAGGTTTCAGATGAACAGTCTTGTTTTGATCTCTTTGTGGAAGGCTATGTGGGATAAGATACCTCTGAGGTTGGGTGGCAGGGAGTTCCACTGGGTCGTGGCAATGAATGTGAAGCCTCAAGCCTCCAGCTTGCACTCTTGTGACCTTGGGCACTGAGAGTAGGTTGGTGTATGGGATTCTGATTGGTCTTTCTTTGAGTGGTCTAGGGATTCTCTGAGAAAGGTATTGAGGGGCTGCGAGATGGATGCATTTATGAGTGAGGGACAATGTTTTGAATATGACTCGTTCTCAGAAACACTATTACCCACATTTTGTAATCATAAAAAGCTAGGGCTTTAACACCCATGACCGATGGCACTCTGTCATTGTATGTTTTAGGATGTTATAAAGGAAATACTATTTTTGGAACTAGGGTTCAAACCATGTGGGGGTCCTGACTGAAGACAGCCTGCTTAGCTTTGCACTGCTGACCATGGCGGATGACTCGTTTCTACAAGTCCTGTTCCTGAGTGGCAGGTCATGTGTTTTAGATGGGCAATGTCATCCATAAAGAGGATAATGTGGGAGTACTAATAACCTCTTTCCCTTGTCTGATGGTTAGGTTAATTTCTCTCTAACTCATCATATAAAATAATTCCTGAGATCCAAAGGGAATGACAGTTGTTATCGGGATACTGGGGGAAGTTCTTGAATACCCAAGGGTGATTGACAGGTACACCTATGTCGATACGACATCAGGTCAGGAGGTTGATGCAAACCATTTATGTCTATACTTCATTTACTGAGTGGAGAATGGCCGCTTAGGTATGAGGGATATATTAGCAGCCGTGTGTCATTTGCTGTGTGACACAAATGCTTGGCTCTGAAAATTGATTATTGCAATATCTTCTATGTTGAAACAAAAAAACGATATTATAAAGTCCATGTACAGTGTGCTTTGTTTTAATATGTAGTTCTGATGCCTTTTAACTTTCATCTTAAATTAAGTTTAAATAAGTGTTCATGGTGACTCTGCGCTAACACTGGTGACAATTTGGAGTCGTTTGTTGATACTTTAAATCTACAAGCTCCGCTCATAAGCACCTGCAGTAAATGCCTGGCCTCATGGAACCTATATATTCTATTAGTGTGGCTTCCCAGTGGCCTAGAGCATTCACCTAGACATGCCTTAATGCACAGAAAGCCAAAAAACCCAAATTTGTTCCTGAGGACCACAGACAACCTTTTGGGGACGAGAACTCTCAGTCCTAACCAGCATTATCAATGGTGAGGGATCATGGGAATTGTAGTCCAAAACATCTGGACAGCGACAGGTTGCACAACCCTGGATTTTTACATCATGCATTTTAAATATCTGATGTGTCATTTACTGGCAGCAAACTCTGCATTGTATTAACCCGCACTTCTGTTTCTTCTAAAAGGGTTCTGTACGCCTCGCATCTTTGTGCCTGCAGATAAGCAGGAGATTGTGTGCCAGGTGATTGGGAAAGGAGAGGATGGGCATGTGGAATGGTCCTACGATGATCAAAACACCTGGAGTGAAGGACACGGAACAAAGATGACCCATGGAGCAGGGGGTATGGTTACTCTCACCAGCATGACGACATTTGAGGCTGCATCCCATAGGATACCCTGCTGCCGTGTCGCCTTCAAGCAGAATGAAGTAACACCATCCGAAGCAGTTTGCTTCCATTCATTTGGCTACAGTTCTACACAATTTCCCATTGCAGGTGATTATGTTTATAGGGTTGTCGTGATCGTTTCTTTTCTTCACACTAATTGCCTGTGAGTCAGGGAGAAAGAAGCACTCAGGGACTGGGGGAGGAGAAGAAGACACTTTCCAGAAATAGAAATACCTTTCCTCAGTGGAAACAAATGAGGTGAATGAGGGGCCAATATTCATATACACTGCCTTTCCTTTTCGAATCAGAGGCTTCAGCAAAGGTCTGCAACCTGTATTTGAGTATCACTCCCATCGACCCTGGCCCGCACAGACAATATTTCAAAAAAGGTAGCAGGCGCTCCTCTCCAGAAAGAACATGGCATGATAACAAGAGTATCAACAGCAACCCCATGCACGTGTTTCAGCCTTGTTGGACCTCATCAGTGAGGTGGAGCTGTGCCTCTCTGAGCACAGTGAGCAGGGAGTCCACCTCTGGTTGCCCCAGGTAGCTCAGGGTGACCAACCCCGAGTTCCTTGCAAATATTACAAAGACTGATATGCAAATGATATTTCCCATCTGTGAAAAGTACAGTGAGTAAAAAGCGTGTGCTGCAAACTCTCATCTCACAACATGTTATCATGCAATGTTCTTTTTGGAGAGGAGCGCCTGCTATCTTTTTTGACATACCCGCACAGATAATGGTGAATGTTCCGGGGAGTTGTAGCCCGCACTATCTGGAAGAGACAGGTTGTAGACCTCTGGGCTAGACCATATGCAGGACTTTGTGTACTAGTGTGCCATCAATGATGTACGCTAGGCAGCGAGAAAAATATAGTATGGAATTCCGTTAAGTGTAATCATTTGCTGGAATGCTCCCATTTTGCAGACATTGTTTTGAGGGTAACCCAGCAACCAGCAATGTTCACTACACATTGATTACATGTTTTTATCTTGGCATACACGTTTTTGCAATTGACTCCGAATGTTTGAAAGTGTCTACTCTGTGTTGCAGAACCACAGGAGAATGTTGGGACTGATCCAGAAAGAACGCGAAAATTCCTCATCGTTCCGATCGTGATTTTCACCATCGCCATCGTACGTGTTTGTGTCGCCCTGCATCGTGGACGGCACGTTGTTCTGCGACGTAGAGGTTAGACACTCTTTTTGATGCAACTTCCATATATATTACCATTGCGTATCCACTGAGATTGATACTTAGTTTGTTATTGGATGGTGTCGCAAACTTTTCAAGCCTCCAAGAGTCACTCAAAACGAAGAAGAACATATCAAATAATGGTGGAATTTAGCCAGATTCTCAGTAAAAACAGAAATTAAGAGTTCATTGTATAAACAAATACATTATTGGTAAAATCATGCAAAGGACCCCCATTCAATATCACGCACAAAGGATGCCAAAGGAGACTGGAAATGTAAACACGTTGATGGAATCTAAAGCTCCAATAGAACCAATTACTATAAGTAATTTGCAGTGAATCCTGATTACAGCATTGACTAAAGAAATGCGATCCTCAGTTGCAGGACTGGAGAAAAGCAAATACGGGCGCGGTGCTTTTCTGAAGAAAAAAAACACACATCCTGTGCATACAGTCGTGCTGCTTGAGCTGAGTTATCACAACTCTACATCAAACTTGGTAGGGTCACCAGACGTCTGCACTGATTCAGCCTGAAAGGCTTGGATAGAAAGGTGGGTGGGTGTTGACATCCTCCAGATGTCCCTCACATTGGCCTCATTCCCGTTAGAGATTCCAGCCATGGGCATGCAGGGAAACGGGGCATGTTTTTTTTTAAAGAAAAACGATATTTCTAGCCTGCAAAATCCTCATGTTAGAAATATGTCATTATTTGAATCTGCTTTTGTACTGTACCAACTCACCAGCATGGTATTTTCGTAGCGATGACTCCTTGTCAGAGGCATACTGTGCCCCCACCCGGGGTCACTATTCCTTAGTTTCCCGGGAACAGTAGCATGAGCAAGGGTGAATTAAGAGTTAGGGAAAGCGGGAAAGGAGTTTGCAGACACAGGACAGGGAGAGAATTAGGTAGAGCTAAATACGTTTATTAGATGGGATGCATGCTTGTCCAATGTATGTTGACTATTTTCCAGCGAGAGGCAACACAGAATGGTATTTTCTGAACTAATATACTGTGAGGAATTGGCATCTGGCAAGGGTGCGAAGCCTGGCCTTTTTTGATTTTTAGTACCTATAATGATGCAGATGATTCCTTCTCCAAAGGGGTAATCTACTAACCCGATCCCCCTTTGTCGCAACTCCATGCCAAAAGCAAAGTGCACTTCTGCCCTGCTGCATCAGTAGCCTAATCGGCTGCGCCTGCTCTGCTCCTGGCACTGAGCAGGTTCAAAGGTCACAAGATGCCCACTTGTCTGCCACGGCGATAGCAAAGTCACTGCAGACAGGGGCGACATTCACGATATGCCCCCTCTACACCGTACACAAACTGTGATGATCACGAGTACCCCTTGCTGGTGGCAGGGTCATCTCTAAGAATAAACTATGCCTGAGTTTGGTCATATTACATGGCGATACTTATGATCGTAGCTGCCACAAACCAATTGATATTGCACATGTGTCAGGTGCAGTGTGCCAGCTCTGCTGCGGAAAGTAATGTGCATTAGGGTCAGAAGGGCAGCCGATAATGCTATCCAGAAGGACAGACACCCAGAGGCCCCACAATCTCTTTGATTCTTTTTGTGAGTGCCGTAACCCCCTCCCACATAGACCATCACACAACAGGCAGCAGCCTTGAGCCCAGCCAAAGAAGTACACCCATTGAGGAGAAGTAGCCTCACAACAGGGTGATGCATGTCTTAAGTTTGTTTGTTGTCAGTAGGAGGTAATAAGGTAACAAGGGTGGGAGTAGGCAGGAGTGCTCTGGAAAATGGAAGAGCCCTTCTACCATCTTGTTTCTCACTATCTCTTTTTCCCTTTCCTGTCTCCTCTGCTTCCCCTGGAGCAAAGCACTTTTGTTGCAAGATCAAGGGGGCAAAGTCCACTCCAGCCAGGAACAGCAATTGGTCCCCTAAAGCAGGCTAGCTTTAGACCAATCATCTGAGAATGTATGCGATTAAAATAAGGAGTCTCACACTCCTTCAAAATAATACCTTTGGTGCCTCAAGGATCCTTTAAGGCTGAAGAGACATTCTGTGGACTCTCACCTGAACTTCCTTTGAGACAATTGCATAGCCAAAGCACTCCACCAAAGAAGGTATCATCCAAGACAGAAGGCAGATCTGGACCCTAACCGCTCCGAGGGACTATCGGGAGTGACCAGTGCTATGGACCAGGACACACCAATCTGCAATGGATTTCTGTGGCAGAAGAGTAGACCCTGAAGTTGATTATCCTGCCTTGAGCCCTTTGCCAAGGCCTCACTGCAACAAGGAAGGCCAGACCAGCAAATCTCCCGGGTCTCCCTCTCTGAACTGTTTCCTCTGTGTTCCCCGCATTCTGAATGAGATGGAAGGTGCTGGTGCTGGTATCTGCAACCCTCGAACCAGCTGAATGATTGTACTTCATCTCCATCAGCTTGGCACGGAATCACGTCCTAGCAGAGCCCGTCAACTGCCAGGCCTGAAGCATCTGCTCAACGCTGGAAACCAAACCGAATTTCCAGAGGGTCACTCTCTGATCCTACCCAGAGTTTACCACATGGCTCGGCCAGACCAAGATCCTCTGCCTCACTATTTGCACCTTAACACGCCCTTGATCACCACTTCATGACAACCACCGTGGACTTGACCCGCTGCAGCGTCACTCACCGACCTCTGTCAGTGGCTAAAGCCTAACTTGGCTCAGCCAGAGTTGAAACATTCTTTGGACTGCCCTGACCAGCAGCACTTCAACCACTGCCATTCGACAGCACCAAGCACCTGCATTCGTCAACCCTGTTCAACGCCCACAAGCTGTCAGTGCCTCTGTGATCCTACATGCCCAGTTGAGCCTGATTAGTTTGTACCAACAGTTCAGCCGGGTCGGATGTGTCAGCACAACAAAAACTGAATTCAGGTACTGTGACACGGAACTGCCTCCCACCCCGGTCCACTTGGGCCCGAGAGAATGGTTAGGTCACGATTGTCCATGTCTACACCCGATGTTCTTTTTGGAAGTACCTTACCTACCACCCCTGAAACTAAGCTTGAAGTGCTACTTTCTCCTGTCTGTCACATCTTGTCTGTCTTACATCTAGGGTGGGTTTTAGTACAGTAATCTCTTTTCATTATACTTGCACTGGTGTGTTTTATTAGTGTTATTAGTGTTTATATTTTTATCGAACCTTGATTAGACAACAGCCACTTTGAGCCACTTCTCAGGAGGGCGTGCGCAGGAGCGCGCGAAGGCTCAGCTTTGTGGCATGCTGCAAAAAGGGGCGTGGCCAACACTAAATAAAATGAAAAAGCAGCGGATTGATATTATATATTATACCGCACTAGCAGTAAATTATATTATAGTAAACAATTCGGTGTGCAAGAGTCCATATATGTCCATGAACATCTACCGGCTGAACCGATTCCGGCAGGAGCTTCACCCTGATATTGACCCTCCTTGATCTATTTTCGAGATCCTCCACTTGGGCTTCTAAGTTGCGTGTCGCCAGGACCAGCCGATCAATAGCTTCCCCGTTGGCTGTCGAATCCTTTTCCACCTCCTGCAGGCCCCTTTCCAGCAGGTCTGTTCTCTCCCCTAGCTGAGCCATGTCCTGTTTTAACTCTCCCAGCGCGACATTCAAGTCAGCTCTCATTAACTGAAACTGATCCTGAAATGTTTTAGCTAGGGTTTCACCTAGAGCCTGCATCTCCCATCTAAGGTCCTGTTGTGTCAGAAGCTCCCGATGTTTTGTCTCCAGTGCCCCTTAATCCTAATAATCTGCAACCCATTGACCTATGTGTCTCTCAGTTAGAGGAGATGGAAATAGAATACCTTGGTCATGCTCTTGACCAATCGATTGTGGAACCAGCTAACACTCCCTTATATTTTACCCCTCCATCAAAATTGGCTACAACTGCCTGTACAAAAACTCCCTCACCTGTGTTTGTTGACAGCTGACGTCTTGTGAAGCTGACCGCAACTCATGTGAGCTCAGTCTCCTGCCCATTTTTATGTTTAATCCATCCACAAAATCATGTTTTCCACCTTTAAGGGACTCCACCCAGGCCATCGTTACTGACCCAGGTCCTACGCTTGTGGACGGTGACGATGACCTGAGTATGTCCTCGGATGATAAATATGAAGCCCTTGAAAATCTTTTGTACAATGTACTAGCAAAATGTACACTCCTAGAATCAAAAATCGATATTCAATCATTGTTGATTCATACCAGCCTAAGGAGAAAATGTGACAATAACTGCAAATTAAAGCCTTCCTCTGTCCTGTTTGTCCCTATGTCTTGTCCCCTTTCAGATAAACCTACCACCAGAAATTTTGCATCACAGATCTCAGGTACTACATTACCAAAACAGATAAGGAAAAGTCTGAATCGTGTTCACCACGCATTTATGTACGCGAAAAGATTGTATTCACGTTGAAAATGTACTCCTGAACATGTGCCCCCGAAACAATTCCCCCTCCTCCTCTCAAATTCTATGTTCACACATTGAGCCCACCATAATTGTAGCTAATCCCGTTTTGTCTGGTGTACCTTCTTGTCCCACCTCTGCCATCACTCCAGTTGCACCTAAAATTGTCAAACGAAAGATGATTCCACGTATCATTAAGAACCAACCCCGTATTGTTAAACGAAAAATGACTCCACGTACCAACAAGGATCAAATTCCCACTGTGAAATTTGTCGAAACTCGACAAACGACCTTACCGAAAGAATGGATCACAAATAATACCTTGGATGACGATAATCTTAACTCTTGCCCTCGCATAACGCCAATAAAAAAGATTGCTACAATGGCTGTGCTCCAACTGACCCAAATTCATATTGATTTACCTCAAATTCCACTAAACAGATCGGCTGTATTGAAATTATTTCAAGCAATTGTACCTCCAAGCATAATAACTTCAAACGATATCCGTCTAGTGGACCAAATTGAGCTCGCTAATCATTTCACACCTAACATCTGTTTTCAAAATGATGCTACCCTAAATTACATCTTAGGTTTTGACGAGAGTCTTCTTCAATTAGGCTATATCGCCCAAAGAGTCACCATTCCTATGACTAAACCACCACCTGCTATATCTTCTCCCAACATACTACCTATGGGTAATAAGGATGTCCAGGCCCCTAAATCTACTTCCCAGAGAAATATTGCGACCAATCTCGCAAAGAGACCACCGCGTCCAGCCCCTATCGTGGCCAATCATAATAGCAAACTACCATCGCATGATGTGCCGGCTGGCTACTGGCAATGGTTGCCTTTATCTTTCATAGAACATTTTGTCGACTCTTACAACTGACCAGGCAACCTTAAACTTCTCTATTCTTGGAATACCCATGGTCACTCTCACCTATTTGATGAAGACGGTCTATTATCTACCATAGACATGTTTTCTATTGTGGCACTTCAAGAAACATGGGTCATGGTCGAACTCCAAATTGATGATCGTAGTACGGTCTATGAAGTAGCTACTAAAGGCCAGTTGGGTCGTCCCAAAGGGGGCCTCCTAATTTCTGTTCAGGCCCCTTGGTCCATAGTCAAACTCCCCCTATCGACGCCTAACGTCCTAATTGCTCAACTCTCTCATGCAGGGATGAATATTATCATCATAAATGTATACGATCCGCCAAAAATGTCATCATTATCTGAAACATTGAAATCAGTTGAAGCCACCCTAAAACGTTATTCTGAGCATTTTCCATTATGGTTACTTGGGGATTTCAACACCAAGATTGGTGATTTGAACATTGCTGAGTATGTAACTATTGACCCCCATAAATCAGAGGCCATTAAGCCTGTCTTTAATATCCAAGGCAATAAATGGCGCCAGATACTACAACTATATAATATGATACGCCTCAATGGCTCTACACCGAGCGACTCCCATCTCGCTCCCACAAGAAGTGAGGACCAGTCTGCTACCACAATTGATTATATATTTTCTAATCATCTAGGCATGAAATGTATTGTTGACATGGGTGTTGCGTGTTGTGATGAGAGTGACCATTTGCCTCTATGCCTCCTCATAGACACTAAGTGTCCCAACAATCCTCGATCGGCCCAAGATTTAAATGGGCAGCTATGCCTTAACCAGGGCCAAAATCGTATTTTGAGGAAAAGGCATAACATAGCGGAAGCCAAACGCAAGGAATATTACTCATACCAGACTTCATACGCTCTTGTTCATCTGATACCAATTACAAGGACGATATGATCAATAACTTCTCGAAAATAATGGAAGAAATCCAGAGTAGTGCCCCTGTACAAAGATTTTATAAAACTGTCTTCGAAAGAGCTAATCTGTCCCTGCCTCGAAGAATTGGTAATGATAATGTGATCCAACTAGTTAAAAGAGATCTGCGTCAGTCTATCAGACATATTGTTCATCGACACAATGCTATGCCCTGCGAACCTTCAATTGTAGCCCAGATTAGGACGCTTAAATATGGTTAGAAACTCTGGTTAAAGTCTCACAAAAAAGCAATTGAATTATAACTATGGCAGAAAATTGCCCATACAGCATTGTCAAGCGATAGTAATGGGATATGGCAATTGTTACAAAAGAACAAAAAACGTGATTTACCGATAAACTGTATCAATGAGGATGCTTGGGCGTCCCATGTTCAATCTACTCTTGGTTCGATGGACACGGTGAATGCTGCCTTTCCGATTCCTGATGCCTCATGGGAATGTAAAGCGTCTGTCCTTGACATCATAAGTATCATTGAAAACCTAAAATCTTCACAAGCTGCCGGTCCCGATGGCATTTGCAATCTTGTTATTAAAAGTGAGCCCCCACTCTGGGGTGCTGCTCTTCACACCCTTTTTTTGCATATTGGTTATCATGGTATTCTCCCGCCCTCTTGGCGCTCCAGCAATATCTTGACGGTCCACAAGAAAGGAGCCTGGGACGTACCATCTAACTACCGTATGTTAGCCATGTTAGATTCTACATCGAAAATATTCACCAAAGTGCTCCTTTTTAAACTCAATTCATGGATAAGTGACAATAAGATACTACCTCCAAATCAAATCGTTTTTAGAGACAAGTCAAGCACATCACACAACTTGATCATCTGACCTCAGCTATTAAACACTCCTTATAACGTCGCAAATTAGATGTACAATGTGCATTTATTGATTTTTCCGCAGCATTCGATACTGTGTGCAGGAATCGGCTGTGGTGGAAACTCATTGCTGGGGGATTCCTCCCGGTTTGCTTCGGATGATGATGCTCCTGCATAAAAATACATCTGTCTGTATCCGACTAAATGCTCTTGGTAGACTCTCAAAATCCATACCCACCTCCTGTGGTGTTAAACAGGGCTGTATGATTGCTGCTATTCTATTTAACCTTTACCTTTCCGATATGTTTGATGCATTTGCAATCCATGATGCCAACCCTATTAAAGTCAAGAATGTCACCATTGGCTGGCTGGCTTACGCAGACGATCTTATTCTCCTTGATTATACGCCTGCCGGCCTACCACTAATGTTAGATGCCCTAGCCACTTACTCAGCCGCAAATGGTCTCAAAATAAATAATGGCAAAAGTAAAATCAGGGTTTTCACTCAAAAAAGTAGACCCAAAAAACATCCATGGACTTTATCCTCGCAACCCATAGAACAAGTCACATCATATAAATATTTGGGTCTCATTCTTGACAATAAATTAAAATGGGACTTACATTGGGCTGACTTACAACAGAAATGTAATATGTCAGTGCACTTAGCGCATTCATTGGACGTAACAATGGTTATTGTACATCTGCTGTACTATCCATTTACAAGGCCTAGATTGTGTCTATGCTTTCTTATGCAGTTGCAATCTGGGGTCATGGATTTTAGAGACAGTTTATCACCTTTGAAGCCAAACTATTAAGGAAGTTATTCCGTCTTCCTCATTGCGTCAGTGTGCAATACTTTTATCTCGAATTTAACATCCGAGGCATCTGGAATGTTTATATAGCCCAATGTGTATTGCTGTTTCAACGCCTATCGACTGTCTCAATGGAAACTATCATCACTCCTTACATGTTGGCCTTTCTACGCTTTGATGACAATATTCCCATAGGCATAATTGGCCTACTAAAACTGTTGCACACTAAGTGGTTACATGAGGAAACTGATAATTACATTTCTGGTGATGTCAAGCTATGGCTGAAAACTAAGCTACGCCATGCTGCATTAATGGAGAATATGCTCCATATTGGGAATATGTCTTCTACTCGTGATTACTGCAATGAGAGAATATCTCGTAATTTCCCTCCGCATTATATCACTGCCTACCCGAGTCCGCATATTCTCCGTATCTATCTATTAATGAAATTTAATGTAATAGTGGTTTTATTGCCTGGGTACGGTGATACATTTGCGACTCATCGCTAAACCTTTTGTCGGTTATGTGGAAATTTAGCGAAAGAGACCATTTATCACTTAATTATTGAATGTGAATCTCTTGTCTCACTGCGAACAAAGTACTTTAAATCGTATAACAATGCTATCATCATGAAAGATACACCCTTTTTATGGTCTGTTTTTATGCAAGGAAATGACATAAATCTTATATATTTTATTGCACGATTCTATCTTCATGTTGCTGAAATTTTTAAATGTCTACGATAGTTTTATCATGTTGTACCTTTTGTATTTTGGTTAGACTCATATGCTCATCTTTTATAAATTGTATGAATTATATTTCAGATGTTATACAAAGCCTTGTTGCTATATGTATATCTAATAAACAAATCAAATCTAACAAGGTGCATCTGAAGCATTCATACGCCACACTTTAGAATTAAAGCAGTTTAATCAAATAGGCAAGACATGAAATCAGTGCTCCCACCCTTTTCTTTATTTTCAAAAGCAGTTATTGTATCATGGCAGGAAGCCTTGTAGGGGTTCCTGCTTGGTTGTGGAAACGTGGCCCCTCCAAGGTGTTGCTGGGCTCTTCTGGGAATAATCTGCATATGCACCACACCTTTCAAAGCCCCGTTGCCTGAGCTGCAGTTGCCTGATTAGGTTAGCAGGTGGCAGTGCTAAGTCCCAGGACAGTCTTTGCGGCCCACACTGTAGATGATGGCCTGAATACACAAAGAAATGTGCTGCATTGCTTATATGCTGTAACCCCTATAGACGCGAGAGTTGGGTTTGCATTAAACCTGTCACAATTCAAATGGCTTTACTGCAAAGGGTAACTGGTCTTTCCATCGAAAGACTTTGCATCGAAAACAATTCCATCGTACATTTTGCATCGAAAATGTTACCATTGAATGTATGTGTGTGTGGGTTAAGGGGTTAATTTTGTTTGGGGTGGGTTTGTAATGGTAAAAGACCAGTGGTTTGGGGGTGGGACAATCCTAACATTTTTGTATTTTTAAATGCATTCGATGGTAACATTTCCGATGGAAAATTTTGGATGCATTGTCATCTCGATGCAAAGTTTTCGTTGTAATGACCATAAACCCTGCAAAGCTAATAGACCGTTCTAGGCACTTCCCCAGCATCCCGATAAATGGGATTTGGGCAGTAGATGAGCCTGGAAATCCTTCAAAGACCAGTTTGAAACCCAGCCAGAAGTACATTGAAAACATGCAGAAACACACATTCATTTTTACAAACGCTTACCACCCCCATCAAAAACATTTTCCCGCACGAGGAGAATCGTATTTCTGTCCATGCATTCAGCGTTATTTATAAACACCTCTTTCCTATGAGGCGCGTACTGAGCATGCCGTCATACACTGAATGCAATAGCAACAAGCATTGGCAATGCCAATAGTGTTGCCGTTTACTGCTGTTCTTTGCATTATGCATTTAAAGGAACCAGGGTGCATGGAGGTGAGTGCAACATTTTAAAGGAGGGTGTGATAAGGGGTGTGCAGGTGTACAAGAGAATGAGAAGGGTAATATAGCAAGGGAGGAAGCCACTGATAGAGGGTGACATTGATGATGAGCACCAGGAAATATGAACGAGAAAGGGTGAGAGTGAGAGGGTAAGAAATAAAGCAAGAGTGTGAGAGGAATGATGAGAGGGGGTATCGAGTGGAGGTAAGGTAGGTGGGTGGGGGAATAGAGTGTATAGGTTGAGTGGTGCTAGAGAGCTAGAGGAGGTAGATGTGCGTGGATGGGGGTCTGGTAGAGAGACACACTAGGATGGTTGGGGGTAGGGTGGGAGGGGATAGAGAGAGGGGGTAGTGTGGGGTGATCGAGGTACAGAGAGGAGGTGGGGGTAGACAGAGCGAGGATTTGGTGGGTTGGTGTGGGTAGTGTGGGTGGGGGTTGGGTTGGTGGGGGCAGAGAGAGTGGTGGTAGGTTGGGGTAGAGAGGGTGGGCTAGAGAGAGTTGGTAGGGTGGTTGGGGTAGAGAGATTGGAGGTAGGATGTGCGGTGGTAGCGAGAGTGAGGTTAGGTGGGTGGTGGTAGAGTGTGCAGGTTGGGTGGCCTATTTTAATCGGCAGTCTCACCTTACGCCAGTGGAGTAACTTTGTTGAAAATGTTGGGGGGGACATGACATCTGAAGAAAAAGTGCCCCAGCCAAATGAATGGGAACAAAATGGTGTACCATGAAAGTTGGGGGGACAAACACCCCTGTCCCCCCCTAAAATTACGCCCATGCCTTACGCAACACTGCACAAGACGTACCCTGAGCACAGCCCCTTCCTCACCCTGACCGTTATACAGCCACTGGCAGATATGTTTAGGAGATTTGCTGCAGTAAACAGCCTAGTTGTGCAGAGAATTGAGTGGGTGAGGCATGGCATATAATAAATGTGAGAGCAGAACCTATGGGCAAACTTGGATGCTGTGTCCCCGAGCGCCTCCATTCATTGAGCACCCTCGGCTATCCACCAACTTGTCTCCACTGTGAGCTATGGGCTCAAGTGGTCTCATCTGTCCAGATAGGGCTGGTTCTATTGTTCATGTTATTATTCAGGTCACGGTTGACATAAGTGTTTGGGGAGCCAAAGGCTCCATGCGTGCTGCTGTGAGCAATCGGTGGGGAATGATGAGGTTTTACATTGAGTGACATCTCCTACCTTTTGTAAACAAATGTTTTAGCCTACCTGTGATCCCCCTTCACCATCATCCACTTTTACCAGAGCATACAGATGGGGAGCAGGTGCAAGTGGATCTAGGTCACCTGGCCTAAGCCCCGCCCACCTGGTGCCTTCCTGCCTGCCGCTCTTTTTCACCACTTAGCAAGCCCCGCCCAACTAGTGCCTTCCTGCATGCCGCTCTTTTTCACCACTTAGCAAGCCCTGCCCACCTGGTGCCTTCCTGCTTCACGCTATTTTTCACCACTTAGCAAGCCCCGCCTACCTGATGCCTTCCTGCTTGCCGCTCTTTTTCACCACTTAGCAAGCCCCGCCCACCTGGTGCCTTCCTGCTTCCTGCTCTTTTTCACCACTTAGCAAGCCACGCCCACCTCGTGCCTTCCTGCTTGCCGCTCTGTTTCCCTACTTAAGGAGCCCTCCAGCTTCTTTTCCTTTGCAGAAGGGGGGGTTTGGTGCAAATGGATCTAGGTCACCTGGCCTAAGCCCCGCCCACCTGGTACCTTCCTGCCTGCTTCTCTTTTTCACCACTAAGCAAGCCCCGCCCACCTTGTGCCTTCCTTCACCATCACTGTCTTGTGGCCAATGCTGGATTTGACTTTTATGGACTTCATTCATTCACGGTGCGTCACTCTTTCACAACTCTCATTTTGGACTTCTTGGCATCTTGTACTGATGGTGGCCCTGAATCATGCTGTTCCCATCTTCATCTTGTATCCTGGCTTGCAACATTATGTGTTACTACTGACTTCTTCAATTGTATTCGCTCTCCACTCTTGCTTCTCCACTCTTTTTGACTGCTTACTCTCTTTTCTCTCCTCCTTTCCCTTCTCCCTTTTCCTATCTCCTCCCCTTACTTTCTTCTATGCACTTACTCTATCAGAATTGTCCCTGGACCTAATATGATAGCAACCTCGTCTGTTTCCTCCACCCTCCCATTACTGTTTTTTTCCTCCCCACCACCCCTCCAGCACTTTCTGAAATGTCGTCAGGCCTAGCATGATAGTCTCTTGTTTTGTTCCTCCCCTCCCTTTCTGCACCCCTCTCCCTCACCTTTTGTTTTTCTCCGGCTCTACCAGAAATGTCGTCAGGCCTAGTATGGTAGTCGTCTGTCTGTTTCCATTTCCTTCCCACTCTCCCCCTCCCTTCCTTATCTATGTCTTAGCTCTTGCACTATCTGAAATGTCGTCAGGCCGAGTACGATAGTTAATATCACATCCTTACTGTTCATGGCCTGTAAGAATGTGGTTGTATTTTCCCTAGTTCCCTCCCTTTCCTTGAAGCGCTTTGAAACACATTGTGTATAGGCGCTATATAAATAAACAATCATATTATATCATCATATTATATCATATTATATCATATTATATCATATTATTATATTATATTAAACAATCATATTATACACTTTTAAAAGTCACCCTATGTTGGCAAATGAGCTTAAAATCCCTTAGTGTGCAGTTGTCCCCCGAAAGGCAAATATTTTCTAGATTGTCCGTGAAACATTAGCCAAATTATGATGTCGATGTTGGTTTATCATCCAATTTCAGCTGTCCAATGAAGTCCCTGTCAAAGCGTCAAAGGTATTTTTATTGAATGCACATGCAAAATAACTCATTCACGTGCAGAATCTTCAAAGGCAACCGACAGGGTAATACAGCAGCAGTTTCATGACTTGCTTGGCGCATTGCCTAGCTTTTGAGCATGGTTTGCCCTATCTCCCAGGTAAGTCGCTCCTTCTAGTCTGGCGTGCTGTGAGGCGCAGGGGCACAAAGGATGGACGTGGAAGCACAGAGCCATTATGATATGATATGATATGATATGATATGATATGATATGACATTCATAACGCGCCTTCAAGGTGTGACGAAGTAGGAGAGGGGGAACAGGGGAAGACAGACAACGATCATACTAGGCCAGGGGTCATTCAGATCGCGCAAGTGCATGGGAAGTGGGAAAGGGAAAAGTGCGAGGGGGAAGGGAGAATGCAGTACATGGGATAGTTGAATAAATAAGATAGTAAAAACGACCAGAAAGGTGGCAAGCGCGAGGTAAGTGCAAACATAAGTGCTTGTGGGGGGACTGTAAGGGATACAGAAAACAGTCCCTAGGTGCAGTGGTTGCCAGGGAGGCAGTGCAGGTGGGCAACTGGCGGGGCCTGGGCCCGAGATCAGGAGGGTGGCCAGGTAACCAGTGCAGTATCAGCAAGGAATTCAGCAGGGTAGAGGGGGAGAGAAGGCAGAAGCAAAGAGGAAGGTTTTGAGGTGCTTCCGGAACCGGAGATGGTTCTCCTCGAGTTCCATGAGGCAGGAAGGCTGTTCCAGAGGGAGGCCTGTGCCGAAGAGAGAGATCTACCACTAACTTGTTGCTTGG